>NC_091285.1:80919037-82197829 GCF_032444005.1 Ranitomeya imitator
GTCTTACCCCTCCCTCACTTTATGACCTTTGCTTAACTCTCTACATCTGGTCTCCCATACCCAGCCACCCCCTCATTCACACCTGATTGCCCTTAACTGGGGATATATTCACATGCAGGAGTCTGCTATAGACTCAGTCTGCTGCAAATCATCTTTTAACTTCCATCTTTTAAATTACATCTTTTTAATTATGATTCTGAATTAGACTGAATTGTAGAATGCATTTGGCTACTCATCACTACTACAATATTATCATCATCTGCACCATCTAATCGAGCTGTTCTCCTCTTCCCACAGGTATGCACTGACTTTACCCAGCTCTCCCTGGCTCCAGAATATCTCTGTATACTGCATTGATTTTCCATGGTATGCACTGACTTTACCCAGCTCTCCCTGGCTCCAGAATATCTCTGTATACTGCATTGATTTTCCATGGTATGCACTGACTTTACCCAGCTCTCCCTGGCTTCTGAATGTCTCTGTATATTGCACTGGCTTTTCTATGCTTCCCCTGGATCTGAGTGTCTTGGTGCAGCACATATAATCCTTTTAGTATGCTTTCTCACCTATGAGCTTGTTTCCACGACCTGTTTTGATGTCTCTCATTGTGTGATCCTGGCATCTCTTTGAGTGGTCAGTCTTACCCCTCCCTCACTTTATGACCTTTGCTTAACTCTCTACATCTGGTCTCCCATACCCAGCCACCCCCTCATTCACACCTGATTGCCCTTAACTGGGGATATATTCACATGCAGGAGTCTGCTATAGACTCAGTCTGCTGCAAATCATCTTTTAACTTCCATCTTTTAAATTACATCTTTTTAATTATGATTCTGAATTAGACTGAATTGTAGAATGCATTTGGCTACTCATCACTACTACAATATTATCATCATCTGCACCATCTAATCGAGCTGTTCTCCTCTTCCCACAGGTATGCACTGACTTTACCCAGCTCTCCCTGGCTCCAGAATATCTCTGTATACTGCATTGATTTTCCATGGTATGCACTGACTTTACCCAGCTCTCCCTGGCTCCAGAATATCTCTGTATACTGCATTGATTTTCCATGGTATGCACTGACTTTACCCAGCTCTCCCTGGCTTCTGAATGTCTCTGTATATTGCACTGGCTTTTCTATGCTTCCCCTGGATCTGAGTGTCTTGGTGCAGCACATATAATCCTTTTAGTATGCTTTCTCACCTATGAGCTTGTTTCCACGACCTGTTTTGATGTCTCTCATTGTGTGATCCTGGCATCTCTTTGAGTGGTCAGTCTTACCCCTCCCTCACTTTATGACCTTTGCTTAACTCTCTACATCTGGTCTCCCATACCCAGCCACCCCCTCATTCACACCTGATTGCCCTTAACTGGGGATATATTCACATGCAGGAGTCTGCTATAGACTCAGTCTGCTGCAAATCATCTTTTAACTTCCATCTTTTAAATTACATCTTTTTAATTATGATTCTGAATTAGACTGAATTGTAGAATGCATTTGGCTACTCATCACTACTACAATATTATCATCATCTGCACCATCTAATCGAGCTGTTCTCCTCTTCCCACAGGTATGCACTGACTTTACCCAGCTCTCCCTGGCTCCAGAATATCTCTGTATACTGCATTGATTTTCCATGGTATGCACTGACTTTACCCAGCTCTCCCTGGCTCCAGAATATCTCTGTATACTGCATTGATTTTCCATGGTATGCACTGACTTTACCCAGCTCTCCCTGGCTTCTGAATGTCTCTGTATATTGCACTGGCTTTTCTATGCTTCCCCTGGATCTGAGTGTCTTGGTGCAGCACATATAATCCTTTTAGTATGCTTTCTCACCTATGAGCTTGTTTCCACGACCTGTTTTGATGTCTCTCATTGTGTGATCCTGGCATCTCTTTGAGTGGTCAGTCTTACCCCTCCCTCACTTTATGACCTTTGCTTAACTCTCTACATCTGGTCTCCCATACCCAGCCACCCCCTCATTCACACCTGATTGCCCTTAACTGGGGATATATTCACATGCAGGAGTCTGCTATAGACTCAGTCTGCTGCAAATCATCTTTTAACTTCCATCTTTTAAATTACATCTTTTTAATTATGATTCTGAATTAGACTGAATTGTAGAATGCATTTGGCTACTCATCACTACTACAATATTATCATCATCTGCACCATCTAATCGAGCTGTTCTCCTCTTCCCACAGGTATGCACTGACTTTACCCAGCTCTCCCTGGCTCCAGAATATCTCTGTATACTGCATTGATTTTCCATGGTATGCACTGACTTTACCCAGCTCTCCCTGGCTCCAGAATATCTCTGTATACTGCATTGATTTTCCATGGTATGCACTGACTTTACCCAGCTCTCCCTGGCTTCTGAATGTCTCTGTATATTGCACTGGCTTTTCTATGCTTCCCCTGGATCTGAGTGTCTTGGTGCAGCACATATAATCCTTTTAGTATGCTTTCTCACCTATGAGCTTGTTTCCACGACCTGTTTTGATGTCTCTCATTGTGTGATCCTGGCATCTCTTTGAGTGGTCAGTCTTACCCCTCCCTCACTTTATGACCTTTGCTTAACTCTCTACATCTGGTCTCCCATACCCAGCCACCCCCTCATTCACACCTGATTGCCCTTAACTGGGGATATATTCACATGCAGGAGTCTGCTATAGACTCAGTCTGCTGCAAATCATCTTTTAACTTCCATCTTTTAAATTACATCTTTTTAATTATGATTCTGAATTAGACTGAATTGTAGAATGCATTTGGCTACTCATCACTACTACAATATTATCATCATCTGCACCATCTAATCGAGCTGTTCTCCTCTTCCCACAGGTATGCACTGACTTTACCCAGCTCTCCCTGGCTCCAGAATATCTCTGTATACTGCATTGATTTTCCATGGTATGCACTGACTTTACCCAGCTCTCCCTGGCTCCAGAATATCTCTGTATACTGCATTGATTTTCCATGGTATGCACTGACTTTACCCAGCTCTCCCTGGCTTCTGAATGTCTCTGTATATTGCACTGGCTTTTCTATGCTTCCCCTGGATCTGAGTGTCTTGGTGCAGCACATATAATCCTTTTAGTATGCTTTCTCACCTATGAGCTTGTTTCCACGACCTGTTTTGATGTCTCTCATTGTGTGATCCTGGCATCTCTTTGAGTGGTCAGTCTTACCCCTCCCTCACTTTATGACCTTTGCTTAACTCTCTACATCTGGTCTCCCATACCCAGCCACCCCCTCATTCACACCTGATTGCCCTTAACTGGGGATATATTCACATGCAGGAGTCTGCTATAGACTCAGTCTGCTGCAAATCATCTTTTAACTTCCATCTTTTAAATTACATCTTTTTAATTATGATTCTGAATTAGACTGAATTGTAGAATGCATTTGGCTACTCATCACTACTACAATATTATCATCATCTGCACCATCTAATCGAGCTGTTCTCCTCTTCCCACAGGTATGCACTGACTTTACCCAGCTCTCCCTGGCTCCAGAATATCTCTGTATACTGCATTGATTTTCCATGGTATGCACTGACTTTACCCAGCTCTCCCTGGCTCCAGAATATCTCTGTATACTGCATTGATTTTCCATGGTATGCACTGACTTTACCCAGCTCTCCCTGGCTTCTGAATGTCTCTGTATATTGCACTGGCTTTTCTATGCTTCCCCTGGATCTGAGTGTCTTGGTGCAGCACATATAATCCTTTTAGTATGCTTTCTCACCTATGAGCTTGTTTCCACGACCTGTTTTGATGTCTCTCATTGTGTGATCCTGGCATCTCTTTGAGTGGTCAGTCTTACCCCTCCCTCACTTTATGACCTTTGCTTAACTCTCTACATCTGGTCTCCCATACCCAGCCACCCCCTCATTCACACCTGATTGCCCTTAACTGGGGATATATTCACATGCAGGAGTCTGCTATAGACTCAGTCTGCTGCAAATCATCTTTTAACTTCCATCTTTTAAATTACATCTTTTTAATTATGATTCTGAATTAGACTGAATTGTAGAATGCATTTGGCTACTCATCACTACTACAATATTATCATCATCTGCACCATCTAATCGAGCTGTTCTCCTCTTCCCACAGGTATGCACTGACTTTACCCAGCTCTCCCTGGCTCCAGAATATCTCTGTATACTGCATTGATTTTCCATGGTATGCACTGACTTTACCCAGCTCTCCCTGGCTCCAGAATATCTCTGTATACTGCATTGATTTTCCATGGTATGCACTGACTTTACCCAGCTCTCCCTGGCTTCTGAATGTCTCTGTATATTGCACTGGCTTTTCTATGCTTCCCCTGGATCTGAGTGTCTTGGTGCAGCACATATAATCCTTTTAGTATGCTTTCTCACCTATGAGCTTGTTTCCACGACCTGTTTTGATGTCTCTCATTGTGTGATCCTGGCATCTCTTTGAGTGGTCAGTCTTACCCCTCCCTCACTTTATGACCTTTGCTTAACTCTCTACATCTGGTCTCCCATACCCAGCCACCCCCTCATTCACACCTGATTGCCCTTAACTGGGGATATATTCACATGCAGGAGTCTGCTATAGACTCAGTCTGCTGCAAATCATCTTTTAACTTCCATCTTTTAAATTACATCTTTTTAATTATGATTCTGAATTAGACTGAATTGTAGAATGCATTTGGCTACTCATCACTACTACAATATTATCATCATCTGCACCATCTAATCGAGCTGTTCTCCTCTTCCCACAGGTATGCACTGACTTTACCCAGCTCTCCCTGGCTCCAGAATATCTCTGTATACTGCATTGATTTTCCATGGTATGCACTGACTTTACCCAGCTCTCCCTGGCTCCAGAATATCTCTGTATACTGCATTGATTTTCCATGGTATGCACTGACTTTACCCAGCTCTCCCTGGCTTCTGAATGTCTCTGTATATTGCACTGGCTTTTCTATGCTTCCCCTGGATCTGAGTGTCTTGGTGCAGCACATATAATCCTTTTAGTATGCTTTCTCACCTATGAGCTTGTTTCCACGACCTGTTTTGATGTCTCTCATTGTGTGATCCTGGCATCTCTTTGAGTGGTCAGTCTTACCCCTCCCTCACTTTATGACCTTTGCTTAACTCTCTACATCTGGTCTCCCATACCCAGCCACCCCCTCATTCACACCTGATTGCCCTTAACTGGGGATATATTCACATGCAGGAGTCTGCTATAGACTCAGTCTGCTGCAAATCATCTTTTAACTTCCATCTTTTAAATTACATCTTTTTAATTATGATTCTGAATTAGACTGAATTGTAGAATGCATTTGGCTACTCATCACTACTACAATATTATCATCATCTGCACCATCTAATCGAGCTGTTCTCCTCTTCCCACAGGTATGCACTGACTTTACCCAGCTCTCCCTGGCTCCAGAATATCTCTGTATACTGCATTGATTTTCCATGGTATGCACTGACTTTACCCAGCTCTCCCTGGCTCCAGAATATCTCTGTATACTGCATTGATTTTCCATGGTATGCACTGACTTTACCCAGCTCTCCCTGGCTTCTGAATGTCTCTGTATATTGCACTGGCTTTTCTATGCTTCCCCTGGATCTGAGTGTCTTGGTGCAGCACATATAATCCTTTTAGTATGCTTTCTCACCTATGAGCTTGTTTCCACGACCTGTTTTGATGTCTCTCATTGTGTGATCCTGGCATCTCTTTGAGTGGTCAGTCTTACCCCTCCCTCACTTTATGACCTTTGCTTAACTCTCTACATCTGGTCTCCCATACCCAGCCACCCCCTCATTCACACCTGATTGCCCTTAACTGGGGATATATTCACATGCAGGAGTCTGCTATAGACTCAGTCTGCTGCAAATCATCTTTTAACTTCCATCTTTTAAATTACATCTTTTTAATTATGATTCTGAATTAGACTGAATTGTAGAATGCATTTGGCTACTCATCACTACTACAATATTATCATCATCTGCACCATCTAATCGAGCTGTTCTCCTCTTCCCACAGGTATGCACTGACTTTACCCAGCTCTCCCTGGCTCCAGAATATCTCTGTATACTGCATTGATTTTCCATGGTATGCACTGACTTTACCCAGCTCTCCCTGGCTCCAGAATATCTCTGTATACTGCATTGATTTTCCATGGTATGCACTGACTTTACCCAGCTCTCCCTGGCTTCTGAATGTCTCTGTATATTGCACTGGCTTTTCTATGCTTCCCCTGGATCTGAGTGTCTTGGTGCAGCACATATAATCCTTTTAGTATGCTTTCTCACCTATGAGCTTGTTTCCACGACCTGTTTTGATGTCTCTCATTGTGTGATCCTGGCATCTCTTTGAGTGGTCAGTCTTACCCCTCCCTCACTTTATGACCTTTGCTTAACTCTCTACATCTGGTCTCCCATACCCAGCCACCCCCTCATTCACACCTGATTGCCCTTAACTGGGGATATATTCACATGCAGGAGTCTGCTATAGACTCAGTCTGCTGCAAATCATCTTTTAACTTCCATCTTTTAAATTACATCTTTTTAATTATGATTCTGAATTAGACTGAATTGTAGAATGCATTTGGCTACTCATCACTACTACAATATTATCATCATCTGCACCATCTAATCGAGCTGTTCTCCTCTTCCCACAGGTATGCACTGACTTTACCCAGCTCTCCCTGGCTCCAGAATATCTCTGTATACTGCATTGATTTTCCATGGTATGCACTGACTTTACCCAGCTCTCCCTGGCTCCAGAATATCTCTGTATACTGCATTGATTTTCCATGGTATGCACTGACTTTACCCAGCTCTCCCTGGCTTCTGAATGTCTCTGTATATTGCACTGGCTTTTCTATGCTTCCCCTGGATCTGAGTGTCTTGGTGCAGCACATATAATCCTTTTAGTATGCTTTCTCACCTATGAGCTTGTTTCCACGACCTGTTTTGATGTCTCTCATTGTGTGATCCTGGCATCTCTTTGAGTGGTCAGTCTTACCCCTCCCTCACTTTATGACCTTTGCTTAACTCTCTACATCTGGTCTCCCATACCCAGCCACCCCCTCATTCACACCTGATTGCCCTTAACTGGGGATATATTCACATGCAGGAGTCTGCTATAGACTCAGTCTGCTGCAAATCATCTTTTAACTTCCATCTTTTAAATTACATCTTTTTAATTATGATTCTGAATTAGACTGAATTGTAGAATGCATTTGGCTACTCATCACTACTACAATATTATCATCATCTGCACCATCTAATCGAGCTGTTCTCCTCTTCCCACAGGTATGCACTGACTTTACCCAGCTCTCCCTGGCTCCAGAATATCTCTGTATACTGCATTGATTTTCCATGGTATGCACTGACTTTACCCAGCTCTCCCTGGCTCCAGAATATCTCTGTATACTGCATTGATTTTCCATGGTATGCACTGACTTTACCCAGCTCTCCCTGGCTTCTGAATGTCTCTGTATATTGCACTGGCTTTTCTATGCTTCCCCTGGATCTGAGTGTCTTGGTGCAGCACATATAATCCTTTTAGTATGCTTTCTCACCTATGAGCTTGTTTCCACGACCTGTTTTGATGTCTCTCATTGTGTGATCCTGGCATCTCTTTGAGTGGTCAGTCTTACCCCTCCCTCACTTTATGACCTTTGCTTAACTCTCTACATCTGGTCTCCCATACCCAGCCACCCCCTCATTCACACCTGATTGCCCTTAACTGGGGATATATTCACATGCAGGAGTCTGCTATAGACTCAGTCTGCTGCAAATCATCTTTTAACTTCCATCTTTTAAATTACATCTTTTTAATTATGATTCTGAATTAGACTGAATTGTAGAATGCATTTGGCTACTCATCACTACTACAATATTATCATCATCTGCACCATCTAATCGAGCTGTTCTCCTCTTCCCACAGGTATGCACTGACTTTACCCAGCTCTCCCTGGCTCCAGAATATCTCTGTATACTGCATTGATTTTCCATGGTATGCACTGACTTTACCCAGCTCTCCCTGGCTTCTGAATGTCTCTGTATATTGCACTGGCTTTTCTATGCTTCCCCTGGATCTGAGTGTCTTGGTGCAGCACATATAATCCTTTTAGTATGCTTTCTCACCTATGAGCTTGTTTCCACGACCTGTTTTGATGTCTCTCATTGTGTGATCCTGGCATCTCTTTGAGTGGTCAGTCTTACCCCTCCCTCACTTTATGACCTTTGCTTAACTCTCTACATCTGGTCTCCCATACCCAGCCACCCCCTCATTCACACCTGATTGCCCTTAACTGGGGATATATTCACATGCAGGAGTCTGCTATAGACTCAGTCTGCTGCAAATCATCTTTTAACTTCCATCTTTTAAATTACATCTTTTTAATTATGATTCTGAATTAGACTGAATTGTAGAATGCATTTGGCTACTCATCACTACTACAATATTATCATCATCTGCACCATCTAATCGAGCTGTTCTCCTCTTCCCACAGGTATGCACTGACTTTACCCAGCTCTCCCTGGCTCCAGAATATCTCTGTATACTGCATTGATTTTCCATGGTATGCACTGACTTTACCCAGCTCTCCCTGGCTCCAGAATATCTCTGTATACTGCATTGATTTTCCATGGTATGCACTGACTTTACCCAGCTCTCCCTGGCTTCTGAATGTCTCTGTATATTGCACTGGCTTTTCTATGCTTCCCCTGGATCTGAGTGTCTTGGTGCAGCACATATAATCCTTTTAGTATGCTTTCTCACCTATGAGCTTGTTTCCACGACCTGTTTTGATGTCTCTCATTGTGTGATCCTGGCATCTCTTTGAGTGGTCAGTCTTACCCCTCCCTCACTTTATGACCTTTGCTTAACTCTCTACATCTGGTCTCCCATACCCAGCCACCCCCTCATTCACACCTGATTGCCCTTAACTGGGGATATATTCACATGCAGGAGTCTGCTATAGACTCAGTCTGCTGCAAATCATCTTTTAACTTCCATCTTTTAAATTACATCTTTTTAATTATGATTCTGAATTAGACTGAATTGTAGAATGCATTTGGCTACTCATCACTACTACAATATTATCATCATCTGCACCATCTAATCGAGCTGTTCTCCTCTTCCCACAGGTATGCACTGACTTTACCCAGCTCTCCCTGGCTCCAGAATATCTCTGTATACTGCATTGATTTTCCATGGTATGCACTGACTTTACCCAGCTCTCCCTGGCTCCAGAATATCTCTGTATACTGCATTGATTTTCCATGGTATGCACTGACTTTACCCAGCTCTCCCTGGCTTCTGAATGTCTCTGTATATTGCACTGGCTTTTCTATGCTTCCCCTGGATCTGAGTGTCTTGGTGCAGCACATATAATCCTTTTAGTATGCTTTCTCACCTATGAGCTTGTTTCCACGACCTGTTTTGATGTCTCTCATTGTGTGATCCTGGCATCTCTTTGAGTGGTCAGTCTTACCCCTCCCTCACTTTATGACCTTTGCTTAACTCTCTACATCTGGTCTCCCATACCCAGCCACCCCCTCATTCACACCTGATTGCCCTTAACTGGGGATATATTCACATGCAGGAGTCTGCTATAGACTCAGTCTGCTGCAAATCATCTTTTAACTTCCATCTTTTAAATTACATCTTTTTAATTATGATTCTGAATTAGACTGAATTGTAGAATGCATTTGGCTACTCATCACTACTACAATATTATCATCATCTGCACCATCTAATCGAGCTGTTCTCCTCTTCCCACAGGTATGCACTGACTTTACCCAGCTCTCCCTGGCTCCAGAATATCTCTGTATACTGCATTGATTTTCCATGGTATGCACTGACTTTACCCAGCTCTCCCTGGCTCCAGAATATCTCTGTATACTGCATTGATTTTCCATGGTATGCACTGACTTTACCCAGCTCTCCCTGGCTTCTGAATGTCTCTGTATATTGCACTGGCTTTTCTATGCTTCCCCTGGATCTGAGTGTCTTGGTGCAGCACATATAATCCTTTTAGTATGCTTTCTCACCTATGAGCTTGTTTCCACGACCTGTTTTGATGTCTCTCATTGTGTGATCCTGGCATCTCTTTGAGTGGTCAGTCTTACCCCTCCCTCACTTTATGACCTTTGCTTAACTCTCTACATCTGGTCTCCCATACCCAGCCACCCCCTCATTCACACCTGATTGCCCTTAACTGGGGATATATTCACATGCAGGAGTCTGCTATAGACTCAGTCTGCTGCAAATCATCTTTTAACTTCCATCTTTTAAATTACATCTTTTTAATTATGATTCTGAATTAGACTGAATTGTAGAATGCATTTGGCTACTCATCACTACTACAATATTATCATCATCTGCACCATCTAATCGAGCTGTTCTCCTCTTCCCACAGGTATGCACTGACTTTACCCAGCTCTCCCTGGCTCCAGAATATCTCTGTATACTGCATTGATTTTCCATGGTATGCACTGACTTTACCCAGCTCTCCCTGGCTCCAGAATATCTCTGTATACTGCATTGATTTTCCATGGTATGCACTGACTTTACCCAGCTCTCCCTGGCTTCTGAATGTCTCTGTATATTGCACTGGCTTTTCTATGCTTCCCCTGGATCTGAGTGTCTTGGTGCAGCACATATAATCCTTTTAGTATGCTTTCTCACCTATGAGCTTGTTTCCACGACCTGTTTTGATGTCTCTCATTGTGTGATCCTGGCATCTCTTTGAGTGGTCAGTCTTACCCCTCCCTCACTTTATGACCTTTGCTTAACTCTCTACATCTGGTCTCCCATACCCAGCCACCCCCTCATTCACACCTGATTGCCCTTAACTGGGGATATATTCACATGCAGGAGTCTGCTATAGACTCAGTCTGCTGCAAATCATCTTTTAACTTCCATCTTTTAAATTACATCTTTTTAATTATGATTCTGAATTAGACTGAATTGTAGAATGCATTTGGCTACTCATCACTACTACAATATTATCATCATCTGCACCATCTAATCGAGCTGTTCTCCTCTTCCCACAGGTATGCACTGACTTTACCCAGCTCTCCCTGGCTCCAGAATATCTCTGTATACTGCATTGATTTTCCATGGTATGCACTGACTTTACCCAGCTCTCCCTGGCTCCAGAATATCTCTGTATACTGCATTGATTTTCCATGGTATGCACTGACTTTACCCAGCTCTCCCTGGCTTCTGAATGTCTCTGTATATTGCACTGGCTTTTCTATGCTTCCCCTGGATCTGAGTGTCTTGGTGCAGCACATATAATCCTTTTAGTATGCTTTCTCACCTATGAGCTTGTTTCCACGACCTGTTTTGATGTCTCTCATTGTGTGATCCTGGCATCTCTTTGAGTGGTCAGTCTTACCCCTCCCTCACTTTATGACCTTTGCTTAACTCTCTACATCTGGTCTCCCATACCCAGCCACCCCCTCATTCACACCTGATTGCCCTTAACTGGGGATATATTCACATGCAGGAGTCTGCTATAGACTCAGTCTGCTGCAAATCATCTTTTAACTTCCATCTTTTAAATTACATCTTTTTAATTATGATTCTGAATTAGACTGAATTGTAGAATGCATTTGGCTACTCATCACTACTACAATATTATCATCATCTGCACCATCTAATCGAGCTGTTCTCCTCTTCCCACAGGTATGCACTGACTTTACCCAGCTCTCCCTGGCTCCAGAATATCTCTGTATACTGCATTGATTTTCCATGGTATGCACTGACTTTACCCAGCTCTCCCTGGCTCCAGAATATCTCTGTATACTGCATTGATTTTCCATGGTATGCACTGACTTTACCCAGCTCTCCCTGGCTTCTGAATGTCTCTGTATATTGCACTGGCTTTTCTATGCTTCCCCTGGATCTGAGTGTCTTGGTGCAGCACATATAATCCTTTTAGTATGCTTTCTCACCTATGAGCTTGTTTCCACGACCTGTTTTGATGTCTCTCATTGTGTGATCCTGGCATCTCTTTGAGTGGTCAGTCTTACCCCTCCCTCACTTTATGACCTTTGCTTAACTCTCTACATCTGGTCTCCCATACCCAGCCACCCCCTCATTCACACCTGATTGCCCTTAACTGGGGATATATTCACATGCAGGAGTCTGCTATAGACTCAGTCTGCTGCAAATCATCTTTTAACTTCCATCTTTTAAATTACATCTTTTTAATTATGATTCTGAATTAGACTGAATTGTAGAATGCATTTGGCTACTCATCACTACTACAATATTATCATCATCTGCACCATCTAATCGAGCTGTTCTCCTCTTCCCACAGGTATGCACTGACTTTACCCAGCTCTCCCTGGCTCCAGAATATCTCTGTATACTGCATTGATTTTCCATGGTATGCACTGACTTTACCCAGCTCTCCCTGGCTCCAGAATATCTCTGTATACTGCATTGATTTTCCATGGTATGCACTGACTTTACCCAGCTCTCCCTGGCTTCTGAATGTCTCTGTATATTGCACTGGCTTTTCTATGCTTCCCCTGGATCTGAGTGTCTTGGTGCAGCACATATAATCCTTTTAGTATGCTTTCTCACCTATGAGCTTGTTTCCACGACCTGTTTTGATGTCTCTCATTGTGTGATCCTGGCATCTCTTTGAGTGGTCAGTCTTACCCCTCCCTCACTTTATGACCTTTGCTTAACTCTCTACATCTGGTCTCCCATACCCAGCCACCCCCTCATTCACACCTGATTGCCCTTAACTGGGGATATATTCACATGCAGGAGTCTGCTATAGACTCAGTCTGCTGCAAATCATCTTTTAACTTCCATCTTTTAAATTACATCTTTTTAATTATGATTCTGAATTAGACTGAATTGTAGAATGCATTTGGCTACTCATCACTACTACAATATTATCATCATCTGCACCATCTAATCGAGCTGTTCTCCTCTTCCCACAGGTATGCACTGACTTTACCCAGCTCTCCCTGGCTCCAGAATATCTCTGTATACTGCATTGATTTTCCATGGTATGCACTGACTTTACCCAGCTCTCCCTGGCTTCTGAATGTCTCTGTATATTGCACTGGCTTTTCTATGCTTCCCCTGGATCTGAGTGTCTTGGTGCAGCACATATAATCCTTTTAGTATGCTTTCTCACCTATGAGCTTGTTTCCACGACCTGTTTTGATGTCTCTCATTGTGTGATCCTGGCATCTCTTTGAGTGGTCAGTCTTACCCCTCCCTCACTTTATGACCTTTGCTTAACTCTCTACATCTGGTCTCCCATACCCAGCCACCCCCTCATTCACACCTGATTGCCCTTAACTGGGGATATATTCACATGCAGGAGTCTGCTATAGACTCAGTCTGCTGCAAATCATCTTTTAACTTCCATCTTTTAAATTACATCTTTTTAATTATGATTCTGAATTAGACTGAATTGTAGAATGCATTTGGCTACTCATCACTACTACAATATTATCATCATCTGCACCATCTAATCGAGCTGTTCTCCTCTTCCCACAGGTATGCACTGACTTTACCCAGCTCTCCCTGGCTCCAGAATATCTCTGTATACTGCATTGATTTTCCATGGTATGCACTGACTTTACCCAGCTCTCCCTGGCTCCAGAATATCTCTGTATACTGCATTGATTTTCCATGGTATGCACTGACTTTACCCAGCTCTCCCTGGCTTCTGAATGTCTCTGTATATTGCACTGGCTTTTCTATGCTTCCCCTGGATCTGAGTGTCTTGGTGCAGCACATATAATCCTTTTAGTATGCTTTCTCACCTATGAGCTTGTTTCCACGACCTGTTTTGATGTCTCTCATTGTGTGATCCTGGCATCTCTTTGAGTGGTCAGTCTTACCCCTCCCTCACTTTATGACCTTTGCTTAACTCTCTACATCTGGTCTCCCATACCCAGCCACCCCCTCATTCACACCTGATTGCCCTTAACTGGGGATATATTCACATGCAGGAGTCTGCTATAGACTCAGTCTGCTGCAAATCATCTTTTAACTTCCATCTTTTAAATTACATCTTTTTAATTATGATTCTGAATTAGACTGAATTGGACTGGAATTGACTGGAAGGTAACAGAATACCGACCACTACAATGTTTCGGTTTCTTTTCTCTTTCACCCCCATACTACTTTCCTTCTTACAATCTCCTGCAATCCCTCCTCCTAGTAAGGAACTAGTCATTTCTTCCTCCATACTCCCCAGCCATCTCACCTTCCCCTCAGAACTGTTCCTCCACATACAATCCTTTTTATCCAGACACACACGGCCACATCATGTCCTATCCTGCTCCCACCTTCTAATGATCTGTCTGTTACTCCTCATTGCTGGTGACATATCCCCAAATCCCGGCCCTCCCCAATTCATCCCCACACTCGTTTCTAACCCCCTGCCACGATCCTCCGCACGTTTTCCCAACCACGACAACCTCATACCCATTCATCCAGCCCCCACTCCCCAGCTCCCCCTACTTGGAGCACTATGGAACGCACGCTCCATCTGCAACAAACTGACATTTATCCATGACCTCTTCATCACCAACAAACTCTCCTTCCTCGGCCTCACTGAAACCTGGCTCACCCCCTCTGACTCGGCCTCTCCAGCTGCGCTCTCCTATGGCGGATTCCACCTCTCTCACACCCCTCGCCCCAGCAACAAACGCGGTGGAGGAGTTGGCTTGCTCCTGTCCGACACCTGCTCCTTTACTCCAATCCCGCTACCACCCTCCGCTACTCTTCCCTCGTTTGAGGTGCACTCTGTCCGCATCTATTCCCCCTCCAACCTCCAGCTGGCTGTTATCTAACGCCCCCCAGAACTAGCCATCTCCACCTTTCTCGACCACTTCACCACCTGGCTACTTCATTTCCTCTCTGTTGACATCCCCACTATCATCATGGGTGATTTCAATGTCCCCATTGACACTTTCACCTCAGCTACCTCTAAACTTTTATCACTGACTGCCTCCTTTGGCCTCACTCAATGGTCCTCTGAGGCCACTCACAAAGATGGCCACACGCTGGACCTCATCTTCACCCGCCTCTGCTCCCTTACTAACCTCACTAACACACCCCTCCCCCTGTCTGACCACAACCTACTGACATTCTCGTCCCTCTCCTCTCCTAGTGTGCAACCCCCACTCCACAAACTCACTCACCCTCGCAGAAATCTCAAACATCTCAACTTACAATCACTCTCTGAGTCCCTTCTCCCTCTCACAGACATAGCCTCCCTTCATGACACAGATGCTGCTGCCACTTTTTATAACACCACAATAACAACAACACTCGATTCGGCCGCCCCACTCATGCATAGTAAAACTCGTACAATTAACAGGCAGCCCTGGCTGACCAGCCTGACCAAAGAATTGAGACGGGCTTCCAGGATTGCTGAGCGGAGATGGAAGCGATCCCACTCTGCCGACCACTTCACTGCATACAAGCAGTCCCTCGCCAGCTTCAAGTCTGCGCTCACTGCCGCAAAACAAACTTACTTCTCATCCCTCATATCCTCCCTGTCCCACAACCCTAAACAGCTTTTCAACACTTTCAATTCTCTACTCCGTCCCCCCGCACCTCCTCCCTCCCCCCTCATTTCTGCTGATGACTTCGTCTCTTTCTTTAAACAGAAGATCGATACGATCAGAGAAAGCTTTGGCCCACAGCGCCCACTGCCCCTCTTAGCTGCTCAACCCTGCTCCTCCAAAACCAGCTTCTCCACCATGACAGAAGATCAGCTCTCCACCCTCCTGTCAAGATCACACCTCACCACCTGCACGCTTGACCCGCTCCCATCCCACCTCATCCCTAACCTTTCCACGGTCTTCATCCCAACCCTAACACACCTCTTCAACCTCTCACTCACAACAGGTGTCTTTCCCTCATCCTTCAAGCATGCCAAGATCACACCCATCCTCAAAAAGCCCTCCCTCGACCCATCCTCTGTGTCTAGCTATCGCCCAATATCTCTTCTCCCTTATGCCTCCAAATTGCTGGAGCAACACGTCCATCTTGAACTGTCCTCCCACTTCTCCTCCTGCTCCCTCTTTGATCGGTTACAATCAGGCTTCCGTTCCCATCACTCAACTGAAACTGCCCTAACTAAAGTCACCAATGACCTACTAACTGCCAGGAGCAAGCGACACTACTCTGTCCTCCTTCTCCTGGACTTGTCTTCTGCCTTTGACACTGTAGACCACTCCCTTTTGCTACAAATCCTCTCATCCCTTGGCATCACAGACTTGGCCCTTTCCTGGATCTCGTCATATCTGACAGACCGAACATTCAGTGTCTCCCTCCCCCACACCACCTCCTCACTTCGCCCCTTGTCAGTCGGTGTTCCTCAAGGCTCTGTTCTAGGACCCCTACTCTTCTCCATCTACACTTTCGGCCTGGGACAGCTCATAGAATCCCACGGTATGCAGTACCATCTCTACGCTGACGACACGCAGATCTACCTCTCCGCACCTGACCTCTCCTCCTTGCTTACCAAAATCCCGCACTGTCTGTCTGCCATTTCAGCCTTCTTTTCTGCTCGCTTTCTACAACTGAACATGGACAAAACAGAATTCATCATCTTTCCCCCATCTCACTCTACCCCTCCACCAGACCTATCCATCAATGTCAATGGCTGCTCACTATCCCCAGTCCCACACGCCCGGTGCCTCGGGGTGATCCTCGACTCTGCCCTCTCTTTCAAGCCACATATCCAAGCCCTTGCCTCCTCCTGTCGTCTCAAACTCAAAAATATTTCCCGGATCCGTGCTTTCCTTGACCGCAACACTGCAAAAACGCTAGTGCATGCCCTTATCATCTCCCGCCTCGACTACTGCAACCTCCTACTCTCTGGACTCCCCTCTAGCACTCTGGCACCACTCCAATCCATCCTACACTCTGCTGCCCGACTAATCCACCTGTCCCCCCGCTATTCCCCAGCCTCTCCCCTGTGTCAAGCCCTTCACTGGCTTCCTATCGCCCAGAGACTCCAGTTCAAAACCCTCACACTGACATACAAAGCCATCCACAACCTGTCTCCTCCATACATCTGTGACATGGTCTCCCGGTACCTACCTACACGCGACCTCCGATCCTCCCAAGACCTCCTTCTCTACTCCCCTCTCATCTCTTCTTCCCATAACCGCATCCAAGACTTCTCCCGTGCTTCCCCCATACTCTGGAACTCTCTACCCCAACACATCAGACTTGCGCCTACCATAGAAACCTTCAAAAAGAACCTGAAGACTCATCTCTTCCGACAAGCCTACAGCCTGCAGTGATCCTCAACCTACTGAACAGCCGCACAGCCAGCTCTTCCCTCTCCTAGTGTATCCTCACCCACCCCCTGCAGACTGTGAGCCCTCGCGGGCAGGGTCCTCCCTCCTTATGTACTCGTGTGCCTTGTTATCTGCTCATGTTTAATGTATTTGTCTATATTTGCCCCGTATTCACATGTAAAGCGCCATGGAATAAATGGCGCTATAAAAATGTATAATAATAATAAATAATAATAATCCACAACTCATTTCTGTAGACTTCTCTCTTTTCTGGTCTTTTACAGCACATCACAATATGGTGTCCTTAAAAATAACAGTGTGATTATAATGCTACTAAAGTAAAGGATGTTCCATTCACTGTGCCCCTGAATAATTGCCCCTCATTGTGCTCCCTGCACAAAGTATGACTCCCACACTGTCTATATTATGGTATATGACCTAAGCACTGTCCTACCCTTTCCATACTAGACACCCTCTTCACACTGTTTCCTCATCTTGGGTCCCCCCTATACTGTGCCCCCTATTCACACTCCCCCCTCTGCATACTGTACCCCCATGCTTACCCCTCTTTATACTACCACCACATTCACAGTCTCTATTCTGTGCCACTCACACTTTTTTCCCTATACTATCTCTTTGCACATTTCTTTTACCCGTAACCATACTGTCTCTTCACACATTTCCCAACTTCGTCCCCAATACTGTCTTGTCACACATTTCCTTCTTCCTTTCACCTATTGCCACCCACACATTTCCCCTCTACCTACCCATAAGTACAATTTAATTTAGTGGGTCAGCATGTTCCAACTTATCTGATCTGACTGTCCTTTTGATAGCCAGCTCAGAGAATGGCCGAATCCCACAAATTGTAACCGTCTGGGATCAGGGCCGGTTTTAGACAAATTGGGGCCCTGGGCAAAACTTTAAAGTGGGGCCCCAAATGCTAACATCACACAGAAAAATTTTGGTTGTATTTAGATGCGCTGAGTTCAAATCATTAAACGAGCTTGATTGACAATATTGAAGTCGTTCGATGCTTGGTTCCCAGCCTCTTTGCTTCAGCTGAGGAAAAATAATAGACACAGAATGAAAACAGATAGAACAATCTATCTCCATACAGTATCAGATATGCCGCTGATAACATGATTTTTTTCACCGGGCGATGTGTTGCTGAGAACAATGTTTTTATCCCGGCATAAACAATCCAATCTCTTGATGAATAGGCAGCATTTTGCTCGTTTAGTATAATGCACCCCATAGTCCTGCACATAGTATAATGCACCCCATAGTTCTCCATATAGTATAATACACTCCCTATAGTCCTCCTTATATTATAATACACTCCCAATAGTACTCCATATGGTATAATACACTCCCAATAGTCCTCCATATGGTATAATGCACTCCCCATGGTCCTTCATAAAGTATAATACTCTCTCCATAGTCCTCCATATAGCATAATATACTTCCCATAGTCCTCAATATTATAATGCATCCCATAGTCTTCCATATTGTATAATACACTCTCCATAGTCCTCCATATTGTATAATACAATTCCCATAGTGCTCAGTAGGGTTGAGCGAAACGGGTCGAACATTTTCAAAAGTCGCCGACTTTTGGCTAAGTCGGGGTTTCATGAAACCCGATCCGACCCCTGTGCGGGGTCGGCCATGCGGTACGCGACTTTCGCGCCAAAGTCGCGTTTCAATGACGCGAAAAGCGCCATTTCTCAGCCAATGAAGGTAAACGCAGAGTGTGGGCAGCGTGATGACATAGGTCCTGGTCCCCACCATCTTAGAGAAGGGCATTGCAGTGATTGGCTTGCTGTCTGCGACGTCACAGGGGCTATAAAGAGGCGTTCCCGCCGACCGCCATCTTACTGCTGCTGATCTGAGCTTAGGGAGAGGTTGCTGCCGCTTTGTCAGAAGCAGGGATAGCGTTAGGCAGGGTCCATTAACCACAAAACCGCTTGTGCTGCAGCGATTTGCACTGTCCAACACCACCCTCGGTGTGCAGGGACAGTGGAATTTTTTTTTTTTTTTTTTTTCCCCTCAGCGCTGTAGCTCATTGGGCTGCCCTAGAAGGCTCCCTGATAGCTGCATTGCTGTGTGTACGCCGCTGTGCAAACCAACTGCTTTTTTCAAAGCACAAATCCTCTTGTTCCTTCCTTTCTGCACAGCTATCTTTTTTGTTTGTCCACACTTTTTATTTCATTTGTGCATCAGTCCACTCCTTATTGCTGCCTGCCATACCTGGCTGAGATTACTGCAGGCAGGGAGATAGTAGCTGCCTGCCATACCTGGCTGAGATTACTGCAGGCAGGGAGATAGTAATTGTAGGACATTCCCTGTTTTTTTTTTTTTTTTTTTTTTGGTGGGAGATTAAGATTGGCAATTTGGCATTTCTGCTAGAGTGCCATCCCTGTGTGTGCCATCTCTCTCACATAGTGGGCCATAGAAAGCCTTTTCATTTTTCTGTATTTTTTTTTGTGGGGTGTATAAATTCTCCCTGATAAAAATACAGTGGGAGATTAATATTGGCCTTTGGGCTTGTGTGCCAGTCCTGAGTGTGCCATCTCTCTCACAAATAGTGGGCCATAGAAAGCCTATTTATTTTTTTTTTTGGTTTTATAAATTCTCCCTGAAAAAAAGGGAGATTAATATTGGCCTCTGGGCTTGTGTGCCAGTCCTGAGCGTGCCATCTGTGCCAGCCCTGAGCGTGCCATCTCTCTCACAAATAGTGGGCCATAGAAAGCCTATTTAATTTTTTTTTTTGTTTTATAAATTTTCCCTGAAAAAAGGGAGATTAATATTGGCCTCTGGGCTTGTGTGCCAGTTGTGAGCGTGCCATCTGTGCCAGTCCTGAGCGTGCCATCTCTCTCACAAATAGTGGGCCATAGAAAGCCTATTTAAATATTTTTTTGGTTTTATAAATTCTCCCAGAAAAAAAGGGAGATTAATATTGGCCTCTGGGCTTGTGTGCCAGTCCTGAGCGTGCCATCTGTGCCAGCCAGCCCTGAGCGTGCCATCTCTCTCACAAATAGTGGGCCATAGAAAGCCTATTTAATTTTTTTTTTTGTTTTATAAATTTTCCCTGAAAAAAGGGAGATTAATATTGGCCTCTGGGCTTGTGTGCCAGTTGTGAGCGTGCCATCTGTGCCAGTCCTGAGCGTGCCATCTCTCTCACAAATAGTGGGCCATAGAAAGCCTATTTAAATATTTTTTTGGTTTTATAAATTCTCCCAGAAAAAAAGGGAGATTAATATTGGCCTCTGGGCTTCTGTGCCAGTCCTGAGCGTGCCATCTGTGCCAGTCCTGAGCGTCCCATCTCTCTCACAAATAGTGGGCCATAGAAAGCCTATTTTATTTTTTTTTTGGGTTTTAGAAATTCTCCCTGAAAAAAGGGAGATTAATATTGGCCTCTGGGCTTGTGTGCCAGTTGTGAGCGTGCCATCTGTGCCAGTCCTGAGCGTGCCATCTCTCTCACAAATAGTGGGCCATAGAAAGCCTATTTAAATATTTTTTTGGTTTTATAAATTCTCCCAGAAAAAAAGGGAGATTAATATTGGCCTCTGGGCTTCTGTGCCAGTCCTGAGCGTGCCATCTGTGCCAGTCCTGAGCGTCCCATCTCTCTCACAAATAGTGGGCCATAGAAAGCCTATTTTATTTTTTTTTTGGGTTTCAGAAATTCTCCCTGGAAAAAAAAAGGGAGATTAATATTGCCCTTTGGGCTTGTGTGCCAGTACTAAGCGTTCCATCTCTCTCTCTCTCTCAGTCAGTGGGCCATAGAACGCATATTTTTGGTTTTATTTGTTTTCTAAATTCTCCCTGAAAAAATCATTTTATTTTATTTGGTTTCTAAATTCTTCCTGATAAAATCATATTTTTTTTATTATTTTTATTTCTAAAGTCTCCCTGAAAAAAAAAAAAAAAAAACAACCAAAAAAACAGTGGGAGATTAATATTGGCCTTTCTGCTTGTGTGCCAGTCTTGACTCCTGGGTGTGCCATCTCTCTCTCTCTCTCTCTCTCTCTCTCTCTCTCTCTCCAATTGTGGTCCATAGAAAGCCTATATTTTTTTTCCTTGATTTGGGTTCTAAAATCTACCAGAGAAAATAACTACATCAATCATTGGTAGAAAAATATTGGCCTCTGGGTTTGTGTGCCACTCCTGACTCCTGTGTGCGTCATCTCTCAGTCAGTGGGCCATAGAACGCCTATTTTTGGTTTTATTTGTTTTCTAAATTCTCCCTGAAAAAATTATTTTATTTTATTTGGTTTCTAAATTCTTCCTGATAAAATCATATTTTTTTTATTATTTTTTTTTCTAAAGTCTCCCTGAAAAAAAAAAAAAAAAACAGTGGGAGATTAATATTGGCCTTTCTGCTTGTGTGCCAGTCTTGACTCCTGGGTGCGTCATCTCTCAGTCAGTGGGCCATAGAACGCCTATTTTTGGTTTTATTTGTTTTATAAATTCTCCCTGAAAAAATCATTTTATTTTATTTGGTTTCTAAATTCTTCCTGATAAAATCATATTTTTTTTATTATTTTTTTTTCTAAAGTCTCCCTGAAAAAAAAAAAAAAAAAACAACCAAAAAAAACAGTGGGAGATTAATATTGGCCTTTCTGCTTGTGTGCCAGTCTTGACTCCTGGGTGCGTCATCTCTCAGTCAGTGGGCCATAGAACGCCTATTTTTGGTTTTATTTGTTTTATAAATTCTCCCTGAAAAAATCATTTTATTTTATTTGGTTTCTAAATTCTTCCTGATAAAATCATATTTTTTTTATTATTTTTTTTTCTAAAGTCTCCCTGAAAAAAAAAAAAAAAAAAACAACCAAAAAAAACAGTGGGAGATTAATATTGGCCTTTCTGCTTGTGTGCCAGTCTTGACTCCTGGGTGTGCCATCTCTCTCTCTCTCTCTCTCCAATTGTGGTCCATAGAAAGCCTACATTTTTTTTCCTTGATTTGGGTTCCAAAATCTACCAGAGAAAATAACTCCATCAATCATTGGTAGAAAAATATTGGCCTCTGGGCTTGTGTGCCACTCCTGATTCCTGTGTGCGTCATCTCTCACTCAGTGGCCCATAGAAAGCATATAGTTTGTTACATTTGTTTTCTAAATTCTCCCTGCAAAAATCTATTTTTTTTTTTTTGGGGGGTTTCTAAAGTGTTCCTGAAAAAAATAAAAATAAAAAAAAAATAATAGTGTGACATTAATATTAACATTTGTGCTTCAGTGACAGTCCTGCGTGTGGGGCATCTCTCTAATTTGCAGCCACCAAAAAAAGAGTGTGTAACATTGGGCCTGATTTTCGCTGTGGTCTCACCAACCTGTAAAGGGGTAGCTAAATCATACTGAAGTTATAGCTCACCGTGTAAGTTGTGTGACTGCAACAAATAACGTTAGTTTGGTTACGTTTTTAAAACAATGAGGAAGTCTAGTGGAAGAGGTCGTGGCCGGGGGCGTTCATTGTCAGCTGGTAATGAGGGTAGTGGTAGTGGTGGAGCATCAGGTGGTCGTGGGGGAAAAAATATTGCACCTAAGTCTGGAGCTGTGGAGCCAGGTTCGTCGTCCGGCTACACAAGGCCTCGAACGCTCCCTTTTCTGGGATTAGGAAAACCGCTTTTAAAGCCGGAGCAGCAAGAGCAAGTTTTGGCTTATCTTGCTGACTCAGCCTCTAGCTCTTTTGCCTCATCTCGTGAAACTGGTAAAAGTAAAAGCAGCGCGTCGTTAGTGGATGTTCACGGTCAGGGACAAGTCACTTCCTTGTCCTCTTCAGCAAAAACAACAACAGAGAAGAATGCAGCAGGCGACACAACGGGTTACTCCATGGAGCTCTTTACACATACCGTCCCTGGCTTAGAAAGTGAAGCAGTTAACAGTCCATGCCCATTACAAATTGAATCTGACATGGAGTGCACTGACGCACAGCCACAGCCAGACTACTATGCTGGTCCTTTGACTCAGACCACAACATTGCCCTCGCAGGGTGCTGATCAAGAATCAGACCCTGATGAGACTATGTTGCCCCATCACGAACGCTATACCACCGAACGACACGGTGACACAGACGAAGTTGCGCAGGAGGTACAAGAAGAGTTATTAGATGACCCAGTTCTTGACCCCGATTGGCAGCCATTGGGGGAACAGGGTGCAGGCGGCAGCAGTTCTGAAGCAGAGGAGGAGGAGGGGCCGCAGCAGGCATCAACATCGCCACAGGTTCCATCTGCCGGGCCCGTATCTTGCCCAAAACGCGTGGCAAAGCCAAAACCTGGTGGAGGACAGCGTGGCCATCCGGTTAAAGCTCAGTCTGCAATGCCTGAAAAGGTATCCGATGCTAGAAAGAGTGCAGTCTGGCATTTTTTTAAACAACATCCAATTGATCAGCGCAAAGTCATCTGTCAAAAATGTTCTACTTCCTTAAGCAGAGGTCAGAATCTGAAAAGTCTCAATACTAGTTGCATGCATAGACATTTAACCACCATGCATTTGAAAGCTTGGACTAACTACCAAACGTCCCTTAAGGTTGTTGCACCCTCGGCCAATGAAGCTAGTCATCAACGCAACATCCCTTCCGGCAGTGTAGGACCACCATTTAGCGCACCACCTGCTGTATCTGTGCAGGTATCTTTGCCAGGCCAAAGCAGTCAGGGTCAGGGAATCACCAGTTTCGTAGTAGGAAACACTGCATCTAGGGCACCGGCGGCAACAATACCATCTCCCACCGTCTCTCAGTCTGCCATGTCCACCGGCACCCCCGCTAGTTCCACGATCTCCAGCTCTCCAGTCCAGCTCACCCTACATGAGACTATGGTTAGAAAAAGGAAATACTTAGCCTCGCATCCGCGTACACAGGGTTTGAACGCCCACATAGCTAGACTAATCTCGTTAGAGATGATGCCCTACCGGTTAGTTGAAAGCGAAGCTTTCAAAGACCTGATGGACTACGCTGTACCACGCTACGAGCTACCCAGTCGACACTTTTTTTCCAGAAAAGCCATCCCAGCCCTCCACCAGCATGTTAAAGAGCGCATCGTCCATGCACTCAGGCAATCTGTGAGCACAAAGGTGCACCTGACAACAGATGCATGGACCAGTAGGCATGGCCAGGGACGTTACGTGTCCATCACGGCACACTGGGTAAATGTGGTGGATTCAGGGTCCACAGGGGACAGCAAGTTTGGGACAGTTCTGCCTAGCCCACGGTCTAGTAAACAGTTGTCTGTAGCCGTTCGCACCCCCTCCTCCTCCTCCTCCTCGTCCTCCTGCAGAAGCAAGAGCTCGTCCACAGACCGCAGTCGCACAAAC
Source organism: Ranitomeya imitator (assembly GCF_032444005.1). NCBI lineage: Eukaryota > Metazoa > Chordata > Amphibia > Anura > Dendrobatidae > Ranitomeya > Ranitomeya imitator. The sequence continues at coordinate 80,943,654 of NC_091285.1, forward strand.
ACTCCATCCGCACCTGCCACTGTTGCACACCAGGTCTCCCATTATGGGGCAGCTACTGGCATACGTCAGCAGACTGTAATGGCTATGAAGTGTTTGGGCGACAATAGACACACCGCGGAAGTTCTGTCCGAGTTCTTGCAGCAAGAAACGCAGTCGTGGCTGGGCACTGTAGATCTTGAGGCAGGCAAGGTAGTGAGTGATAACGGAAGGAATTTCATGGCTGCCATCTCCCTTTCCCAACTGAAACACATTCCTTGCCTGGCTCACACCTTAAACCTGGTGGTGCAGTGCTTCCTGAAAAGTTATCCGGGGTTATCCGACCTGCTCCTCAAAGTGCGTGGACTTTGCGCACATATCCGCCGTTCGCCTGTACACTCCAGCCGTATGCAGACCTATCAGCGTTCTTTGAACCTTCCCCAGCATCGCCTAATCATAGACGTTGCAACAAGGTGGAACTCAACACTGCACATGCTTCAGAGACTGTGCGAACAGAGGCGGGCTGTTATGTTTTTGTGGGAGGATACACATACACGGGCAGGCAGTAGGATGGCAGACATGGAGTTGTCAGGTGTGCAGTGGTCGAAGATTCAAGACATGTGTCAAGTCCTTCAGTGTTTTGAGGAATGCACACGGCTGGTTAGTGCAGACAACGCCATAATAAGCATGAGCATCCCCCTAATGCGTCTGCTGATGCAAAGTTTGACGCACATAAAGGATCAGGCGTCTGCACCAGAGGAAGAGGAAAGCCTTGATGACAGTCAGCGATTGTCTGGTCAGGGCAGTGTACATGACGAGGTACCGGGCGAAGAGGAGGTGGAGGATGAGGAGGATGATGGGGATGAGTATATTTTTAATGAGGAAGCTTTCCCGGGGGCACGGGAAATTGGTGGCGTGGCAAGGCCGGGTTCTGGTTTTTTGAGGGACACAAGTGACGTAGATTTGCCTGCAACTGCCCCTCAACCAAGCACAACCGCAGATTTGACAACGGGAACTTTGGCCCACATGGCGGATTATGCCTTGCGTATCCTCAAAAGGGACACACGCATTACAAAAATGATGAACGATGACGATTACTGGTTGGCCTGCCTCCTTGATCCTCGCTATAAAGGCAAATTGCAAAATATTATGCCACATGAGAACTTGGAACTAATATTAGCAACAAAACAATCAACTCTTGTTGACCGTTTGCTTCTGGCATTCCCTGCACACAGCGCCCGTGATCGTTCTCACACGAGCTCCAGGGGCCAGCAGACCAGAGGTGTTAGAGGGGCAGAAATCAGAAGTGGCGTTGGACAGAGGGGTTTTCTGACCAGGTTGTGGAGTGATTTTTCTATGACCGCAGACAGGACAGGTACTGCAGCATCAATTCAAAGTGACAGGAGACAACATTTGTCCAGTATGGTTACAAACTATTTTTCATCCCTTATCGACGTTCTCCCTCAACCGTCATTCCCATTTGATTACTGGGCATCCAAATTAGACACCTGGCCAGAATTGGCAGAATATGCATTGCAGGAGCTTGCTTGCCCGGCAGCTAGTGTCCTATCAGAAAGAGTATTCAGTGCTGCAGGTTCAATACTAACAGAAAAAAGGACTCGTCTGGCTACCCAAAATGTAGATGATCTAACCTTCATTAAAATGAACCACAACTGGATTTCAAAATCTTTTGCCCCACCCTGCCCGGCTGACACCTAGCTTTCCTATGAAAAGGTCTTGCCTGTGGACTATTCTGAATGACTTTTCCAATCTCGTAATTTTCTTCACCTGATTGTCCAGCATACGACATGTTTCCACCTCACGAAATGGCCAAACTCCCCACACGGGGCCGTGCTATCGCCACTTTGCGCTTGGACCCTTGAGAGTGCTGTTTGTCTGAAGAGGTGGGTGTGGCCGCTTTTGGTCGACGGCACTGCCACTGGGTCCCTCATAGTACAATAAAGTGTCTCTGGCGGTGGTGGTGCGCACCCAACGTCAGACACACCGTTGTAATATGAGGGGCCCTGTGCCTGTACCGCCGGCCACAAGACAGTTCCCCCCCCCAGCTCAAACAGTGCTCTACCACTAGCAAAATTATCTCTCACAGCTTCACCAATGTGTAGTCTAGCCGCTGACATCCTTCAATGCCTGGCACTGACAATACCATTGTTTTGACATTTTTGTTATGTTAGGCCTTCGAAGCCTGTCTGCGGTCCCTTCTTTCTACAACTACTACACTGACCAGGCCACTGCTGGCCGTGTTACCCTGGAACCAATTTAAAAGTGCCTACAGTCAGCCCAATTTTGTTATGTTAGGCCTTCGAAGACTGTCTGCCGTCACTCCTTCCACTAGACTTCCACTGACCATACACTGCTGCCCATGTACCCCTGGAACCAATTTAAAGTGCCTACAGCCAGCCCAATTTTGTTATGTTAGGCCTTCGAAGCCTGTCTGCGGTCACTCCTTCCACTAGACTTCCACTGACCAGACCACTGCTGCCCGTGTACCCCTGGAACCAATTTAAAAGTGCCTACAGCCAGCCCAAGTTTGTTATGTTAGGCCTTGGAAGCCTGTCTGCGGTCACTCCTTCCACTAGACTTCCACTGACCAGACCACTGCTGCCCGTGTACCCCTGGAACCAATTTAAAAGTGCCTACAGCCAGCCCAAGTTTGTTATGTTAGGCCTTGGAAGCCTGTCTGCGGTCACTCCTTCCACTAGACTTCCACTGACCAGACCACTGCTGCCCGTGTACCCCTGGAACCAATTTAAAAGTGCCTACAGCCAGCCCAAGTTTGTTATGTTAGGCCTTGGAAGCCTGTCTGCGGTCACTCCTTCCACTAGACTTCCACTGACCAGACCACTGCTGCCCGTGTACCCCTGGAACCAATTTAAAAGTGCCTACAGCCAGCCCAAGTTTGTTATGTTAGGCCTTGGAAGCCTGTCTGCGGTCACTCCTTCCACTAGACTTCCACTGACCAGACCACTGCTGCCCGTGTACCCCTGGAACCAATTTAAAAGTGCCTACAGCCAGCCCAAGTTTGTTATGTTAGGCCTTGGAAGCCTGTCTGCGGTCACTCCTTCCACTAGACTTCCACTGACCAGACCACTGCTGCCCGTGTACCCCTGGAACCAATTTAAAAGTGCCTACAGCCAGCCCAAGTTTGTTATGTTAGGCCTTGGAAGCCTGTCTGCGGTCACTCCTTCCACTAGACTTCCACTGACCAGACCACTGCTGCCCGTGTACCCCTGGAACCAATTTAAAAGTGCCTACAGCCAGCCCAAGTTTGTTATGTTAGGCCTTGGAAGCCTGTCTGCGGTCACTCCTTCCACTAGACTTCCACTGACCAGACCACTGCTGCCCGTGTACCCCTGGAACCAATTTAAAAGTGCCTACAGCCAGCCCAAGTTTGTTATGTTAGGCCTTCTAAGCCTGTCTGCGGTCCATTCTTTCAACTACTACTACACTGACCAGGTCACTGCTGCCCGTGTACCCCTGGAACCAATTTAAAATTGCCTACAGCCAGCCCAATTTTTTTATTTTAGGCCTTCGATGCCTGTCTGCGGTCCATTCTTTCAACTACTACTACACTGACCAGGTCACTGCTGCCCGTGTACCCCTGGAACCAATTTAAAATTGCCTACAGCCAGCCCAATTTTTTTATTTTAGGCCTTCGATGCCTGTCTGCGGTCCATTCTTTCAACTACTACTACACTGACCAGGTCACTGCTGTCCGTGTACCCCTGGAACCAATTTAAAATTGCCTACAGCCATGTGTTATTATTTTAGGCCTTCGATGCCTGTCTGCGGTCACTCCTTCCACTAGACTTCCACTGACCAGACCACTGCTGCCCGTGTACCCCTGGAACCAATTTAAAAGTGCCTACAGCCAGCCCAAGTTTGTTATGTTAGGCCTTCGATGCCTGTCTGCGGTCACTCCTTCCACTAGGCCTCCACTGACCACACCACTGCTGCCCGTGTACCCCTGGAACCAATTTAAAATTGCCTACAGCCAGCCCAATTTTTTTATTTTAGGCCTTCGATGCCTGTCTGCGGTCCATTCTTTCAACTACTACTACACTGACCAGGGCACTGCTGGCCGTGTACCCCTGGAACCAACATCAGAAAATATAAAAATAAGTATTTTGCTTATAAAAAAGAAAATACTGGTGAGATATCAAATGCAGACATTTTAACATTAAAAACAAACACACAACTCTAATCTGGTACAGTACTAAAAATGGCCACCAGCTACAATTACTTTCTCCTGCAAGTAGTTAACTGAAAGTTTTTTTAAATTGAAAACACACATATGGCATCCACCGAGTGTTGTCCTGTCGCGTCTTCTTTATATTATTGCCGAGAAGATGCAAAATAATGAAAATAATAAAATCATTAATTACCAAAATAATAGAGAAAGTCAACACCACATTGCAAATAAACATTCATTCCAAATAAAGAAGCAGGGCGCGTCCGAGGGTGAGTATATACCTAATAAGAATATAATCACCCTCGGACGCGCAATGCTTATTTCCAACAGCCTTCCTTCCTAAGAATCAGCCCTTCCGTCGTGTAGAGAGACGTTGTGTTACACTCCAAGGTGTTCCCCAGGTTGCCTTTCCTGAGCTTCGATCTTCCGGCTCTCGTTTAGTAGTTCTTGGAAACTACTCTGCATTAGGCCTTCAAATTGGGTATGGGGTGTAGAGAGATGGTGTGTTCCACTCCAAGGTGTTCCCCAGGTTGCCTTTCCTGAGCTTCGATCTTCCGGCTCTCGTTTAGTAGTTGTTGGAAACTACGCTGCATTAGGCCTTCAAATTGGGTATGGGGTGTAGCGAGAGGGTGTGTTACACTCCAAGGTGTTCCCCAGGTTGCCTTTCCTGAGCTTCGATCTTCCGGCTCTCGTTTAGTAGTTCTTGGAAACTACACTGCATTAGGCCTTCAAATTGGGTATGGGGTGTAGAGAGAGGGTGTGTTACACTCTAAGGTGTTCCCCAGGTTTCCTTGCCATTGCTTCGGTCTTCCGACTCTCGTTTAGTAGTTGTAGAAAAGTACACTGCATTAGGCCATACAAAATGGGTATGGGGTGGAGAGAGATGGTGTGTTACACTCCAAGGTGTTCCCCAGGTTGCCTTTCCTGAGCTTCTATCTTCAGGCTCTCATTAAATTGTGGTTAAATGGAACAACTGCATTTGGCGTACTAGTTGGTTTGGGGCCTACTATCGGTGTCTGCCACTCCTTGCTGTTCTCCTCCACTGAACAAAGCTGTGCCGCCTGTTTACTACGGTTGCCAATTTTGAACTGCATTTCGACTACTTACTGATTTGGCCCTACTCTCTGTGTCAGCCTCTCATTCCAGTTGTCCTCCACTGCAATGCCCCCTGGTTATTCCTGTGTTACCAATTTTGAACTGCATTTAGCCCACTTTCTTCTTTGGGCCTATATCTGTGTTTCCACTTCATCGTGCCCATTGCCCAGCCAGTGATAGATGAGTCTGCTGGTACATTGACCCATAACGCAACATTCCCCGTGCACGCTACACAACAACATTGTGACCCTGCTGAAAGTCAGGTTGCTCTTCCCGCATACCATACCACCTTACACGGGGACAAAGAGGAAGGTGCAGATGAAAGTGCAGGTTCCTTCATCAGGTGGGGGGAGGAATACTAGTTGGCGACGTCACTGGCACAGGGCCTCTCATAGTACGCAAAAGTGTTGCTGCCGGTGGGAGGCGCCCCCGCCGTGCAAACACACCGCTGTACTTTGAGGGGCCCTGTGCCAGTGCCAATGCCAACGAGTGGGCCCCCCCTGCTTGCTCAGGTTCACAGCACTTGCAAAGTTGAAATACTTACCTCTCCCTGCTCCACTGCCGTGACGTGGTCCAGATTTCCTGGGCCCACTAATTACTTGAACCAGCCCTACCCCCCACAACTTTAGCCAAATGACCCCCAATTTCAAATGCCTTCCAATTATTATAAGGTAAATTACGCTTGACAAGCTTCATTAAGAAGAATGGATGGTTTTGACATTAAAATGGCCACTCTAGGTGTTTTCCTGGCCCCCACTCACTGCCGACTATGCTGCCCCATTGACTTGCATTGGGTTTCGTGTTTCGGTCGATCCCGACTTTACGTCATAATCGGCCGATTTCACTCGACCCGACTTTGGACATAGTCGGGTTTCGCAAAACCCGGCTCGACTCTAAAAAGGTCAAGGTCGCTCAACTCTAGTGCTCAGTATAATATAATGCATCCCAAAGTCCTCCATATTGTATAATACACCCCATAGTCCTCCATATAATATAATGTACTCCCCATAGTATAATGCACTCCAAAGTCCTTCATACAGTATAATGTATCAACCATAGTCCTCCATACAGTATAATGTACTCCTCATAGTCCTTGATATAGTTTAATACAGCCCCCATATAGTACACAGTATAATACACTTGCCATAGTCCTTAGTAAAGTATAATTCGGCCCCCATATACTGCATACAGTATAATACACAACCTATAATCATTGATAAAGTATAATGCAACCATCATATACTATACTGCAGTCCCCATATAGAATAATGCAGCCTCCATATAGTATAAAGCAGCCCCCATAAAGTATAATGCAGCCCCCACAGAGTATTATGCAGCCCCCATAGAATATAATACAGCTCCATAGAGAATAATGCAGGCCCCATAGAGTATAAAGCAGCCCTATATAGTGTAATGCAGCTCCATAGATTATTACATAGCCCTATAGAGTATATAGAATATAATGCAGCCCCATAGTCTTATGACCACTATGTACTCACTGATTTAAAGTGAACCTGTCAGCAGTTTTGGCTGATATGAGATACTAAATGGTGGCCCGATTCTAACGCATCGGGTATTCTAGAATATGTATGTATGTATGTATGTATGTATATAGCAGCCACATAGTGTATAGCACAGGCCACGTAGTATATAGCAAATATTACGTGGCCTATGGTATATACTATGTGGCTGCTATATACATACATATTGTAGAGTACCTGTTGCATTAATACAGGCCACGCAGTATATAACAGTGGCCACGCAGTATATAACACAGCCCAAACAGTATATAACACAAGCCACGTGGTATATAGCAGCCACACAGTATATAACAGGCCACGCAGTATATCACACAGCCCACGTACTATATAACACAGCCCACTCAGCATATAGCAGCCACGCAGTATAGAACACAGGCCACGTAGTATATAACACAGCCCACGCAGTATATCACACAGCCCACAGAGTATATAACACAGCCCAGGCAGTATATAGCAGCCACGCAGTATAGAACACAGCCCACGTAGTATATAACACAGCCCACGTACTATATAACACAGCCCACGTACTATATAACACAGCCCAGTCAGTATATAGCAGCCACGCAGTATATAACACAGGAGACGTAGTATATAACACAGCCCACGCAGTATATGGCACAGCCCACGTAGTATATAGCACAGCCCATCCAGTATATAACACAGCCCACGTATTATATAACACAGCCCACGCACTATATAACACAGCCCACGCAGTATATCACACAGCCCACGCAGTATATAGCAGCCACGCAGTATATAGCAGCCACGCAGTATATAACACAGGGCACATAGTATATAGCACAGCCCATGCAGTATATCACACAGCCTACGGAGTATATAACACTGCCCATGTAGTACAGTATATAGCAGCCATGTAGTATATAACGCAGCCCACGCAGTACTTAGCAGTGTGGGCACCATATCCCTGTTAAAAAAATAAATAAAATAACAAATAGTTATATACTCACCCCCTGAGATCCAGCGAAGCTGTGCCGAGAGGCGCGGCTGCCGCCATCTTCCGTTACCCAGGATGCATTACGAAATTACCCAGATGACTTAGCGGTCTCACGAGGTCCCGCTAAGTCTTCTGGGCAATTTCACAATGCATCTCTGGGAATGGCAGATGGTGGCCGGCGTGAGCGCATCGTCGGACTACGGAAGGTGAGAATAGCAGGTTTTTTGTTTTTTTATTATTTTTAACATTGCAAAAATATTGAAGGATAGGGGCGCTGTTACGTTTGACAGGGGTGGACTGCAGCAGGTGGACCCTTATATCACTTATAGGGTGAAAGGCTAAAAAGATAAGACCAAATATACACAACACACAGCAGGGACATTGCTTTCCTTAGAGAAGTGACTGGGGATACCGTCAACTGTAACACTGCCTGTGTCATTTTTTGAATCTACCCCTGAGGAAGGTAACACTTCTGCGTGATCGAGTCTAGGACTATCCCTAAGTACTCCTGTACCTGAGATGGCACTATTTTGGATTTAGGTATGTTTAGCAGCCACCCTAGACTCGACAGTGAAGCCATGACCAGATCCAACTGTTGTTTGCAATGTTGGAATGAGGTCCCTACCACGAGGAGGTCGTCCAGATAGGGAACTATTAGGACATTCTGTTCCCGTATGTAGGCCATCACTTCTGACATTATTTTCGTGAATACCCGAGGAGCGACGGCTATCCCGAAGGGGAGAGCCCGGAATTGGTAGTGTTTTACTTCCCCCTGGATATTCACTGCCAGTTTGAGATATTTTTGATGATCTCTGTGGATGGGCACATGATAATATGCGTCTCGTAAGTCTAGAACAGTCATGAAACACAAGGGAAAGAGTATTTTCACGCAAGATTTTATTGTGTCCATTTTGAAATGTTGGATCTCTAGGGAACTGTTTAATTTTTTGAGATTTATGATCGCTCTGTACGATCCGTCCGGTTTCCTGCGGAGGAAGAGGGGAGAATAGAAGCCCGTGCCTCTTTCCCGATATGGGACTTCTTGCAATACTCCTTTCTGGATTAAGTTCAGAATTTCCTCCTGGAGAGCTGACTGTTCGTGTGACTGTTTCTGAGGCGTTATCATGAAGGAGTTGCCGGGAGGGATACGAAATTTGAGTCTCAGACCTTCTCATATTATACCTAAAATCCAGGGACTGTTTGAAATTTTTTCCCAGGCTGGAAGAAACTCGGCTAGTCTCCCTCCGACCCAGGGAGTACCTTTATTGTGATTTTTTATTATCCGGAGGGGGGGGTTTGTTGAACAAGAAGCCTCTGTTTTTGTTCCTTCTGTCTTCCCATCCGTCTTTATTCCCTTTTGGGGGTCTTCTCCGCATGAATTTTCTGTTCCGAAAACTGGTTGGGAAACCTGGGGAAAGATTTCTTCTTATCCCCTGCTTTGTCAAGGATGTCGTCCAATGTTGACCCAAACAGAAATTCACCTTTGCAAGGTATTGAGCATAATTTGGTCTTCGTTTGCAAGTCCCCCGGCCAGCACTTTAGCCACAGGGCACGTCTTGCGGCGTTTGAGAAGGAGGCCGACCTGGCTGCTAATCTTGCCGAATCCACCGATGCGTCTGCCAAGAAGGCTGCCGCCCCTTTCATCATGAACACTGACTTTTGGATTGTCTCTCTTGAGACTTTTTCCTTTAATTGGGAATCCAAGTGCTCGAGCCATACCATTAAGGCGCGGGCCGTACAGGTGGCTGCGATGGCTGGTTTTAGACCACCTCCTGCTGCTTCTCAGGAGTTTTTTAAGAAAGTGTCAGCTTTTTTGTCCATCGGGTCCTTTAGGGTACCCATGTCCTCGAAGGGCAGGGCGAATTTTTTAGAGGCCTTCGCTATGGCCACATCCTATTTTGGTGCTTTGCTCCAGGATGAGCAAGCTGGGTCATCAAACGGGTATTTTCTCTTAGGAGTCAAGAGAACTTTTTTGTCCGTTTTTTTCCATTCTTTTTTGATCAAAGAGTGAATTTTTTCATTTATCGGGAATACTCTTCTTTTCTTTTGTTCCAATCCACTGAACATTATATCCTGTGCCGTTCTCTTAGGACGTTCATCTACCAGGCCCATGGTCGATCTGATGGCCTTTATCAGTGCGTCTGTCTCTTCGATAGGGAAACAACTGCGTCCCCCCTCTGAGGATAGCGAAGAGGTCTTGGATGCTGAAGAGTCACTAGAATCAGATGTTTCACTCTCTGACTCATCAATACTAGATTCGGGAGACTTGTGGCTTGATCTGCGTTTTTTCTTTGAAGTTTTTATGCCTTTGAGGGCACTTTCCACCTGACTTGTTATTAATGATTTTAGGTCTGAGGTGAACGTCGGAGATTCCTCCTGAATGGTTTTCTCTATGCAAGAGCCGCATAGCTTTTTCTCCCAGGAGGAAGGTAGCTCTTCTAGACATATAGCACACACTTTGTGCTTTGATTTGCCTGTACATTTTCTTCCCTAGGAGAAAGAGTAACTACGTATTACATTAGTACTTTCACGTAGATCACTCACCCCTTGTGAATAAGAGATACCGTCTCTGGCCTGGGGACTATATCCACTGGATTCGTCACCGGTCGCGTAGTTTTTTCAGAGACCCGGCTGCGTTGTGACCCTGAGCGTCCACTGCTGCTGGGCTGCTGAGAGGAAGCGTTTCCCTTGCGCTGATGCTGTGAGCGCTGGTGCCGCTGTACCTGCACTTGCTCAGGAGACAATTGTACACACTCCTGTGCATCTTGCTGCTCTTTGTCACTCATAGTGGCCTCCACACTGCGTTTTAGCGAAGAGGAGGTTTGATCCACATATCCCCCTTGGAAATGCTCCTTTTTAAATTTGCTGCCGTCGGAAGTGGCGATCTGCGCATGCGCGTGCGCCACTTCCGGTCCAGAGCACGGGCGCCCCATAGGGACGCTCTAGTGTTCCGCCCTGTCCTGCCGCACCGTACTTCCGGTTTAGGCGGCCGGCGTCTAGCGGTGCCATGTGCGCTTTAATGCGCTCCTGCGTCTGGCCCTCATGGAGCATAGCCGCCGCTACCTCCATGTACCATTTAGCGGTACGGAGGCTGTATCGGTGACCGCCGTCACCTTCCTCCTTCCTCCCCCATTTTTTTTCTTCTTTTTTTTCTTCTTGGGGAAGGCAGGCTCGATCCTCTTCACTGCCTCCCCCCACCACACTCACCCATAGGGCCCGCCGACCCCAGCGGTGGTGCTTCAGGGCCGGAGAAAAGGGGGGAGAAAACCAGCTGGATCCAGCCGTGACAGGGCGCCCCCTGTCAGGAACCGGCCGGACAAGCTCCCTAGAATCCCACGACGAATCCTTCAGGTACGTGGTGTAGGTTCCCCGTCAGGAACAGGAAACCAACTGATGTGGGAGAGAGGTACGCCCTTTTTCACCTGTAGGTTTCCTGTCCCTGGGGGCGGACCCCTCTATCCGTGGTGCCATCATGGGGATAGAGAAAGTTGGTCACACAGAGTTAATAGCAGCGTTAAGGGAGTGCGTTACACCGCGGCATAACGCAGTGTAACGCAGCCATTAACCCTGTGTGAGCGCTGACTGGAAGGGAGTATGGAGCGGACACTGACTGCGGGAAGGAAGGAGCTGCCATTTTTCCGCCGGACTGTGCCTGTCGCTGATTGGTCGCGGCAAAACAGCCGCGACCAATCAGCGACTTGGATTCCGAGACAGACAGAGGCCGCGACCAATGAATATCCATGACAGACAGAAGGACAGACAGAAAGACGGAAGTGACCCTTAGACAATTATATAGTAGATGGCCATCACGTTTGAGAACTGACATACAGCATTCTATAATTCTGTATATCTGCCCCCAAACCGACCTGCAAGATTAGAAAAATAACTTTTATTATACTCACTTGTGGGGCAGTATGGTCTGAGAGGTGTAGGTCTCCTTGGTCTGGTGCCTCCCATCTTCTTACAATCCCCGTCCTCCTGTTTGTTTCGTGTGGATGATTCATCCACACAGTCTCAGCACTGCACTTCTGCGCAGGCGTAATTCTCTGTCCTGTTGAGGGCAGGAGGGCAGAGCAAAATACTGCAGTGTGCAGGTGCCGGAAAAGGTCAAAGAGCCCCAGGAGTTTGATGCAGAGCAGACTGTGGGGATAACACAGGGAAGTGTCATCCACACGAAGCAAGAAGGAGGACGGCATCGCAAGTAGATGGGAGGTGCCAGACCAAGACCAGCGACACCCCTCGGACCCGACCGACCTGCCAGTGAGTGTAATAAAAGTTAATTTTCTTCTCTTGCAGGTCGGGTTGGGGGCCGATATACAGCATCATAGAATGCTGTATATCAGCCTTGAAAGGTGATGGCCGTATCTTATATCGGTCAAACCTGGTGACAGATTCACTTTAAAGAGAGGACTAGTCTTGGAAAATCAGCATCTCTGCTACTAGCCACACATTGATTTTGAAGCATGAGTGCAGTGTCTATAGTTAATTTTTTACATTTATTTAGCAATCACTAATCAACATAAAGGGACTTATTAGAAAGTAGGAAAAGAGTGCAATACAGTCATGATGGCAGTTTAGGGAGTAGGGCAGCTGTCAAGTTCTCCAGTTGGTATCTGTTATACCTACTAATTCTAACTAGCACTATTCCCACATTGTTATGTTTTTAATTTTATTATGCTTTTGCTTGTATAGTGCCATCATATTCCACATCACTTTACAGACATTATCATCACTTTCCCCATTGGGGCTCACAATCTAGATTACCTATCAATATATATTTCAGAGTGTGGCAGGAAAACATGGGGAGAACATACAAACTCCTTGCAAATATTGTCTTTGATGAGATTTTTTACCCAGGATCCCAGGACATTCACATTAAAAATAGTTTTTCCAGAATGCACAGTACCTTCTTGAGTAATTTAAAACAAACCTGTCAGGTCATCTGATGGTTACGGTTACCACTAGTGTTGAGCCACCTCCCTAGTGTTGAACACCGTCAAACCCCATTGAAACCAATGGCAGGCAAACACAAACACATACAAACACATAGAAAACACATAGAAAACACATAGAAAACACCTTAAAAGGTGTCCAAAAGCTGACAAACTGCTCAGAAGACACAACAAACATGGAAAAGACACAACTACATATAGTCATGCAAAAAGACAAGAGGTGGAGGAGTAAAAGGAGGAGGAGACACAGATATAGGCATGTCATGCCCTTCTAAAATCAAGAAAGGCTGGAGTAAAAATCTAAAATCACTCTACCAACACCCAGACGTCTTGACAAAAAAAATAAAAAAAGAAATATCTTTAGGTAGAATGGCGGCGGCTCCATTCAGAACACTTTCCTTAGAAGACGTAGTGTTACCCCCATTGGGAGTTGTGCCAAAAAATGAACCCAATACATTCAGACTAATCCACCATTTGTCATACCCAAGGGGCAGGTCAGTAAACGACAACATCGACGCGGAACCAAGTACAGTACTATGTACTGTACCTCCTTTGACGAGGCAATCAGGCGGGTCAAGAAGTTGGTAAGGGGCACTCTAATGACCAAAACAGACATTGAGGGGGCATTCCGGTTACTACCTGTGCCTCCGAATAGGCTGCTTCTGTGAAGGAGCAAACTACATAGATCACTGATTGCCCATGGGGTGCTCCATATCCTGCTCACTATTTGAGGCGTTTAGTTGCTTCCTCGAATGTGTCGTCATGGACATTTGTAAGGGGGCATATATTATCCATTACCTCGACGACTTCTTATGCCTGGGCCCAAAAGATTTGCCACAGTGTGAAAACACGCAGTAGTCTGTTGTGAATTCTGTTGCCGAACTCCCTCCTGTGGTCGTGAATGGTACTTCGGCGAGTTCTGTCCATGGACTCCCTCTGGTGGCTGTGAGTGGTGCTGCTGCTTCTGAGGTTCCTTCCACAGGTGACGTGATTTATCCTTTGGTTGGCTGCTCTATTTAACTCCACTCAGATCGTTACTCCATGCCAGCTGTCAATGTTCCTGCATTTGTTCAGTTCACTCTTGGATCTTTCTGGTGACCTGTCTACTCCAGCAGAAGCTAAGTTCCTGCCAGTTATTATTTGTTCATTGTTGCCTTGTCCAGCTGGATATCATGATTTTGCCTTACTAGCTGGAAGCTCTGGGATGCAGAGTGGCATCTCCGCACCGTTAGTCGGTGGGGAGGTCTTTTTGCACACTCTGCGTGGTCTTTTGTAGTTTTTTGTGCTGACCGCAAAGATACCTTTCCTATCCTCTGTCTGTTTAGTAAGTCGGGCCTCCCTTTGCTGAAACCTGTCTCATTTCTGCGTTTGTGACTTTCATCTTTACTCACAGTCAATATATGTGGGGGGCTGCCTTTTCCTTTGGGGAATTTCTCTGAGGCAAGGTAGGCTTTATTTTCTATCTCTAGGGCTAGCTAGCTCTTAGGCTGTGAAGAGCGTCTAGGGAGAGTCAGGAACGCTCCACGGTTATTTCTAGTTGTGTGATAGGATTAGGGGTTGCGGTCAGCAGAGCTCCCACATCCCAGAGTTTGTCCTGTGTGAGTTTAACTATCAGGTCGTGCCGGGTGCTCCTAACCACCAGGTCCATAACAGTACAGCTGGCCCAAAGTATTAATGCATCTCAAAAGAGGGATAAGAGAAGTTCTGAGACCATTTTTTTTCTTTGCACTGTGTTTTGTCTTTCTTTTCCCCTAAACCTTTGGGTGGTTCAGGACACAGGTGAAGATATGGACATTCAAGGCTGTCCTCTTATGTGGATCATCTCACTGCAAGGGTACAAAACATTCAAGATTTTGTGGTTCAGAATCCGATGTTAGAGCCTAGAATTCCTATTCCTGATTTATTTTCTGGGGATAGATCTAAGTTCTTGAATTTCAAAAATAATTGTAAACTGTTTCTAACTTTGAAACCCCGCTCCTCTGGTGACCCCGTTGAACAAGTAAAAATCATTATTTCTTTGTTGCGTGGTGACCCTCAAGACTGGGCATTTTCCCTTGCGCCAGGAGATCCTGCATTGCGTGATGTTGATGCGTTTTTTCTGGCGCTTGAATTGCTTTATGATGAACCAAATTCAGTGGATCAGGCAGAGAAAATCTTGCTGGCTTTGTGTCAGGGTCAGGATGAAGCGGAGGTGTACTGTCAGAAGTTTAGAAAGTGGTCTGTGCTTACTCAGTGGAATGAGTGTGCCCTGGCGGCAATTTTCAGAAAGGGTCTTTCTGAAGCCCTTAAGGATGTCATGGTGGGATTTCCCACGCCTGCTGGTCTGAATGAGTCTATGTCCTTGGCCATTCAGATCGATCGGTGCTTGCGTGAGTGCAAAGCTGTGAACCATTTGGCGGTATTCTCTGAGCATAGGCCTGAGCCTATGCAGTGTGATAGGACTTTGACCAGAGCTGAACGGCAAGAACACAAACGTCGGAATGGGCTGTGTTTTTACTGTGGTGAATCCACTCATGCTATCTCTGATTGTCCTAAGCGCACTAAGCGGTTCACTAGGTCTGCCACCATTGGTACGGTACAGTCTAAATTTCTTTTGTCCGTTACTCTGATTTGCTCTCTGTCGTCCTATTCTGTTATGGCATTTGTGGATTCAGGCGCTGCCCTGAATTTGATGGACTTGGAGTTTGCCAGGCGCTGTGGTTTTTTCTTGGAGCCCTTGCAGTATCCTATTCCATTGAGAGGAATTGATGCTACGCCTTTGGCCAAGAATATGCCTCAGTACTGGACTCAATTGACCATGTGCATGGCTCCTGCACATCAGGAGGATATTCGCTTTTTGGTGTTGCGTAATCTGCATGATGTGGTCGTTTTGGGGTTGCCATGGCTACAGGTCCATAATCCAGTGTTGGATTGGAGATCTATGTCTGTGTCCGGCTGGGGTTGTCAGGGGGTACATGGAGGAGGAGACACAGATATAGGCATGTCATGCCCTTCTAAAATCAAGAAAGGCTGGAGTAAAAATCTAAAATCACTCTACCAACACCCAGACGTCTTGACAAAAAAAATAAAAAAAGAAATATCTTTAGGTAGAATGGCGGCGGCTCCATTCAGAACACTTTCCTTATAAGACGTAGTGGTACCCCCATTGGGAGTTGTGCCAAAAAATGAACCCAATACATTCAGACTAATCCACCATTTGTCATACCCAAGGGGCAGGTCAATAAACGACAACATCGACGCGGAACCAAGTACAGTACTATGTACTGTACCTCCTTTGACGAGGCAATCAGGCGGGTCAAGAAGTTGGTAAGGGGCACTCTAATGACCAAAACACACATTGAGGGGGCATTCCGGTTACTACCTGTGCCTCTGAATAGGCTGCTTCTGTGAAGGAGCAAACTACATAGATCACTGATTGCCCATGGGGTGCTCCATATCCTGCTCACTATTTGAGGCGTTTAGTTGCTTCCTCGAATGTGTCGTCATGGACATTTGTAAGGGGGCATATATTATCCATTACCTCGACGACTTCTTATGCCTGGGCCCAAAAGATTTGCCACAGTGTGAAAACACGCAGTAGTCTGTTGTGAATTCTGTTGTCGAACTCCCTCCTGTGGTTGTGAATGGTACTTCGGCGAGTTCTGTCTATGGGCTCCCTCTGGTGGCTGTGAGTGAAGCTGCTGCTTCTGAGGTTCCTTACACAGGTGACGTGGTTTATCCTTTGGTTGACTGCTCTATTTAACTCCTCTCAGATCGTTACTCCATGCCAGCTGTCAATGTTTTTGCATTGGTTCAGTTCGCTCCTGGATCTCTCTGGTGACCTGCCTTCTCCTGCAGAAGCTAAGTTCCTGATAGTCATTATTTGTTCATTGTTTTCTTGTCCAGCTGGTTTTCATGATTTTGTCTTACTAGCTGGAAGCTCTGGGATGCAGAGTGGCCCCTCCGCACCGTGAGTCGGTGCGGAGGTCTTTTTTGCACACTCTGCGTGGTCTTTTGTAGGTTTTTGTGCTGATCGCAAAGTTACTGTTAGGAGTCGAGTTTCCTCTGCTGCACAGGAGGAATCTCGATCCGTGTCTGCTGCGGTCTCCCATTCTGCATCGGCCGCAGTGAGGTCTGCTCAGCGGAGGCGTCGCTCCCAGCGTCTTGCTGGGACTGATTCTGTGCAGAGGGTTACTACTGCCTTTTCTGGCTCTCCTGTTGTACCCTGCACTGATCTGCGGCGAGCAGGCTTCTCTGGGACTAAGTCCTTATTTTCACACACTGAGCATGCCCAGGGCAAGATCTCCCGTTGGAGATCAAGGGTCACATGCTCAGGTACTGCAGCACATTCCATTGGTCCTCCAGGAAGGTCCTGAAAGGGCAAAACTTCGGTAGCAGCTTCCTGTGCTGCAACTATATAAACTGCGCATGACCGCACGGCCATGCGCTAGTATTGTCTTGTAAATATGTGTGTGTGTTGTGAGTGAAAGTCGCTCTTTAAATAACCCTCCCTATTGGATGACTGTTCGCGGAAGGTGTATGTTTGCTATCTAGCGCCCGACTTATCCAACAGCACGTAACACACATTACAGCTACCAGTTGCTGTGTCCGCCAGTACGGCGCCGTGCGCTTGCTCTGCGCTTTCCTGACCCAAGCCTGGGTGGTTAGTGGTGTCCGTCAGTGCGGCACCGCACGCACTCTTGTGCCTTTATATTATTATTTATGTTCCTCTGACACCCCAGTTGCGGTGTCGAGCGCATGGGGCCTTCTGAACTCAAATCCTCAGTCTCGGGTTTGAGATTAGTGACTCCTTGCTTGAGCTCTATGTGCGGTACCGCGGTCCTGTGACGCAACAGGGTCGCTTCCTTCACACAGGGTGAAGTTAACCCATGTGTGTATTCTTATAGTACCGCCATATAGTCCATCTTTACTAGCAGCAGGGTTTTTACCTGCACGGTGGACCTCGGACTGCGAACGCACTTAGTTTCATATGATCTTATACTTGGTGCGTTCCGCCAGTCCTTAACAGTTACCTTTCCTATCCTCTGTCTATTTAGTAAGTCTGGCCTCCCTTTGCTGAAACCTGTTTCATTTCTGCATTTGTGACTTTCATCTTTACTCACAGTCAATATATGTGGGGGGCTTCCTTTACCTTTGGGGAATTTCTCTGAGGCAAGGTAGGCTTTATTTTCTATCTCTAGGGCTAGATAGTTCTTAGGCTGTGATGAGGCGCCTAGGTCTGGTCAGGAGCGCTCCACGGCTATTTCTAGTGTGTGTGATAGGATTAGGGTCTGCGGTCAGCAGAGCTCCCACATCCCAGAGCTCGTCCTGTATGAGGTTTAACTATCAGGTCATTCCGGGTGCTCCTAACCACCAGGTCATAACAGTACAGCTGGCCCAAAGTATTAATGCATCTCAATAGAGGAATAAGAGAACTTCTGAGACCATTTTTTTTTCTTTGCACTGTGTTTTCTCTTTCTTTTCCCCTAGACCTTTGGGTGGTTCAGGACACAGGTGTAGATATGGACATTCAAGGTCTGTCCTCTTGTATGGATCATCTCTCTGCAAGGGTACAAGACATTCAAGATTTTGTGGTTCAGAATCCTATGTTAGAGCCTAAAATTCCTATTCCTGACTTATTTTCTGGGGATAGATCTAGGTTCTTGAATTTCAAAAATAATTGTAAACTGTTTCTAGCTTTGAAACCCCGCTCCTCTGGTGACCCCGTTCAACAGGTAAAAATCATTATTTCTTTGTTGCGTGGTGACCCTCAAGACTGGGCATTTTCCCTTGCGCCAGGAGATCTGGCATTGTGTGATGTTGATGCGTTTTTTCTGGCGCTTGGATTGCTTTATGATGAACCAAATTCAGTGGATCAGGCAGAGAAAATCTTGCTGGCTTTGTGTCAGGGTCAGGATGAAGCGGAGGTGTACTGTCAGAAGTTTAGAAAGTGGTCTGTGCTTACTCAGTGGAATGAATGTGCCCTGGCGGCAATTTTCAGAAAGGGTCTTTCTGAAGCCGTTAAGGATGCCATGGTGGGATTTCCCACGCCTGCTGGTCTGAATGAGTCTATGTCTTTGGCCATTCAGATCGATCGGCGCATGCGTGAGCGCAAAATGGTGCACCATCTGGCGGTATTCTCTGAGCATAGGCCTGGGCCTATGCAGTGTGATAGGACTTTGACCAAAGCTGAACGGCAAGAACACAGACGTCGGAATGGGCTGTGTTTTTACTGTGGTGAATCCACTCATGCTATCTCCGATTGTCCTAAGCGCACTAAGCGGTTCGCTAGGTCTGCCACCATTGGTACGGTACAGTCTAAATTTCTTTTGTCCGTTACTCTGATTTGTTCTCTGTCGTCCTATTCTGTAATGGCATTTGTGGATTCAGGCGCAGCCCTGAATTTGATGGACTTGGAGTTTGCCAGGCGCTGTGGTTTTTTTCTTGGAGCCCTTGCAGTATCCTATTCCATTGAGAGGAATTGATGCTACGCCTTTGGCCAAGAATAAGCCTCAGTACTGGACTCAATTGACCATGTGCATGGCTCCTGCACATCAGGAGGATATTCGCTTTTTGGTCTTGCATAATCTGCATGATGTGGTCGTTTTGGGGTTGCCATGGCTACAGGTCCATAATCCAGTATTGGATTGGAAATCTATGTCTGTGTCCGGCTGGGGTTGTCAGGGGGTACATGGTGATGTTCCATTGCTCTCAATTTCACCTTCCACTCCTTCTGAAGTCCCTGAGTTTTTATCAGATTACCGGGATGTATTTGAAGAGCCCAAATCTTTTGCCCTACCTCCTCATAGGGATTGCGACTGTGCTATTGATTTGATTCCTGGTAGTAAGTTTCCTAAGGGCCGTCTGTTTAATTTATCTGTGCCAGAGCACGCCGCTATGCGGAGTAATATAAAGAAATCCTTGGAGAAGGGTCATGTTCGTCCGTCGTCGTCACCATTGGGAGCAGGGTTCTTTTTTGTGGCCAAGAAGGATGGTTCTTTGAGACCTTGTATTGATTACCGCCTTCTTAATAAGATCACAGTCAAATTTCAGTATCCTTTGCCGCTGCTGTCTGATTTATTTGCTCGGATTAAGGGGGCTAGTTGGTTCACCAAGATAGATCTTCGTGGTGCGTATAATCTTGTGTGAATTAAACAGGGTGATGAATGGAAGACGGCATTTTATACGCCCGAGGGCCATTTTGAGTACCTAGTTATGCCATTCGGGCTTTCTAATGCTCCATCTGTGTTTCAGTCCTTTATGCATGACATCTTCTGAGAGTACCTGGATAGATTCATGATTGTATATTTGGATGACATTTTGGTCTTTTCGGATGATTGGGAATCTCATGTGAAGCAGGTCAGAATGGTGTTCCAGGTCCTTCGTGCGAATTCCTTGTTTGTGAAGGGGTCAAAGTGTCTCTTTGGAGTTCAGAAGGTTTCATTTTTGGGTTTCATTTTTTCCCCTTCTACTATCGAGATGAACCCTGTTAAAGTTCAGGCCATTTACGATTGGACTCAGCCGACATCTGTGAAGAGCTTGCAGAAGTTCCTGGGCTTTGCTAATTTTTATCGTCGCTTCATCGCTAACTTTTCCAGTGTTGCTAAGCCATTGACTGATTTGACCAAGAAAGGTGCTGATGTGGTCAATTAGTCCTCTGCGGCTGTAGAGGCTTTTCAGGAGTTGAAGCGTCGTTTTGCTTCTGCCCCTGTGTTGTGCCAGCCAGATGTTTCGCTCCCTTTTCAGGTGGAGGTTGATGCTTCTGAAATTGGAGCAGGGGCTGTTTTGTCGCAAAGAAGTTCTGATGGCTCGGTGATGAAACCCTGTGCCTTCTTTTCTAGAAAATTCTCGCCTGCTGAGCGCAATTATGATGTGGGCAATCGGGAGTTGTTGGCCATGAAGTGGGCATTCGAGGAGTGGCGACATTGGCTTGAAGGAGCTAAACATCGCGTGGTGGTCTTGACGGATCACAAGAATTTAACTTATCTCGAGTCTGCCAAACGGTTGAATCCTAGACAGGCTCGATGGTTGCTCTTTTTTTCCCGTTTTGATTTTGTGGTTTCATACCTTCCGGGATCTAAGAATGTGAAGGCTGACGCCCTGTCAAGGAGTTTTGTGCCTGACTCTCCGGGTGTTCCGGAGCCGGTGGGTATTCTTAAAGAAGGGGTAATTTTGTCTGCCATTTCCCCTGATTTGCGGCGTGTGCTGCAAAAGTTTCAGGCTGATAGACCTGACCGTTGTCCTACGGAGAAACTGTTTGTCCCTGATAGATGGACTAGTAGAGTTCTCGGAGATTCATTGTTCAGTATTGGCTGGTCATCCTGGAATCTTTGGTACCAGAGATTTGGTGGCTAGATCCTTTTGGTGGCCTTCTTTGTCACGGGATGTGCGTTCTTTTGTGCAGTCCTGTGGGATTTGTGCTCGGGCTAAGCCCTGCTGTTCTCGTGCCAGTGGGTTGCTTTTGCCCTTGCCGATCCCGAAGAGGCCCTGGACGCATATTTCCATGGATTTTATTTCTGATCTCCCTGTTTCTCAAAAGATGTCAGTCATTTGGGTGGTTTGTGATCGCTTCTCTAAGATGGTCCATTTGGTACCCTTATCTAAACTGCCTTCCTCCTCTGATTTGGTGCCATTGTTTTTCCAGCATGTGGTTCGTTTGCATGGCATTCCGGAGAACATCGTCTCGGACAGAGGTTCCCAGTTTGTTTCGAGGCATTGATTTGTCTTTTTCTTCGGCTTTCCATCCTCAGACTAATGGCCAAACCGAACGAACTTATCAGACTTTGGAAACATATCTGAGATGCTTTGTTTCTGCTGATCAGGATGATTGGGTGTCTTTCTTGCCTTTGGCTGAGTTCGCCCTTAATAATCGGGCCAGCTCAGCTACTTTGGTTTCTCCTTTTTTGTGTAATTCTGGTTTCCATCCTCGTTTCTCTTCAGGGCAGGTTGAGCCTTCGTACTGTCCTGGTGTGGATACTGTTGTGGACAGGTTGCAGCAGATTTGGACTCATGTGGTGGACAATTTGACATTGTCCCAGGAGAAGGCTCAACGTTTCGCTAACCGCCGATGCTGTGTTGGTCCCCGACTTCGTGTTGGGGATTTGGTTTGGTTGTCATCTCGTCATGTTCCTATGAAGGTTTCCTCTCCTAAGTTTAAGCCTCGTTTCATTGGGCCATATAAGATTTCTGAAGTTCTTAATCCTGTGTCATTTCGTTTGGACCTTCCAGCTTCTTTTGCCATCCATAATGTATTCCATAGGTCGTTGTTGCGGAGATACGTGGCGCCTATAGTTCCCTCCGTTGATCCTCCTGCCCCGGTGTTGGTCGAGGGGGAGTTGGAGTATGTGGTGGAGAAGATTTTGGATTCTCGTGTTTCGAGACGGAAACTCCAGTACCTGGTCAAGTGGAAGGGTTATGGTCAGGAAGATAATTCCTGGGTTTTTGCCTCTGATGTTCATGCTGCCGATCCAGTTCGTGCCTTTCATTTGGCTCATCCTGATCGGCCTGGGGGCTCTGGTGAGGGTTCGGTGACCCCTCCTCAAGGGGGGGTACTGTTGTGAATTCTGTTGTCGAACTCCCTCCTGTGGTCGTGAATGGTACTTCGGCGAGTTCTGTCCATGGACTCCCTCTGGTGGCTGTGATTGGTGCTGCTGCTTCTGAGGTTCCTTCCACAGGTGACGTGATTTATCCTTTGGTTGGCTGCTCTATTTATCTCCACTCAGATCGTTACTCCATGCCAGCTGTCAATGTTCCTGCATTTGTTCAGTTCGCTCTTGGATCTTTCTGGTGACCTGTCTACTCCAGCAGAAGCTAAGTTCCTGCCAGTTATTATTTGTTCATTGTTGCCTTGTCCAGCTGGATATCATGATTTTGCCTTACTAGCTGGAAGCTCTGGGATGCAGAATGGCATCTCCGCACCGTTAGTCGGTGCGGAGGTCTTTTTGCACACTCTGCGTGGTCTTTTGTAGTTTTTTGTGCTGACCGCAAAGATACCTTTCCTATCCTCTGTCTGTTTAGTAAGTCAGGCCTCCCTTTGCTGAAACCTGTTTCATTTCTGCGTTTGTGACTTTCATCTTTACTCACAGTCAATATATGTCTGGGGCTGCCTTTTCCTTTGGGGAATTTCTCTGAGGCAAGGTAGGCTTTATTTTCTATCTCTAGGGCTAGCTAGCTCTTTGGCTGTGAAGAGGCGTCTAGGGAGAGTCAGGAACGCTCCACGGCTATTTCTAGTTGTGTGATAGGATTAGGGGTTGCGGTCAGCAGAGCTCCCACATTCCAGAGCTTGTCCTGTGTGAGTTTAACTATCAGGTCGTGCCGGGTGCTCCTAACCACCAGGTCCATAACAGTAGTCCACCTGTGAGAAGGAGAGAGCTGGAGGGAGAGTGGACACCCCAGAGCCGAGGGGTTAGATTGAGAAAGAAAGAACGCGGTGTAGCTTGCTTCATGGGTGGGGTACTCTGCTGAGTAGCAGAAATTGCTACTAGGCCCAAAAGGATTTCCGGGGCCAGATGCCAATAAAAAATAGTACTTAGGTAAACAGGCAGTGTAGCTTGCTTTATGGGTGGGGTACACTGCTGAGTAGCACTAAATTCTACTAGGCTCAAACGGATTTCCTGGGCTAGATGCCGTTACAAAATAGTTGTTAGGTAAACAGGCAGTGTAGCTTGCTTCATGGGTGGGGTACGCTGCTGAGTAGCACTAAATTCTACTAGGCCCAAAAGGATTTCCTGGGCTAGATGCCATTACAAAATAGTAGTTAGGTAAACAGGCGGTGTAGCTTGCTTCATGGGTGGGGTACTCTGCTGAGTAGCACAAAATGCTATTAGGTACAAAACAATTTCCTGGGCTAGATGCAGTTAAAAATTAGTAATTAGATCAACAGGCGGTGTAGCTTGCTTCATGGGTGGGGTAGGCTGCTGAGCATCACTAAATTCTACTAGGCCCAAACGGATTTCCTGGGCTAGATGCCTTCAAAAAATAGTACTTAGGTAAACAGGCAGTGTAGCTTGCTTCATGGGTGAAGTACGCTGCTGAGTAGCACCATATTCTATTAGGCCCAAAAAGATTTCCTGGGCTACATGCCGTTAAAAATAGTACTTAGGTAAACAGGCGGTGGGTGGCTGGGCTACTCTGCCGACTAAAAAAAATAAAAAATAAAAAAATAAAATAAAAAAAATAAAAACAAACAAAAAAAAAACACAAAATTGAGCTTAACTTAAGTTGGTATGCATGGAGAGGTAAAACACATGTTCAAAATGGCCACAAAACATTAAAACCTACAATAGAAAAAAAGTAAATGAAAACCCTGATATAACTAAGTAAAAAAGCAAAAGTGCATTTAAATAACACAGAGTTTTTAGTAATACTGTTTTTTGATAAAAAAAATAGCACAAAAGCCATCCCACCTCGTCACGGTAACTCTGATCGGGACAGTCCTAAACTATCTAATATTAAAACCTTACCATGTGTCAATGTTGACCTCAGTGTGAATAAGGGCAGATGAAAGGACTGAGCCCAAACAGTGAAGCACTAGACTAGGGAAGCCTTATATAGTTTCTAGCTCAGAAACAGGGAGGCCACACCCCGGATTGCACAGAATGCAACAATACAGAGAGAAAAAAAAACACAAAATTGAGCTTAACTTAAGTTGGTATACATGCAGAGGTAAAACGCATGTTCAAAATGGCCACAAAACATTAAAACCTACAAGAGAAAAAAGTAAATGAAAACCCTGATATAACTAAGTAAAAAAGCAAAAGTGCATTTAAATAACACAGAGTTTTTAGTAATACTGTTTTTTGATAAAAAAAATAGCACAAAAGCCATCCCACCTCGTCACGGTAACTCTGATCGGGACAGTCCTAAACTATCTAATATTAAAACCTTACCATGTGCCAATATTGACCTCAGTGTGAATAAGGGCAGATGAAAGGACTGAGCCCAAACAGTGAAACACTAGACTAGGGAAGCCTTATATAGTTTCTAGCTCAGAAACAGGAGGCCACACCCCGGATTTCACAGAATGCAACAATACAGAGAAAAAAAATAGCTTTTGTGCTATTTTTTGATCAAAAAACAGTATTACTAAAAACTCTGTGTTATTTAAATGCACTTTTGCTTTTTTACTTAGTTGTATCAGGGTTTTCATTTACTTTTTTCTCTTGTAGGTTTTACTCTGCTGACTAGTAGACACTGAAGCTTTGGAGCAGACCTTTGAATCCCAGGCCATAGTATGAGTAAACAACACTGCAGACGACCCCACCCGCCTGGAATTGACGATGGCAACGTCATGTAAAACTCAGCAAGGGGACTAAATAAAAGAGTCTCCATTTTTTCCAAAAATTCGGCCACAGACACCACTTAAGTTGCATCAATTTCGCCAGAGTTTTTTAAAACGGTTGGTGAGGGGATTTTCAAAAATCATCAAGCTTTTAGTCTTCCCAAGATGACACAGGGGTAGAAAAGTCCTTGCGGATCCAGGATTTGTTCATCTTGATGAACGTTAGTCTATCTACATTGTCACTGGACAGCTGCGTGCGCTTATCTGTCAGTACACCACCAGCAGCGCTGAACACACGTTCAGAGAGAACGCTGGCCTGGGGGCACGACAAGATCTCCAAGGCGTGAGTGGCGAGCTCAGGCCATTTTTCAAGATTGGAAGCCCAAAATGAGCAAGGGTCCAGTTCCACAGTCATGGCATCGATGTTAACTTGGAGATACTCTTGTACCATCCTCTCTAAGCATTGGCTGTGCGTCAGACTTCTTGTCTCCTGTTGCCTTGCAAAGGATGGTCTAAAAAAATCTTGAAACGATTGGAAAAAATTGCTGTTACCACCAGATACGATGTTACTGTTACGGTTTGAGTGATGACTCGAAAGTCCCACGGTTGGCAAGTTAGAATTCAGAGATTCACTACGTGCACCACTGGTGTTTTGTGGAAAAACAGATGTTAGATTCTGTAACAGTTTCTGCTGATACTCCTGCATGTGTGAATCCCTTTCTATGGCAGGAATTGTTTTGCCAAATTTACATTTTTACCGGGGATCTAAGAGTGTGGCAACCCAGTAGTCGGCATTACTTCAGATTCTGACAATCCGAGGGTCATGTTGCAGGTAGTGCAGCAAGAAGGCACTCATGTGTCTTGCGCATCCAGGAGGACCAAGTCCTTGTTGTCTTGGTTGTGGCCAGGTGAGAATCATGCGTCCTTCGTCTGCCCTCTCCCCCCCAACCTCGCACAACAGAAATTTGATCAAGGTCTCCCTCATCTGATGAGTCTTCCATGCCTAGCACCAGTTCGTCCTCCCCTTCTTCCTTGCCTCCTGCACCTTCCTCAACAGTTTGGCTGCTACCATCCGCCCTCGGTAATCCCTCTCCCCCAGCCTCCAATGCCAGCCACCTTGGTACTGCCAACCTTCTTGACCTTGGAGATATTATCCCTTCCACATACGAATCCTTCTGTTCCTCCTCCTTCTCTTGTTCCACCACCTGACACCGAACACTGTTTAAGGTGTGCTCCAGCATGTAAATCACCGGTATGGTCATGCTGATAATGGCATCGTCAGCATTAAACATCTTTGTTGCTTTTTCAAAACTGTGCAGAAGGGTGCATAGGTCCCTGATCTGAGACCACTCCTGCAGCGTGATTTGCCCCACCTCTTGATCTCGTTGGTCCAGGCTAAACGTCATAACGTATTGCACCAGGGCTCGTCAGTGCTGCCACAGTCGCTGCAACATATGCAGAGCTGAATTCCACCGTGTGGGCACATTGCATTTCAGCCGGTGAACTGGCAGGCCCAACGACTTCTGTAGAGATGCAAGTCGTCGAGCTGCGGGATGCGAACGGCGGAAGTGAGCACACAGCGACCGTGCCCTCTGCAGAAGCCCATCTAGTCCGGGATAGTGGGATAAAAATTGCTGGACAACCAGGTTCAAATCGTGAGCCATACAAGGCACGTGTGTGACATTGCCCCGGCGAAGGGCCGCACCCAGGTTTGCAGCATTATCGCACACAGCCTTTCCTGGCTGCAGGTTGAGTGGAGACAACCATTGATGGAACTCAGTCTCCAGAGCTGACCACAACTCCTCTGCTGTGTGACTCACATTTCCCAGACATTTCAATGTAAACACTGCCTTTTGCCATTGAGCCCTGGTGACAACATAGTGAGGAGGTGTGCAGGATTCCTTCTGCGCAGTTACAACACAAACCCTAACCCTAACCCTAGGGATCCTAACCCTAACGCTAACACAAACCCTAACCCTAACCCTAAAACACAAACTCTAACCCAAACTGTAACACAAACTCTAACACAAACTCTAACACAAACTGTAACACAAACTCTAACACAAACTCTAACACAAACTGTAACACAAACTGTAACACAAACTCTAACACAAATTGTAACACAAACTCTAACACAAACTGTAACACAAACTGTAACACAAACTCTAACACAAACTCTAACACAAACTGTAACACAAACTCTAACACAAACCCTAACCCTAGGGATCCTAACCCTAACCCTAACACAAACCCTAATGCTAACCCTAAAACACAAACTGTAACACAAACTCTAACACAAACTCTAACACAAACCCTAACACAAACCCTAATCCAAACTGTAACCCTAACCCTAACCCTAGCCCTAACCCTAGGGATCCTAACCCTAACCCTAGGGTTAGGGTTAGGGTTAGGATCCCTTAGGGTTAGGGTTACGGTTAGGGTTTGTGTTAGGGTTAGGGTTAGGATCCCTAGGATTAGGGTTAGAGTTAGGGTTTGTGTTAGGGTTAGGATCCCTAGGGTTAGGGTTAGAGTTTGGGTTAGGGTTTGTGTTAGGGTTTGTGTTAGAGTCTGTTTTACAGTTTGGGTTAGAGTTTGGGTTAGGGTTAGAGTTTGTATTTTAGGGTTAGGGTTAGAGTTTGTGTTAGGGTTAGGGTTAGGATCCATAGGGTTAGGGTTAGGGTTAGGGTTTGTGTTAGGGTTAGGGTTAGGATCCCTAGGGTTAGGGTTAGGGTTTGTGTTCGGGTTAGGGTTAGGATCCCTAGGGTTAGGGTTGGGGTTAGGGTTTGTGTTAGGGTTAGGGTTAGGATCCCTAGGGTTAGGGTTAGAGTTTGGGTTAGGGTTTGTGTTAGGGTTTGTGTTAGAGTTTGTTTTACAGTTTGGGTTAGAGTTTGGGTTAGGGTTAGAGTTTGTGTTTTAGGGTTAGGGTTAGAGTTTGTGTTAGGGTTAGGGTTAGATTTCAAAAACCTGACCGGCACATCCAAACATAGACTCAGTGTGAACAGTTGCTGAACCTAGAGTCGCCAACTCGTATATAGTTAAGTAAATAAGGCAGCACACTGCAGTGCTAGAACATACAAAATTGAAAAACGAAATTTGAACTGCATTACTGCACTAGAAATATGAAAAATGAGAGCTTTTAGCGCATAAAAATGTCCAATTTTATGTGTACCTGGTAGCCCCGTTACGGCATCTCTCTTATACCAGGTCCTAAACTTGCCTTACCTCGCTGAGAATAAACGTCTCCATCTGAATGGGTACATGTGAAAACCTCTTACTAGACTAAAATTCTCTCTCTGTGGAGGGGTATTGGACCTGCTGTAATTAAAACACCTGAAGCTAGGAGGCGGAGTGCACGATCAGAAGGCTAGAGAATACATTTCAAAAACCTGACCGGCACATCCAAACATAGACTCAGTGTGAACAGGTGCTGAACCTAGAGTCGCCAACTCGTATATAGTTAAGTAAATAAGGCAGCACACTGCAGCGCTAGAACATACAAACTTGAAAAACGAAATTTGAACTGCATTACTGCACTAGAAATATGAAAAATGAGAGCTTTTAGCACATAAAAATGGCCAATTTTATGTGTACCTGGTAGCCCCGTTACGGCATCTCTCTTATACCAGGTCCTAAACTTGCCTTACCTCGCTGAGAATAAACGTCTCCATCTGAATGGGTACATGTGAAAACCTCTTACTAGACTAAAATTCTCTCTCTGTGGAGGGGTATTGGACCTGCTGTAATTAAAACACCTGAAGCTAGG
This sequence comes from Ranitomeya imitator, assembly GCF_032444005.1. Classification (NCBI taxonomy): domain Eukaryota; kingdom Metazoa; phylum Chordata; class Amphibia; order Anura; family Dendrobatidae; genus Ranitomeya; species Ranitomeya imitator. The sequence goes on from NC_091285.1 coordinate 80,972,405, forward strand.
AGGCGGAGTGCACGATCAGAAGGCTAGAGAATACATTTCAAAAACCTGACCGGCACATCCAAACATAGACTCAGTGTGAACAGGTGCTGAACCTAGAGTCGCCAACTCGTATATAGTTAAGTAAATAAGGCAGCACACTGCAGCGCTAGAACATACAAACTTGAAAAACGAAATTTGAACTACATTACTGCACTAGAAATATGAAAAATGAGAGCTTTTAGCGCATAAAAATGGCCAATTTTATGTGTACCTGGTAGCCCCGTTATGGCATCTCTCTTATACCAGGTCCTAAACTTGCCTTACCTCGCTGAGAATAAACGTCTCCATCTGAATGGGTACATGTGAAAACCTCTTACTAGACTAAAATTCTCTCTCTGTGGAGGGGTATTGGACCTGCTGTAATTAAAACACCTGAAGCTAGGAGGCGGAGTGCATGATCAGAAGGCTAGAGAATACATGGGTTAGGGTTTGTGTTAGGGTTAGGGTTAGGATCCCTAGGGTTAGGGTTAGAGTTTGGGTTAGGGTTTGTGTTAGGGTTTGTGTTAGAGTTTGTTTTACAGTTTGGGTTAGAGTTTGGGTTAGGGTTAGAGTTTGTGTTTTAGGGTTAGGGTTAGAGTTTGTGTTAGGGTTAGGGTTAGGATCCCTAGGGTTAGGGTTAGGGTTTGTGTTAGGGTTAGGGTTAGGATCCCTAGGGTTAGGGTTATGTTTAGGGTTTGTGTTAGGGTTAGGATCCCTAGGGTTACTAGGGATCCTAACCCTAACCCTAACCCTAGGTATTTATGTTTATAGTGGGTTTTCTAGTTGATTTTGATGATTGGTAGCTGTCACACACTTCTCATCATGTGTTTCAAAAACGCAAACGCAGGAAAAAAATGTGTTTAAACGCGTCAAAACGCTGCATTTAAACGCGTTTTTGCACCAAATGCATTTGCGTTTAAAACGCTGCGTTTTAAAACGCAAGTGTGAAACCAGCCTAAACAACACGCAGCTCCTCTCCGGTAGAGCTGGAATTCTAATGGCTTATTTCAGCTGGGTGCCTGACCACACACACGACCACACTGGCGCTGAGCTCGTACATATTTGATACTAGCGCATGGCCTTGCGGTCATGAAAACCTTTTATGGCTGTAGCACCGACAGGACCTTCCAAGAAGGACCAATGAAAGGTTGCCACAGAACTTGATCAGGTACAGGACCTTCCTGGAGGACCAATGGAAGTTGCTGCAGTACCTGAGCATGTGACCCGTGATCTCCACTGAGAGATCTTACCCTGGGCATGCACAGTGTGTGCAAAGCAGGACTTAATCCCAGAAAAGCCTGCTCGCCAAAGACCAGTGCAGGGTACAATAGTAGAGCCTAGAGAGGCAGCAGTAACCCTTTGCACAGTATCAGATTCAGTGAGACGCTGGGACCGACGTCTCCGCTGAGCAGGCTCCACTGCGGCCGATGCAGAATGGGAGACCATAGCAGACATGGTTCGAGATTCCCCCTGTGCAGCGGCGGGAACTCGACTCCTAACACACTGCTCCTAGGCCCTAAACTATTAACTGGATTAGATGCAGTGAAAGTAGAGATACAGTTAGGGCCAGAAATATTTGGACAGTGACACAATTTTCGCGAGTTGGGCTCTGCATGCCACCACATTGGATTTGAAATGAAACCTCTACAACAGAATTCAAGTGCAGATTGTAACGTTTAATTTGAAGGGTTGAACAAAAATATCTGATAAAAAATGTAGGAATTGTACACATTTCTTTACAAACACTCCACATTTTAGGAGGTCAAAAGTAATTGGACAAATAAACATAACCCAAACAAAATATTTTTATTTTCAATATTTTGTTGCAAATCCTTTGGAGGCAATCACTGCCTTAAGTCTGGAACCCATGGACATCACCAAACGCTGGGTTTCCTCCTTCTTAATGCTTTGCCAGGCCTTTACATCCGCAGCCGTCAGGTCTTGCTTGTTTGTGGGTCTTTCCGTCTTAAGTCTGGATTTGAGCAAGTGAAATGCATGCTCAATTGGGTTTAGATCTGGAGATTGACTTGGCCATTGCAGAATGTTCCACTTTTTGGCACTCATGAACTCCTGGGTATGCTTGGGGTCATTGTCCATCTGTACTATGAAGCGCCGTCCAATCAACTTTGCAGCATTTGGCTGAATCTGGGCTGAAAGTATATCCCGGTACACTTCAGAATTCATCCGGCTACTCTTGTCTGCTCTTATGTCATCAATAAACACAAGTGACCCAGTGCCATTGAAAGCCATGCATGCCCATGCCATCACGTTGCCTCCACCATGTTTTACAGAGGATGTGGTGTGCCTTGGATCATGTGCCGTTCCCTTTCTTCTCCAAACTTTTTTCTTCCCATCATTCTGGTACAGGTTGATCTTTGTCTCATCTGTCCATAGAATACTTTTCCAGAACTGAGCTGGCTTCTTGAGGTGTTTTTCTGCAAATTTAACTCTGGCCTGTCTATTTTTGGTATTGATGAATGGTTTGCATCTAGATGTGAACCCTTTGTATTTACTGTCATGGAGTCTTCTCTTTACTGTTGACTTAGAGACAGATACACCTACTTCACTGAGAGTGTTCTGGACTTCAGTTGATGTTGTGAACGGGTTCTTCTTCACCAAATTAAGTATGCGGCGATCATCCACCACTGTTGTCATCCGTGGACGCCCAGGCCTTTTTGAGTTCCCAAGCTCACCAGTCAATTTCTTTTTTCTCAGAATGTACCCAACTGTTGATTTTGCTACTCCAAGCATGTCTGCTATCTCTGATGGATTTTTTATTTTTTTTCAGCCTCAGGATGTTCTGCTTCACCTCAATTGAGAGTTCCTTTGACCGCATGTTGTCTGCTCACAGCAACAGCTTCCAAATGCATAACCACACACCTGGAATCCACCCCTGACCTTTTAACTACTTCATTGATTACAGGTTAACGAGGGAGACGCCTTCAGAGTTAATTGCAGCCCTTAGAGTCCATTGTCCAATTACTTTTGGTCCCTTGAAAAAGAGGACGCTATGCATTACAGAGCTATGATTCCTAAACCCTTTCTCCGATTTGGATGTGGAAACTATCATATTGCAGCTGGGAGTGTGCACTTTCAGCCCATATTATATATATAATTGTATTTCTGAACATGTTTTTGTAAACAGCTAAAATAACAAAACTTGTGTCACTGTCCAAATATTTCTGGCCCTAACTGTACACAGGCGGTATAGTTTGTTTCACAGGCGGGCTACTCTGCTGACGTGCAGACACTGCTCCTAGGCCCTAAGCTAATAACTGGATTACTATAGAATCCCACTGCTTTGGGGTGACCTTGGTTGGATAGTGTAGGTGCTTTTTCTTATGCATACCATTACAAGGGTATTTACATCTGGGGGAGTGGGGGGATGGGCGCTTTTCCAGCATTCCTGGGACATTCATCCTGTGCAGTTTGTTTTATAAATCATTGCTCTGAATTGCTCTCCTTTTGACATAATAACTGGATTAGATGCATTGAAAATAGAGATACACAGGCGGTATAGTTTGTTTCACAGGCGGGCTACTCTGCTGACGTGCAGACACTGCTCCTAGGCCCAAAACTATTAACTGGATTAGAAACAGTGAAAATAGAGATACACAGGCGGTATAGTTTGTTTCACAAGCAGGCTACTCTGCTGACATGCAGACACTGCTCCTAGGCCCTAATCTATTAACTGGATTAGAAACATTGAAAATAGAGATACACAGGCGGTATAGTTTGCTTCACAGGTGGGCTACTCTGCTGACATGCAAACACTGCTCCTAGGCCCTAAACTATAAACTGGATTAGATGCAGTGAAAATAGAGATACACAGGCGGTATAGTTTGTTTCACAGGCGGGCTACTCTGCTGACGTGCAGACACTGCTCCTAGGCCCTAAACTATTAACTGGATTAGAAACAGTGAAAATTGAGATACACAGGCGGTATAGTTTGTTTCACAGGCGGGCTACTCTGCTGACGTGCAGACACTGCTCCTAGGCCTAAAACTATTAACTGGATTAGAAACAGTGAAAATAGAGATACACAGGTGGTATAGTTTGTTTCACAAGCAGGCTACTCTGCTGACGTGCAGACACTGCTCCTAGGCCCTAAACTATTAACTGGATTATAAACAGTGAAAATAGAGATACACAGGTGGTATAGTTTGTTTCACAAGCAGGCTACTCTGCTGACGTGCAGACACTGCTCCTAGGCCCTAAACTATTAACTGGATTAGATGCAGTGAAAATAGAGATACACAGGCGGTATAGTTTGTTTCACAGGCGGGCTACTCTGTTGACGTGCAGACACTGCTCCTAGGCCCTAAACTATCAACTGGATTAGATGCAGTGAAAATAGAGATACACAGGCGGTATAGTTTGTTTCCCAGGTGGGCTACTCTGCTGACATGCAGACACTGCTCCTAGGCCCTAAACTAATAACTGGATTAGATGCAGTGAAAATAGAGATACACACAATTCGCTCCAAAAAAACACTCTTTGTATAGCGGCCACAGCAGCAGCGTTGCCATCTAACACTAAGCTGCAGCAGTGAGGAAATGGTGGCGACGGGGCAAATGGCTGGTTCTTATAGTGCAAGGACATGTGACATACACAGCCAATGACACATGCCCTTGCATGTGTGCATCACATGCACATTGCTGTGTGTGTGCGCACTGCTGATAGGCTGAGAGACTGCACTGCCCCACTGTAAATGCGGGAAAGAAAAAAAAATGGAGTTCGGCGTTATTTCAGCACAGATCTATCCAAAGCCCCCATTCCCCTGCCCACTATTCACTGAAACAGTCTATTAACAATGATAAACAGTTTTAATGTGCAAATCAAGCAAGGCTTTTGATGAACGAACAGTTATCGAACAGAAACTCGAACAGCCGAATTTTAAGCAAAAATGTTCGGGTTCGTCGAACGACTCAAACACCGCCCAAAACAGCTCGAATTTGAGATTGGCGAACAGTTCGACTCGAACACCGCTCATCTCTATTTGCCACCTGTTACTATAGCGGTCTGCTTTCTGATTGCTTTATTCTGATAATGTCTTTCATGTGCTTTTCTAAATTTGCTGTCTTTCAAAATGAACTTTTATCATGCAGCTTGGCATATGCTAATAAGGTAGTACTAGTCGAGCAGGTTGTCGCATCTGCCAGGCTAGTCACGTCTAGGATCCACTAATCATGGCTCCTTGGGTGTGATTAATAGCCTCCAAACTATCCCTGTCATGATAGGACTGGAAATCTCACTCATGACGTGTCAGGGGTATTTCTTTGCTGTGGACTGTGGTTACGGCACAGGCTCTCTATTTATGTTCTTTCAGCTCTTGCTTCGACTACTACAGCAGTATAATGCTAGTATAAAGCATTTATGGTGCCAAGATTAAGTTTATAGTTACTTTTTTCATTGGTTTTTCTAGTGGATGAGCAGCTGTGAAAACCAAGAAGCAATTGCAGCTTTTCCACACAGTAATTGGCCCGTGGGCTCACTACTATACTACAACATATAATCTCAGGCAAACTGTTATGATGGCCCACTAATTTCCCTAAATTCTCAGCATTCTGTTTCTAAAACAGTACGAAGAAATGCAGTCTTCAGAGATCAGACTTCGCAATATTTAACATCTCCATATTGGTGTTAAGTACAATAGCTATATTGGTGTCTCTTGGAATCAACTTTTCCAGACGTGACTGAGATATCTTGTTTGTAAACATAGTCATCCGATAAAACTATCTTATGCCTTTGTATAGTCAGGAATTCTGTAATGTGAAATATTTGTAATATATACAACAGGGTTTTTGGTTGTTGCTATTTTCACTTTTCACAGTGGTGGAGCCTCAACCTAAATTGTCAACATAATATAAAATGGTAAAATTGTTAAGAAAAAATAAGAAAGAAATAAGGAGATCGAAATAAAAACAAAGAAAAGGTTTGTCCATCTGTTATGTTATATAAATGTAAATGGCTGGGTTGAAGGGACTTTACGGGGTATGCCATTAATGATTAGTGAGGGAAAAAAGCTAATTCTCAATGTGGTGGGAAGAGTGGCCTTCATTGGATATTATACAATATGGTAAACTAGTTGGCCTGTGCAAAATTTTTGCACATTGGTTGTCGGGGCGCAGACAATTTCAGGAAAATCAAGCTGGTCAAATGTTAATGTATTTAATGAGATGATGAACACAGAGAGGTATTTATATATGTAGATTGGTAATACAATAAATTGGTTTGATAAGTAGAGGCTGAAAAATGTCTTGAGGTTGTGGTGTCACGCAGGGCTGCCACTAGAAATTTCGGGGCCCCATACTGGCAAAATTTTCGGGGCCCCCTTGAGACTCCGCCCAGGCTCCACCCCAGCCCCGCCTCCAGGCTCCACCCCTCGAACTGTCCACAGTCCCACCGCTCTCTCTTGGAAAAACTCCACTTCTCACCAATCACACATTAACAGTTCCCATCACCAGATCACATACATAGCAGGCAGCTTTTGTTTTGGCCAAAAGATTTTTTAAGCCGCCACCATAACACGGTAGACACTTTTGGCCAGGCCCTACTCTACTGTAACCTATTAAATATTTGTTAAAATATGCAATACAATTTAGGTATATTTTTATTTATTTTTCAATTTTTAAAATGCCCAATAATATCACATAGAAGGAACAAATACCACAACACCATGACCAGATGACATATTACCACCACAGTGATCGAATAATATCACATACAAGGAACAAATACCACAACACCATGACCAGACCACATATTACCACCACAGTGATCGAATAATATCACATACAAGGAACAAATACCACAACACCATGTCCAGACCAAATATTACCACCACATAGTGACTGAATACTACAATTCTGATCAGTAATTTAAAAAAAAGCACCATACTATCACCATAAGTGCCATTATACACAGGAGATCTGTACTTAGTATGCAGTGTCTGTGTACAGATAATATAGTGATCACTAGTGAAATTATACACAGGAGCTCTGTATACAGTGTATAGTGTCAGTGTATAGGTAACACACTGACTCACCAGTGACGTCTCTAGGTGAAGTCCTTCATCTTTCATCCAGCACAGACCGCCATCATTTCATCCAGCCAGGACTTCTCTCTGCAGGAAATAACACAGTTATCTCGAGCTCCGCTTGCAGAACACATTACTTAATTTTTCACAACTTCTACATTACACCACATGAAGAAGGCGACATAGTATCACTCTATACAGTAACAGGACCGCCCCCCATTTAAAACAGTATACTCAAAAAATAAAATAAATACATCACTGCAGTAATAATATCCCTAAATTAGCCCCTATGGTATTAATAATATCCCCCAGCCTGGCCCCGTGTGTCTCATTCCTGGCGTCAGCCAGATGTTCTCCCATCCTGCCCTCATGAGTATCCATTCTGCCCCATATGATCTCCCCATCCTGCCCCATATGATCGCCCCATGTGATCTCTCCATTCTGCCCCATCTGTCTCCATCATATCCATCCTGCCCCATGATCCTGCACGATCTGTCTCCAATTCTGCCCCCAGTGTCTCCAATCATGCCCCATGTCTCCATTCTGCCCCCTATGTCTCCAACCATGCCCCCGTGTCTGCAATCCTGACACTTGTCTCCAATCATGCCCCCTGTGTCTCCATTCTGCCCCATCTGTCTCCAATCCTGCCCCATCTGTCTCCAGTCATGCCCCCATGTCTTTCATCCTGCCCCGTGTCTCCAATCATGCCCTGTAACTCCATTCTGCCCCGTGTCTTGCATTCTGCCCCAATGTCCAGCATTCTGCCCCTGGGTCTCACAGTCTGCCCCTGTGTCCAGCATTCTGCCCCTGTCACTGTGTCCAGCATTCTGCCCCTGTCACTGTGTCCAGCATTTCTGCCCCACTGTGTCCAGCATTCTGCCCCACTGTGTCCAGCATTCTGCCCCACTGTCTCCAGCATTCTGCCCCACTGTATGTCCAGCATTCTGCCCCACTGTGTACAGCATTCTGCCCCACTGTGTCCAGCATTCTGCCCCACTGTGTCTCGCATTCTGCCCTAATGTCCAGCATTCTGCCCCTGTGTCCAGCATTCTGCCCCTGTCACTGTGTCCAGCATTCTGCCCCACTGTGTCCAGCATTTCTGCCCCTGTCACTGTGTCCAGCATTCTGCCCCACTGTCTCCAGCATTCTGCCCCACTGTCTCCAACATTCTGCCCCACTGTGTGTCCAGCATTCTGCCCCACTGTGTGTCCAGCATTCTGCCCCACTGTGTGTCCAGCATTCTGCCCCACTGTGTGTCCAGCATTTTGCCCCACTGTGTGTCCAGCATTCTGCCCCACTGTGTGTCCAGCATTCTGCCCCACTGTGTCCAGCATTCTGCCCCACTGTGTCCAGCATTCTGCCCCACTGTGTGTCCACCATTCTGCCCCACTGTGTGTCCAGCATTCTGCCCCACTGTGTCCAGCATTCTGCCCCACTGTGTCCAGCATTCTGCCCCACTGTGTCCAGCATTTCTGCCCCTGTGTGTCCACCATTCTGTCCCACTGTGTCCAGCATTTCTGCCCCTGTGTGTCCACCATTCTGCCCCACTGTGTCCAGCATTTCTGCCCCACTGTGTCCAGCATTTCTGCTCCTGTGTGTCCACCATTCTGTCCCACTGTGTCCAGCATTTCTGCCCCTGTGTGTCCACCATTCTGCCCCACTGTGTCCAGCATTTCTGCCCCACTGTGTCCAGCATTCTGCCCCACTGTGTCCAGCATTCTGTCCCACTGTGTCCAGCATTTCTGCCCCTGTGTGTCCAGCATTCTGCCCCACTGTGTCCAGCATTCTGCCCCACTGTGTCCAGCATTCTGCCCCACTGTGTCCAGCATTTCTGCCCCTGTGTGTCCAGCATTCTGCCCCACTGTGTCCAGCATTCTGCCCCACTCTGTCCAGCATTCTGCCCCACTGTGTCCAGCATTCTGCCCCACTGTGTCCAGCATTCTGCCTGTTATGATAAGGTAATTCAGTACCACAATGGACATAGAAGTCAGAGCACATACAGTGATCTGACAATAACCCAAAAACATAGAACGAGCTCTGAGACGTGGGAACTCTGCTGACCGCAATCCCTAATCCTCTCCAACCACACTAGAGGCAGCCGTGGATTGCGCCTAACGCTCCCTATGCAACTCGGCACAGCCTGAGAAATTAGCTAGCCTGAAGATAGAAAATAAGCCTACCTTGCCTCAGAGAAATACCCCAAAGGAAAAGGCAGCCCCCCACATATAATGACTGTGAGTTAAGATGAAAAGACAAACGTAGAGATGAAATAGATTTAGCAAAGTGAGGCCCGACTTTCTGAACAGAGCGAGGATAGGAAAGGTAACTTTGCGGTCAACACAAAACCCTACAAACAACCACGCAAAGGGGGCAAAAAGACCCTCCATACCGACTAACGGCACGGAGGTACACCCTCTGCGTCCCAGAGCTTCCAGCAAGCAAGAAAAACCAAATAAGCAAGCTGGACAGGAAAAACAGCAAACAAAAATAACTCAAGCGAAACTTAGCTATGCAGAGCAGCAGGCCACAGGAACGATCCAGGAGGAAGCAAGTCCAATGCTAGAACATTGACTGGAGGCCAGGATCAGAGCACCAGGTGGAGTTAAATAGAGCAGCACCTAACGACTTCACCACATCACCTGAGGAAGGAAACTCAGAAGCCGCAGTACCACTCTCCTCCACCAACGGAAGCTCACAGACAGAATCAGCCGAAGTACCACTTGTGACCACAGGAGGGAGCTCTGCCACAGAATTCACAACATCTGCCCCACTGTGTCCAGCATTCTGCCCCACTGTGTCCAGCATTTCTGCCCCTGTGTGTCCACCATTCTGTCCCACTGTGTCCAGCATTTCTGCCCCTGTGTGTCCACCATTCTGCCCCACTGTGTCCAGCATTTCTGCCCCACTGTGTCCAGCATTTCTGCCCCTGTGTGTCCAGCATTCTGCCTCACTGTGTCCAGCATTTCTGCCCGTGTGTCCAGCATTCTGTCCCACTGTGTCCAGCATTCTGCCCCACTGTGTCCAGCATTTCTGCCCCTGTGTGTCTACCATTCTGTCCCACTGTTTCCAGCATTTCTGCCCCTGTGTGTCCACCATTCTGCCCCACTGTGTCCAGCATTTTTGCCCCACTGTGTCCAGCATTCTGCCCCACTGTGTCCACCATTCTGCCCCACTGTGTCCACCATTCTGCCCCTGTGTGTCCAGCATTCTGCCCCACTGTGTCTCCAGCATTTCTGCCCCTGTGTGTCCAGCATTCTGCCCCACTGTGTCCACCATTCTGCCCTTGTGTGTCCAGCATTTCTGCCCCGTGTCCAGCATTCTGCCCCACTGTGTCCACCATTCTGCCCCACTGTGTCGAGCATTTCTGCCCCTGTGTGTCCAGCATTCTGCCCCACTGTGTCCACCATTCTGCCCCTGTGTGTCCACCATTCTGCCCCACTGTGTCTCCAGCATTTCTGCCCCTGTGTGTCCAGCATTCTGCCCCACTGTGTCCAGCATTCTGCCCCACTGTGTCCACCATTCTGCCCCTGTGCGTCCAGCATTCTGCCCCACTGTGTGTCCACCATTCTGTCCCACTGTGTCCAGCATTTCTGCCCCTGTGTGTCCACCATTCTGCCCCTGTGTGTCCATCATCCTGCCCCCCGGGCCCCCCTGGATCGCAGCTCTCAAAGAAAAAAAAAAAACCACGACTTCTTACCTGGCCATGCTCCTGCGCCGGGCGAAGATCCCCCCAGGCTCCACACAGACGCACTCGCCGGGCCCGGCGGCTGACAATGACGCCGGCGAGTGCGCACTGCAGCCCTATTCAGCTGCCAGCCTCAGAATGGCTGGCGGCTGTTAACTATTGACGTGCGGGCGCGGGCCCGCACGTCAATAGTGTGCCGCTGCCGCAGCGCCTGCAGGGTGGGCCCGGTGACCAGATGAGACGGGGCCCTTGAGGCGGGGTCACCGAACCCTAACCAGAGCCCCCAGGACGACCAGGATGAGCCATATGAAAGGCACGAACAAGATCGGGAGCATGGACATCAGAGGCAAAGACCCAGGAATTATCTTCCTGAGCATAACCCTTCCACTTAACCAGATACTGGAGTTTCCGTCTCGAAACACGAGAATCCAAAATCTTCTCCACATTATACTCCAACTCCCCCTCCACCAAAACCGGGGCAGGAGGATCAACGGATGGAACCATAGGTGCCACGTATCTCCGCAACAATGACCTATGGAATACAGAATGGATGGAAAAAGAATCTGGAAGGGTCAAACGAAAAGACACAGGATTAAGAACCTCAGAAATCCTATATGGACCAATGAAACGAGGCTTAAATTTAGGAGAGGAAACCTTCATAGGAATATGACGAGATGACAACCAAACCAAATCCCCAACACGAAGTCGGGGACCCACACAGCGTCTGCGATTAGCAAAACGTTGAGCCTTCTCCTGGGACAAGGTCAAATTGTCCACTACATGAGTCCAGATCTGCTGCAACCTGTCCACCACAGTATCCACACCAGGACAGTCCGAAGACTCAACCTGCCCTGAAGAGAAACGAGGATGGAACCCAGAGTTGCAGAAAAACGGCGAAACCAAGGTAGCCGAGCTGGCCCGATTATTAAGGGCGAACTCAGCCAAAGGCAAAAAGGACACCCAGTCATCCTGATCAGCAGAAACAAAGCATCTCAGATATGTTTCCAAGGTCTGATTGGTTCGTTCGGTCTGGCCATTAGTCTGAGGATGGAAAGCCGAGGAAAAAGACAAGTCAATGCCCATCCTAGCACAAAAGGCTCGCCAAAACCTCGAAACAAACTGGGAACCTCTGTCAGAAACGATATTCTCCGGAATGCCATGTAAATGAACCACATGCTGGAAGAACAATGGCACCAAATCAGAGGAGGAAGGTAATTTAGACAAGGGTACCAAATGGACCATCTTAGAGAAGCGATCACAAACCACCCAAATAACTGACATTTTTTGAGAGACGGGAAGATCTGAAATAAAATCCATAGAGATATGTGTCCAAGGCCTCTTCGGGACCGGCAAGGGCAAAAGCAACCCACTGGCACGAGAACAGCAGGGCTTAGCCCGAGCACAAATCCCACAGGACTGCACAAAAGAACGCACATCCCGTGACAGAGATGGCCACCAAAAGGATCTAGCCACTAACTCTCTGGTACCAAAGATTCCAGGATGACCAGCCAACACCGAACAATGAACCTCAGAGATAACTCTATTCGTCCACCTATCAGGGACAAACAATTTCTCCGCTGGGCAACAACCAGGTCTATCAGCCTGAAATTTTTGCAGCACCCGCCGCAAATCAGGGGAGATGGCAGACACAATCACTCCCTCTTTGAGAATACCCGCCGGCTCAGACAAACCCGGAGAGTCGGGCACAAAACTCCTAGACAGGGCATCCGCCTTCACATTTTTAGAGCCCGGAAGGTACGAAACCACAAAGTCAAAACGGGAGAAAAACAGCGACCAGCGAGCCTGTCTAGGATTCAACCGTTTGGCAGACTCGAGATAAGTCAAGTTCTTATGATCAGTCAAGACCACCACGCGATGCTTAGCTCCTTCAAGCCAATGACGCCACTCCTCGAATGCCCACTTCATGGCCAGCAACTCTCGATTGCCAACATCATAATTTCGCTCAGGCGAAAACTTCCTGGAAAAGAAGGCGCATGGTTTCATCACCGAGCAATCAGAACTTCTCTGCGACAAAACAGCCCCCGCTCCAATTTCAGAAGCATCAACCTCGACCTGGAACGGAAGCGAAACATCTGGCTGACATAGCACAGGGGCAGAAGAAAAACGACGCTTCAACTCTTGAAAAGCTTCCACAGCAGCAGAAGACCAATTGACCACATCAGCACCCTTCTTGGTCAAATCGGTCAATGGTTTAGCAATACTAGAAAAATTGCAGATGAAGCGACGACAAAAATTAGCAAAGCCCAGGAACTTTTGCAGACTTTTCAGAGATGTCGGCTGAGTCCAATCATGAATGGCCTGGACCTTAACAGGATCCATCTCGATAGTAGAAGGGGAAAAAATGAACCCCAAAAATGAAACCTTCTGAACACCAAAGAGACACTTTGATCCCTTCACAAACAAGGCATTAGCACGCAGGACCTGGAACACCGTTCTGACCTGCTTCACGTGAGACTCCCAATCATCCGAGAAGACCAAAATATCATCCAAGTACACAATCAGGAATTTATCCAGGTACTCTCGGAAGATGTCATGCATAAAGGACTGAAACACTGATGGAGCATTGGCAAGTCCGAAAGGCATAACTAGGTATTCAAAATGGCCCTCGGGCGTATTAAATGCAGTTTTCCATTCATCGACTCGCTTAATACGCACAAGATTATATGCACCACGAAGATCTATCTTGGTGAACCAACTAGCCCCCTTAATCCGAGCAAACAATTCAGATAACAGCGGCAAGGGGTACTGAAATTTGACCGTGATCTTATTTAGAAGGCGGTAATCTATACAAGGTCTCAGCGAACCATCCTTCTTGGCCACAAAAAAGAACCCCGCTCCCAATGGCGACGATGACGGGCGAATATGCCCCTTCTCCAAGGACTCCTTCACGTAACTCCGCATAGCGGCGTGCTCAGGTACAGATAAATTAAACAGTTGACCTTTTGGAAATTTACTACCAGGAATCAAATCGATAGCACAATCACAATCCCTATGCGGAGGTAGGGCATCGGACTTGGGCTCATCAAATACATCCCGGTAATCAGACAAGAACTCTGGGACCTCAGAAGGGGTGGATGATGAAATAGACAGGAATGGGACATCACCATGTACCCCCTGACAACCCCAGCTGGACACAGACATGGATTTCCAATCTAATACTGGATTATGGACCTGTAGCCATGGCAACCCCAACACGACCACATCATGCAGATTATGCAACACCAGAAAGCGAATATGCTCCTGATGTGCAGAAGCCATGCACATGGTCAGCTGGGTCCAGTACTGAGGCTTATTCTTGGCCAAAGGCATAGCATCAATTCCTCTCAATGGAATAGGACACTGCAAGGGCTCCAAGAAAAACCCACAACGCCTGGCATACTCCAAGTCCATCAAATTCAGAGCAGCGCCTGAATCCACAAATGCCATGACAGAATAAGATGACAAAGAGCAGATCAAAGTAACGGACAAAAGAAATTTTGACTGTACTGTACCAATGGTGGCAGACCTAGCAAACCGCTTAGTGCGTTTAGGACAATCAGAGATAGCATGAGTGGAATCACCACAGTAGAAACACAGTCCATTCTGACGTCTGTGTTCTTGCCGTTCAACTCTGGTCAAAGTCCTATCGCACTGCATAGGCTCAGGTTTATGCTCAGATAATACCGCCAAATGGTGCACAGATTTACGCTCATGCAAGCGTCGACCGATCTGAGTGGCCAAAGACATAGACTCATTAAGACCAGCAGGCATAGGAAATCCCACCATGACATCCTTAAGGGCTTCAGAGAGACCCTTTCTGAAAATAGCTGCGAGCGCACCTTCATTCCATTGAGTGAGCACGGACCACCTTCTAAATTTCTGACAGTAAATCTCAATCTCATCCTGACCCTGACACAGAGCCAGCAAATTTTTCTCTGCCTGATCCACCGAATTAGGTTCATCGTACAGCAATCCGAGCGCCAGGAAAAACGCATCAATATTACTCAATGCAGGATCTCCTGGCGCAAGGGAAAATGCCCAGTCCTGAGGGTCGCCACGCAAAAAGGAAATAATAATTCTAACTTGTTGAACTGGGTCACCAGAGGAGCGAGGTTTCAAGGCCAGAAACAGTTTGCAATTATTTTTGAAATTCACAAACTTGGCTCTATCACCATAAAACAAATCAGGAATAGGAATTCTTGGTTCTAACATAGGATTCTGAACCACCAAATCTTGAATCTTTTGTACATTTATAACGAGATTATCCATTGAAGAGCACAGACCCTGAATGTCCATGTCCACACCTGTGTCCTGAACCACCCAAATGTCTAGGGGAAAAAAAAGGCAAAACACAGTGCAAAGAAAAAAAAATGGTCTCAGAACTTCTTTTTTCCCTCTATTGGGAATCATTAGTACTTTTGGCCTCCAGTACTGTTATGATAATTTAATTCAGTACCACAATGGACATAGAAGTCAGAGCACATACAGTGATCTGACAATAACCCAAAAACATAGAACGAGCTCTGAGACGTGGGAACTCTGCTGACCGCAATCCCTAATCCTCTCCAACCACACTAGAGGCAGCCGTGGATTGCGCCTAACGCTCCCTATGCAACTCGGCACAGCCTGAGAAACTAGCTAGCCTGAAGATAGAAAATAAGCCTACCTTGCCTCAGAGAAATACCCCAAAGGAAAAGGCAGCCCCCCACATATAATGACTGTGAGTTAAGATGAAAAGACAAACGTAGAGATGAAATAGATTTAGCAAAGTGAGGCCCGACTTTCTGAACAGAGCGAGGATAGGAAAGGTAACTTTGCGGTCAACACAAAACCCTACAAACAACCACGCAAAGGGGGCAAAAAGACCCTCCATACCGACTAACGGCACGGAGGTACACCCTCTGCGTCCCAGAGCTTCCAGCAAGCAAGAAAAACCAAATAAGCAAGCTGGACAGGAAAAGCAGCAAACAAAAATAACTCAAGCGAAACTTAGCTATGCAGAGCAGCAGGCCACAGGAACGATCCAGGAGGAAGCAAGTCCAATACTAGAACATTGACTGGAGGCCAGGATCAGAGCACCAGGTGGAGTTAAATAGAGCAGCACCTAACGACTTCACCACATCACCTGAGGAAGGAAACTCAGAAGCCGCAGTACCACTCTCCTCCACCAACGGAAGCTCACAGACAGAATCAGCCGAAGTACCACTTGTGACCACAGGAGGCAGCTCTGCCACAGAATTCACAACATCTGCCCCACTGTGTCCAGCATTCTGCCCCACTGTGTCCAGTATTTCTGCCCCTGTGTGTCCACCATTCTGTCCCACTGTGTCCAGCATTTCTGCCCCTGTGTGTTCACCATTCTGCCCCACTGTGTCCAGCATTTCTGCCCCACTGTGTCCAGCATTTCTGCCCCTGTGTGTCCAGCATTCTGCCCCACTGTGTCCAGCATTTCTGCCCCTGTGTGTCCAGCATTCTGTCCCACTGTGTCCAGCATTCTGCCCCACTGTATCCAGCATTTCTGCCCCTGTGTGTCTACCATTCTGTCCCACTGTTTCCAGCATTTCTGCCCCTGTGTGTCCACCATTCTGCCCCACTGTGTCCAGCATTTCTGCCCCACTGTGTCCAGCATTCTGCCCCACTGTGTCCACAATTCTGCCCCACTGTGTCCACCATTCTGCCCCACTGTGTCCACCATTCTGCCCCTGTGTGTACAGCATTCTGCCCCACTGTGTCTCCAGCATTTCTGCCCCTGTGTGTCCAGCATTCTGCCCCACTGTGTCCACCATTCTACCCCTGTGTGTCCAGCATTTCTGCCCCACTGTGTCCAGCATTCTGCCCCACTGTGTCCACCATTCTGCCCCACTGTGTCGAGAATTTCTGCCCCTGTGTGTCCAGCATTCTGCCCCACTGTGTCCACCATTCTGCCCCTGTGTGTCCACCATTCTGCCCCACTATGTCTCCAGCATTTCTGCCCCTGTGTGTCCAGCATTCTGCCCCACTGTGTCCAGCATTCTGCCCCACTGTGTCCACCATTCTGCCCCTGTGTGTCCAGCATTCTGCCCCACTGTGTGTCCACCATTCTGTCCCACTGTGTCCAGCATTTCTGCCCCTGTGTGTCCACCATTCTGCCCCACTGTGTCCAGCATTTCTGCCCCACTGTGTCCAGCATTTCTGCCCCTGTGTGTCCATCATCCTGCCCCCCGGGCCCCCCTGGATCGCAGCTCTCAAAGAAAAAAAAAAAACCACGACTTCTTACCTGGCCATGCTCCTGCGCCGGGCGAAGATCCCCCCAGGCTCCACACAGACGCACTCGCCGGGCCCGGCGGCTGACAATGACGTCAGACGCCGGCGACGCCGGCGAGTGCGCACTGCAGCCCTATTCAGCTGCCAGCCTCAGACTGGCTGGCGGCTGTTAACTATTGACGTGCGGGCGCGGGCCCGCACGTCAATAGTGTGCCGCTGCCGCAGCGCCTGCAGGGTGGGCCCGGTGACTAGATGAGACGGGGCCCGATGCGGGCCCCCTCTGCTCACCGGGCCCCATACGCCAGTCACGGCTGTCATGCCCTGATGGCGGCCCTGGTGTCACCTGTAGGTGATTGTTTTTTATTGTTTTTTTCTGCAGGTTTCTGAAAATGATTGTTTAAACAGTATTTTTATTTTTTTTTTCAAATCGTGAATGAGTGGTTTGTTTGTGTCTTTTCTTGCTGAAGGGGGCAAGTTTACCTGTGTAAAGTTTATTTGTGTGTGTGGGGCGAAGTAATCACCGATAAAGCAGTGCATGTTTACAAATGTGTTTGCATATGTGTTGTGAATTCTGTGGCAGAGCTCCCTCCTGTGGTCACAAGTGGTACTTCGGCTGATTCTCTCTGTGAGCTTCCGTTGGTGGAGGAAAGTGGGACTGCGGCTTCTGAGTTTCCTTCCTCAGGTGATGTGGTGAAGTCGTTAGGTGCTGCTCTATTTAACTCCACCTAGTGCTTTGATCCTGGCCTCCAGTCAATGTTCTAGTATTGGACCTGTTTCCTCCTGGATCGTTCCTGTGGCCTGCTGCTCTGCATAGCTAAGTTCCTCTTTGCTATTTGTTTGCTGTTTTTTTCTGTCCAGCTTGTCAATTTGTTTTTTCCTGCTTGCTGGAAGCTCTGGGACGCAGAGGGTGTACCTCCGTGCCGTTAGTTCGGTACGGAGGGTCTTTTTGCCCCCTTTGCGTGGTTTTTGTAGGGTTTTGTGTTGACCGCAAAGTTACCTTTCCTATCCTCGCTCTGTTCAGAAAGTTGGGCCTCACTTTGCTAAATCTACTTCATCTCTACGTTTGTCTTTTCATCTTAACTCACAGTCATTATATGTGGGGGCTGCCTTTTCCTTTGGGGTATTTCTCTGAGGCAAGGTAGGCTTATTTTCTATCTTCAGGCTAGCTAGTTTCTCAGGCTGTGCCGAGTTGCATAGGGAGCGTTAGGCGCAATCCACGGCTGCCTTTAGTGTGGTTGGAGAGGATTAGGGATTGCGGTCAACAGAGTTCCCACGTCTCAGAGCTCGTTCTTATTTTTGGGTTATTGCCAGGTCACTGTATGTGCGCTGACCTCTATGTCCATTGTGGTACTGAATTACCTTTCATAACAGTACTGGAGGCCAAAAGTACTAATGATTCTGAATAGAGGGAAAAGAGAAGTTCTCAGATCATTTTTTTTTTCTCTCTGCACTGTGTTTTGCCTTTTTTTTCCCCTAGACATTTGGGTGGTTCAGGACACAGGTGTAGCCAGGGCCGTATTTGCCACTAGGCACTCGAGGGCACGTGCCTAGGGCGGGGAGATGCGGGGGGGGCGGCACCTGAGCAGGTTTTTTTTTTTTTTTTTTTTTATTATTATAAAGTCCGGTTTGGCCCTAAGACCCCGCCCCCATCAACCCCCCCCCCCCGCCCCCCGGCGCCGCTGATGCATCCTTGCTGGCTGGCCCAGCCCCCCCCCCTTCAAGACAAGACAGTATTGACTCACTGTCTGTCATCATACTCACCTCACCTGCTCCAGCGGTGCCGGCGCGGCTGGTCTGCTCTCAGCGACTGCAACTCGCCCTGAGTGAGCCGCTGTCACATGGTACCGCCTCACCTGATTAAGGTGATGAATATGCATGCATATTCATCACCTTAATCAGGCGGTACCACCTGACCGCGGCGCTCACACAGGGCGAGGGACAGTGCTGCGCAGGGAGTGGGACAGAGCACAGAGGTGGAGCGAGGATTCCGTTCCTCTGCGCGGTCCGCGGCGTGTGAGGTAAAACTTACTGCTGAGACAGCCAGGAGGACGGGGGGAGCCGGGGACTCGGGAGGATGAAGGTGGAGGACCGTGGTGGACGAGGCGAGCCACAAGAGATGGGAGCGTCGCGTCGGGGAGCCGATGATGGAGCCTCAGCCACCCACGCATACAGCCAGGCCCAGGGGGGAAGATGACGAGCCAAGCATACGGCGGTGCCCGGGGGGGGGGGGGGGGGGATGGGATGGGAAATGAGCCAGTGCACGCATAGGGGGGGGGGGGGGGGAGATGAGCCACCCATCACATGCATGCATAGGGGGGGGGGGGGAGATGACTCATGAGCCACCCATCACATGCATGCATACGGGGGGGGGGGGGGGAGATGAGCCACCCATCACATGCATGCATAGGGGGGGGGGGGGGAGATGAGCCACCCATCACATGCATGCATAGGGGGGGGGGGAGATGACTCATGAGCCACCCATCATCACATGCATGCATACGGGGGGGGGGGGAGATGAGCCACCCATCACATGCATGCATACGGGGGGGGGGGGGGAGATGAGCCACCCATCACATGCATGCATAGGGGGGGGGGAGATGAGCCACCCATCACATGCATGCATAGGGGGGGGGGGGAGATGAGCCACCCATCACATGCATGCATACGGGGGGGGGGGGGGAGATGAGCCACCCATCACATGCATGCATACGGGGGGGGGGGGGGAGATGAGCCACCCATCACATGCATGCATACGGGGGGGGGGGAGATGAGCCACCCATCACATGCATGCATAGGGGGGGGGGAGATGAGCCACCCATCACATGCATGCATACGGGGGGGGGGGGGAGATGAGCCACCCATCACATGCATGCATACGGGGGGGGGGGGGGGGAGATGAGCCACCCATCACATGCATGCATACGGAGGGGGGGGGGGGGGGGAGATGAGCCAGTGCTGAGCCACCCACCCCATGCATACATACAGGGAGGGGGAGATGAGCCACGCATACGGGGGGGGGGGGGGGAAGATGAGCCACCTATGCATACAGGGAGGGGGAGATGAGCCATGCATACATGATGGGAGGTGGGGGTTGGCCATTATACAGTATGCATGGAGCATCATATGTGGTCATTATACAGTATGGAGCATCATGTGTCGCCATCATACAGTATGGAGCATCATGTGCGGTCATTATACACTATGGAGCATCATGTGGCCATTATACAGTATGCATGGAGCATCATATGTGGCCATTATACAGTATTGAGCATCATATGTGGTCACTCATTATACAGTATTGAGCATCATGTGTGGCCATTATACAGTAAGGAACATCATGTGTGGTCTTTATACAGTATGGAGCATCATGTGTGCCCATTATACAGTATGCATGGAGCATCATGTGGCCATTATACAGTATTGAGCATCATGTGTGGCCATTATACAGTATTGAGCATCATGTGACTATTATACAGTATTGAGCATCATGTGTGGCCGCCCATTATACAGTATGGAGCGTCATGTAGAGCCATTATACAGTATGGAGCATCATATGTGGCTATTATACAGTATGGAGCATCATGTGTGGCCATTATACAGTATGGAGCACTATGTGGCTATTATACAGTATGGAGCATCATGTGTGGCCATTATACAGTATGGAGCATCATGTGTGGCCATTATACAGTATGGAGCATCATGTGTGGCCATTATACAGTATGGAGCATCATGTGTGGCCATTATACAGTATGGAGCATCATGTGTGGCCATTATACAGTATGGAGCATCATGTGTGGCCATTATACAGTATGGAGCATCATGTGTGGCTATTATACAGTATCAGTAATAGAATGATAAAGTCCATATATTAATCCTACAATGTCTGCTGGACATGGTATGGGGAGAGTTTATAGTTCAGTTAGTACACAGACACCGATACTTGTTAACCAGTTAATGCTCTCTTGTCCACCACACTGCAGTGTCAAAAGAGGAAGACGGCGAGACAGGCAGCAACATCGCATCAGAGAGCTCTTGACCTCGAAACAGAAGATCCTCAGATCCTGGTATTGTGACATAATATTAAGAAGAATATTTATTCACTGATATTATTCTATTAACTCCACAGCATTTTTCATGCATCAACACTGTCCCCATTGGGGCTCACAATCTAAACATCCTATTAGTTGGTCTTTTGAGTGTGGTAGAAAACCCACACTAACACGGGGAGAACATCGAAACTCTGCAGATGTCATCCTTGTTGGGATTTGAACCCCAGACCCCAGTGCTACAAAGCTGGGGATGGGAGATGAGCAAGAGCCACCCCTGCATACAGGGAGGCCTGGGAGGGGGACATCACATGAGCCATGCATGGGGGATGATGGGAGATGAGCCAGAGCCACTCCTGTATACAGGGAGGGGGACATCATGAGCCAGAGCCACCCCTGTATACAGGGAGGGGGACATCATGAGCCAGAGCCACCCCTGCATACAGGGAGAGGGACATCATGAGCCACGCATATGGGGGGGGAGATGAGCCATGCATACAGGAGAGGGGGAGAGATGAGCCATGCATGATGGGGGTGGGTAGCCGATGAGCCATGCATGGGGGGAGATGAGCCATGCATACAGGATGGGAGGGGGGTGGGCCATTAAACATTATGCGTGAAGCATCATATGTTGCCATTATACAGTATGGATTCGGAGCATCATGTAGAGCCATTATACAGTATGGAGCATCATGTGTGGCCATTATACAATATGGAGCATCATGTGTGGCCATTATACAGTATGGAGCATCATGTGTGGCCATTATACAATATGGAGCATCATGTGTGGCCATTATACAGTATGGAGCATTGTGTGGCCATATTTTTTTTTTTGTTATAATTATTGTATATGAAACAGTGTGATCAGCAGTGCTAAATGGGTGTGGTTGGGACTTGAATATGGGTGTGACTAGTTGTGAAATGGGTGTGGTCAGAGGCGTGGCCTAAAATTTGCCCCGGCGCACTACGTGTGCCGCAACCTTTATACCTCTTTCCCTTCAAGAGTTGGGAGGTATGGTACCGCATTTACCAGATCACGGCAAGTGCCGCAAATCCCATAGGGAATGAATGAGGCCAAACGCAGTGTTGCCGTAAATGATACATTACGCTGCAGATGCAAAAAAACTGCCCGATCTGCTGCAAACAACAGCGATTCTTGCCAAAGTCACTGCCGATAGTGTCATACTCACCAAGGGGGGAGGCAGCACTAAAAGTGCCTAGGGCAGCAGAAACTCTAAATACGGCCCTGGGTGTAGCAATGGACATTAAAGGTCTGTCTTCATGTGTGGATCAGCTCACGGCAAGAGTACAAAGTATTCAAGACTTTGTGGTTCAGAATTCTATGTTAGAACCGAGAATTCCTATTCCTGATTTGTTTTTTGGAGATAGAACTAAATTTCTGAGTTTCAAAAACAATTGTAAACTATTTCTGGCTTTGAAACCTCGCTCCTCTGGTGACCCAGTTCAACAAGTTAGGATCGTTATTTCTTTTTTGCGTGGCGACCCTCAGGACTGGGCATTTTCTCTTGCGTCAGGAGATCCTGCATTAAGTAATATCGATGCGTTTTTCCTGGCGCTCGGATTGCTGTACGATGAGCCTAATTCTGTGGATCAGGCAGAGAAGAATTTGCTGGCTCTGTGTCAGGGTCAGGATGAAATAGAGGTATATTGTCAGAAATTTAGAAAGTGGTCCGTACTCACTCAGTGGAATGAAGGTGCACTCGCAGCTATTTTCAGAAAAGGTCTCTCTGAAGCCCTTAACGATGTCATGGTGGGATTTCCTATGCCTGCTGGTCTGAATGAGTCTATGTCTTTGGCCATTCAGATCGGTCGACGCTTGCGCGAGCGTAAATCTGTGCACCATTTGGCGGTATTACCTGAGCTTAAACCTGAGCCTATGCAGTGCGATAGGACTTTGACCAGAGTTGAACGGCAAGAACACAGACGTCTGAATGTGCTGTGTTTCTACTGTGGTGATTCCACTCATGCTATCTCTGATTGTCCTAAGCGCACTAAGCGGTTCACTAGGTCTGCCACCATTGGTACGGTACAGTCAAAATTTCTTCTGTCTGTTACCTTGATCTGCTCTTTGTCATCTTATTCTGTCATGGCATTTGTGGACTCAGGCGCTGCTCTGAATTTGATGGACTTGGAGTATGCTAGGCGTTGTGGGTTTTTCTTGGAGCCCTTGCAGTGTCCTATTCCATTGAGAGGAATTGATGCTACGCCTTTGGCCAAGAATAAGCCTCAGTACTGGACCCAGCTGACCATGTGCATGGCTCCTGCACATCAGGAGGTTATTCGCTTTCTGGTGTTGCATAATCTGCATGATGTGGTCGTGTTGGGGTTGCCATGGCTACAAGTCCATAATCCAGTATTAGATTGGAAATCCATGTCTGTGTCCAGCTGGGGTTGTCAGGGGGTACATGGTGATGTCCCATTTCTGACTATTTCGTCATCCACCCCTTCTGAGGTTCCTGAGTTCTTGTCTGATTACCGGGATTTATTTGATGAGCCCAAGTCCGATACCCTACCTCCGCATAGGGATTGTGATTGTGCTATCGATTTGATTCCTGGTAGTAAATTCCCAAAAGGTCGACTGTTTAATTTATCTGTGCCTGAGCACGCCACTATGCGGAGTTATGTGAAGGAGTCTTTGGAGAAGGGGCATATTCGCCCGTCATCGTCGCCATTAGGAGCAGGGTTCTTTTTTGTAGCCAAGAAGGATGGTTCACTGAGACCTTGTATAGATTACCGTCTTCTAAATAAGATCACGGTTAAATTTCAGTACCCCTTGCCATTGTTATCTGATTTGTTTGCTCGGATTAAGGGGGCTAGTTGGTTCACCAAGATAGATCTTCGTGGTGCGTATAATCTTGTGCGTATTAAGCGAGGCGATGAGTGGAAAACTGCATTTAATACGCCCGAGGGCCATTTTGAGTATCTAGTAATGCCATTCGGACTTGCCAATGCTCCATCAATGTTTCAGTCCTTTATGCATGACATCTTCCGAGAGTACCTGGATAAATTCCTGATCGTGTACTTAGATGACATTTTGATCTTCTCGGATGATTGGGAGTCTCATGTGAAGCAGGTCAGAACGGTGTTTCAGGTCCTGCGTGCTAATTCTTTGTTTGTGAAGGGATCAAAGTGTCTCTTTGGTGTTCAGAAGGTTTCATTTTTGGGGTTCATCTTTTCCCCTTCTACTATCGAGATGGACCCTGTTAAGGTCCAAGCCATCCATAATTGGAGTCAGCCGACACCTCTGAAAAGTCTGCAAAAGTTCCTGGGCTTTGCTAATTTTTATCGTCGCTTCATCTGCAATTTTTCTAGTATTGCTAAACCATTGACCGATTTGACCAAGAAAGGTGCTGATGTGGTCAATTGGTCTTCTGCTGCTGTGGAAGCTTTTCAAGAGTTGAAGCGTCGTTTTTCTTCTGCCCCTGTGTTGTGTCAACCAGATGTTTCGCTTCCGTTCCAGGTCGAGGTTGATGCTTCTGAGATTGGAGCAAGGGCTGTTTTGTCGCAGAGAAGTTCTGATTGCTCGGTGATGAAACCATGCGCCTTCTTTTCCAGGAAGTTTTCGCCTGCTGAGCGAAATTATGATGTGGGCAATCGAGAGTTGCTGGCCATGAAGTGGGCATTCGAGGAGTGGCGTCATTGGCTTGAAGGAGCTAAGCATCGCGTGGTGGTCTTGACTGATCATAAGAACTTGACTTATCTCGAGTCCGCCAAGCAGTTGAATCCTAGACAAGCTCGTTGGTCGTTGTTTTTTGCCCGTTTTGACTTTGTGATTTCATACCTTCCGGGCTCTAAAAATGTGAAGGCGGATGCTCTGTCTAGGAGTTTTGTGCCCGACTCTCCGGGTGTATCTGAGCCGGTGGGTATCCTCAAAGAGGGAGTAATTGTGTCTGCCATCTCCCCTGATTTGCGGCGGGTGGTGCAAAAATTTCAGGCTAATAAACCTGATCGTTGCCCAGCGGAGAAACTGTTTGTCCCTGATAGGTGGACGAATAAAGTTATCTCTGAGGTTCATTGTTCGGTGTTGGCTGGTCATCCTGGAATCTTTGGTACCAGAGAGTTAGTGGCTAGATCCTTTTGGTGGCCATCTCTGTCGCGGGATGTGCGTACTTTTGTGCAGTCCTGTGGGATTTGTGCTCGGGCTAAGCCCTGCTGTTGTCGTGCCAGTGGGTTGCTTTTGCCCTTGCCGGTCCCGAAGAGGCCTTGGACACATATATCTATGGATTATATTTCAGATCTTCCCGTCTCTCAAAAGATGTCAGTCATTTGGGTGGTCTGTGATCGCTTCTCTAAGATGGTCCATTTGGTACCCTTGTCTAAATTGCCTTCCTCCTCTGATTTGGTGCCATTGTTTTTCCAGCATGTGGTTCGTTTACATGGCATTCCAGAGAATATCGTTTCTGACAGAGGTTCCCAGTTTGTTTCGAGGTTTTGGCGAGCCTTTTGTGGTAGGATGGGCATTGACTTGTCTTTTTCCTTGGCTTTCCATCCAGACTAATGGCCAGACCGAACGAACCAATCAGACCTTGGAAACATATCTGAGATGCTTTGTTTCTGCTGATCAGGATGACTGGGTGTCCTTTTTGCCTTTGGCTGAGTTCGCCCTTAATAATCGGGCCAGCTCGGCTACCTTGGTTTCACCGTTTTTCTGCAACTCTGGGTTCCATCCTCGTTTCTCTTCAGGGCATGTTGAGTCTTCGGACTGTCCTGGTGTGGATACTGTGGTGGACAGGTTGCAACAGATTTGGACTCATGTAGTGGACAATTTGACTTTGTCTCAGGAGAAGGCTCAACGTTTCGCTAATCGCAGACGCTGTGTGGTTCCCCGACTTCGGGTTGGGGACTTGGTTTGGTTATCTTCTCGTCATATTCCTATGAAGGTTTCCTCTCCTAAGTTTAAACCTCGTTTTATTGGTCCGTATAGGATTTCTGAGGTTCTTAATCCTGTGTCTTTTCGTCTGACCCTTCCAGATTCTTTTTCCATACATAACGTATTCCATAGGTCATTGTTGCGGAGATACGTGGCACCTATGGTTCCATCTGTTGATCCTCCTGCCCCGGTTTTGGTGGAGGGGGAGTTGGAGTATATTGTGGAGAAGATTTTGGATTCTCGTGTTTCAAGGCGGAAACTCCAGTATCTGGTTAAGTGGAAGGGTTATGCTCAGGAAGATAATTCCTGGGTCTTTGCCTCTGATGTCCATGCTCCCGATCTTGTTCGTGCCTTTCATATGGCTCATCCTGGTCGTCCTGGGAGCTCTGGTGAGGGTTCGGTGACCCCTCCTCAAGGGGGGTACTGTTGTGAATTCTGTGGCAGAGCTCCCTCCTGTGGTCACAAGTGGTACTTCGGCTGATTCTCTCTGTGAGCTTCCGTTGGTGGAGGAAAGTGGTACTGCGGCTTCTGAGTTTCCTTCCTCAGGTATGTGGTGAAGTCGTTAGGTGCTGCTCTGTTTAACTCCACCTAGTGCTTTGATCCTGGCCTCCAGTCAATGTTCTAGTATTGGACCTGTTTCCTCCTGGATCGTTCCTGTGGCCTGCTGCTCTGCATAGCTAAGTTCCTCTTTGCTATTTGTTTGCTGTTTTTTTCTGTCCAGCTTGTCAATTTGTTTTTTCCTGCTTGCTGGAAGCTCTGGGACGCAGAGGGTGTACCTCCGTGCCGTTAGTTCAGTACGGAGGGTGTTTTTGCCCTCTTTGCGTGGTTTTTGTAGGGTTTTGTGTTGACCGCAAAGTTACCTTTCCTATCCTCGCTCTGTTCAGAAAGTTGGGCCTCACTTTGCTAAATCTATTTCATCTCTACGTTTGTCTTTTCATCTTAACTCACAGTCATTATATGTGGGGGCTGCCTTTTCCTTTGGGGTATTTCTCTGAGGCAAGGTAGGCTTATTTTCTATCTTCAGGCTAGCTAGTTTTTCAGGCCGTGCCGAGTTGCATAGGGAGCGTTAGGCGCAATCCACGGCTGCCTTTAGTGTGGTTGGAGAGGATTAGGGATTGCGGTCAACAGAGTTCCCACGTCTCAGAGCTCGTTCTTGTTTTTTGGGTTATTGCCAGGTCACTGTATGTGCGCTGACCTCTATGTCCATTGTGGTACTGAATTACCTTTCATAACACATATGTGACTCATCAATTGTGTGTGTGGTTCAAAGTAATCATTGAAAAAGCAGTGCATGTTTACAAATGTGTTTGCCTATGTGAGTCACCTGCAGTGAAGTGTGCAATCCTAAAATTTGCCTCAAATAGGCTGGGCAAGCACTTCAGCAAACTGGAAAGACCCCAAGGCAAATGCCACCTGCAGATAATTTGACCTTTGAAATGGTGTATCATTTGTGTGTGTCGGTGGAGTATAAATGGAGCAAGCGTGCAAAAAAGTCACAGAGAAAAAAGCAGAGATGTTTACCTGCTGAAGCCTCCAACCGAATGCACCAGCAGGGCGCAGCGAACCCGATAAATGGTGGCAAACACACAGGTGCAAAAAATACAGATGAAACAACCACTTTCAATCCTGTGTTGGCTGTTTGGCATTAGTGCACAAAAAGATAAGAAAAACTAGTCTGTATATGGCATAATTCACACACGCAATGCAAAGCATCTGGTTTGCAGCCTATTAGTAACGCACATACAGGCGGGCTGCCCAGTGCTACAAAATGCATGCTGTGTGAACAGGGGCCAATAGTTTACAGAGCCATCTTAGTCCGACTGCGTCCTGCAAGATAAAGTGCAAAAAGACAACCACATATCAATGTATGTAAGGTATTAGTTTATATTGGGGCCTCAATACGTAAGCTGGCAACCCACGTCAAGGGTCCTTACAATTTGCCAGTCCTAACGCTAAACATTGAATAAAATCTCACCGACACAAAAAGAGGACTTAAAAATCCTCCTTTTTTGCACCTGTGTGTTTTCCATCATTTATCGGGGCCGCTGCGCCCTGCTGGTGCATTCGGTTGGAGGCTTCAGCAGGTAAACATTTCTGCTTTTTTCTCTGTGACTTTTTTGAATTTTTTGGAGGATTTTTAAGTCTCAAAGAAAAATTGATGTAAGTGCCCAAAAAGAAATATAATTCACCGAGAAGCAGCACTAAATAAACAAATAAATCCAATACACAATAAAACATAACATTTAATATTG
Source organism: Ranitomeya imitator (assembly GCF_032444005.1). Taxonomy (NCBI): domain Eukaryota; kingdom Metazoa; phylum Chordata; class Amphibia; order Anura; family Dendrobatidae; genus Ranitomeya; species Ranitomeya imitator. The sequence goes on from NC_091285.1 coordinate 81,000,579, forward strand.
ATAAGGATAAAAAACGACAACATTCACGACCGAAAAAACGTCCAATGTTTGGCTGAAAAAAGATACAGGGTGCACTCAGTCCCTAATATACTGACTATCTATGCCCTACCTTGCTGCGGAGGTTGGCACCCTATAAATCCTGCGCAACGGCGCCCCCACTCAACGTAGACTCACCCTGACTCACCCTGAACAACCCTTAAGTGTGGGAAAAATAGACAAACAGCAGACCATACAGACAGACAAACAAATAAAATTGACCAGTGTGCTATATAGTAGGGGCACAGAATAACGATAAAGTGCAAATGTGCTGTAATAAATTTTCAATAGCACACACTCAACATATAATTGCACATATCCCCATATGGCCTATAGCCTATTGCACTGTACCTAGATGCGCACTGCCTGCTTGCGGGGGTTGGCACCCTATATATCCTGCGCAATTGGCGCCCCCGCTCCCGTCGTCTGGCCCTAGTAAGTCCTAACACTGCCAAATGGCAAAAACCGAAAAGGTACAAAAAAGCAGGTCGAGTGTACAGTCATAAATAAGGATACACTATAGTACCCAATCATAGACGTGTACAAAAAAACACAAAATATGCATAAATCCCCAGTATCTTAGATAATATATAAACACAACACAATAAATATGCTCATTTTAGTATGTTCATCTCGACGCGTTTCTCCGAGGTCGGTTCATCAGGAGACATACTAGAAAAATCACTTATATGAATTTTAAAATCATTTTTAAAGCTGGTGTTATAAAGTATTCTAATTTACTGAGATAATGACTTTTGGGTTTTCATTGGCTGTAAGCCATAATCATCAACATTATCAGAAACAAACACTTAAAATAGATCACTCTGTTTGTAATGACTCTAAATAATGAGTTTCACTATTTGTATTGAAGAACTGAAATAAATTAACTTTTTGATGATATTCTAATTTTCTGAGAAGCACCTGTAATTGATCTTTACTTGGTGTTTCGGATCCCATATGTAACATCTTCATACTGTATCTCTCCATTAGTTGTTCCTCCTTTTTTCTCATGACTTATTGTTAAGTACTTGATATTTTAATGTAATTTCTTTTTATAAAGTTCTTCTTTTACTTCACTTTTTGTGGTTTATGGTTACTCTATTACACTCTCGTATATCCTTTCTAATATGGGGGAAACTATATTACTTTGATTAAGTTCCTGACCCCTTAGATTAATTATGTGCATCTTGAATATTCGGTTAACAGACATATAGCAGCATGACAATGCTCTGTACTAGGCCAGTCTCACACGTCCAGATAATTCCGGTACCGGAAAAATCGGTACCGGAATTATCCGTGTCCGTGTGCCGGTGCGTTTCTGTGGTACATCAGTGTGGCACACGTGTGACACACGTGTGCCGCTCGTGTGCCCACTGGGTACCACACGCACTGTGCCGGAGACAGCGCTAAAGTTTAGTGCTGTCCCCGCCATCGTGCTGAAGCCCCATTCATATGTTCCCTGCAGCAAATGCAAGATATGAATAATAGTGTTTAAAATAAAGATCTATCTGCCAACCGCCCTCCCACCCCCTGTGAGCCCCCCCGCTGTTCTGAAAATGCTCACCAAGCTCCCTCGTTGGCTGTCGCTGCTTCCTCTCCTGGCCGCTGCTTCTCCAGTATGAGGTCACGTGGGGCCGCCGATTACAGTAATGAATATGCGGCTCCGCCCCTATGGGAGGTGGAGCCGCATATTCATTACTGTAATCGGCGGCCCTACGTGACCGCATACTGGAGAAGCAGCGGCCAGGAGAGGAAGCAGCGACAGCCAACCAGGGAGCTTGGTGAGTATTTTCAGAACAGCGGGGGGCTCACAGGGGGTGGGGGGGCTCACAGGGGGTGGGAGGGCGGGGGGCAGATAGATCTTTACTTTAAACACTATTATTCATATCTTCCCTGCCGCAAATGCTGCTGCAGGGAACATATGATTCGCGGCTTCAGCACTAGTGGGGGGGACAGCGCTTAATGTAGCGCTGTCTCCTGCACGGCACACGACACGGACAATGACTTTAATGGGTCCGTGTAATCCGTGCGCTCCCACGAACACTGACATATCTTCGTGTTTGGCACACGGAGACACGGTCCGCAAAAAATCAATGACATCTGAACAGATGCATTGATTTTTATGTGTCTACGTGTGTCAGTGGCTCCGGTACGTGAGGAAACTGTCACCTCACGTACCGGAGCCACTGACGTGTGAAACCGACCTTAGAAAAGCCCCACCTTTTGCTTTTGAGGTAAAGTAACAGCAGGTAACGTCATTATATATTGCTAATTCAGAAGGAATTGTTCCAGTCTGCATTGTGAAATGTCATCTTATGTAATAACAATTTTTGACACCCAGTAATGCGCTACACCTGGTAGACAGTTGCATCATTAGGCTCATCACATACCTGGGGGATGACTGCTGCAGTTTACAATGATTGCTTGTACTGTTTTGTATGATTTTTGTTTTCCTAGCCAGGGCCGTATTTAGAGTTTCTGCTGCCCTAGGCACTTTTAGTGCTGCCTCCCCCCTTGGTGAGTATGACACTATCGGCAGTGACTTTGGCAAGAATCGCTGTTGTTTGCAGCAGATCGGGCAGTTTTTTTGCATCTGCAGCGTAATGTATCATTTACGGCAACACTGCGTTTGGCCTCATTCATTCCCTATGGGATTTGCGGCACTTGCCGTGATCTGGTAAATGCGGTACCATACCTCCCAACTCTTGAAGGGAAAGAGGTATAAAGGTTGCGGCACACGTAGTGCGCCGGGGCAAATTTTAGGCCACGCCTCTGACCACACCCATTTCACAACTAGTCACACCCATATTCAAGTCCCAACCACACCCATTTAGCACTGCTGATCACACTGTTTCATATACAATAATTATAACAAAAAAAAAAATATGGCCACACAATGCTCCATACTGTATAATGGCCACACATGATGCTCCATATTGTATAATGGCCACACATGATGCTCCATACTGTATAATGGCCACACATGATGCTCCATATTGTATAATGGCCACACATGATGCTCCATACTGTATAATGGCTCTACATGATGCTCCGAATCCATACTGTATAATGGCAACATATGATGCTTCACGCATAATGTTTAATGGCCCACCCCCCTCCCATCCTGTATGCATGGCTCATCTCCCCCCATGCATGGCTCATCGGCTACCCACCCCCATCATGCATGGCTCATCTCTCCCCCTCTCCTGTATGCATGGCTCATCTCCCCCCCCATATGCGTGGCTCATGATGTCCCTCTCCCTGTATGCAGGGGTGGCTCTGGCTCATGATGTCCCCCTCCCTGTATACAGGGGTGGCTCTGGCTCATGATGTCCCCCTCCCTGTATACAGGAGTGGCTCTGGCTCATCTCCCATCATCCCCCATGCATGGCTCATGTGATGTCCCCCTCCCAGGCCTCCCTGTATGCAGGGGTGGCTCTTGCTCATCTCCCATCCCCAGCTTTGTAGCACTGGGGTCTGGGGTTCAAATCCCAACAAGGATGACATCTGCAGAGTTTCGATGTTCTCCCCGTGTTAGTGTGGGTTTTCTACCACACTCAAAAGACCAACTAATAGGATGTTTAGATTGTGAGCCCCAATGGGGACAGTGTTGATGCATGAAAAATGCTGTGGAGTTAATAGAATAATATCAGTGAATAAATATTCTTCTTAATATTATGTCACAATACCAGGATCTGAGGATCTTCTGTTTCGAGGTCAAGAGCTCTCTGATGCGATGTTGCTGCCTGTCTCGCCGTCTTCCTCTTTTGACACTGCAGTGTGGTGGACAAGAGAGCATTAACTGGTTAACAAGTATCGGTGTCTGTGTACTAACTGAACTATAAACTCTCCCCATACCATGTCCAGCAGACATTGTAGGATTAATATATGGACTTTATCATTCTATTACTGATACTGTATAATAGCCACACATGATGCTCCATACTGTATAATGGCCACACATGATGCTCCATACTGTATAATGGCCACACATGATGCTCCATACTGTATAATGGCCACACATGATGCTCCATACTGTATAATGGCCACACATGATGCTCCATACTGTATAATGGCCACACATGATGCTCCATACTGTATAATGGCCACACATGATGCTCCATACTGTATAATAGCCACATAGTGCTCCATACTGTATAATGGCCACACATGATGCTCCATACTGTATAATAGCCACATATGATGCTCCATACTGTATAATGGCTCTACATGACGCTCCATACTGTATAATGGGCGGCCACACATGATGCTCAATACTGTATAATAGTCACATGATGCTCAATACTGTATAATGGCCACACATGATGCTCAATACTGTATAATGGCCACATGATGCTCCATGCATACTGTATAATGGGCACACATGATGCTCCATACTGTATAAAGACCACACATGATGTTCCTTACTGTATAATGGCCACACATGATGCTCAATACTGTATAATGAGTGACCACATATGATGCTCAATACTGTATAATGGCCACATATGATGCTCCATGCATACTGTATAATGGCCACATGATGCTCCATAGTGTATAATGACCGCACATGATGCTCCATACTGTATGATGGCGACACATGATGCTCCATACTGTATAATGACCACATATGATGCTCCATGCATACTGTATAATGGCCAACCCCCACCTCCCATCATGTATGCATGGCTCATCTCCCCCTCCCTGTATGCATAGGTGGCTCATCTTCCCCCCCCCCCCCCGTATGCGTGGCTCATCTCCCCCTCCCTGTATGTATGCATGGGGTGGGTGGCTCAGCACTGGCTCATCTCCCCCCCCCCCCCCCTCCGTATGCATGCATGTGATGGGTGGCTCATCTCCCCCCCCCCCCCCCCGTATGCATGCATGTGATGGGTGGCTCATCTCCCCCCCCCCCCCGTATGCATGCATGTGATGGGTGGCTCATCTCCCCCCCCCCTATGCATGCATGTGATGGGTGGCTCATCTCCCCCCCCCCCCGTATGCATGCATGTGATGGGTGGCTCATCTCCCCCCCCCCCCCCGTATGCATGCATGTGATGGGTGGCTCATCTCCCCCCCCCCCCCCGTATGCATGCATGTGATGGGTGGCTCATCTCCCCCCCCCCCCCTATGCATGCATGTGATGGGTGGCTCATCTCCCCCCCCCTATGCATGCATGTGATGGGTGGCTCATCTCCCCCCCCCCCCCCGTATGCATGCATGTGATGGGTGGCTCATCTCCCCCCCCCCCCGTATGCATGCATGTGATGATGGGTGGCTCATGAGTCATCTCCCCCCCCCCCCTATGCATGCATGTGATGGGTGGCTCATCTCCCCCCCCCCCCCCTATGCATGCATGTGATGGGTGGCTCATCTCCCCCCCCCCCCCCCCGTATGCATGCATGTGATGGGTGGCTCATGAGTCATCTCCCCCCCCCCCCCTATGCATGCATGTGATGGGTGGCTCATCTCCCCCCCCCCCCCCCCTATGCGTGCACTGGCTCATTTCCCATCCCATCCCCCCCCCCCCCCCCCCCCGGGCACCGCCGTATGCTTGGCTCGTCATCTTCCCCCCTGGGCCTGGCTGTATGCGTGGGTGGCTGAGGCTCCATCATCGGCTCCCCGACGCGACGCTCCCATCTCTTGTGGCTCGCCTCGTCCACCACGGTCCTCCACCTTCATCCTCCCGAGTCCCCGGCTCCCCCCGTCCTCCTGGCTGTCTCAGCAGTAAGTTTTACCTCACACGCCGCGGACCGCGCAGAGGAACGGAATCCTCGCTCCACCTCTGTGCTCTGTCCCACTCCCTGCGCAGCACTGTCCCTCGCCCTGTGTGAGCGCCGCGGTCAGGTGGTACCGCCTGATTAAGGTGATGAATATGCATGCATATTCATCACCTTAATCAGGTGAGGCGGTACCATGTGACAGCGGCTCACTCAGGGCGAGTTGCAGTCGCTGAGAGCAGACCAGCCGCGCCGGCACCGCTGGAGCAGGTGAGGTGAGTATGATGACAGACAGTGAGTCAATACTGTCTTGTCTTGAAGGGGGGGGGGCTGGGCCAGCCAGCAAGGATGCATCAGCGGCGCCGGGGGGCGGGGGGGGGGGGGGTTGATGGGGGCGGGGTCTTAGGGCCAAACCGGACTTTATAATAATAAAAAAAAAAAAAAAAAAAACCTGCTCAGGTGCCGCCCCCCCCGCATCTCCCCGCCCTAGGCACGTGCCCTCGAGTGCCTAGTGGCAAATACGGCCCTGTTCCTAGCAATGAATCATAAGAAACTTAATTCCGTGTTTCAACAAGTCCATATAGTTAAAGCCTGTACTTGCCTGTGAGTACTGAAGGCTTGAACATATTATGTAGAGAGTTCAGACAGATTCCACATTGCCTATTATTGTGCCTGACTTATGTGACCTTAGGTTATGTGTTACTTGGCTGAAACAAGAGAACACATGGAACACTACAGAATAAGAACCACAAGACAGTGTGCCAAGTGAGTGCTTCGCAGACTCAGCTTTGCCGACATAAGCACAACCCTAGTATAAGTGATCCTATGACAATGAGGTGATGCCAGGTGAACTTGAGCTATAAATGTGATGAGTTTGGGGAATGTTGCCAGAAAGAAACATCATCAGATCTTCCAGAAAAATTGCCTATCTTTGAGATGCGTTGTCCATGTGTGTATCAGTGTGTTTAACTGATAAAACGGAGAAAAATTATTCAGCTCACTCTGCTATCAAACAGCAATGAGACAGGAAATGGTGCACAGGACCACTTGGGGGAGTCAATCCCACACAGAAGGTCCTAAATTAGTATGGGATCCAGCATATGTGAGTAGATTAAATTAGGTTTAATTTCAAAATTGTTAAAAAAAATCTTCCTCAGTCAATATTCCATAAAAGGATTAGGCAAAAGGTCTATGATATAAGGGAGTTAGTACATGTTTCGAATATTTGAACTTCCTGGTTCTTAGTTTTAACTGGCTTAGATGTTTTTAACAATTTTGGGATTAACATTGATTTTATCTACTCACATGTGTTGGATCCCGTACAACCTTTAACTCATAATGTATGTCAGATGCAGTCAGAGGTAAACAGTTCTTCATGAGTATTTAGATTTACATTATTATTGCCATTAGAGTCAGGAGAAATTCTTTTAGCATAAGTGCAAACTTTGAAAAATGCTAAATTGCCCCCACACAGTTTGCTTATAAAAGTTCCACAAAGCTCCATATCAAAGCTTTCATAACAGTGCTGTGCACCCCTATGCAAGTGCCACCAGAAAATAGCTAAGAGTATAAGAAAAAGGCCAGTAACTGTAGGGGTTAATTAATGTAGATAAGTGCTGAGCAATGGTAACAAGGACCCCTGGCACTTTAAGAAAAGTTAGATTAATTAAGGGGGCTATATAGAGGGGAGACAGTGTGGTGGGCTTGCCCTCTGCCCATGTGGTGAGAGGATCCAATTGGATAAACATGTAGGTGGGCTCTGCTGCTGAAGTGAATCAATTCTCCAGAAAAAATGATGAGCAAAAGGCTTTTAATTCACAATGCGCTTCAACGCCGTACCGGAAACTTTTTCAAGTAAAAAAACAAACAAATGTTTTGCTTTTTTCACTTAAAAAAGGCGCCAGTACAGCGTTGAAACAAACTGTGAATTAAAAGCTTTTTGCTCTTCATCTTTTCTGAAGAATTGATTCACTTCAGCAGCGCAACCCAACTATACGTTTATCCAACTATATCCGATTTCTCCTGGAGAATTGATTCCCCAGCCACAAGGCAACAGCAACTATTATTCTTAATGCCTACATAGGAGTTGTGCCTGTCACAACACAGCCAGGTGAGCATTACCAGCACTCTACTACTCTCCCTCCATAGGGTATCACCCTATTGTGCGCTCTGTTTCCCACTCCTAGATTTACACATATGGTGAGAGGAACACCCTCTATTGTTTTTATGGGCAGAATGTGTTTTTTTCTTGGTTGCATCTTCTTCAATTGTTTTTCATAAGTCCATGCCATTAAAAACAGAAGATCCTCCAGCCTGCTACTAATAACCTAGGTGTCACTGGGATACCGCGACAGAGAGAGGCATCTGGTTACACAAACTCCTGCACTTATTAGAACTGCTTCACCATACTATAACAGTGCAGGTTTTCCTTGCTCTGTCATGGCAAGTGTTAATCAGTTCAGTTGATCTCATGGAGCGCTCCAACCTGAATTGTCTCAGGGGTTCTGTGTTGGCCACTCCCCTCTAGAACATATGATTTCCACTGGCACTTGGGAGTTACCAGTGATAATTCTACTTCCTGGTTTGGTGGTGAAGGAGAAGTTCAGTGTTAGGAGTTGGCGGTTGGAGAGTTTTTCTGGAGATTGCTGTGTGGAGTTTGTTTGTGCGTTTATCCTTATCCATGCACATTTGGTTTCCCATTCCTATATCTCCCCTTTTTCCCACTCTGTTGTTTTGTGAGTGTTATTGTATGATTGTAGTTTTCTTTTATCCCTGTCTGTTTTCCCCTGTCTGTCTGGTATGTGTTTTCCATACACTTAGGGCCTCTCACCATCCTGGCTGGTGGAGGAATCAGATAAGGGTTACATAAGGAGCATAGTTGGTATGAGACCCCGGTGTCTCCACCATCTGGGGTAATCCAGGGATAGTCTAGGGCACCCCTAGTTCGAGGGATCGGGTAGGTGCCCACAGCCCCTTGTCACTAGGTGGCACTATCACTGGTCAACCATTTTGGAACCCTTATGGATCCTGTGACTGCTCTGGCAGGGTAGCTACAACAGCTCTACCTGGAAGTGACAGATTTGTGCTCTGTGCCTTTACAGCGCCCAAGATCGCTTTGCCGGATAAGTTCTCTGGGGGATGGGATAACTTTGTGGTTCTCAGGGAGGCCTGTAAACTTTATTTTAGATTACGTCCTCATTACTCTGGTACTGAGGAGCAACAGGGGTGATCGTAATCTTTCTTGTTCATGGCAGAATACCTGTCTGATTTTGAGGATGTGTTCTCAGAACTGGGGTGTCAGGAACTTCCTCCTCATCACTCTTGTCATGATCAGTTCCAGGGTTTAATCCTGTCTGCCCTTTTTCCAGGCGGATCATATCAAGGGTTAACTTTGCTCTGCCTCATTCTGGGTTCAGGTTTGCTATTTAGCTCCTATGGATCCTGCTTGTGGTGTCAGCTATAGTTCTGTCTTCGGTGTGTGAATCTGAATGTGGTAGCTCTTGATTTTTCCTGCTGTGATCCCTGACTTGCCCCGTGTCTGTTGACTCCCTATGTCTGCCCTTTTCCCAGTGTTTCCCTGATTTTCGGTTTTGATTCTCTGGTTTCTGACTTGGCTTGTATTTGGACTCACTTCTGCCTTCAGATTTTGTTTTATCTGCTTCTGACCATTGCTGAACCTCCTGGCTTGTTCCTGACCATGTGTACTGATGATCCTTTTGGTACTGCTGCCTCTGATTGTTTTTTGACTCGGCTTGTCTTACCACTTTTTCACCACTTGGTGGCGCCTGTGCTGTTGCTCTGTGGTACTTCTCTGTGTACGCAGTCTCACGTTCGTCTCAAGCTCTCTCTGGTGGAGGTTGCATTACATTGCACTGCAGCAGCATGACAACTCTTATGTTTGCGCCATTATTTTAATTTCTGGGGCCAGATTACCTAAGAGCAGGTTTTATAATATTTCAGGTCCGGAGAGGCAGGCCATGAAGGACTATATCTCAGAACTTCTGGCTAAGGGTCATATCAGACCGTCCTCATCTCCCATTGCAGCAGAGTTTTTTGTTATGAAAAAATACAGGAGGTTACGCCCCTGCCTAGATTTCCGTTAACTAAATCAGATCATGGTTTGGGATCCTTATCCTCTCCTTCCTGACCACTTTAACCAGATCATCGGAGCTAAGTGGTTTTCTAAACTGGACCTCAGGGGGGGCATATAATCTCATCATTATAAAGGAGGCAGATGAGTGGAAGACTGCTTTAAATACACCAGGGGGAGACAGCGAAAACCTTGTTATGCCATTTGGGATGACTAATGCTCCTGCTGTTTTTCAGCACTTTGTAAATTACATTTTTTGTTATCTGGCAGGTAGATTTGTGGTAGCCTATCTTGGCAGCATATTGATTTATTCGCCGGACCTTGAGTCACATCATGTACATGCCAGGCAGATCTTACAAATACTCAGGGACAGTAAATGACATTTCATACCGAAATGTATGTTTTCAGTGCAGGAGATCCTTTTTCTGGAATCTACCAATTTTTGCATAGATCCGGTGAAAGTCCAGGCGGTACTGGAATGGGATCGTCCTGAAGACTTAAAGGCTTTACAAAGGTTTTTAAGGTTTGTCAGTTATGACCATAAGTTCATCAAGACCTTTTTGTTAGTGTCGAAACTAGAGTTGAGCGACTTTTACTTTTTTAGGATTGAGTCGGGTTTCACCAAACCCGACTTTGTCAAAAGTCGGGTTGGGTGATATCGGCCGATTATTGCGAAAAGTCGGGGGCTGACTGAAACACGAAACCCAATGCAAGTCAATGGGGAATCAAAGTCGGCAGTGAGTGGAGGACAGGAAAACACCCACAGTGTCCATTTTAATACCAAAACATCAATTCATATTACTGAAGCTTGTCAATCTTATTTTACTTTATAATAATAGTTAGGCATTGAAAACAGGGGCTCATTTGGCTAAGGTTGTGGGGGGGGGGGGTAGGGCTGGCTCAAGATTTTTGTGGGCCCAGGAAACGCGGAATACGTCACGGCGGTGGAGCAGGGTGAGGTAAGTATTTCAACTTTGCAACTCATGCTAGAACATGAAACAAAAAAATAAAATGAGTAAAAGAACTAAAGACACACAAAATTAAAAGAAACTAAACTATGATTCCAGGCCAATAAAAATTATTAGTTACATTAGGTCACATTGCATATCGCACAAAAAGCCGTGGGTACAGAGCCCCCCGGGGGCAGCAAAACTAATGTGACAAACTCAATACAGAAGAGATCACAGAAAGGGTACAAATGTTATTTTTTCGTTCAGACCCTTAGGCGATATTGTATCAAGAACAGTAATCCACCTACATTCGCGTTGGGCGAGGATTTGTTTCAGGTTTCCCCCCCTAATGCCTCCGTGAACCCGATCGATGCCCCTCACACTCAATCCCCTGGGGTCACATCCATGGTGCTCCCTAAAGTGTTTGGGCAGGGTTTTGAGTGTTGCAACATCAGACACATCTCTAGCCGCTTTAATATCGCGGACGTGTTCTCGGGTCCTGATTCTCAGTTCCCACGACGTGAGGCCCACATATATCAGGGAGCAGGGACATGTCGCGTAATATATTACATATGATGTTTTACAGGAAATATATTCCCTGATTTTAAATTCCCTGCTCCCGTCAGATGTCTTGAAGGTCCCACACCTAACTATGTTGGGGCACGCCACGCACGTTCCACAGGGAAAGCAGCCTTGTCTACTGTTGCCATGACTGAAAATTCTCGGCTGTTTCGCCACATAGTGGCTACTTACTAGATGGTCTTTCAGGTTCTTACTCCTCCTTTGTGTCATCTGTGGATATTCGGGTAAATGGGCGGCCAAAACACTGTCACTACGTAGTATTGACCAGTGTTTACTCAAGATTTCCCGCATAACATCCCACCGACAGTTCGAGGTGGAGATATAACTCAATTTATAGTCATTCCTCTGTTTCTTCTGACTTTGAAATGGCTTCAGTAACTCAATCCTATTTGAAGATCGTGCACGTCTGTAACCGGACTTGATGCATCGGGTGCTGTATCCCCTGGCCTTAAATCTATCTGTGAGAATGGCAGATTGCTGTTCAAAACGTGCCTCAGTAGAACATACTCTCCTGTTCCTGAGATACTGGCCAACCGGGATGGCCCTAATGGTGGAGGAATTGTGGGTCGAGGAGGCATGGAGGAGAGCATTCACCGAAGTCTCTTTTCTGTATAAATCTGTCTCTATTCGTCCATCCTCCCCGACCCACAAACTAATATCCAAAAAATCAATATGTGTTTTGTGATATTGAAAAGTAAATCTCAAATTAAAAGAATTGTTATTTAAATGTTGCATAAAATTTAATAGGCTGGCTTCGCTACCCTCCCAAAACATCAATACATCATCAATGTAGCGAAACCAGCCTATCACTGGGTCCACGGCCTGTGCCCCGTCGCCCTGGAAAACCTGCCTCTCCCAAAAGCCGAGAAACAAGTTTGCATACGACGGCGCACGGGCCGTGCCCATCGCAGTACCTTGCGTTTGAAGAAAAAAACGATCCTTAAATACAAAAAAATTATGTGTCAAAGCAAATTCCAATAAATCCAAAAGAAAATCAGAAAAATGCCCATCCCGGTTGGACATCTCCAGGAAGAATCGAGCAGCACTGAGTCCGTCAGCATGTCTGATTGATGTGTATAGTGATTCAATGTCGATGGTGACTAATAGCATCCCCTCATCAACTATAACACCAACTATTTTAGTGAGTATATCCGTTGTGTCCCTGACATAGGAGGGGAGCGTTTCGACTAAAGGTTTCAAATGATAGTCAACGAATTTACAGATGTTCTCGCTCAACCCCCCTATGCCAGAGACAATCGGTCGGCCAGGAGGATTTACAGCATCTTTATGCACCTTCGGAAGAAGGTAGAACGTAGCCACCTTTGGATATTTAGGGAGGAGTGAGTCACACATCTTTTTAGTGATGATACCTGACTCATAAGCTTCTGTTAGTATTACCTCTAACTCGACAAAAAAATTCTGCATTGGATTGTGAGATAGCATACAGTATGTGTCCTTATTCCTAAGCTGTCGAAAAGCTTCTTTTTCGTAGCTCTCAACGGGCCAGATCACGACATTTCCCCCCTTGTCCGCTGGTTTAATGACCACCGTATCCAACTCTCGCAGCTCATTAAGAGCCTATCTCTGTTTGGATGTAAGGTTATCTTTACATATATTTTAGGGTATCTTTTTAAACTCCTCAGTCACTACTTTACAGAATATATCTACCGGTGGGCATATGGACAAGGGGGAAATGTCGTTGACCTTAGTGCAATTGTAGGTGGAATGATACCTGTATTATCAGGTTGCTGCTCATTGAGTAAATCCTCCAAATCTGTCAGGGTTTGTTGTTCAATAGCGTCTAGCTGTGGGCCAGTCTGATGAAACAATTTTTTGAAAACCAGTTTGCGGCAGAAAAGATGGACATCCTTCAGAGCTGTGAAGAAATCAAAACCATTACGTGGCACAAAATTTAAACCTAATTTCAATAAATCCCTCTGTGTCTCTGATAGGGGATACGAAGAGAGGTTAATTACCTCAAGGTTTGTATTTTTTGCCTTTCGTTCGTATTCCGGGGAAGGTTTCTGTTTCCTTTTCTTATTTCCTTGATGGCTCCTAAGGTAATGTGTGTTCTTCATCTTAGTCTGTTCCATGGTTCCAGTACTACCTGATGCTACACTTGACCCATGTGCTGACGTGAGTGAGGATATCGAGCCAGACCTTTTTTGTGTAAAATAACGGTGACCCTTCCGATTCATTTTCCATCTATACATCTTGTTTTCTTGATGGTCGAGGTAGTCTCTTTGTAATTTCTTGGCTTTAACTGCCCCAATATCCTGTTCCCATGCAGAGAAATCTTTTTCTAAGTCCATATTCAATTTATTTAAAGCATCCGGGGTTAATTCTCCCTTGATTTTCGCTTGGATGCTATCTATCTCTTTTTCTAGTTCCCCCAATTTGGTCTCATCCAATTTTATCAGGAGTTCAAAAAACCCACGGGAACATTTAGTCGCCAGCTCTTCCCATTCCTTTTTAAATATCTCATCCTCCACATCGAAGGATGGGAAGATTTGTATGCGAAGTCCCCTTGGGATTAACCCGCGTGTCAGATATTGTCCCAGGGAAAGCCCTGTTCCACCACAGCTTGGTGCGTTTATGCAAAAGACAGAAAAACAGCTTGAAGAGCAAAAACCCACTAGAATAAAACATAACCTTTACTAATAATATTATAAAAAGTGGACGAAACAATACAACATATACACAAAGTGCTCACGCCGAAAACCGTGCTCATATAAAAATTGGTTTGATCTCACCAATGATGGACGAGAGGAACCCACACCGATGTAGGAGGGTCCCAGGGAGAGTCCAATAGTTTTGGGGTAATGAAGGAACGGGGGATCTGTCCTATGTAACCCCTGTCGTGCCCCAGCAATGACTCCTGTCCTAACAAGGACAGGCCCAAATAGGCCCCACTATGGACATCCCTCCACCGTATAAGATGTGATATAGCGCCTCCCTACGCGTTTCCTCTCCAGTCTTGAAGATTCATCAGGGGAGTTTCAACGGCCACCAAACAAAAATATATGATTTACAAGTCCATATCGTTAATAGTCCATTAATCGGAGTTATATGCAGTGGCAATATATCCTCCAAATATCGGCAGTCCTGTGTGGTGTCTGCCACAAGAAGTGAGTCAGCAGTGTGTGACGCCAACTTCCCCCCTTTTAAGACAAGGTGCCACTCCCCCAGACCAATGATGTCATAAGCGTACATTCCCACCAATCTGTAGCCAAACCAAATGTGAGGTACAGTTACCGTTACAGTTCCGGAGCGCATGCTGTGATCCCCCCATGCCACCACGCTGTCGGTGTCTGGGCTCCGCAAAACTGGAAGTGCCGGCGCCATTTTGGATACGCCACTTCCGGTGCGCCCACAGTGCGGTGCGTTTCAAAGGTGGAACGCATACCTACGGCGCCGAAAGATGATCAGTTGCCCCAGAACCGGAAGTACCGGCGCCATATTGGGATGTGACATTTAAGATACGCCACTTACGGTGCGCCACTATTGCGGTGCGCTCCAGAGGTGGAACGCGTACCTGAGGCGCCGATTGATGACAAATTGTCCCAAACCCAGAAGTGTCGGCGCCATATTAGAAGCGCCGTTTTAAACGAGTGACGCTACACATACGTTACCATGACGACATGTTGGACGCATAGAACGCGTAACCTGGGCACAGTATAATATCAAAGTGTCATTCCATCAATGTAGCCATGGCAATACCCGTAATACTATCCCCCATATTCATGGATATATGTTAGGCAGAGGCAGTCCCACAAAATCCACAACTACCCGCAAACATAGAGATGTACCCATGCTTCGTGGACCGATATTCTACCTATACGCCACAAAGGATATGCAGTAGTGTGTATGAGAGGCTAATCAAATGCCGCACACGTGTATAGCCTAAATATTGTATATAGATGGAAAAATGTGGCCGGAAGTGTCCGCTCACATAATTTAACAAACACATAATACATGATATATATATTTTTTGTTGATACACATATACCAAAATATAGTGCTCGCGGGAACAAATAATCGCTGGAAGTGTCCAGACTCAAATATATATCATCGGTACCTGTCATGGGAGGAGGATCCGTATGGCTTAGTGAGGAGGAACAAAAAAGTCTTAGGGGGAGGAGGAAGAATATACACTATTACAGAAAAATGCCATCACAGTTTTTGTGATAGCACACAGGCGCCACTACTATAAAAAGTGTATAAAATATCTCCACTTGAAGCACCAATCTCCCCTCATGCCTGGAAGCTGCGTCCAAAGAGCAATGAGCATAGTACCAGGGAAAAGTATTGAGGGGAGAAGGTACAGAGTAATGACCCTGTACCCCCATATTGCAATAGTTTTGTTTAATCACAGCTGGCTTAAAGACAAAGAAATACAGAACACAAACTGGTAACTGACAGAAAGTAAAATTTCAATAGGACAGGGTGAGGTAACATAGGAACCAATCTCAGAAAACCAAGATACTCAGATACCCCTAGAGGAAACAACCAAAATTGAGCTGGTCATTAAGACCATGAGGGTGGCAAGTATCCAGCCGGAAAATCCACCTTGTTTCCCTCTGCAGTAGGATTTTGTCGAAATCGCCACCCCTTGCTGGTGGAACAACTTTATCAATCCCCATGAAGCTCACAACTTTGGTATCGCCATCATGGCAGGTGTTGACATGTCTAGCAATGGGTCAGGAGAATGAGATGGCACAAGCTCTTTAAACAAAAAGACAAAAAAATGGCAGCTGATTTGGGGATTTCCCCGGACATGATACAAGATGTTCAACTACTGGCAGACTTGGACACTATACCACAAAGAGAGAGGGGCTTCGGCCCATTTACCCAATTGAGGAATCCTAGTAAAAGGATGGCACCGGTAGGGGGGGATGTTTCGACTATTGATGTCTTTCTGAATCTGGCTACCCGGGACATTAAACAGCTAACGCAGATACAATCGAGGCATAATCTGAATAAAGCACAGATCACAGCACTTCACAACTTAGAAACAGACAAAACAGTTATCTTGAAACCCTCGGACAAAGGGGGCAATGTGGTGGTCATGGATGTGGATGGCTATAAAAATATGTGCCTGGCCCTACTAAATGATCAGACTACGTATACTCAAGTAATGCAGAATCCAACAGCTGGGTGCATTAAAAACTTGAAAGTTATCCTAGAAAAAGCCAGAACAGATAACCTCATCAGTCAAGAAGAATTTCTTTTCCTCCTCCCTCAGCACCCGGTTATGGCTACATTTTACGCCTTACCCAAGGTACATAAGGGTATTGAACCTCTGAAGGGTAGACCCATAGTTTCTGGGATAGGGAGCATCTGCCAGAATGCAGGAACATACATTGACCAGATATTGCGACCATTTGTTACCTCCCTTCCCTCTTACATCAGGGATACTATGGATCTTTTGCGTAGATTGGAGGGGATCTCCCTAGAACCAGGGTCATTCCTTATAAGTATTGACGTGGAGTCATTATATTCCTCGATCCTCCTCCCATGACAGGTACCGATGATATATATTTGAGTCTGGACACTTCCAGCGATTATTTGTTCCCGCGAGCACTATATTTTGGTATATGTGTATCAACAAAAAATATATATATCATATATTATGAGTTTGTTAAATTATGTGAGCGGACACTTCCGGCCACATTTTTCCATCTATATACAATATTTAGGCTATACACGTGTGCGGCATTTGATTAGCCTCTCATACACACTACTGCATATCCTTTGTGGCGTATAGGTAGAATATCGGTCCACGAAGCATGGGTACATCTCTATGTTTGCGGGTAGTTGTGGATTTTGTGGGACTGCATCTGCCTAACATATATCCATGAATATGGGGGATAGTATTACGGGTATTGCCATGGCTACATTGATGGAATGACACTTTGATATTATACTGTGCCCAGGTTACGCGTTCTATGCGTCCAACATGTCGTCATGGTAACGTATGTGTAGCGTCACTCGTTTAAAACGGCGCTTCTAATATGGCGCCGACACTTCCGGGTTTGGGACAATTTGTCATCAATCGGCGCCTCAGGTACGCGTTCCACCTCTGGAGCGCACCGCAATAGTGGCGCACCGTAAGTGGCGTATCTTAAATGTCACATCCCAATATGGCGCCGGTACTTCCGGTTCTGGGGCAACTGATCATCTTTCGGCGCCGTAGGTATGCGTTCCACCTTTGAAACGCACCGCACTGTGGGCGCACCGGAAGTGGCGTATCCAAAATGGCGCCGGCACTTCCGGTTTTGCGGAGCCCAGACACCGACAGCGTGGTGGCATGGGGGGATCACAGCATGCGCTCCGGAACTGTAACGGTAACTGTACCTCACATTTGGTTTGGCTACAGATTGGTGGGAATGTACGCTTATGACATCATTGGTCTGGGGGAGTGGCACCTTGTCTTAAAAGGGGGGAAGTTGGCGTCACACACTGCTGACTCACTTCTTGTGGCAGACACCACACAGGACTGCCGATATTTGGAGGATATATTGCCACTGCATATAACTCCGATTAATGGACTATTAACGATATGGACTTGTAAATCATATATTTTTGTTTGGTGGCCGTTGAAACTCCCCTGATGAATCTTCAAGACTGGAGATGAAACGCGTAGGGAGGCGCTATATCACATCTTATACGGTGGAGGGATGTCCATAGTGGGGCCTATTTGGGCCTGTCCTTGTTAGGACAGGAGTCATTGCTGGGGCACGACAGGGGTTACATAGGACAGATCCCCCGTTCCTTCATTACCCCAAAACTATTGGACTCTCCCTGGGACCCTCCTACATCGGTGTGAGTTCCTATCGTCCATCATTGGTGAGATCAAACCAATTTTTATATGAGCACGGTTTTCGGCGTGAGCACTTTGTGTATATGTTGTATTGTTTTGTCCACTTTTTATAATATTATTAGTAAAGGTTATGTTTTATTCTAGTGGGTTTTTGCTCTTCAAGCTGTTTTTCTGTCATTTACCCTAAGAGTAGTGCAACGGTTTTGGTATTTCTAGCCGCAGCTGTTTCATTATATATTTTCAGTTTTGGTATGGCTGGTTTTTTGGCTAAGGGACCAGACACGGATTTATGGCTTACAGAAGCAAAGGACATCTTTTCTGAAAAGACCTTTGCACAAAAAAAGTATACACCTACATACAGTACGGTTTTCAAGGACCTCACTAGAGTCTACAAAAAACAAATAGTGTCATGGTGGGAGCTGCAGAGCTTAGAGAATTATGTAGCCAATAATATTGTACCCAGGGGCCTACGTATTTCTATGTTACCAGCAGTACGCTGTAGAACACCACAACTTATGAGCTTATGGGAGAAGGAGGCAACCTCCAGTTCTCTTAGACTCATGCAGATCTTGATTAATGAGGAAAAAGTCAATTTGGAGAGACTTAACTTAAAATTAAAAGAACAAATTGAGATCACAAAGAAATTTGGTATAGAGAGTGACTTTACCATTAAGGAGACTCAGCTGCAGAATACCATTGAAAAATTCCAATATAACTTGAAGGAAAGGAAACATAAACAATACCTTAGGGATCTGCAAGACTTTAAGGACAACAAAATCTATCAGGTGGTGGGTGAAAGACAAGAGAGAGTGGATAGGGATTTTGAGCTTTCATCTACTGAAACTGACCTATCTGACGCAGAGGGTAGGGCCGGCCCATCTAGAGGACGACAAAGAGGTAAAAACAGAGGATACCAAAGGGGAGGCAGATATCATTCCTCAACCCCTAGGTCGGGTTTTTTAGATCGTCCATATCAACTGAGGAGCCACAACATTTACAGCAAGGAATAGCACCACAGGTCATTAATTTGTCCAAAAGAGAATTGGACCCTGTAGAAATGTCGGTCCTCTCCAAGGGTCTGTCATTCATACCCACCACTGATTTTGCAGTGTTTGATATGATCAAAGATCTGCACTTGTTTGTCAGGAGACTGAGATGGCACAAGCTCTTTAAACAAAAAGACAAAAAAATGGCAGCTGATTTGGGGATTTCCCCGGACATGATACAAGATGTTCAACTACTGGCAGACTTGGACACTATACCACAAAGAGAGAGGGGCTTCGGCCCATTTACCCAATTGAGGAATCCTAGTAAAAGGATGGCACCGGTAGGGGGGGATGTTTCGACTATTGATGTCTTTCTGAATCTGGCTACCCGGGACATTAAACAGCTTACGCAGATACAATCGAGGCATAATCTGAATAAAGCACAGATCACAGCACTTCACAACTTAGAAACAGACAAAACAGTTATCTTGAAACCCTCGGACAAAGGGGGCAATGTGGTGGTCATGGATGTGGATGGCTATAAAAATATGTGCCTGGCCCTACTAAATGATCAGACTACGTATACTCAAGTAATGCAGAATCCAACAGCTGGGTGCATTAAAAACTTGAAAGTTATCCTAGAAAAAGCCAGAACAGATAACCTCATCAGTCAAGAAGAATTTCTTTTCCTCCTCCCTCAGCACCCGGTTATGGCTACATTTTATGCCTTACCCAAGGTACATAAGGGTATTGAACCTCTGAAGGGTAGACCCATAGTTTCTGGGATAGGGAGCATCTGCCAGAATGCAGGAACATACATTGACCAGATATTGCGACCATTTGTTACCTCCCTTCCCTCTTACATCAGGGATACTATGGATCTTTTGCATAGATTGGAGGGGATCTCCCTAGAACCAGGGTCATTCCTTATAAGTATTGACGTGGAGTCATTATATTCCTCGATCCCACATGTGTATGGCTTGCAGGGAGTGCGGCATTTTTTGGGGATGAGGGGCCAACAGCATACCCCGCATAACGAATTTGTGTTAAGCCTCCTTAACTTCGTCCTAAATAACAACTACTTTTGCTTTGATGGGCGGATCCTCCACCAGCTCAGGGGCACAGCCATGGGCAGTCCATGTGCGCCCAGCTACGCCAACCTGTTCCTGGGCTGGTGGGAGGATAGCATTGTATTCTCTGATACCAATGAAGAATTTACCGTCTATATCGACCTGTGGGTTCGTTATATAGACGACGTTTTTGTCCTATGGAAGGGTACCAGAGAGACTTTCTTCAAATTCATGGCATCACTTAATCAGAACCATATAGGTTTAAGGTTTACTTTCGAAATGGAGGAGAATAACCTATCATTTCTGGACATCATGATTTCTAAAACCTGTGGCGGTGAGGGCCTAGATACTACCATCTTCAGAAAGCCCACCTCGACCAATTCTGTACTGAGATGGGATAGCCACCACCCGTATTCTCTCAAAAAAAGGTATCCCCAAGGGCCAATATCTTCGTTTAAGAAGGAATTGCTCTGATGATGCAGACTTTAAAATTAAGGCAAGAGATCTGAGATCCAGGTTTCTGGATAGAGGGTACCCGGATCGGGTGCTGAGGGAGGCATATCATCATGCTAGAGGACAGACCAGAACCAATTTGCTGACACCACGTGAGAGAGGGGGAGAAGATCATAATGCTATCAGAATGATTTGTGCGTTCGATAATGGGGCTCCATCTGTCAGGGCGATTTTGAGGAAGCATTGGGGCATACTTACAATGGATGATGACTTGAGGGAGGCTGTTGGCACACAACCCCAAATTACGTATAGAAAATGCAAAACATTGGGGGATCGACTAGTGCACAGCCACCTTACAACACCAAACAAAGGGACGTGGCTACCAAATAGACCCAGTGGCTGTTATAGGTGTGGTACTTGTGTAGCGTGCGCATCTATACAGACTGGTAAGGATTTTTATGACATTCAAACACAAAAGACATACGTCATAAAAGAATTCATCAACTGTAAATCCAGAGGAGTCATTTATAGAGCTGTCTGCATTTGTGGTGTTACATATATTGGCAAAACCATCCGGGAGTTTAGGAGAAGGGTGGGTGAGCATTTGGGGGATATCAGAAATGATAGAGATACCCCCATTGCTAGACATGTCAACACCTGCCATGATGGCGATACCAAAGTTGTGAGCTTCATGGGGATTGATAAAGTTGTTCCACCAGCAAGGGGTGGCGATTTTGACAAAATCCTACTGCAGAGGGAAACAAGGTGGATTTTCCGGCTGGATACTTGCCACCCTCATGGTCTTAATGACCAGCTCAATTTTGGTTGTTTCCTCTAGGGGTATCTGAGTATCTTGGTTTTCTGAGATTGGTTCCTATATTACCTCACCCTGTCCTATTGAAATTTTACTTTCTGTCAGTTACCAGTTTGTGTTCTGTATTTCTTTGTCTTTAAGCCAGCTGTGATTAAACAAAACTATTGCAATATGGGGGTACAGGGTCATTACTCTGTACCTTCTCCCCTCAATACTTTTCCCTGGTACTATGCTCATTGCTCTTTGGACGCAGCTTCCAGGCATGAGGGGAGATTGGTGCTTCAAGTGGACATATTTTATACACTTTTTATAGTAGTGGCGCCTGTGTGCTATCACAAAAACTGTGATGGCATTTTTCTGTAATAGTGTATATTCTTCCTCCTCCCCCTAAGACTTTTTTGTTCCTCCTCACTAAGCCATACGGATCCTCCTCCCATGACAGGTACCGATGATATATATTTGAGTCTGGACACTTCCAGCGATTATTTGTTCCCGCGAGCACTATATTTTGGTATATGTGTATCAACAAAAAATATATATATCATGTATTATGTGTTTGTTAAATTATGTGAGCGGACACTTCCGGCCACATTTTTCCATCTATATACAATATTTAGGCTATACACGTGTGCGGCATTTGATTAGCCTCTCATACACACTACTGCATATCCTTTGTGGCGTATAGGTAGAATATCGGTCCACGAAGCATGGGTACATCTCTATGTTTGCGGGTAGTTGTGGATTTTGTGGGACTGCATCTGCCTAACATATATCCATGAATATGGGGGATAGTATTACGGGTATTGCCATGGCTACATTGATGGAATGACACTTTGATATTATACTGTGCCTAGGTTACGCGTTCTATGCGTCCAACATGTCGTCATGGTAACGTATGTGTAGCGTCACTCGTTTAAAACGGCGCTTCTAATATGGCGCCGACACTTCCGGGTTTGGGACAATTTGTCATCAACCGGCGCCTCAGGTACGCGTTCCACCTCTGGAGCGCACCGCAATAGTGGCGCACCTTAAGTGGCGTATCTTAAATGTCACATCCCAATATGGCGCCGGTACTTCCGGTTCTGGGGCAACTGATCATCTTTCGGCGCCGTAGGTATGCGTTCCACCTTTGAAACGCACCGCACTGTGGGCGCACCGGAAGTGGCGTATCCAAAATGGCGCCGGCACTTCCAGTTTTGCGGAGCCCAGACACCGACAGCGTGGTGGCATGGGGGGATCACAGCATGCGCTCCGGAACTGTAACGGTAACTGTACCTCACATTTGGTTTGGCTACAGATTGGTGGGAATGTACGCTTATGACATCATTGGTCTGGGGGAGTGGCACCTTGTCTTAAAAGGGGGGAAGTTGGCGTCACACACTGCTGACTCACTTCTTGTGGCAGACACCACACAGGACTGCCGATATTTGGAGGATATATTTCCACTGCATATAACTCCGATTAATGGACTATTAACGATATGGACTTGTAAATCATATATTTTTGTTTGGTGGCCGTTGAAACTCCCCTGATGAATCTTCAAGACTGGAGATGAAACGCGTAGGGAGGCACTATATCACATCTTATACGGTGGAGGGATGTCCATAGTGGGGCCTATTTGGGCCTGTCCTTGTTAGGACAGGAGTCATTGCTGGGGCACGACAGGGGTTACATAGGACAGATCCCCCGTTCCTTCATTACCCCAAAACTATTGGCCTCTCCCTGGGACCCTCCTACATCGGTGTGGGTTCCTATCGTCCATCATTGGTGAGATCAAACCAATTTTTATATGAGCATGGTTTTCGGCGTGAGCACTTTGTGTATATGTTGTATTGTTTCGTCCACTTTTTATAATATTATTAGTAAAGGTTATGTTTTATTCTAGTGGGTTTTTGCTCTTCAAGCTGTTTTTCTGTCATTTACCCTAAGAGTAGTGCAACGGTTTTGGTATTTCTAGCCGCAGCTGTTTCATCGTTTATGCAAAAGACCTTTTACTTTAGCAATTTGTTCCTTAGAATCCCTAGTATACGAATCTAAAATACCGGTTGAATCCTCCTTAAAACCCTCATTTAGACGAGAAAGCCACGTTTGGTCTCGGGCACGGAAATCCATATGCTTAGGATTAGACACTGTGAATGAAGCATCCTATGTCCTATAAATAGTGCGGTAGCAGCTAGACACCCACACCACTCCCTTTGAGAAAGCGATAGTGCGAAACGCGCGTCAGGGGTGCTGCGAAGGTCACACAGGCACTCTGATTCACTATGGGTAAGTTATGCGTGACTTGCAGTGAAATGTAGAGTTTTAGAGGATATGGCATGACATGTGTTCTGATATGCTGGCCTCTCCTTAATATACTCCCCCACTGTGGGAACATGATGCACTAGTCATATGCATGAGACCTTTTACCCAGATCACACTATAGGTGCGTGCCCTTTTTGTCAGTGTACTGGTTGATTCCCTCTCTTCCCCACATGTTGGGATTATTTTATACAATTATTTATTGTATTTTTTGGTTATCTCTGTTTGGTATTGTCTGTATTTATATGTTAATAACATTTCTATACTTTTATAAAAATCTGCAGTGTCTAGACTCCCTTTTCCGCTAGTATGATATGCATCTTTCTGGGAGTGATGCCTTCATATGAATAGATTCACATTGGGAGAGCTTTTTTCTAACACTAACTATGCTCTCAGCCACTTATAATGCATGCTTAATGATTTGTGTATATATCTGCGTTCTTTCTGTGTCATTCACAATGTCTAATCCGAAGCATATGGATTTCCGTGCCCGAGACCAAACGTGGCTTTCTCGTCTAAATGAGGTTTTTAAGGAGGATTCAACCGGTATTTTAGATTCGTATACTAGGGATTCTAAGGAACAAATTGCTAAATTAAAAGGTCTTTTGCATAAACGCACCAAGCTGTGGTGGAACAGGGCTTCCCTGGGACAATATCTGACACGCGGGTTAATCCCAAGGGGACTTCGCATACAAATCTTCCCATCCTTCGATGTGGAGGATGAGATATTTAAAAAGGAATGGGAAGAGCTGGCGACTAAATGTTCCCGTGGGTTTATTGAACTCCTGATAAAATTGGATGAGACCAAATTGGGGGAACTAGAAAAAGAGATAGATAGCATCCAAGCGAAAATCAAGGGAGAATTAACCCCGGATGCTTTACATAAATTGAATATGGACTTAGAAAAAGATTTCTCCGCATGGGAACAGGATATTGGGGCAGTTAAAGCCAAGAAATTACAAAGAGACTACCTCAACCATCAAGAAAACAAGATGTATAGATGGAAAATGAATCGGAAGGGTCACCGTTATTTTACACAAAAAAGGTCTGGCTCGATATCCTCACTCACGTCAGCTGATGGGTCAAGTGTAGCATCAGGTAGTACTGGAACCATGGAACAGACTAAGATGAAGAACACACATCACCTTAGGAGCCATCAAGGAAATAAGAAAAGGAAACAAAAACCTTCCCCGGAATACGAACGACACAGAGACACAGAGGGATTTATTGAAATTAGGTTTAAATTTTGTGCCACGTAATGGTTTTGATTTCTTCACAGCTCTGAAGGCTGTCCATCTTTTCTGCCGCAAACTGGTTTTCAAAAAATTGTTTCATCAGACTGGCCCACAGCTAGACGCTATTGAACAACAAACCCTGACAGATTTGGAGGATTTACTCAATGAGCAGCAACCTGATAATACAGGTATCATTCCACCTACGATTGCACTAAGGTCAACGACATTTCCCCCCTTGTCCATATGCCCACCGGTAGATATATTCTGTAAAGTAGTGACTGAGGAGTTTAAAAAGATACCCCAAAATATATGTAAAGATGACCTTACATCCAAACAGAGACAGGCTCTTAATGAGCTGCGAGAGTTGGATACGGTGGTCATTAAACCAGCGGACAAGGGGGGAAATGTCGTGATCTGGCCCGTTGAGAGCTACGAAAAAGAAGCTTTTCGACAGCTTAGGAATAAGGACACATACTGTATGCTATCTCACAATCCAATGCAGAATATTTTTGTCGAGTTAGAGGTAATTCTAACAGAAGCTTATGAGTCAGGTATCATCACTAAAAAGATGTGTGACTCACTCCTCCCTAAATATCCAAAGGTGGCTACGTTCTATCTACGGATATACTCACTTTGTGAGAATTTGAAACTCCCTTTTTTGGGGGGAGACTGACCCCAAACTCAGGCCCAGTGTATATAACAACGCAATCTAAGTGGCAGAAAGTGGCTGGCTGACATACACCAAACTAACAATACTGCAGTAGATCCACTTTGTGAGAATTTGAATCTCCCCTTTTTTTGGGGGGAGACTGAACCAAAACTCAGGCCCAGTGCATAAAACAACGCAGTCTAAGTGGCAGAAAGTGTCTGGAAGATATATGAAAAAATACAAGGACTGTAGTACAATTTCAATCTCCCTACAATGATCTCAGGAAAAGTATGGCAGCAATAAAAAGGACTGCTGCACACAAAAGTGTGGACAAATAAACAAGATAACTGTGCAGAAAGGAGCAACAGGATTTTGCTTTTAAAAAGGCAGTTGGTTTGCACAGCGGTGTGCAAACAGCAATGCAGCTATCAGGGAGCCTTATAAGGCAGCCTAATAAGCTACAGAGCTGATGCACAAAAATACAGTTAGGGCCAGAAATATTTGGACAGTGACACAATTTTCGCGAGTTGGGCTCTGCATGCCACCACATTGGATTTGAAATGAAACCTCTACAACAGAATTCAAGTGCAGATTGTAACGTTTAATTTGAAGGGTTGAACAAAAATATCTGATAGAAAATGTAGGAATTGTACACATTTCTTTACAAACACTCCACATTTTAGGAGGTCAAAAGTAATTGGACAAATAAACATAACCCAAACAAAATATTTTTATTTTCAATATTTTGT
This sequence comes from Ranitomeya imitator, assembly GCF_032444005.1. NCBI lineage: Eukaryota > Metazoa > Chordata > Amphibia > Anura > Dendrobatidae > Ranitomeya > Ranitomeya imitator. Next base: position 81,027,037 of record NC_091285.1, read on the forward strand.
TGCAAATCCTTTGGAGGCAATCACTGCCTTAAGTCTGGAACCCATGGACATCACCAAACGCTGGGTTTCCTACTTCTTAATGCTTTGCCAGACCTTTACAGCCCCAGCCTTCAGGTCTTGCTTGTTTGTGGGTCTTTCCGTCTTAAGTCTGGATTTGAGCAAGTGAAATGCATGCTCAATTGGGTTTAGATCTGGAGATTGACTTGGCCATTGCAGAATGTTCCACTTTTTGGCACTCATGAACTCCTGGGTAGCTTTGGCTGTATGCTTGGGGTCATTGTCCATCTGTACTATGAAGCGCCGTCCAATCAACTTTGCAGCATTTGGCTGAATCTGGGCTGAAAGTATATCCCGGTACACTTCAGAATTCATCCGGCTACTCTTGTCTGCTCTTATGTCATCAATAAACACAAGTGACCCAGTGCCATTGAAAGCCATGCATGCCCATGCCATCACGTTGCCTCCACCATGTTTTACAGAGGATGTGGTGTGCCTTGGATCATGTGCCGTTCCCTTTCTTCTCCAAACTTTTTTCTTCCCATCATTCTGGTACAGGTTGATCTTTGTCTCATCTGTCCATAGAATACTTTTCCAGAACTGAGCTGGCTTCTTGAGGTGTTTTTCTGCAAATTTAACTCTGGCCTGTCTATTTTTGGTATTGATGAATGGTTTGCATCTAGATGTGAACCCTTTGTATTTACTGTCATGGAGTCTTCTCTTTACTGTTGACTTAGAGACAGATACACCTACTTCACTGAGAGTGTTCTGGACTTCAGTTGATGTTGTGAACGGGTTCTTCTTCACCAAATTAAGTATGCGGCGATCATCCACCACTGTTGTCATCCGTGGACGCCCAGGCCTTTTTGAGTTCCCAAGCTCACCAGTCAATTCCTTTTTTCTCAGAATGTACCCAACTGATGATTTTGCTACTCCAAGCATGTCTGCTATCTCTCTGATGGATTTTTTCTTTTTTTTCAGCCTCAGGATGTTCTGCTTCACCTCAATTGAGAGTTCCTTTGACCGCATGTTGTCTGCTCACAGCAACAGCTTCCAAATGCAAAACCACACACCTGGAATCCACCCCTGACCTTTTAACTACTTCATTGATTACAGGTTAACGAGGGAGACGCTTTCAGAGTTAATTGCAGCCCTTAGAGTCCATTGTCCAATTACTTTTGGTCCCTTGAAAAAGAGGACGCTATGCATTACAGAGCTATGATTCCTAAACCCTTTCTCCGATTTGGATGTGGAAACTATCATATTGCAGCTGGGAGTGTGCACTTTCAGCCCATATTATATATATAATTGTATTTCTGAACATGTTTTTGTAAACAGCTAAAATAACAAAACTTGTGTCACTGTCCAAATATTTCTGGCCCTAACTGTATAGCCTCCACTGTCCCTGCATACAAATGGTGGTGTGGAAATCGCTACAGCACAAGCAGTTTCGGGGCTTAATCTTCCCTCCCTAACTATATCCCTTCTTCTGATGCAGCTGCGGTAAACTCTCCCTATGCTACGATCGGCAGAAGTAATATGGCGGTCGGCGTGCACGCCCCTTTATAGCCCCTGTGACGCTGCAGAAAGCAAACCAATCACTGTCATGCCCTTCTCTAAGATGGTGGGGACCGAGACCTATGTCATCACGCTGCCCACACTCTGCTTCCTCCTTCATTGGCTGAAAAATGGCGCTGAAAGCGTTATACGAAACGCAGCCTTGGCGCAAAGATCGCCGACCTTATGGCCGATCTCACACTAGGATCGGGTCGGGTTTCATGAAACCCGACTTTGCCAAAAGTTGGCGATTTTTGAATTTGTCCGATCCATTTCGCTCAACCCTATTTCTGTGTGCTAGCCTTGTTCTCCTTTTTTTAAAAAATTCTCACAACAAAAAAATATTTAATACAGTCTGTTATGTCAGGCTAAGGCCTGGTGTATCTGTGTTTGAAAAATCGTAGCTTCGCAGGCATAAGTTTCATAGTTCTGTCTGCTTGCCTTGTTGCACTCATTTTTAATTTTTTGCCAAATTTCACATACAATAGAAAAAAGAAATTAGACAGTCTATTATCTGTGGCTGCGGCATGGTGTATCGGTGGGGGAAAAGTCATAGTTTCGCATGCATACATATCATAGTTCGGTGTGCTAGCCTTGTTCCACTTTTTTTTTATTTTAAAACTTCTCCAAAACACACACAAAAAATTATACAGTCTGTTATGTCAGGCTGAGGCCTGTTGTATCTGTGGTGGAAAAATCGTAGCTTCGCAGGCATAAGTTTCATAGTTCTGTCTGCTAGCCTTGTTCCACTCCTTTTCTTTATTTTAAAAATTCTCCAAACCCCCCCCAAAAAATTATACAGTCTATTATGTCAGGCTGAAGCTTGTTGTATCTGAGGTGGAAAAATCGTAGCTTCGCAGGCATAAGTTTCATAGTTCTGTCTGCTGGCCTTACTCCACTCTTTTCTTTTATTTTAAAAATTCTCCAACCCCCCTCCAAAAAATTATACAGTCTGTTATGTCAGGCTGAGGCCTGTTGTATCTGTGGTGGAAAAATCGTAGCTTTGCAGGCATAAGTTTCAGAGTTCTGTCTGCTAGCCTTGTTTCACTCTTTTTTTTTATTTTAAAAATTCTCCAGAACTGAAAAAAAAAATTATAAAGTCTGCTATGTCAGGTTGAGGCCTGTTGTATCTGTGGTGGAAAAATCGTAGCTTCGCAGGCATAAGTTTCATAGTTCTCTCTGCTAGCCTTGTTGTGTTCATTTTTAATTTTTTGCCAAACTTCACATACAAGAGAAAAAAAAAATAGACAGTCTGTTATCTGTGGCTGTGTCCTGTTGTATCTGTGGTGAAAAAATCGTAGCTTCGCAGGCCTAAGTTTCATAGTTTTGTCTGCTAGCCTTGTTCCACTTTTTTTTATTTTAAAAATTCTCCAACACCCCCCAAAAAATTATACAGTCTGTTTTGTCAGGCTGAGGCCTGTTGTATCTGTGGTGGAAAAATCATAGCTTTGCAGGCATATGTTTCATAGCTCTGTCTGCTAGCCTTGTTTCACTCATTTTTTTAATTTTAAAATTCTCCAAAACACACAAAAAAATTATACAGTCTGTTATGTCAGGTTGAGGCCTGTGGTATCTGTGGTGGAAAAATCGTAGCTTCGCAGGCATATGTTTCATAGTTCTGGCTGCTAGCCGTGTTCCACTCCTTTTTTTTTGTTTTTTTAAATTCTCCAAAACTAAAACTTTTTTTATGCAGTCTGTTATGTCAGGCTGAGGCCTTGTGTATCTATGGTGGAAAAATTGTAGCTTTGCAGGCATAAGATTTATAGTTCTGTGTCCTAGTCTTGTTCTTTTTTTTTCTTTCAAAAATTCACCCCCCCCAAAAATGTAGACAGTGTGTTATGTCAGGCTGAGGCCTGTTGTATCCGTGGTGGAAGAATCGTAGCTTTGAAGGCATAAGTTTCATAGTTCTGTCTGCTAGCCTCGTTGTAGTCATTTTTAATTTTTTGCCAAATTTTACATGCAAGAGAAAAAAAAATTAGACAGTCTGTTATCTGTGGCTGCGGCCTGTTGTATTTGTGGTGGGAAAATCGTAGCTTCGCAGGTCTAAGTTTCATAGTTCTGTCTGCTAGCGTTGTTCCACTTTTTTTAATTTAAAAATTCTCCAAAACACACACAAAAAATTTATACAGTCTGTTGTGTCAGGTTGAAGACTGTTGTATCTGTGGTGGAAAAATAATAGCTTCGCCGGCATAAGTTTCATAGTTCTGTCTGCTAGCCTTGTTCCACTCTTTTTTTTTTTTAATTCTCAAAAAAAAAAAAAAATTTTTTTTCATGTCAGGCTGAGGCCTTGTGTATCTCTGGTGGAAAAATCGTAGCTTTGCAGGCATAAGTTTCATAGTTCTGTCTGCTAGCCTTGCTTCACTCTTTTTTTAATTCTCCAAAATCCAAAAGAAAAATTATGCAGTCTTTTATCTGTAGCTGCGGCCTGGTGTATTGGTGGTGGAAAAATCGTTATTTCGCAGTCATACGTATCATAGTTCTGTGTGCTAGCCTTGTTCTTTTTTTTTTCAAAAATTCACCCCCACAAAAAAATGTATACAGTGTGTTATGTCAGGCTGAGGCCTTGTGTATCTGTGGTGGAAAAATCGTAGCTTCGCAGGCATAAGTTTCATAGCTAGCCTTGTTGCACTCATTTTTAATTTTTTGCCAAATTTCACATACAAGAGAAAAAAAATTAGACAGTCTGTTATCTGTGGCTGCGGCTAGTGTTGAGCGATACCTTCCAATATTCGAAAGTATCGGTATAGGATTGGATCGGACGATATCGGAAAAATATCGGATCCCGCCGATACGATACCCGATACCGATGCAAGTCAATGGGACCAAAATATCGAAATTAAAATAAACCCTTTCTTTCCTTGTAGGTTAATTCCACATGAAGGAAAACGAAAGAATAACGTAGAATGTATCGGAGGAGGTGGAGGAGACATTAAAGGCATAGAGGTTTAGCCCATTCAAATGGAATAGCCGGAATTATAAAAAATTTTTAGACGTTCGGAGTTACAAAGATTTTGACTATGTTTAGATTTTTTAGATTTTGTCAGATATTTATGTTTCTCAACTTCCATGCTCTGCACCTTTTTTTTTTTACTTCTCTCACACTTTCATCTTCATCATCCTCAGCAGCAGCATCTTTTTCATCAACTTCTTCTTCACCTTATTCATCTTCTTCTTCTTCACCTTCTTCGTATTATTCTTTTTTTAAAAATTCTTCATATTCTTCTCATTCAACTCTTCTTCTTCATACTCAACTTCATTATCTCCTTCATATTCCTCTTCTTCATCAAAATCTTATGTGTGACAGGCATTCCTGTAGTTGTTATCTATCAAAGTTTGAAGATTACACCTTCTGTTTTGCCTGTCACAAAAGATTTAAAACAGGATTTGTCCGCGTTCAGTTTGGCCTGCAGCAGCAGGTTTTTTCCAGGGGCACCACGAGGAGGAACGGACTCACCCCCATACACTGCTTAGTCTTCTTCTGCTTATAATTTAGATAATATCTTTTGCTCTGATTTTTAGTCTTATGCTTAATGTTCTTCTGCTTTTTGTTCTGCAGCTTCTTGTTCTTTTGCTTCTTGGTCTTCAGGGTCGTCATGCTTAGGGTCTTGAACTTGGAATTGAAGCAGGAGGAACAAGAAGGCTGAGGAACTGCTGAGAACCAGCTGACGGTACTGGAACCCGGATGGCTACCCGAAGGTGCAAGAGCCAATGGCACGACCAAGGACCAGCTGACGTTACTCGAACCTGGTTAGTAAGCAGGAGGTACCCTTGCTACAAAGCACTACCAAGGACCACCTTACGTTGGTGGAACTCGGATACCCAGAAGTAGGCACCTAAGCCAAAGGCTCTGCCCGGAACCAGCTGACGGTGCTGGAACCAGGATGGGGAGCAGAAGGTAAAAGAGCAAAAGACACTGCCGCGAACCAGCTGACGGTACTGGAACCTGGATGGCTACCCGAAGGTAGAAGAGCCAATCGCACGACCGAGGACCAGCTGACGGTACTGGAACCCGGTTACTAAGCAGGAGGTACCCGTGCCACAAAGGACTACCAAGGACCACCTGACGTTGGTGGAACTCGGATACCCAGAAGGAGGCACCTAAGCCAAAGGCTCTGCCCGGAACCAGCTGATGGTGGTGGAACCAGGGGGACCTAGTCAAGATTGTGTTGCCAAGAACCAGCTAACGGTGCTGGAACTCAGGCAGCAGAAGGTCCACAGTAAAAGCAAAAATAGGTAGGCCGCGAGCTGGCCGCAGTTACCGAAAACCAACAGTCCTACAGGGGGAGATTGTCCTATTGGCACTACAGAACCAGTCTTGATTGCCACTTCCCACAGCCCACATAGGAAGCACCTAAACTGCAGGCACCATGGAGTCGGCTAACTCGACTGCAACACGACAGGACAACGTTTTTGTAGGCTAAGTGACCTTGACACTACCCGGAAACAGCTGGCGTGCTGGAACCAGGCTGGGCAGGAGGGAGTACCCGTGCCAAAGACACTGCTGAGAACCATCTGATGGTACTGGAACCCGGATGCGTTGCCCAAGGTGCAAGAGCCAATGGCACGACCGAGGACCAGCTGACGGTACTGGAACTCGGTTACTAAGCAGGAGGTACCCGTGCCACAAAGCACTACCAAGGACCACCTGACGTTGGTGGAACTTGGATACCCAGAAGGAGGCTCCAAAGCGAAAGGCTCTGCCCGGAACCAGCTGACGGTGCTGGAACCAGGGGGACCTAGTCAATAGTGTGTTGCCAAGAACCAGCTAACGGTGCTGGAGGGAGGAGGGAGTACCCGTGCCAAAGACACTTCTGAGCTGCAACTGGCGGTGGTAGAGCCCAGGCATTACACAACAGAGTGTAGGCTGAGGCCTAATTGGAGCAAGTTGAAAGGGAACCTTTAACCCCCCAGACATTAGCAACTTAAAAAGCCACCTTGTACAGCCCTAACACTGCACAAGGAAAAGGTGGCTCTTTTAGTTCTGCTCCTTGCACATGCAGAACTAAACACTTATAAAATGTGTCCTCTGATACCAAGAAACCATCCCAGAGGTGGGACTTTCCTTCGTAATGAGACGCAGCACAGCCGGCATTCAGGCCCCCTTGGCCCAGGGCACAGCCTCCTCAGCGTTGTTTGAATCTGTCACGGAGCCCGCACTGTTATGGTAAACCTTGGCCATGCGCTGTTAGCGCTGCCCGTCTTCTGACATCATTTGGTGTCAGGCTTACTGTGCCTGTGCTGGCACGCTGCCAGAGATCACGGCCCACAGTGTCTTCTGATTTTGTCACACTGTGGGCAGATTTGAGGTATTGCCACACACACAGCAGGGGAACAGCTGACGTTACTGAACCCCAATAACAGAGGAGCAACTTTTGACTGTGCAGACAGCACTTCCAGGCACCATCTGGCGGTGTTAGAGCCCAGGGACAGCAGGAGGAGCAGATTAGAGGTATTGCCGGATACACAGCTGGGAATCAGCTGACGTTACTGAAACCCAATAACACGGCAGCAAGTGTTGACTGTACAGCCAGCACTTCCAGGCACCAACTGGTGGGGTTAGAGCCCAGGGACAGCAGGAGGAGCAGATTTGAGGTATTGCCACACACACAGCAGGGGAATAGCTGACGTTACTGAACCCCAATAAAAGAGGAGCAACTGTTGACTGTGCGGACAGCACTTCCAGGCACCAACTGGCAGTGTGAGAGCCTAGGGACAGCAGGAGGAGCAGATTTGAGGTATTGCCGCACACAGAGCAGGGGAACAGCTGACGTTACTGAACCCCAATAACAGAGGAGCGACTGTTAACTGTGCGGACAGCACTTCCGGGCACCAACTGGCGGTGTTATAGCCCAGGGACAGCAGGAGAAGCAGAGTGTAGACTGAGGCCTAATTGGATCAAGTTAAAAGTGAACCTATAACGCCCCCCAGGCATTAGCAACTGAAAGAGCCAACTTGTGCAGCACTAATGCTGCACGAGGAAAAGGTGGTTCTTTTAATTGTGCTCCTTGCACATGCTGAACTAAACACTTATAAAATGTGTCCCCTGATAACGTGATACCGTCCCAGAGGTGGTACTTTCCGTCGTCATGAGACGAAGCACAGCCGGCATTCATACCCCCATGGCGCCGGGTGCCGCCTCATCAGCGTTGTTTGAATCTATCACGGAACCCGCGCTGTTATGTTAAACCTTGGCCATGTGCAGTTAGCGCTGCCCGTCTTCTAACATCATTTGGTGTCATGCTAACTGTGCCTGTGTGGCCGCGCTGCCTGGGAACCCGCCTCACAGTGTCTTCTGATTTAGTCCCACTGCAGGGCTGGGATTCCTGGGCATGCGCAGTGCATATGCTCGCCTCTCACTCATCTCCATCCGCCTTCTTCAGAGTGTGCGGCGTCACGGTCGTGGCATGTGATTTGGGATCAGCTGACGCCACACAGTCTGTAGAAGGCGGAGGGAGAAGAGTGAGAGGCGAAAATATGCACTGCGCATGCCCAGGAATCCCAGCCCCACAGTGTGACTAAATCAGAAGACACTGCAGGGGGTGATCTCTGGCAGCACGGCCGCACAGGCACAGTCAGCATGACATCGCTGGACACGTTGCCGGATACACAGCAGGGGATCAGCGGACGTTACTGAAACCCAATAACACTGGCTCATGTGTTGTCTGTGCAGCCAGCACTTCTGGGCAGCAACTGGCGGTGTTGGAGCCGAGGGATTAAAGTTCAGGTGGTTGAAACATGAACATAACAGGAGACCTGGATACTGTTGGCAACCAATTATTTAATCGGTAAGAGGAGTGGTAAATTCCTGTGAGATCCAGGCCTTGTTCATTTTCAAGAAAGTAAGCCGGTCAACGTTATCGGAGGATAGTCGCATGCGACGGCCTGTTAGTACACCACCTGCGGCACTAAAGACGCGTTCCGATAATACAGTGGCAGCAGGGCAAGCCAGCACCTCCAATGCATACTGGCTAAGCTCTGGCCATGTATCCAGCTTAGAGACCCAAAACTTGAAGGAGGAAGAGCCGTCTGGGAGTATGCTGAGAGGGCAAGACATGTAGTCTGTCACCATCTGATGGAAACGTGGCCTCCTGCTGACTGGATCCGTCTGTGATGGTGTAGACATTTGTGCCGGGCACACAAAACTTTGCCACTGTTGGAACAGACTGGTCTTGACTTGTGCTGAGGCACTGCTTCTGCTCCCTCTTTGTGCAGAGATTCCTCCACTGCCTCTACGCACAGAGCTGCTTTGTAAAGCACTAGCAGTAGCAGGCACAGCACTTCTCTCGATTGGACTGGAGAAGATGATGGACTGCACCAGTGTGTCTTGGTACAGCCGCATTTTACGCTCCGGCTGCATCGGTGGTATGAGGGTTTGTAAATTGTCCCTGTAGCGCGGATCGAGGAGGGTGTACACCCAATAATCAGCCGTGGTAAGAATGTGGGCGATGCGGCGGTCGTTTCTCAGGCACTGCAGCATGAAATCAACCATGTGCTGCAGACTGCTAACTGGCCAAGAAACGCTGCCCCCTGCTTGAGGCGTGATGTCTGCCTGCTCTGCATCACCCCACCCTCGCTCTACATACTGACTACTGGAGATTTGTGTAACTCCCTCCTCTGGAAAGATGTCTTCCTCCTCCATTGACTCCTCCTCATCCTCCTCACAAAAGGTCCCCTGCCTAGTCCTTTGTGAGGAACCACGTCGGGCACACTGTCCAGAAGCCGATAGCATTTCTGACTCCTCATCCTCAACCTCTTTCACCACCTCATCCCTTAGTGCTTGCAGTGTTCTTTGAAGCAGGCAGATAAGGGGGACAGTCATGCTGACTAGTACATCATCTGCACTCGCCATCCGCGTGGATTCATCGAAGGCCCGCAAAACCTGGCAGATGTCCTTCATAGTGGCCCACTCTGTGGTTGTGAAGTCTGAACGGCACGCACTGCAACTTTTTTGCGCCTGATGCAGCTGGTACTCCATTACTGCTGGCTGCTGCTCACACAACCGCTCCAACATATGTAATGTTGAATTCCACCTGGTGGGGAGGTCACATATGATGTGATGCTCCGGAAGACGGAATCGGCGCTGCAGAGTTGCAATGCGCGATCTGGCCATGCTGGAACGCCGCAAGTGAGCACACTCAAGGCGGACCTTGTGCAGCAGGGCATCAAGATCCGGATAGTCCCTCAATAAACTCTGCACAACCAAGTTGAGCACATGTGCCAGACATGGGATGTGAGTGAGGTTGCCAAGGCCCAGAGCTGCCAACAGATTTCGGCCATTGTCACACACTACCATGCCTGGCTGGAGATTCGCTGGCACAAACCACACGTCGCTCTCCTGATTGATGGCATTCCAGAGCTCTTACACTGTGTGGCTTTGATTCCCCAAAGAAATTAATTTAAGTACGGCCTGTTGACGTTTGGCCACAGCTGTGCTCATATCAGTTGTAACAGGTAAGCGTTCACGGGTCAAGGTGGAGGTAGACCGTGACGGCTCCTGCAGCGATGATTCTGAGGAACTGGAGTATGTGGAGGAGTCAATGTGCACAGACTGGATTCCTGCAATCCTTGGCGCTGGCAGTACACGTACAGCGCCACTCGCCAGATCTGTACCCGGCTCCACAACATTGACCCAATGGGCAGTGAGGGAAAGGTATCGTCCCTGTCCATGGTGACTGGTCTATGTCTACGCATCGGTGGTGAGGTGGACCTTGCTACTAACGGCGTTTAGTAGCGCATGTTTGATGTTTCCCTCCACATGCTTTTGCAGGGCAGGGATGGCTTGCCTGCTGAAATAAAAGCGGCTGGGCACATTGTATTGTGGGACTGCCAATGCCATCAAGTTACGGAAGCTGTCAGTCTCCACCAGCCTGAATGAGAGCATTTCAAGGGACAGAAGTTTTGCAATGCCTGCATTCAGAGCCTGTGCTTGTGGGTGCTTTGCCGAGAATGGCCGCCTTTTCTCCCATACCTGTGCTACTGATAGCTGTAGACTGGGTTGGGAGTGTGAGGATGACTGGGAACGTGGTGCTGTGGGTGGAATTACACTAGGTCTCTGGACAACAGTGCCAGAGGTTCTTCCATGGCGATCCTGTGAGGAAGCCGAACCAGCAGTGTGTGAGCTGGAGGAAGAGGCAACAACATGAGCTGAAGAGGTGGTAGGTGCCGCTGTAGGTTGGCCTAGGTCTTCAGTGTGTTTTTGTAACTCCACCGCGTGCTTGGTCCGCACATGTTTCCACATATTTGAGGTATTAAGGTTGCTGACATTTCTACCTCATTTGATTTTCTGATGACACAGCTTGCATTTGACAAAGCAAATATCATCTGCAACTGTGTCAAAAAAGGACCAGGCACTGCAAGTCTTGGGAGCGCCCGCTTTGGCTTTTGAAAGAGGCATGCTCCTAATGGGTGCCGAAGCGGAGGCTACAGGCACCGCAGTCTTCCCCCTCCCTCTCCCGGCAGTTCGGGGAATCTCTTCCTCAGAGCCGCTCCCACCACCTTCCTGTTCCTCACGCCATGATGGGTCGAGGACCTCATCATCTACGCTACCCTCTTCCACCAACTGCTTCTCCTGGGTAGTCTCGGCAGCACAGTAGGCACCAGAAACTGGCACCTGAGTCTCGTCATCAGATGCCTACTGAGAAGTGGTAACCGGAGGCACTGTCCCACCCGCCTCTTCTGATTCAGAAAGACAAAGCTGTTGGGCATCACTGCATACAGCCTCTTCTTCTGATTCTCGAATGCTGCTTGGCTGGCCCCCTGTTTCCAAGCCAAGAGATTCAGAGAACAGAAGTAGAGATGGCTCCTGTCCTGGGCTCTCTGACTGCCTGGGCAATTTGGCAGGTGGTGAAGAGACAGATGGTTGCTCTTCAGTGCTCTGTGCCTGAGAGGATGTGGCACTAATTGAAGTCAATGCGTTAGCTGCCATCCATCCGACAACGGCTTCAATTTGTTCATCCCGCAGCAGCGGGGTACGGCGAGCTCCTACAAAGTTGCGCATGAAAGTCTGCTCCCTGCTAAAACTGGGGGATGATGAGTCACCGGTGCCCGCAGCAGGCACAGAATCACCACGTCCTCTCCCTGCTCCACGCCCATGCCCACGTGCCTTACTCCCTGCCTTCTTCATCGTGATAGACTGATAAAGATAGACAGAAAAGTACTAACGGCTTATTTTGCTTTTTCCTGAACAGCTGCTAACAGGTATAAGAAACACTTATTTTCAGAAGTGTGGACTACACTTTATTATGAGCTTATGTGGCCTACACAACAGTAAAGTGGAGTGTTTGGTGAACTTTGGGTTTGTTTCGCAGAACAGACACCACAGAGTGAGCGCAGTACACACACACAGACTGTGCAGACAGCCGTGAACGGTGCTGCAAGGCCAAGAAAAGCTCCTCTATCTAATCCTATATAGTGTTTTTCCACAATCTAGCGGGATATGGATGGAAAGACACTAATAGGATATTTTTGAAAAAATGTGCAGCTGGCTGCAGCACTAAGTGCAATTTAGAACAATGGATTCAGCTGTATGAGGCAGTAAAGCACCCTGAGCTGACCACAACCGGCTGTGGCTGCGGACAGACTACAAAGCGAGCTGCACTCACACACAGACACTAATAGGAAAGACACTAATAGGATATTATTGAAAAAATGTGCAGCTGGCTGCACTAATTGCAAAAAAGGACAATGGATTGAGCAGTATGAGGCAGTGAACCACCCTGAGCTGACCACGACCGGATGTGGCTGTGGACAGACAACAGAGCGAGCTGCACTCACACACACAGACCTTGCAGACAGCTGTGAACAGCGCTGCAAGGCAAAAGCAAGGTTCTCACACAGCTAAATTAGCCTGGGTTAATACAATGAAGAAAATCTCTAAACTGTCCCTCAGTCAGAACACAGCGTACTGTCCCTAACTGAATTCACAGCAGAGTGAGCCCAAAATGGCGGCGGCGACTTTTATAGGGCGTCGTGACATCATTTAAGAAGCCAATCACAGCCATGCCAGTAGTTACATGCCCACCATGCAGAACAGGATGTGCCCACACTTAAAATCATTCCTCATTGGCTGATTTAAATAAAACCGTGAGTTTGCATGATGGGAATTTCCGATTCCGGTTTCCGATATGCTGAAAGTATCGGAACTCGGTATCGGAATTCCGATACCGCATATATCGGCCGATACCCGATACTTGCGGTATCGGAATGCTCAACACTACTTATGACTGCTTTTCTTAAAGGGGATATAGGTCAGTTATGGGGCATGATAGGATGGCACAGCATGTGAATGAGATGTGTTACATTTTCATTTTCTTTGCTGCTGCTGTAGAGTGCTGTGGATTTTTTTATATGAGTGCGGAAAGAAAATCTAAGACATTTCAGCGTGCGCCTTTTAATACATTTGGCACAAATCACTCCACCTACTCTACTTTATATTAACTGATTTAAAAAGTTTCAATCTTATTAAATGTGAGCCAAAGTGTAAAAAATGTAGATAGAGAAAAATATATTTTTCTTTGTAGGATATGGTAAAAATAGGAATGACGAACTTCAAAAGTGAAATCTGTTATCTGAGTCACCCAGCCCTCAGAGTTACCTGTTTTACATTATTAGTCATACTGGTTAAACAGTGCAGATACTGGGGATATTACAAAGTACAGCGAATCTGTGTTAGGCCAAGATCTAAATATAGCTCTCTAATTATTATGACCCCTTATTAATACATATTTATTAGAAAGAGAGCAAATAATAAATCATCAATTAAAGGGTTGACCACTACATGGAGGCTTATTCGCCATGCAATGCTCCTCTGGGAAATTTAATATGCAAATTGCCTCTTCAGGGAAATAGAGGACTTGAACTCTATAGCGCCACCTGTTGGAAGTAGCGATCCTACAAGTCACAATCAACCTTTAACGAGTCTAGCGATATGACTTAGGATAAAAGCCAAATCAGTATCTCAATTCGCAGACTTAGGCCGGCGTCACACACAGCGTATGAAAATACGGTCCGTATATTACGGCCGTAATACGCTGAAAAGTCCCCAAAATAGTGGTCCGTAGCTCCTCCGTAGGCAGGGTGTGTCACCATTTTTTGCGCATGGCATCCTCCGTATGTAATCCGTATGGCAGCCGTACTGCGTGTTTTTATCGCAGGCTTGCAAAACCAACATACGGCTATACAAGGGATCCATGTGTAAAAAAGAAAAAAAAACATATATACTGTCTATATATATATATATATATATATATATATATATATATATGTCAGTAGACACATATATGTATATATATTATTACTTCATACAGCCGCGATATAGCAGAAAGCTGGTAATTCAATTACCGGCTTTTGCTTTCTCCTTCCTAAACCCGACATGATATGAGACCTGGTTTACATACAGTAAACCATCTCATATCACCATTTTTTTTGAATAATCCACACTACTAATGTTAGTAGTGTGTCTATGCAAAATTTGGCCGTTCTAGCTTTTAAAATAAAGGGTTAAATGGCGGAAAAATTGGCGTGGGCTCCCGCGCAATTTTCTCCGCCAGTGTAGTAAAGCCAGTGACTGAGGGCAGATATTAATAGCCTGGAGAGGGTCCATGGTTATTGGCCCCCCCTGGCTAAAAACACCTGCCCCCAGCCACCCCAGAAAAGGCACATCTGGAAGATGCGCCTATTCTGGCACTTGGCCACTCTCTTCCCATTTCCGTGTAGCGGTGGGATATGGGGTAATGAAGGGTTAATGCCACCTTGCTATTGTAAGGTGACATTAAGCCTAATTAATAATGGAGAGGCGTCAATTATGACACCTATCCATTATTAATCCAATTGAATGAAACAAAAAAAACATAAAGCTCCCAGGCTTTCTAGGAAAGTTCCCACGATCTATGAACAGCCAGCAGAGGGCGCCTCACCGCAATGCAGGTAAATATAGGTCATTGACCTACTTTACCTTCATTCCCTGGGGTTTTGCAGCGAGGAGTAGCGCTGCATTAGCAGAACTCCTGGCTGCAAAATGTTTTAACCCCTTCAGAAGGATTTACATCGTTGGACTTTACAGATCTGCGGAAGGTAAGTATATTGTTGGTTTATTATGTTTTTTTGTTACAGAACGAGGGTCTTCAGTGATTGGATTGGGCGTTAAATAAAATATTACAACAACCTTTGTTTTTATTTAATTAAAATAATTTTTAATAATGTGTGTGTGTTTTTTTTAACCCTTTCATTCAATTGGATTAATAATGGATAGGTGTCATAATTGACGCCTCTCCATTATTAATTAGGCTTAATGTCACCTTACAATAGCAAGGTGGCATTAACCCTTCATTACCCCATATCCCACCGCTACACGGGAATGGGAAGAGAGTGGCCAAGTGCCAGAATAGGCGCATCTTCCAGATGTGCCTTTTCTGGGGTGGGTGGGGGCAGATGTTTTTAGCCAGGGGGGGGGGCCAATAACCATGGACCCTCTCCAGGCTATTATTATCTGCCCTCAGTCACTGGCTTTACTTCTCTGGCGGAGAAAATTGCACGGGAGCCCACGCCAATTTTTTCCGCCATTTAACCCTTTATTTTAAAAGCTAGAATGGCCAAATTTTGCATAGACACACTACTAACATTAGTAGTGTGGATTATGCAAAAAAATGGTGATATGAGATGGTTTACTGTATGTAAACCAGGTCTCATATCATGTCGGGTTTAGGAAGGAGAAAGCAAAAGCCGGTAATTGAATTACCAGCTTTCTGCTATATCGCGGCTGTATGAAGTAAGAATATATATACATATATGTGTCTACTGACATATATACAGTGGGGCAAAAAAGTATTTAGTCAGTCAGCAATAGTGCAAGTTCCACCACTTAAAAAGATGAGAGGCGTCTGTAATTTACATCATAGGTAGACCTCAACTATGGGAGACAAACTGAGAAAAAAAAATCCAGAAAATCACATTGTCTGTTTTTTTAACAATTTATTTGCATATTATGGTGGAAAATAAGTATTTGGTCAGAAACAAACAATCAAGATTTCTGGCTCTCACAGACCTGTAACTTCTTCTTTAAGAGTCTCCTCTTTCCTCCACTCATTACCTGTAGTAATGGCACCTGTTTAAACTTGTTATCAGTATAAAAAGACACCTGTGCACACCCTCAAACAGTCTGACTCAAAACTCCACTATGGTGAAGACCAAAGAGCTGTCAAATGACACCAGAAACAAAATTGTAGCCCTGCACCAGGCTGGGAAGACTGAATCTGCAATAGCCAACCAGCCTGGAGTGAAGAAATCAACAGTGGGAGCAATAATTAGAAAATGGAAGACATACAAGACCACTGATAATCTCCCTCGATCTGGGGCTCCACGCAAAATCCCACCCCGTGGGGTCAGAATGATCACAAGAACGGTGAGCAAAAATCCCAGAAACACGCGGGGGGACCTAGTGAATGAACTGCAGAGAGCTGGGACCAATGTAACAAGGCCTACCATAAGTAACACACTACGCCACCATGGACTCAGATCCTGCAGTGCCAGACGTGTCCCACTGCTTAAGCCAGTACATGTCCGGGCCCGTCTGAAGTTTGCTAGAGAGCATTTGGATGATCCAGAGGAGCTTTGGGAGAATGTCCTATGGTCTGATGAAACCAAACTGGAACTGTTTGGTAGAAACACAACTTGTCGTGTTTGGAGGAAAAAGAATACTGAGTTGCATCCATCAAACACCATACCTACTGTAAAGCATGGTGGTGGAAACATCATGCTTTGGGGCTGTTTCTCTGCAAAGGGGCCAGGACGACTGATCCGGGTACATGAAAGAATGAATGGTGCCATGTATCGTGAGATTTTGAGTGCAAACCTCCTTCCATCAGCAAGGGCATTGAAGATGAAACGTGGCTGGGTATTTCAACATGACAATGATCCAAAGCACACCGCCAGGGCAACGAAGGAGTGGCTTCGTAAGAAGCATTTCAAGGTCCTGAAGTGGCATAGCCAGTCTCCAGATCTCATCCCTATAGAAAACCTTTGGAGGGAGTTGAAAGTCCGTGTTGCCAAGCGAAGAGCCAAAAACATCACTGCTCTAGAGGAGATCTGCATGGAGGAATGGGCCAACATACCAACAACAGTGTGTGGCAACCTTGTGAAGACTTACAGAAAACGTTTGACCTCTGTCATTGCCAACAAAGGATATATTACAAAGTATTGAGATGAAATTTTGTTTCTGACCAAATACTTATTTTCCACCATAATATGCAAATAAATTGTTAAAAAAACAGAAAATGTGATTTTCTGGATTTTTTTTTCTCAGTTTGTCTCCCATAGTTGAGGTCTACCTATGATGTAAATTACAGACGCCTCTCATCTTTTTAAGTGGTGGAACTTGCACTATTGCTGACTGACTAAATACTTTTTTGCCCCACTGTATATATATATATATATATATACCTATTCTATGTGTAGACATTTATTCTACCTATTCTATTGTAAGCTGTCAGTGTGATTTTACTGTACAGCGCACAGAATTACCGGCTTTTCTCTGTAACACCGCTGCGTATTTCTCGCAAGTCACACTGCTGGTCCGTGTGTAATCCGTATTTTTGGGGTTTCCATAGACTTTCATTGGCGTTTTATTTGCGCAATACGGTGACAAACGCAGCATGCTGCGATTTTCTACGGCCGTAGAAAGCCGTATAATACTGATCAGTAAAATACGGCAGATAGGAGCAGGGGCATAGAGAATAATTGTGCCATATTTTTTGCGAGTTTTACGGACGTAGTTTCTGAGCTCTTACGTCCGTAAAACTCGCAAGTGTGACGCCGGCCTAAGACATCCACTTCTTAATCTGAATGTTTGCCTCCATTAAAATAAAAACTCTTAGGCCATGTGCACATGTTCAGTATTTGGTCAGTATCTGACATCAGGTCAACTGGAAACCACAGACAAGCAGGTGAAGTCCTGAATACAAATGACAGTTAGCAAGATTGCTGGAAACCGCAGACAAGCAGGTGAAGTAATCCACTGACATCTAGCAAGGTTACTGGAAAGTGCAGACAAGTTGGTGAAGTACTGATGACTAGGGTTGAGCGAAACGGATCGGTCATTTTCATAAGCCGCCGACTTTTGTCAAAGTCGGGTTTCATGAAACCCGACCCGATCCCTGTGTGGGGTCGACCTTCGCGCCAAAGTCGCATCTCTATGATGCGTTCAGCGCCATTTCTCAGCCAATGAAGGTGGACGCAGAGTGTGGGCAGCGTGATGACATAGGTCTCAGTCCCCACCATCTTAGAGAAGGGCGTTACAGTGATTGGCTTGCTTTCTGCGGCTTCACAGGGGCTATAAAGGGGCGTTCCCGCCGACCTCCATCTTACTGCTGCTGATCTGAGCATAGGGAGAGGTTGCTGCCGCTTCTTCAGAAGCAGGGATAGCGTTAGGCAGGGTACATTAACCCCCAAACCGCCTGTGCTGTAGCGATTTCCACTGTCCAACACCACCTTTTGTTTGTAGGGACAGTGGACGCTATTTTTTTTTCCTCAGCGATGTAGCTCATTAGGCTGCCCTAGAAGGCTCCCTGATAGCTGCATTGCTGTTTGTACGCCGCTGTGCAAACCAACTGCTTTTTTCAAAGCACAAATCCTGTTGCTCCTTCCTTTCTGCACAGCTATCTTGTTTGTCCACACTTTTGACTTTTTTGTGCAGCAGTCCACTCCTTGTTATTGCTGCCTGCCATACTTTGCTGAGATTACTGCAGGGAGATAGTAATTGTAGTACAGTCCCTTTTTTTTTTGTTATATTTCTTCAAGACACTTTCTGCCACAGAAAATATACTCTAATACAGTGGCCCAGATTCATTCACTAGTCTCCCTGAAGAAAAAAAAAGGGTGCAGATTAAAATTGGCAAATCTGCATCAGTGGCAGTCCTGTGTGTGGCATCTGTGTCTCATTTTCTGGCACAGAAAACATACATTCTAACAGTGGGCCTGATTTCTTGCCAATTCTCCCATAAATAAAAAAAAAATAGTGGGAGATTAAGATTGGCATTTCTGCCTCAGTGCCAGTCCAGTGTGTGCCATCTCTCTCATTTTGTGCCACATAAAACCTAGTGTGTAACACTGGGCCAGATTTTTTGACAATTCTCCCATGAACAAACAAAAAATTGTGGGAGATTAAGATTGGCATTTTTGCCTCAGTGCCAGTCCAGTGTGTGCCATCTTTCTCATTTTGTGCCACATAAAACCTAGTGTGTAACACGGTGCCAGATTTTTTGACAATTCTCCCATAAATAAAAAAACATAGTGGGAGATTAAGATTGGCATTTCTGCCTCAGTGCCAGTCCAGTGTGTGCCATCTCTCTCATTTTGTGCCACATAAAACCTAGTATGTAACACGGTGCCAGATTTTTTGACAATTCTCCCATAAATAAAAAAAAAAAAATAGTGGGAGATTAAGATTGGCATTTGTGCCTCAGTGCCAGTCCTGTGTGTGCCATCTCTCTCATTTTGTGCCACATAAAACTTAGTGTGTGACACTGGGCCAGATTTTTTGACAATTCTCCCATAAATAAAAAAAAATAGTGGGAGATTAAGATTGGCATTTCTGCCTCATTGTCAGTCCAGTGTGTGCCATCTCTCTCATTTTGTGCCACATAAAACCTAGTGTGTAACACGGTGCCAGATTTTTTGACAATTCTCCCAGGAACAAAAAAAAATTGTGCGAGATTAAGATTGGCATTTTTGCCTCAGTGCCAGTCCAGTGCGTGCCATCTCTCTCATTTTGTGCCACATAAAACCAAGTGTGTAACACTGGGCCAGATTTTTTGACAATTCTCCCAGGAAAAAAAAAATAGTGGGAGATTAAGATTGGCATTTCTGCCTCAGTGCCAGTCCAGTGTGTGCCATCTCTCTCATTTTGTGCCACATAAAACCTAGTGTGTAACACGGTGCCAGATTTTTTGACAATTTTCCCATAAATAAAAAAAAAATAGTGGGAGATTAAGATTGGCATTTCTGCCTCAGTGCCAGTCCTGTGTGTGCCATCTCTCTCATTTTGTGCCACATAAAACCTAGCGTGTAACACTGGGCCAGATTTTTTGACAATTCTCCCATGAACAAAAAAAAATTGTGGGAGATTAAGATTGGCATTTTTGCCTCAGTGCCAGTCCAGTGTGTGCCATCTTTCTCATTTTGTGCCACATAAAACCTAGTGTGTAACACGGTGCCAGATTTTTTGACAATTCTCCCATAAATAAAAAAAACATAGTGGGAGATTAAGATTGGCATTTCTGCCTCAGTGCCAGTCCAGTGTGTGCCATCTCTCTCATTTTGTGCCACATAAAACCTAGTATGTAACACGGTGCCAGATTTTTTGACAATTCTCCCATAAATAAATTAAAAAAACATAGTGGGAGATTAAGATTGGCATTTCTGCCTCAGTGTCAGTCCAGTGTGTGCCATCTCTCTCATTTTGTGCCACATAAAGCCAAGTGTGTAACACTGGGCCAGATTTTTTGACAATTCTCCCAGGAAAAAAAATAGTGGGAGATTAAGATTGGCATTTCTGCCTCAGTGTCAGTCCAGTGTGTGCCATCTCTCTCATTTTGTGCCACATAAAGCCAAGTGTGTAACACTGGGCCAGATTTTTTGACAATTCTCCCAGGAACAAAAAAAAATTGTGGGAGATTAAGATTGGCATTTTTGCCTCAGTGCCAGTCCAGTGTGTGCCATCTCATTTTGTGCCACATAAAACCTAGTGTGTAACACCGTGCCAGATTTTTTGACAATTCTCCCATGAACAAAAAAAAATAGTGGGAGATTAAGATTGGCATTTTTGCCTCAGTGCCAGTCCATTGTGTGCCATCTTTCTCATTTTGTGCCACATAAAACCTAGTGTGTAACACGGTGCCAGATTTTTTGACAATTCTCCCATAAATAAAAAAAATAGAGGGAGATTAAGATTGGCATTTTTGCCTCAGTGCCAGTCCAGTGTGTGCCATCTCTCTCATTTTGTGCCACATAAAACTTAGTGTGTAACACGGTGCGATTTTTTGACAATTCTCCCAGGAACAAAAAAAATTGTGGGAGATTAAGATTGGCATTTTTGCCTCAGTGCCAGTCCAGTGTGTGCTATCTCTCATTTTGTGCCACATAAAACCTAGTGTACCAGGATCGGTACCCGGTTCACACTCCCTGAAACCAGGAGACTGGGTGTTGGTGAAGAAGTTTGTGAGGAGATCGCTCGACCCCAGATTTGACGGTCCCTTCCAAGTGCTGCTGACGACACCAACCTCTGTGAAACTAGAGGGAAGGCCCACTTGGATCCACGCATCGCACTGCAAGAAGGCTCCCGTACCAGAAGATACGCCTAAGCCAGAATGATCCTGATGATGGAAAAGACAGTCAAAGAAACAACAAACCTGATGTCGCATCTCCTCCTGGATGAACCTATTCGAATTCAGATTCACCCACCTGATGGCTCCTCCAATCCTGATGATGACGACGAATATGTGGAACTGATCGCACAGAGTCGCCAATATGAGACCATGCATGTTTCTACCCCCGTTTAGGGACAGATCTCCTGATCGCTCATTGCGAAAGACTGTACCGTGTAGGGCGTAGACACTAGGTTTGCGTCGGATCGCCGGCAGCACAAAAGAGTTGCAGCGCTTTGGGACAGGAGGCTAGGCTTAGGGCAAGTGATATCTAAGGGGGGCTTGTGATAGAAATATGTATATCATGTAGATCTCACTTGCATGTATACGCCTTTAAATCATATATATATTCCTTTAAATCACATATACTTACACAAAAGCAAATATATATCTATCTACTCAGCTACTTTATAATCAATTGTCAATTTAACCACATAAGCTAGGCCAGACTGTGCTCGGTACTTTCCGCTATGTCTCAGACACCTTAAAAACGGGAAGTTGGACCAGATGTTCGGGACTGATACCGCTGAGTCTTCTGAAATGGCAGATCAACAAGTGCCAAATGTACTGAGTCCTGGTCAGATGCCTCAACTTTGCCCTACATACCGAGAGCTACATTTTAGTTGCATAATCAGCAGTCATATGCGCATTAATCACAATATTCCATATATATCAGATAACCAATAACTGAATTGTATGTTAATTAACTAACCGCCCCAACCACACCTTTCTATATGCTATTATAAAAACTATGTATCAGGAAATAAAGTCCAGTCTTTGATTGAATGTCAAGCTGTCACCACGTGTCAGACTCATTCTTTAAGGGCTCAGAAATAATTGGGAGCGGCCGCAGCACACACGGGTAGATTTATCCAACCCAAATTTCCATATCACTAGCAGTGTCTGTCTGCGCCACTCAATACAGCTGCCCTCCTTTTCTTTTAAAAAAAATGAGCTGCAATTGTCTGGTTTTCAGCCTGTCGGAATTTTATAACTGCATTGGGGCCACAAGTTTCGTTGGGGTCTACAATCTGTGTCTGCAGCTCCAAGGTGTTCTCCAGGTTGCCTCTCCCTAGCTTCTATCTTCATGCTCTTGTTAAGTAGTTGTTGAAACAACACTGCATTAGGCCTACAACTTGGGTCTGGGTTGTAGAGACGGTGTCTGCCGCTCCAAGGTGTTCTCCAGGTTGCCTCTCCATAGCTTCTATCTTCATGCTCTTAAGTAGTTGTTGAAACAACACTGCATTAGGCCTACAAGTTGGGTCTGGGTTGTAGAGACGGTGTCTGCCGCTCCAAGGTGTTCTCCAGGTTGCCTCTCCCTAGCTTCTATCTTCAAGCTCTCGTTAAGTAGTTGTTGAAACAACACTGCATTAGGCCTACAAGTTGGGTCTGGGTTGTAGAGATGGTGTCTGCCGCTCCAAGGTGTTCTCCAGGTTGCCTCTCCATAGCTTCTATCTTCATGCTCTTGTTAAGTAGTTGTTGAAACAACACTGCATTAGGCCTACAAGTTGGGTCTAGGTTGTAGAGACGGTGTCTGCTGCTCCAAGGTGTTCTCCTGGTATCCTGTCCTGAACTTCCATTTTCAGGCTCTCGTTAAGTAGTTGTTAATGTTACACTGCATTTGGCCTACTAGTTGGGTTGCGGCCTACTAACGGTGTCTGCCGCTCCTTGCTGTTCTCCTGGTTTCCTGTCCTGAACTTCCATTTTCAGGCTCTCGTTAAGTAGTTGTAAAAGTTACACTGCATTTGGCCTACTAGTTGGGTTGGGGCCTACTAACGGTGTCTGCCGCTCCTTGCTGTTCTCCTGGTTTCCTGTTATGACCTGGTGGTTAGGACAAGAATGGACCTGATGGTCAAGAGCACACCGGAAAGACCTGATAGCTACAAAAATACAGGACAAGCTCTGGGAAGTGGAAACTCTGCTGACCGCAATCCCTAATCCTATCACACACACTAGAAATAGCCGTGGATTGCTCCTAACACTCCCTATGCAACTCGTCACAGCCTCAGAACTAGCTAGCCCTAAAGATAGGAAAATAAAGCCTACCTGGCCTCAGAGAAATTCCCCAAAGGAAAAGGCGGCCCCCACATATATTGACTGTGAGTAAGATGAAATCACAAACACAGAGATGAAATAGATTTAGCAAAGAGAGGCCCGACTTACTGAACAGACAGAGGATAGGAAAGGTAACTTTGCGGTCAGCACAAAAACCTACAAAAAGCCACGCAGAGTGAGCAGGGAAAAAAAACCTTCCGCACCGACTCACGGTGCGGAGGCGCCCCTCTGCGTCCCAGAGCTTCCAGCAAGCAAGACAATATTCACAATAGCAAGCTGGACAGAAAAAATAGCAAACTAGAAAATAGCAAAGAGGAACTTAGCTTCTGCTGGAATAAACAGGTAACCAGAACGATCCAGGAGCGAACTAGACCAATAGTACAACATTGACAGCTGGCATGGGGCACAGATCTAAGTGGAGTTAAATAGAGCAGCCCACTAACGACTTAGCCTCGTCACCTGTGGAAGGAAACTCAGAAACACCCACAGCCACCAGAGGAAGTCCATGGACAGAACCAGCCGAAGTACCATTCATGACCACAGGAGGGAGCCCGACAACAGAATTCACAACAGTACCCCCTTCCTTGAGGAGGGGTCACCGAACCCTCACCAGAGCCCCCAGGCCGACCAGGATGAGCCAAATGAAAGGCACGAACCAGATCGGCAGCATGAACATCAGAGGCAAAAACCCAGGAATTATCTTCCTGACCATAACTCTTCCACTTGACCAGGTACTGGAGTTTCCGTCTCGAAATACGAGAATCCAAAATCTTCTCCCCCTCAACCAACACCGGGGCAGGAGGATCAACGGATGGAACCACAGGCGCCACGTATCTCCGCAATAACGACCTATGGAACACATTATGGATGGAAAAAGAAGCTTTAAGGGCCAAACGAAATGACACAGGATTGATAACCTCAGAAATCTTATACGGGCCAAAGAAACGAGGCTTAAACTTAGGAGAGGAAACCTTCATAGGAACATAACGAGACGACAACCAAACCAAATTCCCAACACGAAGTCGGGGACCCACACAGCGCCAGCGGTTAGCGAAACGTTGAGCCTTCTCCTGGGACAATGTCAAATTGTCCACCACATGAGTCCAAATCTGCTGCAACCTATCCACCATAGTATCTACACCAGGACAGTCCGAAGACTCAACCTGCCCTGAAGAGAAACGAGGATGGAAACCAGAATTGCAGAAAAACGGCGAAACCAAAGTAGCCGAGCTGGCCCGATTATTAAGGGCGAACTCAGCCAATGGCAAAAAGGACACCCAATCATCCTGATCAGCAGAAACAAAGCATCTCAGATATGTTTCCAAAGTCTGATTAGTTCGTTCGGCTTGGCCATTTGTCTGAGGATGGAAAGCCGAGGAAAAAGACAAATCAATGCCAATCCTAGCACAAAAGGATCGCCAAAACCTCGAAACAAACTGGGAACCTCTGTCCAAAACGATGTTCTCTGGGATACCATGTAAACGAGCCACATGCTGGAAAAATAATGGCACCAAATCAGAGGAGGAAGGCAATTTAGACAAGGGTACCAAATGGACCATCTTAGAAAAGCGATCACAAACCACCCAAATGACCGACATCTTTTGAGAGTCGGGGAGAGCCGAAATAAAATCCATAGAAATATGCGTCCAGGGCCTCTTCGGAACCGGCAAGGGCAAAAGCAACCCACTGGCACGAGAACAGCAGGGCTTAACCCGAGCACAAGTCCCACAGGACTGCACAAAAGAACGCACATCCCGTGACAAAGACGGCCACCAAAAGGATCTAGCCACCAAATCTCTGGTACCAAATATTCCAGGATGCCCAGCCAACACTGAACAATGCATCTCAGAGATAACTCTACTAGTCCATCTATCAGGGACAAACAGTTTCTCCGCTGGGCAACGGTCAGGTCTATCAGCCTGAAATTTTTGCAGCACCCACCGCAAATCAGGGTAGATGGCAGACAAAATTACCCCCTCTTTGAGAATACCCGCCGGCTTAGGAACACCCAGAGAGTCAGGCACAAAACTACTTGACAGGGCATCAGCCTTCACATTCTTAGAGCCCGGAAGGTACGAAACCACAAAATCAAAACAGGAGAAAAATAACGACTATCGAGCCTGTCTCGGATTCAACTGTTTGGCAGACTCAAGATAAGTCAAATTCTTGTGATCTGTCAAGACGACCACGCGATGCTTGGTTCCTTCAAGCCAATGACGCCACTCCTTGAATGCCCACTTCATGGCCAACAACTCTCGATTACCAACATCATAATTGCGCTCAGCAGGCGAAAACCTTCTAGAAAAGAAAGCACATGGCTTCATCCCCGAGCCATCAGAACTTCTTTGCGACAAAACAGCCCCAGCTCCAATCTCAGAAGCATCAACCTCAACCTGAAACGGGAGCGAAACATCTGGCTGGCACAACACAGGGGCAGAAGAAAAACGATGCTTCGACTCCTGAAAAGCCTCTACAGCTGCAGAAGACCAATTGACCACATCAGCACCCTTCTTGGTCAAATCAGTCAACGGTTTAGCAACACTAGAAAAATTAGCGATGAAGCGCCGATAAAAATTAGCAAAGCCCAGGAACTTTTGCAGGCTCTTCACAGATGTCGGCTGAGTCCAATCATAAATGGCCTGGACTTTAACAGGGTCCATCTCGATAGTAAAAGGGGAAAAAATGAACCCCAAAAATGAAACCTTCTGAACTCCAAAGAGACACTTTGACCCCTTCACAAACAAGGAATTTGCACGAAGGACCTGGAACACCATTCTGACCTGCTTCACATGAGACTCCCAATCATCCGAAAAGACCAAAATATCATCCAAATACACAATCAGGAATTTATCCAGGTACTCTCAGAAGATGTCATGCATAAAGGACTGAAATACTGATGGAGCATTGGAAAGCCCGAATGGCATAACCAGGTGCTCAAAATGGCCCTCGGGCGTATTAAATGCTGTTTTCCATTCATCGCCCTGTTTAATACGCACAAGATTATACGCCCCTCGAAGATCTATCTTGGTGAACCAACTAGCCCCTTTAATACGAGCAAACAAATCAGACAGCAACGGCAAAGGATACTGAAATTTGACTGTAATTTTATTAAGAAGGCAGTAATCAATACAAGGTCTCAAAGAACCATCCTTCTTGGCCACAAAAAAGAACCCTGCTCCTAACGGTGATAACGATGGGCGAATATGGCCTTTCTCCAAGGATTCCTTTATATAACTCCGCATAGCGGCGTGTTCTGGCACAGATAAATTGAACAATCGGCCCTTAGGAAACTTACTACCAGGAATCAAATTAATTGCACAATCGCAATCCCTATGAGGAGGTAGGGCACTGGCTTTGGGCTCATCAAATACATCCCGATAATCCGACAAAAACTCTGGAACTTCAGAAGGAGTGGAAGACGAAATTGACAAAAATGGAACATCACCATGTACCCCCTGGCAACCCCAGCTGGACACAGACATAGATTTCCAGTCCAATACTGGATTATGAACCTGTAGCCATGGCAACCCCAAAACGACCACATCATGCAGATTATGCAACACCACAAAGCGGATATCCTCCTGATGTGCAGGAGCCATGCACATGGTCAATTGGGTCCAGTACTGAGGCTTATTCTTGGCCAAAGGCGTAGCATCAATTCCTCTCAATGGAATAGGATACTGCAAGGGCTCCAAGAAAAAACCACAGCACCTAGCATACTCCAAGTCCATCAAATTCAGGGCAGCGCCTGAATCCACAAATGCCATAACAGAATAGGATGACAAAGAGCAAATCAGAGTAACGGACAATAGAAATTTAGACTGTACCGTACCAATGGTGGCAGACCTAGCGAACCGCTTAGTGCGCTTAGGACAATCGGAGATAGCATGAGTGGAATCACCACAGTAAAAACATAGCCCATTCCGACGTCTGTGTTCTTGCCGTTCAGCTCTGGTCAAAGTCCTGTCACATTGCATAGGCTCAGGCCCATGCTCAGATAGTACCGCCAAATGGTGCACAGCTTTACGCTCACGCAAGCGTCGATTGATCTGAATGGCCAAAGGCATAGACTCATTCAGACTAGCAGGCATGGGAAATCCCACCATGACATCCTTAAGGGCTTCAGAGAGACCCTTTCTGAAGATTGCTGCCAGGGCACATTCATTCCACTGAGTGAGCACAGACCACTTTCTAAACTTCTGACAATATAGCTCCGCTTCATCCTGACCCTGACACAGAGCCAGCAAGATTATCTCTGCCTGATCCACTGAATTAGGTTCGTCATAAAGCAATCCAAGCGCCAGGAAAAACGCATCAACATCACGCAATGCCGGATCTCCTGGCGCAAGGGAAAATGCCCAGTCTTGAGGATCACTACGTATCAAAGAAATAATGATCTTTACTTGTTGAACAGGGTCACCTGAGGAGCGAGGTTTCAAGGCAAGAAACAATTTACAATTATTTTTGAAATTCAAGAACTTAGATCTATCCCCAGAAAATAAATCAGGAATTGGAATCCTAGGCTCTGACATCGGATTCTGAACCACAAAATCTTGAATGTTTTGAACCCTTGTAGTGAGATTATCCATCCAAGAGGACAGACATTGAATGTCCATGTTTACACCTGTGTCCGGAACCACCCAGAGGTAAAGGGGAAAAGAGAGACAAAACACACTGCAAAGAAAAAAAAATGGTCTCAGAACTTCTCTTATCCCTCTATTGAGATGCATTAATACTTTGGGCCAGCTGTACTGTTATGACCTGGTGGTTAGGACAAGAATGGACCTGATGGTCAAGAGCACCCGGAAAGACCTGATAGCTACAAAAATACAAGACAAGCTCTGGGAAGTGGAAACTCTGCTGACCGCAATCCCTAATCCTATCACACACACTAGAAATAGCCGTGGATTGCTCCTAACGCTCCCTATGCAACTCGTCACAGCCTCAGAACTAGCTAGCCCTAAAGATAGGAAAATAAAGCCTACCTTGCCTCAGAGAAATTCCCCAAAGGAAAAGGCAGCCCCCACATATATTGACTGTGAGTAAGATGAAATCACAAACACAGAGATGAAATAGATTTAGCAAAGAGAGGCCCGACTTACTGAACAGACAGAGGATAAAAAAGGTAACTTTGCGGTCAGCACAAAAACCTACAAAAAGCCACACAGAGTGAGCAGGGAAAAAAAACCTTCCGCACCGACTCACGGTGTGGAGGCGCCCCTCTGCGTCCCAGAGCTTCCAGCAAGCAAGACAATATTCACAATAGCAAGCTGGACAGAAAAAATAGCAAGCTAGAAAATAGCAAAGAGGAACTTAGCTTCTGCTGGAATAAACAGGTAACCAGAACGATCCAGGAGCGAACTAGACCAATAGTACAACATTGACAGCTGGCATGGGGCAAAGATCTAAGTGGAGTTAAATAGAGCAGCCCACTAACGACTTAGCCTCGTCACCTGTGGAAGGAAACTCAGAAACACCCACAGCCACCAGAGGAAGTCCATGGATAGAACCAGCCGAAGTACCATTCATGACCACAGGAGGAAGCCCGACAACAGAATTCACAACAGTTTTCTGTCCTGAACTTCCATTTTCAGGCTCTCGTTAAGTAGTTGTTAATATTACACTGCATTTGGCCTACAAGTTGGGTTGGGGCCTACTAACGGTGTCTGCCGCTCCTTGCTGTTCTCCTGGTTTCATTGTCCTGAACTTCCATTTTCAGGCTCTCGTTAATTAGTTGTTAATATTACACTGCATTTGGCCTACTAGTTGGGATGGGGCCTACTAACGGTGTCTGCCGCTCCTTGCTGTTCTCCTGGTTTCCTGTCCTGAACTTCCATTTTTAGGCTCTCGTTAAGTAGTTGTTAACCCTTATCCGGCTGAATAGGTACAATTGTAACTATTCCGTTTTAAAATTGCAATAACTTTTTTTTGAAAAGACGTAGAGGGCTGAAATTTCGTGACATCTCTACATTTTTGGTCCAGAATATATTGGCCAAATTTCAATAAAATATCTCCACCCGCTTCCGAGATAAGGGGTCGAGATCTTTTTGCATCCATAACAAGCTGCATAGGTACAAATGTACCTCATATATTTTGAATGAAGATAATGCAAGGGAAAAAGCATAAATTTTTTTTTAATGATAATGCTATTTAACTATTATAAACAAGTAAAAAACTGTTCATTTACATTATAAAAGAAAATGTAAGAAACTTTTTTTTATTGATTTTCTTTGCAAGTAATGCATGTTGGCTTTGCTACAGAGTGTTCATCGCAAATGGGTTTCACACAAACCACACAAGACTTTCTAGTCTTGCGTTGTTTTCGCCTCAGGTCTCTGCAGACATAGCAACTACCAACAACAGGGGAGGGTCCACGACTACCATGAGGTATTTTGGGGCCAGCTGCTGGCTGCGATGCTACCACAATGCATCGTCCAAGCACCATTTCTACTGCACCTCGAAGAAAATGGTTTCTCATTATCATTTTGTTTGTACTACGCTCTTCAATTGCAATCATACACAGCTGATTTGCGAGATCTTTCAGGAACTTTCTTCGTTGATCCTTTGCCCTGAAGCTTGGATTGTGTTCTCTGTAGATGATGTAGGATGCTAACCCACTGACATCAATCATATTGTAGAAAAATGCCAAAGTCCAACGTGATGTTCGTCGTTTCACAGTGTACTCTCCCAACATTTTATCCATAACATCAACGCCACCTTTTGTTATGTTGTAGTATTTTATTATCTCTGGCTTGGCTGCTAGTGTCTCTTCAACTTCTCCCGTCATGTGCATAGATGATAGAAGCACGACTGATTTGTTCTTCTTTGGTACATATGAACAGACTGTTGCATCATGATTGTAGGCAAAATTTGTCGAGTATACAGGCCTTTCTTTGGCAGGCTGCATGTTGTTAGGTAGGAACCTTTTGTTTTTTCTCACTGTACCAACTAGTGTCATGTTCCAGGAGTTCAATACCTTAGCTAGTTCCATGGTTGTAAAGAAGTTATCGGTGGTGACATTTCTTCCAGAGCCTTTATACGAGCTCACTAGGTCCAATACTGTTCGTTCTCCAATGTTTACTTGTCGAGGACCATCAGTTGGTTTCCCAGTGTAGAGCTGACCTTGTAAAGGGTAGGCATTTGATGAGTCACAAGCCCTGAAAATCTTTATGCCATATTTAGCTGGTTTTGAAGGTATATACTGGGTAAATTTAGTATGACCTCTAAATGGAAATAATTGCTCGTCGACGGTGATACAATGATATGGCTTGTAGGCTCTCTCCAGATTACTGTTCAGCATTGTCCAGATGTCCCGTATTGGTGCAGCTTTATCTGTTTGCACACGTTCTGCACGTGTATTTTCGTTGTCAAACCTGATAAATCTGAGTATCATCTTGAAGCGGTCACGAGACATGGCTGCACGTTTAAGAGGCAGAGCAGCAACATTCCACATTTCCTCCAGATTCTCTTTGTTGGCTCTGTGCACACCAGCAGCAATCAGTATGCCCAAAAATGCATGAAGTTCAGTTTCAGTAAATTGCTTGAATGTTTTTTGTGGTGGCCGTTTGGAAGAATCAGGAAAACGTTGTACCAGTTCGTTGTTGTAAGCATCACAAACTCTCTTGGCCTTTCGATTCGTTTCCCGTAATATGATGTCACACATCTCGGGAGTCATGATGGACTTGAATAGCTCTTTTGCTGTATATAGGTTGCTGATTGCTGCAGGGCCACCTCTTTGTCGTAGGACATTACGAGATTTTGTTTGTGCATTTGGCAGTGGATTACTGCACCATTGAGTTTCATCCTTAGCAGTCCAAATGTCGCCTGCACTTTGAGGCACAGAATCATCCTCAACACTTTCGTCTGATTCGTATTCATTTTCATGCTCTATGACCATTTCTTGTTCAATGTCTGAATCTTCTTCAGTAACATCCACTTGTGGTACATAGTTTTCATCATCAGATGGAACATATGGTTCATCCTCATGCTCAGAATCAGATTCTTCTAGCATTCGCATTATTTCGTCAGACGTAAATCTGTAAATATGAAAAAATGTAAAATAAATAATTTTCCGAAATACTACATTATTGGCTTTTCACAAAATTATACTAACCTGCAAACACGTTTTCTTGGATTATGGCGGAAACTAGATCCAGCATTACTATCACTCATGATGACTTGCTAGATGAATTTTGGCTTCGTATTTTGTGCTGAATATAAATAAAACATCGTAAAACAATATGTAGATACTAATTATTATCCATTTTTCGTATAAAAATTATACCTATAGTGATAAGTTTCATACAAAATATATGTAAGCCAAGTCCAGGCTGAAAGACAATTTGACTGTTCTGTCCCCACATAATGAGAATAAAGGTATAACTGGCTGTTAGATGCTGTGAGACTTTCCTACCTTCGTTTCCAAGAAATTGAAGACTTCACAAGCCTAGAAATGTGTGCTCACAGCAATGAGATGAACAGCAAAATGGCTAATGAGAGGAGGGAGGCAGGAAGACAAGTAGAAGCCACTCCCAGTTTGAATTAACTTAATTGACAGCAACATAAGTGACCAGTAACAACACTGAACAATAGATATCAGCATAACATTTGTAGCTGAATGAACTTTAGTTTCTGAAACCAAGTAAAGTCTTCCCACAGTGGAGGTATATGTGAAGGTACAATTGTACCTATGCAGCCTGTTAAGGTTGTAAAATTATGCAGCCTGACAAGGGTTAATGTTACACTGCATTTGGCCTACTAGTTGGGTTGGGACCTGTTGTGAATTCCGCTCTTGGGCTCCCTCCGGTGGTTGTAAGTGGCACTTTTGTGAGTTCTGCTCTTAGGCTCCCTCCAGTGGTTTTAAGTGGAATGGCTGCTCCTTGGATTTAGCTGTCAGCAGCTGCTTCCACTGATTGTCTTTGCTTCTCGGCTATTTAGCCTGGCTCTTTCCTTCAGCTTGTGCCACTTGTCAATGGTTCCTGGTTGGATTCACATCTCTTTGGATTTCCCTGTTATCCTGACCAGTTCAGCAAAGCTAAGTCCTTGCTTGCTCTTTTCTGTCCACAGGTTGTGGACTTATCCGTTCTGTGCTTTCTATGTTTGTCCAGCTTGTCAGTATGAATTAATTCTGTGATGCTGGAAGCTCTGGGAAGCAGATTTACCCTCCACACCTTCAGTCAGGTGTGGAGATTTTTGTAAACTCTGTGGATTTTTTGTAGTGTTTTATACTGACCGCACAGTATTCCATCCTGTCCTATCTATCTAGCTAGACTGGCCTCCTATGCTCATCCTAGTTTCATTCTGTGTATGTCTTTTCCCTATCCACTCACAGTCATTACTTGTGGGGGGCTATCTATCCTTTGGGGATTTTCTCTGAGGCAAGATAGTTTTGCTGTTTCTATCTTTAGGGGTAGTTAGTTCTCAGGCTGTGACGAGGTGCCTAGGGAGTGTTAGGAGCATCCCAGGGCTACTTCTAGTGTTGTGTTGAGCTTAGGGACTGCAGTCAGTACAGGTACCACCTCCTTCAGAGCTCGTCCCATGTTGCTCCTAAACCACCAGTTCATAACAGTACAAGTGGCCACAAATGAATTAAATGCATCTCAAAAGAAGGAAAAAATTCTGAGCCATTTTTTTTCTGTGCTCTCTTTTGTCTTTTTTTTCCTCTTGATCTCTGGGTGGTTCAGGATTTATGCTCTGGCATGGATGTTCAGGGTTTGTTTTCTCGTGTGGATCAACTTGCTGCAAGAGTACAGAGTATCCAAGATTATGTTGTCCAGACTCCGGCTTTGGAGCCTAGAATTCCTACTCCTGATTTGTTTTTTGGAGACAGATCCAAGTTTTTGAACTTTAAAAATAACTGCAAATTGTTTTTTGCTTTGAAACCCCGTTCTTCTGGTGATCCCATTCAGCAAGTTAAAATCATCATATCCTTTCTGCGTGGTGACCCTCAGGACTGAGCATTCTCCCTTGAATCAGGGGATCCGGCATTGCTGAATGTAGACGCATTTTTTCAAGCGCTCGGATTATTGTATGACGAACCTAATTCTGTGGATCATGCTGAAAAAACCCTGTTGGCCTTGTGTCAAGGTCAGGAAGCGGCAGAATTATACTGCCAAAAATTTAGGAAATGGTCTGTGCTCACTAAATGGAATGAGGATGCTCTGGCTGCTATTTTCAGAAAAGGTCTTTCTGAAGCCCTTAAAGATGTTATGGTGGGCTTCCCTACGCCTACTGGTTTGAGCGAATCTATGTCTCTAGCCATTCAGATTGATCGGCGTTTGCGCGAGCGCAAAGCTATGCACCATATGGCAGTGTCCTCTGAGCACAGTCCTGAACCTATGTAATGTGATAGGATTTTGACTAGAACAGAACGGCAGGAATTCAGACATCAGAATAGGCTGTGTTTTTACTGTGGTCATTCTGCTCATGTTATTTCTGATTGCCCTAAACGTACTAGGAGGGTCGCTAGGTCTGTTATCATTAGTACTGTACAGCCTAAATTTCTATTATCCGTGACCCTGATTTGCTCATTGTCGTCCTTTTCTGTCATGGCATTTGTGGATTCAGGCGCTGCCCTGAACTTAATGGACTTAGAATTCGCCAGGCGCTGTGGTTTTTCCTTGCAGCCTTTGCAGAGCCCTATTCCTTTGAGGGGCATTGATGCTACTCCATTGGCCAAGGATAAACCTCAGTACTGGACGCAGATGACCATGTACATGGCTCCTGCACATCAGGAAAATTGCCGTTTTCTGATGTTACATAACCTGCATGATGTTGTTGTACTGGGTTTTCCATGGTTGCAGGAACATAATCCGGTGCTGGATTGGAAAACTATGTCTATGACTAGTTGGGGTTGTCAAGGGGTACATAGTGACGTTCCTTTGATGTCAATTTCCTCTGCCCCCTCTTCTGAGGTCCCTGAGTTTTTGTCGGATTTCCAGGATGTATTTGATGAGCCCAAGTCCAGTTCCCTTCCTCCACATAGGGACTGTGATTGTGCTATTAACTTGATTCCTGGTTGTAAGTTCCCTAAGGGCCGACATTTCAATCTGTCTGTGCCAGAGCATGCCGCCATGCGGAGCTAAGTTAAGGAATCTTTGGAGAAAGGGCATATTCGGCCGTCTTCGTCACCATTGGGAGCGGGATTCTATTTTGTTGCTAAGAAGGATGGCTCCTTGAGACCCTGTATAGATTATCGTCTTCTTAATAAGATCACGGTCAAATTCCAATACCCCTTGCCTTTGCTTTCTGATTTGTTTGCTCAGATTAAGGGGGCTAGTTGGTTTACTAAGATTGACCTCCAAGGGGCATATAATCTTGTTCGTATTAAACAGGTTGACGAATGGAAAACTGCATTTAATACGCCTGAAGGCCATTTTGAATACCTTGTGATGCCATCCGGGCTCTCTAATGCTCCATCTGTGTTCCAATCCTTCATGCATGATATTTTCCGCAATTATCTTGATAAATTCATGGTTGTATATTTGGATGATATTTTGATTTTTTCCGATGATTGGGAGTCTCATGTGAAGCAGGTCAGGATGGTGTTCCAGATCCTTCGTGATAATGCTTTTTTTGTGAAGGGGTCTAAGTGCCTATTCGGAGTTCAGAAAGTCTCTTTTTTGGGTTTTATTTTTTCTCCCTCGTCTATGGAAATGGATCCTGTTAAGGTCCAAGCTATTCATGACTGGATTCAACCCACATCTGTGAAGAGCCTTCAAAAATTTTTGGGCTTTGCTAATTTCTATCGCCGTTTCATTGCCAACTTTTCCAGTGTGGTTAAGCCCCTTACTGATTTGACGAAGAAAGACGCTGATGTGACGAATTGGTCCTCTGCGGCTGTTGAGGCCTTTCGGGAGCTTAAACGCCGATTTACTTCTGCCCCTGTGTTGCGTCAGCCGGATGTTTCTCTTCCTTTTCAGGTTGAGGTTGACTCTTCTGAGATTGGGGCAGGGGCCGTTTTGTCTCAGAGGGATTCTGATGGTTCTTTGATGAAACCGTGTGCTTTTTTATCCAGAAAGTTTTAACCTGCGGAACGCAATTATGATGTCGGCAATCGGGAGTTGTTGTCTATGAAGTGGGCGTTTGAGGAGTGGCAACATTGGCTTGAGGGAGCTAAGCACCGCGTTGTGGTTTGACTGATCATAAGAATCTGATTAACCTCGAGTCGGCCATGCGGCTGAATCCTAGGCAGGCTCGATGGTCCCTGTTTTTCTCCCGTTTTGATTTTGTGGTCTCGTATCTTCCGGGATCTAAGAATGTTAAGGCTGATGCCCTCTCTAGGAGTTTTTCGCCTGATTCTCCTGGAGTCCTTGAGCCGGTT
The DNA here is from genome assembly GCF_032444005.1 of Ranitomeya imitator. Classification (NCBI taxonomy): domain Eukaryota; kingdom Metazoa; phylum Chordata; class Amphibia; order Anura; family Dendrobatidae; genus Ranitomeya; species Ranitomeya imitator. Next base: position 81,062,383 of record NC_091285.1, read on the forward strand.
GGCATTCTTAAGGAAGGGGTGATTCTTTCTTCCATCTCCCCTGATTTGCGGCGGGTGCTTCGGGAATTTCAGGCTGATAGGCCTGACCGCTGTCCAGTGGGGAAGCTGTTTGTTCCTGATGGATGGACTAGTAAGGTGATTTCTAAGGTTCATTGTTCAGTGTTGGCTGGTCATCCTAGGATTTTTGGTACCAGAGATTTGGTTGCTAGGTCCTTTTGGTGGCCTTCCTTGTCGCGCGATGTGCGTCCTTTTGTGCAGTCCTGTGGGACTTGCGCCCGAGCCAAGCCTTGCTGTTCCCGAGCTAGTGGGTTGCTTTTGCCTTTGCCGGTCCTGAGAGGCCCTGGACGCATATTTCCATGGATTTTATTTCAGATCTTCCTGTTTCCCAGAAGATGTCTGTTATCTGGGTTGTTTGTGACCGGTTCTCTAAAATGGTTCATCTGGTACCTTTGCCTAAGTTGCCTTCCTCCTCAGATTTGGTTCCATTGTTTATTCAGCATGTGGTTCGTTTGCATGGCATTGTGTCTGACAGAGGTTCTCAGTTTGTCTCTAGGTTTTGGCGGGCCTTTTGTGCTAGGATGGGCATTGATTTGTCTTTTTCTTCGGCGTTTCTGTTATGAACAGGTAATTCAGAACCACAATGGACATTGAAGTTCAGAGCACACAAAGTGACCTGACAATTACCAAAAAACATAGGACGAGCTCTGAGACGTGGGAACTCTGCTGACCGCAATCCCTAATCCTATCCAACCACACTAGAGGTAGCCGTGGAGCGCTCCTGACCAGACGTATGCGCCTCGAGCACAGCCTGAGAAACTAGCTAGCCCTGAAGATAGAAAAATAAGCCTATCTTGCCTCAGAGAGATACCCCAAAGGAAAAGGCAGCCCCCCACATATAATGACTGTGAGTTGAGATGAAAATACAAACGCAGAGATGAAATAGATTTAGCGAAGTGAGGCCCGACTTACTGAACAGACCGAAGATAGGAAAGATTGCTTTGCGGTCAACACAAAACCCTACAAACAACCACGCAGAGGGGGCAAAAAGACCCTCCGCACCGACTAACGGTACGGAGGTGCTCCCTCTGCGTCCCAGAGCTTCCAGCAAGCAAGAAAAATCAATAATGCAAGCTGGACAGAAAAAATAGCAAACAAAAATAACACAAGCAAAACTTAGCTTATGCAGAGCAGACAGGCCACAGGAACGATCCAGGAGGAAGCAAGACCAATACTAGAACATTGACTGGAGGCCAGGAGCAAAGCACTAGGTGGAGTTAAATAGAGCAGCACCTAACGACTTCACCACATCACCTGAGGAAGGAAACTCAGAAGCCGCAGTACCACTCACATCCACCAACGGAAGCTCATAGACAGAATCAGCCGAAGTACCACTTGTGACCACAGGAGGGAGCTCTGCCACAGAACTCACAACACATTTCATCCTCAGACTAATGGCCAAACTGAGCGAACTAATCAGACCTTGGAGACCTATTTGAGATGCTTTGTGTCTGCTGATCAGGATGATTGGGTGGCTTTCTTGCCGTTGGCCGAGTTTGCCCTTAATAATCGGGCTAGTTTGGCTACTTTGGTTTCACCTTTCTTTTGTAATTTTGGTTTTCATCCTCATTTTTCTTCTGGGCAGGTTGAGCCTTCTGATTGTCCTGGTGTGGATTCTGTGGTGGACAGGCTGCTGCAGATTTGGACTCATGTGGTGGACAATTTGACATTGTCTCAGGAAAGGGCTCAACGTTTTGCTAACCGCCGTCGGTGTGTTGGTCCCCGGCTTCGTGTGGGGGATTTGGTTTGGTTGTCTTCTCGTCATGTTCCTATGAAGGTTTCTTCCCCTAAGTTTAAGCCTCAGTTTATTGGTCCTTATAAAATTTCTGAAATGATTAATCCGGTGTCTTTTTGTTTGGCTCTTCCAGCCTCTTTTGCCATTCATAATGTTTTCCATAGATCTTTGTTGCGGAGATATGTGGTGCCCGTTGTTCCCTCAGTTGATCCTCCTGCCCCGATGTTGGTTGAGGGAGAGTTGGAATATGAGGTTGAGAAAATTTTGGATTCTCGTTTTTCGAGGCGGAGGCTTCAGTATCTTGTCAAGTGGAAGGGTTATGGCCAGGAGGATAATTCTTGGGTTGTTGCCTCCGATGTCCATGCCACCGATTTGGTTCGTGCTTTTCACTTGGCTCGTCCTGATCGGCCTGGGGGCTCTGGTGAGGGTTCGGTGACACCTCCTCAAGGGGGGGTACTGTTGTGAATTCCGCTCTTGGGCTCCCTCCGGTGGTTGTAAGTGGCACTTTTGTGAGTTCTGCTCTTGGGCTCCCTCCGGTGGTTTTAAGTGGAATGGCTGCTCCTTGGATTTAGCTGTCAGCAGCTGCTTCCACTGATTGTCTTTTCTGCTCGGCCATTTAGCCTGGCTCTTTCCTTCAGCTTGTGCCACTTGTCAATGGTTCCTGGTTGGATTCACATCTCTTTGGATTTCCCTGTTATCCTGACCAGTTCAGCAAAGCTAAGTCCTTGCTTGCTCTTTTCTGTCCACAGGTTGTGGACTTATCCGTTTTGTGCTTTCTATGTTTGTCCAGCTTGTCAGTATGAATTAATTCTGTGATGCTGGAAGCTCTGGGAAGCAGATTTACCCTCCACACCTTTAGTCAGGTGTGGAGATTTTTGTAAACTCTGTGGATTTTTTGTAGTGTTTTATACTGACCGCACAGTATTCCATCCTGTCCTATCTATCTAGCTAGACTGGCCTCCTATGCTCATCCTAGTTTCATTCTGTGTATGTCTTTTCCCTCTCCACTCACAGTCATTACTTGTGGGGGGCTATCTCTCCTTTGGGGATTTTCTCTGAGGCAAGATAGTTTTCCTGTTTCTATCTTTAGGGGTAGTTAGTTCTCAGGCTGTGACGAGGTGCCTAGGGAGTGTTAGGAGCATCCCACGGCTACTTCTAGTGTTGTGTTGAGCTTAGGGACTGCGGTCAGTACAGATACCACTTCCTTCAGAGCTCGTTCCATGTTGCTCCTAAACCACCAGATCATAACAGGGGCCTACTAACGGTGTCTGCCGCTCCTTGCTGTTCTCCTCCACTGAAGAAAGCTGTGCCGCCTGTTTAATACTGTTGCCAATTTTGAACTGCATTTAGACTACTTACTGATTTGGGCCTACTCTCTGTGTCAGCCTCTCATTACAGTTGTCCTCCACTGAACAAAGCAATGCCACCTGGTTAGTCCTGTTACCAATTTTGAAATGCATTTAGCCCACTTTATTATTTGGGCCTATATCTGTGTTTCCTCCTCATCCTGCCCATTGCCCAGCCAGTGCTAGATGACACTGCTGGTACATTGACCCAGACCGCTACATTCCCCTTGCATGCTACACAGCCAGATTCTGACCCTGCTGAAAGTGAGGTTCCCCTTCCCGCATACTATACCACCTTATACGGGGACAAATAGGAAGGTGCAGATGAAAGTGCAGGTTCCTTAATCAGGTGGGGGGGGCCCACTCGTTCGCATTGCCACTGGCACAGGGCCCCTCATAGTACGCAAAAGTGTCGCTGCTGGTGGGAGGCGCCCCGCCGTGCAAACACACCGCCGTACTTTGAGGGGCCCTGTGCCAGTGGCAATGCGAACGAGTGGGCCCCCCATGCTTGCTCTGGATCACAGCACTTGCAAAGTTGAAATACTTACCTCTCCCTGCTCCACTGCCGTGACGTGGTCCATGTTTCCTGGGCCCACTAAATATTTGACCCAGCCATACCCCCCACAAATTTTGCTAAATTACCCCCAATGTCCAATGCCTAACTATTATTATAAGGTAAATTAAGGTTGACAAGCTTCAGTTCCAAGAATGGATGTTTTGCCATCAAAATGGGCACTGTAGGAGTTTTCCTGGCCTCCACTCACTGCCGACTATGCTTCCCCATTGACTTGCATTGGGTTTCGTGTTTCGGTCGATCCTGACTTTACGCGATAATCGGCCGATTTCACTCAACTCGACTTTTGAGATAGTCAGGTTTCGCGAAACCCGACTCGACCCTAAAAAACTAAAAGTCGCTCAACCCTACTGATGACAACTGACAGCTATGAACATTACTGGAAAATGCAGACAAGCAGGCGAAGTCCAGAGGACCACTGACAGGTAACAAGATTAGTGGAGACTACAGACAAGTAGGTGAAATCCTCCACTTACAGGTAGCTAGGTAACTTAAAACCGCAGACAAGTAACTCATAGATGGGAAACCACAGATAGCCAGGAGACGTCCTGATGACTATGGACTGGAACTGTGCACAGACAAACTAAAATAGTCTATGGCAAGTGTTAATGTAATACCAAGGTTCAGGTGTGTGTCTTGGGAGGCCTTATATAAGTCAAGGAAATGCAATACATGGGAGCATGGCGGTTTACTTGCAAAACCTGATGTGGAGCTCAAGAAAATCTAACAGACCGAGACGTGTGTAACACACTGATTAACATTGACTTTGTAGCTCTGTAGATAGTGTAAAATGTATAGTGTAAGTATACAGGTAACGCAGGGATCACTGTTGACATTATACTCGTATATAGAAGCTCAGTAGATAGTATATATTATATAAGGTAACAGGGGATCATCAGTGATATTATATCCAGGATCTCTATAGATAGTGTATAGTATAAGTATACTGGTAATACGGTGATCGGCTGATCGCCTCTGACTTCATACACAGGAGATCTGTGCATAGTATATAATATATGGTATGCAGGTACTGCAATGATCACCGGATATAGGAGCCCCATAGATACTATGTAGTGTAAGTACTAAGGTAAATACATTGATCACTAGTAATATTATACACATTAGCTTTGCAGATAGTATATAGTGTAAGTGTACAGGTAATATAGTGATTATTATTATTATTATTATTAATTTATTACTAACATTATACACAGGAGCACTGCAGCTAGTATATAATGTATAGTGTAAGTATACAGATAATACAGTGATCACTAGTGACATTATGAAAGAGTTAAGTTGACTATATTCAAACTTTTTTAGATCTTTTAGTCAGATGTTTCTATGGTTACTGAAGTACAATTGTTAGCATTTTATAAGTTTTTAAACATTAACAAATTCATGAAGCTCATAGAAACACTCAATGTTTATAAAGTTGACTCTTATTTTGCAAGACTTCTACCTTTCGTCCTGGTATACTGACTATCAGTTACTGGTCCAAGCCCTGGCTTATGGCAACCCATTGTTGCCTAGTCAGTGCTTGGAGTTTATCACAATTGCTATTGTTTTGTTTTTCCACCAGCTTTCGAGATTGACCAAAGGTTCTCAATGGGATTGAGTTCTAAAGAGTTTCCTGTTCATGGACCAAAAATCTTAATGCTTTATTCACAAAGCTACTCAGTTATCACTTTTGCCTTGTGACAAGGTGCTTTGTCATTGCAACAGTAAAACATACTAATACCATTCATGTGTGATGTTCATCCAATGGAGTGGGCTCTCTCAAAATTTTGTTTACGAACATTGCCATCAATGAAGAATAATATCTAAACATTCTCCAAGAGCAACTTCTGACAATCCAGGAACAATTTGGTGATGAACAATTCATTGTGCAGCATGATGGTGCACCATGCCACAAAGCAAAAATGATAACCAAGTTGCTCGGTGAACAAAACATTGAAGGTTTCGGTCTAGAATCAGGAAATGCCCAAGCACTCCATGCCATTAAGAACCTGTGGTCGATCTTCAAAAATCTGGTGGACAAACAAACACCGAAATTGTGTTAAATTCTAAGCACTGATGAGATAAGGATGGGATATCAAGCACGCCTGGGGGGGCGAATCGCAGAAATCTTGAAAAGGCTCAACACGATAAATATGGAGAATTTGCATAAACTTGACACATTTGGCAATAAAAGGTAAAAACTTATAAAATTCTTATAACTTTACTTCACTTACCATAGAAACTTCTGACTAAAAGATCTAAAAGACAATAAAAAAAAAAAGAAAACTCTACGAAAACCAAAATGTATTAACTTCAAATAATCTGCAACCAGCACAAGCAAGTCCAATTCAGTGTGTCAAAGTGGTCTCACACTCTCTAAAATCCCATATAAATTGAAACAACGAACAAATGTATTCATCAAATAGAAATATTTGTGTCCAATAAAGTGCAAAAATACAGTCCAGCAATAATATACGGTTGAAACTAGAAGGCACATATGCATGTTTTTTCTCAGTATCTGACATGGTACCAAATACTAATGAAATGTGTGTAAACTTTTGACTTTGCAGTAATAAAAATGCCTTAAAACATTCTCTCTGATTATTATGGCATTTGGCAAATATTAATAATTATGGTAATACTAATTGACTTGAAGCGGGAAAGTTTCATTCCGATTTCATGTCAGATATTGGGAAAAACATGCATATCTGTCTTTTCATATAGTGTATGTACACTTCTGATTTCAACTGTATACTGTACAAGAAGTAGTTCACTTTCGGTGCATACTGCTACCTTAAATGGACTTTGCTGTATATCCGCAGGAGAAACAGCTACATGTTGAGACACTGTAAGGCGGGACAAGACGCCCATAGACCCACTACCCCCGAAACACCGAACAGGTGTCAGGGCGTCTTGTTTCTCCCTGAAGTGTTTAGGCATGTAAGGCCGGCGTCACACTTAGCGTAGGGAAATACGGTCCATTTTGTACAGGCGTAAGACACAGAAAAATTCCTGAACAGTGATCCGTATTCAAAGCGAAGATGCAATTTTTTCTCTAAAAATTATCCGTGTGTCATCCGTATGGCATCCGTGCAGCGAGATTTTCTCACAGGATTGCAAAATGGACATAGAATGGATCCATGGGCTCAAATATTCGTGAAAACATATATACAGTGTATATATATATATATATATATATATATATATATATATACAGTACAGACCAAAAGTTTGGACACACCTTCTCATTTAAAGATTTTTCCATATTTTCATGACTATGAAAATTGTACATTCACCCTGAAAGCATCAAGACTATGAATTACCACATGTGGAATTATATACAAAAAAGTGTGAAACAACTGAAATTATGTCTTATATTCTGGATTCTTCAAAGTAGCCACCTTTTGCTTTCATGACTGCTTTGCGCACTCTTGGCATTCCCTTGATGAGCTTCAAGAGGTAGTCACCGGGAATGGTCTTCCAACAATCCTAAAGGAGTTCCCAGAGATGCTTAGCACGTGTTTGCTCTTTTGCCTTTGTTCTGCGGTCCAGCTCACCCCAAACCATCTCGATTGGGTTCAGGTCTGGTGACAGTGGAGGCCAGGTCATCTGGCGTAGCACCCCATCACTCTCCTTCTTGGTCAAATAGCCCTTACACAGCCTGGAGGTGTGTTTGGGGTCATTGTCCTGTTGAAAAATAAATGATGGTCCAACTACACCAAACAGGATGGAATAGCATGCCACTGCAAGATGCCATCAATTTTGAATAAATCCCCAACAGTGTCACCAGCAAAGCACCCCCACACCATCATACCTCCTCCTCCATGCTTCACGGTGGGAACCAGGCATGTAGAGTCCATCCGTTCACCTTTTCTGCATCGGACAAAGACACGGTGGTTGGAACCAAAGATCTCTAATTTGGACTCATCAGACCAAAGCACAGATTTCCACTGGTCTAATGTCAATTCCTTGTGTTCTTTAGCACAAACAAGTCTTTTCTGCCTGTTACTTGTCCTTAGAAGTGGTTTTCTAGAAGCTATTTTACCATGAAGGCCTGCTGCACAAAGTCTCCACTTAACAGTTGTTGTAGAGATGTGTCTGCTGCTAGAACTCTGTGTGGCATTGACAAGGTCTCTAATCTGAGCTGCTGTTAACCTGCGATTTGTGAGGCTGGTGACTCAGATAAACTTATCCTCAGAAGCAGAGGTGACTCTTGGTCTTCCTTTCCTGGGGCGGTCCTCATGTGAGCCAGTTTCTTGGTAGTGCTTGATGGTTTTTGCCACTGCACTTGGGGACACTTTCAAAGTTTTCCCAATTTTTCAGACTGACTGACCTTCAATTCTTAAAGTAATGATGGCCACTAGTTTTTCTTTACGTAGCTGCTTTGTTTCTTGCCATAATACAAATTCTAACAGTCTATTCAAGTAGGATGCTCAGCTGTGTATCCACCAGACTTCTGCACAACACAAATGATGGTCCCAAACCCATTCATAAGGCAAGAAATCCCACTTATTAAAACTGACAGGGCACAACTGTGAAGTGAAAACCATTCCCGGTGACTACCTCTTGAAGCTCATCAAGAGAATGCCAAGAGTGTGTAAAGCAGTCATCAAAGCTATTTTGAAGAACCTAGAATATAAGACATTATTTCAGATGTTTCACACTTTTTTGTTAAGTATATAATTCCACATGTGTTAATTCATAGTTTTGATGCCTTCAGTGTGAATGTACAATTTCCATAGTCATGAAAATACAGAAAAATCTTTAAATGAGAAGGTGTGTTCAAACTTTTGGTCAGTACTGTATATGTGTTAGAAAAATTCCCACGCTAAAGTTCATATGAGTTTATGCCAGCAGGGTGCGCATCACCTACAAGTCTACAATGCTATGTTCCCCTGCATTCCATTCATTCCCCAGTGTTTACAACCAGGATCAGCAGCTGCATTAGCAGGCTCCTGGTTGTAAATTTATTTAACCCCTTCAGAAGGATTTACAGCGTGGGACATGACTGGTCGCCGGTAAGGTATGGGATATTGTTGCTTTTTTATGTAATTTTTTTTACAGAACGAGGGTCTTCAGGTGGATTAAGCGTACAGTAAAGATTTTAAAACCCCATGTGTGTATTTATTTCATTAAAATACCTTATTCATAATGTGTGTGTATTATTAACCTTTTACTACTATTGGATTAATAATGGATAGATGTCCTATTGACATCTCTCCATTATTAACCAGGCTTAATGTCACCTTACATTAGCAAGGTGACTTAAACCCTTTATTACCTCATATCCAACCGCTACTCGGGAGTAGGAAGAGAGAGGCTAAGTGCCAGAATAGGCACTTACAGATCTTACAGATGTGCCTTTTCTGGGGTGGCTGGGGGCAGATGTTTTTACCCGGGGGAGCCAATAACCATGGTCCCTCTCTAGGCTATTAATATCTGCCCTCAGTCACTGGCTTTTTAACTCTGGTGGAGAAAATTGTGCGGGAGCCCACACCAGTTTTTTCTGTGGTTTAACCTTTTATTTTAACACCTAGAGCCACCAAATTTTGCACACAGACACTTCTAACATTAGTAGTGAGGAATATGTAAAAAAAAATAAGGGATATGAAATGGTTTACTGTATGTAAACCATGTCTCATATCCTGTCGGGTTTGATAAGGAGATAGCAAAAGCCGGCAATTGAATTATATATATATGTGTCTCAATGATATATATATATATATATATATATATATATATATACACACAGTTATATGAAAAAGTTTGGGCACCCCTATTAATCTTAAAGGGACACTGTCACCTGAATTTGGAGGGAACAATCTTCAGCCATGGAGGCGGGGGTTTTGGGTTTTTGATTCACCCTTTCCTTACCCGCTGGCTGCATGCTGGCTGCAATATTGGATTGAAGTTCATTCTCTGTCCTCAGTAGTACATGTCTGCACAAGGCAATCTTGTCTTGCGCAGGCGTGTACTATGGAGGACAGAGAATGAACTTCAATCCAATATTGCAGCCAGCATGCAGCCAGCGGGTAAGGAAAGGGTGAATCAAACACCCAAAAACCCCGCCTCCATGGCTGAAGATTGTTCCCTCCAAATTCAGGTGACAGTGTCCCGTTAAGCTTGATGTTTTATAAAAATTGTTTTTGTTGCAACAGCTATTTCAGTTTCATATATCTAATAACTGTTGGACACAGTAATGTTTCTGCCTTGAAATGAGGTTTATTGTACTAACAGAAAATATGCAACCTGCATTCAAACAAAATTTGACAGGTGCATGTATGGGCACCCTTATCATTTGCTTGTTTTAAATACTCCTACCTACTTTTTACTGACTTACTAAAGCACTTTTTTGGTTTTCTAACCTCATTGAGCTTTGAACTTCATAGCAAGGGGTATGCAATCATGAGAAAAGCTACTTAAAGTGGCCACTTGCAAGTTGTTCTCCTGTTTGAATCTCGTCTGAAGAGTGGCATCATGGGCTCCTCAAAACAACTGTCTAATGATCTGAAAACAAAGATTATTCAACATAGTTGTTCAGGGGAAGTATACAATAAGCTGTCTCAGAGATTTAACCTGTCAATTTCCACTGTGAGGAACATAGTAACTTAATGGAAGAACACAGGTACAGTTCTTGTTAAGGCCAGAAGTGGCAGGCCAAGAAAAACATCGGAAAGGCAGAGAAGAAGAATGGTGAGATCAGTCAAGGACAATCCTCAGACCACCTCCAGAGAGCTGCAGCATCAACTTGCTGCAGATGGTGTCACTGTGCATCGGTCAACTATACAACGCACTTTGCACAAGGAGAAGTTGTATGGGAGAGTGATGCGAAAGAAGCCGTTTCTGCAAGCACGCCAAAAACAGAGTCGGCTGAGGTATGCAAAAGCACATTTGGAGAAGCCAATTTCTTTTTGGAAGAAGGTCCTGTGGACTGATGAAACCAAGATTGAGTTGTTTGGTCATACAAAAAGGCGTTATGCATGGCGGCCAAAAAACACAGCATTCCAAGAAAAACACTTGCTACCCACAGTAAAATTTGGTGGAGGTTCCATCATGCTTTGGGGCTGTGTGGCCAATGTCGGCACCAGGAATCTTGTTAAAGTTGAGGGACGCATGGATTCCTCTCAGTATCAGAAGATTCTTGACAATAATGTTCATGAATCAGTGACAAAGTTGAAGTTACGCAGGGGATGGATCTTTCAGCAAGACAATGATCCAAAACACCGCTCCAAAGCTACTCAGGCATTTATGCAGAGGAACAATTACACTGTTCTGGAATGGCCATCCCAGTCCCCAGACCTGAATATCATTGAACATCTGTGGGATCATTTGAAGAGGGCTGTCCATGCTCGGCGACCATCAAACTTAACTGAACTGGAATTGTTTTGTAAAGAGGAATGGTCAAAAATACCTTCATCCAGGATCCAGGAACTCATTAAAAGCTACACGAAGCGACTAGAGGTTGTTATTTTTGCAAAAGGAGGATCTACTAAATAATGTCACTTTTCTTGTGGGGTGCCCACACTTATCCACCTGTCAAATTTAGTTTGAATGCAGATTGCACATTTTCTGTTAGTACAATAAACCTCATTTCAAGGCAGAAACATTACTGTGTCCAACAGTTATTAGATATATGAAACTGAAATTGCTGTTGCAAAAAAAACAATTTTTATAAAACATTAAGCTTAAGATTAATAGGGGTGCCCAAACTTTTTCATATAACTGTATCTATATATATATATATATATATATATCTACCTATACTGTGTAGACATTTATTTGATCTACTAGATGGTGGCCCGATTCTAATGCTTCGGGTATTTTAGTATATGCATGTCCACGTAGTATATTGCCCAGTCACGTAGTATATTGCCCAGTCACGTAGTATATTGGCCAGCCACGTAGTATATTGGCCAGCCACGTAGTATATTGCCCAGTCACGTAGTATATTGCACAGCCACATAGTGTATTGCCCAGCCACATAGTATATTGCCCAGCCACGTAGTATATTGCCGAGCCACGTAGTATATTGCCCAGCCACGTAGTATATTGCCCAGCCACGTAGAATATTGCCCAGTCACGTAGTATATTGCCCAGTCATGTACAATATTGCCCAGTCACGTAGTATATTGCACAGCGATGGAGTATACAGCACAGAGCCACGTAGTATATTGCCCAGCCACGTAGTATATTGCCCAGCCACGTAGTATATTGCCCAGACACGTAGTATATTGCCCAGTCACGTACTATATTGCCCAGCCACGTAGTATATTGCCCAGTCACGTAGTATATTGCCCAGCCACGCAGTATATTGCCCAGTCACGTAGTATATTGCACAGCGACAGAGTATATAGCACAGAGCCACGTACTATATTGCCCAGCCACGTAGTATATTGCCCAGTCACGTTGTATATTGCCCAGCCACGCAGTATATTGCCCAGTCACGTAGTATATTGCACAGCGACGGAGTATACAGCACAGAGCCACGTAGTATAGACTTAAAATAAAAAATAAACATATACTCACCTTCCGAAGGCCCGTTGAAGTCCTGCTATACTCACCATCCGCCGCCTTTCCCGCTCCTCAGGACGCTCCGTTGACCGCTTCACTGCAAGCGGCAGCTTCCGGTCCCAGGGCTGGTATGAGCGCAGGACCTGTGATGACGTCGCGGTCACACGACCGTGACGTCATGGCAGGTCCTTGTCGCATACAATCCTTGCCACCGGAACCTGCCGCTTGCATGGAGAGGTCACCGGAGCATCCCGAAGAGCGGGAAAGGCGGCGGATAGTCAGTATAGCAGGTTTTTTATTTTTTTAATTATTTTTAACATGACATATTTTTACTTTTGATGCTGCATAGGCGGCATCAATAGTAAATAGTTGGGGACTCACGGGGTTAATAGCAGCGGTAACAGAGTGCGTTACACCGCGGCCCTTTACCGCTGCCATTAACCCTGCGTGAGCGGTGACTGGAGGGGATTCTGGATCACACGCCGGGCATCGACTGCAGGGGAGTAGGGGAGGGACTAATCAGACTGTGCCCGTCGCTGATTGGTCGCGGCAGCCATGACAGGCAGCTGCCGAGACCAATCAGCGATGCGGGATTTCCGGGACAGAAAGACGGAAGTACCCCTTAGACAATTATATATATAGATTCTATTCTAACCTATCAGTGTGATTTTACTGTACACTGCACTGAATTACCGGCTTTTCTATAGAACACCGCTGAGTATTTCTCGCAAGTCACACTCATGGTCCATGTGTAATCTGTATTTTTCTCACCCACATAGACTTTCATTGGCAGATTTTTTGCGCAATACGCTGACAAACGCAGCATGCTGCGATTTTCTCAGCCTGTAAAATAACGGGTGCAAAATATACGGAGATACAGTAGGAGCTGCCCTATAGAGAATCATTGGTCCGTGTGCAACGCGTTGTTTTTGCGCCACTCATACGTCCGTAAAACTCTCTAGTGTGACCCCGGCCTTACAGTTTCTCTTGATCTAAAGCAGTTTCCATTCAAACTAGCATTTGTATATATTCTTGCTGGACTGAATTTTGCACTTTATTGAATAAGAATATTTCTATTTGAAGACTATGTGTCAGGTGTTTCAATTTAATGAAAACTAGCGAGGAACGGACCGCGAACGCTGCCAGCAGCGTTCGCGGTCCGTCACTCAAATGACGGCACATCGCTAGCGCACGCCCAATGTGGGCGTGCGCTAGCGATGCGTTCGCCATTACAGGCAATGGCGGCGCTAGCGGACTACGTTACACCGCGTTATGCCGCGGTGTAAAGTAGTCCGTTAAACGCGGTCACATAATGCAATGTGACCCTAGCCTTATTTTTGGGGAGCTGAGCTGACTTTTTTTATCGATACCATTTTGGTGTAGATACTCTCTTTTGATCGCCTGTTATTGCATTTTATTGCATTGTACCGGCAACAAAAAAAAACATAATTCTGGCATTTTGAATTTGTTTTTCATTACGCCGTTGACCGATCGGGTTAATTGTTTTTTTTATACTGATAGTTCGGGTGATTCTGAACTCGGCAATACCAAATATGTGTATGTTTGATTTTTTTTCCCTATTGTTTTATTTTGAATGGGGCAAAAGGGAGGTGATTTGAACTTTTATATTTTTTTAATATTTTTAAAAACATTTTTTTTAATTTTTGCATGCTTCAAAAATTTCCATGGGAGACTAGAAGGTGCAGTTGTCTGGTCACCTCTGCTACACACAGCCGATGATCAGATCGCCTATGTGTACCAAAAATGCTCACTTGCTATGAGCAGCCACCTTTGAATTTGCGCATCACTTAAAGTGAGTCACTTCCGTTGCTTTGTTTGGCTCTTCCCCATTACCATGGTGTGTTGGCAATTGGGGTAATGGTAGTTCGGGTTGATGACAGCTGTGAATTGTCAAAAATCACAGCTGTGATTTGTCAAAAATCACAGCTGCCTTCAAACCCTGGGGTTAGTAATGGAGAGGTGTCTATCAAACACCCATATCACTAACCCAGTAATCAAAAATAAAGACACACACTGTGACAGGGTTGCTGGCGCCGTATGTAAGGAGAGATATGTGTCACAAAGGTTGCTTTCCTGCATGATGTGAAAGCCATAAGTGTTTTCTCCTGCATGGTATGGGCTGAGAGCAATCCAGTGGCTATATGGACCTGGCTTTCATGGTGGGTAGGTCAGAGATGGGCGGGAGTTAAAGGTCCAGCCAGTATTTTTTCTCTGTTGGTGTTGGGTGGAGGAGAGGAAGCCTCCAGATCTTCAGCTCCTGCGAGCAGGGCTGCCACTAGAAATTTCGGGGCGCCATACTGGCAAAATTTTCGGGGCCCCCTTGAGACTCCGCCCAGGCTCCACCCCAGCCCCGCCTCCAGGCTCCACCCCTCGAACTGTCCACAGTCCCACCGCTCTCTCTTGGAAAAACTCCACTTCTCACCAATCACACATTAACAGTTCCCATCACCAGATCACATACATAGCAGGCAGCTTTTGTTTTGGCCAAAAGATTTTTTAAGCCGCCACCATAACACGGTAGACACTTTTGGCCAGGCCCTACTCTACTGTAACCTATTAAATATTTGTTAAAATATGCAATACAATTTAGGTATATTTTTATTTATTTTTCAATTTTTAAAATGCCCAATAATATCACATAGAAGGAACAAATACCACAACACCATGACCAGATGACATATTACCACCACAGTGATCGAATAATATCACATACAAGGAACAAATACCACAACACCATGACCAGACCACATATTACCACCACAGTGATCGAATAATATCACATACAAGGAACAAATACCACAACACCATGTCCAGACCACATATTACCACCACATAGTGACTGAATACTACAATTCTGATCAGTAATTTTAAAAAAAGCACCATACTATCACCATAAGTGCCATTATACACAGGAGATCTGTACTTAGTATGCAGTGTCTGTGTACAGATAATATAGTGATCACTAGTGAAATTATACACAGGAGCTCTGTATACAGTGTATAGTGTCAGTGTATAGGTAACACACTGACTCACCAGTGACGTCTCTAGGTGA
This sequence comes from Ranitomeya imitator, assembly GCF_032444005.1. Classification (NCBI taxonomy): domain Eukaryota; kingdom Metazoa; phylum Chordata; class Amphibia; order Anura; family Dendrobatidae; genus Ranitomeya; species Ranitomeya imitator. Next base: position 81,077,676 of record NC_091285.1, read on the forward strand.
AGTCCTTCATCTTTCATCCAGCACAGACCGCCATCATTTCATCCAGCCAGGACTTCTCTCTGCAGGAAATAACACAGTTATCTCGAGCTCCGCTTGCAGAACACATTACTTAATTTTTCACAACTTCTACATTACACCACATGAAGAAGGTGACATAGTATCACTCTATACGGTAACAGGACCGCCCCCCATTTAAAACAGTATACTCAAAAAATAAAATAAATACATCACTGCAGTAATAATATCCCTAAATTAGCCTCTATGGTATTAATAATATCCTCCAGCCTGGCCCCGTGTGTCTCATTCCTGGCGTCAGCCAGATGTTCTCCCATCCTGCCCTCATGAGTATCCATTCTACCCCATATGATCTCCCCATCCTGCCCCATATGATTGCCCCATGTGATCTCTCCATAATGCCCCATCTGTCTCCATCATATCCATCCTGCCCCATGATCCTGCACGATCTGTCTCCAATTCTGCCCCCAGTGTCTCCAATCATGCCCCATGTCTCCATTCTGCCCCCTATGTCTCCAACCATGCCCCCGTGTCTGCAATCCTGACACTTGTCTCCAATCATGCCCCCTGTGTCTCCATTCTGCCCCATCTGTCTCCAATCCTGCCCCATCTGTCTCCAGTCATGCCCCCATGTCTTTCATCCTGCCCCGTGTCTCCAATCATGCCCCGTATCTCCATTCTGCCCCGTGTCTCGCATTCTGCCCCAATGTCCAGCATTCTGCCCCTGGGTCTCACAGTCTGCCCCTGTGTCCAGCATTCTGCCCCTGTCACTGTGTCCAGCATTCTGCCCCTGTCACTGTGTCCAGCATTTCTGCCCCACTGTGTCCAGCATTCTGCCCCACTGTGTCCAGCATTCTGCCCCACTGTCTCCAGCATTCTGCCCCACTGTATGTCCAGCATTCTGCCCCACTGTATGTCCAGCATTCTGCCCCACTGTGTACAGCATTCTGCCCCACTGTGTCCAGCATTCTGCCCCACTGTGTCCAGCATTCTGCCCCTGTCACTGTGTCCAGCATTCTGCCCCACTGTGTCCAGCATTTCTGCCCCTGTCACTGTGTCCAGCATTCTGCCCCACTGTGTCCAACATTCTGCCCCACTGTGTGTCCAGCATTCTGCCCCACTGTGTGTCCAGCATTCTGCCCCACTGTGTCCAGCATTCTGCCCCACTGTGTGTCCAGCATTCTGCCCCACTGTGTGTCCAGCATTCTGCCCCACTGTGTCCAGCATTCTGCCCCACTGTGTCCAGCATTCTGCCCCACTGTGTGTCCACCATTCTGCCCCACTGTGTGTCCAGCATTCTGCCCCACTGTGTCCAGCATTCTGCCCCACTGTGTCCAGCATTCTGCCCCACTGTGTCCAGCATTTCTGCCCCTGTGTGTCCACCATTCTGTCCCACTGTGTCCAGCATTTCTGCCCCTGTGTGTCCACCATTCTGCCCCACTGTGTCCAGCATTTCTGCCCCTGTGTGTCCACCATTCTGTCCCACTGTGTCCAGCATTTCTGCCCCTGTGTGTCCACCATTCCGCCCCACTGTGTCCAGCATTTCTGCCCCACTGTGTCCAGCATTCTGCCCCACTGTGTCCAGCATTTCTGCCCCTGTGTGTCCAGCATTCTGCCCCACTGTGTCCAGCATTCTGCACCACTGTGTCCAGCATTCTGCCCCACTGTGTCCAGCATTTCTGCCCCTGTGTGTCCACCATTCTGTCCCTCTGTGTCCAGCATTTCTGCCCCTGTGTGTCCACCATTCTGCCCCACTGTGTCCAGCATTTCTGCCCCACTGTGTCCAGCATTTCTGCCCCTGTGTGTCCAGCATTCTGCCCCACTGTGTCCAGCATTTCTGCCCCTGTGTGTCCAGCATTCTGCCCCACTGTGTCCAGCATTCTGCCCCACTGTGTCCAGCATTTCTGCCCCTGTGTGTCTACCATTCTGTCCCACTGTGTCCAGCATTTCTGCCCCTGTGTGTCCACCATTCTGCCCCACTGTGTCCAGCATTTCTGCCCCACTGTGTCCAGCATTCTGCCCCACTGTGTCCACAATTCTGCCCCACTGTGTCCACCATTCTGCCCCACTGTGTCCACCATTCTGCCCCTGTGTGTCCAGCATTCTGCCCCACTGTGTACAGCATTCTGCCCCACTGTGTCCAGCATTCTGCCCCACTGTGTCCAGCATTCTGCCCCTGTCACTGTGTCCAGCATTCTGCCCCACTGTGTCCAGCATTTCTGCCCCTGTCACTGTGTCCAGCATTCTGCCCCACTGTCTCCAACATTCTGCCCCACTGTGTGTCCAGCATTCTGCCCCACTGTGTGTCCAGCATTCTGCCCCACTGTGTGTCCAGCATTCTGCCCCACTGTGTCCAGCATTCTGCCCCACCATTGTGTGTCCAGCATTCTGCCCCACTGTGTGTCCAGCATTCTGCCCCACTGTGTCCAGCATTCTGCCCCACTGTGTGTCCACCATTCTGCCCCACTGTGTGTCCAGCATTCTGCCCCACTGTGTCCAGCATTCTGCCCCACTGTGTCCAGCATTCTGCCCCACTGTGTCCAGCATTTCTGCCCCTGTGTGTCCACCATTCTGTCCCACTGTGTCCAGCATTTCTGCCCCTGTGTGTCCACCATTCTGCCCCACTGTGTCCAGCATTTCTGCCCCACTGTGTCCAGCATTTCTGCCCCTGTGTGTCCACCATTCTGTCCCACTGTGTCCAGCATTTCTGCCCCTGTGTGTCCACCATTCTGCCCCACTGTGTCCAGCATTTCTGCCCCACTGTGTCCAGCATTCTGCCCCACTGTGTCCAGCATTCTGTCCCACTGTGTCCAGCATTTCTGCCCCTGTGTGTCCAGCATTCTGCCCCACTGTGTCCAGCATTCTGCACCACTGTGTCCAGCATTCTGCCCCACTGTGTCCAGCATTTCTGCCCCTGTGTGTCCACCATTCTGTCCCTCTGTGTCCAGCATTTCTGCCCCTGTGTGTCCACCATTCTGCCCCACTGTGTCCAGCATTTCTGCCCCACTGTGTCCAGCATTTCTGCCCCTGTGTGTCCAGCATTCTGCCCCACTGTGTCCAGCATTTCTGCCCCTGTGTGTCCAGCATTCTGCCCCACTGTGTCCAGCATTCTGCCCCTGTGTGTCCACCATTCTGCCCCACTGTGTCCAGCATTTCTGCCCCTGTGTGTCCACCATTCTGCCCCACTGTGTCCAGCATTTCTGCCCCACTGTGTCCAGCATTCTGCCCCACTGTGTCCACAATTCTGCCCCACTGTGTCCACCATTCTGCCCCACTGTGTCCACCATTCTGCCCCTGTGTGTCCAGCATTCTGCCCCACTGTGTCTCCAGCATTTCTGCCCCTATGTGTCCAGCATTCTGCCCCACTGTGTCCACCATTCTGCCCGTGTGTCCAGCATTTCTGCCCCACTGTGTCCAGCATTCTGCCCCACTGTGTCCACCATTCTGCCCCACTGTGTCCAGCATTTTTGCCCCTGTGTGTCCAGCATTCTGCCCCACTGTGTCCACCATTCTGCCCCTGTGTGTCCACCATTCTGCCCCACTGTGTCTCCAGCATTTCTGCCCCTGTGTGTCCAGCATTCTGCCCCACTGTGTCCAGCATTCTGCCCCACTGTGTCCACCATTCTGCCCCTGTGTGTCCAGCATTCTGCCCCACTGTGTGTCCACCATTCTGTCCCACTGTGTCCAGCATTTCTGCCCCTGTGTGTCCACCATTCTGCCCCACTGTGTCCAGCATTTCTACCCCACTGTGTCCAGCATTTCTGCCCCTGTGTGTCCATCATCCTGCCCCCCGGACCCCCTGGATCGCAGCTCTCAAAGAAAAAAAAAAATACCACGACTTCTTACCTGGCCATGCTCCTGCGCCGGGCGAAGATCATCCCAGGCTCCACACAGACGCACTCGCCGGGCCCGGCGGCTGACAATGACGTCAGACGCCGGCGACGCCGGCGAGTGCGCACTGCGGCCCTATTCAGCTGCCAGCCTCAGACTGGCTGGCGGCTGTTAACTATTGACGTGCGGGTGCGGGCCCGCACGTCAATAGTGTGCCGCTGCCGCAGCGCCTGCAGGGGGGGCCCGGTGACCAGATGAGACGGGGCCCGATGCGGGCCCCCTCTGCTCACCGGGCCCCATACGCCAGTCACGGCTGTCATGCCCTGATGGCGGCCCTGCCTGCGAGAGCTGCCAAATCTTATATCCCAGAGTAACTGGCCAGGACTGTATATGAACTTTATATTTTCACTTGAGCCAGAAAGGCTGTTTTTCTGTTACCAGTTTGGTTTTTTGGTTTATGATGGAATAACCACCCAGAGACTTTAACCACGTGTGCCTGTATCTACCTCGAGGAGCAGTTAAAGGGAAGGTGCCATCAAAAAAAATTTTTTTTCAGAAATTGTAAAAATGTAAAGAATTCATGATTACATTTTCTTAAAAGATATTATCATTTGTTTATAATTTAGTAAAATATGAAAAATAATTTGAAAAGTTCTGGAATTTCCACTTTTAAACATTAGGGGGAGCAGCTGCTGAAATTTCAGAAAAACCTAGTGTACAAATAGCTCACATTACTGCACTGCAGTAATTATGGGCGGAGTCTACTGACTTGTGTGATGTCTCCTCTCATCTCCTTCTGGGTGTTTGCTAAGGGATTAGAGAGGATGATATTCAGGAACCCAGTGAGCAGCCCTGTTTATAATCTCTGTCCTTAAACTTTTTAATTATTGCTTGTATAATGATGAATGCTTTATTGTATTTTTGAATTTGTCATTGTATATCTTGTACCAGGTTCAATTGTATATTGGCTATAAAGAGTTATTATTTGCGGTAACCTTCTAAGCCCAAGGGAAGGGCAATCCTTCAGCCATGGTTCCCTGGAGGTTTCCTCCACAGGGGTTTTTTCCTCTCCTGAGCACTGTAGGATGACTCTTTGTGAGTCGGGGGTTTGCCAAGTTTAGTCCCATTAATGCTTTTGCAGGGACTCCTAGTTTTTAAGTTTGCAAAAATGATTTAATTATAAAAAAAAAAAAGGTGTCAAATGAGACTTGGTATTTATAACCCGTCACTGCTTTGCGGTTTAGGAGTCAGGTAGAAGTTGCTGACAAGTTAAGGTGGACTCATTTTAACTAATAGAGGATGTAAAACCTCATGGTGGTGAGCAGGCTCGGCTTTGGTGGCCAGCCTCAAGGACGTTGTAATGGTAACATCAATCAGGGGCAGGCACAGTGGTTAAGCACAGGAGTGAGGATAATAGGGTCATTGGTGCCCTGAAAGTTTACTGGCTCTGCTTGAATGGCAAGCCAGTGCATGCCGCCCCTTTATGGCTGTCTGTCCTGGTGCTGTATGTCAGACAGCTGGGGATATCGCAGTACTTGTGAATCCCAATGTACTAGCACTCCACCTGACTCCTGTGATTATTTAATCCTGTGATTTGAATAAAAGCTGTGGCCATTTTGACAACCAAAATAATGTGTTTTGTGTATTTATTTGAGTACCTAGGTTTACAGTAGTTATGGTGGTTTTAAGAAGGAGTGGGGTCCATCCCATAGCCAAAAGTCATGGCTGCCGCCACACTATCAGTATTTGGTCAGTATTTTACCTCAGTATTTGTAAGCCAAAACCAGCAGTGGAACAAATAGAGGAAAAGTATAATACAAACATATGCACCACTTCTGCATTTATCACCCACTCCTGGTTTTGGCTTACAAATACTGAGGTAAAATACTGACCAAATACTGATAGTGGATAGCCTTAGGCTACTTTCACACTAGCGTTGTTGGCTGTACGTTGCAATGCGTCGTTCAGGAGACAAAACACATCCTGCAAAGTTGTCTGTAGGATGCGTTTTTTCCCCATAGACTAACATTACCGACGCATTGCGACATATTGCCACACGTCGCAACTGTCGTGCGACGGTTGCGTCATGTTTTGGTGGACCGCCGCCACAAAAAAAGTTACATGTAACGTTTGTTTGTGCGTCAAGTCCGCCATTTTCGACCACGCATGCACGGCCGAAACTCCTCCCCATCCTCCCCAGACCTTACAATGGGGCAGCGGAAGCATTGTAAGACTGCTTCCGCTGCCCACGTCGGACATTTCTTTCACAGCATGCGTCGGTACGTCGGCCCGACGCACTGCGACGGGCCCGTACCGACGCTAGTGTGAAAGCAGCCTTATACTGACAAGTAGACAGTCACCGAGGATGGCAGGCAGCAAGGATTCTGGGAGATATGTGGTGGAGGGAGCAGGGTGACAGCAGCACAGAGTATTTCAGGAGAGCAGTATGCTGGTCTATAGGGGCCCCCTGTTCGGTGCGTGGAGCAGCCAGGGATTGTACATAGAGCGCTGTCTTTTATACACATGGATGGACCGTCTGCTCCACAAAAATCCAGGAAACATTTCTGCTGATTGATGGCCTGTTCTGATCCAGACATTGCATGCAAAGACCCCATTCCCCTCCTCAGATCCTGTCTTCCCCATCCTGTCCTGGCGATGTGTGAAAGCGAGGCGATAGGCGCAGTACAGGGTTACACTGGGAAGCAGGGGGGAAATGTAGCCATATAGTAACAATAAAAATGAGACCCCTCTCTTCAGCTGCCTCACCAGCCCTCCCCTGACTGCACCTAACGTAGGTCCTGTTGCCCCCTCTATGACCCCAGACCCGTGTGCAGGTGATCAGCCAGAACCACCATAGAATGGGTCCGCTTTCTGAATATAATACCGCCATATAGATCACACATAATACTGTTATATAGTTCTCACATTATACCTCCATATAGATCACACATACCACCACATAGATCACACATAATGCCGCCAGTGTTCTCACATACCACCATATGCTTCTCACATAATACTGCCATATAGATCACCCATAATGCCGCCACATAGATCTCTCATGTATTGTAAATAAAGACTCGGCCAGAATAAAGTCCTTTATTAATCTTTTTTAAACCATACCGAACGCATAATCCTCGACTCCCTCATCTCCCACAACAAAAATAATAAAGCACAATGGGGAAAGACACGCGGGGGGGAGAGGAGTGCATAGGAGAGGATTAGATACTGACTGCTTAGCCGTGTATCTAATCCTGTCCTGTGTGATACTGTGCTGTGTCGTGTATCTAATCCTATCTTGTGTGATACTGTACACAGGACAGGATTAGCTACACAGGACTAGATTAGCTACACAGGACAGAGGTAGCAGTGGTAGATGGTATATAGAGGCAGGCAGCAGTGGTAGATGGTATATAGAGGCAGGCAGCAGTGGTAGGTGGTATACAGAGGCACGTAGCGGTGGTATACAGAGGCAGGTAGTGGTGGTATACAGAGGCAGGTAGCGGTGGTATACAGAGGCAGGTAGCGGTGGTAGGTGGTATATAGAGGCTGGTAGCAGTGGTAGGTGGTATATAGGGGCTGGTAGCAGTGGTAGGTGGTATATAGGGGCTGGTAGCAGTGGTAGGTGGTATATAGGGGCTGGTAGCAGTGGTAGGTGGTATATAGAGGCAGGTAGCAGTGGTATATAGGGGCAGGTAGCAGTGGTATATAGGGGCTGGTAGCAGTGGTAGGTGGTATATAGGGGCTGGTAGCAGTGGTAGGTGGTATATAGGGGCAGGTAGCAGTGGTATATAGGGACTGTTAGCAGTGGTAGGTGGTATATAGGGGCTGGTAGCAGTGGTAGATGCATAAGAAAATAAAAACCCTGTACTTACCTTCAGTCCTCTCCCAGGAAGTGCTGACTCATGTTCAGGGCAGAGCAGTGTGACGATCTCCCTGCTCTGAACAGGTCGGTAGTGATTGCAGCCTGTATTGTAATACTAAGTACAGGCTGCAATCACAGCTCCTGGCTGCAGATACTCACCCAGAACCTCGCTCCCAGCAGCAGCTTCTCCCTGGCAGCTCCTGCTATGATCGCACACACTGAGCTGTGTGTGCGATGACAGAGGAAAATAAACAACAAAATGGCCGCGATCTCCTCTCACAGCTGTGATGTAGCAGCTCAATGGGCGTGCCCAAGTCACAGCTGAGAGGCAGGAGAAGCAGCCTCAGTGAAAGAGATGCGGTCGGGTCCGACCGTTGGCTCCTATGCCCATGGCTGCCGTAAGTGAGGTGTGCAAGTGTCGTGCCCAGACACTTACACCCACACTAATGAAAATGGCGGCCTCCAGTGGTAAAAGTAAAAATGAATAAATAAAAAAGTATGAAAGTAGTACATTTACTTTTGTATTAAAAATAATTGATTATATAATCAATTATTAATACAAAAACTAAAATCACGGCACCCTCCCTTTAAGTGAGCCGAAATTTCATAAGTGTTTCGGATGCGTGCAACGTTCCAGTAACACATATAGCAGTGGTGGATAAACCATATGTCCTGGGTGAAGGTGGCTACAGGGATGGAACAGTGGTCGGACAAATTGGAGGAGCTAACCAAGCACCTGATTTTGAGCCAACAGCATCAGCACCAGGTGCAACAGGAGACAAATAAACTCCTGATACAACAAATTCAACAACAAAGGCAGAGGGAACTCCTGGTGGGAGATGTCCGCAGCAGAGAAGCCGCCTCTCTCCCACATCAAGGTAATGACTCATGCGTCCGGAAAGTGGTAAGATGAGCCATGCAAAAGATGAACCCGGGGGATGATGTGGAGGAATTTTTGACTGTGTTCGAGGAGGTGGCGGAGCGTGAGAAGCTACCTCAAGAGCAGTGGGCAAAGGTGCTGACCCCCTATTTGACTAGTGAGCCCCAGAAGGCCTATAATGATTTGGCATTACAGGATGCGCAGGAATATGCCAAGTTGAAAACTGAGATACTGGCATGTGCAGGGATCACTATGTCTGTCAGAGCCCAAAGGAATCATCACTGGGCATATTATGGTGATAAACCTCACCGCTCACAAATGTTTGACTAGTTGCATTTGGTCCAAAAATGGTTGCAGACAGAATCCTCCACTCCAGCCCAGATGGTCGAGCGGGTGGTCATCGACAGGTTTATTCACTCTCTCCCCGAGCCACCATTGGGGGGAGACCGAGGTCCCAAAGAGCTGTGAGGTGATACCAAAGGCTGCTGGTAAAGACCTGATCTGCTGGTGGTGTTACGGTCCGGGACACATAATGGCCCGCTGTCCTATGTCTTTCGAGCAGATGGATTGTAGCCTAGGCAGGCACTGCTCATATTTTGCCTACCCAACTCCAGAGAGTTGCCGCAGTCATGTCTCGTGACAATAAACAGAGTACTGGTGTCAGGACTCTTGGACTCCGGGAGTTTGATGACCCTGATAAGGGCCTCACTTCCCCACCAGTTGATCCCAGGGAAACATGTGGGTGTCCACTGTATACACAGGGATGCCAAAGACTACCCTGTTGCCTGAGTGTTGATTAAAACAAGGTGTGGTACGGAGTTCCATGAGGTTGGGGTAGTCAGAGACTTGCTACACCCTGTGATAATTGGGTGGGACTTCAGCCTGTTCTGGGACTTGTGGGGAAAGGCAGAGTTGCCCACTGGCTCCAGCAGGAGCCAGTGCAACCCTAATGAATCCCCGTCGGAGGGGGAGGAGTTCCCCTTGTATGTCCTAGCTGGTGATGAGAAAGAAATGGTGACCAGTGAGGCTGAGGTTCCTGAGTTGGGGGTTTCTGGGAAAAATTTGGGGACTGCTCAAATGCGGGATCATACTCTAAAAGTGGCCTTTAAAAATGTGTCTGTGATTGATGGGGTTTCTCAAGAGCGGGGGCTGACACCAGGTACCCATACTTTGCAGTGAATAGCGAATTGTTGTATCGAGTGACTACACTGAGAGGAGGTGAAATAGTGGAGCAGTTGTTGGTTCCAGGGCCATACCGGTGCAGAGTTCTAGACATGGCCCATTCACATGCTTTGGGGGGACATCTGGGGGTAGAGAAAGTGCAGGAGAGAATATTGTGAGATTAGCTGGGATGTTATCTGGAGATCCTCAATTATTGTAGGTTCTGCCCCACCTGCTAGATAACCGCTCCCTCTCCTCACATCCGAAGTCCTCTAGTCCCGTTACCGGTAATAGAGATCCTGTTTGAGCGAATTGCTATGGACCTACTAGGTCCCATAGTTAAGTCTGCATGAGGGCACCAATATATTCTAGTGGTCATAGACTATGTAACCCGGTACCCTGAAGCAATACCCTCTTCAGCTAAGAGTATCACGAGGAAACGTGTCCATATTTTTGCTAGGATGGGCCTGCCGAAGGAGATTTTCACAGATCAAGGAACCCCCTTCATGAACAAGGTAATGAAAGAACTGTGTAGGGTCCTCCACATTGCCCAGTTGCCAACCTCTGTGTACTATCCACAGACAAACAGCCTAGTAGAGAACTTCAATAAAACCTTGAAAGCCATGCTCAAAAAGGTCACTGAGAATGACAGTCGAGACATGGACTACCTGCTGGCTCTACTGGCTTCTCGCTGTTCAAGCTTCTGCATGGTCGACATCCGCGAGAACTCCTGGACATCACCAAGGAAACATGGGAAGCCAAGGCAACACCACACCAGAGCATTATAGAGCATGTCGCCCAGCTGCAGGAGAGAAGGGCAAAAGTGATGTCTATTGTGAAGGAGAATCTTTTACAGGCACAGGAGGCACAGGCGAGAGTGTATAACCGATCAGCGAGGCTGAGGCAGTTCTAGCTCTGTGACTGCATGCACGTTCTTATCCCAACAGTGGAGAACAAGTTCCTAGCCAAGTGGCAAGGCACATATAATAATAATAATAATAATTTTTATTTATATAGCGCCAACAAATTCCGCAGCACTTTACAATTAAGCGGGGACATGTACAGACATCATATGAGGTGGTGTAAAAACTGGGTGAAGTAAATTACAAGGTACACCAGCCGGGTCGAAGAAAGCCGCACCAAGTCTATCAAGTGAACTTGCTCAAACCCTGGCAAGACCAAGAATCACTGGACATCCCTTGCCTGGGAGCCAGTCCCAAAGTCACGGTGGATGATGTCACCATTGCTGACACTCTGACGTCGGCCCAGAGGCAACAGTGTTGGGAGCTGTTGCGGTGGAACTGTTACCTGTTCTCACAGTTGCCGGGGCATAGGCAGGTGGAGGAGCATGATGTGTAGACAGAACCGCATGCAAGGGTGAACCTCAAGCCCTACAGAGTTTCGGAAGCACAGAGAGAGGTGATATCAAATGAGGTGAAGAGGATGCTGGACCTCGGGGTGCTAGAGGAGTCGAAAAGTGGATGGTAGAGCCCCATTGTCCTCATGCTGAAGCCTGATGGTGAGTGGCGGTTTTGAAATGACTACCACAGGCTGATTGAAGTCTGTTGTTTTGATGCTTATCCGAAACCTCGGGTAGACAAGCTCATTGAGAGACTAGGACCCGCGAGGTACATTGCAACCCTGGACCTGACAAAGGCCTATTGACAGATCCCCATGTCCCAAAGTGCCAAGGAGAAGACAGCCTTCTCAACGCCCGATGGATGTCTTCAATATACCAGGATGCCCTTTGGTCTGCAGGGGGCTGTGTCGGGCATTTATATGGGATGTTGCTACATACCATTTAATTATGGATGGTGCTTTACTATGGCTTGATCTTTATAATGGGAATCCCTGTCATTGAGCTGATGAACCCCAGTAGGACAACCAGATGAGTACATGATTACTGCACCCTGTTTACCTATATTTGTCATGGTTATAATTTGATCTATGGCTATTGTTGCTTATGTATTTGTTCACATTATGTGCTAAATTCTGATATTAGCATAAATGCAGAGGACACTCCAGTCAGCCCCTCTTCTATTTAACACTACTTCTACCAGAAATAGTATAAGTGGTTTCATTTTTTACTGATTTAATACAGAATAATTTGTGGTTTTCCACCAGCTCACCATTAGTGTTTTTCTAGCTGTATATATTATGTATTGATTTTGATATAAGTATAGGTGCAGAGGATACTCCAGTCTGCCCTTCTCTTATCTAAGACTACCTCTATTAGGAGTAGGCCAACTGGCTTCATTTTGTACTGATCTAATACACTACTATTGGTGAGTTTCGATCAGCTCACTACTATTTTTCACGGGTGACAGGGTGTATTGAGAAATTTTTCCTTGATAGGGACTAATAGGGACATCAGGGAAAGCCGCCAACGCGTGCGGGTGCCATACCGCAGAAACTAAGGATGCCAACCTCCACTGTCAGGCAGGACTCACTAGGATACATATTATTGTATTTTTTATTTTTTCCTGGTTAAGACCCATTCCCTATATATGATTGATTTTACTTATGTTAAATTTGGAACATGATCTTAGCTTTGTTTCATTAAAAGTTATATTTTAGGGGTCCTTGTTTTTCTATGTTTTCTGCTTGTTATTTGGGACCCTCGCCTAATTTGATATTTGACTTTGCCCCAAGAATTGTGATGGCTGGTTTCCTCTAAGGATCATTAGACACAAAGAGATGGTTGGATGATGCTAGGGTGGTTTCTCTGACTCCCCAAACACTTAAATCTCTTGTCACAGACCTCCTAGGCACCAATAAAATAAAATAAAATCTTGGTGGAAAGTCACTGGACAACTGTATTAAACAATAAATTATCCCATGTGATACATGGAATGCCCGCCAGGGCCATGGGGCACTCGGTACTGGGTCCGGTACTTAAAGGGAATGTGTCACAGCGGCGACCTGTTCCATGGCCCTGAGTGCCCAATTAAAAGGGACAGTCTTTAAAGGGGTTTGAATGAAGTTTGTTTGTGATGCCACCTGTGGTACTCAGTCAAGGGTGACTGGTACTGCTTACAGGGGTCCTCTGGCGTGATGTTGTGACAGCAGGGATAGTATGGCTTCCCACAGGTGAAGCTGGGTCCACAGGGCTCCCGGTGTAGTAGGGACAGGTGGTAGGTGGTGTAGAATGAAACGGAGGACACAGGGTTGCAGTCTTTTTACCTTTTTTTACTGATTCAGGCAGCCGCAGTCCAGGGTACCGGAACACAGGTGTCGATGGTCCGGCCAGCTTGGAAGCAATTCTGGAATCCCCTTTACCAGGTGGGGTTGGAAGCCTTCCTTCTAGCACTGCGTTGTAGTTCCTTGCTGGCTTAGGCCTCTCACAAGGTCCTCACATTCTCTCTGTCCCCCTTATTGGTAGGACACTACCCGTATGACAGGTAGCTCAAGCCTTTTTACAGGATCTCTATCATGACCCGGGCTCTATTCTGCTACTGTGTCCTCAGGTGTCAATGGTGGACAGGTGACTTGCAATCCAGCTGTCTCGCCGATTTCTGCTGTGAAACGTAGAGTACTTCAAAACCTCGGTCTTCCGGCTACCAGTATCTGCACTCAGCGTGGAGGAAGCCCAGTTGCAGCTTCTCTCCAGCTATTCACCCTCTGCACTCCACTTCCCCTCTCAGTCTCTTTACAGACTGCTCTGCTTTCTCTTTGCTCTTCCCAGGAGCTACAGCACCTCACGTGGCTGCACCGCCCCCTCTTTCTCTTTCAGACTCTCTGTCTGTCTCCTCTCACTCCACTCTCCTCTCACAGACTGTCTGCTCTGGTCTCCCTGGACCAACTAACTAACTCCTCCTCCAGACCAGAATATATATATCTAGGGAAGCTCCCCTGAAACCGGGTTCAGAGCCCCCCCTTCTGGCCTGGAGTCAGAACAGTGTTGCATGTGCTGTATACCTGATAAAGGGATCCTTCCTTGCTTCCAAACGTGACATCACTCTCCCCATAAGGAAAGCATGCCACTGTAACAACCAGTTACACTCCCCCCCCTTAAAACCAGTACTCCCGGACTGGGGAAAGAAAAACAACAATAAATTGGTTAGAGAAGACATACAAAATTTTACAATGCATGTAAACAGATTAATAAACTGTTGCTTCCCTTTATGGGAGGTAATTATGCTTTAATGTTGCAAAACTGTAATACAAGGTAAAATATAACTTTTTAAAAATAGGACTTTCTATTACACTAAATATGAAATATTAAATACGAAATATGAAATCACAATCACCCTTTACAGGTATACTATCTTTTACTATCTTCTTCTTATGCAAAAGTGGCCTCCCCTCCAACATTCTCGCACCCCTCCAATCTATTCTAAACTCTGCTGCCCGACTAATCCACCTGTCCCCCCGCTATTCCCCGGCCACTCCCCTCTGTCAATCCCTTCATTGGATCCCCATTGCCCAGAGACTCCACTACAAAACCCTAACCATGACGTACAAAGCCATCCACAACCTATCTCCTCCATACAGCTGTGACCTCGTCTCCCGGTACTTACCTACACGCAACCTCCGATCCTCACAAGAACTCCTTCTCTACTCCCCTCTTATCTCCTCTTCCCACAATCGTATACAAGATTTCTCTCGCGTATCACCCCTACTCTGGAACCCTCTACCACAACACATCAGACTCTCGCCTACCATCGAAACCTTCAAAAAGAACCTGAAGACCCACCTCTTCCGACAAGCCTACAACCTGCAGTAACCACCGATCAACCAAACCGCTGCATGACCAGCTCTATCCTCACCTACTGTATTCTCACCCATCCCTTGTAGATTGTGAGCCTTCGCGGGCAGGGTCTTCACTCCTTCTGTACCAGTTATGACTTGTATTGTTTAAGATTATTGTACTTGTTTTTATTATGTATACCCCTGCTCACATGTAAAGCGCCATGGAATAAATGGCGCTATAACAATAAATAATAATAATAATAATAACATCAGCTTTACCACAAATATGGAATTCTCTCTGTAATACTCAATATTACTTATGCATACTTTAACTATCTGACATTTATGACATTTAAACTATTATTCAATTTTCTTTTACTGGCTAATTCTTTTAGCAATATTTAACACCATCACTTTAATAAAGTGCAACATGGTCAACATTTTTCTGTTCTGAGGTAGTGCAACATACAAAAATGCAAACATTCAAGTATTCAAGTAACTCAACTTCACATTATAACATCAACAGTCTCTTTTAGTAAACTGTGAGATCTCTCTCACCAACAATCAGCAGTCGCAGCTTCCCACCAGCTATTCACTCTCATGTGCTTCACTTCCCCTCTTTGTCTCTTTACAGACTGCTCTGCTTTCGATTTGCTCTTCCCATGAGCTGCAGAGCCCCCTGCTCTGGTCTCTCTGGACCAACTAACTAACTCCTCCTCCAGCCCAGAATATATATCTATATCTATGGAAGCTCCCCTGAAACCGGGTTCAGAACTCCCCCTTCTGGTCTGGAGTCAGAACAGTGCTGCATGTGCTGAATACCTTCCTTGCTTTCAAGCGTGACATCACTATTTCCATAAGGAAAGGAATGCCACTGTAACAACCAGAAACCTGGGGTGTTACATACATATTACATCAGTCCCTAGGTGCAGGTCCTCCACACTCCTAGCAAGGTGAGAGGAAGAGTCAATCTCTTCATCTTTAAGATTTATGTAGATCTTATTAGATGAAGAGAAGAAAACCATTGAGAACAAATCATCTAAACTCAAGGAAGTGATTGAGAATGACCCATTATTCAAGACTGACCCAGACTTTACTAATAGAGAAGAAACCCTTAAAGTTGCAGTGGAGAGATTTCATCTGGAAATAAAAGATAGAAAACATAAATGATTTATAAAAGACTGCTCTGAGTTTAAAGAAAAATAGGCTTATCCTTCTCTACAGGTTACTCCATTACTTATCACAGAAGTATCATCTTCTGACATAGACGCGTCCGATATAGATTCTGCACCGAGGTGTTTCTTATTAGGACAATATCTGAAGTCTAAAGGTCGGGGAAAAAGGAGGAATCAGAGGAGATGGCAGACTCATGGTTTGGACAGAAGGCGTCAACCCTCATTTGGGTTGGGTGCCTCTCCCTCCTCTTTTTTAGAGGATCGAGATGGACCTTTCTACCATTTACGGAATTGGACAGCCCTTCCAAACAACAGAATTAATGGGGCCTAATAGGGCATTCACACAAATTAATCAGATCATTAATCTCTCTACATACAATCTAACTATAATGGAGAAACAAACGTTAAGGAAGAGCCTCACTTTTGTCCCCACAACAAGGTTTGATCCTTTTATCTGGATAAAGGACCTTAACCTTTTTCACAAGGAAACTCAAATGGAGGAGATTCTTTCAAAAGAATGATTTAAACAAATATCATCACTTGGTGATCCCTCATGAAGACTTAGCTGACCTTTCATTACTCACAGAATTGGTGGAGGAAGAAAGTAGGAAGTAGAGCAATTGGAGAAGGCCCTTTTTCTGACTTAAAGCCAAAGAGCACACGAATGCCACCAACGAATGAGTTTGGAACATCGAGATAATCGAAAAACTAATGACTAGTGATGAGCGAACATACTCGTTACTCGAGATTTCCCGAGCATGCTCGGGGGTCCTCCGAGTATTTTTTAGTGCTCGGAGATTTAGTTTTTCTTGCCGCAGCTGAATGATTTACATCTGTTAGCCAGCATCAGTACATGTGGGGGTTGCCTGGTTTCTAGGGAATCCCCACATTTACTTATGCTGGCTAACAGATGTAAATCATTCAGCTGCGGAAAGAAAAACTAAATCTCCGAGCACTAAAAAATACCCAGAGGACACCCGAGCGTGCTCGAGAAATCTCGAGTAACGAGTATATTCGCTCATCACTAGTAGTGACAAAAGAGATAAACGATATAGATCCCATGTCTGATATTACTCATCCTAATCTGTCTGTTGCTGAGAGCAGAGCATTTCATGACCTAAAGGACAACAAATTGATTGTCATCAAGCCCTTGGGTAAAGGCAGGAACGTCGTAATAATGGACACCACTAAATATGTGGATATGTGTCTTGTGATTCTATCTGACAGGTCCTCATATGATGTACTAAAGACAACTAAGGACTACATCTCTGAGTTATCACAGATCCTTACACGGGCTCTCACTCTCCAACTCAAACTGATTTAAAAAAATGAGCTTGATTTTTTTACTTCCAAAATTTCCTGTTATATCTACATTTTATGCATTGCCAAAAATTCACAAGGACGTCAGTCCCCTGAAAGGACGTCCCATCATCTCAGGGGTTGACACCCTGTTTCAGAAATCAAGTATTTACTTAGATAAACTCCTACAGCCTTTCGTGATAGCACTTCCCTCATACAAAAGTGATACCACAGACCTTCTAAATAAACTCGAAGGTATCTCTCTGGACTCTGACACTATCATTGCCTCCATAGACAAGGAGGCATTGTATAGCAGTATCTGACACCACCTTAAAAAAGGTTGGAAAAAAAAAAGGTTCATCCAGTCTGTTCAGCGCTCCCAGGTAACAGGCACCAGGCAGAGGTATTACAAATCTTCAGTAATTTATTTAAAATGAAAAACAATATATAGAACAACGCGTCTCGGCTATATGCATATTAAAAATAGCCTTCCTCAGGTATGATATTGCTTTATAGGTTGCTAGAGTTATATAGTCTACACAGGTAAACTTGAATAATCAATTATGTTAATTGATCAAGACCTGGTGGTTCTTCATTAGCTTATTTGCTGCTTAGTGGTTTTCAGTATACGAGGGGCGATCCAAAAGTAATGATAATCAATACTAAACACAATGAATATAGTCAAAAAATAAATTTATTTTTCTACATAGTCTCCTAACAAGTCTATACATTTAGTCCATCTCTTTTCTAAACTTAGAATTCCCTTCGAAAAAAATTCTTGATCTTGACCCTCTCTTCGATCTGCCAATACAATTTCTTCAACTTTTTTCACGTTTTCTTCATTGAGGGACGTGGATGGGCGTCCTTCACGATGGTTATTTTCCGTCGATGTTCTTCCCAGCTTAAATTCCTTGGCCCAGCGTGCAACTGTGGAATATGGAGGAGAAGAGTCCCCCAAAGTTTCCACCAAGTCGCTGTGTATGTCTTTGGTAGTCATTTTTTTTCAAGCAGAGGTATTTGATGACAGCTCTGAGCTCGTTTTTTTCCATTTTGATGTTCACTCCTCGGCAGTTCATATTCAAATGAATGTAGCTCCCGGGAATCGTGGTCTATTTAAGTAATTTTTTTTTCCTGGACTAGTGGGTACCTAAGAGAGAAGAAAACATTTTATTTTAATTTCTGTGTGCAATAGAAATAACCGATTATCATTACTTTTGGATCGCCCCTCGTATAGCTTTAACTTATCCGTTTATAAGTTTGAACAGTTAAAATACATGATAAAATATAAATTATAAATTATAAAAAACACATAAACCCATTAATTAGCATAAATACAATACATGTGGACAAAATTTGTATCTATATCATTATCCATAAATACAATATATATTCAATGATTATATCTATTATATTATACTAATTAAAAAAAAACATTTTCCAAAAAGTATAACAAATAAATTTCATACATCTCTTCTGTTTATGCAAATAGATCTGAAAAGACTATTCATTTATTTGATCATAATGTTGATTCTATATCTTTAATTTATGTAACTCATTACATGCGTTCATTTTTGACTGCTAAGGAGACAAAAAAAAAACATACACCAAAAGATGGAAATTTTGCCATATCGCCCAATGAAGACCCTATGGTTTTCTTCATGGTCCTCGTGACACTAGTTTTGCTAGCCAAGAGTTTATGAACTAGCCTAAGGATATATCTTAAATTGTACCTATCCTATCCTAGCCTATATTAATGAAGCATATAAAATTTTATCTGATAGTAAATACTATAAAAAATTCCATACAGATCCATCAAAAACTTTATGAAAGAATATCATGATTTAATTGACAGGGCTTTTTCTGAAGGCATTTTGAATAAAAAGGAAAGGAACTTTTTAGTTAATAGAGAGGCTTCCATTGCTTTTTTCTATCATTTATCTAAAGTCCATAAGGACCCTATTAATCCCCCGGGACATCCCATTATCTCATGGATTAATTCCCTGACTAGTCCTCTATCCCACTTTCTTGATCTTCATCTTCAAGAACATGTTAAGGAACTACCTTCCTATCTTAAAGATTCTACCCAGCTCATCCATGAATTACCGTATATACTTGAGTATAAGCCGACCCGAGTATAAGCCGACCCCCCTAATTTTGCCACAAAAAACTGGGAAAACTTATTGACTCGAGTATAAGCCTAGGGTGGAAAATGCAGCAGCTACCGGTGAATTTCAAAAATAAAAATAGATGCTCCATACTGTTCATTATTGACCCACAGCTGTGCCATATAGTGCTCTGCGCCGTTCATTATTGCCCCATAGATGTGCCATATAGTGCTCTGCGCCGTTCATTATTGCCCCATAGATGTGCCATATAGTGCTCTGCGCCGTTCATTATTGCCCCATAGCTGTGCCATATAGTGCTCTGCACCGTTCATTGTTGCCCCATAGCTGTGCCATATAGTGCTCTGTGCCGTTCATTATTGCCCCATAGCTGTGCCATATAATGCTCTGCGTCGCTCATTATTGCCCCATAGCTGTGCCATATAGTGCTCTGCGCCGTTCATTATTGCCCCATAGCTGCCATATAGTGCTCTGCACCGTTCATTATTGCCCCATAGCTGCCATATAGTACTCTGCGCCGTTCATTATTGCCCCATAGCTGCCATATAGTACTCTGCGCCGTTCATTATTGCCCCATAACTGTGCCATATAGTGCTCTGCGCCGTTCATTATTGCCCCATAGATGTGCCATATAGTGCTCTGCGCCGTTCATTATTGCCCCATAGCTGTGCCATATAGTGCTCTGCGCCATTCATTATTGCCCCATAGCTGCCATATAGTACTCTGCGCCGTTCATTATTGCCCCATAGCTGTGCCATATAGTGCTCTGCACCGTTCATTATTGCCCCATAGCTGCCATAAAGTGCTCTGCACCGTTCATTATTGCGCCATAGCTGCCATATAGTACTCTGCGCCGTTCATTATTGCCCCATAGCTGCCATATAGTACTCTGCGCCGTTCATTATTGCCCCATAGCTGCCATAAAGTGCTCTGCACCGTTCATTATTGCCCCATAGCTGTGCCATATAGTGCTCTGCGCCGTTCATTACTGCCCCATAGCTGTGCCATATAAAGCTCTGCCATTGTTGCTGCAATAAAAAAAAAAAAGCCATACTCACCTCTCTTGCTTGCAGCTCCCGGCGTCTTGTCCCGGCGTCTCTCCGCACTGACTGATCAGGCAGAGGGCGCCGCGCACACTATATGCGTCATCGCGCCCTCTGACCTGCACAGTCAGAGCAAGAGGACGCGAAGACAGAGCGACGCCCGGCGTGTGGAACGCAGACAGGTGAATATTACATACTTACCTGCTCCCGGCGTCCCGCTCCCTCTGCCTGTCACATGGTCTTCGGTGCCGCAGCCTCTTCCTCTATCAGCGGTCACCGGCACAGCTGATTAGAGAAATGAATATGCGGCTCCACCCCTATGGGAGGTGGAGCCGCATATTCATTTCTCTAATCAGCGGTCCCACGTGACCGCTGAACAGGGGAAGAGCTGCAGCACCGAAGACCGTGTGACAGGCAGAGGGAGCGTCAGGACCGCCGGGACTAGGTGAGTATGCCTCAGCGCCCTCTCCCCCTCACCTGCCGACCCTGCCGCCCACCGTGACTCGAGTATAAGCCGAGAGGGGCACTTTCAGACCAAAATTTTGGGCTGAAAATCTCGGCTTATACTCGAGTATATACGGTAAATATAATATCTTGGGAGGAAAATTGCTGGTTTATTACGTTAGATCTAAATGCACTGCATTCTAATATAGATCACGAGCCAGGAAAAAATGCGACTAAACATTATCTACAAAAAAATGGAAATATGCCTGATAAACAGATGGAATTTCTTGTGACAGCCCTTGACTTCATACTCAGACATAACCTGTTTGAGTTTGAGGGCCAGTTGTATTTTCAGATGCATGGGACCGCGATGGGGACTCGGGTAGCCTTAAGTTTTGCTAATCTGTTTATGGGGCTAATCGAGTCCCTGTCGCCCCTGTGCTCCCCCAGATATGTACAGAATATAATATTATATAGACGTTATATTGACGATTTGATCATCATATGGAATGGTACCAGAGAGGATGCTGAGCTACTAGTAAAAGATCTGAATCATAATACTTGGGGTATATCTTTTGTCTCAAATATAGAGTAAGAGAAAATAGTCTTTTTGGACCTTGAAATTACACATGAAAATAATAGAATAATTACAAAGACGCATTTTAAACCAGGGGATGTGAATGGGTACTTGGACTACCGGAGTGCCCATTACACCAAATGGAAGAATAATATCCCCTATGGTCAGTTCTTTCGTATTAAGAAGAACAATACGAGGGAGCTGGACTTTGAACAGCAATCTGAACTTCTAAAGGAAAGATTTGAGATGGAAAAATACCCCCAAAAAATTATCAATGAGGCATATAGGGTTAATCTAATTAAAACTCAGAAAGATTCTTTGGGGAATCAAACTTCATTGTGTAAAAGTAAAAAAGAATTGCTCAAAAATTGAATAATCCCAAGAGATGGGAACACAACTTTGTCACTATTTACAATAAAGGTAATCAAAAAATCTGAAAAATATTACAAAAATATTGGTACATACTGAGACAAGATCTCCTTTTACGGGATGTACTACCAGAGAGACCAGGCATCACCTCTAGAAGGGGCAAAACGCTCAGAAACATTATAGCACCTAGTCGTTTGAATAAAGTTGCAGTGAAAAACTCCGGAAAAAAAACAAATGTTTTTTCAACTTAAAACTACTAACTCTATAATGAAAAAGACAATTAAAGGGAACCTGTCACCTGAATTTGGCGGGACAGGTTTGCGGTCATATGGGCGGGGTTTTCGGGTGTTTGATTCACCCTTTCCTTACCCGCTGGCTGCATGCTGGCCGCAATATTGGGTTAAAGTTCATGCTGTGTCCTCCGTAGTACACGCCAGCGCAAGGCAATCTTGCCTTGCACATGCGCAGTATGCTTTGCCCAACTATGGGCAAAGCCAAAAAGCATTAGTGCGCATGCGCCGGCGCACTATGTCCCGGAACCCAGCTAAATACTTCCGGGACATAGTGCGCCGGCGCATGCGCACTAATGCTTTTTGGCTTTGCCCACAGTGGGCAAAGCATACTGCGCGTGCGCAAGGCAAGATTGCCTTGTGCAGGCGTGTACTACGGAGGACACAGAATGAACTTCAACCCAATATTGCGGCCAGTATGCAGCCAGCGGGTAAGGAAAGGGTGAATCAAACACCCGAAAACCCCGCCCATATGACCACAAACCTGTCCCGACAAATTCAGTTGACAGGTTCCCTTTAATACACTTTATGGCACCTATAAATGCCAACAGAAGAAATGTCAATGTTGCCAATTAATAACTCATGGACAGCAATCTATTACCTCTAATAGTACAGGAGAGACCTTTCCTATAAAACATCATGTAACCTGCACTAGTAGCTATGATATATATGTAATTACATGCAGTTGCGGAATGCAATATGTTGGCCGGACCACACAGATGGTTAGATCACGTCTAAACACACACCGACATAATGCGAAAATTGGGCTACTGACGCATAGCCTATCGAGACATCTGTTAATAAATCATAATAAGAATTTTGAGATAAGTTTGACTCCTGTTCAAGAAATTCTGCATAATGTATCAGACAGAATCCATCTATTGAATAGGAAAGAGGCTTTCTGGATGTACAGATTGTGTTCTCTGCATCCTGACGGCCTTATCCTGACGGATAGATTGGAGAACATATAGAGCGTTTTATTAGATCAGGACACAGTTGCTGATCAATAGAAACTTATAGAAATAATAGGGTATAAGCTATCCCTGGATAGGTACAATTTATGATATATCCTTAGGCTAGTTCATAAACTCTTGGCTAGCGAAACTAGTGTCATGAGGACCATGAAGAAAACCATAGGGTCTTCTTTGGGCGATACGGCTAAATTTCCATTTTTTGGTGTGTGTTTTTTTTTTTCTCCTTAGCGATCAAAAATGAACTTATAATGCTGCACAAACGTTGATTATGGCCCCATAAGATGCTCCATACAGACACTTGCCCCATATAGTGCTGTCCAAACGTTGATTATGGCCCCATACAGACATTTGCCCCATATAGTGCTGCACAAAAATTGATTATGGCCCCATACAGATACTTGCCCCATATAGTGCTGCACAAAAGTTGATTATGGCCCCATGCAGACACTTTATTATTATTATTCATTATTATTATTTATTTATATAGCACCATTTATTCCATGGTGCTGTACATGAGAAGGGGTTACATCAAAATAGAAATATCACTTACAGTAAACAAAACTAACAATGACAGACTGGTACAGAGGGAAGAGGACCCTGCCCTTGCGGGCTTACATTCTACAGGATAATGGGGATGGAGACAGTAGGTCGAGGGTTGCAGTAGCTCCAATGGTGTTGAGGTGGTCGTGTGGACTTTATAGGCTGTAAGCTTCTTTGAAGACGTGGGTTTTCAGGTTTCTTTTGAAGGATCCAAAAGTAGTGGATAACCGGACGTGTTGGGGCACTGAATTCCAGAGGATGGGTGATATTCGGGAGAAGTCTTGGAGGCGATTGGGTGAGGAGCGAATAAGCGTGGAGGAGAGGAGGAGGTCTTGGGAGGACCGGAGATTACGCGAGGGAAGATATTGAGAGATTAGTTTGGAAATATAGGGAGGAGAAAGGTTATGGATTGCTTTGTAGGTCAGTGTTAGTAATTTAAACTGGATACGCTGGGAAATTGGGAGCCAGTGAAGGGATTTGCAAAGAGGGGAAGCAGGAGTGTAGCGAGGAGAGAGATTAATTAGTCGGGCAGCAGTGTTAAGGATGGACTGGAGGGTTGCGAGAGTGTTAGAAGGTAGGCCACAGAGGAGTATGTTGCAGTAGTCGAGGCGGGAGATGATTAGGGCATGCACGAGCATTTTGGTAGAGTGTGGGTTGAGGAAAGGACGGATTCTGGAAATATTTTTGAGCTGGAGGCGACAGGAGGTGGCGAGAGCTTGGATGTGCGGTTTGAAGGACAGGGCAGAGTCAAGGGTTACTCCGAGGCAGCGGATTTTGGGGACAGGGGAAAGTGTGATTTCATTTATTTTGATAGATAGATCAGATATGGCTGATAGATACGCTGGGATTCTGGAGAGCAGAGAGGTGACATCTGGGCCAGAGAGGTAGATCTGAGTGTCATCGGCATATAGATGGTACTGGGAGCCATAGGACCTTATGAGTTATCCCAGGCCGAGTGTATAGATTGAGAAGAGTAAGGGTCCTAGGACAGAGCCTTGGGGGACTCCAACAGAGAGGGGGCGAGATAAAGAGGTAGTATGGGAGTAGGAAACGCTAAATGTGCAGTTGGCAAGGTATGAGGAGATCCAAGATAGGGCAAGGTCTTTGACCCCAAAGGAAGAGAGGATCTGTAGTAGGAGGCAGTGGTCAACTGTGTCGAAGGCAGAGGACAGGTCTAGGAGGAGGAGTATAGAGAATTGTCTGTTAGCTTTGGCTGTAAGTAAGTCGTTAGTAATTTTGGTCAGGGCAGTCTCAGTAGAATGGTGGGGACGGAAGCCAGATTGTAGGTTGTCGAAGAGAGAGTTAGATGCAAAGTGAGAGGAAAGTTCAGCATGAACGTGCTGCTCAAGGAGTTTGGAAGCAAATGGGAGCAAAGATATGGGGTGATAGCTGGACATACTGCTTGGGTCAAGGGATGGCTTTTTGAGGATAGGTGTGATTGTGGCGTGTTTGAAGGCAGAGGGGAAGGTACCAGAAGTTAGTAAAAGGTTGAAGAGATGGGTTAGGGATGGGATTAGTGTGGTGGTGAGGTTGGGGAGGAGGTGGGATGGGATGGGGTCAAGTGCACAAGTGGTGAGGTGTGATTTGGAGAGAAGATGATCAAGCTCCCCTTCAGAGATTTTGGAGAGTGAAGTTATGGGGTTTGGGCATTGGTCTCTCATACAAAGGGGTTGTGGTGGTTGGACAACAAAGACTTGCCTTGTTTGGTCTATCTTATTTTTGAAGTGTGTGGCAAAGTCCTCAGCAATGATTAGGGAACTCGGAGGGGGCAGTGGTGGGCGGAGGAGGTAGTTAAAAGTGTTGAACAACTGTTTGGGGTTGTGGGATAAGGAAGATACGAGGGTAGTGAAGTAGGCCTGTTTAGCAGAGGTGAGAGCTGACTTGAATGCCAGTGTTGCTTGTTTGAGTGCAGTGAAATCATCTTGTGAATGCGTTTTCTTCCAACACCGTTCTGCAATTCTGGATACTTGCCGAAGCTTTTTAGTGATGTTATTGTGCCAGGGTTGTCTATTGGTTTGTTGCACTCTGCTATGCATGACGGGGTGACCATGTCAATAGCTGATGCAAGAGTGGCATTGTAGGTAGGATAGAGTCAGAGAGTGTGTGGGTGTCTAGGTGTGCGAGGTTCCTGCGTGGGTGTGCATGGTGCTGGACATGGGTGACAGGTGAGGAGGACAGGGATAAGAAAGTGTGTAGATGGTGGTCAGATAGAGGGAGAGGGGAGGTTGTAAAGTTAGATAGGGAGCATAAATGGGTGAAGACGAGGTCAAATGTGTGTCAGTCTGTGTGGGTGGCTGAGGAGGACCACTGAGTAAATTGAAAGGATGAAGTAAGGGACAGGAGTTTGGAGGCTGCTGACTGGTGGGTGTTAATGGGGATGTTGAAGTCACCCATGATGATGGTGGGAATGTCAGCAGACAGAAAGTGAAGGAACCAGGTGGAGAATTGGTCAATAAAGGCAGTGGTCAGGCCCGGAGGTCGGTATATGATGGCCATTTGGAGGTTGTAGGGGGAGTAGATGCGGACAGAGTGGACTTCAAAAGAGGGGAGGATAAGGGAGGTAGATGTGGGATTGGGTTAAAGGTACAGTTGGAAGAAAGGAGAAGGCCCACTCCTCCACCATGTTTGTTGCCAGGGCGAGGAGTGTGGGTGAAGTGGAGGCCACCGAAACATAGTGCAGCAGGGGAGGCTATGTCAGAGGGTGTCAGCCATGTTTCGGTGATGCCCAGAAGGAAAAGATTACATGAATCACGTGGAGTTTATTGCAGATGGAGCGGGCATTCCATAGTGATCCAGAGAGAGGGTGCAGGAGGGTGGGCGTCATGGGCACGGATTTGAGGCGGGCAAGATTTTGGGTGTTATATTGGGTTGGGAGCGATGGGAGAGGGGTAGTAATAGGAGGTATGAGATGTAGGGGCCCAGGGTTGGAAGATATGTCTCCAGCAGTGAGGAGAAGCAGAGAGAGAGACAGAGCAGGTGGAAGAAGGAGAGTGGGTAGCTTGTTTTGTGCTTTATTAGGAGAGATCTGAGGTTGAGGAGCAGGTCAGCAGAGGAGGTCAGGTGGGGAGGCAGGAGGGAAGGAGAGATTATTACTTTCCCTGTTGTGAATTCTGCTCTTGGGTTCCCTCCGGTGGTTGTAGGTGGGAATGCAGTTGTCTCTGAGTCACAGTCCTGGCCAGGTGTATCTGATAATTACAATTCGGACTGGGATATTTAGGTGTGCAGGATCCTTTAGCCCTTGCCAGTTGTCAATGTTCCTTGTGAAGTTATGGATCACTTTCTGGCTTCTCGTGCCTGCTGCCAAATTCAGCAAAGATAAGTTTTTGTTTTTTTGTATCTGTGGCACACTGCTGTGTGCTTGTTTCAGTTTTATTCCTG
This sequence comes from Ranitomeya imitator, assembly GCF_032444005.1. Classification (NCBI taxonomy): domain Eukaryota; kingdom Metazoa; phylum Chordata; class Amphibia; order Anura; family Dendrobatidae; genus Ranitomeya; species Ranitomeya imitator. The sequence goes on from NC_091285.1 coordinate 81,104,332, forward strand.
CTCTGATTGTAGGATTCACTGGAGTTGCAGATTTATGCTCCTACATCTATTAGTTAGATGTAGGAAGTCTTTGTAATTTCTGCTGTGGATGTTTTTGAAGGGTTTTATACTGACCGCACAGAACTCTGTCCTATCCTGTCCTATCTAGCTAGTGTGGCCTCCTGTGCTAAATCCTGTTTTCTGCCTGTGTATGTTTTTTCCTCTCTGACTCACCGCCAATATTTGTGGGGGGCTGTCTATCCTTTGGGGATTTTCTCTGAGGCAAGATAGTTTTCCTATTTCCATCTTTAGGGGTAATTAGTCCTCAGGCTGTGACGAGGTGTCTAGGTGTGTTAGGTACACTCCACAGCTACTTCTAGTTGCGGTGTTTAGTTCAGGATTGCGGTCAATACAGTGGCCACCTTCTCCAGTGAAAGTTCTCATGCAGCTCCAAGGTCACCGGATCATAACATTGCCCCATATAGTGCTGCACAAATGTTGATTATAGCCCCATACAGACACTTGCCCCATATAGTGCTGCACAAAAGTTGATTATGGCCCCATACAGACACTTGCCCCATATAGTGCTGCAGAAACGTTGATTATGGCCCCATACAGACACTTGCCCCATATAGTGCTGCACAAACGTTATGGCCCCATAAGATGCTCCATACAGACAATTGCCCCATTTGCTTCTGCTGCGATAAAAAAAACAAAATCACATACTCACCTCTCCTTGCTCAGGCCCCCGGCACTTTCAATATGCACCTGACTTCGTTCCGGCGCCGCTCCGTCTTCAGTGTCTTCTGCACTGACGTTCAGGCAGAGGGCGTGCACTAACCATGTCATCGCGCCCTCTGACCTGAGCATCGCTGCAGAAGACGCTGAAGACGGAGCGGCGCCCGGAACGGGGAGCAGGTGAATATTGTGCAAAGCACCGCTCCCCTCCCCGTTATACTCACCTACTCCTGGCGCTGTGCAGTCCCTGCTTCCCAGGTGCCCCAGCTTCTTCCTGTACTGAGTGGTCACCGTTACCGCTCATTACATTAATGAATATGCAGCTCCGCCCTTATGGGAGGTGGAGCAGCATATTCATTACTGTAATGAGCGGTATCATGTGACCGCTCAGTACAGGAAGAAGCTTGGGCGCCGGGGAGCCAGGGACCATGCCAGGAGCAGGTGAGTATAATTAGACATTAGATATTTATGGATAATGATATAAATACAAATTTTGTCCACATGTATTGTATTTATGCTAATTAATGGGTTTATATGTTTTTTTTATCATTTATAATTTATATTTTATCATGGATTTTAACTGTTCAAACTTATACACGGATAAGTTAAAGCTATATACTGAAAACCACTAAGCAGCAAATAAGCTAATGAAGAACCACCAGGTCGTGATCAATTAACATAATTGATTATTCAAGTGGACCTGTGTAGACTATATAACTCTAGCAACCTATAAAGCAATATCATACCTGAGGAAGGCTATTTTTAATAAGCATATAGCCAAAACGCGTTGTTCTAAATATTGTTTTTTATTTTAAATAAATTGCTGAAGATTTGTCATACCTCTGCCTGGTGCCTGTTACCTGGGAGCGCTGAACAGACTGGATGAACCTTTTTTTTTTCTGAACTTCACTCCACAGTCTCCTGGCTGAGAGATCTGTTGTATCCAGACTATAGCTGCATATCAGGGAGACAAGGCATCTCATTCACAAGCCACACCAAAGGTGAGCAATTTTGCCTTTGAAAATTGAGTTGAACTAAATAATCTGCACTTAGATCTGTGCCCTATTTCTTGTCTTTTCCCCTCTCCTAGACCCTGTAGCCTCGGGGTCATATATCTCTGATTAAAAAAGGTTGGGGTTTTCTTAACCCCTTCATGACCCAGCCTATTTTGACCTTAATGACCTGGCCGTTTTTTGCAAATCTGACCAGTGTCCCTTTATGAGGTAATAATTCAGGAACGCTTCAATGGATCCTAGCCGTTCTGAGAATGTTTTTTCGTGACATATTGGGCTTCATGTTAGTGGTAAATTTAGGTCAATAAATTCTGCGTTTATTTGTGATAAAAACGGAAATTTGGCGAAAATTTTGAAAAGTTTGCAATTTTCACATTTTGAATTTTTATTCTGTTAAACCAGAGAGTTTTGTGACACAAAATAGTTAATAAATAACATTTCCCACATGTCTACTATCAGCACAATTTTGGAAACAAAAATTTTTTTTGCTAGGAAGTAAAAATTTGACCAGCGATTTCTCATTTTTTCAACGAAATTTACAAAACCATTTTTTTTAGGGACCACCTCACATTTGAAGTCAGTTTGAGGGGTCTATATGGCTGAAAATACCCAAAAATGACACCATTCTAAAAACTGCACCCCTCAAGGTGCACAAAACCACATTCAAGAAGTTTATTAACCCTTCAGGTGCTTCACAGCAGCAGAAGTAACATGGAAGGAAAAAATGAACATTTAACTTTTTAGTCACAAAAATGATTTTTAGCAACAATTTGCTAAATTTTTTTGTTTTCCCAATCGTAAAAGGAGAAACTGAACCACGAAAGTTGTTGTGCAATTTGTCCTGAGTATGCTGATACCTCAAATGTGGGGGGGAACCACTGTTTGGGCGCACGGCCAGGCTTGGAAGGGAAGGAGCGCCATTTGACTTTTTGAATGAAAAATTGGCTCCACTCTTTGGCGGACACCATGTCACGTTTGGAGAGCCCCCGTGTGCTTAAACATTGGAGCTCCCCCACAAGTGACCCCATTTTGGAAACTAGACGTCCCAAAGAACTTATCTAGATGCATAGTGAGTACTTTAAACCTTGCTTCACAAATTCATCCGTAAAAATGAAAAAGTACTTTTTTTTCACAAATAAATTTTTTAGCCTCAATTTTTTCATTTTCAAATGGGCAACAGGATAAAATGGATCCTAAAATTTGTTGGGCAATTTCTCCTGAGTACTCCGATACCTCACATGTGGGGGTAAACCACTGTTTGGGCACATGGTAAGGCTCGGAAGGGAAGGAGCGCCATTTGACTTTTTGAATGAAAAATTATCTCCATCGTTAGCGGACACCATGTCGCGTTTGGAGAGCCCCTGTGTGCCTAAACATTGGAGCTCCCCCACAAGTGACCCCCATTTTGGAAACTGGACCCCTGTTATGATCCGGTGACCTTGGAGCTGCATGAGAACTTTCACTGGAGAAGGTGGCCACTATACTGACCGCAAACCTGAACTTAACACCGCAACTAGAAGTAGCCGTGGAGTGTACCTAACACACCTAGACACCTCGTCACAGCCGGAGGACTAAATACCCCTAAAGATGGCAATAGGAATACTATCTTGCCTCAGAGAAAATCCCCAAAGGATAGACAGCCCCCCACAAATATTGGCGGTGAGTCGGAGAGGAAAAAACATACACAGGCAGAAAAACAGGATTTAGCACAGGAGGCCACTCTAGCTAGATAGGACAGGATAGGACAGAGTTCTGTGCGGTCAGTATTAAAACCCTTCAAAAACATCCACAGCAGAATATACAAAAACTTCCTACATCTAACTAAAGATCAATATACAAAAACCCAGACTCATGGTAACAGGTGACCCAGGAATAAATCCCGGCCCCTCTAGCTACAACTCCCAAAACATGATATACACAAAACAGGAGGAAAACAGGGAGTGTTTAAAAATAGTGCATAATTTTATTACAAAAATACATTAAACCACATACATATAATAAAAACGACAAATACAGATACCAAAAAAGGGGACCTCATACACCCAGGACCGGAATAATATAGAAACAGATAGTACTGTATGGCGGTATACTCCACAGAGTGGAGAAGAATACCCTCAAAAGGAAAGAAAACCCCCACCACAGACCGTATCAACTACCCATATAGGTCAATAGACAGTCACATTTAAATAGGTATGGGTATGGGCAGAGAGACAATCCGGGAAAGGGGGAGGGTTTCATAATGTGAGGAGAATGGAAAGGCAAAAGTAACCAGCTCAAATGAGCGTTAAAGCAAACCCCACCAGATAGCACCACTCACAACCGGTTCTTACCCCAGGTGCTGAAGACCCCAAGAATCGGGCAATGCCCCCGACGCGCGTTTCGCTATGTGTCCGCTGCTTTTTCAAGGGGGAGTGTCCCTTTGTACCGGGTCAGGACCTTATATCCAGTAATACCCCGGTCACATGACCACCATGTGACCGGAAGAGGATCAGCGGCTGAAACTAAGCGGCGCATGCGCCCGTGGCCAGCCCCCCCGCAGCCACCAGATCCGGCCAAGTGCCTGCAGCCAGACGAGCAGGCGCACGGCAGATCGCCATGGAAACCCGGTCGCCGAGCCACAGACACCAAGCGGCCGGATACAGGAGGCGCGAGGAGGGGAGCCATCGGGCGCATGCGCACCACAGCCAAAAAAGGATAAAACCTACGGAATACTGCCCCACCGAAATGCCCACTCCCTTGCAAAGTAAACAATCACAATTACATAAATATAAGAGGCATAGATTGAACACAAAGGCGGGATATCGTAGCACCGACACATCCATATAATAGATCCTCATAAGTGGAGCGCATAGATGAAACAGGTCCATGATCCGTGGCAGATACAGATGTCAGAAGAAGTAATATATGATTAGTCCCAAAATACATTGTAGAGAAATCCACAATCCCAGAAGAAAACAAAATCTAGTAAAAGAGAATAAAATAAAACAATAAGAAAACGCCACAAACAGACAAAAGGACAACAACAAGCATAAGAATGGAGGGGAATCAAAAGGAAACTATCAATGAACCGTAATGTATGGCTACAGGAAAGGGGCGAAATTCAGGGCCTCATTGAGACCATTGGGTCTAACAGTGTCTAAAGTGACTATCCATTTTAGCTCACGCTGGGCAAGGAGGCGTTTAATATTACCACCCCTTATTCCAGTATGAACCAAATCTATCCCTCTGACCTTGAAACATTTGGGGTCACAATTGTGAGCTTCCCTGAAATGCCTAGGGATAGTCTGTAATTCAGATATATCCTCCACTGTCCTGGCCGCGCCAATGCCCCGCACATGTTCCCTCACTCTCACTCTTAATTCCCTAGATGTAAGGCCCACATATATCAGTGGGCAACTGCATGTGGCATAGTAGACCACATTCCTGCTACTGCAGGAAATGTAGTCCCTAATCTGATATTCTTTTTTGCCATCAGCAGAGTGAAAGGAGGTACTGCGCAGGACATTGGCGCAGGCAAGACAGTGGCCACAACTATAGCAACCCATGATACGTCGTGATGAGCCAAACAAACCAGTGGTTGGTGTCGAGTAATGGCTCTTGACCAGGAGGTCCTTCAAGTTCCTGGCCCTACGTGGGGTCATCTGTGGGTAGTCGGACAGAAACGGACCCAGGGAGGGCTCTGTGCTTAAAATACGCCAATGTTTGTTTAAAATGGCTCTAATATTGTCCCACTCATGATTGTATTCTGATATAAACCGTATCGTTCCATCAGCACAACTCTTGTCTCGTTTGTTATACAACAAATGGTTGCGTGGTGTAGATTTGGCCCTATTATACCCGTATCGAACACACCGTTTGCTGTATCCCCTCTGTTTGAAACGTTCCTTCAAATCATTAGCCTGTAGCTCAAAATCATAATCAGTAGAGCAGATCCGCCTCATCCGGAGGAACTGTCCGACCGGGACGGCCCTAATGGTGGCTTGGCTGTGCCCAGATGACGCATGAATCAATGCATTAACAGCTGTTGTTTTACGGAACACATCCGTTTCAATAAAAGTATCAGGACCTACCTTTAGACAAATATCTAGAAAATCGATGGTAGATGGGTCATATTTGTAGGTTAGCCTGATGTTAAATGCATTGGAATTGAGCACAGCCATAAAATCCCCGAGCTGCTGCACCGTTCCACGCCAAAAAAACAAAACATCATCTATGTAGCGTAACCAGCACAGCACATGGTCGGCGGCCCCCGCCCCCGCATCACCAAACACCAACCTCTCCCAGAAACCCAGGAAGAGGTTGGCGTACGCGGGCGCACAGGCCGCCCCCATGGCTGCGCCACGCTTTTGTTGGTAGAATTGATCTTTAAATGTAAAAAAATTATGCGTCAGAACAAATTGCAGCAGCTCGAGGATAAGCTCACACAAAGGGCCGCCCAGGTCGGAGGTCCCCAGAAAGAAGCGGACCGCTCGCAGGCCATCGGTGTGGTCAATACAGGTATAAAGGGCCTCCACATCAGCTGTCACAAGAAGAGTCCCATCATCCACAGAGACCCCGTCAACCCTCGTTAGGACGTCCGTTGTGTCCTTCACAAAGGATGGTAATGTTTCAACTAGTGTTTTTAAATAATAGTCGATAAATCTACATATTGGGTCACACAGACCTTGCATCCCCGACACAATCGGACGTCCCGGAGGGTTGACGAGGTCCTTGTGGATTTTCGGGAGGAGGTAAAAGGTCGGGACCTTCGGGAACTCGACCGTCAGGCCATCCAACACTTTTTTGTTAATTATACCCACATCAAAAGCACGATGCAGGATTTTCTGCAGCTGCACCGAGAAGGAGACCACCGGATTATGGGTGAGTTTAGTATAAACTGTTTGATTCCGAAGTTGTTTGAATGCTTCTCTTTCATATTTTTCCACCGGCCAGACCACGATGTTTCCCCCCTTATCCGCCGCCTTAAAGACAACATCCTTAAGTGATTGTAACTGGCAAATAGCCTCTCTTTCACTCCCTGTGAGATTATCATGCCGTCTACGCGTGGAAAGCTTCCTCAAATCATCTGTTACGAGTTTAGTGAACACTTCCACTGCAGGGCTAAGGGACAAGGGGGGAAACCTCGTGGACTTCGGAATAATAGCCGGCGGAAACTCACCTTTAGGTGTATTAGTTTGCTCCTCCAATAGTTCCTCCAAAATCCGGAGAGTATCCTCCTCAGTGCAGCCCAGAATATCAGATCTATTTCCTCCTCCCGAATGTAACTTCTTCAAAATCAACTTCCTCGAAAATAAGTGGAGGTCCTTTAAGGCTGTAAAAAAATTAAAACCATTAGTCGGCGAGAACGAGAGCCCTCTGCTTAATACGTTTAGTTGACTCTCAGAGAGGACATGATTAGACAGATTGACTACCTGTAGTCCCCCCTGGGTCCGACCATCCGACTGATGTCCCACAGGTCCTTTTTTAGAGTTCTGCCTTGTATTCATTTTCCTACTCGTTTGTGGGCCATCACTATCTTTTTCCATAGGACCCCTTTTTCCCAAATATCTATCATCCACAGATGTAGTAGATTTGTATGATGTCGATCGTGATCTTGACCGTGACTCGTTGCGATAGTATGGACGAGAGCGCTCGTTCCCATTCCTCCATCTATACATTTTACCACTCTGTCTATCATTCATATCACGCTGGAATTTCTTGGATTTTGTTAGTTGAATATCTTCAACCCATTTTTCAACTTCTTTCTCAATTTCGTTATTAAATTTTATTAAATTTTCACTCGACATCTCTTTTTTGATACTAGACTGTAGGGTCTCAATATCAACTTCCATTTCCTTTAGAGATTTTGCGTTCATTTCCTTCAAGATCTCCATAAACCCCACAGAACATTTACTGGCACATTCCTCCCACCTTCCCTTAATATCAGCATCATCAACCGGGAAGGATGGGAAGACCTGCACCCTGAGGCCCCTGGGAATAAGACCCTTCTGCAGGTATTTGTCCAAAAAGGCATGGTTCCACCAAACCTTCGTGCGTTTCCTCAATAAGTCCCTAAATTCGGCCATATTCTCCTGCAACCCCCTAGAGTTCCCCTCCATGCCCAATTCATTGGTATCTTTAAAAACATTATCAATTTGCGTGAGCCATGTGCCGTCACGGGCTCGAAAGTCCATTGTTATAATGCTGGGACCTGCTGTGAGAAACACAGAAATAATTATCAATATACAAAAACCCAGACTCATGGTAACAGGTGACCCAGGAATAAATCCCGGCCCCTCTAGCTACAACTCCCAAAACATGATATACACAAAACAGGAGGAAAACAGGGAGTGTTTAAAAATAGTGCATAATTTTATTACAAAAATACATTAAACCACATACATATAATAAAAACGACAAATACAGATACCAAAAAAGGGGACCTCATACACCCAGGACCGGAATAATATAGAAACAGATAGTACTGTATGGCGGTATACTCCACAGAGTGGAGAAGAATACCCTCAAAAGGAAAGAAAACCCCCACCACAGACCGTATCAACTACCCATATAGGTCAATAGACAGTCACATTTAAATAGGTATGGGTATGGGCAGAGAGACAATCCGGGAAAGGGGGAGGGTTTCATAATGTGAGGAGAATGGAAAGGCAAAAGTAACCAGCTCAAATGAGCGTTAAAGCAAACCCCACCAGATAGCACCACTCACAACCGGTTCTTACCCCAGGTGCTGAAGACCCCAAGAATCGGGCAATGCCCCCGACGCGCGTTTCGCTATGTGTCCGCTGCTTTTTCAAGGGGGAGTGTCCCTTTGTACCGGGTCAGGACCTTATATCCAGTAATACCCCGGTCACATGACCACCATGTGACCGGAAGAGGATCAGCGGCTGAAACTAAGCGGCGCATGCGCCCGTGGCCAGCCCCCCCGCAGCCACCAGATCCGGCCAAGTGCCTGCAGCCAGACGAGCAGGCGCACGGCAGATCGCCATGGAAACCCGGTCGCCGAGCCACAGACACCAAGCGGCCGGATACAGGAGGCGCGAGGAGGGGAGCCATCGGGCGCATGCGCACCACAGCCAAAAAAGGATAAAACCTACGGAATACTGCCCCACCGAAATGCCCACTCCCTTGCAAAGTAAACAATCACAATTACATAAATATAAGAGGCATAGATTGAACACAAAGGCGGGATATCGTAGCACCGACACATCCATATAATAGATCCTCATAAGTGGAGCGCATAGATGAAACAGGTCCATGATCCGTGGCAGATACAGATGTCAGAAGAAGTAATATATGATTAGTCCCAAAATACATTGTAGAGAAATCCACAATCCCAGAAGAAAACAAAATCTAGTAAAAGAGAATAAAATAAAACAATAAGAAAACGCCACAAACAGACAAAAGGACAACAACAAGCATAAGAATGGAGGGGAATCAAAAGGAAACTATCAATGAACCGTAATGTATGGCTACAGGAAAGGGGCGAAATTCAGGGCCTCATTGAGACCATTGGGTCTAACAGTGTCTAAAGTGACTATCCATTTTAGCTCACGCTGGGCAAGGAGGCGTTTAATATTACCACCCCTTATTCCAGTATGAACCAAATCTATCCCTCTGACCTTGAAACATTTGGGGTCACAATTGTGAGCTTCCCTGAAATGCCTAGGGATAGTCTGTAATTCAGATATATCCTCCACTGTCCTGGCCGCGCCAATGCCCCGCACATGTTCCCTCACTCTCACTCTTAATTCCCTAGATGTAAGGCCCACATATATCAGTGGGCAACTGCATGTGGCATAGTAGACCACATTCCTGCTACTGCAGGAAATGTAGTCCCTAATCTGATATTCTTTTTTGCCATCAGCAGAGTGAAAGGAGGTACTGCGCAGGACATTGGCGCAGGCAAGACAGTGGCCACAACTATAGCAACCCATGATACGTCGTGATGAGCCAAACAAACCAGTGGTTGGTGTCGAGTAATGGCTCTTGACCAGGAGGTCCTTCAAGTTCCTGGCCCTACGTGGGGTCATCTGTGGGTAGTCGGACAGAAACGGACCCAGGGAGGGCTCTGTGCTTAAAATACGCCAATGTTTGTTTAAAATGGCTCTAATATTGTCCCACTCATGATTGTATTCTGATATAAACCGTATCGTTCCATCAGCACAACTCTTGTCTCGTTTGTTATACAACAAATGGTTGCGTGGTGTAGATTTGGCCCTATTATACCCGTATCGAACACACCGTTTGCTGTATCCCCTCTGTTTGAAACGTTCCTTCAAATCATTAGCCTGTAGCTCAAAATCATAATCAGTAGAGCAGATCCGCCTCATCCGGAGGAATGTGTCGGGGATGCAAGGTCTGTGTGACCCAATATGTAGATTTATCGACTATTATTTAAAAACACTAGTTGAAACATTACCATCCTTTGTGAAGGACACAACGGACGTCCTAACGAGGGTTGACGGGGTCTCTGTGGATGATGGGACTCTTCTTGTGACAGCTGATGTGGAGGCCCTTTATACCTGTATTGACCACACCGATGGCCTGCGAGCGGTCCGCTTCTTTCTGGGGACCTCCGACCTGGGCGGCCCTTTGTGTGAGCTTATCCTCGAGCTGCTGCAATTTGTTCTGACGCATAATTTTTTTACATTTAAAGATCAATTCTACCAACAAAAGCGTGGCGCAGCCATGGGGGCGGCCTGTGCGCCCGCGTACGCCAACCTCTTCCTGGGTTTCTGGGAGAGGTTGGTGTTTGGTGATGCGGGGGCGGGGGCCGCCGACCATGTGCTGTGCTGGTTACGCTACATAGATGATGTTTTGTTTTTTTGGCGTGGAACGGTGCAGCAGCTCGGGGATTTTATGGCTGTGCTCAATTCCAATGCATTTAACATCAGGCTAACCTACAAATATGACCCATCTACCATCGATTTTCTAGATATTTGTCTAAAGGTAGGTCCTGATACTTTTATTGAAACGGATGTGTTCCGTAAAACAACAGCTGTTAATGCATTGATTCATGCGTCATCTGGGCACAGCCAAGCCACCATTAGGGCCGTCCCGGTCGGACAGTTCCTCCGGATGAGGCGGATCTGCTCTACTGATTATGATTTTGAGCTACAGGCTAATGATTTGAAGGAACGTTTCAAACAGAGGGGATACAGCAAACGGTGTGTTCGATACGGGTATAATAGGGCCAAATCTACACCACGCAACCATTTGTTGTATAACAAACGAGACAAGAGTTGTGCTGATGGAACGATACGGTTTATATCAGAATACAATCATGAGTGGGACAATATTAGAGCCATTTTAAACAAACATTGGCGTATTTTAAGCACAGAGCCCTCCCTGGGTCCGTTTCTGTCCGACTACCCACAGATGACCCCACGTAGGGCCAGGAACTTGAAGGACCTCCTGGTCAAGAGCCATTACTCGACACCAACCACTGGTTTGTTTGGCTCATCACGACGTATCATGGGTTGCTATAGTTGTGGCCACTGTCTTGCCTGCGCCAATGTCCTGCGCAGTACCTCCTTTCACTCTGCTGATGGCAAAAAAGAATATCAGATTAGGGACTACATTTCCTGCAGTAGCAGGAATGTGGTCTACTATGCCACATGCAGTTGCCCACTGATATATGTGGGCCTTACATCTAGGGAATTAAGAGTGAGAGTGAGGGAACATGTGCGGGGCATTGGCGCGGCCAGGACAGTGGAGGATATATCTGAATTACAGACTATCCCTAGGCATTTCAGGGAAGCTCACAATTGTGACCCCAAATGTTTCAAGGTCAGAGGGATAGATTTGGTTCATACTGGAATAAGGGGTGGTAATATTAAACGCCTCCTTGCCCAGCGTGAGCTAAAATGGATAGTCACTTTAGACACTGTTAGACCCAATGGTCTCAATGAGGCCCTGAATTTCGCCCCTTTCCTGTAGCCATACATTACGGTTCATTGATAGTTTCCTTTTGATTCCCCTCCATTCTTATGCTTGTTGTTGTCCTTTTGTCTGTTTGTGGCGTTTTCTTATTGTTTTATTTTATTCTCTTTTACTAGATTTTGTTTTCTTCTGGGATTGTGGATTTCTCTACAATGTATTTTGGGACTAATCATATATTACTTCTTCTGACATCTGTATCTGCCACGGATCATGGACCTGTTTCATCTATGCGCTCCACTTATGAGGATCTATTATATGGATGTGTCGGTGCTACGATATCCCGCCTTTGTGTTCAATCTATGCCTCTTATATTTATGTAATTGTGATTGTTTACTTTGCAAGGGAGTGGGCATTTCGGTGGGGCAGTATTCCGTAGGTTTTATCCTTTTTTGGCTGTGGTGCGCATGCGCCCGATGGCTCCCCTCCTCGCGCCTCCTGTATCCGGCCGCTTGGTGTCTGTGGCTCGGCGACCGGGTTTCCATGGCGATCTGCCGTGCGCCTGCTCGTCTGGCTGCAGGCACTTGGCCGGATCTGGTGGCTGCGGGGGGGCTGGCCACGGGCGCATGCGCCGCTTAGTTTCAGCCGCTGATCCTCTTCCGGTCACATGGTGGTCATGTGACCGGGGTATTACTGGATATAAGGTCCTGACCCGGTACAAAGGGACACTCCCCCTTGAAAAAGCAGCGGACACATAGCGAAACGCGCGTCGGGGGCATTGCCCGATTCTTGGGGTCTTCAGCACCTGGGGTAAGAACCGGTTGTGAGTGGTGCTATCTGGTGGGGTTTGCTTTAACGCTCATTTGAGCTGGTTACTTTTGCCTTTCCATTCTCCTCACATTATGAAACCCTCCCCCTTTCCCGGATTGTCTCTCTGCCCATACCCATACCTATTTAAATGTGACTGTCTATTGACCTATATGGGTAGTTGATACGGTCTGTGGTGGGGGTTTTCTTTCCTTTTGAGGGTATTCTTCTCCACTCTGTGGAGTATACCGCCATACAGTACTATCTGTTTCTATATTATTCCGGTCCTGGGTGTATGAGGTCCCCTTTTTTGGTATCTGTATTTGTCGTTTTTATTATATGTATGTGGTTTAATGTATTTTTGTAATAAAATTATGCACTATTTTTAAACACTCCCTGTTTTCCTCCTGTTTTGTGTATCTAACTAAAGATGTAGGAGCGTAAATCTGCAACTCCAGTGAATCCTACAATCAGAGCAGGAATAAAACTGAAACAAGCACACAGCAGTGTGCCACAGATACAAAAACCAAAAACTTATCTTTGCTGGATTTGGCAGCAAGCAGGAGAAGCCAGAAAGTGATCCAACACTTCACAAGGAACATTGACAACTGGCAAGGGCTAAAGGATCCTGCACACCTAAATATCCCAGTCAGAATTGTAATCATCAGATACACCTGGCCAGGACTGCGACTCAGAGACAACTGAATTCCCAACAGTACCCCCCTCCTCCTTGAGGAGGGGTCACCGAACCCTCACCGGGGCTCCCCGGACAATCAGGACGAGCCAGATGAAAGGCACGGACCAAATCAGCAGCATGGACATCAGAAGCAAAAACCCAAGAATTATCCTCCTGGCCATAACCCTTCCATTTGACCAGGTACTGAAGCTTCCGCCTCGAAAAACGGGAATCCAAAATCTTCTCAACAACATATTCCAGCTCCCCATCAACCAACACAGGGGCCGGAGGATCAACAGAGGGAAAAACGGGCTCCACATATTTCCGCAGCAAAGATCTATGGAAGACATTATGGATAGCAAAAGAGGCCGGAAGCGCCAGTCGAAAAGACACCGGATTAATAATCTCAGAAATCCTATAAGGACCAATAAACTGAGGCTTAAACTTAGGAGAAGAAACCTTCATAGGAACATGACGGGAAGACAACCAGACCAGATCCCCAACCCGAAGCCGGGAACCAACACACCGACGACGATTAGCAAAACGTTGAGCCACCTCTTGAGACACCAACTTGTCCACCACATGAGCCCAAATCTGCTGCAACCTGTCCACCACAGAATCCACACCAGGACAGTCATAAGGCTCAACCTGCCCAGAAGAAAAACGAGGATGAAAACCAAAATTACAAAAGAAAGGCGAAACCAAGGTAGCAGAACTAGCCCGATTACTAAGGGCAAACTCGGCCAATGGCAAGAAGGCCACCCAATCATCCTGATCAGCAGACACAAAGCATCTCAAATAAGTCTCCAAGGTCTGATTAGTTCGCTCGGTCTGGCCATTTGTCTGAGGATGAAATGCAGAAAAAAAAAGGTACCTTCACACTAAATGATATCTCTAGCGATCCGTGACGTTGCACCGTCCTTGCTAGCGATATCGTTCAGTGTGACACGCAGCAGCGATCAGAATCCTGCTGTGATGTCGTTGGTCGGGGCTAGAGGGCCAGAACTTTATTTGGTCGCTGGCTCTTCCGCTGACATCGCTGAATCGGCGTGTGTGACACCGATTCAGCGATGTCTTCACTGGTAACCGGGTTACTAAGCGCAGGGCCGCAGAGCGCCGGGGACAGACAGCGGAAGGTAAGTATGAAGCGTTTGTTTTTTTTTACTTTTAGGATGGTAACCAGGGTAAACATCGGGTTACTAAGCGCAGCCCTGCGCTTAGTAACCCGATGTTTACCCTGGTTACCGGCATCGTTGGTCGCTGGAGAGCTGTCTGTGTGACAGCTCTCCAGCGACCAAACAGCGACGCTGCAGCGATCCGGATCGTTGTCTGGATCGCTGCAGCGTCGTTTAGTGTGAAGGTACCTAAAGACAAATCAATGCCCAGCCTAGCACAAAAGGCCTGCCAAAACCTAGAAACAAACTGGGAACCTCTGTCGGACACATTATTCTCCGGAATACCATGCAAACGAACCACATGCTGAAAAAACAACGGAACCAAATCTGAAGAGGAAGGCAATTTAGGCAAGGGCACCAAATGAACCATCTTAGAGAACCGGTCACAAACAACCCAGATAACAGACATCTTCTGGGAGACCGGAAGATCAGAAATAAAATCCATCGAAATATGCGTCCAGGGCCTCTCAGGGACTGGCAATGGCAAAAGCAACCCACTAGCACGGGAACAGCAAGGCTTGGCCCGCGCACAAGTCCCACAGGACTGCACAAAAGAACGCACATCACGTGACAATGAAGGCCACCAAAAGGACCTACCAACCAAATCTCTGGTACCAAAAATGCCAGGATGACCAGCCAACACGGAACAGTGAACCTCAGAAATCACTCTACTAGTCCATCTGTCAGGAACAAACAATTTCCCCACAGGACAGCGGTCAAGTTTGTCAGCCTGAAATTCCTGAAGAACCCGTCGTAAATCAGGGGAAATGGCAGAAAGGACCACCCCCTCTTTCTGAATACCGACCGGCTCTAAGACGTCAGGAGAATCAAGCAAAAACTCCTAGAGAGGGCATCAGCCTTAATATTCTCAGAACCCGGAAGGTACGAGACCACGAAATCAAAACGGGAAAAAAACAAGGACCATCGAGCCTGTCTAGGATTCAGCCGTTTAGCAGACTCGAGGTAAATCAAATTCTTATGATCGGTCAAGACCACAATACGGTGCTTAGCTCCCTCAAGCCAATGTCGCCACTCCTCAAACGCCCACTTCATCGCCAACAACTTCCGATTGCCGACATCATAATTGCGTTCAGCAGGCGAAAACTTACGGGAAAAGAAGGCACACGGTTTCACTAAGGAACCAACAGGATCCTTCTGAGACAAAACGGCCCCTGCCCCAATCTCAGAAGCGTCAACCTTAACCTGAAACGGAAGAGAAACATCCGGTTGGCGCAACACTGGAGTAGAAGTAAATTGACGTTTAAGCTCCTGAAAGGCAGAGACAGCCGCAGAGGACCAATTCGCCAAATCAGCTCCTTTCTTCGTCAAATCGGTCAAGGGTTTAACCACGCTGGAAAAATTAGCAATGAAACGGCAATAAAAATTTGCAAAACCCAAAAATTTCTGAAGGCTCTTCACGGATGTGGGCTGAATCCAATCATGAATGGCCTGAACCTTAACCGGATCCATCTCTATAGACGAGGGAGAAAAAATGAAGCCCAAAAAAGAGACTTTCTGCACCCCAAAGAGACACTTAGACCCTTTCACAAACAGGGCATTGTCACAAAGGATCTGAAATAACATCCTGACCTGTTGCACATGAGACTCCCAATCATCGGAAAAAATCAAATCCAAATATACAATCAAGAATTTATCAAGATAAGTCCAGAAGATATCATGCATGAAGGACTGAAAAACAGATGGAGCATTAGAGAGTCCGAATGGCATCACAAGGTATTCAAAATGGCCTTCGGGCGTGTTAAACGCAGTTTTCCATTCATCACCCTGCTTAATACGAACAAGATTATATGCCCCTCGAAGGTCAATCTTCGTAAACCAACTAGCTCCCTTAATCCTAGCAAACAAATCGGAAAGCAAAGGTAAAGGGTATTGAAACTTGACCGTGATTTTATTCAAGAGGCGATAATCTATACAGGGTCTCAAGGAACCATTTTTTTAGCAACAAAAAAGAACCTGCTCCCAACGGATGGTCGAATATGCCCTTTCTCCAAAGACTCCATAATATAGCTCCGCATGGCGGTATGTTCAGGCACAGAGAGGTTGAAAAGTCGACCCTTAGGAAACTTACAGCCTGGAATCAAGTCAATAGCACAATCGCAGTCCCTGTGCAGTGGAAGGAAACTGGACTTGGGCTCATCGAATACATCCTGAAAATAAGACAAAAACTCTGGAATTTAAGAAGGTGAAGAAGAGGAGATTGACATCAAAGGAACATCATTATGAACCCCCTGACAACCCCAACTAGTCACAGACATAGACTTCCAATCCAACACAGGATTATGTACCTGCAACCACGGAAAACCCAGCACGATAACATCATGCAAGTTATGCAACACCAGAAATCGACAATCTTCCTGATGGGCTGGCGCCATGCGCATGGTTACCTGTGTCCAAAACTGGGGCTTATTTTTAGCCAAGGGTGTAGCATCAATGCCCCTTAAAGGAATAGGGTTCTGCAAAGGCTGCAAGGGAAAACCACAACGCTTGGCAAACTCAAAATCTATTAAATTCAAGGCGGCGCCTGAATCCACAAACGCCATGACAGAAAATGATGACAATGAGCAGATCAAGGACACAGATAACAAAAATTTAGGTTGTACAGTACTGATGGTAATTGAACTGGTGATCCTCTTTGTCCGCTTAGGGCAGACAGAAATGACATGAGAAGCGTCGCCACAATAATAACACAACATATTTTGACGTCTGAAACCTTGTCGTTCTGTTCTAGACAGAATACTATCACATTGCATAAGCTCAGAAATTTGCTCTGAGGATAACGCCACAGCGCGCACAGTTCTTCTCTCCCGCAGGCGTCGGTCAATCTGAATGGCCAGAGACATAGAATCACTCAGATCGGAAGGCGTGGGAACCATAACATCTTTAACGGATTCAGAAAGCCCCCTTCTGAAAATTGGCGCCAAAGCATCATTATTCCATTTAATCAACACAGACCATTTTCTGAATTTCTGACAATACAATTCTGCCGCCTCTTGACCCTGAGACAGGGCCAACAAGGTCTTCTCAGCTTGATCCACAGAATTAGGTTCATCATATAATAATCCTAAAGCCTGAAAAAAGGAGTCAATATTAAGCAAAGCCGGATTCCCAGATTCCAGGGAAAATGCCCAATCCTGCGGGTCGCCACGCAGCAGGGAGATTACGATTTTTACCTGCTGAATGGAATCACCAGAGGATCGAGGTCTCAGGGCAAAAAACAGTTTACAGTTGTTTTTGAAACTCAAAAATTTAGACCTGTCACCAGAAAACAAATCAGGAGTAGGAATCTTCGGTTCTAAAGCAGGAGGCTGAACAATATAATCAGAAATACCTTGCACCCTAGCAGCAAGCTGGTCTACACAAGAAGCTAATTCCTGAACATTCATGCTTGCATCAGGCTCCTCAGCCACCCAGATATTAAGAGGGAAGAGAACACAAAACAGACTGGGGAAAAAAAATGGCTCAAGAGCTTCCCTCCCTTCTTCTGAGATGCATTTAACTCATTGTGGGCCAGTTGTACTGTTATGATCCGGTGACCGTGGAGCTGCATGAGAACTTTCACTGGAGAAGGTGGCCACTGTTGTGAATTCCGTTCTGGAGCTCCCTCCTGTGGTTGCTAATGGTATTTTTGTGAGTTCTGCCCTTGGGTCCCTCTGGTGGTTTCGAGTGGAACTGCTGCTCCTTTAGGTAGCTGTAGCAGCTGCCTTCACTAATCGCCTTGCCTGGGTTTGTTATTTAAACCTGCTCTGGGCTTTAGTCCATGCCTGCTGTCAATGTTCTTGGTTGGATTTGGTTCTCTCCTTGGAATTCTCATATGGCCAGTCCTTGTCTGCAAAAGATAAGTTTTTGCTAGTTTTTGTTTGTCCATTTGTTTGGACTCTTTTGCTTTGCTTATATGTCTCTTTTTGTCCAGCTTGTCACTATGTGTTATTCAGGCTAGCTGGAAGCTCTGGGAAAGCAGATTTGCCCCTCCACACCGTGAGTCGGTGTGGAGTTCAATTTTGTAAACTCTGCGTGGATTTTGTAGTTTTTTATACTGACCACGCAGTATCCTTTTCTCTCTGTCTATCTAGTTTAGTATTGGCCTCCTTTGCTGAATTCTGATTTCATTTCTGTGTACGTCATTTTCCTTTCCATTCACAGTCAATATTTGTGGGGGGCTATCTTTCCTTTTGGGGGTTTTCTCTGAGGCAAGATAGCTTTCTATTTCCTTCTTTAGGGGTAGTTATTTCTTAGGCTGTGAAGAGGTGTATAGGGAGAGTCAGGAACATCCCACGGCTATTTCTAGTGTTGTTGTTAGGATTAGGGACTGCGGTCAGTAGAGATACCACCTTCTCAGAGCTCGCTCCATGTTGCGTTTTAGCCACCAGGTCATATCAGTGTGGCCTCTTAACCACCAGGTCATAACAGGCCACTATACTGACTGCAAACCTGAACTTAACACCGCAACTAGAAGTAGCCATGGAGTGTACCTAACACACCTAGACACCTTGTCACAGCCGGAGGACTAAATACTCCTAAAGATGGAAATAGGAATACTATCTTGCCTCAGAGAAAATCCCCAAAGGATAGACAGCCCCCCACAAATATTGGCGTTGAGTCGGAGAGGAAAAAACATACACAGGCAGAAAAACAGGATTTAGCACAGGAGGCCACACTAGCTAGATAGGACAGGATAGGACAGAGTTCTGTGCGGTCAGTATTAAAACCCTTCAAAAACATCCACAGCAGAATATACAAAAACTTCCTACATCTAACTAAAGATGTAGGAGCGTAAATCTGCAACTCCAGTGAATCCTACAATCAGAGCAGGAATAAAACTGAAACAAGCACACAGCAGTGTGCCACAGATACAAAAACTTATCTTTGCTGGATTTGGCAGCAAGCAGGAGAAGCCAGAAAGTGATCCAACACTTCACAAGGAACATTGACAACTGGCAAGGGCTAAAGGATCCTGCACACCTAAATATCCCAGTCAGAATTGTAATCATCAGATACACCTGGCCAGGACTCCGACTCAGAGACAACTGAATTCCCACCTACAACCACTGGAGGGAACCCAAGAGCAGAATTCACAACAGACCCCCCAAGGAACTTATCTAGATGCCTAGTGAGCACTTTAAACCCTCAGGTGCTTCACAAATTGATCCGTAAAAATGAAAAAGTACTTTTTTTTCACAAAAAAATTATTTTCGCCTCAATTTTTTCATTTTCACATGGGCAATAGGATAAAATGGATCCTAAAATTTGTTGGGCAATTTCTCCCGAGTACGCCGATACCTAATATGTGGGGGTAAACTACTGTTTGGGCACACGGCAGGGCTCGGAAGGGAAGGCGCGCCATTTGACTTTTTGAATGGAAAATTAGCTCCAATTGTTAGCAGACACCATGTCGCGTTTGGAGAGCCCCTGTGTGCCTAAACATTGGAGCTTCCCCAAAATTGACCCCATTTTGGAAACTAGACCCCCCAAGGAACTTATCTAGATGCATATTGAGCACTTTAAACCCCCAGATGCTTCACAGAAGTTTATAACGCAGAGCCATGAAAATAAAAAATAATTTTTCTTTCCTCAAAAATGAATTTTTAGCCTGGAATTTCCTATTTTGCCAAGGGTAATAGGAGAAATTGGACCCCAAATGTTGTTGTCCAGTTTGTCCTGAGTACGCTGATACCCCATATGTGGGGGGTAAAACACTGTTTGGGCGCACGGCAGGGCTCGGAAGGGAAGGCACGCCATTTGGCTTTTTAAATGGAAAATTAGCTCCAATCATTAGCGGACACCATGTCACGTTTGGGGTCGACTGGGCCTGTTCTCTTTCTTGGGGACACCTCATTAATCTGTGAATTAATGTTAATATATGATTTTTTATGTGTATTATGACTGAGATTGTTCATATGGATTATGTTATTCATATTGTTTTTTCTTTTTCTTTTTCTTCTTCGTCTTTTTCTCCCTGCTCGTATAGAGTCTGTTCCTTCCTTCCAGTTTATCTGGCACGGGTGATTCCCTCTATTCTCCTATCTATTTCATATAAGGTGGGTATTAGCTAGCGCATGCATACATTTTAGGGTGAGTTATCATGCTGTATTTTGCTAGCGCCGTGGTTTGTAAGCGGTGTTCATTATTGGGAGTTATCTCTTGGCTTTTCCCTTATCTGATGTTCTACTTTGCTGTATTATGCTAGCGCTGTTAGCGGTGTTCACAGCCACGATTGGCTGATTAGGTTTCCTTTCTTCTCTAAGTACTGCGCATGCGCCGGCTTTCACTATTGATCTTCTCCGTACTCAGCGTTATGCTGAGTGCGGAAGTGACGTCTTGGAGCGCACAGCATTTCTACCCGCTTTGCAGCAGTACTCCTCACCGCTAATCACAGCTGCGACTGGCCGATTAGGTTTCCTTTCTTTTTAGGTACTGCGCATGCGCCGGCTTTCTCTATTGTTTTTCTCCGCACTCAGCGTTTTGCTGGGGGCGGAAGTGACGTCTTGGAGCGCACAGCATTTATACCCGCTTTGCGGCAGTACTCCTCACCGCAGGCCAGCGTACACACCGGTCCCACGTGTCTTCATATGGACTAAGGTAATTTTCCTTGGGGCAGACAGTCTTTTATCATTGGTTATACCTTATTGGACCACTGATTGTCATCACTTCTTCTTTATAGCAGGTTCACTGAGTTCACTTATGCTTTAAACTGCTATATCAAGATCCAGGTATATTATTTGATTATGGTCCTCTTCTTATTATATCGCTTTACCTAGTTTCTTTATGAGCAGGGTCGCTTTAGGAGGGATAAAACTATATATAGATGGAGGGATGCTAACATTCAGAGAGATCGTCGCCAATTTAGACGTGGATATTCAACTGCCTCCTCTAGCTCTGATAATGACTCTAATCCTCGTGACACCCTTCCTTTTTTAGAACAAAGGCGAGGTCGGCCCTACAAAGGCCGACGAGGAGGGGCTCCGGAATCAGTCGACGTCGATTCCAGAATCAGAACTCGGTCACAGGTAGGGACCAATTGGTCTACAACATCTCCTCATATAACCTCTCACCATCTGAATTAACCGTTTTACGTAAGGGTCTTTCCTTTTGTCCCACTCCTTCGTTCAACGAGTTTCAACTTAATCAGGAACTTCAACGTTTCTTTAGAAATTTAAGATTGAAAGTACACTTCTCTACGGCTGACTTCATGAATAATAGCTTGAATTTGTCTTCAGATTCTACACCAAGTACATTTAACCTTAAAAGTTTGAACTTATCGATACCAAGCAATTATAATCCTCCTAAGTTGCATCATCCGGTGGAGACTTACATTTCTTTGGTAACACAGGATATACAGAATAGATGTATTCAAATTGGTCAGGGTCTTCTATCCGTTAGAAGGAATTGCACCCCCCTTGAGAAAAGAGCTTTGGACAGTCTTAAAAACAATAAATCGATTACAATCAAACCCGCTGATAAAGGGGGTGCGATTGTTGTTATGGACAGTTCTTATTATACATCGATTGTGTATCAACACTTAAATGATAAGGACACGTATTTACCAGTGGACAGAGACCCGACCCCAGAAATCTCTTTAAAGATTCAACAGCTGATTAAGCTATATAAAGATCAGAATGTCATTGATTCTAAACTTGGTGAATTCATGCTGAACAGGTTTCCGGTAGTTCCGGTGTATTATGTGTTACCAAAAATTCATAAACATCCAACACGTCCCCCTGGGCGACCCATTGTGGCGTCCACAAATTCTTTACTTTCGCCAATAGCGCAAACGATTGAAAAAATTTTGACTCCTTTACTTATACACATTACCTCTTTCATTAAGGATACCTCTGACTTTTTGATGGGTCTTCGATCAATGGGTACCATACCTGGTGGGTGTTATCTCGTCACGATGGATGTGAACAATTTATACACTAGTATTGATCACACTAAGGGCCTCAACGCGGTTCACTGGTTTCTCAACACGTATACCGATTTTTCTAGTATGCAAAAGGAGTTTTGCCTCACTATGTTAGATTTGGTCTTATCTAAGAATTTTTTTATGTTTGCTGATCAGTTCTTCATCCAGAAAGTCGGGACCACGATGGGGTCGAATGTTGCGCCTCCATACGCAAACATTTTTATGGCGTTTTTTGAAGAAAATTTTGTATACACACATCATTTATATATCCAACACTCAGTTTGTTGGAAGAGATTTATAGATGATGTCTTCCTGATATGGAAAGGTGACGAATTGTCTTTGACACAATTTCTCTTAGATATGAATTCTATGGTACCTAATTTGACATTCACCATGGTCAAGGATCAACACAAAGTGAGTTTTTTAGACACGCTGGTGATAATGAAAGAGGATGGGACACTGGATATTGATTTATACGTAAAGTCCACAGATAGAAACAGCTTATTGGAGTTTTCTAGTTGTCATCCAGTTCATGTTAAGCGATCTTTGCCTAAATCACAAATTGAACGTATTAAACGCATTGTGACTAGACCTGATGTAAGGGAACAACGTATCCACGAAATGCAAACAAAATTTAGAGACCGTGGTTATCCATCTACTATTTTTGATAGGGCCACTGAACAACGTGACACTCGACCACAGAGGGCGAAAAGAGTAGCTTTTGTAACTACCTACCATCCATACACCAATTATCTTAAAAAACCTATCTTAGAACACTGGTCATTATTAGGCAAAGCCTATCCTACCATCCCAGAGTTTATGACACCGCCCCTGCTATGTTATAAGAGAACACATAATATCAAGAATATTCTAGTGAAAGCGGATGTTGGTTCAACTAAAAGAGATTTAAGACAAGCTACTTTAGCTACACAAAGGAAGGGTACATTCCCGTGTTTACGTTGCTCGCAGTGCTCTAATGTTACGAAAGGGGAAATGTTTTCACATCCACGGTCGGGTAAATTGTTCCCTATCAAGGGCTTCTTCACATGCGATTCGGCTTATGTCATCTATTTGATTAAATGTCCTTGCGGTCTCGGATATGTTGGGGAGACTACTCAGCATATCCGAGACCGCATATCTCAGCATAAATCTACAATTCGATGTGGACGCACATTATTACCGGTTCCCGCACATTTTATATCAGCGGGTCACTCTATTTCTCAACTGAGATTTCAGGTTTTAGAAAGTATTCCTCCACTAAGACGAGGTGGGAATAGAGTCCTAAAATTAAAAGAAAGGGAATCCTTTTGGATTTTCACACTTGAAACGCTTTATCCCCATGGTATGAATAGGGAATATGAGGTTCTCCCGTATTAGCATATTGCTGTGATTATGGATATTTCTTTATGTGATCAGCTATGTTATAACTATATGTTTTTTGATGTTTTTCTAGATGCCATCTTGATTAGAATATTCTTCTACTGGGCCTGTTCTCTTTCTTGGGGACACCTCATTAATCTGTGAATTAATGTTAATATATGATTTTTTATGTGTATTATGACTGAGATTGTTCATAATGATTATGTTATTCATATTGTTTTTTCTTTTTCTTTTTCTTCTTCGTCTTTTTCTCCCTGCTCGTATAGAGTCTGTTCCTTCCTTCCAGTTTATCTGGCACGGGTGATTCCCTCTATTCTCCTATCTATTTCATATAAGGTGGGTATTAGCTAGCGCATGCATACATTTTAGGGTGAGTTATCATGCTGTATTTTGCTAGCGCCGTGGTTTGTAAGCGGTATTCATTATTGGGAGTTATCTCTTGGCTTTTCCCTTATCTGATGTTCTACTTTGCTGTATTATGCTAGCGCTGTTAGCGGTGTTCACAGCCACGATTGGCTGATTAGGTTTCCTTTCTTCTCTAAGTACTGCGCATGCGCCGGCTTTCACTATTGATCTTCTCCGTACTAAGCGTTATGCTGAGTGCGGAAGTGACGTCTTGGAGCGCACAGCATTTCTACCCGCTTTGCGGCAGTACTCCTCACCGCTAATCACAGCTGCGACTGGCCGATTAGGTTTCCTTTCTTTTTAGGAACTGCGCATGCGCTGGCTTTCTCTATTGTTTTTCTCCGCACTCAGCGTTTTGCTGGGGGCGGAAGTGACGTCTTGGAGCGCACAGCATTTATACCCGCTTTGCGGCAGTACTCCTCACCGCAGGCCAGCGTACACACCGGTCCCACGTGTCTTCATATGGACTAAGGTAATTTTCCTTGGGGCAGACAGTCTTTTATCATTGGTTATACCTTATTGGACCACTGATTGTCATCACTTCTTCTTTATAGCAGGTTCACTGAGTTCACTTATGCTTTAAACTGCTATATCAGGATCCAGGTATATTATTTGATTATGGTCCTCTTCTTATTATATCGCTTTACCTAGTTTCTTTATGAGCAGGGTCGCTTTAGGAGGGTTCTTTATCTGAACTGTTTTTTCTTTTTCTTTTGCTTTCTACTTTGGGTTTTTGAGGCCTCTACTTGACACATATGATATGGGATTTGCTCGTGTAGTCTATATGTTCCTGGGTTACATGTTGATATGATTGGTCTACCCCTTTCGGTGATTTTCTCTTTCAGGATATTTTCACTACCTTGTGGCATTACATGAGATATAATGTATACGGACTGGACATATTATTTTGTATGTCATATTGTTTATTTTGTTTATTTTATTTATTATTTATCGTAGACTTCCTTGAGAAAGGCATGAAATGCCGAAACGTTGGAGATTGTCTGTTATAATATGACCGGTAGTGAATAAATCCATTGCTTTAAGACAAAGAACTATTGTGTTTTTTGGAGTGCCAGAGGTTTTCCTTATATACTTGCATTGATTTTTTTCCTCTGAGCACCACTCTACTATACCGAGTGCGCCCCCTTTGCTCTTACCTTTATCTACGTTTGGAGAGCCCCTATGTGCCTAAACATTGGAGATCCCCCACAAATGACCCCATTTTGGAAACTAGACCCCCAAAGGAACTAATCTAGATGTGCGGTGAGCACTTTGAACCCCAAAGTGCTTCACAGAAGTTTATAACGCAGAGCCTTGAAAATAAAAAAACATTTTTCTTTTCTCAAAAATGATTTTTTAGCCCGCAATTTTTTATTTTCCCAAGGGTAACAGGAGAAATTTGACCCCAAAAGTTGTTGTACAATTTCTCCTGAGTACGTTGATACCCCATATGTGGGGGTAAACCACTGTTTGAGCACATGCTGGGGCTCGGAAGTGAAGTAGTGACGTTTTGAAATGCAAACTTTGATGGAATGCTCTGCGGGCGTCACGTTGCGTTTGCAGAGCCCCTGATGTGGCTAAACAGTAGAAACCCCCCACAAGTGACCCCATTTTGGAAACTAGACCCCAAAAGGAACTTATCTAGATGTTTGGTGAGTACTTTGAACCCCCAACTGCTTCACAGATGTTTATAACGCAGAGACGTGAAAATAATAAATACGTTTTCTTTCCTCAAAAATAATTTTTTAGCCCAGAATTTTTTATTTTCCCAAGGGTTACAGGAGAAATTGGACCCCAAAAGTTGTTGTCCAGTTTCTCCTGAGTACGCTGATACCCCATGTGTGGGGGTAAACCACTGTTTGGGCACACGTCGGGGCTCAGAAGTGAAGTAGTGACTTTTGAAATGCAGACTTTGATGGAATGGTCTGCGGGCGTCACGTTGCGTTTGCAGAGCCCCGTGTGCTTAAAAATTGGAGCTCCCCCACAAGTGACCCCATTTTGGAAACTAGACCCCCCAAGGAACTTATCTAGATATGTGGTGAGCACTTTGAACCCCCAAGTGGTTCACAGACGTTTACAACGCAGAGCCGTGAAAATAAAAAATAATTTTTCTTTCCTCAAAAATGATGTTTTAGCAAGCAATTTTTTATTTTCACAAGGGTAACAGGAGAAATTGGACCCCAGTAATTGTTGCGCAGTTTGTCCTGAGTACGCTGGTATCCCATATGTGGGGGTAAACCACTATTTGGGCACACGTCGGGGCTCGGAAGTGAGGGAGCACCATTTGACTTTTTGAATACAAGATTGGCTGGAATCAATGGTGGCGCCATGTTGCGTTTGGAGGCCCCTGATGTGCCTAAACAGTGGAAACACCTCAATTCTAACTCCAACACTAACCCCAACACACCCCTAACCCTAATCCCAACTGTAGCCATAACCCTAATCCCAAAACTAACCACAACCCTAACCCCAGTCTTAACCCTAATTCCAACCCTAACCCTAAGGCTATGTGCCCACGTTGCGGATTTGTGTGGGGATTTTTCCGCACAGATTTTGAAAAATCTGCAGGTAAAACGCACTGCATTTTACCTGCGGATTTACCGCGGATTTCCAGTGTTTTTTGTGTGGATTTCACCTGCGGATTCCTATTGAGGAACAGTTGTAAAACGCTGCGGAATCCGCACAAAGAATTGACATGCTGCGGAAAATACAACGCAGCGTTTCCGCACGGTATTTTCCACACCATGGGCACAGCGAATTTGGTTTTTCATAGGTTTACATGGAACTGTAAACCTGATGGAACACTGCTGCGAATCCGCAGCGGCCAATCCGCTGCAGATCCGCAGCCAAATCCGCACCGTGTGCACATAGCCTAATTCTAAAGGTATGTGCACACGCTGCGGAAAACGCTGCGGATCTGCAGCAGTTTCCCATGAGTTTACAGTTCAATGTAAACCTATGGGAAACAAAGATCGCTGTACACATGCTGCAGAAAAACTGCACGGAAACGCAGCGGTTTACATTCCGCAGCATGTCACTTCTTTCTGCGGATTCCGCAGCGGTTTTACAACTGCTCCAATAGAAAATCGCAGTTGTAGAACCGCAGTGAAATGCGCAGAAAAAACGCGGTAAATCCGCGATAAATCTGCAGCGGTTTAGCACTGCTTATTTATCAAATCCGCTGCGGAAAAATCCGCAGAGGACCAGAATACATGTGCACATACCGAAACCCTAACCCCAACCCTAGTTCTAACCCCAACCTTAGTGGAAAAAAAAAATTCTTTATTTTATTATTGTCCCTACCTATGGGGGTGACAAAGGGGGGGGGGGTCATTTACTATTTTTTTTATTTTGATCACTGTGATAGGTTTTATCTCAGTTATCAAAATGTACATGGAACGAATCTGCCGGCCGGCAGATTCAGCGGGCGCCCATGGAGAAGATGGACGGACCCCGGGAGGATCGGTAAGTATGATGGGGTGGGGGGTGGATCGGAGCATGGGGGGTGGATTGGAGCGCAGGGGGGTGGATCGGAGCATGGGGGGATGGATTGGAGCACGGGGGGGTGGAACGGAGCACGGGGGGGTGGATCGGAGTGCTGGTGGGTTGGATTGGAGCACGGGGGTGGGACTGGAGCATGGGGGGAGCGGACAGGAGCACGGGGGGAGTGGAGCACAGGACGGAGGGGAGCGGAGCGGTGCATAGGACTGATCGGAGGACTGGGGGGGGGGGGCGATCGGTGGGGTGGGGTGGGGCAGACCAGTGTTTCCAGCCATGGCCGATGATATTGCAGCATCGACCATGGCTGGATTGTAATATTTCACCACTTTTCATAGGTGAAATATTACAAATCGCTCTGATTGGCAGTTTCACTTTCAACAGCCAATCAGAGCAATTGTAGCCACGGGGGGGGTGAAGCCACCCCCCCTGGGCTGTACTACCACTCCCCCTGTCCCTGCAGATCGGGTGAAATTGGAGTTAACCCTTTCACCCGATCTGCAGGGACGCGATCATTCTGTGACACACCATATGCGTCACAGGTCGGATTGGTACCGACTTTCATGACGCATACGCTGTGTCACAGGTCGGGAAGGGGTTAAAGAGCCTGGACTATTGGCAGACGTTTTTGTCACCCGACGTGATGTTGAATCTCACCTCCTGGAGGGGCACCTGGATAGGTATCTGTACCCAGGGATCGTGTAACCTACACCCTTCACTGGGGTGAAAAAGGCTGGTATTCCCTAAAGTTTAGGAAATGCAAATCAACAACTGCCAGTCCTGAAACATCAGCCAAGCCTAAGCTATCTGCAAGTAGTGCAGACCCAAAATCTACAGAGGTCAAGTCAGTGCCTCTAACTGTGAAAAAGCAATATCCAGTGAGTTCACTTCCAAAGCAGTAAGATTAAATAAAAGTGAAATAACTGTAAAGAGTTAAAAGTTAACCTGGTTGGTTATGTTACTGTTGCTTAAGTTTAACCCCTTAGTGACAGAGCCAATTTGGTACTTAATGACCTAGCCAATTTTTACAATTCTGACCACTGTCACTTTATGAGGTTATAACTCTGGAACGCTTCAACGGATCCCGCCGATTCCTGGATTGTTTTTTCGTGACATATTGTACTTCATGTTAGTGGTAACATTTCTTCGATATTACTTGTGATTATTTATGAAAAAAACGGAAATATGGCGAAAATTTTTAACATTTTGCAATTTTCAAACTTTGTATTTTTATGCCCTTAAATCAGAGAGATATGTCACAAAAAATAGTTAATAAATAACATTTCCCACATGTCTACTTTACATCAGCACAATTTTGGAAACAAATTTTTTTTTTCTTAGGGAGTTATAAGGGTTAAAAGTTGACCAGCAATTTCTCATTTTTACAACACCATTTTTTTTAGGGACCACATCACATTCTGTTTTGGAATGCAGACTTTGCTCCATATGTGGGGGTAAACCACTGTTTGGGCGCACGGCAGAGCTCGGAAGGGAAGGAGCGCCGTTTTGGAATGCAGACTTAGATAGAATGGCCTGTGGGCGTTATGTTGCGTTTGCAGAGCCCCTGATGTACCTAAACAGTAGTAACCCCCCACAAGTGACCCCGTTTTGGAAACTGGACCCCCCAAGGAACTTATGTAGATGTGTGGTGAGAACTTTGAATGCCCAAGTGCTTCACAGAAGTTTATAATGCAGAGTCATAAAAATAAAAAATATTTTTTTTCCCACAAAAAAGATTTTGTAGCCCCCAAGTTTTTATTTTCACAAGGGTAACAGGAGAAATTGGACCCCAGAAGTTGTTGTCCAATTTATCCCGAGAACGCTGATGCCTCATATGTGGGGGTAACCCACTGTTTGGCAGACCTCAGAAGGGAGGGAGCACCATTTGACTTTTTGAGCGCAAAATTGGCTGTCGTGTTTGGAGACCCCCTGATGTACCTAAACAGTGGAAACCCCCCCAATTCTAGCTCCAACCCTAACCCCAACACACCCCTAACCCTAATCCCAACCTGATCCATAATCCTAATCACTAACCATAACGATAATCACAACCCTTACCCCAAAACAACCCTAATGTCAACCCTAACCATAACCCTAATCAAAACCCTAAATCCAACACACCCCTAATCCTAATCTCAACCCTAACCTCAAACCTAACCCTAATCCCAATACACCCCTAATCACAAACCTAACCTTAATCCTAATCCCAAACCTAACCCTAATCCCAAGCATAACCCTAATGCCAACCCTAACCCTAATACCAACCCTAATCCAAACCCTAACCCTAATCCCAACTCTAACCCTAACTTTAGCCCCAACCCTAGCCCTAACTTTAGCCCCAACCCTAACCCTAGCGCTAAGGCTACTTTCACACTTGCATCCGTCGCAATCCGTCGTTTTGGACAAGAAACGGATCCTGCAAATGTGCCCGCAGGATGCGTTTTTTGCCAATAGACTTGTATTGCCGATGGATCGTGACGGATGGCCACACGTTGCATCCGTCGTGCACTGGATCAGTTGTGTTTTGGCAGACCGTCAGCACAAAAAAACGTTCAATGTAACTTTTTTTGTACGTCACATCCGCCATTTCTGACCGCGCAAGCGTGGCCGTAACTCCGCCCCCTCCTCCCCAGGACATAGATTCGGCAGCGAATACGTTGAAAAACTACATCCGCTGCCCACGTTGTGCACAATTTTCACAACATGCGTCGGTATGTCGGGCCGACGCATTGCGATGGCCCCGTACCGACGTAAGTGTGAAAGATGCCTAACCCTAAATTTAGCGCCAACCCTAACCTTAAATTTAGCCCCAACCCTAACCCTAAATTTAGCCCTAACCCTAGCTCTAACCCTAACCATAGCCCTAATCCTAACCCTAGCCCTAACCCTAGCCCTAGCCCTAGCCCTAGCCTTAACCCTAACCCTAACCCTATCCCTAACCCTAACCCTAATTTTAGCCCCAACTGCTGTTCTCCTGCCGGCCGGCAGATGGAGACAGATGGCGGGCGCACTGCGCATGCGCCCGCCATTTTCTTTTCCCCAGAAGACGCCGGCGGCCAGGAGGAGCAGCAGGAGGACCCAGGGACACCGGTAAGTATAATAGGGTCCCCAAATCCCCCTATTTCTCTGTCCTCTGATGTGCGATCACATCAGAGGACAGAAAATTACACTTTGCTTTTTTTTTTTTTTTTGCGGTCGCCGGTAAACAGTTAATTACCGGCGATCGCAAAACAGGGGTCGGTAAAACCGACCCCGATCATGCTCTTTGGGGTCTCGGCTACCCCCGGCAGCCAAGACCCCAAAGATTTTCCCGGGGCCGGCCGGCGGGCACACTGCGCATGCGCCCGCCATTTTGAAGATGGCGGCGCCCATCGGGAGCCACGAGGAGCATCGGGGGAGACAGGTGAGTATCAGGGGGGCGATCGGGGACCCCTTTTCTCTGTCCTCTGATGTGCGATCACATTGGAGGACAAAGAAATTAAAAAGAAATCGCGTTTTTTTTTTTTTTTTGCGATCGCCGGTAAACGGTTAATTACTGGCGATCGCAAATGCGGGATCGGGAAAAAAAAACCCGAATTATGTTCTCTGGGGTCTCGGCTGCCCCCGGCAACCGAGACCCCGGAGAAAATCCGACTCTGGGGGCGCTATTTACTTTTTCCACAGCGCCGTTAATTAACGGCGCTGTGGTTTAAGTACCCTTAGCGGCCGCCGTTAAAAGGCGTATCGGCGGTCGTTAAGGGGTTAATAGAACTATAGAGTTATGAACTAAGCATGATCAAAACTTTCTTGTACATAGTTGGCACCTCTTTAGGTGCTTCCTACTGGTTTTACAAAGAATTTTTAAAGAAACTGTTGCTAATATTGCCTTGAAAGTTGATTTGTTTACCGACGTGAAGAAAAACTCGTTTGTTGTGGCTGAACACCGGGTCGGGATATACGCCCAAGCCTACGTTGGGAGTTTACGAAACGGGTCCCTTGATTCGTTGCTGCTGATCAAAATTTTGAGTTATTGACTTGAATATTAATTGCACTGTTACGCGAATGTTAAAACTTGTTGCACTTTATAGGAGTGATAGTGTTTAATGTAGTCAGAGATGTTGCCCTGTAAGGGAAATAAGTAGTGGTTCATGCAGATAGTGTTGAGAATTATAGTGTGAGTTGGTAAAATGAAAATAAAACTAATGTTTTACACTTAAAGAAGTCTTAAAGATAGTATACCCGTAAAGAGTAGTTGTCATTTCATAGTATAAAATAGTAAGGATCTATATTCTTGAAAGCTATTTCTACCATGTAAATATGTTCCTGTAATGTTCAAGAATTAAATACCTCCCATAAAGGGAAGCCAACGTTGACATGTATTCAACCTGTTTACAAAAATGTTGTATGTCTTTAATAACCAGTTATTATTTTCTTCTTCTCCCAGTCCGGGAGTACTGGATTTAATGGGGTGGGGGGGAGTGTAACACCTCTGAGGGCGCCCTCTGCTGGTTGTCCTCATATGAACTCGAGCCTGGGAGCTTTCTAGGAAAGTTCCCACGCTCGAGGAACAACCAGCAGAGGGCGCCTCACCACAAATGAAGGTAAATATAGGTCATTGACCTACTTTACTTTCATTCCCCGGGGTTTTGCAGCCACGAGCACCGCTGCAATATAGCAGAGCTCCTGGCTGCAAAATATTTTAACCCCTTCAGATGTATTTACATCGTGGGATGTTACAGATCTTTGGAAGGTATGTATATTGTTGGTTTATTATTTTTTCTTTGTTACAGAGCGAGGGTCTTCAGATGGATTGAGCGTAGAATAAATTATTACAACAACCTTTGTTTTTTATTCATTAAAATACTTTTTAATAATGTGTTTGTGTTTTTTTAACCCTTTACTAGTATTGGATTAATAATGGATAGGTGTCATAATTGACGCCTCTCCATTATTAATTTGGCTTAATGTCACCTTACAATAGCAAGGTGGCATTAACCCTTTATTACCCCATATCCCACCGCTACACGGGAATGGGAAGAGAGTGGCCAAGTGCCAGAATAGGTGCATCTTCCAGATGTGCCTTTTCTGGGGTGGCTGGGGGCAGAGGTTTTTAGCCAGGGGGGGGGGGGGGGCAATAACCATGGACCCTCTCCAGGCTATTAATATCTGCCTTCAGTCACTGGCTTTACTACTCTGGCGGAGAAAATTGCGCGGGGGCCCACGCCAATTTTTTCCGCCATTTAACCCTTTAATTTAATAGCTAGAATGGCCAAATTTTGCATATACACACTACTAACATCAGTAGTGTGGAATATGCAAAAAAAATGGGGATATGAGATGGTTTACTGTATGTAAACCATGTCTCATATCATGTCGGGTTTAGGAAGGAGATAGTAAAAGCCGGCAATTGAATTACCGGCTTTAAAGCTATCTCGCGCTGTATGAAATATTAATATATAGTGTGAATTCTGTGGCAGAGCTCCCTCCTTTGGTCACAAGTGGTACTTCGGCTGATTCTCTCTGTGAGCTTCCGTTGGTGAAGGAGAGTGGTACTGCGGCTTCTGAGTTTCCTTCCTCAGGTGATGTGGTGAAGTCATTAGGTGCTGCTCTATTTAACTCCACCTAGTGCTTTGATCCTGGCCTCCAGTCAATGTTCTAGTATTGGACCTGTTTCCTCCTGGATCGTTCCTGTGGCCTGCTGCTCTGCATAGCTAAGTTCTGCTTTTGCTATTTGTTTGCTGTTTTTTTCTGTCCAGCTTGCTTATTTGTTTTTTCTTGCTTGCTGGAAGCTCTGGGACGCAGAGGGTGTACCTCCGTGCCGTTAGTTCGGTACGGAGGGTCTTTTTGCCCCCTTTGCGTGGTTGTTTGTAGGGTTTTGTGTTGACCGCAAAGTTACCTTTTCTATCCTCGCTCTGTTCAGAAAGTCGGGCCTCACTTTGCTAAATCTATTTCATCTCTACGTTTGTCCTTTCATCTAAACTCACAGTCATTATATGTGGGGGCTGCCTTTTCCTTTAGGGTATTTCTCTGAGGCAAGGTAGGCTTATTTTCTATCTTCAGGCTAGCTAGTTTCTCAGGCTGTGCCGAGTTGCATAGGGAGCGTTAGGCGCAATCCACGGCTGCCTCTAGTGTGGTTGGAGAGGATTAGGGATTGCGGTCAGCAGAGTTCCCACGTCTCAGAGCTCGTTCTATGTTTTTGGGTTATTGTCAGGTCACTGTATGTGCTCTGACTTCTATGTCCATTGTGGTACTGAATTACCAGATCATAACAGTACTGGAGGCCCAAAGTACTAATGATTCTCAATAGAGGGAAAAAAGAAGTTCTGAGACCATTTTTTTTTCTCTGCACTGTGTTTTGCCTTTTTTTCCCCTAGACATTTGGGTGGTTCAGGACACAGGTGTAGCGATGGACATTAAAGGTCTGTCTTCATGTGTGGATCAGCTCACTGCAAGAGTACAAAATATTCAAGACTTTGTGGTTCAGAATTCTATGTTAAAACCAAGAATTCCTATTCCTGATTTGTTTTTTGGAGATAGAACTAAATTTCTGAGTTTCAAAAATAATTGTAAACTATTTCTGGCTTTGAAACCTCGCTCCTCTGGTGACCCAGTTCAACAAGTTAGGATCATTATTTCTATTTTACGTGGCAACCCTCAGGACTGGGCATTTTCTCTTGCGTCAGGAGATCCTGCATTAAGTAATATCGATGCGTTTTTCCTGGCGCTCGGATTGCTGTACGATGAACCTAATTCAGTGGATCAGGCAGAGAAAAATTTGCTGGCTCTGTGTCAGGGTCAGGATGAGATAGAGGTATATTGTCAGAAATTTAGAAAGTGGTCCGTACTCACTCAATGGAATGAAGGTGCGCTCGCAGCTATTTTCAGAAAGGGTCTCTCTGAAGCCCTTAAAGATGTCATGGTGGGATTTCCTATGC
Organism: Ranitomeya imitator; assembly: GCF_032444005.1. Lineage (NCBI taxonomy): Eukaryota > Metazoa > Chordata > Amphibia > Anura > Dendrobatidae > Ranitomeya > Ranitomeya imitator. The sequence goes on from NC_091285.1 coordinate 81,138,717, forward strand.
CTGCTGGTCTGAATGAGTCTATGTCTTTGGCCATTCAGATCGGTCGACGCTTGCGTGAGCGTAAATCTGTGCACCATTTGGCGGTATTATCCGAGCATAAACCTGAGCCTATGCAGTGCGATAGGACTTTGACCAGAGTTGAACGGCAAGAACACAGACGTCTGAATGGGCTGTGTTTCTACTGTGGTTATTCCACTCATGCTATCTCTGATTGTCCTAAGCGCACTAAGCGGTTCGCTAGGTCTGCCACCATTGGTACGGTACAGTCAAAATTTCTTTTGTCCGTTACCTTGATCTGCTCTTTGTCATCTTATTCTGTCATGGCATTTGTGGATTCTGGCGCTGCCCTGAATTTGATGGACTTGGAGTATGCTAGGCGTTGTGGGTTTTTCTTGGAGCCCTTGCAGTGTCCTATTCCATTGAGAGGAATTGATGCTACGCCTTTGGCCAAGAATAAGCCTCAGTATTGGACCCAGCTGACCATGTGCATGGCTCCTGCACATCAGGAGGTTATTCGCTTTCTGGTGTTGCATAATCTGCATGATGTGGTCGTGTTGGGGTTGCCATGGCTACAAGTCCATAATCCAGTATTAGATTGGAAATCCATGTCTGTGTCCAGCTGGGGTTGTCAGGGGGTACATGGTGATGTCCCATTTCTGTCTATTTCGTCATCCACCCCTTCTGAGGTTCCAGAGTTCTTGTCTGATTACCGGGATGTATTTGATGAACCCAAGTCCGATACCCTACCTCCGCATAGGGATTATGATTGTGCTATCGATTTGATTCCTGGTAGTAAATTCCCAAAAGGTCGACTGTTTAATTTATCTGTGCCTGAGCACGCCGCTATGCGGAGTTACGTGAAGGAGTCCTTGGAGAAGGGGCATATTCGCCCGTCATCGTCGCCATTAGGAGCTGGGTTCTTTTTTTTGGCCAAGAAGGATGGTTCGCTGAGACCTTGTATAGATTACCGCCTTCTAAATAAGATCACGGTTAAATTTCAGTACCCCTTGCCGTTGTTATCTGATTTGTTTGCTCGGATTAAGGGGGTTAGTTGCTTCACCAAGATAGATCTTCGTGGTGCGTATAATCTTGTGCGTATTAAGCGAGGCGATGAATGGAAAACTGCATTTAATACGCCCGAGGGCCATTTTGAGTATCTAGTAATGCCATTCGGACTTGCCAATGCTCCATCAGTGTTTCAGTCCTTTATGCATGACATCTTCCGAGAGTACCTGGATAAATTCCTGATTGTGTACTTGGATGACATTTTGATCTTTTCGGATGATTGGGAGTCTCATGTGAAGCAGGTCAGAACGGTGTTTCAGGTCCTGCGTGCTAATTCTTTGTTTGTGAAGGGATCAAAGTGTCTCTTTGGTGTTCAGAAGGTTTCATTTTTGGGGTTCATCTTTTCCCCTTCTACTATCGAGATGGACCCTGTTAAGGTCCAAGCCATCCATGATTGGACTCAGCCGACATCTCTGAAAAGTCTGCAAAAGTTCCTGGGCTTTGCTAATTTTTATCGTCGCTTCATCTGCAATTTTTCTAGTATTGCTAAACCATTGAGCGATTTGACCAAGAAGGGTGCTGATGTGGTCAATTGGTCTTCTGCTGCTGTGGAAGCTTTTCAGGAGTTGAAGCGTCGTTTTTCTTCTGCCCCTGTGTTGTGTCAGCCAGATGTTTCGCTTCCATTCCAGGTCGAGGTTGATGCTTCTGAGATTGGAGCAGGGGCTGTTTTGTCGCAGAGAAGTTCTGATTGCTCGGTGATGAAACCATGCGCCTTCTTTTCCAGGAAGTTTTCGCCTGCTGAGCGAAATTATGATGTTGGCAATCGAGAGTTGCTGGCCATGAAGTGGGCATTCGAGGAGTGGCGTCATTGGCTTGAAGGAGCTAAGCATCGCGTGGTGGTCTTGACTGATCATAAGAACTTGACTTATCTCGAGTCTGCCAAGCGGTTGAATCCTAGACAGGCTCGTTGGTCGCTGTTTTTTGCCCGTTTTGACTTTGTGATTTCGTACCTTCCGGGCTCTAAAAATGTGAAGGCGGATGCTCTGTCTAGGAGTTTTGTGCCCGACTCTCCGGGTTTATCTGAGCCGGCGGGTATTCTCAAAGAGGGAGTAATTGCGTCTGCCATCTCCCCTGATTTACGGCGGGTGCTGCAAAAATTTCAGGCTAATAAACCTGATCGTTGCCCAGCGGAGAAACTGTTTGTCCCTGATAGGTGGACGAATAAAGTTATCTCTGAGGTTCATTGTTCGGTGTTGGCTGGTCATCCTGGAATCTTTGGTACCAGAGAGTTAGTGGCTAGATCCTTTTGGTGGCCATCTCTTTCGCGGGATGTGCGTTCTTTTGTGCAGTCCTGTGGGATTTGTGCTCGGGCTAAGCCCTGCTGTTCTCGTGCCAGTGGGTTGCTTTTGCCCTTGCCGGTCCCGAAGAGGCCTTGGACACATATCTCTATGGATTTTATTTCAGATCTTCCCGTCTCTCAAAAAATGTCAGTCATTTGGGTGGTTTGTGATCGCTTCTCTAAGATGGTCGATTTGGTACCCTTGTCTAAATTACCTTCCTCCTCTGATTTGGTGCCATTGTTCTTCCAGCATGTGGTTCGTTTACATGGCATTCCAGAGAATATCGTTTCTGACAGAGGTTCCCAGTTTGTTTCGAGGTTTTGGCGAGCCTTTTGTGCTAGGATGGGCATTGATTTGTCTTTTTCCTCGGCTTTCCATCCTCAGACTAATGGCCAGACCGAACGAACCAATCAGACCTTGGAAACATATCTGAGATGCTTTGTTTCTGCTGATCAGGATGACTGGGTGTCCTTTTTGCCTTTGGCTGAGTTCGCCCTTAATAATCGGGCCAGCTCGGCTACCTTGGTTTCGCCGTTTTTCTGCAACTCTGGGTTCCATCCTCGTTTCTCTTCAGGGCAGGTTGAGTCTTCGGACTGTCCTGGTGTGGATACTGTGGTGGACAGGTTGCAGCAGATTTGGACTCATGTAGTGGACAATTTGACCTTGTCCCAGGAGAAGGCTCAACGTTTCACTAATCGCAGACGCTGTGTGGGTCCCCGACTTCGTGTTGGGGATTTGGTCTGGTTATCTTCTCGTCATATTCCTATGAAGGTTTCCTCTCCTAAGTTTAAACCTCGTTTCATTGGTCCGTATAGGATTTCTGAGGTTCTTAATCCTGTGTCTTTTCGTCTGACCCTTCCAGATTCTTTTTCCATTCATAACGTATTCCATAGGTCATTGTTGCGGAGATACGTGGCACCTATGGTTCCATCTGTTGATCCTCCTGCCCCGGTTTTGGTGGAGGGGGAGTTGGAGTATATTGTGGAGAAGATTTTGGATTCTCGTGTTTCAAGACGGAAACTCCAGTATCTGGTTAAGTGGAAGGGTTATGCTCAGGAAGATAACTCCTGGGTCTTTGCCTCTGATGCCCATGCTCCCGATCTTGTTTGTGCCTTTCATATGGCTCATCCTGGTCGTCCTTGGGGCTCTGGTGAGGGTTCGGTGACCCCTCCTCAAGGGGGGGTACTGTTGTGAATTCTGTGGCAGAGCTCCCTCCTGTGGTCACAAGTGGTACTTCGGCTGATTCTCTCTGTGAGCTTCCGTTGGTGGAGGAGAGTGGTACTGCGGCTTCTGAGTTTCCTTCCTCAGGTGATGTGGTGAAGTCGTTAGGTGCTGCTCTATTTAACTCCACCTAGTGCTTTGATCCTGGCCTCCAGTCAATGTTCTAGTATTGGACCTGTTTCCTCCTGGATCGTTCCTGTGGCCTGCTGCTCTGCATAGCTAAGTTCTGCTTTTGCTATTTGTTTGCTGTTTTTTTCTGTCCAGCTTGCTTATTTGTTTTTTCTTGCTTGCTGGAAGCTCTGGGACGCAGAGGGTGTACCTCCGTGCCGTTAGTTCGGTACGGAGGGTCTTTTTGCCCCCTTTGCGTGGTTGTTTGTAGGGTTTTGTGTTGACCGCAAAGTTACCTTTTCTATCCTCGCTCTGTTCAGAAAGTCGGGCCTCACTTTGCTAAATCTATTTCATCTCTACGTTTGTCTTTTCATCTTAACTCACAGTCATTATATGTGGGGGCTGCCTTTTCCTTTGGGGTATTTCTCTGAGGCAAGGTAGGCTTATTTTCTATCTTCAGGCTAGCTAGTTTCTCAGGCTGTGCCGAGTTGCATAGGGAGCATTAGGCGCAATCCATGGCTGCCTCTAGTGTGGTTGGAGAGGATTAGGGATTGCGGTCAGCAGAGTTCCCACGTCTCAGAGCTCGTTCTATGTTTTTGGGTTATTGTGAGGTCACTGTATGTGCTCTGACTTCTATGTCCATTGTGGTACTGAATTACCAGATCATAACAATATATATAGACAGTATATATGTTTTTATGTTTTTTTTTACACATGGATCCCTTGTATAGCCGTATGTCGGTTTTGCAAGCCTGCGAGAAAAACACGCAGTACGGATGCCATATGGATTACATACGGAGGATGCCATGCGCAAAAAACGCTGACACACCCTGCCTACGGAGGAGATATGGACCAATATTTTGGGGACTTTTCAGCGTATTACGGCCGTAATATACGGACCGTATTGTCTTACGCTGAGTGTGACGCCGGCCTAAAGCTGCATTGATCCGGTCATCAGCCCGTGTGTTTAAGTGAAATAGTCAAGTATCAAGTGCAGTTATCGTGTGCATGGAGGGTGTGGAGACAGATGAATAGTAGGGTGCAGATTAACATCAGCTTCAATGCCATTGTCTAACTGCCAAGCACTTGATACTGTTGCACTTAATATCTGTTGCACACGCGACACGGCGCGCGTGCTATCCCAGCCAGACTCCACCCGGTGGACCCCTTTAAGCAGCGTCGGTCATCCTTGACCGAATACCACAGGTGGCATCACAAACTTTTATTATCTTACGCACTCCTTTAAAGACCGTCCTTTTTACATGGGTGCTCAGGGCCACGGACCTGGTCACTGCCACCGCCGTGACACATCCCTTTAAGTACCGGCTCTACGGCCCTGACGGGCGTTCCAGATGGAACACTGCATTCCACGGATGATAACTTACGGTGACAGTTACAGAAGCCAAAAAAACCTTTGTCTTCAATGAATCTCCATACAACACAGGGGAATTTTTGGGATCGGACCCCAGCACAAATATTCCTCCCACAGAAACTATTAACAACATTGCTATGATACGGGGGATACCACGGATTAGATGGCCAATCCATGAAAAAATTATTACATGATTTATGAGTAGATGAATTAAATATACAGTATTTAGAACTGTAAATATCAGGTAGCTACTAGGTGAATAACTAGGTATTAACAGTTTTAACCCCTTTACCCCCAAGGGTGGTTTGCACGTTATGGACTGGGCCAATTTTTACAATTCTGACCACTGTCCCTTTATGAGGTTATAACTCTGGAACGCTTCAACGGATCCCGGTGATTCTGACATTGTTTTCTCGTGACATATTGTACTTCATGATAGTTGTAAAATTTCTTTGATATTACCTGCATTTATTTGTGAAAAAAATGGAAATTTGGCAAAAATTTTGAAAATTTCGCAATTTTCCAAATTTGAATTTTTATGCAATTAAATCACAGAGATATGTCACACAAAATACTTAATAAGTAACATTTCCCACATGTCTACTTTACATCAGCACAATTTTGGAACCAAAATTTTTTTTTGTTAGGGAGTTATAAGGGTTAAAAGTTGACCAGCAATTTCTCATTTTTACAACACCATTTTATTTTAGGGACCACATCTCATTTGAAGTCATTTTGAGGGGTCTATATGATAGAAAATACCCAAGTGTGACACCATTCTAAAAACTGCACCCCTCAAGGTTCTCAAAACCACATTCAAGAAGTTTATTAACCCTTCAGGTGTTTCACAGGAATTTTTGGAATGTTTAAATAAAAATTAACATTTAACTTTTTTTCACAAAAAATTTATTTCAGCTCCAATTTGTTTTATTTTACCAAGGGTTACAGGAGAAAATGGACCCAAAACATTGTTGAACAATTTGTCCTGAGTACGCTGATACCCCATATGTGGGGGTAAACCACTGTTTGGGCGCATGGGAGAGCTCGGAAGGGAAGGAGCGCCGTTTGACTTTTTAATGCAAAATTGACAGGAATTGAGATGGGACGCCATGTTGCGTTTGGAGAGCCACTGATGTGCCTAAACATTGAAACCCCCCACAAGTGACACCATTTTGAAAAGTAGACCACCTAAGGAACTTATCTAGATGTGTGGTGGTGAGCACTTTGACCCACCAAGAGCTTCACAGAAGTTTATAATGCAGAGCCGTAAAAATAAAACAAAAATGTTTTCCCACAAAAATTATTTTTTAGCCCCAAGTTTTGTATTTTCCTGAGGGTAACAGGAGAAATTGGACCCCAAAAGTTGTTGTGCAATTTGTCCTGAGTGCTCTGATACCCTATATGTGGGGGGGAACCAGCGTTTGGGCACATGGGAGGAATCGGAAGGGAAGGAACGCCATTTGGAATACAGATTTAGATGGAATGGTCTGTAGGCGTCACATTGTGTTTGCAGAGCCCCTAATGTACCTAAACAGTAGAAACCCCCCACAAGTGACCCCATATTGGAAAATAGACCCCCCCAAGGAACTTATCTAGATGTGTTGTGAGAACTTTGAGCCCCCAAGTATTTCACTACAGTTTATAATGCAGAGCCGTGAAAATCAAAAAAAAAATTTCCCCTCAAAATTATTTTTTAGCCCCCAGTTTTGTATTTTCTCGAGGGTAAAAGGAGAAATTGGACCCCAAAAGTTGTTGTGCAATTTGTCATGAGTGTGTTGATACCCCATATGTGGGGGGGGGAACCACCGTTTGGGCGCATGGGAGGGCTCGGAAGGGAAGGAGCGCCATTTGGAATGCAGACTTAGATGGAATGGTCTGCAGGCGTCACATTGCGTTTGCAGAGCCCCTAATATACCTAAACAGTAGAAACCCCCCACAAATGACCCCATATTGGAAACTAGACCCCGCCACGAACTTATCTAGATGTGTTGTGAGAACTTTGAGCCCCCAAGTGTTTCACTACAGTTTACAACGCAGAGTCGTGAAAATAAAAAATCATTTTTTTCCCACAAAAATTATTTTTTAGCCCCCAGTTTTGTATTTTCCCAAAGGTAACAGGAAAAATTGGACCCCAAAAGTTGTTGTCCAATTTGTCCTCAGTACGCTGATACCCCATATGTTGGGGTAAACTCCTGTTTGGGCACACGGGAGAGCTCGGAAGGGAAGGAGCACTGTTTTACTTTTTCAACGCAGAATTGGCTGGAATTGAGATCGGACGCCATGTCGCGTTTGGAGAGCCCCTGATGTGTCTAAACAGTGGAAACCCCCCAAGTATAACTGAAACCCTAATCCAAACACACCCCTAACCCTAATTCCAACGGTAACCCTAACCACATCTCTAACCCAGACACACCCCTAACCCTAATCCCAACCCTATTCCCAACCGCAAATGTAATCCAAACCCTAACCCTAACTTTAGTCCCAACCCTAACTGTAGCCTTAACCCTAACTGTAGCCTTAACCCTAAACCTAACCCTAGCCCTAACCCTAGCCCTAACCCTAGCCCTAACCCTAATGGGAAAATGGAAATAAATACATTTTTTTAATTTTTCCCTAACTACGGGGGTGATGAAGGTGGGTTTGATTTACTTTTATAGCGGGTTTTTTAGCGGATTTTTATGATTGGCAGCCGTCACACACTGAAAGATGCTTTTTATTGCAAAAAATATTTTTTGCGTTACCACATTTTGAGAGCTATAATTTTTCCATATTTGAGTCCACAGAGTCGTGTGAGGTCTTGTTTTTTGCGGGACGAGTTGATGTTTTTATTGGTAACAATTTCGGGCATGTGACATTTTTTGATCGCTTTTTATTCCGATTTTTGTGAGGCAGAATGACCAAAAACCAGCTATTCATGAATTTCTTTTGGGGGAGGCGTTTATACCATTCCGCGATTGGTAAAATTGATAAAGCAGTTTTATTCTTCGGGTCAGTACGATTACAGCGACACCTCATTTATATCATTTTTTTATGTTTTGGCGCTTTTATACGATAAAAACTATTTTATAGAAAAAATAATTATTTTTGCATCGCTTTATTCTGAGAACTATAACTTTTTTATTTTTTTGCTGATGTTGCTGTATGGCGGCTCGTTTTTTGCGGGACAAGATGACGCTTTAATCTTTTCATGGTTATTTATATCTGTCTTTTTGATCGCGTGTTATTCCACTTTTTGTTCGGCGGTAAGATAATAAAGCGTTTTTTTTTTTGCCTCGTTTTTTTTTTTTTCTTACGGTGTTTACTGAAGGGGTTAACTAGTGGGACAGCTTTATAGGTCGGGTCGTTACGGATGCGGCAATACTAAATATGTGTACTTTTATTGTTTTGTTTTTTTTTATTTAGATAAAGAAATATATTTATGGGAATAATATATATATATTTTTTTTCATTATTTAAGATTTTAAAAAAAAATTTTTTACACACTTGGAAATTTTTTTTTTTACTTTTTTACTTTGTCTCAGGGGGGGACATCACAGATCGGTGATCTGACAGTTTGCACAGCACTCTGTCAGATCACCGATCTGTCTGAGAGCACTACAGGCTTCACAGTGCCTGCTCTGAGCAGGCTCTGTGAAGCCACCTCCCTCCCTGCAGGATCCGGATGCCGCGGCCATATTGGATCTGGGCCTTGCTGCAGGGAGGAAGGTAGGAGACCCTCGCAGCAATGCGATCATATCGCGTTGCTGCGGGGGTCTCAGGGAAGCCCGCAGGGAGCCCCCTCCCTGCGCGATGCTTCCTTGCACCGCCGGCACATCTCGATCATGTTTGATCGCGGTGTGCCGGGGGTTAATGTGCCGGGGGCGGTCCGTGACTGCTCCTGGCACATAGTGCCGGATATCAGCTGTGATAAGCAGCTGACACCCGGCCGCGATCGGCCGCGCTCCCCCCGTGAGCGCGGCCGATCGCGCTGGACGTACTGTTCCGTCCTTGGGAAGTAGGGCCCACCCCACATGGACGGAATAGTACGTCTAATGGCAGAAAGCGGTTAAGGACTAAAAGGGCAAAATAGAAAAAAAAACAAGCGGTCACAAACCAAAGTATCCTAGATAAAACAGCTATAGTTCAGTTGTTTATTAAGGCCTGCTGGGGCCACAGTATTCAATGAAAAATCCATCTGGTTTCCTTCTGCAATATTAACTTGTCCCAGTTCCCACCTCTTGGTGGCTTGGTTACCCTCTCAATGCCCATGAATTTAATAGAGCGGATGTCACCCCCCAATGTTTTGTCAAAATGTTATGTACCTCTTGTGCTCCATTGTCAAACGTGGTAATTAACCTCATATCACCTGTGTTTGAAGTTCTACCTGCCTACCACCATATCTCCAGGTTGTGGTTGGAGGGAGTTAAATGTCCAGCCAATTTTTTTTTTTTGCTGTCTGTGTTGTGTGGAGAAGAGGAAGCCTCCAGATCTTCAGCTCCTGGGAGAGATGCCATATGTGTTGTCCCAGAGGAACTGGGCAGGAGTGTACATGAACTTTTTATTTTCATTTGAGCCAGAAAGGCTGTTTTCCATTACCAGTTTGGGTTTTTGGTTTATGATGCAATAAACCACCCATAGACTTTAACCACATGGGTGCCTGTGTCTACTTCGAGGAGCAGTTAAGTGAACCAAACTTCCACAACACACATAAAAATACTTTTTGAATAAAGACTCCCTCACTCTCTTTCTCGTTCAACGATTTTTTTTTTTTAATTCCTATTCAAGTTCGCTGTAATCCATCGAATCAGGTGTAGTCCAGAAATAGATACCTGAAAAATATAAAAATACAGAAATAAAAGAGACAGTCCCACTTTCACCAATTTCTTTGTAAAAATGTTCCCATGACACTCTGATGAAGTTCATGTTCCCCGAATCTGGCTCCAGTGACAGTGAATTGCAGTAAAGTTCTTGCTATTCACAGGCATCGGGAAGTGATGACAACGCTGTGCCAAACGTTTGGTGCACAATGCTAAATGTTAAACCATGCCCTGTTTCTGGTAAACACCCCTCTGTTTACAAAGTCACTTCCTTTCCTCAGACAAGGTGCAGAAAATTACTAAAATACATAATAAATATGGTGCAGGAAAGGAAAGACAGTTTTTTTGTCCCAATTTTGCGGAAATTTAGCCACATATTTTGTCTCAACTAGTGAGGCGGAATCTCGAAATAGGTGGCCAGGATAAATAGTTGAAATGCAGAAACAACTGTGGCATGGTTCACTAGGAACAACGCAAGCTGAAGAGGATGGACTGCAACTTGGAGACTCAGCTAAATGGTGCCATCCCCATTACTGAACATCAAACACTGCCGAGATGAGTGAATTTAATTTCCTCCCACCAGCAGGGCTCTCAGTATGGGCGCCAGGCAGGCTCAGAACGCTATTAATCTACAATTTAATCCCATATCTGCAGAGTAATAGTGTTTTTTCATGGAACAGGTTCCCTTTAAGACTGTTTAATCTTAATTAATTCAACATTTTAATTCGATTATATTGTGCCAGAAATGTGTGCCACAATTCTGATACGTATTTTGGTGCACAGTGACAAGTTATGAAATTCCCATTTATGGTAAGTGTAGCACCGGCATCCCTGCTCACTTCCTCCCTTCCATGACAAGGACCACTCCTCTCCTACACTGACTCTGTCAGTACCCATTTCCTGTGGTAATATCCATTTTGTCGAATAGGCCTAACTGGACTCTGATTCCGCAGGAAATTTCTTTTTACAGGCTGTTGTGGAGCAGTATGAAATCCCGATCCAACATCTGCAGAGTCCATCGGTGGCTTCGTCTGTGAATGGGAAAAATGTGAAACCTCTCTTCGAGGCCATTCTTTTAGTTTCTGAGCCTGTGAAACTTGAGTTTGGAATATTGCACTCAGAGAGAATCTCGCTTTATGTACTGTCTGGTCTGTCCTATCCCTTGCTCATGGACCTACCATGGCTACAAAAACATAAGCCTGTTCTAGATTGGCGATCTGGAGAAGTATTCCGTTGGGGCCAGACCTATCAAAAGAGGTGCTTTGTCCTTATTCGTCCAGCCAGACCTCTGGCTACTCCATCAAATTTACCTGGCCTGCTTCGAGCTTATTGGACTTGCGTGGATGTCTTCGATAAAAAGGAGGCAGAGACACTACAACCACCACTACCAACACCATACAGGCCGTACGAGTGCCCTATAAGCCCTCCTTCCTGGCCCTTCTCCTCCTCGAGGCCATTTCTACTTTTTGTCCCAGGCTGAGACCGAGCCATGTACAAAATGTATCAAAGAGAACCTAGCCAGGGGATTTATCCAGAAGTCTTCCTCCCTGGCTGGAGCACAATTCTTTTTCATTGTTTCACTTCGCCTCTGTATAGACTATAGGGGTCTTAATCTGTTAACGGTCAAAAATAAATATCATCTGCTTCAGATATCAAAGCTGTTTGATTGTCTCAAAGGTTCCAGAGTCTTGACGAAACTTGACCTGCAGAGGGTGTATAACCTAATCCAGTTAAGCCAAGGGAACGAATGGAAGACTGCCTTTAACACCCAGGATGGCCATTATGAATATCGTGTAATGCCGATTATGCTCTATAATGCTTTTGCAGTCTTCCATGAACTGGTGAATGATATCTCCGGGACCTTCTTTACTCGTGTGTGGTGGTTTACCTGGACGACATATTAGTCTTCTCTCACTATCAGACCACACACAGAAGGGATGTTTGCCAGATTCTGCAGAGGAAGCAGCCATGTTTGCCGTACCTACCATGCTCACCTGTATACTAGATGTGCCAGCCTGCACCTGCCGTGCCAACGTGCACCTGCCGTCCCACCTGTATACCAGCCGTACCAGCAAGTACTTGCCATGCTCACCTGTGTATCAGCTGTACCAGCTTCGCACCTGCCATGCTCACCTGTATAACAGCCATACCAGCCTGAACCTGCCATGCTCACCTGTATACCAGCCATACTGGCCTGCACCTGCCAGTGCATACCTGGTTACCAGCCGTACCAGCCTGCATGTGCCGTCCAAAGCCAAATTGAAAAGGCACAAAAAATGTCTAAAAGACATGATAAATTTGTTGCAAGTCATGAAAGACATATTTGGGGGCAAAATGCAACACAGTACTAATTAGCTTGAAAAATCTCCCACATTACATCAAGACAGACAGTCCACACAGATATTTAAGGTAATTTTTCCAATTAGTGTTTGTTTTTGTGCCTTCTAGCTCACACAGCTATTTTGTAGTTCCATCTATTGTCAGATTAGAGAAGTGAATGGTTTCCTCTTCCTTGTAGATACTTTACATCTTTCTGTTAAACTGTCTAAGTAAATAACTCAATCTAATGAAGACGCTTGATAAGTTATTGGTTGTGCCTCCATTCTGCTCTATTTATTAACGTCAGCTAGGATTTCTCTTGTTGCAGATGTCAAAACATCAAAAGGAATGAAAAACCTGTTCAATATGTCTTTTTGTCTGCCACCCATAATGGTAAACTAATATTTACTTGAAGAATATGGTCGCCTTTGGGGACATTCACTGCAAAGGTGGCTGCGATAGTTGTAGGATCCTGCCCTGCATGCCAGGATCCCAAAACCTGGATTTTGTGGAACATTAGGACTACTTCTAAGAGGTTTTGTTGCGAAAAAGTGTCTGCCCCCTTCCTGATTTCCTATTCTGTTGCATGTTTGTCACAATTAAATGTTTCAGATCACCAAACAAATTTAAATATTAGACAAAGATAACACAGGTAAACACAAAATGCAGTTTTTAAATTAAGGTATCTTTATTATTACGGGAAAAATAAATCCAAACCGCCTGTGAAAATGTGATTGCCCTCCCTTAAAACATAAATTAACTGTGGTTTGTCACATTGTTGGGAATGTGAGTTCAAATTCCCTAGACACACCCAGACCTGATTACTGCCACACCCATTCTAAATCAAGAAATCACCTAAAGAGGACAAGGTAGATATCATGCAGTGATCCAAAGAAATTCTCTAACAAATGAGAAACAAAGTAATTGACATTGATCAGTCTGGAAATGGTTATAAAGCCATTTGTAAAGCTTTAGGACTCCAGCGAGCACAGTGAGACCCATTAATTAAATCCCTATCAGTCCCGTATGGTCAGTCACCGTCTTTGTGACCCATTGTTCCAGGATAGGATATTGGTCGTTATTTATATTATATTATAGTATCTTTATTTATTTGTGTTTTTTTGTTTTTTCACACGGTCTTAGGTTGAGGGGGTATGTCCTTTTTGTAAGAGGTGGCCGTTTACAGAATTTCAGGTATATACCAATACAATATCTCAATTTCCTAAAAGAGTACGTTCTGTGAGTGAGTGTTTATTAAGCATACGCAGAATTGTACGTAGTTTTGGTGTATATTTTGGGCTCAGACGCTTAAGCGCTCCACTATTTGTTGCGCATCAATGTATATAAGAAAAGACTTCTGAAGTGTGCATATGTTTGTAAGCAAAATGATACGTATTACCGTTCTTTGAGCGTCCTGGATAATGTCTACAGCGCAGGCGTGAAGTGGAGCGCATTTGCGCTCCAGCTTAGTTCACGCATGCGCTTAAGCGTCCTGGATAAGGTTTACAGCGCAGGCGTGAGGTGGAACGCATTTGCGCTCCAGTTTGATTACGCATTCTTACTGAAGTCGCGCATGAGTGAAGAGAACGCTCTTGCGTCGTATAGTAGAGCCCTTTAACAAGGTATGATCTTAGTAACCCGGAAGTGTCGGCGTGGTATGATAACCGCACGAGGATATAAAGAGCATAGCTACCACACTCACTACAAGGCTGATATAGACCGGCAGTTGCTGGATGGACATTGCTCCCCACTGCAGTAGAGGATATAGCGCTTCTCTGAACACAGTCAGATAAATTACATTTTTTAGTTTGGATATGGGTATGTCTCCTGATGAACCTACATAGGGGAAACGCGTCGAGCAAAGCATACTCCATGCTATAAGAAAAGAGCAAAGCATACTCCATGCTATAAGAAAAGCTTATATGAGCAAAGTAGATCTAATGCTATAAGATAATACATTTGGTCATTGGGGCTAAGTTAATATTTTTTGCACTTTTCTTGCACTATTATTGCACTTTTTCTGTGCCTTGTTGGCTCACCTGCCTTAGAGAATAATAGTTTTTTCTTGGACTAATTTTTGGTCTGCTCTCTTTTTTTCTATTTTTCCTTTTTTTTCTATTTTAGGGTTTAATAGGGATAGTCGACGGGAGCAGGGGCGCCATATGCGCAGGTTATTAGGGTGCCAACCCCCGCAGGCAGGTAGGGCGCATTTATAGGTACAGTTTAGTTTTTTCTGGGTAAGGCGTTATATGTGCAATATAACTAACGAGTGGTTTATTATACACTGGTTGCACAGCCTTTGTATTGCACAATAGATGTATCTTATATATATGTGCAATATTATCTTCTCTTAGTCCTAGTGTTTTTTTGTTTGTCTTGTCTGTCTGTATGGTCTGTTGAGTGGTACCCTATTTTTCACACGATAGGGCGTATTAGGGTCAGATTGGGCTAGTCTACGTTGAGCGGGGGCGCCATTGCGCAGGTTTTATAGGGTGCCAACTTCCGCTGCAAGGTAGGGTACAGACAGTTGGCCCTATAGGGATTTTGTGCACTCTGTATCTTTATTAGCAGCTATACGTTTTTATAGGTCGTGTATGGTGTATTGGTTTAATATTTGAATTAGTAAATGTTAAGTTTTATTGGTGTCATTTACTGTACCTTTATGGTGTCATATGTCGGTGAATTGTTTAAAATAAGGGACACTTTATTTGATTCTCTGTGAGATATCAGTGAGACCCATTACTCACAAATGTCGAAAACATGGAACAATGGTGAACCTTCCCAGGAGTTGCCAGCTGAATAAAATTACCCCTAAAGCGTAGTGACGACTCATCCAAGAGGTCACAAAAGACCCCACAACAACATCCAAAGAACTGAAGGCCTCACTTGCCTCAATTAAGGTCAGTGTTCATGACGCTACCATAAGGCCGGGGTCACACTAGCGATGAATACGGACGAGTGCTATGCGATAAAACATCGCATAGCACTCGGACCTGTATTCATCTATGGGCAGCTCACATCAGCATTTTTTTTCTCGGCCGTTTTCAACGTGCGAGTGAAATCATAGCATGCTGCGATTTGTCACCAACACTCGGCCGAGTCTCAGCTCACTCGCACCCATAGCCTATGGGTGCGAGTGAAACAACGCACATCACTCGGATATCATCCGAGTGATGTGCGATATACGCTGACCCCGACAATGGAGAAGATGGAGAAATTCATTTCTCCCTCTCCTCTGCAGCTGAGCTCCGATCCTCTCTGTGCGATTCTCTGTGAGTCACTCGGCTCCCGCTTGCATAAACCAGTGTGACGACATTGGGTCACCATGGCAACAATCAGGCCCCAGTAATGATGTCGTTGGGCGCTGCTCGAAAGGTAGAGGGAGCCCCCTCCCTTTGCCTGCCTTCTAAATGCTGTGACCACTATCAAAACTGCTGGGAGAAGTTTCCACTCCTGGCAATGAGTTCTGGGTGTCAGCTGTAATATCAGCTGATCACCCGGCGGCAATACCACGCGCACAGCGCCTGTGATATCAAAATCGCCTGGATGTGCTCAGTACATCCAAGGTCAGGAAGCATTTCCCAACAAGGACATACTGAGTACATCCAAGGTCATTAAGGGGGTAAGGCAAGGTCCCAAATTTAAGCAGTCCCCAAGTTCTCAGCTCAGGGAAGCTGGCCTCCTCGGTCACCGCCTCGTCCTCCTCCCTGGCAAGGACACACAGGGGAAACTCATCCATCTTTGATTTCAATTGATTTTCTTCCCCAGGGATCTGGCTTTTGTCTGAGACACTCGATACGGCCCCCTTTTACCATAACTCCTAAAATAAGGAAAAATCACACCCCAATATAACTGGATGTATTGTCCTTGACTACCCCAGCATAATGGCACCATGTTTAATCAGGCCACCGGGTAGTACTTGGCGTTTCCATGTATACAGCAACTGCCCACAGATTTGTCAGGGATCAACTGGTGGGGAAGTGTAGCACTGATCAGGGTCATCAGACTTCCCGAGTCCACAAGTCCAAGTACCAGCACCCCATTAACTGACACGGCTTATGCCTGCGGCCCCTCACTGGTTTAACAGTTCACACGGCAGACCGGATACGTATAATAGGAATAAGGCCATCCTTGGTTGCAGTCCATGTGCAGGGTTGTGACATCACCAACCAAACGTCCGTTTGCAGACGGATATATTTAAGAAGAGTACTTCCACCAACATGTTGTTGCACTCCTCCTCCTCACATCTTAAACCAGTGATACGATCAGTGCCGGTTGGCCAGTTTCTACGCCTCCGCAGGGTCTGTTCCAGTGACGCTAATTTGGTGATCTTGGTAATCGATTCTCCAAGCGAAGGTATAGTAGGTGGATGATTAAGAGGGTCTACCATAGTGTTTTATACTCTATATGTCACACTCTACTATACAAACAAAAGGAAGTTAAATCTACTGAAACGGTATAATTCATTACAAAATATCATGCCCAATTTTCTCACACGAAAGAATGTTTGGTGAAAGCATGGCCTATCCTACAAACGGATCCAGTTATTGCCAAATTCTTTCCTAATAGTCCTAGCGTAACTGTTCAACGCTCCAGAAATTTACGCAGCTATTTGGTACACATTATACCAGTGCACCAACATCTACCTTTCCAGATAACTTTGGTCCTGTCTGTGGATGTGGTCAGTGTAGCTGGTGCGTTGCATGCCTCAATGTAAAATGAGCTGACATGTTTTATAATTCATCTGGCTTCAAAACCTATAATATTGAAAAAAAGTATTACATGTTCTGCTAGGTTTGTAATATACTTTGCTACGTGTCCCTGTAAAGTAATTTATATCATCTTGACCACACGCCATTGAATGTACGGGTCAGGGAGTACGTAATTGGAAGTGCTGCAGCGGCCAGCCATGTGGATGCATCCATACTCAGTACCATTCCAAGCCATTTTAAGAACTACCATGGTTGCGATAACACTTTACTTGGGGTGAAAGTCATAGATCAGATTGACGTCAACATTCAGGGAGGGAAAGTGAGTCAGAGGCTAGCACAATTGGAGTCCAGATGGATTTGGACATTAGACACATTACACCTGAACTGGTTAAATGAGAACATCAGTTTTATCCAATTTCTCTGATTACCAACTGTTGTCTTGAATGCATATATATGTTTTTATTTATTTTAACATTTTTTATATCTTATTATTTAGAGGTGTCTATCCTAATGTCCGGATGATGCCTGAATGATCGTGAAGGCTCAAGCATTTCTTCTGACTACATCTTATATCATTTATTAATAACTTCTGTAGTATATATTCTGATGAGATGACTATGTATATATAAGGGTATGTGCACACGTTACAGATTTGCCTGTGGAATTTTCTGCGCAGATTCTGCATCTCTTGGCAGAAAACGCAGGTAAAAATCCGCTCGGATTTGATGTGTTTTTTTATACTGATTTTCATGCGTTTCCTTCAAGCAGATTTGTATGCGTTTTTGAAAGCTAAGTAAAGATTTATTATTGAACAAAAAAGAATTGTGATGCATTTCTTGTCCAACCTCTTCATTTACATACCCATTGAAGAATAATGTTTACACACACAGAAAGATAGATAGATAGATAATGGATAGATAGATCTATAGATAAATCTATCTATCTATAGATCTGTCTATCTATCTATAGATATATCTACCCATTTATCTATAAATATATCTATCTATAGATACTGTATATACAGTGGGGCAAAAAAGTATTTAGTCAGTCAGCAATAGTGCAAGTTCCACCACTTAAAAAGATGAGAGGCGTCTGTAATTTACATCATAGGTAGACCTCAACTATGGGAGACAAACTGAGAAAAAAAAATCCAGAAAATCACATTGTCTGTTTTTTTATCATTTTTTTTGCATATTATGGTGGAAAATAAGTATTTGGTCAGAAACAAACAATCAAGATTTCTGGCTCTCACAGACCTGTAACTTCTTCTTTAAGAGTCTCCTCTTTCCTCCACTCATTACCTGTAGTAATGGCACCTGTTGAAACTTGTTATCAGTATAAAAAGACACCTGTGCACACCCTCAAACAGTCTGACTCCAAACTCCACTATGGTGAAGACCAAAGAGCTGTCAAAGGACACCAGAAACAAAATTGTAGCCCTGCACCAGGCTGGGAAGACTGAATCTGCAATAGCCAACCAGCTTGGAGTGAAGAAATCAACAGTGGGAGCAATAATTAGAAAATGGAAGACATACAAGACCACTGATAATCTCCCTCGATCTGGGGCTCCACGCAAAATCCCACCCCGTGGGGTCAGAATGATCACAAGGACGGTGAGCAAAAATCCCAGAACCACGCGGGGGGACCTAGTGAATGAACTGCAGAGAGCTGGGACCAATGTAACAAGGCCTACCATAAGTAACACACTACGCCACCATGGACTCAGATCCTGCAGTGCCAGACGTGTCCCACTGCTTAAGCCAGTACATGTCCGGGCCCGTCTGAAGTTTGCTAGAGAGCATTTGGATGATCCAGAGGAGTTTTGGGAGAATGTCCTATGGTCTGATGAAACCAAACTGGAAATGTTTGGTAGAAACACAACTTGTCATGTTTGGAGGAAAAAGAATACTGAGTTGCATCCATCAAACACCATACCTACTGTAAAGCATGGTGGTGGAAACATCATGCTTTGGGGCTGTTTCTCTGCAAAGGGGCCAGGACGACTGATCCGGGTACATGAAAGAATGAATGGGGCCATGTATCGTGAGATTTTGAGTGCAAACCTCCTTCTATCAGCAAGGGCATTGAAGATGAAACGTGGCTGGGTCTTTCAACATGACAATGATCCAAAGCACACCACCAGGGCAACGAAGGAGTGGCTTCGTAAGAAGCATTTCAAGGTCCTGGAGTGGCCTAGCCAGTCTCCAGATCTCAACCCTATAGAAAACCTTTGGAGGGAGTTGAAAGTCCGTGTTGCCAAGCGAAAAGCCAAAAACATCACTGCTCTAGAGGAGATCTGCATGGAGGAATGGGCCAACATACCAACAACAGTGTGTGGCAACCTTGTGAAGACTTACAGAAAACGTTTGACCTCTGTCATTGCCAACAAAGGATATATTACAAAGTATTGAGATGAAATTTTGTTTCTGACCAAATACTTATTTTCCACCATAATATGCAAATAAAATGTTAAAAAAACAGACAATGTGATTTTCTGGATTTTTTTTTCTCAGTTTGTCTCCCATAGTTGAGGTCTACCTATGATGTAAATTACAGACGCCTCTCATCTTTTTAAGTGGTGGAACTTGCACTATTGCTGACTGACTAAATACTTTTTTGCCCCACTGTATATATCTATAGATAGATAATACCAAGTTCGATGTTTAGTAATAAACATAATAAAATGGTACATAAAGAGTTAAAAAAGACACACACACACACACACACATATACACACACACACATACACACACACACACGCAAAATCTGCGTTAGACCGGGGTCACACTTGCGAGAAACTCGCACGAGTCTCGCACCTCAATACCCGACACTGCCGCTGGCACTCAAGACTTGCAAACATGAAATATGAATATTGAATTGCATTACTGCACTAGAAATATGAAAACATAAGAAAGTTTAGCGCATACATTGGCCAATTCATGTGTACCTGGTAGCCACGATAAGGCATTTCTCGTTTACTAGGACCAATCAATCCTCACTTAGAATAAAGTCTTCGTCTGTATGGGAACCTGCGAGTCCTCTCTTTGACTAAAAATCTACATCTCTGTGGAGGGGTAGGGTCCTGTCTTGATTAAAAACGCCTAAAGCTAAGAGGCGGAGTGCTCAGTCAGAAGGTTAATGAATACAAATATAAAAAAATTGACCATCACATCCAAACATAGACTAAATGTGAACATGTGCTATCCTAGAGTCACCAATTCATGTACAATAAAATAAATAAGGCAGCACTCTGTAGCGCCAAAACTTGCAAACATGAAATATTAAAATTGAATTGCATTACTGCACTAGAAATATGAAAAATTGAGAAAGTTTAGCGCATAAATTGGCCAATTCGTGTGTACCTGGTAGCCACGGTAAGGCATTTCCCATTTACCAGGACCAATCAATGCCATCCTCACTTAGAATAAAGTCTTCATCTGTATGGGAACCTGTGAGTCCTCTCTTTGACTAAAAATCCACATCTCTGTGGAGGGGTAGGTATTTTGATATATTCACCAGGAGGTTACCTGAGTTCAGGCTCTCACTTTACAGCAACGCTGCATGCCACAAGTGACAGTATGAACTATACTGAACTCACGGCAGAGGGATATAGTGCGGAGGATTACCTCCTGTCACTGTATCACTGGAGCCCCTGCCGATGTGACAGTTCTCCAAGGGAGATTGTCGTGGGACACTCATTATTAAATGGATTACATCGGATCAGGGTGTGTGCTGTTGGTTTTTTATTTTTAATTGTTTTACAGGTGATCGAGGGCTTCGGGGACTAGGTGTATGGTGAGTGTATACTGTATGTTGTAGGTACTGTATGTGTATATGTATCTATGTGATTTTTTTACACAGTAACCGGATGATGGGACTACTACTGTTCCATCATCCAGCTAGCTGTCACTGTAGCAGGCAAAGCTGGATGGGACTAGTAGTCCCATCGCACAATGTCTGCCTACACACAGCTGCGCACACAGACACACAGACACACAGACACACACAGACCCACGCACACACACACAGACACCCACACACAGACACGCACACATCTTTTCCACACACACACACACACACACACACACACACACACACACACACACACACACACACACACACACACAGTCTCCGCCCACACACACACATTCTCTGCCCACACTCAACCCACACACTCTTCCACCTCCCAATCTGCAGCGCTTCTCGCAGGCACAACCGCAGAAAAATCCACAGATGTTTTTTAGGCTATCTGTACAAGTTGTGGATTTAGATGCGGAACCGCAGTGTTTTTGGACTCATGAAATTGCATCAAATCCGCAGTGTAGGACCCAAGCAATGTTAGTCAATGTGAAATTGACCTGTAGATAGGTATATCTATCTATTATCTATCTCCTATCTATCTATCTGTCTATCTATCTAGCTATCTATTTATCACATATCTACCTATCTATCATCTATCTATCTATTATCTATACAGTATATCTATTATCTATCTATCTATCATCTACCTATGTATCTACCTATTATCTATCTATCTATCTATCTATCATCTAGCTGTCTGTCTATGTGTGTGCGTGCGTGTGTGTGTGTGTGTAAACATTATTCTTCAATGGAGTATGTAAAATAAGAGGTTGGACAAAGAAATTACATCACAATTCTTTATTTTTTGGTTAAATAATAGATCTTTATTTAGGTTACAAAAACGCAGATAAATCTGCACATACGATTAAACCTGCGGTTTTGCTGCGGATTGGCCTGACACAATGGAAGTCAGGAACTCTGCAGATCCACAAAAGAATTGACATGCTGCGGAAAATAAAACGCTGCAAATCTGCGTGTTTTTTTCCGCAGCACCTGCACAACAATTCTCAATTTTACATTCACTATTATTGGTTGTGAACGGCACTATGGATTTGATGCAATTCCGGGCATCCAAAATTACTGCGGATCCGAATCAAAATCCGCAACATGTGCACATAGCCTAATTGTTGTTTGTTTTGAGATGCTCTTGTTGTTCCCCCGGGATTTACCTGC
Source organism: Ranitomeya imitator (assembly GCF_032444005.1). Taxonomy (NCBI): domain Eukaryota; kingdom Metazoa; phylum Chordata; class Amphibia; order Anura; family Dendrobatidae; genus Ranitomeya; species Ranitomeya imitator. The sequence continues at coordinate 81,160,624 of NC_091285.1, forward strand.
CACTTATACTACTATAGGTACACCATGTAGATTGTTGTTATGATTATTTACTGTTAGTGTGTTTTGTGTATCATCCTTTAATGGTGGCAGTGGCATACAACACAACACCTTCCCCCAGTGTTATAACTTGAGCAGCTCTTCATGATAATTGTTGTATATATGTTATTTCACCTGATTCTATAATGGCTGTCCCCTGTATGTGTTCCATACTGCAGTAATATTTATGATATAATTGTATGGATTTTTGATGATACTAATATAGTTGGACATATTGATGTAGCCTATATGCTGTTTTATTCTATACTTACCCATGAAATATACATAACAATAATAATTTTTATTTATATAGCGCCAACATATTCCGCAGCACTTTACAATTAAGCGGGGACATGTACAAACAATAAATTCGGTACGAGTTAAGACAATTTAAACAGTGACATTAGGGGTGAGGTCCCTGCTCGCAAGCTTACAATCTGCAAGGAAATGGGGGGGACACAATAGGTGAAAAGTGCATGGTATTTCAGGTCTGGCAATTATAATAAATAGGGATTTTCATATAAAGCTGCATGATCCGGTCATCAGCCCATGTGTTTAAGAGCAATAGTCAAGTATCAAGTGCAGTTATCATGTGTATGGAGGGTGTGGAGACAGATGAATAGTAGGGTGCAGATTCACATGGAGATAACAGGACAAAGTTAGTTTACTGAGTAGTTGATGAGGTAGGCTTGTTTGAAGAGATGGGTTTTCAAAGCGCGCTTGAATAGGTCGGGGCTAGGTATCAGTCTGATCATCTGGGGAAGTGCTGGCGCATTACGAGAGAAGTCTTGGAGACGGAGGTGTGAGGTTCGGATTACAGGGGATGATAGTCTTAGGTCATTTGTAGAACGGAGGGCACATGTAGGCCGATAGACAGAGATGAGAGAGGAGATATAAGGCGGTGCAGAACTGTGGAGAGCTTTGTGGGTGAGAGAGATGAGTTTATACTGGACCCTGTAGCGAATGGGTAGCCAGTGTAATGACTGGCACAAGATGGAGGCATCGTTGAAGCGGCTGGACAGAAATATGACTCTGGCTGCAGCATTCAAGATGGATTGGAGAGGAGAAAGTTTGGTAAGAGGGAGACCGATCAGAAGAGAGTTGCAGTAGTCCAGATGGGAATGAATGAGAGTGACAGTAAAAGTGTTAACAGTTTCAACGGTGAGAAAAGGTCGGATTCTGGAGATGTTTTTAAGATGCCGGTGACAAGAGCGAGTGAGTGATCGGATATAGGGAGTAAAGAAAAGTTTGGTGTTGAATATGACCCCAAGACAGCGGGCATGCTGTTTGGGAGTTATGGTTGAACCCTCCAGGGTAATTTTGATGTTGGGTAGAGTGAGGTTAGTATAAGGGAGAAGCACAAGAAGTTGCGTTTTATGAGAGATTAAGTTTCATGTAGAGGGAGGACATGATGTTAGAGACAGCAGACAGACAATCCTTGGTATTTTGAATTAGGGTAGGGGTGATGTCGGGGGAAAAAGTGTATAATTGGGTGTCATCAGCATAGAGATAATACTGGAACCCAAATCTGCTGATTGTTTGTCCAATAGGGGCCATGTAAAGAGAGAAGAGGAGGGGGCCTAGGACTGAGCCTTGCAGAACCCCGATAGTAAGGGGACGAGGAGAGGAAGAGAAAGATTCAGTGAATGAGCGGTCAGAGAGGTAGGAGGAGAACCAGGAGAGGGCTGTGTCCTTGAGGCCAATAGAGTGGAGCATAGTGAGGAAGAGCTGGTGATCCACAGTGTCAAATGCGGCAGAGAGATCCAGGAGAATCAGCAGAGAGCAATGACCTTTGGATTTAGCTGTTATTAGATCATTAGAGACTTTAGTGAGGGCAGTTTCAGTGGAGTGTAAAGAGCGGAAATCATATTGTAAGGGGTCAAGAAAAGAGTTATCTGATAGATAGCGGATTAGACTGAAGTGGACCAAGTGTTCCAGGAGTTTAGAGATGAAGGAAAGGTTAGAGACAGGTCTGTAGTTAGCAGTGCAGTTCTGGTCCAGGGATGGCTTTTTAAGTAAAGGGGTTATGAAGGCATGTTTAAATGAGCAGGGAAAGATACCTGAAGAAAGAGAAAGGTTAAATATTTTAGTCAGGTGAGTGGTGACCACTGGTGAGAGAGACTGCAGGATATGTGAAGGAATGGGGTCACTGTTGCAGGTTGTAGGCCGAGCAGAAGCGAGGAGCTTGGAAATTTCTTCTTCTGAAACAGGCTCAAAGATGTCTAATGAGCTTGAGGTGTGGCAGGGAATGGGATCCAGGCACTGAGGAGATTGCGCTGAGATATTCTGATGGATGTGGTTGATTTTTTCTGAGAAATAAGTGGCCAGATTCTCACCGCTGAGGTTGGTGATGGGGGCCTGTACTTTAGGTTTCAGGAGGGAGTTTAAGGTTTCAAAAAGTCATAGTAACATAGTAACATAGTTAGTAAGGCCGAAAAAAGACATTTGTCCATCCAGTTCAGCCTATATTCCATCATAATAAATACCCAGATCTACGTCCTTCTACAGAACCTAATAATTGTATGATACAATATTGTTCTGCTCCAGGAAGACATCCAGGCCTCTCTTGAACCCCTCGACTGAGTTCGCCATCACCACCTCCTCAGGCAAGCAATTCCAGATTCTCACTGCCCTAACAGTAAAGAATCCTCTTCTATGTTGGTGGAAAAACCTTCTCTCCTCCAGACGCAAAGAATGCCCCCTTGTGCCCGTCACCTTCCTTGGTATAAACAGATCCTCAGCGAGATATTTGTATTGTCCCCTTATATACTTATACATGGTTATTAGATCGCCCCTCAGTCGTCTTTTTTCTAGACTAAATAATCCTAATTTCGCTAATCTATCTGGGTATTGTAGTTCTCCCATCCCCTTTATTAATTTTGTTGCCCTCCTTTGTACTCTCTCTAGTTCCATTATATCCTTCCTGAGCACCGGTGCCCAAAACTGGACACAGTACTCCATGTGCGGTCTAACTAGGGATTTGTACAGAGGCAGTATAATGCTCTCATCATGTGTATCCAGACCTCTTTTAATGCACCCCATGATCCTGTTTGCCTTGGCAGCTGCTGCCTGGCACTGGCTGCTCCAGGTAAGTTTATCATTAACTAGGATCCCCAAGTCCTTCTCCCTGTCAGATTTACCCAGTGGTTTCCCGTTCAGTGTGTAATGGTGATATTGATTCCCTCTTCCCATGTGTATAACCTTACATTTATCATTGTTAAACCTCATCTGCCACCTTTCAGCCCAAGTTTCCAACTTATCCAGATCCATCTGTAGCAGAATACTATCTTCTCTTGTATTAACTGCTTTACATAGTTTTGTATCATCTGCAAATATCGATATTTTACTGTGTAAACCTTCTACCAGATCATTAATGAATATGTTGAAGAGAACAGGTCCCAATACTGACCCCTGCGGTACCCCACTGGTCACAGCGACCCAGTTAGAGACTATACCATTTATAACCACCCTCTGCTTTCTATCACTAAGCCAGTTACTAACCCATTTACACACATTTTCCCCCAGACCAAGCATTCTCATTTTGTGTACCAACCTCTTGTGCGGCACGGTATCAAACGCTTTGGAAAAATCGAGATATACCACGTCCAATGACTCACCGTGGTCCAGTCTATAGCTTACCTCTTCATAAAAACTGATTAGATTGGTTTGACAGGAGCGATTTCTCATAAACCCATGCTGATATGGAGTTAAACAGTTATTCTCATTGAGATAATCCAGAATAACATCCCTCAGAAACCCTTCAAATATTTTACCAACAATAGAGGTTAGACTTACTGGCCTATAATTTCCAGGTTCACTTTTAGAGCCCTTTTTGAATATTGGCACCACATTTGCTATGCGCCAGTCCTGCGGAACAGACCCTGTCGCTATAGAGTCACTAAAAATAAGAAATAATGGTTTATCTATTACATTACTTAGTTCTCTTAGTACTCGTGGGTGTATGCCATCCGGACCCGGAGATTTATCTATTTTAATCTTATTTAGCCGGTTTCGCACCTCTTCTTGGGTTAGATTGGTGACCCTTAATATAGGGTTTTCATTGTTTCTTGGGATTTCACCTAGCATTTCATTTTCCACCGTGAATACCGTGGAGAAGAAGGTGTTTAATATGTTAGCTTTTTCCTCGTCATCTACAACCATTCTTTCCTCACTATTTTTTAAGGGGCCTACATTTTCAGTTTTTATTCTTTTACTATTGATATAGTTGAAGAACAGTTTGGGATTAGTTTTACTCTCCTTAGCAATGTGCTTCTCTGTTTCCTTTTTGGCAGCTTTAATTAGTTTTTTAGATAAAGTATTTTTCTCCCTATAGTTTTTTAGAGCTTCAATGGTGCCATCATGCTTTAGTAGTGCAAATGCTTTCTTTTTACTGTTAATTGCCTGTCTTACTTCTTTGTTTAGCCACATTGGGTTTTTCCTATTTCTAGTCCTTTTATTCCCACAAGGTATAAACCTCTTACACTGCCTATTTAGGATGTTCTTAAACATTTCCCATTTATTATCTGTATTCTCATTTCTGAGGATATTGTCCCAGTCTACCAGATTAAGGGCATCTCTAAGCTGTTCAAAATTTGCCTTCCTAAAGTTCAATGTTTTTGTGACTCCCTGACAAGTCCCCCTAGTGAAAGACAGGTGAAACTGCACAATATTGTGGTCGCTATTTCCTAAATGCCCAACCACCTGCAGATTTGTTATTCTGTCAGGTCTATTAGATAGTATTAGGTCTAAAAGTGCTGCTCCTCTGGTTGGATTCTGCACCAATTGTGAAAGATAATTTTTCTTGGTTATTAGCAGAAACCTGTTGCCTTTATGGGTTTCACAGGTTTCTGTTTCCCAGTTAATATCCGGGTAGTTAAAGTCCCCCATAACCAGGACCTCATTATGGGTTGCAGTTTCATCTATCTGCTTTAGAAGTAGACTTTCCATGCTTTCTGTTATATTTGGGGGTTTGTAACAGACCCCAATGAGAATTTTGTTACCATTTTTCCCTCCATGAATTTCAACCCATATGGACTCGACATCCTCATTCCCTTCGCTAATATCCTCCCTTAAAGTGGACTTTAGACAAGACTTTACATAGAGACAAACCCCTCCTCCTCTCCGATTTTTACGATCCTTTCTAAACAGACTGTAACCCTGTAAGTTAACTGCCCAGTCATAGCTTTCATCTAACCATGTCTCGGTTATTCCCACTATGTCAAAGTTACCTGTAGATATTTCTGCTTCTAGTTCTTCCATCTTGTTTGTCAGGCTTCTGGCGTTTGCGAGCATGCAGTTTAGAGGATTTTGTTTTGTTCCAATCTCCTCACTGTGGATTGTTTTAGAAATGTTCTTACCTCCCTTCTGAGTATGTTTTCCTGGGTCGTCTTTGTTCGAGTCTAATGTTTTTCTTCCCGTCCCCTCTTCTTCTAGTTTAACGCCCTCCTGATGAGTGTAGCGAGTCTTCTGGCGAATGTGTGTTTCCCAGGTTTGTTGAGGTGTAGTCCGTCTCTGGCGAGGAGTCCATCATACCAGTAATTTACACCGTGGTCCAGGAATTCAAATCCTTGTTGTCTGCACCATCGTCTTAGCCAGTTGTTTGCATCAAGGATCCTGTTCCATCTCCTGGTGCCATGCCCGTCTACTGGAAGGATAGAAGAAAAAACTACCTGTGCATCCAGTTCCTTTACTTTCTTCCCCAACTCTTCAAAGTCCTTGCAGATTGTCGGTAGGTCCTTCCTTGCCGTGTCATTGGTGCCAACATGTATCAGAAGAAATGGGTGGACGTCCTTGGAGCTGAAGAGCTTTGGTATCCTATCGGTCACATCCTTGATCATCGCACCTGGAAGGCAGCATACTTCTCTTGCAGTTATGTCCGGTCTGCAGATGGCTGCTTCGGTGCCTCTCAGTAGTGAGTCTCCCACCACCACCACTCTTCGTTGCTTCTTGGCTGTACTTTTTGCTGTCACTTGTTGCTGTGTGCCCTTTTCTTTTTTGCTTGCTGGTATTGCTTCATTCTTAGGTGTGCCATCTTCATCCTCTACAAAGATTTGATATCGGTTCTTCAGTTGTGTGGTTGGTGATTTCTCCATGGTCTTCTTGCTTCTTTTGGTCACATGCTTCCACTCATCTGCTTTTGGAGGTTCTCTGACACTTTTTGCACCTTCTGTGACCAGTAGAGATGCTTCTGTTCTGTCTAGAAAGTCTTCATTCTCTTTGATGAGTTTCAAAGTTGCTATTCTTTCTTCCAGACCCCGCACCTTTTCTTCTAAAAGGGCCACTAGTCTACACTTCTGACAGGTGAAATTGGATTCTTCTTCTGGTCGATCTGTGAACATGTAGCACATGCTGCAGCTCACCATGTAGGTTGTCACATCTGCCATGTTGCTCCTAGATCCTGCTGACTTGCTGTGTGTTTTCCTTCTTGTGTAATCTACTCAGCCAAGCTCTCTTGCAATAATGTTCTACAGGCAAAAATGAAGCTTGAATCCCTGGTTTGGTGATGCTTTCGAAGCAGCTGGTCCCGGCTGTACCCAACGATCTTCTAGCTTAGGGAGACTTCGCATCTCCCAGAAGGCACCTGGAATATGCAAATTAGCCTCCTGAAGCTTGAATCCCTGGTTTGGTGATGCTTTCGAAGCAGCTGGTCCCGGCTGTACCCAACGATCTTCTAGCTTAGGGAGACTTCGCTTCTCCCAGAAGGCACCTGGAATATGCAAATTAGCCTCCTGAAGCTTGAATCCCTGGTTTTGGGTTGTTGGATAGTGAGATGATGAGGGTGGTGAAGTAGGATTGTTTGGCCTGATAAACTAGTTTCACCTGCAACTAGTAGATGGAGAAAAAACAGAAAGAGCAGGTGGTGGGATGATTTCTATGAATGTTTTGAGTGCTGCATGGCGGTAGTGGCTGGTTTGGAGTGGGTAAGAAATGTCAGTAGAGCCTCAGATTTATACATAGGAGAGGGGAGAAGGGAGGGGTGGATATAGAGAGAGTGCCCAGAATGTGTTAAAGGGCGGGCGAGTTGTGAGAAAGCAGAAGTTAAAACAAATAAGAAGCAGATTGATATGATCAAGGCATAATGTAGTATGATTGAACAAGAAGCATGAATGTTTGCAAAACTTATACATGATGATCTAATATAATAATTTAGGTTCAGTCCCAATGATCTGTATTATATGGATGTGGTTGTGTCTCAAAGCACAATTGTGGTGCAGAATATGATGTGAGCAGCCATATCCATTTAACCTAAGCCTTGGTGCTGTTCCTGACATGTACTCTAACTATCCACAGCGATGTGTCCAGCACGCATGCGTGCCATGGTCCCTGGATGCCCGTCGGCCTCCAGCATCTTCATGTGCTAACTGACATCAGATCACGTGACAGATGTGTCCCTAACGTCACTTTGCACATGATGCTGGCGTGGCCGTGAATTCCAGTTACTGCAGCTCCCCATGTTCCTGGTCGTTGCAGTAATGTTATTTTCCTCTAGGGGGAGTGATGTTACATTTGGAGGCAATAAAGGAGATCTATTTACCAGGTACCACAAACATACAACACATTTCAAACTCCAGTCCACCAGGGGGAGCTATACTCCTATTTATTAGGGCACTCTTCACACTTAGGGAAAACTGGTGGCCTGGAGAGGAAGTTAGGCAGTTGCTGGCTGAGCTTCGCTCAGGTAGTTGGTCCTTGACAGGGGTAGGAGCCTATCAGAGGCCCAGACAGAAGGTCACGGAGCTGCGCCTGCCCCACGTGCGGCAGTTCCTAAGAAAGGACACAAAAAGAGAACTTTATTGTAGAGAGTGAGGGGAAGTTATAGCAAAGGAATGGATACCAGAAGGAGTTCTGCCCTGCACAGGCTGCCTGCTTCTGAGGCACAGGATCCCAGTAGCCGGAACACCGAGGGAGCAACAGTCCTTTATGACTTGCTCCAGAGACCGGCAGGACAGCTAATTGCAAGTTACTGATCCGCCCCATACCCAGGAGGCAAGGTGGCACCCACGAGAGGCCGGGGCATGATAGACTCCCTGTAAAAAGCCTCAAGCCACAGGTCATACGGGTTTGTCCTATCCATCTGGGGGACAGAGAGAGAGAGATAACATCAATAACATCTACAACATCTGGGAGTACCTTATGAGAGGCTTAGCAGTAAGGTAATACAACACCAAGGTGCTAAAGGAAGGCTACTGATTTCCACCTGGATAAGGGGACTCTGGATTTGCCTCCAAACCGGCCGGACTCTGCCTGCCCTGTGGTCTGGTGCTCTGGACTGTGGATGCTGAAGCCTTTAGTAAAGGTAAAGAGACTGCAACCTTGTGTCTTCATTCTTCACTGCGCCTCTCACCATCCACCATCTACACATTGGGAAGCTCTGGGGACATACTTCACTTGTGGGAAGGTATACCATCTAGCTGCTATAACTAGAGTTGAGCGACTTTTACTTTTTTCGGATCGAGTCGGGTTTCCCAAAACCCAATGCAAGTCAATGGGGAATCAAAGTCGGCAGTGAGTGGAGGGCAGGAAAACACCTACAGTGCCCATTTTAATGCCAAAAACATCAATTCGTATTACTTATGCTTGTCAATCTTAATTTACTTTATAATAATAGCATTGAAAACTGAGGGTCAGTTGGCTAAAGTTGTGGGGGGTAGGGCTGGCTCAAGATTTTCGTGGGCCCAGGAAACGCGGAATACGTCATGGCGGTGGAGCAGGGAGAAGTAAGTATTTCAACTTTGCAAGTGCTGTGATCCAGAGCAAGCAGGGGGGGCCCATTCGTTGGCACTGGCACAGGGCCTGTCATAGTACGGCGGTGTGTTTAACGGGGGGTGGCGCCTCCCACTGGCAGAGACACTTTTGCGTACTATGAGGGGCCCTGTGCCAGTGACGTCACCAACGAGTATGCCCCCCCACCTGATGAAGGCACCTGCACTTTCATCTGCACCTTCCTCTTTGTCCCCGTGTAAGGTGGCATAGTATGCGGGAAGGGGAACCTGACTTTCAGCAGGGTCAGATTCTGGCTGTGTAGAGTGCAAGGGGAATGTAGTGGTCTGGGTCAATGTACCAGCAGACTCATCTTGCAGTGGCTGGGCAATGGGCAGGATGAGGAGGAAACACAGATATAGGCCCAAATAATAAAGTAGGCTAAATGCAGTTCAAAATTGGTAACAGGACTAAACAGGCGGCATTGCTTTGTTCAGTGGAGGACAACTGTAATGAGTGGCAGACACAGATAGTAGGCCCAATTAATAAAGTAGGCTAAATGCAGTTCAAAATTGGTAACAAGACTAAACAGGCGGCATTGCTTTGTTCAGTGGAGGACAACTGTAATGAGTGGCAGACACAGTTAGTATGCCAAAATAATAAAGTAGGCTAAATGCCGTTCATAATTGGTAACAGGACTAAACAGGCGGCATTGCTTTGTTCAGTGGAGGACAACTGTAATGAGTGGCAGACACAGTTAGTAGGCCCAAATAATAAAGTAGGCTAAATGCAGTTCAAAATTGGTAACAGGACTAAATAGGTGGCTGTTATGACCTGGTGGTCAGGACAATAATGGACCTGGTGGTTAAGAGCACACGGAATGACCTGGTAGCTACTGATAATAAAGGACGAGCTCTGGACGTGGGAACTCTGCTGACCGCAATCCCTAATCCTATCACACACACTAGAAATAGCCGTGGATTGCTCCTAACGCTCCCTATGCAACTCGGCACAGCCTAAGGAACTAGCAAGCCCTGAAGATAGAAAAATAAAGCCTACCTTGCCTCAGAGAAATTCCCCAAAGGAAAAGGCAGCCCCCCACATATAATGACTGTGAGTAAAGATGAAAATACAAACACAGAGATGAAATAGATTTAGCAAAGTGAGGCATGACTTACTGAACAGACCGAGGATAGGAAAGGTAGCTTTGCGGTCAGCACAAAAACCTACAAAAAGACCACACAGAGGGCGCAAAAAGACCCTCCGCACCGACTCACGGTGCGGAGGCGCTCCCTCTGCGTCCCAGAGCTTCCAGCAAGCAAGACAACAAACAAAATAGCAAGCTGGACAGAAAAATAGCAAAAAAGAGAAAAACAAGCAGGCAACTTAGCTTCTGCTGGGAAGACAGGTCACAAGAACGATCCAGGAGTGAACAAGACCAATACTGGAACATTGACAGGTGGCATGGAGCAAAGATCTAAGTGGAGTTAAATAGAGCAGCCAGCTAACGAATTAACCTCGTCACCTGTGGAAGGAAACTCAGAAACACCCACAGCCACCAGAGGAATTCCATGGATAGAACCAGCCGAAGTACCATTCATGACCACAGGAGGGAGCCCGACAACAGAATTCACAACAGTACCCCCCCCCTTGAGGAGGGGTCACCGAACCCTCACCAGAGCCCCCTGGCCGACCAGGATGAGCCACATGAAAGGCACGAACCAGATCGGCAGCATGAACATCAGAGGCAAAAACCCAGGAATTATCTTCCTGACCATAACCCTTCCACTTGACCAGGTACTGGAGTTTCCGTCTCGAAATACGAGAATCCAAAATCTTCTCCACCACATACTCCAACTCCCCCTCAACCAACACCGGGGCAGGAGGATCAAAGGATGGAACCACAGGCGCCACGTATCTCCGCAATAACGACCTATGGAACACATTATGGATGGCAAAAGAAGCAGGAAGGGCCAAACGAAATGACACAGGATTGATAACCTCAGAAATCTTATACGGACCAATGAAACGAGGCTTAAACTTAGGAGAGGAAACCTTCATAGGAACATAACGAGACGACAACCAAACCAAATCTCCAACACGAAGTGGGGGACCCACACAGCGCCGGCGGTTAGCGAAACGTTGAGCCTTCTCCTGGGACAATGTCAAATTGTCCACCACATGAGTCCAAATCTGCTGTAACCTATCCACCACAGTATCTACACCAGGACAGTCCGAAGACTCAACCTGCCCTGAAGAGAAACGCGGATGGAAACCAGAATTGCAGAAAAACGGCGAAACCAAAGTAGCCGAGCTGGCCCGATTATTAAGGGCGAACTCAGCCAACGGCAAAAAGGACACCCAATCATCCTGATCAGCAGAAACAAAGCATCTCAGATATGTTTCCAAAGTCTGATTAGTTCGTTCGGTTTGGCCATTTGTCTGAGGATGGAAAGCCGAGGAAAAAGACAAATCAATGCCCATCCTAGCACAAAAGGATCACCAAAACCTCGAAACAAACTGGGAACCTCTGTCAGAAACGATGTTCTCCGGGATACCATGTAAACGAACCACATGCTGGAAAAATAATGGCACCAAATCAGAGGAGGAAGGCAATTTAGACAAAGGTACCAAATGGACCATCTTAGAAAAGCGATCACAAACCACCCAAATGACCGACATCTTTTAAGAGACGGGGAGATCCGAAATAAAATCCATAGAAATATGCGTCCAGGGCCTCTTCGGGACCGGCAAAGGCAAAAGCAACCCACTGGCACGAGAACAGCAGGGCTTAGCCCGAGCACAAGTCCCACAGGACTGCACAAAAGAACGCACATCCCGTGACAAAGACGGCCACCAAAAGGATCTAGCCACCAAATCTCTGGTACCAAAGATTCCAGGATGCCCAGCCAACACTGAACAATGAATCTCAGAGATAACTCTACTAGTCCATCTATCAGGAACAAACAGTTTCTCCGCTGGGCAACGATCAGGTCTATCAGCCTGAAATTTTTGCAGCACCCGCCGCAAATCAGGGGAGATGGCAGACAAAATTACCCCCTCTTTGAGAATACCCGCCGGCTCAGGAACACCCAGAGAGTCAGGCACAAAACTCCTTGACAGGGCATCAGCCTTCACATTCTTAGAGCCCGGAAGGTACGAAACCACAAAATCAAAACGGGAGAAAAATAACGACCATCGAGCCTGTCTCGGATTCAACCGTTTGGCAGACTCAAGATAAGTCAAATTCTTGTGATCTGTCAAGACCACCACGCGATGCTTGGCTCCTTCAAGCCAATGACGCCACTCCTCGAATACCCACTTCATGGCCAACAACTCTCGATTACCAACATCATAATTGCGCTCAGCAGGCGAAAACTTTCTAGAAAAGAAAGCACATGGCTTCATCACCGAGTCATCAGAACTTCTTTGCGACAAAACAGCCCCAGCTCCAATCTCAGAAGCATCAACCTCAACATGAAACAGGAGCGAAACATCTGGCTGGCACAACACAGGGGCAGAAGAAAAACGACGCTTCAACTCCTGAAAAGCCTCTACAGCTGCAGAAGACCAATTGACCACATCAGCACCCTTCTTGGTCAAATCAGTCAACGGTTTAGCAACACTAGAAAAATTAGTGATGAAGCGCCGATAAAAATTAGCAAAGCCCAGGAACTTTTGCAGTCTCTTCACAGATGTCGGCTGAGTCCAATCGTAAATGGCCTGGACTTTAACAGGGTCCATCTCGATAGTAGAAGGGGAAAAAATGAACCCCAAAAATGAAACCTTCTGAACTCCAAAGAGACACTTTAACCCCTTCACAAACAAGGAATTCGCACGAAGGACCTGGAACACCATTCTGACCTGCTTCACATGAGACTCCCAATCATCCGAAAAGACCAAAATATCATCCAAATACACAATCAGGAATTTATCCAGGTACTCTCGGAAGATGTCATGCATAAAGGACTGAAATACTGATGGAGCATTGGAAAGCCCGAATGGCATAACCAGGTACTCAAAATGGCCCTCGGGCGTATTAAATGCTGTTTTCCCATTCATCGCCTTGTTTAATACGCACAAGATTATACGCCCCTCGAAGATCTATCTTGGTGAACCAACTAGCCCCTTTAATACGAGCAAACAAATCAGACAGCAACGGCAAAGGATACTGAAATTTGACTGTAATTTTATTGAGAAGGCGGTAATCAATACAAGGTCTCAAAGAACCATCCTTCTTGGCCACGAAAAAAGAACACTGCTCCTAACGGTGATGACGACAGGCGAATATGGCCTTTCTCCAAGGATTCCTTTATATAACTCCGCATAGCGGTGTGTTCTGGCACAGATAAATTGAACAATCGGTCCTTAGGAAACTTACTACCAGGAATCAAATTAATTGCACAATCGCAATCCCTATGAGGAGGTAGGGCACTGGCTTTGGGCTCATCAAATACATCCCGATAATCCGACAAAACTCTGGAACTTCAGAAGGAGTGGAAGACGAAATAGACAAAAATGGAACATCACCATGTACCCCCTGGCAACCCCAGCTGGACACAGACATAGATTTCCAGTCCAATACTGGATTATGGACCTGTAGCCATGGCAACCCCAAAACGACCACATCATGCAGATTATGCAACACCAGAAAGCGGATATCCTCCTGATGTGCAGGAGCCATGCACATGGTCAATTGGGTCCAGTACTGAGGCTTATTCTTGGCCAAAGGCGTAGCATCAATTCCTCTCAATGGAATAGGATACTGCAAGGGCTCCAAGAAAAAACCACAGCGCCTAGCATACTCCAAGTCCATCAAATTCAGGGCAGCGCCTGAATCCACAAATGCCATAACAGAATAGGATGACAAAGAGCAAATCAGAGTAACGTACAATTGAAATTTAGACTGTACCGTACCAATGGTGGCAGACCTAGCGAACCGCTTAGTGCGCTTAGGACAATCGGAGATAGCATGAGTGGAATCACCACAGTAAAAACATAGCCCATTCCGACGTCTGTGTTCTTGCCGTTCAGCTCTGGTCAAAGTCCTATCACATTGCATAGGCTCAGGCCCATGCTCAGATAGTACCGCCAAATGGTGCACAGCTTTATGCTCACGCAAGCGTCGCTCGATCTGAATGGCCAAAGACATAGACTCATTCAGACCAGCAGGCATGGGAAATCCCACCATGACATCCTTAAGGGCTTCAGAGAGACCCTTTCTGAAGATTGCTGCCAGGGCACATTCATTCCACTGAGTGAGCACAGACCACTTTCTAAACTTCTGACAATATATCTCCGCTTCATCCCGACCCTGACACAGAGCCAGCAAGATTTTCTCTGCCTGATCCACTGAATTAGGTTCGTCATAAAGCAATCCAAGCTCCAGGAAAAACGCATCAACATCACGCAATGCCGGATCCCCTGGCACAAGGGAAAATGCCCAGTCTTGAGGGTCACCACGTAACAAAGAACTAATGATCTTTACTTGTTGAACAGGGTCACCTGAGGAGCGAGGTTTCAAGGCAAGAAACAATTTACAATTATTTTTGAAATTCAAGAACTTAGATCTATCACCAAAAAACAAATCAGGAATTGGAATCCTAGGCTCTGACATCGGATTCTGAACCACAAAATCTTGAATGTTTTGTACACGTATAGTGAGATTATCCATCAAAGAGGACAGACCTTGAATGTCCATGTCTACACCTGTGTTCTGAACCACCCAGATGTAAAGGGGAAAAGAGAGACAAAACACACTGCAAAGAAAAAAAAATGGTCTCAGAACTTCTCTCTTCCCTCTATTGAGATGCATTAGTACTTTGGGCCACCTGTACTGTTATGACCTGGTGGTCAGGACAATAATGGACCTGGTGGTTAAGAGCACACGGAATGACCTGGTAGTTACTGATAATAAAGGACGAGCTCTGGGACGTGGGAACTCTGCTGACCGCAATCCCTAATCCTATCACACACACTAGAAATAGCCGTGGATTGCTCCTAACGCTCCCTATGCAACTCGGCACAGCCTAAGGAACTAGCTAGCCCTGAAGATAGAAAAATAAAGCCTACCTTGCCTCAGAGAAATTCCCCAAAGGAAAAGGCAGCCCCCCACATATAATGACTGTGAGTAAAGATGAAAATACAAACACAGAGATGAAATAGATTTAGCAAAGTGAGGCCCGACTTACTGAACAGACCGAGGATAGGAAAGGTAGCTTTGCGGTCAGCACAAAAACCTGCAAAAAGACCACGCAGAGGGCGCAAAAAGACCCTCCACACCGACTCATGGTGCAGAGGCGCTCCCTCTGCGTCCCAGAGCTTCCAGCAAGCAAGACAACAAACAAAATAGCAAGCTGGACAGAAAAATAGCAAACCAGAGAAAAACAAGCAGGCAACTTAGCTTCTGCTGGGAAGACAGGTCACAAGAACGATCCAGGAGTGAACAAGACCAATACTGGAACATTGACAGGTGGCATGGAGCAAAGATCTAAGTGGAGTTAAATAGAGCAGCCAGCTAACGAATTAACCTCGTCACCTGTGGAAGGAAACTCAGAAACATCCACAGCCACCAGAGGAATTCCATGGATAGAACCAGCCGAAGTACCATTCATGACCACAGGAGGGAGCCCGACAACAGAATTCACAACAGGTGGCATTGCTTTGTTCAGTGGAGGAAAACTGTAATGAGTGGCAGACACAGTTAGTAGGCCCAAATAATAAAGTAGGCTAAATGCAGTTCAAAATTGGTAACAGGACTAAACAGGCGGCATTGCTTTGTTCAGTGGAGGAAAACTGTAATGAGTGGCAGACACAGTTAATAGGCCCAAATAATAAAGTGGGCTAAATGTCTGCCAAAAATTGTTCATAAATTAACAGGTGGCATAGCTAGGTACTGGGGTGGGCTCCTCTGCTGAGTAGCAGACAGTGGTAGTAGGTGCAAAGCATTAACTGGTCTAAATGGAGGCCAGGGCCCCTGTATATTTTAACTATCATCTATCATTTCAACAAATTTGTATTGGCAGTACCATTGAAGGATTTAACAGCACAGACTACACAGTGCTGGAGCAGGGAGAGGTAAGTATTGCAAGTGGTAGAGCACTGTTCGAGCTGGGGGGAACACTCTCTCGTGGGCGGCGGTACTGGCACAGGGCCCCTCATATTACGACGGTGTGTCTGACGTTGGTTGTGCACCACCACCGTCAGAGACACTTCATTGTACTATGAGGGACCCTGTGCCAGTGCCGTTGCCCAAGAGTGGGCCCACCCACCTCTCCAGGCAAACGGCACTCGCACGGGTGCTTGCGCCAGGTGGTGACCATGGCCCTGTGGGGGGAGTCAGCCCATTTAGGGAGATATGAAAATGGAAGTTTCTGAAGAGGAGGCGAAAAAGCTAGAGGCTGAGTCAGCAAGGAAAGCCAAAACTTTTTCCTACTGCTCCGGCTTTGAAAGCTGGCTCAACACCTCCAGCCTTAGGTGCTATTGTGCTTTTGCCACTACCACCACCACCACCACCATCAGTACCAGCTGGCAACCACCGCCCACGGCCTCTTCCACCAGACTTCCTCATTTTTTGGAAAATCTAACCAAAATAACAACCGTTATATGGTACTATAAAACAAGGTAGAAGGTGTATATAAACTTAGAAATTACATCTGAAACCGCGCATAAAGGGACCAAAAACACATGTGGAAATATAGAAACACACGTGTGTTTTCACGGTTGTTTTCACGTGTGTTTCTATATTTCCACACGTGTTTTTGGTCCCTTTATGCGCGGTTTCAGCTGTAATTTCTATCTTTAGTACCTCTATAGCAGGATTGGCACTCACCTGCCCTGACTCCAGCTGCTAGGGACTTTGTGTATAGGATTAGCGCTTGTGTGTTCCCCCTTTTTTCCTTATATTTGTGTATATAAACTTGTTGAGAATTTGAATCTCCCTTTTTTGGGGGGAGACTGAACCAAAACTCAGGCCCAGTGTATATAACAACGCAATCTAAGTGGCAGAAAGTGGCTGGCTGACATACGACAAACTAACAGGACTGCAGTATAGCCACTTTGTGAGAATTTGAATCTCACTTTTTTGGGGGAGACTGAACCAAAACTCAGGCCCAGTGTATAAAACAACACAATGTAAGTGGCAGAAAGTGGCTGGAAGATATATGAAAAAATACAAGGACTGTAGTACAATTTCAATCTCCCTACAGTGATCTCAGGAAAAGTATGGCAGCAATAAAAAGGACTGCTGCACAAAAAAGTGTGGACAAATAAACAAGATAACTGTGCAGAAAGGAGCAACAGGATTTTTGCTTTTAAAAAAGCAGTTGGTTTGCACAGCGGCGTGCAAACAGCAATGCAGCTATCAGGGAGCCTTATAAGGCAGCCTAATAAGCTACAGAGCTGATGCACAAAAATATAGCCTCCACTGTCCCTGCAAAAAAATGGTGGTGTTGGACAATGGAAATCGCTACAGCACAAGCAGTTTGGGGGTTAATCTTCCCTCCCTTACTATATCCCTTCTTCTGATGAAGCTGCGGCAACCTCTCCCTATGCTAAGATCGGTAGAAGTAAGATGGCCGGCGTGCATGCTCCTTTATAGCCCCTGTGACGCCGCAGAAAGCAAGCCAATGTTATGGACCTGGTGGTTAGGAGCACCCGGAACGACCTGATGGTTAAACTCACACAGGACAAGCTCTGGGAAGTGGGAGCTCTGCCGACAGCAACCCCTAATCCTATCACACAACTAGAAATAGCCGTGGAGCGTACCTAACATGACCTAGACGCCTCTTCACAGCCTAAGAGCTAACTAGCCCTAAAGATAGAAAATAAAGCCTACCTTGCCTCAGAGAAATTCCCCAAAGGAAAAGGCAGCCCCCCACATATATTGACTGTGAGATAAGATGAAAGTCACAAACACAGAAATGAAACAGGTTTTAGCAAAGGGAGGCCAGACTTACTCAACAGACTGAGGATAGGAAAGGTATCTTTGCGGTCTGCACAAAACCCTACAAAAAGACCACGCAGAGTGTGCAAAAAGACCTCCGCACCGACTCACGGTGCGGAGGTGCCACTCTGCATCCCAGAGCTTCCAGCTAGCAGGGCAAGATCATGATAGCCAGCTGGACAAGGAAACAATGAACAAAGAAATAACTAGCAGGGACTTAGCTTCTGCTGGAGTAGACAGGTCACCAGAAAGATCCAAGAGCGAACTGAACCAGTACAAGAACATTGACAGCTGGCATGGAGTAACGATCTGAGTGGAGTTAAATAGAACAGCCAGCCAAAGAATAAACCACGTCACCTGTGGAAGGAACCTCAGAAGCAGCAGCTCCACTCACAGCCACCAGAGGGATTCCATGGACAGAACTCGCTGAAGTACCATTCACGACCACAGGAGGGAGTTCGATAACAGAATTCACAACAGCCAATCACTGTCATGCCCTTCTCTAAGATGGTGGGGACCGAGACCTATGTCACATCACGCTGCCCACACTCTGCGTCCTACTTCATTGGCTGAAAATGGCGCGGAAAGCGTCATACGAAATGCGACTTTTGCGCGCAGATCACCGATCTCATGGCAGATCCCACACTAGGATCGGGTCGGGTTTCATGAAACCCGACTTTGCCGAAAGTCAGCGATTTTTGAATCTGCCCAATCCATTTCGCTCAACCCTAGCTATAACATCACCCCAGCAGACCCCTTAAAGCAGCGTCGGTCACCCTGACCGAATACCACAGGTGGCGTCATGAACATATCCCTTTAAAGATCTTTCCCTTTTACACGGACGTCCCAAGGGCCACGGACTGGGTCAGCCACCGTGACATCCCCCTTGAGAACCGAAGGACCCGGTACGGAGTACACCATGGTCCCATGGGGGCGCTCCATTACCATGATGTCACATGCGTCACTTCTGGCTGAAGCTGTAACACCATTGGTTGGACACGGCTTTTATACCTGTCTGTCTCTTTGTGCAATGTCCCTGATGAATGGTCCGCCGAAACGCGCATTGGGGTGGGCAGGTGTCCACTCAGGGATTGCATTGCGCTGCTCCACTGATCTACTCTGGTATCTATATCACATCCTAACCTAGCTATGTATTATTATTTTTTTGTACATTTGTACTCTCTTTTTTTGTGAACACACAATCTTAATCTTTGCTTCATTTACCTTGGAAAATAAAATGCACTTTTTTGAACTTCATCTGTGAGCTGGATTTTTCTGCTTTCCTATTGATTAATGCCCTTCAAGTACAGCCTATAGTAGGTGATAAATTATGATCTCCTAGGCTGCATAGGATGTTTTCACTGTTATCCAGTAGATCGTTGATGATATTCACAGTGTGATGTACTCTTTGATTGCGATATTCTGTCAGCAGTATATTGATTCCTTACACATGCACCCCTTTCACCATATATGTATTTTGTTTGTTCTCCTGTTCCCTTAAACTCCATGATTTTTCAATAAAGGTTTCTAATTTAATCTTATTTAGGATATTAATCATTTATTTTTTCTTCTTTGTTCTGCTCACTCCATGTCACGTCACGTGTGCTCCCTGGGGAAGATGCCCACATTTCTAGCACCAACTGTGGTAATGCTACTCACTCGGCTGCTTACAAAGATAGACACACAAACGTTCTTCAGCTGGTTTATTTAAACACGGCATAAACCAGTGTGGGATTCAACACAATAAGCGTGGTCCTTTCTGGCAAAATGGAAAAAAAAACTATAACTTATAGCAGAGTCCATATGCCTGTGAGACCCATCAGCTCACAACAACACAATTCAGCAAAGTGTCACAGAAACTCTGGAGCTCTCTTGCCTCCAGACACACAGACCCTCAAAAAAACTCAGTGGCCAGACATGTAATCTGCCGAACCACACTGTTGTGGTGAGTAGCTGTCCCACCCATCTCTTACAACTACACTGTGTTCCAAATTATCATGCAAATTGTATTTATGTGTCATAAACATTTAATTGTTTTGGTTTTCAAATAAACTAATGGATGGTATTGTGTCTCAGGGCTCAATAGATCACTGAAATCACTCTTAAGGTACCTTCACACATAACGATATTGTTAACGATATCGTTGCTATTTGTGACGTAGCAACGATATCGTTAATGAAATCGTTATGTGTGACAGCGACCAACGATCAGGCCCCTGCTGGGAGATCGTTGGTCGCTGAATAAAGTCCAGAACTTTATTTCGTCGCTGGACTCCCTGGAGACATCGCTGGATCGGCGTGTGTGACACCGATCCAGCGATGTCTTCACTGGTAACCAGGGTAAACATCGGGTAACTAAGCGCAGGGCCGCGCTTAGTAACCCGATGTTTACCCTGGTTACCATGCTAAAAGTAAAAAAAAACAAACACTACATACTTACCTACAGCCGTCTGTCCTCCAGCGCTGCGCTCTGCACTCCTCCTGTACTGGCTGTGAGCCGGAAAGCAGAGCGGTGACGTCACCGCTCTGCTTTCCGGCTCCCAGACAGTACAAGAGGAGAGCAGAGAAGCAGAGCGCAGCGCTGGAGGACAGACGGCTGTAGGTAAGTATCTAGTGTTTGTTTTTTTTTACTTTTAGCATGGTAACCAGGGTAAACATCGGGTTACTAAGCGCGGCCCTGCGCTTAGTTACCCGATGTTTACCCTGGTTACCGGCATCGTTGGTCGCTGGAGAGCGGTCTGTGTGACAGCTCTCCAGCGACCAAACAGCGACGCTGCAGCGATCCGGATCGTTGTCGGTATCGCTGCAGCGTCGCTAAATGTGAAGGGGCCTTTAAACACATGTGATAATTAGTTTTCCAGGTGATTCTACTTAAAGGAAAACTACTTATAATGATGTTCCACATTATTAAGCAGGCCACAAGTTTCAAGCAATATGGGAAACAAAAAGGATCTCTGTGATGCTGAAAAGTGTTAAATAGTACAATGTCTTGGACAAGGTATGAAAACATTAGATATTTCACGAAAACCTAAGCGTGATCATCATACTGTGAAGAGATTTGACTGAAAAAGAGGACAGACAGAGTTCATGCAGATAAAGGCATAATGAGGAAGGTTTCTGCCAGACAAATTCACTGGATTAAGAGAGCAGCTGCCAAAATACCATTACAAAGCAGCAAACAGTTATTTGAAGCTGCTGGTGCCTCTGGAGTCCCTCGAACCTCAAGGTGTAGGATCCTTCAAAGGCTTGCTGTGGTGCATAAATCTACTATTTGGCCACCCCTAAACAGTGTTCACACGCAGAAATGGTTGCAGTGGGCCCAGACATACATGAAGACTAATTTTCAAACAGTCTTGTTTACTGACGAGTGTCGAGCAACCCTGGATGGTCCAGATGGATGGAGTAGTGGATGGTTGGTGGATGGCCACCATGTCCCAACAAGGCTGCAACGTCAGCAAGGAGGTGGAGGATTCATGTTTTGGGCCGGAATCATGGGGAAATAGCTGGTAGGAGCCATTAAAGGTTCCTGAAGGTGTGAAAATGACCTCTGCAAAGTATATAGAGTTTCTGACTGACAACTTTCTTCCATGGTCTAAAAAGCAGAAACGTGTCTTCAGGAGCAAAATCATCTTCGTGCATGACAATGCACCATCTCATGCTGCAAAGAATACCTCTGAGTCATTGGCTGCTATGGGCATAAAAGGAGACAAACTCATGGTGTGGCCACCATCTTCCCCTGACCTCAACCCTATAGAGAACCTTTGGAGTATCATCAAGCAAAAGATCTATGAGGGTGGGAGGCAGTTCACATCAAAACAGCAGCTCTGGGAGGCTATTCTGACTTCATGCAAAGAAATACGAGCAGAAACTCTCCAAAAACTCACAAGTTCAATGGATGCAAGAATTGTGAAGGTGATATCAAAGAAGGGTTCCTATGTTAACATGTAACTTGGCCTGTTAGGATGTTTTGGAGTTTAATAGCTTTTTTTGTTCAATGAATGTGGCCTCCTAATGCTGCAAATTCCACAAATGAGCATTTTCAGTTCTTTAAAACATATCAAATGTATAGAAATTCTACTGTGCCTAATAATTTGGAACAGTGCATTTTGAGTTTTTATTCATTTTGGAGATTATACTGTTATCATTGGAAGGTTTCTTCAATAACATTCGATGTATACTCTAAAGGGTGATGACTTTTATTAGACTGACTGTCTTTTACACCGACCATTTAGGAAAATCCGAGAAAAATATAATTTGCATAATAATTTGGAACATGGTGTAGTCTAAAAAAAGCCCAACCCTGTCAAGGCCAATTAACCACTCCAGCACACAACATTCTGGAGAAAAACTTGTGGGTTTCATATCACGGAAGATGTGATGCATATTTCCCCTCACACACACACACACACATATATATATATATATATATATATATATACAGTGGGGCAAAAAAGTATTTAGTCAGTCAGCATTAGTGCAAGTTCCACCACTTAAAAAGATGAGAGGCGTCTGTAATTTACAGCATAGGTAGACCTCAACTACGGGAGACAAACTGAGAAAAAAAAATCCAGAAAATCACATTGCCTGTTTTTTTATCATTTTTTTTGCATATTATGGTGGAAAATAAGTATTTGGTCAGAAACAAACAATCAAGATTTCTGGCTCTCACAGACCTGTAACTTCTTCTTTAAGAGTCTCCTCTTTCCTCCACTCATTACCTGTAGTAATGGCACCTGTTTAAACTTGTTATCAGTATAAAAAGACACCTGTGCACACCCTCAAACAGTCTGACTCCAAACTCCACTATGGTGAAGACCAAAGAGCTGTCAAAGGACACCAGAAACAAAATTGTAGCCCTGCACCAGGCTGGGAAGACTGAATCTGCAATAGCCAACCAGCTTGGAGTGAAGAAATCAACAGTGGGAGCAATAATTAGAAAATGGAAGACATACAAGACCACTGATAATCTCCCTTGATCTGGGGCTCCACGCAAAATCCCACCCCGTGGGGTCAGAATGATCACAAGAACGGTGAGCAAAAATCCCAGAACCACACGGGGGGACCTAGTGAATGAACTGCAGAGAGCTGGGACCAAAGTAACAAGGCCTACCATAAGTAACACACTACGCCACCATAGACTCAGATCCTGCAGTGCCAGACGTGTCCCACTACTTAAGCCAGTACATGTCCGGGCCCGTCTGAAGTTTGCTAGAGAGCATTTGGATGATCCAGAGGAGTTTTGGGAGAATGTCCTATGGTCTGATGAAACCAAACTGGAACTGTTTGGTAGAAACACAACTTGTCGTGTTTGGAGGAAAAAGAATACTGAGTTGCATCCATCAAACACCATACCTACTGTAAAGCATGGTGGTGGAAACATCATGCTTTGGGGCTGTTTCTCTGCAAAGGGGCCAGGACGACTGATCCGGGTACATGAAAGAATGAATGGGGCCATGTATCGTGAGATTTTGAGTGCAAACCTCCTTCCATCAGCAAGGGCATTGAAGATGAAACGTGGCTGGGTCTTTCAACATGACAATGATCCAAAGCACACCGCCAGGGCAACGAAGGAGTGGCTTCGTAAGAAGCATTTCAAGGTCCTGGAGTGGCCTAGCCAGTCTCCAGATCTCAACCCTATAGAAAACCTTTGGAGGGAGTTGAAAGTCCGTGTTGTCAAGCGAAAAGCCAAAAACATCACTGCTCTAGAGGAGATCTGCATGGAGGAATGGGCCAACATACCAACAACAGTGTGTGGCAACCTTGTGAAGACTTACAGAAAACGTTTGACCTCTGTCATTGCCAACAAAGGATATATTACAAAGTATTGAGATGAAATTTTGTTTCTGACCAAATACTTATTTTCCACCATAATATGCAAATAAAATGTTAAAAAAACAGACAATGTGATTTTCTGGATTTTTTTTTCTCAGTTTGTCTCCCATAGTTGAGGTCTACCTATGATGTAAATTACAGATGCCTCTCATCTTTTTAAGTGGTGGAACTTGCACTATTGCTGACTGACTAAATACTTTTTTGCCCCACTGTATATATATATATTCCATGTGCTGGAATCGGAGGTGCATATACCATATGTTCACTGTGAGTTTCCCAATAACCAGTCTAGTAGTGGAAGCAGCCACGGTCTTGTCCATCACTAATCAGTCAATTACCTAATTGTCCTGATGATTGGAGGCTGCAGATTTGCTTACCCTGACAAACTAGCGACAGTGATGGAATCTGCGTGATCCCTTCAGTGTTCTTCCTGACAAACTGGTGGCACTGGGGTGATCTACACAATTTCCCCCTTCTGCTATCCGTGACTTAGATCGAGAGCGCTGATTTAACTGAAGTCTGAAGGTAAACCTCCTCACTTCTGAGATGCTCATCTCCTCTCCTATTATTTCAGTGCAGGAGAGAAACACAAATCACTCTCTCCTTGCCGATGATATCACTAGGGAATAGTTGTTTAGCTATGTCAGAAGAGAGGTGAGATTGATTTGTGTGCTCTTTTCTGCGCTGAAGTGATAGCAAAGGACACAAGCAATGCCAGTATCGAGAGGGAAGTGATTTGTGTGCTTTCTGCTGCACAGGGACAGTGTACATCAGATGGAAGCTTATCTTCAGACAAAAGATGAAATAGCGCAGTCAATCAACATAGAAGGAGTGGCAGTAGTTTATTAAGTGTGTCCCTGGAGCGCCCCCACATCAGGGCAATGGGGTACTCGGATCCGGGCCCTTCTTCTGTAGTCGGTGGGGATGTCACGGTGGCTGGACCCGGTCCGTGGCCCTTTGAGGGGCGTCCAATAAAAGAGACAACAGTTTATGATATAGGGTAGTGTTCGTGACGCCACCTGTGACGCTGCTTAGGGGTCCACAGGGGTGATATTATGGCAGCTAGATGGTATACCTTCCCACAGGTGAAGTATGTCCCCAGGGCTTCCCAGAGTGTAGATGGTGGATGGTGCAAGGCGCAGTGAATAACGAGGACACAAGGGTGCAGTCTCTTTACCTTTACTGAAGGCTTCAGCATCCGCAGTTCAGGGTAGGGACCACAGGGTAGGCAGAGTCCGGACGGTCAGAAGGCAATATCCAGAGTCCCCTTATCCAGGAGGAATTCAATAGCCTTCCCCTAGCGCACAGTAACTCAGTAGGTCCCTACTTGCATAAGCTACCATAAGGTCTTCACTGTTGTTACTCCTCTCTGTCCCCCAGATGGTGCGGATAGGACAAAACCCGTATGACTGATGGCCTGAGGCTTTTTATAGGGACCCTAGAGACGCCCCGGCCCCCACAAGTTGCCACCGTGTCTTCTTAGGTATAAAGGTCGGACAGCCAACTTGGAATTAACTGTCCTGCCAGTCTCTGAAGTAACGGCATAGAGCTCTTTACTCCCTCGGTATTCTGGCCACCGGATCTGCGCTTCAGCTGGAGGCAGCCTGCTTCTAGCTGGTCTCCCACTGATGTTTCACTCCCGTTGCTATGACTTCTTTTCTCACTCACTACACACAGTTCCTTTCGTGTCCTTTCTTAGGATGCTGCGGCATGGGTTGCAGGCGCAGCTCCGTGTCCTTCTTCCTCCTCAGACTGTAGCCTCGACCTGACCGGAGATCACCCCAGCCAGCTCGACCGGGAGACCTTTCCTCTTCGGTTCCCAGTCAGGAACTCTCCTCTCACCTCCTCGTACTGACTAACTTCCTAACCAACCCACCAGTTTTACCCTAATGTGAGGAGTGGCCTAATAGATAGAACCCTTAGCTCCCCCCGGTGGACTGGAGTGTTAAGTGTGTGTGTGGCTATGATACCTGGACAGAAGATCTCCTTCATTGCCTTCAGACGTAACATCACTCCCCCTGGTGGAAGAATAACATTACTGCAACGAACCAGGACTCTGGGGCGCTGCGTCCCTATTACTGAACCTGATACCCCAATACTGAGCCGCTGCTGCCGTATGTGACCCTATTACTGCACCTATTACCCCAATTCTGAGCTGCTGCTGCCATATGTGTCCCTATTACTGCCCCTGATACCCCAATATTAAGCCGCTGCTGCCCTGTGTGACCCTATTACAGCCCCTGGTACCCCAATACTGAGCCACTGCTGCTGTATGTGTCCCTATTACTGCCGCTAATACCCCAATACTGAGCTGCTGCTGCCATATGTGACCCTATTACTGCTCCTGATACCCCAATACTGAGCCGCTGCTGCCATATGTGTCCCTATTACTGCCCCTGATACCCCAATACTGAGCCGCTGCTGCCCTATGTGACCCTATTACTGTCCCTGATACCCCAATACTGAGCCGCTGCTGCTGTTTCTGTCCCTATTACTGCCACTGATACCCCAATACTGACCCGCTACTGCTGTATGTGTCCCTTTTACTGCCCCTGATATCCCGATACTGAGCCGCTGCTGCAGTATGTGTCTCTATTACTTCTCCTGATACCCAATACTGAGTCGCTGCTGCCACATGTATCCCTACTACTGCACCTGATGCCCAAATACTGAGCCGCTGCTGCCGTATGTGTCCCTATTACTGCACCTGATACCCCAATACTGAGCCGCTGCGCCGTATGTGTCCCTATTACTGCACCTGATACCCCAATACTGAGCCGCTGCTGCCGTATGTGTCCCTATTACTGCCCCTGATATCCCAATACTGAGCCGCTGCTGCTGTATGTGTCCCTATTACTGCACCTGCTGTGTGGTTCTCTGTGCCCTCTAAATTCTAAAGCAACTCTCTACAATATAGTAATGCCATGTGCATGTGCCCTAGAAAACAGTACCCATATTTTGCCCCTAGAAAGTAATAATGCCCTGTGTGCCCCTTTGATAGCCACAGTAACCTGAGTTCCCCTATAACAATATATGCCCACTTTACATTTAATAAAGTCCTGAGTCTCCATCCTGTACTGCTCCCCTATACACAGCATGATGCTCTCTTATACACAGTATAATGCACCCACACAGTATACTGACTCCTTAGTAGCCCCCAAACTGTTTGATGGCTCCAACAATGTATAATGACCCCCACACTGTAATCTCCATACTGGATGATGGCCCCCTAGATAGCCTCCATATACAGTAGCATAATGCACCAAATAGTCCACAATATAGTATAATGCACTCCCCATAGGCAGACTCTTAGCATATGGCAGCCCCCATAGGCAGACACTGTAATAAGGCAGCAGCCCAATATACCGTATATACTCGAGTATAAGCCGAGATTTTCAGCCCATTTTTTTGGGCTGAAAGTCCCCCTCTCGGCTTATACTCGAGTCATATACCCGGGTGTCAGCAGGGGAGGGGGAGCAGGGGCTGTGTAATCATACTTACCTGCTCCCAGCGCGGTCCCTGCAGTCCCTGGCTTCTCCGGCGCTGCAGATTCTTCCTGCACTGAGCGGTCACATGGCACCGCTCATTACAGAAATGAATAGGCAGCTCCACCCCCATAGGGGAGGAGCCGCATATTCATTGCTGTAAATGATCGGTGCCATGTGACCGCTCAATTACAGGAAGAAGCTGCAGCGCCGGAGAAGCCAGGGACTGCAGGGACCGCGCCGCAGCAGGTAAGGGGAGCGCAGCGCTATAATTACCTGCTCCTCGCTCCGGCTCCGTCTGCAGCGTCCTCTAGCAGTGACGCTCAGGTTAGAGGGCGCTGTGACGTAGTCAGTGCGCGCCCTCTGCTGAGCATCAGTGCTGGAGACGGAGCCGCAGAGGAGCAGGTAATTATTGAAAGCGCCGGCGTCCTGAGAAGAGAGGTGAGTATGTGATTTTTTTTTTTTTTATGGCAGCACCAGCAGCATTCTAAGGAGCACCTATGGGGCCATAAAGGTGCAGAGCATATAAGGGGCACAGCATTATAAGGAGCATCTATGGGGCCATAAAGGTGCAGAGCATATAAGGGGCACAGCATTATAAGGAGCACCTATGGGGCCATAAAGGTGCAGAGCATATAAGGGGCACAGCATTATAAGGAGCACCTATGGGGCCATAAAGGTGCAGAGCATATATGGGGCACAGCATTATAAGGAGCACCTATGGGGCCATAAAGGTGCACAGCATATATGGGGCACAGCATTATAAGGAGCACCTATGGGGCCATAAAGGTGCAGAGCATATATGGGGCACAGCATTCTAAGGAGCACCTATGGGGCCATAAAGGTGCAGAGCATATATGGGGCACAGCATTCTAAGGAGCACCTATGGGGCCATAAAGGTGCAGAGCATATATGGGGCACAGCATTATAAGGAGCACCTATGGGGCCATAAAGGTGCAGAGCATATATGGGGCACAGCATTATAAGGAGCACCTATGGGGCCATAAAGGTGCAGAGCATAAATGGGGCACAGCATTATAAGGAGCATCTATGGGGCCATAAAGGTGCAGAGCATATATGGGGCACAGCATTATAAGGAGCACCTATGGGGCAATAAAGGTGCAGAGCATATATGGGGCACAGCATTCTAAGGAGCACCTATGGGGCCATAAAGGTGCAGAGCATATATGGGGCACAGCATTATAAGGAGCACCTATGGGGCCATAAAGGTGCAGAGCATATATGGGGCACAGCATTATAAGGAGCACCTATGGGGCCATAAAGGTGCAGAGCATAAATGGGGCACAGCATTATAAGGAGCACCTATGGGGCCATAAAGGTGCAGAGCATATATGGGGCACAGCATTATAAGGAGCATCTATGGGGCCATAATCAAAGGTGCAGAGCATATATGGCACAGCATTCTAAGGAGCATCTATGGGGCCATAATCAACGGTGCAGAGCATTCTATATAGCACAGTTGTATATGGAGCATCTATGGGGCAATAATGAACGGTATGGAGCATCTATTTTTATTTTTGAAATTCACCGGTAAATGCTGCATTTTCTACCCTAGGCTTATACTTGAGTCAATAAGTTTTCCCAGTTTTTTGTGGCAAAATTAGGGGGGTCGGCTTATACTCGGGTCGGCTTATACTCGAGTATATACGGTAGGCAGACCCTGTAATAAGGCAGTACCCCATAGGCAGACTCTGTAGTATAAGGCAGCACCCCCATAGGCAGACCCTGTAATAAGGCAGCACCCCCATAGGCAGACCCTGTAATAAGGCGGCAGACCCTGTAATAAGGCAGCACCCCCATAGTCTGACCCTGTAATAAGGCAGCACCCCTATAGTCAGACCCGTAATACAGCAGCCCCCATAGGCAGACCCTGTAATAAGGCAGCAGCACCCCCCCCCCCCCCCCCGCCTGCTCAGGGGCCCCATAGCGGCTGGATGGAAGAGCAGGGAGAGCGATTTTCCCTGCTCTGCCACAGAATGTAACTGTATCGGGGCAATTCGGCCCCTTTACTTTCAGTGCAGCAAACTCACTCCAGAAGTTCATTGTGGATCTCTAAATGATCCAATGTTGTCCTAAATGCCTAATGATGATAAATATAATTCACCTATGTGTAATCAATTTTACAGTAAGTGCACCTTTTCTGTGATAGTCTCAGGGTTCTGTTTGAAGCACAGAGAGCATCATGAAACCAAGGAAACACAACAGGCAGGTCCGTGATACTGTTGTGGAGAAGTTTAAAGCCGGATTTGGATCCAAAATGATTTCCAAAACTTTAAGCATCCCAAGGAGCACTGTGCAAGCAATCATATTGAAATGGAAGGAGTATCATACCACTGCAAATCTACCAAGACCCAGCCATCCCTCTAAACTTTAATCTCAAACA
The DNA here is from genome assembly GCF_032444005.1 of Ranitomeya imitator. Classification (NCBI taxonomy): domain Eukaryota; kingdom Metazoa; phylum Chordata; class Amphibia; order Anura; family Dendrobatidae; genus Ranitomeya; species Ranitomeya imitator. Next base: position 81,190,024 of record NC_091285.1, read on the forward strand.
AGGAGACAACTGATCAGAGATGCAGCCAAGAGGCCCATGATCACTCTGGATGAACTGCAGAGATCTACAGCTGAGGTGGGACAGTCTGTCCATAGGACAACAATCAGTCGTACACTGCTCAAATCTGGCCTTTATAGAAGAGTGGCAAGAAGAAAGCCATTTCTCAAAGATACCCATAAAAAGTGTTGTTTAAAGTTTGCAACAAGCCACCTGAGAGACACACCAAACATGTGGAAGAAGGTGCTCTAATCAGATGAAACCAAAATCGAACTTTTTGGCAACAATGCCAAACGATATGTTTGGCGTAAAAGCAAAACAGCTCATCACCCTGAACACACCATCCCCACTGTCAAACATGGTCATGGCAGCATCATGGTTTGGGCCTGCTTTTCTTCAGCAGGGAAGGAAAGATGGTTAAAATTGATGGGAAGATGGATGGAGCCAAATACAGGACCATTCTTGAAGAAAACCTGTTGGAGTCTGCAAAAGACCTGAGACTGGGACGGAGATTTATCTTCCAACAAGACAATGATCCCAAACATAAAGCAAAATCTACAATGGAATGGTTCACAAATAAACGTATCCAGGTGTTAGAATGGTGAAGTCAAAGTCCAGACCTCAATCCAATCGAGAATCTGTGGAAAGAGCCGAGAACTGCTGTTCACAAATGATCTCCATCAAACCTCCCTGAGCTTGAGATGTTTGCCAAGGAAGAATGGGCAAGAATTTCAGTCTCTCGATGTACAAAACTGATAGAGACATACCCCAAGCGACTTGCAGCTGTAATCGCAGCAAAAGGTGGCGCAACAAAGTATTAAGTTAAAGGAGCCGAATAATATTGCACACCCCACTTCTCAGTTTTTGAATTTCCACAAAAATTTAAAATAACCAATAAATTACGTTCAACTTCACAATTGTGTTTCACTTGTTGTTAATTCTTCACCAAAAATTTACATTTGGTATCTTTATGTTTGAAGAATGATATGTGGGAAAGGTTGAAAAGTTCCAAGGGGCCGAATACTTTTGCAAGGCACTGTACATTGAGAACTGGTGATTGTGACCCTTTGCTGCCACTCCTAGTCAGTCAGGAGCTGCAGTCATAGATGGTGGAGAGGGACTGGAGCGGTGCTGGGAAAACCAGAAGATGGCAGCTGGGGAGTATTTTACTACAGTCAGGGAACAGACATTAAAGATACCACTCTGAAGGTGAAATACAAAAAAAGCTGGAGTGACACTTTAGTAGGTCATTGCCTTAACTCGTCTACATGCTGTTGTCCTCCTAATTCTGTTTTTTTTCCTTTCCTATGTTCCTCCACTCCTGAAATATGGTCCTCTCCTCCCTGTATGTAAATCTAGGATTTATAGCCAATGGGGTGTGATCCTCAACTCTTCTCTGTGGGCGTCTTTGTGAGCAGGTTGCGGGATGCAGTAATGGATAGGAGGCAGAGCAAGGGTTAAAATTAACTTCACTATAAGGGTATGTGCACACGTATCTGTGAGGGCTACGGATATTTCCGCAGCGGATTTGATAAATCAACAGTGCAAAACCGCTGCGGTTTTTCCTGCAGATTTATCGCAGTTTCTATTGCGGATTCCGCTGCGGGTTTACGCCTGTAGATTTCTATTGGAAGACACAAAAGAGAATGGTAAAACCAAAAACACTCAGTTTGAAAAAATGTTTGCAGTAATCCGCAAGTGCTAGTAAAAGATGTAAATAACAGGGTATTTGGTTGATACGTTTTTTGCAAAAAATGTATACTAAGCTGCTCTACCAATCTTCACGTTTTTCTATTGGAGTAGGTGTAAACCCGCAGTGGAATCCGCACAAAGAATTGACATGCTGCGGAATGTAAACCACTGCGCTTCTGCGCATTTTTTTCCGCAGCATGTGCACTGCGGATTTCGTTTCCCATAGGTTTACATTATACTGTAAATGCATGTGAAACTGCTGCGGACCCGCCGCAACATCCGCAGCATGTGCACATACCCTCACAGGGGTATACTCCACGCAGGGAGGAGAGAAGGTGTAGACAGGTGATATTAACGCTCTCGTTATACCGACGGAGGGAGTGAGGGAAAAGGGTATAAACAATGTTCAACAGTAGTAAACTTATCGGTCTGGCGATTTCAGAGTGAGGAGTCTCAGATGTGCATGGTGATGCCGACTCGATTATCATGTGATGGAAAAGATGCAGGCTGAACAGTAGGAAATAGGGCGTGTATCCAGTGGTGCGGTGTACTCGGTTGTTATATACCCACACTAACTCAGCTACAAATTCAGGCCATCGGGCCTTTCGGTCTTCCTCTAGTGTTCTTAACATTTGGATAATAGTTTGATTGAACCACTCACAGGATCCATTTCCCTGAGTGTGATATGGCATTGTCTGCGATTTTTCAATGTGGTACAGGCGGTGCAGTTCATCCATCACTCACCCTAGGAAACAGGCACCTTGATCAGAGTGGATTCTCTTCAGGCAGCTGTACACTTGCTTGAAATTTTTACAGATGGCATATGCTGCGGACTCGGCAGTTTGGTCACATGTCGGGGTCACAACGGCAAGCCTAGTGAAATAATCCATCATTACTAGACAATGTTCGTAGCCCTGGTGGTCCGGACCTATAGTAAGATAATCTATCATCAAAACTTGCAGAGGTGTGGAAGTCATGATTGTTTGTGTAGGAGCTCTTTGCTCCAGAGGCTTAGCTAACTCACAGTCTCTGCATTGCCAACAGGCCTCTTCCACGGCAGCTTTTAAATGAGGATTGAAGTGAACTCCTTTTTCTTGTGCCTCCTTAGCTATCTTGGACAACTGCGTTTCAGGGATGACCACCTGCCAGGTGACTTCCAGTTCCCGAGGTAACTGGATCTTCCAGCATAATAGCCCATTCTTCAATTGAAGTCTTTCCCACTGTCGTGTGATTTGCAGAGTTCCAGGGGACAGGGTGTCCCTCTCTCTTTGGCTGGGTAATTGTTTTAGAGTCACCCACTGTCTCATTTGAGCAAGCTCCTCATATTCTTGTTGTATCTGGACCCACTCATCCCCGGACCACCCGAGAATGCTTTCCCAAGTAGCTGCCTGTACCTGATCCTGTGTAGCTGCCAACATCCTGGCAGTCTCCCAGAATTCAGGAACCTCACTTGCCTCCAACTCTTCGTCCTGATTGGGCCCAGGTCTTTCATGTGACATTCTGGATAGGGCGTCAGCGTGAATACTCTCACCGCCCCTCTTGTAGGTGATCTTATATTAGAATTTCACCATCCAAGCCACCCAGCGCTGCTCCAGGGCTCCGAGTTTCGCATTTTCTGGGTGGGCCAAAGGGTTATTATCGGTGCAGACTAAGACGACAGAGCTGGACAAGTATTCCGCAAACTTCTCATTCATGGCTCACACTAATGCCAACAGCTCCAGTTTGAACGGACTGTAGTTGTCCGGATTCCATTTGGAGTCATGCAAGGATCTACTCGCTTAAGCGATCACCCACTCTTTTCCGTGTTGAATCTGAGGTAACACAGCTCTGAATCCATGCAGGCTTCCATCAGTGTGGAGGATAAACAGCTGGGAGATATATCCATAGGCTAAAACTGGTGCTTCAGTTTAAGCCATCTTCAGCGCTCAAAACGCTTTCTTTTGTTGCTCCCCCCCGATGGTCTTATTTTTTCGCGCCAGATGCCACCCCTTTCAGTTGTTCCAGCAGCGGGTTCACAATGCGAGTAAAGTTCTTCGCGAATCGCCGATAATATCTGCTGAGGCCACAGGAAGGCCCGTACATCTTTCATGGACTTTGGGATGAGCCAATCTTGCACTGTGGCAATTTTCTCACAAGACGGTCTCAACCATCTGCAGAGACGACATATCCCAAGTACTCAATCTGGGTGTGGAATAAATGACATTTCTGAGGCTTAATTTTCAACCTGTGTCTTTGAAGATGACTCAGCACTTGTTCTAGTCTTTGCAGATGTTCCTCGAATGTGGCAGCATACACGATGATATCATCTAGATAGATGAGAGTGGCCTCAAAGTTCAAATCACCTAGGCACCTATCCATGAGTCGTTGGAATGTACCAGGAGCATTAGCCAGTCCAAACAGCATCCGGTTGAATTCGTACAGGCCCATAGGGAATATGAAGGCCGTTTTCGCTCAGTCCTGTTCAGACATAGGTGCTTGCCAATAACCACTGTCGAGATCCAACGACGAGAAGAATTTTGCACTCCCCAGCGCAGACAATTCCTCTATCCTGGGTAAGGGGTAGGAGTCTCTTACAGTGCAGGCATTCAGTTTGCAGTAGTCCACACAGAAACGTAAAGTTCCATCTTTCTTTTGCACCAGCACGATAGGAGCAGCCCACAGCTCTGACTCTCTCGAATGACACCATTTTGCAGCATTTGTGTTAGCATACCCTTCACCTCTTGGTACATTTGTGGTGGGATTTGACGGTATCATTCTCTGATGGCATTACCGGTCGAAATCTCATGGGTGATTGCCGTAGTGCAGCCGAAGTCATCCTCATGTTGTGCAAACACATCTTGGTGCAAACGTCGATCCGGGTCTCTAAGCTTTCCCCCAGACAACAAGGGTGACAGTCCCGACAGTTCCGGCCCTGGGGTTAAAAAGGTAACCCCGATCCGGACTCTCTTCTTACATCTGGATTAAAGGAGTTGTCCACTACTCGAACAATCCTGTGCCACCAGCTGGCTGTTCATTTCCTGGTGAAGCCAGTGCTCTTTGGGTGCAGGGCTCACGTGACATAACAATCTCACACCAGAGCTAGTGACGGAGGTGAGTATATATGTTTTTACTTTACTGGTTCAAACATGCTGATTGAGAAAGGGATGTTCGAGTAGAGGACGACCCCTTTAAGCTCCTTTGGCTAAAAAGACTAGATGTTCATACAGGAAAGAGTGGGTTCATAGCTCTGGAACAGAAAGGCATAGAAACAAAACAAAAACAATGCCAAATTCAGGAGAACAGCAACATTTATACTGGGTAAATAATATATCGTTATGGTAAGTGACAGGATCTCTTTAAATGATTTCTAGGTATATTGGTGCTTCACCTTCCCTATCATTACATTGGCATTCAGAAGAGAATAAGGACAACAATAACCTTATAAACCACAAAGAAACAGTTTCCGCCCAGCTGTAAAGATTGACTATTAGTGTACAATTTATTTTCTTTTATGTACTTACACAGGTTAGTCTGACATATCTACAGAACTTTGTACTGCACGTTCTCTTCATAAAGCAGACATGCAGATAATACATTGGTCTCTATAGCATTTTAGTGGCAGACTCTGGCCATGATGGAGACAAACTAAACCATCAAAAGACACCCAGTAACTAGCGGTTAGGGAAATTATATCAGAGGAAGTCTGCTCAACTTGGCGCTCTGTAGCAGCAGATGCACGTGCATGGAGCATCTGCGAGGGGGTGGATGGAGCTTCATTTTCTGGCAACCTAGCTAACGGATGCTGCACAGACAAGTACGGTATTCTCAAGCCGCAGCATGTCCTGCACACATCATGTTCTGAAAGCTCCTTAGCTAACTTAGAAGTCCCCTGAAGACAACACTGTTGTAGAAACTAAACAAACAATGGTTAAAAAGAAAAAAAATCTTAGTAAAACTGTACACGCTATTAGTCCAGCACTATGTCCACGAATACACACTGTTCAGTAATTCAAACAAGAGTAGTGGTCATAAACGTGTCTCCATATCCTTGTTGATCAAAGATCATTCCTCACCCCACAAAACAAGCCTTCCACTCTAGTGTTTGGCATCATATTAATATATTACTTTGAATGGGTTATTCCCAAAATAACAAGTTATACCCTGTCCATAGGATAGAGGATAACTTGCTGATCCCAAGACCAGAGCTACGTAGACCAGTCCTGAAAGTCAGCATCCAGTGAATTCACATTGCCTGGGGCCCCTGTGCTCTGCCTGGGGCCCCATGTGCTGCCTTGGGCACCGTGTGCTGCCTGGGGCCTCATTAGCTGTCTCTGCCCCTGTGTGCTGCCTGCGGCCCCTGGTGCTGCCTGGGGCCCTGTGCACTGCCTGGGGCCCCATTAGCTGTCTCTGCCCCATGTGCTGGCTTGAGAGGCGTGAGAAAGGCTCTCCATGAGCTGAAACAACGCCATGATGGGCTATTAAACTTGAACACTTTTTGAACTCATTTGCAATGGTGTGCTGCCTTTGACTTCTTGGACTCTCATTATAAGGTTTGGTACATGCCTGAGGGGCTTTGCACCCAGAATTTGTTTTTTTTCTGTGCTGCTCTCACTTTTTTGCTATATCTATCTATGTGCTGCTCTCACTTTTTGCTCTATCTATCTATCTATCTATCTATCTATCTATCTCTCTCTCTCTCTCTCTCTCTCTCTCTCTCTCTATCTATCTATCTATCAAATCTATATGAAATTGAAATAAGCTTTGTTGCCAGGACTAAATACACTCTAGTTTTGCCAAAGCAAGTGTACATTAGGGAATAGTGACCATGGGGATGTTGGGAGGGGACTGTAGGAACCATGAATGGGGCACATCCAGGCTGGGGGCTATGGAAGTCCATGCATATTATAGTTGTCTTTCTCGCAGCCTATGGCATGCTCTCAAATACTGCGCTGCTCTCTATCTCCTTAGTGCAGTAACTTCAAATCTCAGAGAGACAGAAGAGTCTGGAAATATAAGCTGATGATGACCTTTGACACACTCAGTGCAGGAATGAATGTGTGTCATGCATTTATGTCTTTTTACATCAATTAAAGAATTTGCTCCTCAGACCATGTGGGGTCATCATAACATAACCAGACCCATTGAGAGGACCGTAAAACATTCACACTCCTTATCTATGAACTGTTCCAATATTTGTGGGAATAAACATTTTAGCACTCTCACATAATGGTTGTTCTGCTTCACATCACCTGTCTTATCTATGGCATTTTTTCTGGGCTGTACTGTGCATAAATATGTGTTTTTTTCAGAATTTGTATTAGTCTTTGCCTTATGAAGGGACCTGAGTAGTCTCGAGAACTTGCAATTTGTTACCATCTTTTCAGTTCGTCATTAAAAGGTATCAACCACTGAGGACTCTCAATTCTAAATATTTTTCTATCTACTGGCTAACACGGTACCAAGATATATATCTTTCCTGTATCTCCGTAGTGAGCAGTAAGCTCTTGGATTTGCTGCCCCCATCTCTGACCTGCCTTTTTTTTTTACCATGCAGGCATCTGCAACAGAATGACATCATCCCAGCATTAGCTCAGCGCTTCACTGAAGGTGACACAGGTTTCCTTTCTTGGGTGCCCTCTAGTGTTCCTTTGCAGTGTTGCACCCATTGTGGCCTCTTCTATTTACAGCTGCATAGTAACTATGGCGACAGGCTTATCCTGCCAAGCCCAGAGAACTGCTCAGCCACATTATGAAGGAAAGGAGGTGGGAGGATCCGGGCTGTCGTTGCTAGGGAACCACTTCCCACAGTCACTGTATTTACCTCTTAGAAGTTACTAATGCTGAAGGTGACATGTCTCGTTACCACACTATGTAGGAGCATTCCTGTTATATCAGATTTTATAGTGAGCCGCCAAGGGAAAATAATGTATGAAATATATACAATTTCATTTCCCAGCTCAAAGACCTATTTAGGCTGTGTTCACACTGCCGTCTGATATTCCCGTTGAAAGTTCTGTTTTGAGGAATCGAATGTCAAAAATGGACTCCTAACATACTGATGTCTGTTGAAGGAGCGGACCCCACTGATCACTGTGGGGTCTGTCTGGGTTCCATTTTGAGAAGTGAAGAAAAACGTCATGCTGTGCTTTTCCTTCTGTTCTAAATACTGACAAACAGATCCCAGACGGACCCCACAGTTCTCAGTTTGCCCCCTAAACTTCCTTTTGCATCAATAAAGCAGTGGTTTGAGCCTGACAATAGAATACAGTCTAAGGCAACATTCACACGTGTGTGTCGCGGTCCGAGCGCAGACTGTCCGCGGATCTTCTGACTCCAACCTGACAGCTCCAAGTATGTCTCAGAGGCTGTCAAGTGTCGGCCGGGCATCACAGTACCTGCACATGGATGTGTGAGTACACTACAGCATTAGGCTACACTTACACAAATGTGAGGCCGGGTTCACACGACAGTGTTTTCAGTGCCGTCTGTGAACAAATGACAGCATTAGAACCAATGTAATTCAATGGGGCTGTTCAGATGACCATTCTTTCTCATCACAGACCAAATCCGTGCCTGAATCAAATCGCGGCACGCACTGGCCGGTTTCGAATTTCAGATGAATCTGGCTATTCAAGCCAATTTATGTGCAACAAAATTGTATCCACCATACTGCATCCGAGTTTTCCGAATACATTGCAATTCTTTAAAGTTGGAAACCGTATTTTGTCTCTAAGTTTTAATAACAACTGATGTCTAAAAATGGATGCAATATGGTCGGCAGTTGAGATGTTTTTTCTAGGATGATTTTTTGTACGCTCGTGTGAACTTAGCGTGACTGTTACCATCCATGGGAACAGGACCGATTATTCTTCTAAGGAGTCACTTTAGTTGCTTCTGCTTTTCTTCCTCCTGTGTTTTTGTGAACTGAAGCAGGTAGACTGAACTTTATTCATTGACTAAACAACGGATCTGTTAGGTCGGCGTCACACTAGAGGGAAATACAGACGATGGAGAGGCGCAAAATACAACGCATTGCACACGGACAAATGTTTCTCTATGGGGCAGCTTCCATCAGCCGTATATTTCTCGGCTGTAGTTTACGGGCTCAGAAAATCGCAGCATGCTGCGATTGTCAGCGTATTCCTCCAAAAATATGCCAATGAAAGTTCTATGGGGGCGAGAAAAATACGGATTACACACGGACCATGCCTGTGACTTGTGAGAAATACGCATCGGTGTCCTATAGAAAAGTTGGTAATTCAGTGCGGTGTACAGTAAAATCACACCGACAGGTTAGAATAGAATAGCTAAAATAAATGTCTACACATTGCATAGGGGTATATATATATGTCATTGACACACACATACTGTATATATATATATATATATATATATATAATTATTACAGAGATAGATAGCCGAAAAGCCGGTAATTCAATTGTCAGTTTTTGCTATCTCCTTATCAAACCCGACAGGATATGAGACATGGTTTACATACATCAAACCATTTCATATCCTTTATATTTTTACATATTCCTCACTAATAATGTTAGTAGCTTTTGTGTGCAAAGTTTGGCAGCTCTATGTGTTAAACTAAAGGGTTAAATCATGGGAAAAAAAACTGGCGTTTTTTCTGGCGCAATTTTCTCCGCCAGAGTGGGAAAGCCAGTGACTGAGGGCAGGTATTAATAGCCTAGAGAGGGACCATGGTTATTGGCCCCCCCAGCTAAAAACATCTGCCCACAGCCACCCCAGAAAAGGCACTTAGCCACTCTCTTATCACTTGCGAATAGCAGTGGGATATTGGGTAATAAGGGGTTAATGTCACCTTGTTAATGTAAGGTGACATTAGGCCTGATTAATAATGGAGAGATGTCTATAAGACACCTATCCATTATTAATCCAATAGTGGTAAAAGGTTAGAAATGCACACACATTATGAATAAAGTATTTTAATTAAATAAATAAACACATGGGGTTTTAACCCCTTAGTGACAGAGCTAATTTGGTACTTAAAGGGAACCTGTCACCCCGAAATTCGCGGGTGAGGTAAGCCCACCGGCATCAGGGGCTTATCTACAGCATTCTGTAATTTTTTCTCCTATATTTAACATTAAAAACGCATGCTTTTTTTGCATGCGTTTTGACGCGTTTTTGCAACGCATGCATTTTTTCTCTGCATGCGTTGTGTTGCAGAAATGCAACATTTAGTAATAATTGCGGCTTTTTTTTTGTCTATGTAAACGCATGCGTTTTTAAGCACATGCGTTTGCATGCTTTTTTAAATGCATGCGTTTTTATAGAAAAACACAAGAAAACACCCTAACCCTAACCCAAACTCTAACCCTAACACAAACCCGAACCCAAACTCTAACCCAAACCCTAACACAAACCCTAACCCAAAGTCTAACACAAACCCTAACACAAACCCTAACACAAACTTTAACACAAACTCTAACACAAACCCTAACCCTAACACAAACTCTAACACAAACTCTAACACAAACCCTAACCCTAACCCTAACACAAACCCTAACACAAACCCTGTTATTATCCGGTGACCTTGGAGCCGCATGGAACTTTCTCTGAGTTGGTGGCAACTATACTGACCACAAATCCTGAACTTAACTATGCAACTAGAAGTAGCCGTGGGGTGTGCCTAACAAATCCTAGACACCTTGACACAGCCAGAGGACTAAATACCCCTAAAGATGGAAATAGGAAATCTACCTTGCCTCAGAGCAGAACCCCAAAGGATAGGCAGCCCCCCACAAATATTGACTGTGAGTAGTAGAGGAAAAGACACACGCAGGCAGGAAACAGGATTTAGCAAAAGAGGCCACTCTAGCTAAAATAGGAAAGTATAGGACAGAATATCAAGCGGTCAGTATTAAAACCCTTCCAAAAATATCCACAGCAGAAAATACAAAAATTCCACCATCTAACTAAAGATGTGGAGCGTATATCTGCAACTCCAGAGAATCCAACAAGACTGAGAAAACACTGACACAATCTAAGCTGGACAAGAGAAAGCAAATGAATAGCACAGAATTATTAAGCACACAGCATGTGTGCCACAGAAACAAAAAACAGACACTTATCTTTGCTGAATTGGCAGCAAGGCAGGAGGAACAGACAAAGATCCAAAACCTCCCAGAACCATGGACAACTGGCAAGGACTAATGAATCCTGCACACCTAAATATCCCAGTCAGAACTGCAATCAGCAGATACACCTGGCCAGGACTGCAACTCAGGGACAACTGCATTCCCACCTACAACCACTGGAGGGAACCCAAAAGCAGAATTCACAACAGTACCCCCCCCTTGAGGAGGGGTCACCAAACCCTCACCAGGGCCCCTAGGACGATCAGGACGAGCCAGATGAAAGGCACGGACCAAATCAGCAGCATGGACATCAGAGGCAAAAACCCAAGAATTATCCTCCTGGCCATAACCCTTCCATTTGACAAGGTACTGAAGCCTCCGCCTCGAAAAACGAGAATCCAAAATCTTCTTAACCACATACTCTCCATCAACCAACACAGGGGCCGGAGGATCAACAGAGGGAACAACGGGAACCACATATTTCCGCAATAAAGATCTATGGAAGACATTATGGATATCAAAAGAGGCCGCAATCCAAAAGACACAGGATTAATAATCTCAGAAATCTTATAAGGACCAATAAACCGAGGCTTAAACTTAGGGGAAGAAACCTTCATAGGAACATGACGGGAAGACAACCAGACCAGATCCCCAACCCGAAGCCGGGAACCAACACACCGACGACGGTTAGCAAAACGTTGAGCCTCCTCCTGAGACAACACCAAATTGTCCACCGCATGGGCCCAAATCTGCTGCAACCTGTCAACCACAGAATCCACACCAGGACAGTCAGAAGGCTCAACCTGCGCAGAAGAAAAACGAGGATGAAAACCAAAATTACAAAAGAAAGGCGAAACCAAAGTAGCCGAACTAGCCCGATTATTAAGGGCAAACTCGGCAAATGGCAAGAAGGCCACCCAATCATCCTGATCAGCAGACACAAAGCATCTCAAATAAGTCTCCAAAGTCTGATTAGTTCGCTCGGTCTGGCCATTTGTCTGAGGATGAAATGCAGAAGAAATAGACAAATCAACGCCCAGCCTAGCACAAAAGGCCCGCCAAAACCTAGAAACAAACTGGGAACCTCTGTCGGACACAATATTCTCCGGAATACCATGCAAACGAACCACATGCTGAAAAAACAACAGAACCAAATCTGAAGAGGAAGGCAATTTAGGCAAAGGCACCAAATGAACCATCTTAGAGAACCGGTCACAAACAACCCAGATAACAGACATCTTCTGGGAAACCGGAAGATCCGAAATAAAATCCATAGAAATATGCGTCCAGGGCCTTTCAGAAACTGGCAATGGCAAAAGCAACCCACTAGCACGGGAACAACAAGGCTTGGCCCGTGCACAAGTCCCACAGGACTGCACAAAAGAACGCACATCACGTGACAAAGAAGGCCACCAAAAGGACCTACCAACCAAATCTCTGGTACCAAAAATACCAGGATGACCAGCCAACACAGAACAGTGAACCTCAGAAATCACTCTACTAGTCCATCTGTCAGGAACAAACAGTTTCCCCACTGGACAGCGGTCAGGTCTGTCAGCCTGAAATTCCTGAAGAACCCGTCGTAAATCAGGGGAAATGGCAGAAAGGACCACCCCTTCTTTCAGAATGCCGACCGGTTCAAGGACCTCAGGAGAATCAGGCAAAAAACTCCTAGAGAGGGCATCAGCCTTAATATTCTTAGAACCCGGAAGATACGAAACTACGAAATCAAAATGGGAAAAAAACAAGGACCATCAAGCCTGTCTGAGATTCAGCCGTTTGGCAGACTCGAGGTAAATCAGATTCTTATGATCCGTCAAGACCACAATACGGTGCTTAGCTCCCTCAAGCCAATGTCGCCACTCCTCAAACGCCCACTTCATAGCCAACAACTCCCGATTGCCGACATCATAATTGCGTTCAGCAAGCGAAAACTTACGAGAAAAGAAGGCACACGGTTTCATCAAGGAACCAACAGGATCCCTCTGAGATAAAACGGTCCCTGCCCCAATCTCAGAAGCGTCAATCTCAACCTGAAACGGAAGAGAAACATCCGGTTGGCGCAACACCGGAGCAGAAGTAAATCGGCGTTTAAGCTTCTGAAAGCAGAGACAGCCGCAGAGGACCAATTCGCCACATCAGCGCCTTTCTTCATCAAATCAGTCAAGGGTTTAACCACGCTAGAGAAGTTAGCAATGAAACGGCGATAAAAATTTGCAAAACTCAAAAATTTCTGAAGGCTCTTCACGGATGTGGGTTGAATCCAATCATGAATGGCCTGAACCTTAGCCGGATCCATCTCCATAGATGAGGGAGAAAAAATGAAGCCCAAAAAAGAAACCTTCTGCACCCCAAAGAGACACTTAGACCCCTTCACAAACAAAGCATTGTCACGAAGGATCTGAAAAACCATCCTGACCTGTTGCACATGAGACTCCCAATCATCGGAAAAAATCTAAATATCGTCCAAATATACAATCAAGAATTTATCAAGATAAGTCCGGAAGATATCATGCATGAAGGACTGAAAAACAGATGGAGCATTAGTGAGCCCGAATGGCATCACAAGATATTCAAAATGACCTTCGGGCGTATTAAACGCAGTTTTCCATTCATCACCCTGCTTAATACGAACAAGATTATATGCTTCCCGAAGGTCAATCTTAGTAAACCAACTAGCCCCCTTAATCCTAGCAAACAAATCAGAAAGCAAAGGTAAAGGGTATTGAAACTTGACCGTGATCTTATTCAAGAGGCGATAATCAATACAGGGTCTCAAGGAGCCATCCTTCTTAGCAACAAAAAAAATCCCGCTCCCAACGGTGAAGAAGATGGCCGAATATGCCCTTTCGCCAAAGACTCCTTAATATAATTCCGCATGGCGGTATGTTCAGGCACAGACAGGTTGAAAAGTCGGCCTTTAGGAAACTTACAGCCTGGAATCAAGTCAATACCACAAACACAGTCCCTGTGCGGTGGAAGGGAACTGGACTTGGGCTCATCAAATACATCCTGAAAATCAGACAAAAACTTAGGAATTTCAGAAGAGGAAGAAGAGGAGATTGACATCAAAGGAACATCATTATGAATCCCCTGACAACCCCAACTAGTCACAGACATAGACTTCCAGTCCAACACAGGATTATGTACCTGCAACCACGGAAAACCCAGCACGATAGCATCATGCAAATTATGCAACACCAGAAATCGACAATCTTCCTGATGGGCTGGCGCCATGCGCATGGTCACCTGTGTCCAAAACTGGGGCTTATTTTTAGCCAGAGGTGTAGCATCAATGCCCCTTAATGGAATAGGGTTCTGCAAAGGCTGCAAGGAAAAACCACAACGCCTGGCAAATTCAAAGTCCATTAAGTTCAAGGCGGCACCTGAATCCACAAACGCCATGACAGAAAATGATGACAATGAGCAGATCAAGGACACAGATAACAGAAATTTAGGTTGTACAGTACTGATGGTAAATGAACTGGCGATCCTCTTTGTCCTCTTAGGGCAGACAGAAATGACATGAGAAGCATCGCCACAACAATAACACAACCTATTCTGACGTCTGAAACCTTGTCGTTCCATTCTAGACAGAATCCTATCACACTGCATTGGCTCAGGAATTTGCTCTGAGGACAATGCCACAGCGCGCAAAGTTCTGCGCTCCCGCAAGCGCCGATCAATCTTAATGGCCAGAGACATAGAATCACTCAGACCCAAAGGCGTGGGAAACCCCACCATAACATCTTTAACGGATTCAGAAAGACCCTTTCTGAAAATTGCCGCCAAAGCATCATCATTCCATTTAGTCAACACAGACCATTTTCTAAATTTCTGACAATACAATTCTGCCGCCTCTTGACCCTGAGACAGGGCCAACAAGGTCTTCTCTGCTTGATCCAGAGAATTAGGTTCATCATATAATAATCCAAAAGCCTGAAAAAACGAGTCTACATTAAGCAAAGCCGGATTCCCAGATTCCAGGGAAAATGCCCAATCCTGTGGATCGCCACGCAGCAGGGAGATGATGATTTTAACCTGCTGAATGGAATCACCAGAGGATCGAGGTCTCAGAGCAAAAAAAAGTTTACAGTTGTTTTTAAAACTCAAAAATTTGGACCTGTCACCAAAAAACAAATCAGGAGTAGGAATCTTCGGCTCTAAAACAGGAGTCTGAACAATATAATCAGAAATACCCTGTACCCTAGCAGCAAGCTGGTCCACACGAGAAGCTAATTCCTGAATATCCATGCTAGCACAAGACTCCTCAGCCACCCAGAGATAAAGAGGGAAGAGAATAGAAAGCAGAGTGCAGAGAAAAAAGAACTGGCTCAACACCTTTCTTCCCTTCTTCTGAGATGCATTTAACTCATTATAGGCCAGTTGTACTGTTATGATCCGGTGACCTTGGAGCCGCATGGAACTTTCTCTGAGTTGGTGGAAACTACACTGACCACAAATCCTGAACTTAACTCCGCAACTAGAAGTAGCCGTGGGGTGTGCCTAACAAATCCTAGACACCTCGACACAGCCGGAGGACTAAATACCCCTAAAGATGGAAATAGGAAATCTGCCTTGCCTCAGAGCAGAACCCCAAAGGATAGGCAGCCCCCCACAAATATTGACTGTGAGTAGTAGAGGAAAAGACACACGCAGGCAGGAAACAGGATTTAGCAAAAGAGGCCACTCTAGCTAAAATAGGAAAGTATAGGACAGAATACTAAGCGGTCAGTATTAAAACCCTTCCAAAAATATCCACAGCAGAAAATACAAAAATTCCACCAGCTAACTAAAGATGTGGAGCGTATATCTGCAACTCCAGAGAATCCAACAAGACTGAGAAAACAGTGACACAATCTAAGCTGGACAAGAGAAAACAAATGAATAGCACAGAATTATTAAGCTCACAGCATGTGTGCCACAGAAACAAAAAACAGACACTTATCTTTGCTGAATTGGCAGCAAGGCAGGAGGAACAGACAAAGATCCAAAACCTCCCAGAACCATGGACAACTGGCAAGGACTAATGAATCCTGCACACCTAAATATCCCAGTCAGAACTGCAATCAGCAGATACACCTGGCCAGGACTGCAACTCAGGGACAACTGCATTCCCACCTACAACCACTGGAGGGAACCCAAAAGCAGAATTCACAACAAAACTCTAACCCAAACTCTAACACAAACTCTAACACAAACCCTAACCCTAACTCTAAGGGATCCTAGCCCTAACCCTAAGGTTAGGGCTAGGATTAGAGTTTGAGAGGGTTAGAGTTTGTTTTAGGATTAGGGTTTGTGTTTGAGTTTGTGTTAGGGTTAGTGTTAGAGTTTGTGTTAGAGTTTGTGTTAGGGTATGTGTTAGGGTTTGTGTTAGAGTTTGGGTTAGAGTTTGGGTTAGGGTTAGAGTTTGGGTTAGAGTTTGTGTTTTAGGGTTAGGGTTAGAGTTTGTGTTTTAGGGTTAGGGTCATGAGTTTGGTTTAGGGTTAGGGTTTGTGTTAGGGTTTGTGTTAGATTTTGTGTTAGAGTTTGTGTTAGGTTTAGTGTTAGAGTTTATGTTAGAGTTTGTGTTAGGGTTTGTGTTAGAGTTTGTGTTAGGGTTTGTGTTAGAGTTTGGGTGAGAGTTTGGGTTAGAGTTTGGGTTAGGGTTAGAGTTTGTGTTTTAGGGTTAGGGTTAGAGTTTGTGTTTTAGGGTTAGGGTTAGAGTTTGTGTTAGAGTTTGTTACAGTTTGTGTTAAGGTTAGAGTTTGTGTTTTAGGGTTAGGGTTAGAGTTTGTGTTAGAGTTTGTTAGAGTTTGTGTTAGGGTTAGGGTTAGAGTTTGGGTTAGGGTTAGAGTTTGGGTTAGAGTTTGTGTTTTAAGGTTAGGGTTAAGCGTGTTTTTACACCAAATGCGTTTAAATGCAAACGCTGCAGATCAAAACGCAAGTGTGAAACCAGCCTTATGAAAAAAACGGAAATATGGTGAAAAGTTTTAAAATTTTGCAATTTTCAAACTTTGTATTTTTATGCCCTTAAATCAGAGAGATATGTCACAAAAAAAAGTTAATAAATAACATTTCCCACATGTCTACTTTACATCAGCACAATTTTGGAAATAATTTTTTTTTTGTTAGCGAGTTATAAGGATTAAAAGTTGACCAGCAAATTCTCATTTTTACAACACCATTTTTTTTAGGGACCACATCACATTTGAAGACATTTTGAGGGGCCTATATGATAGAAAATAACCAAGTGTGACACCAGTCTAAAAACTGCACCCTTCAAGGTGCTCAAAACTACATTCAAGAAGTTTATTAACCCTTTACGTGCTTCACAGGAACTGAAACAATGTGGAAGGAAAAAATGAACATTTAACTTTTTTTTGCAAACATTTTATTTCAGAACCATTTTTTTTATTTTCACAAGTGTAAAAACAGAAATTTCACCATAAATTTTATTGAGCAATTTCTCCTGAATATTGATCCCATATGTGCGGGTAAACCTTGGACGCACCGCAGAGTGCACAGAAGTTTATAACGTAGAGCCGTGAAAATAAAAAATCGTATTTTTTTCTACAAAAATGATATTTTTGCCCCCCAATTTTTATTTTCACAAGGGTAACATGAGAAATTAGACCACAAACGTTGTTGTGCAATTTTTCCCGAGTACGTCGATACCTCATATGTGGGGGTAAACCACTGTTTGGGCGCACCGCAGAGCTTGGAAAAGAAGGAGTGCCATTTTACTTTTTCAATGTAGAATTGGCTGAAATTGAAATCGGACGCCATGTCGTGTTTTGAGAGCCCCTGATGTGCCTAAACAGTGGAAACCCCCAAGTGACCCCATTTTGGAAACTAGACCCCTTAGGCCATGTTCACACTATGCGGTTTTTACTGCGGAACCGCAGCGATTTTGCCACTGCGGGTCCGCAGCTGTTTTCCATGCAGGGTACAGTACAATGTTACCCTATGGAAAACAGAAACCGCAGTGCACATGATGCGGAAAAACCCGAAAAAAAACGCGCAGAATTGCTGCGGAAAAAAAGAAGGACCATGTCACTTCTTTGTGCAGAATCGCAGCGATTCTGCACCCATAGAAATGCATTGACCCGCTTACTTCCCGCATCGGGCTGTGCCCACCATGCGGGAAGTAATGCGGATAATGTGCGGGTTATACCCGGGGTGGAGGAGAGGAGAGTCTCCTCCAGGCCCCGGGAATCATATTTGTATTAAAAAAAAAAAGAATTAAAATAAAAAATCATGTATACTCACCCTCGGAAGTCTCAGCGCTGCACGCGGCCGTCCGGTCTCAGTTTTGCTATGCGACCAGGACCTTCAGTGACATCGCGGTCACATGACCGTGACGTCACCGAAGGTCCTGGGCACACAGCATCTTTGGAACCGGACCGCCGCCTGCAGCGCCCAGGAGATCGGGACGTCAGAGGGTGAGTATACATGATTTTATTATTTTTAACACTACTATTGATGCTGCATATTGCTGCATATGCAGCATCAATAGTAGGGGTAAAATCCCGCAGCGGAACCCGCAGGACAAACCGCGATAAATCTGCAGGGATAACCGCAGCGGGTTTGCCCTGCAGATTTATCAAATCCGCTGCGGGAAAACCCGCGGGACAAAAAGGAACGTGTGAATGTGGCCTTAAGAAACTTATCTAGATGTGTGGTGAGCACTTTAAACCCCCAGGTGCTTCACAGAAGTTTATAACTTAGAGACGTGAAAATAAAAAAAATCGCATTTTTTCTACAAAAATGATCTTTTTGCCCCCAAATTTTTATTTTCACAAAGGTAACAGGAGAAATTAGAATACAAAAGTTGTCGCGAAATTTCTCACGAGTACGTCCATACTCCATATGTGGGGGTAAACCACTGTTTGGGCGCACCGCAGAGCTTGGAAGAGAATGAGCGCCGTTTTAATTTTTCAATGTAGAATTGGCTGGAATTGAGATTGGATGCCATGTCGCGATTGGAGAGCCCCTGATGTGCCTAAACAGTGGAAACCCCCCACAAGTGACACCATTTTGGAAACTAGACCCATTAAGGAACTTATCTAGATGTGAGGTAAGCACTTTGAACCCCCAAGTGCCTCACAGAAATGTATAAAGAAGAGCCATGAGAATAAAAAATCCTTTTTTTTCCCTCAAAAATTTTAGCCTGCAATTTTTTATTTTCTCAAGGGTAACAGGAGACATTGGACCCCAAAATCTGTTGACCAGTTTGTCCTGAGTATGCTGAATCCCCATATGTGGGGGGCACTGTTTGGGCACACATCAGGGCTCGGAAGGAAAGGAGCGCCGCTTGGAATGCAGACTTTGATGGGATGGTTTGCGGGCGTCATGTTGCGTTTGCAGAGCCCCTGATGTGCCTAAACAGTAGAAACCCCACACAAGTGACCCCGTTTTGGAAACTAGACCCTCAAAAGAGCTTATCTAGATGTGTGGTGAGCACTATGAACCCCCATCTGCTTCACAGAAGTTTATAATGTAGAGCCATGAAAATAAAAAAAATCATATTTTTTCCACAAAAATGAAATTTTCACCCCCAAATTTTTACTTTCACAAGGGTAACAGGAGAAATTGGACCCCAAAATTTATTGTGCAATTTATGCTGAGTAGGCTGATACCTCATATGTGGGGGGGGGGACCACAGTTTGGGCGCATGGCAGAGCTCGGAAGGGAAGGAGCGCCGTTTTGGAATGCACACTTTGATAGAATGGTCTGCGGGCGTTATGTTGTGTTTGCAGAGCCCCTGATGTACCTAAATAGTAGAAACCCCCCACAAGTGACCCCATTTTGGAAACTAGACCCCCCAATGAACTTATCTAGATGTGTGGTGAGAACTTTGAATGCCCAAGTGCTTCACAGAAGTTTATAATGCAGAGTTGTGAAAATAAAAAATATTTCTTTTTTCCACAAAAAAGATTATTTAGCCCCCAAGTTTTTATTTTCACAACGGTAACAAGAGAAATTGGACCCCAAAAGTTGTTGTCCAATTTGTCCTGAGTTCATGGATACCCCATGTGTGGGGGGTACCACTGTTTGGGTGCACGGCAGAGCTCGGAAGGGAAGGAGCACCGTTTAGGAATGCAGACTTTGATAAAAATGGTCTGCGGGCGTTATGTTGCGTTTGCAGAGCCCCTGATGTACCTAAACAGTAGAAACCCCCCACAAGTGACCCCATTTTGGAAACTAGACCCCCCAAGGAACATATCTAGATGTGTGGTGAGAACTTTAAATGTCCAAGTGCTAAGCAGAAGTTTATAATATAGAGTTGTGAAAATAAAAAATATATTTATTTTTTCCACAAAAAAGATTTTTTAGCCCCCAAGTTTTTATTTTCACAAGGGTAACAGGAGAAATTGGACCCCAAAAGTTGTTCTCCAATACATCTCGAGTACGCTGATGCCCCATATGTGGGGGTAAACCACTGTTTGGGCGCACAGCAGAGCTCAGAAGGGATGGAGCACCATTTGACTTTTTGAGGGCAAAATTGTCTGTCACATTTGGAGATCCCCTGATGTACCTAAACAGTGGAAACCCCCCAATTCTAACTCCAACCCTAACCCCAACACACCCCTAACCCTAATCCCAACCTGATCCATAATCCTAATCACAACCCTAACTATATTCACAACCCTTACCCCAAAACAACCCTAATCCCAACTCTAACCATAACCCTAATCAAAACCCTAAATCCAACTCACCCCTAATCCTAATCTCAACCCCAAACCTCAAACCTAACCCTAATCCCAATACACCTCTAACCCTAATCCCAACCCTAACCTTAACCCTAATCCCAAACCTAATTCTAATCACAAACGTAATCCTAATGCCAACTCTAATCCTAATACCAACCCTAATCCAAACCCTAATCCCAACTCTAGCCCTAACTTTAGCCGCAACCCTAGCCCTAACTTTAACCCTAACCATAGCCCTAACCCTAGCCCTAACTTTAGCCCCAACCCTAATCTTAACCCTAGCCCTAACTTTAGCCCTAACGCTAACCCTAGCCCTAAACCTAACCCTAACTTTATCCCCAACCCTAACCCTAGCCCTAACTTTAGGCCCAGCCCTAACCCTAGCTTTAGCCCAACTCTTCTAGCTGCCGGCCGGTAATCATTTTCTTACCGGATGAAGAAGCCGGCGGCCAGGAGGGGACGCAGGAGGACCCAGGGACACCGGTAAGTATAACAGGGTCCCCGAATCCCCCTATTTCTCTTCCCCTGATGTGCGATCACATCAGAGGACAGAGAATGACACATCGCTTTTTTTTTGCGGCCGCTGGTAAACAGTTAATTACCGGCGATCGCAAAACAAGGGTCGGTAAAAACCGACCCTGATCATGTTCTTTGGGGTCTCAGCTACCCCGGCAGCCGAGACCCCAAAGATCTTCCGGGTGCCGACTGGCGGCCGCACTGTGCATGCGCCCGCCATTTTTTTGCCAGAACAAAATGGCGACGCCCATCGGGAGCCACAAGGAGCACCGGGGGGAGACAGGTGAGTATCGGGGGGGGGGGGGGCGATCGGGACCCCATTTCTCTGTCCTCTGATGTGCGATCACATCGGAGGACAGAGAAATTAAATGGGAAATTGCGTTGGTTTTTTTGCGACCACCGGTAAACGGTTAATTACCGGCGATCACAACCCGGGGGTTGGTAAAAAAAAAAAACCCAAATCATGTTCTTTGGGGTCTCGGCTCTGGGGGGGCGCTATTCACTTTTTCCACAGCACCGTTAATTAACAGCACTGTGGTTTAAGTACCCTTAACTGCCGCCGTTAAAAGGCGTATCGGCGGTCGTTAAGGGGTTAATATCATTATTGTATGCTCAATCCACCTGAAGACCCTCGTTCTTCTGAAAAAAAAGGAAAATAAAAAAAGCAACAATATCCCATACCTGTCTATCGTACAGTCATGTCCCACGCTGTAAATCCATCTGAAGGGGTTAAATACATTTACAACCAGGAGCCTGCTAATGCAGCCGCTCCCAGCTGTAAAAGACTGGGGAATGAATGGAATGCAGGGAAGCTTCGGTGACTAGCTGCGCCCCCTGGTGGCATGAACTCATATGAACTGTAGTGTGAAAAAATATTAAAGGGAACCTGTCACCCCGAAATTCGCGGGTGAGGTAAGCCCACCGGCATCAGGGGCTTATCTACAGCATTCTGTAATGCTGTAGATAAGCCCCCGATGTTACCTGAAAGAGGAGAAAAAGACGTTATATTATACTCACCCAGGGGCGGTCCCGCTGCTGGTCAGGTTGGATGGGCGTCTCCGGTCCGCTGCGGCACCTCCCATCTTCATTACAAGACGTCCTCTTCTGATCTTCAGCCACGGCTCCGACGCAGGCGTACTTTGCTCTGCCCTGTTGAGGGCAGACAAAGTACTGCAGTGCGCAGGCGCCGGAAAGGTCAGAGGCCCGGCGCCTGCGCACTGCAGTACTTTGTCTGCCCTCAACAGGGCAGAGCAAAGTACGCCTGCGGCGGAGCCGTGGCTGAAGATCAGAAGAGGACGTCTGGTAATGAAGAAGGCGCCGCAGCGGACCGGAGACGCCCATCCGACCTGACCAGCAGCGGGACCGCCCCTGGGTGAGTATAATATAACGTCTTTTTCTCCTCTTTCAGGTAACATCGGGGGCTTATCTACAGTATTACAGAATGCTGGAGATAAGCCCCTGATGCCGCTGGGCTTACCTCACCCACGAATTTCGGGGTGACAGGTTCCCTTTAAGAAAAATTCCCACGCTACAGTTCAAATGAGTTTATGCCACCAGGGGGCGCAGCTTCAGTGACGGCATCGCTAGTCACCGAAGCTTCCCTGCATTCCATTCATTCCCCAGTCTTTTACAGCCTGGTGCGGCTGCATTAGCAGGCTCCTGGTTGTAAATGTATTTAACCCCTTCAGATGGATTTACAGCGTGGGACATGACTGTACGACGGACAGGTATGCGATAGTGTTGCTTTTTTATTTTCCCTTTTTTTAGAAGAACGAGTGTCTTCAGGTGGATTGACCGTACAATAAAGATATTAAAATTCCATGTGTTTATTTAATTAAAATACTTTATTCATAATGTGTGTGTATTTTTAACTCTTTACTACTATTGGATTAACCCCTTCATGACCCAGCCTATTTTGACCTTAAAGACCTTGCCGTTTTTTGCAATTCTGACCAGTGTCCCTTTATGAGGTAATAACTCAGGAACGCTTCAACGGATCCTAGCGGTTCTGAGATTGTTTTTTCGGGACATATTGGGCTTCGTGATAGTGGTAAATTTAGGTCAATAAATTCTGCGTTTATTTGTGATAAAAACGGAAATTTGGCGAAAATTTTGAAAATTTCACAATTTTTACATTTTGAATTTTTTATTCTGTTAAACCAGAGAGTTATGTGACACAAAATAGTTAATAAATAACATTTCCCACATGTATACTTTACATCAGCACAATTTTGGAAACAAATTTTTTTTTTGCTAGGAAGTTATAAGGGTTAAAATTTGACCAGCAATTTCTCATTTTTACAACGAAATTTACAAAACCATTTTTTTTAGGGACCACCTCACATTTGAAGTCAGTTTGAGGGGTCTATATGGCTGAAAATACCCAAAAGTGACACCATTCTAAAAACTGCACCCCTCAAGGTACTCAAAACCACATTCAAGAAGTTTATTAACCCTTCAGGTGCTTCACAGCAGCAGAAGAAACATGGAAGGAAAAAATGAATATTTAACTTTTTAGTCACAAAAATTATCTTTTAGCAACAATTTTTTTATTTTCCCAATGGTAAACAGAGAAACTGAACCACGAAAGTTGTTGTCCAATTTGTCCTGAGTATGCTGATACCTCATATGTGGGGGTAAATCACTGTTTGGGCGCACGGCAGGGATTGGAAGGGAAGGAGTGCCATTTGACTTTTTGAATGAAAAATTGGCTCCACTCTTTAGCGGACACCATGTCATGTCTGGAGAGCCCCCGTGTGCCTAAAAATTGGAGCTCCCCCACAAGTGACCCCATTTTGGAAACTAGATGCCCCAAGGAACTTATCTAGATGCATAGTGAGCACTTTAAACCCTCAGGTGCTTCACAAATTGATCTGTAAAAATGAAAAAGTACTTTTTTTTCACAAAAAGATTCTTTTCGCCTCAATTTTTTCATTTTCACATGGGCAATAGGATAAAATGGATCATAAAATTTGTTGGGCAATTTCTCCCGAGTACGCCGATACCTCATATGTGGGGGTAAACCACTGTTTGGGCACTCGGCAGGGCTCGGAAGGGAAGGCGCGCCATTTGACTTTTTGAATGGAAAATTAGCTCCAATTGTTAGCGGACACCATGTCGCGTTTGGAGAGCCCCTGTGTGCCTAAACATTGGAGCTCCCCCACAAGTGACCGCATTTTGGAAACTAGACCCCCCAAGGAACTTATCTAGATGCATATTGAGCACTTTAAATCCCCAGGTGCTTCACAGAAGTTTATAATGCAGAGCCATGAAAATAAAAAATAATTTTTCTTTCCTCAAAAATGATTTTTTAGCCTGGAATTTCCTATTTTGCCAAGGGTAATAGGAGAAATTGGACCCCAAATGTTGTTGTCCAGTTTGTCCTGAGTACGCTGATACCCCATATGTGGGGGTAAACCACTGTTTGGGCGCACGGCAGGGCTCGGAAGGGAAGGCACGCCATTTGGCTTTTTAAATGGAAAATTAGCTCCAATCATTAGCGGACACCATGTCACCTTTGGAGAGCCCCTGTGTGCCTAAACATTGGAGATCCCCCAGAAATGACCCCATTTTGGAAACTATACGCCCAAAGGAACTAATCTAGATGTGTGGTGAGGACTTTGAACCCCCAAGTGCTTCACAGAAGTTTATAACGCAGAGCCATGAAAATAAAAAAAAAAATTATTTTCTCAAAAATGATCTTTTAGCCTGCAATTTTTTATTTTCCCAAGGGTTACAGGAGAAATTGGACCCCAAAAGTTGTTGTCCAGTTTCTCCTGAGTACGCTGATACCCCATGTGTGGAGGTAAACCACTGTTTGGGCACACGTCGGGGCTCAGAAGGGAAGTAGTGACTTTTGAAATGCAGACTTTGATGGAATGGTCTGCGGGCGTCATGTTGAGTTTGCAGAGCCCCTGGTGTGCCTAAACAGTAGAAACCCCCCACAAGTGACCGCATTTTAAAAACTAGACCCCCCAAGGAACTTATCTAGATATGTGGTGAGCACTTTGAACCCCCAAGTGCTTCACAGACGTTTACAACGCAGAGCCGTGAAAAGAAAAAATCATTTTTCTTTCCTCAAAAATGATGTTTTAGCAAGCATTTTTTTATTTTCACAAAGGTAACAGGATAAATTGGACCCCAGTAATTGTTGCGCAGTTTGCCCTGAGTACACTGATACCCCATATGTGGGGGTAAACCACTGTTTGGGCACACGTCGGGGCTCGGAATTGAGGGAGCACCATTTGACTTTTTGAATACGAGATTGGCTGGAATCAATGGTGGCGCCATGTTGCGTTTGGAGACCCCTGATGTGCCTAAACAGTGGTAACCCCTCAATTCTACCTCCAACACTAACCCCAACACACCCCTAACTCTAATCCCAACTGTAGCCATAACCCTAATCACACCCCTAACCACAACCCTAATTCCAACCCTAACCCTAAGGCTATGTGCCCACGTTGCGGATTCGTGTGAGATTTTTCAGCATCATTTTTGAAAAATCCGCGGGTAACAGGCACTGCGTTTTACCTGCGGATTTTCCGCGGATTTCCAGTGTTTTTTGTGCGGATTTCACCTGCGGATTCCTATTGAGGAACAGGTGTAAAACGCTGTGGAATCCGCACAAAGAATTGACATGTTGCGGAAAATACAACGCAGCATTTCCGCGCGGTATTTTCCGCACCATGGGCACAGCAGATTTGGTTTTCCATAGGTTTACATGGTACTGTAAACATGATGGAACTCTGCTGCGAATCTGCAGCAGCCAATCCACTGCGGATCCACAGCCAAATCCGCACCGTGTGCACATAGCCTAATTCTAAAGGTATGTGCACACGCTGCGGAAAACGCTGCGGATCCGCAGCAGTTTCCCATGATTTTACAGTTCAATGTAAACCTATGGGACACAAATATTGCTGTACACATGCTGCGGAAAAACTGCACGGAAACGCAGCGGTTTACATTCCGCAGCATGTCACTTCTTTGTGCGGATTCCGCAGCGGTTTTACAACTGCTCAAATAGAAAATCGCAGTTGTAAAACCGCAGTGAAATGCGCAGAAAAAACGCGGTAAATCCGCAGCGGAAAAATCCGCAGAGGAACAGAATACGTGTGCACATACCGAAGCCCTAACCCTAGCCCTAACCCTAACCCTAACCCTAGCCCTAACCCTAGCCCTAACCCTACCCCTAACCCTAGCCCTAACCCTAGCCCTAGCCCTAGCCCTACCCCTAACCCTACCCCTAACCCTAACCCTAGCCGTAACCCTAGCCCTAACCCTAACCCTAACCCTATTCTAACATTAGTGGAAAAAAAAATTCTTTATTTTTTTATTGTCCCTACCTATGGGGGTGACAAAGGGGAGGGGGGGTCATTTATTATTTTTTTATTTTGATCACTGTGATACACATTAGTGTTTCCAGCCATGGCCAATGATATTGCAGCATCGGCCATGGCTGGATTGTAATATTTCACCAGTTATAATAGGTGAAATATTACAAATCGCTCTGATTGGCAGTTTCACTTTCAACAGCCAATCAGAGCGATCGTAGCCACGGGGGGGTGAAGCCACCCCCCCTGGGCTAAACTACCACTCCCCCTGTCCCTGCAGATCGGCTGAAATGGGAGTTAACCCTTTCACCCGATCTGCAGGGACGCGATCTTTCCATGACGCCACATAGGCGTCATGGGTCGGATTGGCACCGACTTTCATGATGCCTACGTGGCGTCATGGGTCGGGAAGGGGTTAATAATGGATAGGTGTCTTATTGTCTTACATTAGCAAAGTGACATTAACCCCTTATTACCCCATATCCCACCACTACTGGGGAGTGGGAAGAGAGTGGCTAAGTGCCAGAATATGCGCATCTTACAGATGCGCCTTTTATGGGGTGGCTGGGGGCAGATGTTTTTAGCCAGGGGGGGGAGGCAATAACCATGGCCTCTCTAGGCTATTAATATCTGCCCTCAGTCACTGGCTTTCCCACTCTGGCAGAGAAAATTGCACGAGAGCCCGTGCCAGTTTTTTCTGTGATTTAACCCTTTATTTTAACACCTAGAGCTCCCAAATTTTGCACACACAAGCTACTAACATTATTAGTGAGGAATATGGAAAAATATAATGGATATGAAATGGTTTACTGTATGTAAACCATGTCTCATATCCTGCCGGGTTTGATAAGGAGATAGCAAAAGCCGGCAATTGAATTACCGGCTTTTCTGCTATCTAGCGCTGTATTAAATAAATATCTAATATTTAAACCTGAATGTGTGTGTGTGTGTATGTATGTATGTATGTCCGGGATTGGCATCTGCACCGTCGCAGCTACAGCCACAAAATTTTTCAGAGACACACGTCTGGACCCCGAGAGCGTCATAGGCTATGTTGTGAGGTGAAATTTTAACCCTGCGCTTTCCAATTCACCAAACAATTTTGCCCCTATCTACATAATGGGGAAAAAGTGAAAGGAAAAGAGTTGGAGGCGTCGCAGCTACAGCCACAAAATTTTCAAGGGGGAATTGTGGAAACCACAAAGAAAACGACAGCAAAAACGGAATATAATAAATATCAAATAAACCTTTATTGATGTACATAACATACAAAAGAAGATAAAATACGGACCAATACACGGGACCAAGTGCAATATGGCGAAACATACGGGCAAACAGCTACCCGTGTGAAAAGACGTACGGCTAAGGGGCTGGCTATAAAGGACAATGATACATGAAGATAGTTCTACCTATCATGGATACTGCCCATACATGTGACCTTACACCCTAATTGCAAATGTGCACTACTGATATAGCTCAATATTACCAAGATATGTGGGTGCCACAGTGGGCCCACATGTAGGCTAATCAGAGAGGGGTAATATCTATATACAATTGTCACATAACGGGATCAGGCATACCAAGTGTCCAAGAGCTACTGACCCATCATCCCTACCCGCCAACTACACAGACTCCCCACATGTGAAAAGGCAGCAAAGCTGCTCAGAAAGTGTACCTCATATAGACCAGAAAGGGAACCAGCGCAGGACCTCAGGCCGCACGTCTGCCCGACGCGCGTTTCGGAGAAGAACTCCTTCGTCAGGGGGCGTGTCAGAACCGATCACTTGCCGGGTTAAATACTCCACTACAGGATCAATAGACGGCGCGCACCGGAGGTGACGCAGGCGTTGCCGAGGCAGCGTAACACTCCCAGCAGCGGCGCCCGCCCGGAGTGAAAGTGCCCAGCACGCATGCGTACAGGTGCCGCCGCAATGGATCCAGAAGACAAATAAGTGGGTACCCAGAGTAGTAGATAAAGAACAGAGGGCAAAACTAGCCACATTTGCCAATAATTACATCGCAATAAGGTGCCACATAGATAACCAAATACATGTACTGGGCAAGGCATGAGACCGAACTAACACAAGAAACTACACATATATGAACAAACACTTCATGGTAGCAGCTAGGACAACTACAGAAGCACAAATAACGAAAATAATAAACAGCGAAAAATAACAAACAAAAAAATAAAACACAACACACATCAATATATACGTGCTAAAACATAACTCCGCCAGATGGATGCGGACCGAAATAACTGTAGTATATTCATGTCTTCCTGATGGAATCTTCAATGGGATACGGTAGTTCTTGAAGATATAAACACAACGGTCCGACAATTCCTTATAGTAACCTAGCTGAAAAATGGGTTAAAAACAAAATTAAAATCAAATACAGGCACAGTACACCATATGCCCCACCATACATCGTGTCGAACCAGTGATCACAGAAACGGCGCGAAGCTTATGGTCTCATTGAGACCATTAGGGTGGACACTATTTAGTGTCCACATCCAGCGAGTTTCGAGCTGTGCCAACCTTTGGGAGATCTTACCACCTCTTACCAACCTCAACCATATCGATACCCTTAACGCGTAGTAACCGACTATCGCAATTATGATGTTCCCTGAAATGCCTGGGTATCGTTTTCAATGTATCAAGCTCCACCACCTGTGTTGCCGCCTCAATCCCACGGACATGCTCCCTCACTCTAATTTTCAGCTGTCGCGTTGTCAAACCCACATAAATAAGTGGGCATGGACACGAAGCGTAGTAAATTACGTTTTTTGTCGTACACGTGATTGATTTAAATATTTTGAAACACTTAAGACCAGAAGAGTCCACAAAAGTGTCCTCACATTCTATATTTTTACAGGCCACACATTGGCCGCACGGACGACAACCACCTCGTACTCGCATATCCGGGGCGTATGGAAGTGTTCGCTGGGGATCACCAGCGTAGTGACTCCTTACAAGGTGATCACGAATGTTTTTGGCCCTCCGATACGTGATCAAAGGATGATCCGGGAGTAGTTTAGCTAGAGTGGGGTCGGTCTTAAGGATGGGCCAAGCCCTTACAAGCGTATTCCGAATGGCCCCTGCCCGAGAGTTGAAATTAGTTATGAATCTAATATCCGATTTATCATTTCTTTGATTATTCCCGTACAGAAGTGCATTCCTATCATTGTGTTTAGCCCTAAGGTATGCTCTTTTAATGGCGTGGTTACTGTAACCACGATCTCTAAACCAAGACCAAAGAACCTTGGCCTGCACTTCAAACTCCTCAGTAGTAGAGCAAATACGGCGAATACGCAAAAATTGCCCTATTGGGACCGAGTCGATCATGTGGGCTGGATGGGAGGAGGATGCATGCAGAAGCATATTAGCGGCAATCGGTTTCCTATAGACCGTTGTTTGAACGGTATCCATCCTATCTCTAGAAATTCTAACGTCCAGGAACTCAATAGTGGAACTATCGGACGTAGCTGACAACTTAATATTTCTGTTGTTGTCATTCAATCCCTTCACAAAACTGGAAAAGGACTCACTGTTGCCTTGCCATATGATGAAAATGTCGTCTATGTAGCGCGTCCATAATAGGACGCGCTCCATAGACAGCAGATCATCAGACCGAAGGAGGTCCCTTTCCCACAGCCACAAAATTTTGCACAGTCACACGTCTGGATCCCGAGAGCGTCATACGCTATGTTGTGAGGTGAAATTTTAACCCCGCACTTTCCAATTCACCAAACAATTTTGCCCCTATTTACATAATGGGGAAAAGTGAAAGGAAAAGTGTTGGAGGCAAATTGACAGCTGCCAGATGTGAACAAGGGGGACTTAAAGAGTGAGCGATGGCGCTAAAGAGTATTTACCATACAGTTGCTAAGGTGGGGCCCCGACATGGGATACTCACCACACACGGGGATATGAACACATACACAAAATGCGCCACAAACTACCACGTGCTTGAACACATATACCGCCCTCAGGACACATTTCACCACACATACACCAACCTCGCCACATAAAAGTCGAAACACAAAAGTCGCCGCTCAAAACTCGCCACGCGCAAAACTCGCCACATGCAAAAACTAGGCTCACGCAAAACTCGCCACAAGTGCAAAACTCACCTCATGGAAAACTCGCCACATGCAAAACTTGCACACGCAGAAAAATTGCCACATGCACAAAAGTTGCAACACACGCAAAAGTTGCCTCACACAAAACTTGCACATACTCAAAAGGCACCACACATAAAACTCGCCATGCGCAAAACTCGCCATGCGCAAAACTTGCTGCACACAACTTGCTACACTAACCTGTCACATGCAACTTGACACACAAAAAGTTGCTACACGCATGTTGCCACACAAAACTCATTTCACAAAAGTCGCTACATGCATGTCGCCACACGCAACTCAACACACACAACTTGACAAATGAAACTCGCCCTAAAACACACACAAGTCTGGTATTATCCTTCAAAAATATTAATCTGATTAATAAGCAGACAAACTACAAGAGCAACAAATGTACCATATAGGAAATACGGCAGCTGTCAGTCACATGACCTGTCTATTATATGTATGTGTGAGCTAATATATACTGCCAGGAGGAGGGATTCCTGTTGGCTGGGGATTTTTCAGGCTGCCAATTTAGCTTACAAATACTGAGGTAAAAATACTGGGCAAATAACGTGTGAATGAGGTCTAATACAGGAGGAGATGACACACAGGTATATACTATATACAGTGGAGATGACACACAGATATATACTATAAACAAGAGAGATGACACACAGGTATATACTATATAGAGGAGATGACATACAGGTACATACTATATACAGGAGGAGATGACATACAGGTATATACTATATACAGTGGAGATGACACACAGATATATACTATATACAAGAGAGATGACACACAGGTATATACTATATACAGTGGAGATGACACACATATATATACTATATACAAGAGATATGACACACAAGTATATACTATATAGAGGAGATGACATACAGGTACATACTATATACAGGAGGAGATGACATACAGGTATATGCTATATGCAGGAGGAGATGACACACAGGTATATACTATATACAGCAGCAGATGACCTACAGGTATATACTATATACAGGAGGAGATGACATACAGGTATATACTATATACAGGAGGAGATGACACACAGGTATATACTATATGCAGGAGCAGATGACCTACAGTTATATACTATATACAGGAAGAGATGACACACAGATATATACTATATACAGGGGAGATGACACACAGGTATATACTATATACAGGAGGAGATGACATACAGGTATATACTATATATAGAAGGAGATGACATACAGGTATATACTATATATAGGAGGAGATGACACACAGGTATATACTATATACAGAGGAGGTGACACACAGCAGGTATATACTATATACAGGGGAGATGACATACAGGTATATACTATATACAGGAGATGACATACAGGTGTATACTATATATAAGGGAGATGACAAACATGTATATACTGAGGTGAAAATGAGAGGTGTGAGGTGAAAATGAAAAGGTGTGAGTGCAAAATGAGAGGAGTGAGGGAAAATAGTGGAGTGATCGGAAAATGACAGATGTGAGGTCGAAATGACAAGTGTTAGGGGGGAATGAGAGGAGTGAGGGAGAAAATGAGAGGTGTGAGGGAGAAAATGAGAGATGTGAGGGGGAAAATGAAAGATGTGATTGGGAAAATGAGAGCCGTGATGGGAAAATAAGAGAAGTGAGGTGCTATAACTAACCACAGATATTTATTATGCCCAGGCAACGCCGGGCTCTTCAGCTAGTATATATATATACATATTTAATATATATGTGTCTCACTGACCGTATTTTTATATGTTAGGTCTGACCCCGGTCTTAACAAACAGATAAAATTGGGATGCAACTCCGGAGTACAAAGTATGTCTTCTGTGTGTCATTCATTTTAGACTTTATTCACACATCAGTATTTTTTATCAATATTTTTTATATTGAGTGATTCTAAAACACAGACCAGGTGTCAGTCTTTCAGTTAGTCCACGTTTACATGTTCAATATTTGGTGAGTTTTTTACCTCAGTATTTGTAAGCCAAAACAAGGATTGGAACAGTCAGAAGAAAAGTATATAACAGAAACACGTCACCATTTCTGGATTTATCACTCACTCCTGGTTTTGGTTACAAATACTGAGGTAAAAAAATGACCAAATACTGAGGTAAAAAACTGACCAAATACTGAGTGTGTGAACGTGGCCTTATAGTTTTTCTCTGTAAGGCCGGAGTCACACATGCGAAAAACACGTCCGTGTCTCGCATGTGAAAACCAAGCTCTGGCGCCGGCACTCCAGAGCGGAGCGTGCGGCCACACATGGAGCCGCACGCTCCGCTCCCAAGTGTCGGCGCCAGAGCTTGGTTTTCACATGCGAGACACGGACGTGTTTCTCACATGTGTGAGTCTTGCCTAAGACCCACTCCTGGTTTTGGTTACAAATACTGAGGCTAGATACTGACCAAATACTGAGGTAAAAAAACTGACCAAATACTGAGTGTGTGAACGTGGCCTTATAGTTTTTCTCTGTATGTCCCACTCCTGGTTTTGGCATACAAACACTGATGCAAAAATACTGACATGTGAGTAAGTGCTTATATGAATCCCCATGGACTTTCATGGCAGAGTCTGATCTGCAAAACAGATGAGATGGGAACATGCTTTGAGTCTCACAGACCGGAGACATAGATCTGTTGCAACTCTATGGGTCAGTGTGCTGTCTGAGAAAAAAAATCTCTAGACTGTGTCACATGGATGTGGGAATGTAGCCTTTGTGTTGTATCTACTATATAATTGTCTAAGGGTCACTTCCGTCTGTCTGTCTGTCATGGATATTCATTGGTCGTGGCCTCTGTCTGTCATGGAAATCCAAGTCGCTGATTGGTCGTGTCAAAACGCCCACGACCATTGCCACGAACAATCAGCGACGGCCATAGTCTGGCAGCGAAATGGCCGCTGCTTTACTGCCCTGCAGTCAGCGCTGAGCGCTCACACAGGATTAATGCCAGCGTTAACTGTTATGAAAGGCAATTCAGTATCACAATGGACATGGAGGTCAGAGCACATACAGTGATCTGACAATAACCCAAAATAATAGAACGAGCTCTGAGACGTGGGAACTCTGCAGACCGCAATCCCTAATCCTCTCCAAACAACACTAGAGGCAGCCGTGGATTGCGCCCGACGCTCCCTATGCAACTCGGCACAGCCTGAGAAACCAACTAGCCAGAAGATAGAAAATAAGCCTACCTTGCCTCAGAGAAACACCCCAAAGGAAAAGGCAGCCCCCCACACACAATGACCGTGAGTTAAGATGAAAAGACAAACGTAGGGATGAAATAGATTCAGCAAAGTGAGGCCCGACTTTCTTAACAGAGCGTGGATAGGAAAGATAACTTTGCGGTCTGCACAAAACCCTAAAGAAAACCACGCAAAGGGGGCAAAAAGACCCTCCGTACTGAACTAACGGCACGGAGGTACACCCCCTGTGTCCCAGAGCTTCCAGCAAAACAAATAGACAAGCTGGACAGAAAAAATAGCAAACAAATAGCAAAGAAGAACTTAGCTATGCAGAGCAGCAGGCCACAGGAATGATCCAGGGAAAAACAAGTCCAACACTGGAACATTGACAGGAAGCATGGATCAAAGCATTAGGTGGAGTTAAGTAGAGAAGCATCTAACGACCTCACCAGATCACCTGAGGGAGGAAACTCAGAAGCCGCAGTACCAGTTTCCTCCACAAACGGAAGCTCCCAGAGAGAATCAGCCGAAGTACCACTTGTGACCACAGGAGGGAGCTCTGCCACAGAATTCACAACAGTACCCCCCCCTTGAGGAGGGGTCACCGAACCCTCACCAGAGCCCCCAGGCCGACCATGATGAGCCACATGAAAGGCACGAACAAGATCGGGAGCATGGACATCAGAGGCAAAAACCCAGGAATTATCTTCCTGAGCATAACCCTTCCATTTAACCAGATACTGGAGTTTCCGTCTTGAAACACGAGAATCCAAAATCTTCTCCACAATATACTCCAATTCCCCCTCCACCAAAACCGGGGCAGGAGGGTCAACAGATGGAACCATAAGTGCCACGTATCTCCGCAACAATGACCTATGGAATACGTTATGTATGGAAAAAGAATCTGGGAGGGTCAGACGAAAAGACACAGGATTAAGAACCTCAGAAATCCTATACGGACCAATGAAACGAGGTTTAAACTTAGGAGAGGAAACCTTCATAGGAATATGACGAGAAGATAACCAAACCAGATCCCCAACACGAAGTCGGGGACCCACACGGCGTCTGCGATTAGCGAAACGTTGAGCCTTCTCCTGGGACAAGGTCAAATTGTCCACTACATGAGTCCAAATCTGCTGCAACCTGACCACCACAGTATCCACACCAGGACAGTCCGAAGACTCAACCTGTCCTGAAGAGAAACGAGGATGAAACCCAGAATTGCAGAAAAATGGCGAAACCAAGGTAGCCGAGCTGGCCCGATTATTAAGGGCGAACTCAGCCAAAGGCAAAAAGGACACCCAGTCATCCTGATCGGCAGAAACAAAGCATCTCAGATAGGTTTCCAAGGTCTGATTGGTTCGTTCGGTCTGGCCATTAGTCTGAGGATGAAAAGCCGAGGAAAAAGACAAGTCAATGCCCATCCTACCACAAAAGGCTCGCCAAAACCTCGAAACAAACTGGGAACCTCTGTCAGAAACGATATTCTCTGGAATGCCATGCAAACGAACCACATGCTGGAAGAACAATGGCACCAAATCAGAGGAGGAAGGCAATTTAGACAAGGGTACCAGATGGACCATCTTAGAAAAGCGATCACAGACCACCCAAATGACTGACATCTTTTGAGAGACGGGAAGATCTGAAATAAAATCCATAGAGATATGTGTCCAAGGCCTCTTCGGGACCGGCAAGGGCAAAAGCAACCCACTGGCACGAGAACAGCAGGGCTTAGCCCGAGCACAAATCCCACAGGACTGCACAAAAGTACGCACATCCCGCGACAGAGATGGCCACCAAAAGGATCTAGCCACTAACTCTCTGGTACCAAAGATTCCAGGATGACCAGCCAACACCGAACAATGAACCTCAGAGATAACTTTATTCGTTCACCTATCCGGGACAAACAGTTTCTCCGCTGGACAACGATCAGGTTTATTAGCCTGAAATTTTTGCAGCACCCGCCGCAAATCAGGGGAGATGGCAGACACAATTACTCCTTCCTTGAGGATACCCGCCGGCTCAGATAAACCCGGAGAGTCGGGCACAAAACTCCTAGACAGAGCATCCGCCTTCACATTTTTAGAGCCCGGAAGGTACGAAATCACAAAGTCAAAACGGGCGAAAAACAGCGACCAACGAGCCTGTCTAGGATTCAAACGCTTAGCAGACTCGAGATAAGTCAAGTTCTTATGATCAGTCAATACCACCACGCCATGCTTAGCTCCTTCAAGCCAATGACGCCACTCCTCGAATGCCCACTTCATGGCCAGCAACTCTCGGTTGCCCACATCATAATTTCGCTCAGCAGGCGAAAACTTCCTGGAAAAAAAAGCGCATCGTTTCATCACTGAGCAATCAGAACCTCTCTGCGACAAAACAGCCCCTGCTCCAATCTCAGAAGCATCAACCTCGACCTGGAACGGAAGAGAAACATCTGGTTGACACAACACAGGGGCAGAAGAAAAACGACGCTTCAACTCTTGAAAAGCTTCCACAGCAGCAGAAGACCAATTGACCAAATCAGCACGCTTCTTGGTCAAATCGGTCAATGGTTTGGCAATACTAGAAAAATTGCAGATGAAGCGACGATAAAAATTAGCAAAGCCCAGGAACTTTTGCAGACTTTTCAGAGATGTCGGCTGAGTCCAATCATGGATGGCTTGGACCTTAACAGGATCCATCTCGATAGTAGAAGGGGAAAAGATGAACCCCAAAAATGAAACCTTCTGCACACCAAAGAGACACTTTGATCCCTTCACAAACAAAGAATTAGCACGCAGGACCTGAAACACCATTCTGACCTGCTTCACATGAGACTCCCAATCATCCGAGAAGATCAAAATGTCATCCAAGTACACAATCAGGAATTTATCCAGGTACTCTCGGAAGATGTCATGCATAAAGGACTGAAACACTGATGGAGCATTGGCAAGTCCGAATGGCATCACTAGATACTCAAAATGACCCTCGGGCGTATTAAATGCAGTTTTCCATTCATCGCCTCGCCTGATTCGCACCAGATTATACGCACCACGAAGATCTATCTTGGTGAACCAACTAGCCCCCTTAATCCGAGCAAACAAATCAGATAACAATGGCAAGGGGTACTGAAATTTAACAGTGATCTTATTAAGAAGGCGATAATCTATACAAGGTCTCAGCGAACCATCCTTTTTGGCTACAAAAAAGAACCCTGCTCCTAATGGCGACGATGACGGGCGAATATGCCCCTTCTCCAGGGATTCCTTCACATAACTGCGCATAGCGGTGTGCTCAGGCATGGATAAATTAAACAGTCGACCTTTTGGGAATTTACTACCAGGAATCAAATTGATAGCACAATCACAATCCCTATGCGGAGGTAGGGCATCGGACTTGGGCTCATCAAATACATCCCGGTAATCAGACAAGAACTCTGGAACCTCAGAAGGGGTGGATGACGAAATCGACAAAAATGGAACATCACCATGTACCCCCTGACAACCCCAGCTGGACACCGACATGGATTTCCAATCCAATACTGGATTATGGGCTTGTAGCCATGGCAACCCCAACACGACCACATCATGCAGATTATGCAACACCAGAAAGCGAATAACCTCCTGATGTGCAGGAGCCATGCACATGGTCAGCTGGGTCCAATATTGAGGCTTATTCTTGGCCAAAGGCGTAGCATCAATTCCTCTCAATGGAATAGGACACTGCAAGGGCTCCAAGAAAAACCCACAACGCTTAGCATATTCCAAGTCCATCAAATTCAGGGCAGCGCCTGAATCCACAAACGCCATGACAGAATACGATGACAAAGAGCAGATCAAGGTAACGGACAGAAGAAATTTTGACTGTACCGTACCAATGGTGGCAGACCTAGCGAACCGCTTAGTGCGCTTAGGACAATCAGAGATAGCATGAGTGGAATCACCACAGTAGAAACACAGCCCATTCAGACGTCTGTGTTCTTGCCGTTTAACTCTGGTCAAAGTCCTATCGCACTGCATAGGCTCAGGTTTAAGCTCAGGTAATACCGCCAAATGGTGCACAGATTTACGCTCACGCAAGCGTCGACCAATCTGAATAGCCAAAGACATAGACTCATTCAAACCAGCAGGCATAGGAAATCCCACCATGACATCCTTAAGGGCTTCAGAGAGACCCTTTCTGAACATAGCTGCCAGCGCAGATTCATTCCATTGAGTGAGTACTGACCACTTTCTAAATTTCTGACAATATACCTCTATCTCATCCTGACCCTGACAAAGGGCCAGCAAATTCTTTTCTGCCTGATCCACTGAATTAGGCTCATCGTACAGCAATCCGAGCGCCAGGAAAAACGCATCGATATTACTTAATGCAGGATCTCCTGGCGCAAGAGAAAATGCCCAGTCCTGAGGGTCGCCGCGCAAAAAAGAAATAATAATCAAAACTTGTTGAACTGGATCACCAGAGGAACGAGGTTTCAAGGCCAGAAATAGCTTACAATTATTTTTGAAACTCAGAAACTTAGTTCTATCTCCAAAAAACAAATCAGGAATAGGAATTCTTGGTTCTAACATAGATTTCTGATCAATAGTGTCTTGAATCTTTTGTACTCTTGCCGAGAGCTGATCCACAAATGAAGACAGACTTCTAATGTCCATCGCTACACCTGTGTACTGAACCACCCAAATGTCTAGGGGAAAAAAAAGGCAAAACACAGTGCAAAGAAAAAAAAATGGTCTCAGAACTTCTTTTTTCCCTCTATTGAGAATCATTAGTACTTTTGGCTTCCTGTACTGTTATGAAAGGCAATTCAGTATCACAATGGACATGGAGGTCAGAGCACATACAGTGATCTGACAATAACCCAAAATAATAGAACGAGCTCTGAGACGTGGGAACTCTGCAGACCGCAATCCCTAATCCTCTCCAAACAACACTAGAGGCAGCCGTGGATTGCGCCCGACGCTCCCTATGCAACTCGGCACAGCCTGAGAAACCAACTAGCCCGAAGATAGAAAATAAGCCTACCTTGCCTCAGAGAAACACCCCAAAGGAAAAGGCAGCCCCCCACACACAATGACCGTGAGTTAAGATGAAAAGACAAACGTAGGGATGAAATAGATTCAGCAAAGTGAGGCCCGACTTTCTTAACAGAGCGAGGATAGGAAGGATAACTTTGCGGTCTGCACAAAACCCTAAAGAAAACCACGCAAAGGGGGCAAAAAGACCCTCCGTACCGAACTAACGGCACGGAGGTACACCCCCTGTGTCCCAGAGCTTCCAGCAAAACAAATAGACAAGCTGGACAGAAAAAATAGCAAACAAATAGCAAAGAAGAACTTAGCTATGCAGAGCAGCAGGCCACAGGAATGATCCAGGGAAAAACAAGTCCAACACTGGAACATTGACAGGAAGCATGGATCAAAGCATTAGGTGGAGTTAAGTAGAGAAGCACCTAACGACCTCACCAGATCACCTGAGGGAGGAAACTCAGAAGCCGCAGTACCAGTTTCCTCCACAAACGGAAGCTCCCAGAGAGAATCAGCCGAAGTACCACTTGTGACCACAGGAGGGAGCTCTGCCACAGAATTCACAACAGTTAACGGACCGCGGTGTAACGCACTCCGTTAACGCAGCTATTAACCCTGTGTGACCAACTTTTTAGTTCAAAAGATCTAATGTTACAAATAATAATAATAAAAAAAGGTTATTCTCACCTTCCGACGTCGCACGCTGTCCTCGGCAGTGCAAGCGGCAGGTTCCGGTGCCAAGAATGCTATGCGAGAAGGACCTGCCATGACATCACGGTCATGTGACCGCGACGTCATCACAGGTCCTGCGCTCATACCAACCCTGGGACCGGAAGCTGCCGCGTGCACCGCACACAGGCGCCAGGACTTCAAGCGGCCTTCGGAAGGTGAGTATATGTTTCTTTTTTATTTTAAGTCTTTTTTAACCACGCATATAGTGCCCACATTGCTATATACTATGTGGGCTGTGTTACATTCTGCGTGGCTATGTTATATGCTACGTGGCTCTGCTATATACTACGTGGCAGACCAATATACTACATACCTGTGCAATACACTACGTGGCTATGTTATATACTACGTGGCTGAGTTACATACTACGTATCTCTGTTATATACTATGTATCTCTGTTATATACTACGTCGGTTGTTTTATATACTACGTCACTGTGCAATATAGTACGTAGCCTGTGCTATATAATACCAACATATTCTTGAATAACCGATACGTTAGAATCGGGCCACCATATAGTGTAAAATAATTAGCAAAACTGGATGTTACCCATATCTTACCAAAATGTGGTTATGAGTGGCTGTTTATACAGTATGTGAATATGACGTTGAAGCTAATATAGAGGACAGATCCTGCTCCATGCTTTCAAACACTCCTTAAGGCACCCAAGCAGGGCAGGTGCCAGGGCCCATGGTGCCCACTATGCCTAGGTAACAATTTGTGCCATACAGCATGGGTGCCAGCTGTGTTAGATCCGTTATTGACCCTCCAGTTGCCCTTGGGATTTTCCTGCTGCAGTTCAATTGCTCCTGGTCGATCATCAGTACTGCAATGTCTCCCAGCTGTCATCTACACCAGAGGTGTCAAACTGAATTCCTCGAGGGCCGCAAACAGGTCATGTTTTCAGGATTTCCTTGTATTGCACAGGTGATAATTTAATCACCTGTACAGAATGATTCCAGCACCTTGTGCAATACAAGGAAATCCTGAAAACATGACCTGTTTGCGGCCCTCGAGGAATGCAGTTTGACACCTCTGATCTACACCAAAGTGTATTACAACTATATCTGGATTCATTCTATCACAGCAGCACAGATATCACCAACACATATTTATTATAACGTCTGGTTCCAGCACTGATAGAGTGTATGATCCTTTACAGTACTCTGCCAGCCCGATCTCACCTTCTGCCATCGTCGGTAGAGAGTGTGCTCAACTGTAAGGCTATGTGCACACGTTGTGGATTTTGCTGCGGATCTGCAGCTGCGGGTCCGCAGCAGTTTTCCATGTGTTTACAGTACAATGGAAACCAATGGAAACCGCAATCCGCAGTGCCCATGCTGCGGGAAAAACGTGTGGAAACGCTGCGGGTTACATTCCATCCAGAGGGCTCCAAATGTGGAGCACACAACTGATGTCAAATCCACGTATGGGTGAAGTCTTAGGGTATGTACACTCGTTGCGGATTCCACTGCGGATTTTTCTGCGTGGATTCTGCAGAATCCACAGGTAAAATGACCGGCGTTTTACCTGCGGGGATTCTGTGGATTTTGTGCGGATTTCGCCTGTGTTTTTACACCTGCAGATTCCTATAAAAGAATAGGTATAAAACGCTGTGGATTCCGCACAAAGAATTGACATGCTGTGGAAAATAAACCACAGCGCCTGGTGTAAGTAACTTTATCCCCTGGATACAGGTCTCTGTCTGGATGTCCTTCACAGAGATGAGATTCTATGTCTCTGCGGTTAACAAATATTTCAGCATATAGTCCTTGTTCTTTGATAAAGCCCCATCCTCCTTGCAGCTTAAATGTGACGACTGTGCCCTGCTTACGCGGGGCCTGGTTAGTGGTGCGGTCCTTGCGGGCCTGGGCTTTAACTTGTAAGTTACGTTTATCAAAGGCTCTACGTTGGGCCTGGTGTCTTTCTTCTGTTTCCTCCCACTTGCAGGCGAGCTGGGCCTGGTAATCCTCCCAACTTAAGACTTCTACGGTTTCTTCCTTTTGCTTTAACGCCCCTGGGAACCCCATAAAGTCTCATCCGGGATTCACCCAGCGGTACACAGTCCGCTCTGCGTATAGCTCACCTGGCAGGGTTGTGGGCGCAAT
The DNA here is from genome assembly GCF_032444005.1 of Ranitomeya imitator. NCBI lineage: Eukaryota > Metazoa > Chordata > Amphibia > Anura > Dendrobatidae > Ranitomeya > Ranitomeya imitator. Next base: position 81,231,529 of record NC_091285.1, read on the forward strand.
AGGGGCCTGCATGAATTGCTCCATTCCGTGGCCTGGTCCCAAGGCTCAAGGCGCTGGAGCCGGTGGGTACCGCGAGGAGGTGGCGCTGCTACAGGGCCTATCAGACGGACGGACAAGTCCTCAAGGTACAGAGATATTTGGACTGGGCGGCCATTACTTTTCACGCTTCTCAGTTAGTTCACGCCCACGACGACACGCCCTTCTTCTTCTTCTGCGCTCCTCATGGCGCTGTAATGGCGGGAATTTTGGCGGCAAATGGCAATACACAGTTCTTTAGTAAATCACAGTTCAACACAGTTCTGGCACAGTTCTTAGGCGCACATGACCTGATTTTCAGGCTTAAGTAGATCCTGTTCGTGATGCCAAAAGATTGGAGCGCCACCAAGGGCTAGGGGAACTCGGTACCGGGTCCTTCGGTTCTCAAGGGGGATGTCACGGTGGCTGACCCAGTCCGTGGCCCTCGTGAGGTCCATTGATAAAAGGGGGAAAGCTCTTTAAAGGGATAATGTTTGTGACGCCACCTGTGGTATTCGGTCAGGGTGACCGACGCTGCTTAGGGGTCCGCTGGGGTGATGTTATGGCAGCTAGATGTTATACCTTCCCACAGGTGAAGTGTGTCCCCAGGGCTTCCCAGAGTGTAGATGGTGGATGGTGTGAGGCGCAGTGAAGAACGAGGACACAAGGTTGCAGTCTCTTTACCTTTTTACAGAAGGCTTCAGCATCCACAGTCCAGAGCACCAGATCACAGGGCAGGCAGAGTCCGGCCGGTCTGAATGCAAATCCAGAGTCCCCTTATCCAGGTGGAAATCAGTAGCCTTCCTCTAGTGCCTGGGTGTTGTAGTGCCTTCCTGCTAAGCTTCTCATAAGGTCCTCACAAGTGTTGTTGGTGTTCTAGATGTTATGTCTTTCTCTCTGTTCCCCAGATGGATAGGACAAACCCGTATGACTGGTGGCCTGGGGCTTTTTACAGGGACTCTAGCATGCCCCGGCCCCCACAAGTTGCCACCGTGCCTCCTGGGTGTAGGTCGGATCAGTAATGTGGAATTAGCTGTCCAGCCAGTCTCATGGAGACGATTGCTCCCTCGGTGTTCCTGCTACCGGATCCTGCGCATCAGAAGGAGGCAGCCTGCGTAGGGCAGAACTCCTTCTGGTTTCCTCTCCTTTTGCTATGACTTTGTTTCTCACCCTCTACAATACAATTCACTGTTCGTGTCTCTTTCTCAGGATGCTGCCGCATTGGTAGGCAGGCGCAGCTCCGTGACCTTCTGTCTAGGCCTCTGACAGGATCCCACCCCTGTCAGGGACCACCCTGTCGGCAACTGCTAGGTGTTCCTCCTTTCCCTCTGTCTGCCCGACAGGGACTGGACTGAGTGAAGCTCAGCCAGCTTCTGACTAACTTCCTATCCAGGCCAACAGTTTTACCTAACAGTGAAGAGTGCCCTAATAAATAGGAGCATAGCTCCCTCTGGTGGACTGGAGTGTGAAGTGTGTTGCATGGTTTGTGATACCTGGTAAAGTGATCTCCTTTATTGCCTTCAAACGTAACATCACTCCCCCCTAGAGGAGAATTATATTACTGCAACGACCAGGACCCTGGGGCGCTGCATATGCACCGATAACAATCCGTTGGCCCATCTCGAGAATGCTAAGTTAAGGGCCCTAGAACAACATTGGGTAGCCCAAATGGCCAAGTTCCGATACAGAATTTCGCATAAAAGAGGAGCTGAGAATGTTCATGCAGATGCCCCTCTCCCGAGTAAACTATCGCAAACCAGCACCCAGCCAGGATGAAGAACTGGAAGATGTGGAGGTTCCAGTTTTGGAGAGACTGCCAGGACGGTGGCAGTGACGCGGGAAATTGAACAGGAAGAGGCTTGTGTGAATTTGCTGGAGCAGCCCTGTGATGAGTGGGTCCGAGTGCAGCAGGAGGATCCGGACCTAGGTCAGTGGAGAAGGTGGGTCGTGTCTGAACAAATGCTCAATCAGCACGAGAGGAGGTCCATGTCACCTGAAGTATTGAAGATGCTACACCAGTGGGAGAGGCTCCAGTTGCGGGAGAGGCTCCAGTTGCGGGATGGTGTCCTGTACCGGAATTTATTCCTGCAAACAGAACTCAGTCTTGTATGGCAGACGGTGATTCCCTTGTCCTTGATAGATCAGGTGGCTAAGGAAGCACATGAGAAAGGAGCACACTTTGGCCCAGAAAAAACTTTACAGTGGTTACAGCGCCTATTTTATCATCCCCACTTAAGGAACATTGTGGAGAAAGTATGTCAGCAATGCTGGTCAAACCACCAGAACAAAGAGCCCCCACAGAGACGGTGAGGTCTTCTGGCCCCATGGACCTACTGGCAATAGATTACTTGACAATTGGACCAGCACACCAAGGCTATGAGCATTGTTTAGTGATGATAGACCACTTTACTAAATTTGCCGTAGTGACGCCCACACAGGACCAGGCTGCCGAGGCTGCTGCTCACACAATTTTCAAACACTTCATACAGGTGTACGGGGGTCCCAAGCGCATCCATTCTGATCAAGGGGCCTGCTTCCTCGGAAGAGTGATGGAGGAGCTGCACCAGCTGTACAAAATCGATAAGTCCCGAACTACCCCTTATCATCCACAGGGGAATGGGGCTTGTGAGAGATTTAACCACACTCTGATTAAAATGCTGAGGACCCTGGAAGAGGACCAGAAGGCAAAGTGGACTGAGTCCGCTCCTGAATTGGTGTGGGCGTATAACAATCAGAAACACAGCATCACCAGATTTACCCCCTACTCTTTGTTCTTTGGCCGACCCGGGAAGGGGCTGGCAGAGCTGGAGCTGGAACCCGAGGAGGACTACCCACGGACGGGGGTGTACTCCTGGGTTCAAGATCATCGTCGTCGGCTGCGGACAATTCAACGTCTAGTGCAGAACCGGCTGCAAGAATTGGAGCATCCCCAGGTAGCTCCTCAAAAGCAGCCTGAAGACTGAGTCTTAGTGAGGGAAAAGCGCCCACACAACAAACTAGAGTACCGGTGGGAGAAATGGCCGTACCGAGTGAAGCGGCGGCTCGGCAACCCGGGTCCCGTTTATGAGGTACAGTCCAAAACGGAAGAAGGGACTCCCACCCGCACACTGCACAGGAATATGTTGTGTCCATGTTTGTCTCGAGATCCTGAATCAGTCAAATTGGTTCCGGCACCCCCACCAGCTGCGCCAGTGATCAATGTAGATGTGGAAGACGAGGAAGACTCCCAATCTTTCCCAGAGAACCCAGAAACAGGGCTGGTGCCTGAAACTACCAACGTATCGGAGGAAACCTTGACTCCTCCCACAGCAGTTGACACCACCGCCCCTGCTGATTTGAGATGCTCTAAACGTTTAACGGCTGGTGTACCCCCTGTTCACTACAATCAGGATGCATTCATCTGGCAGCAGATTGTGCAAAGACTGGAAGATTGCCAACAGGAACTCCTGAAAATCTCACCAGTGGAATGGCGAGCAGAAAGAGGGGGGAATGTAAGGAGGTGACGCACAAGAAGAGTCCGGGGGCGGTTACATTCTCGGCTCCGTGCCTTCTCGGCTCCGTGCCTACAGGTTCCCCAGGGGGGCAGACTTAGAGACTGGGACAGGAAGGAAGCCAGGCAGAGAGAGGGAAAGGCGTGCGCACAAGGGTCAGATCATCATGAGCAGCGGTCGGAGCAGGGTGCAGCTGCGCTCTGGGAGAGCTCCCAGTCAGAGGACAAATACAGGGAGATTGCCCAGAAAGACTGCATCTTGTGAGTACATGAAAGCGGATTCTGCTGTGACTGGAGAGGGGTGCTTTGAGACTCGTGCAGATACATTAGCCTGTGCAGATACATTAGCCCGTGCAGAGACTGTGACCCCCTGGTACCCACGGTATCAGTGCAGAGACTGTGACCCCTGGTACCCATGGTATCAGTGCAGAGCCCTTGATTCCTGGTGAGAGACTTAATAATAGACTGACTATCGCTTTCCCGGGATAGGCTGTGCTGTAAAAGCTAAAGACTCAGAGCCTGTGCATACCACATTAACTCCCGAAACCCCAGGCAGCGGATTCCTAGAGACTACTCAGCCCACGGACAACAGAGGGACGACAAGTGCCGCTGTTTCTCGGCGCCTACATTGGAGAAGATGACCCTTTAACCAAGTCCTCATCAGACTGATAAGTGTTCTTTTCTCAAGAAATCCTGCTTACTTCTGTTATACTGTTTGACTCCCATATTTTTGCACTGTTTTATTGTTAGTTATATTCTACTGCTTTCTTCCTGTGAGAAGAATCTGATTCCTGTTAATAAACCCCTCAGCTGTTGGTCTGTCTGTTCCGTGGTGACACACTCAGTACCTGTATACTATTACATGTCCACCATCATTATCCTTCACACTGTGTACATAATTTCCAGTTAATTATTGATAATAATTTCTGGTGATATACTCTCTAGTTAGTACATCATGTGTGTTTGTTGTTTACTGGTGGAGTATATTATGGGTAAAAGGGAGTACATAAATAAAATAAAGAGAAAAAGGGGGGGTAACAGAAAAAAATAGTAAAAGGGAGAGAATACCAAGATAAATAGGAAAATAGGAATAGATAACAAGAGGAAATAAAGTGAGAAAGTAATAATGGAAACAAAAAAGATTGAGATGATGTAAGGATAATAATGATAACAAATACAAATAAAAGTAACTAAAACTGAAGAGAAAAATAAAAAATAAAACAGGACAAAAATTTGAAAAATATAAAAATAAAAGACGGTGATGGTGATGGTGGTGAGGTTAGAGAGGGCAACATTACCAATAGTCAGAAGTCTGGAAAGATTTTTAGGAAATCTGAAAAGGAAGAAATGAGAAGTTAATACCAATTATTTGGATAACATGTGTTACATATGGTATGGAATCCTAGTACAGGATTTCATACTCTCTATGGAGTCCTAGTGGGGATAGGGGCTGTAGAACATGGGCCCAATAGGATTCTCGTTCTTTTAATTTTCTAACTCTGTCGCCTCCTCTTCTTGCTGGTGGAGCGTGTTCAATAATTTGATATTTTAGTTGGGAAATAGTGTGTCCCATTGAGATGAAATGGTCAGGTATCTCTTTGATTAAAAATTCTTTATCACCCATACTTTTTGCGTGACAAAGATTATCTGCCAAAATTATCTTCTTTCATCTACACGAGTATAACCGGCTGTGTGTTTTTACATGATTGTTAGCTGCTTTCTAGCAAAACTCAGTTCTCCTGCACTCCTACACAACATGACTTGTAATAACTAGGCAGGACATAGGTGAGCTGTGTTTGTTGCCAGCTGCTGACAGATGAGTGATACAAAACTTCAAATTCTGCTCTGCTAATGCATATGACTGAAGATAATCCTCTGCCATATACATCAAGACAGCAGTATTTGCAGTTTCACATCACTGATTTCTCAGAAGCAGGCAACAATTGTCTCAGCTTTGCACTGCCAAGCTCCATTCTGGAGGAGTGCAGGGGAGTTGAGCTCTGAGAGAAACTAGCTAACAATAATTTAAAGCCACACAGGCCATCTCTTCAAGCTAGGTTTTATTTTCAACGCTAGGGTGTTTCAGAGAAAAAATAAACCGGCTGGAACTTTGCATTCACGCTTATTCATACTGCCTGTGTGCCTGGAGTGATGGGTATCCTTTAAACCAGCAAAAAGATCAGATACTACATAATAAATGTTCGATGGAACTGGGAATTCCTGCAATTGAATCGTTTCCTAATTAATTGCTACACCGTACCAGAACACTAGAGAAAAGAATAGGTAAGAGACGAGTATAGGATTCCTTCATCTTATAATAGGTGATGACATTTTTGTTCTTTAGCATTGTAATAACATATAGTGGTGGGTTCGTGGGCAAATAAGTTGGAAAGGGGATGATATCCTAGTGAATAAATGGAGCCACACAACATTGGTCCAAAAAATTACATTTTTATTCTCATTTGCACAAGGAAAGACTAGAAGCAATGGGATGAAACTGAATGGGAGGAGACACAGATTAGATATTAGAAAAAACTTTTTGACAGCGTGATCAGTGAGTGGAACAGGCTGCCATGAGAGGTGGTGAGTTCTCCTTCAATGGAAGTCTTCAAACAGAGGCTGGACAGACACCTGTCTGGGGTGATTTAGTGAATCCTGCTTTGAGCAGGGGGTTGGACCAGGTGACGCAGAAGGTCCCTTCCAACTCTAACATTCTATGATCCACACAATAAAGCTGTAAATTCTCTCATATCCATCACTACGGATTTTCCATTAATCTAAACTGGATTGTCAGGTATGAAAACTGTTATTTTAGTAAGACCTACTATTAGTCCTAATGGGCTTAATGTAGAGGCATACAATGGAATCATATGTCAACAATCAGCTATTCTTGTAACCCCTACGAATGGTTGAAGTCAGACAGAAGACAGCCTTAGAATCAATTTAGCAGTTACATGCCTTATGTTCCCCATCAATACAAGGGGCACAAAACACCTGAAAAGTCAGTATAAAACCACTAGACCCCAAGAACTAAGGTACAAAATCATCCAACTCCCAGGGTCTGTTGGGTAAAACCATTGTAGATCAGAGACAAATACACCAGACTAACAAAGCTGTGGAATCCAAACCACTAATCATTGAAGAGTCGAGTAGCAACCTAGTGGACAGTGCAGAAGAGGCTTTAAATTCCCAAATACTAAGCAATAATTAAGAAAACACTGGACAATGGCTACACAGCACTGGCCAGTAGGCACTAAGCATTAAACGGTGCCTTGCCTCTTCAGCCAGTTTTTAGTTTCACTCTTCGATTTTTCATTCCTCTTCTTCCAAAAACCATAACTTTTTAAGTTTATCATCTACATATGTGGTCAAAATTGTTGGTACCCCTCGTTTAATGACAGAAAAACCCACAATGGTCACAGAAATAACTTGAATCTGACAAAAGCAATAAATAATCTATGAAAATTACGAAATGAAAATCAGACATTGCCTTTCAACCATGCTTCCATAGAATTAAAAAAAAATAAAACTCATGAAATAGGCCTGGACAGAAATGATGGTACCCCTGAAAATAATGTGACAAAAGGGACATGTTAAAGGGACATTGTCACCTGAATTTGGAGGGAACAATCTTCAGCCATGGAGGCGGGGTTTTTGGGTGTTTGATTCACCCTTTCCTTACCCGCTGGCTGCATGCTGGCTGCAATATTGGATTGAAGTTCATTCTCTGTCCTCCATAGTACACGCCTGCGCAAGGCAATCTTGCCTTGTGCAGGCATCTACTACGGAGAACAGAGAATGAACTTCAATCCAATATTGCAGCCAGCATGCAGCCGGCGGGTAAGGAATGGGTGAATCAAAAACCCCAAAACCCCGCCTCCATGGCTGAAGATTGTTCCCTCCAAATTCAGGTGACAGTGTCCCTTTAAATCACAGTGTGTCCACTAACTAGCATCACAGGTGTCTACAATCTTGGAATCAGTGAGTGGCCTGTATATAGGGCTACAGATACTCACTGGGCTATTTGCTGACATGGTGTCCTGAGGAAGCAAAGGAAAGACTTGTCTCAGAATAGATTGAAACTTATAGACAAACATGTTAAAGGTAAAAGTTATAAGACCTTCTCCAAGCAGCTTGGTGTTCCTCTGACTACAGTTGCACATATTATTCAGAAATTTAAGATCCATGGGACAGTAGCCAACCTCCCTGGATGTGGCCGCAGGAGGAATATTGATGACAAAACAAAGAGAAGGGTAATACGAATGGTAACAAAAGAGCCCAGAAAAACTTCTAACAGATTAAAGGTGAACTTCAAGCTCAAGGAACATCAGTGTTAGATCACACCATCCATCGTTGTATGAGCCAAAGTGTACTTCATGGGAAACGACCAAGGAGGACACCATTGTTTACTAGGGACCGTTCATGTCTGACTAATCTGATCAGCTTCTTGAAGAGGTAAGTTCCGTACTGGACCAAGGGAACCGAGTAGATGTAGAGTATATGGACTTTTCAAAAGCTTTTGATACGGTGCCCCACAAAAGGTTGATACATAAAATGAGAATAATGGGGATAAGGGAAAATATGTGTAAGTGGGTTGAGAGCTGGCTCAGGATAGGAAACAAAGGGTGGTTATTAATGGAACACACTCGGACTGGGTTGCGGTTAGCAGTGGGGTACCACAGGGGTCAGTATTGGGCCCTCTTCTTTTTAACATATTTATTAATGACCTTGTAGGGGGCATTCAGAGTAGAATTTCAATATTTGCAGATGACACTGAACTCTGCAGGGTAATCAATTCAGGGGAGGACAAGTTTATATTACAGGATGATTTATGTAAACTAGAAGCTTGGGCTGATAAATGGCAAATGAGCTTTAATGGGGATAAATGTAAGGTCATGCACTTGGGTAGAAGTAATAAGATGTATAATTATGTGCTTAAAGGTACCTTCATACTAAATGATATCGCTAGCGATCCGTGACGTTGCAGCGTCCTCGTTCAGTTTGACACGCAGCATCGATCAGAATCCTGCTGTGATGTCGTTGGTCGGGGCTAGAAGGCCAGCACTTTCTTTGGTCGCTGGCTCTCCCGCTGACATCGCTGAATCGATGTGTGTGACACCGATTCAGCGATGTCTTCGCTGGTAACCAGGGTAAACATCGGGTTACTAAGCGCAGGGCCGCGCTTAGTAACCCGATGTTTACCCTGGTTACCATCCTAAAAGTAAAAAAAAACAAACGCTTCATACTTACCTTCGGCTGTCTGTCCCCGGCGCTGTGCTTTCCTGCACTCACTGTGAGCACAGCGGCCAGAAAGCAGAGCGGTGACGTCACCACTCTGCTTTCCGGCCGCTGTGCTCACAGCCAGTACAGAGAAGCACAGCGCCGGGGACAGACAGCGGAAGGTAAGTATGAAGCGTTTGTTTTTTTTTACTTTTAGGATGGTATCCAGGGTTAACATCGGGTTACTAAGCGCGGCCCTGTGCTTAGTAACCCGATGTTTACCCTGGTTACCGGCATCGTTGGTCGCTGGAGAGCGGTCTGTGTGACAGCTCTCCAGCGACCAAACAGCGACGCTGCAGCGATCCGGATCGTTGTCTGGATCGCTGCAGCGTCGTTTAGTGTGAAGGTACCTTAATTCTAAAACTCTGGGCAAAACCGTCAATGAAAAAGACCTGTGTGTATGGGTGGATGACAAACTCATATTCAGTGGCCAGTATCAGGCAGCTGCTACTAAGGCAAATAAAATAATGGGATGCATTAAAAGAGGCATAGATGCTCATGAGGAGAACATAATTTTACCTCTATACAAGTCACTAGTTCGACCACACTTAGAATACTGTGCACAGTTCTGGTCTCCGGTGTATAAGAAAGACATAGCTGAACTAGAGCGGGTGCAGAGAAGAGCGACCAAGGTTATTAGAGGACTGGGGGGTCTGCAATACCAAGATAGGTTATTAGTCTTGGGGCTATTTAGTTTGGAAAAACGAAGACTAAGGGGTGATCTTATTTTAATGTATAAATATATGAGGGGACAGTACAAAGACCTTTCTGATGATCTTTTTAATCATAGACCTGAGACAGGGACAAGGGGGCATCCTCTACGTCTGGAGGAAAGAAGGTTTAGGCATAATAACAGACGCAGATTCTTTACTGTAAGAGCAGTGAGACTATGGAACTCTCTGCCGTATGATGTTGTAATGAGTGATTCATTACTTAAATTTAGGAGGGGACTGGATATCTTTCTGGAAAAGTATAATGTTACAGGGTATATATACTAGATTCCTTGATAGGGCGTTGATCCAGGGAATTAGTCTGATTGCCGTATGTGGAGTCAGGAAGGAATTTTTTACCCCAATGTGGAGCTTACTCTTTGCCACATGGGGTTTTTTTTTTGCCTTCCTCTGGATCAACATGTTAGGGCATGTTAGGTTAGGCTATGGGTTGAACTAGATGGACTTAAAGTCTTCCTTCAACCTTAACCCCTTTCTGACATCTGACGTACTATCCCGTCGAGGTGGGGTGGGCCCGTATGACCACCGACGGGATAGTGTTATGATTTGGTGGCCTAGGAGCAGCATGAGACGTACTCTGGAGAAGGTGGTACCTGTACTGACCGCAAACCCTGAACTTAGCAGCGCAACCAGAAGTAGCCGTGGGGGGTACCTAACACTCCCTAGACCCCTCGACACAGCCTAAGAACTAACTTCCCCTAAAGACAGAAACAGGAAACCTATCTTGCCTCACAGAAAATCCCCAAAGGATAGACAGCCCCCCACAAATATTGACTGTGAGAGGAGAGGGAAATAACATACGCAGACATGAAATCAGGATTTAGCATAGGAGGCCATACTAGCTAAAAAGTAAGAATAGGACAGAGTACTATGTGGTCAGTATTAAAACACTAGAAAATATCCACCACAGAAAATACAAATCACCACATCTGACTAAAGACATGGAGGGTATATCTGCATCTCCAGAGAGACAGCTTGGCTGCAAAAAATCCTTCACAGACAAAGCTGGAAAAGACAAAACATGAAATTGCACAGAACTATAAGGTCCACAGCAGGTGGACAGCAAAAACAAAGCCAGGACTTATCTTTGTAGAAAAGCACAGCAAACAGGAGAGACCAGAAGGGATGTGAATCCTCCAAAAACAATGGACAACTGGCACTGACTAAAGGATCAAGCAGGACTAAATTGCTGAGTCCAAATTGAACACACCTGATAAATGCTGCGATCCACAGACAGCAGCACTGCCACTCATAACCACCGGAGGGAGCCCAAGAGCAGAATTCACAACAGTACCCCCCCCCCCTTGAGGAGGGGTCACCGAACCCTCACCGGAGCCCCCAGGCCAATCAGGACGAGCCAAATGAAAGGCACGAACCAAATCGTCAGCATGAACATCGGAGGCAACAACCCAAGAATTATCCTCCTGGCCATAACCCTTCCATTTGACCAGATACTGAAGCTCCCGCCTCGAAAAACGAGAATCCAAAATCTTCTCAACCACATACTCCAACTCCCCATCAATCAACACCGGAGCCGGAGGATCAACAGAGGGAACAACGGGCACCACATACTTCCGCAACAAAGATCTATGGAAAACATTATGGATGGAAAAAGAGGCCGGAACGGCCAAACGAAAAGACACTGGATTGATAACCTCAGAAATCCTATAAGGACCAATAAACCGAGGCTTGAACTTAGGGGAAGAAACCTTCATAGGAATATGACGGGAAGACAACCAGACCAAATCCCCAACCCGAATGCCGGGAACCAACACACCGACGACGGTAAGCAAAACGCTGAGCCACCTCCTGAGACAACACCAAATTGTCCACCACATGAGCCCAAATCTGCTGCAGCCTGTCAACCACATAATCCACACCAGGACAATTAGAAGGCTCAACCTGCCCTGAAGAAAAACGAGGATGAAAACCAAAATTACAAAAAAAAGGCGAAACCAAGGTAGCAGAACTAGCCCGAATATTAAGGGCAAACTCGGCCAATGGCAAGAAAGCCACCCAATCATCCTGATCAGCAGACACAAAGCATCTCAAATAAGTCTCCAAAGTCTGATTAGTTCGCTCGGTTTGGCCATTTGTCTGAGGGTGAAATGCGGAAGAAAAAGACAAATCAATGCCCAGCCTAGCACAAAAGGCCCGCCAAAACCTAGAAACAAACTGGGAACCTCTATCGGACACAATATTCTCCGGAATGCCATGCAAACGAACCACATGCTGAAAAAACAACGGAACCAAATCAGAAGAGGAAGGCAATTTAGGCAAAGGTACCAAATGAACCATCTTAGAAAACCGGTCACAAACCACCCAGATAACAGACATCCTCTGGGAAACCGGAAGCTCTGAAATAAAATCCATAGAAATATGCGTCCAAGGTCTCTCAGGGACCGGCAAAGGCAGAAGCAACCCACTAGCGCGGGAACAGCAAGGCTTAGCCCGTGCACAAATCCCACAGGACTGCACAAAAGAACGCACATCCCACGACAAAGAAGGCCACCAAAAGGACCTACCAACCAAATCTTTGGTACCAAAAATCCCAGGATGGCCAGCCAACACAGAACAATGAACCTCAGAAATCACTTTACTAGTCCATCTATCAGGAACAAACAGTTTCCCCACTGGACATCGGTCAGGTTTATTAGCCTGAAATTCCTGAAGAACCCGTCGTAAATCAGAGGAGATGGCAGAAAGAATCACCCCTTTTCCTTCAGAATGCCGACCGGCTCAAAAACCACAGGGGAATCGGGCAAAAAAACTCCTAGAGAGGGCATCCGCCTTAACATTCTTAGTACCAGGAATGTACGAGACCACAAAATCAAAACGGGAGAAAAACAGGGACCATCAAGCCAGTCTAGGATTCAGCCGTTTGGCAGACTCGAGGTAAATCAGATTCTTATGATCGGTCAGGACCACAATACGGTGCTTGGCCCCCTCAAGCCAATGTCGCCACTCCTCAAATGCCAACTTCATAGCCAACAACTCCCGATTGCCGACATCATAATTGCGTTCCGCAGGTGAAAACTTCCGAGAAAAGAAGGCACACGGTTTCATCAAGGAACCATCAGAATTCCTCTGAGACAAAACGGCCCCTGCCCCAATCTCAGACGCGTCAACCTCAACCTGAAATGGAAGAGAAACATCCGGCTGATGCAACACAGGGGCAGAAGTAAATTGGCGTTTAAGCTCCTGAAAGGCAGAAACAGCCGCGGAGGACCAATTCGTCACATCAGCGCCTTTCTTCGTCAAATCGGTCAGAGGTTTAACCACACTGGAGAAGTTGGCAATGAAACGACGATAAAAATTAGCAAAGCCCAAGAATTTCTGAAAGCTCTTCACAGATGTGGGCTGAATCCAATCATGAATGGCCTGAACCTTAACCGGATCCATTTCTATAGATGAGGGAGAAAAAATGAAGCCCAAAAAAGAAAGCTTCTGCACTCCAAAGAGGCACTTTGACCCCTTCACAAATAAAGCATTATTACGGAGGATCTGAAATACCATCCTGACCTGTTTCACATGAGACTCCCAATCATCGGAAAAAATCAAAATATCATCCAAATATACAACCATGAATTTATCAAGATAACTCCGAAAGATATCATGCATGAAGGAAAGGATTGGAACACAGATGGGGCATTAGAGAGTCTGAATGGCATCACAAGGTATTCAAAATGGCCTTCGGGCGTATTAAATGCAGTTTTCCATTCGTCACCCTGCTTAATACGAATAAGATTATATACCCCTCGAAGGTCAATCTTTGTAAACCAGCTAGCCCCCTTAATCCTAGCAAACAAATCAGTAAGCAAAGGCAAAGGGTATTGAAATTTGACCGTGATCTTATTCAAGAGGCGATAATCAATACAGGGTCTCAAGGAGCCATCCTTCTTGGCAACAAAAAAAAAACCTGCTCCCAATGGTGAAGAAGATGGCCGAATATGCCCCTTCTCCAAAGACTCCTTAATATAGCTCCGCATGGCGGCATGTTCTGGCACAGACAGGTTGAAAAGTTGGCCCTTAGGGAACTTACAACCTGGAATCAAGTCAATAGCACAATCACAGTCCCTATGCGGTGGAAGGGAACTGGATTTGGGCTCATCGAATACATCCTGGAAATCTGACAAAAACTCAGGAATTTCAGAAGAGGGGGAAGAGGAAATTGACATCAAAGGAACGTGACCATGAACCCCCTGACAACCCCAACTACTCACAAACATAGATCTCCAATCTAACACCGGATTATGTACCTGTAACCATGGAAAACCCAGCACAATATCATCATGCAAATTATGCAACACCAGAAAACGACAATCTTCCTGATGGGCTGGCGCCATGCGCATGGTCAGCTGTGTCCAAAACTGAGGTTTATTTTTAGCCAATGGTGTAGCATCAATGCCCCTTAAAGGAATAGGTTTCTGCAAAGGCTGCAAGGGGAAACCACAACGTCTGGCAAATTCTAAGTCCATTAAGTTCAGAGCGGCGCCTCAATCCACAAATGCCATGACAGAAAATGATGATAATGAGCAGATCAAGGACACAGATAACAGAAATTTAGGTTGTACAGTACTGATGGTAAATGAACTGGCGATCCTCTTTGTCCGCTTAGGGCAGACAGAAATGACATGAGAAGCATCGCCACAACAATAACACAACCTATTCTGACGTCTGAAACCTTGTCGTTCCGTTCTAGACAGAATCCTATCACACTGCATAGGCTCAGGGCTCCGCTCAGAGGACAACGCCACAGTGTGCACAACTCTGCGCTCGCGCAAGCGCCGACCAATCTGAATGGCCAGAGACATAGAATCACTCAGACCAGATGGCATGGGGAACCCCACCATAACATCTTTAACGGATTCAGAAAGACCCTTTCTGAAAATTGCCGCCAAGGCATCCTCATTCCATTTAGTCAGTACAGACCATTTTCTAAATTTCTGGCAATACGATTCTGCCGCTTCTTGACCTTGACACAGGGCCAACAAGATTTTCTCAGCCTGATCCACAGAATTAGGCTCATCATACAACAACCCCAATGCCTGAAAGAAAGAATCAACATTAAGCAAAGCAGGATTGCCAGTTTCCAGGGAAAATGCCCAATCATGTGGGTCACCACGCAGCAGGGATATGATGATTTTAACCTGCTGAATGGGATCACCAGAAGACCGGGGTCTCAATGCAAAAAACAGTTTACAGTTATTTTTGAAACTCAAAAATTTGGATCTATCACCAAAGAATAAATCAGGAGTGGGAATCTTAGGTTCTAAGGCAGGAGTCTGAACAATATAATCTGAAATACCCTGTACCCTAGCAGCAAGCTGATCCACCTGAGAAACTAACTCGTGAACATTCATGTTATTACTAGGTTCCGTAGCCAGCCGGAGATTAAGAGGGAGGAAAAGACAAAACAGGCTAAGGAAAAAAAAATGGCTCAAAACCTTTCCTCCCTTCTTCTGAGATGCAATTAACTCATTGTTGGCCAGTTGTACTCTTATGATCTGGTGGCCTAGGAGCAGCATGAGACGTACTCTGGAGAAGGTGGTACCTGTACTGACCGCAAACCCTGAACTTAGCAGCGCAACTAGAAGTAGCCGTGGGGGGTACCTAACACTCCCTAGACCCCTCGACACAGCCTAAGAACTAACTTCCCCTAAAGACAGAAACAGGAAACCTATCTTGCCTCAGAGAAAATCCCCAAAGGATAGACAGCCCCCCACAAATATTGACTGTGAGAGGAGAGGGAAATAACATACACAGACATGAAATCAGGATTTAGCATAGGAGGCCATACTAGCTAAAAAGTAAGAATAGGACAGAGTACTATGCGGTCAGTATTAAAACACTAGAAAATATCCACCACAGAAAATACAAATCACCACATCTGACTAAAGACATGGAGGGTATATCTGCATCTCCAGAGACACAGCTTGGCTGCAAAAAATCCTTCACAGACAAAGCTGGAAAAGACAAAACATGAAAATGCACAGAACTATAAGGTCCACAGCAGGTGGACAGCAAAAACAAAGCCAGGACTTATCTTTGTAGAAAAGCACAGCAAACAGGAGAGACCAGAAGGGATGTGAATCCTCCAAAAACAATGGGCAACTGGCACTGACTAAAGGATCAAGCAGGACTAAATTGCTGAGTCCAAATTGAACACACCTGATAAATGCTGCGATCCACAGACAGCAGCACTACCACTCATAACCACCGGAGGGAGCCCAAGAGCAGAATTCACAACAGGATAGTATGTCATAGCGATCGGCCGCGCTCACTGGGGGAGCGCGGCCGATCTCGGCCTTGTGTCAGTTGACTATCGCAGCTGACATCCGGCACAATGTGCCAGGAGCAGTCACGGACCGCTCCCGGCATATTAACCCCCGGCACACCGCGATCAAACATGATCGCGGTGTGCCGGTAGTATAGGGAAGCATCGCGCAGGGAGAGGGCTCCCTGCGGGCTTCCCTGAGACTCCCACAGCAACGCGATGTGATCGCGTTGCTGCGAAGGTCTCTTACCTCCTCCTTCTCCTTGCAGGCTCGGATCCAAGATGGCCGCAGCATCCGGGTCCTGCAGGGAGGGAGGTGGCTTCACAGCACCTGCTCAGAGCAGGCACTGTGAAGCCTGCAGCTGTGCATGTCAGATCGCTGATCTGACACACTGCACAGCAAAGTGTCAGATCAGCGATATTACACTATAACATGATGCTCCCCCCCACCCCCCGGGCAATGTTATAGTGTAAAAAAAAAAATATTCACATGTGTAAAAAAAATTTTAAAAGTTCCCCCCAAAATTCCCCCCCCCAAAAAAAATATTATTCCTATAAATACATTTCATTATCTAAATAAAAAAAAACAATAAAAGTACACATGTTTAGTATCGCCACGTCCATAACGACCCTACCTATAAAACTGTCCCGCTAGTTAACCCCTTCAGTGAACGCGGTAAAAAAAAAAGAGGTAAAAAACGCTTTATTATCATACCGCCAAACAAAAAGTGGAATAACACGTGATCAAAAAGACCGAAATAAATAACCATGGTACCGCTGAAAACGTCATCTTGTCCCGCAAAAAAAGAGCCGCCATACAGCATCATCAGCAAAAAAATAAAAAAGTTATAGTCCTCAGAATAAAGTGATGCAAAAATAACTATTTTTTCTATAAAATAGTTTTTATCGTATAAAAGCTCCAAAAGATTAAAAAAATGATATAAATGAGGTATCGCTGTAATCGTACTGACCCGAAGAATAAAACTGCTTTATCCATTTTACCAAATGCGGAACGGTATAAACGCCTCCCCCAAAAGAAATTCATGAATAGCTGGTTTTTGGTCATTCTGCCTCACAAAAAACGTAATAAAAAACGATCAAAAATTGTCACGTGCCCGAAAATGTTACTAATAAAAACATCAACTTGTCCCCGCAAAAAACAAGACCTCACATGACTCTGTGGACCAAAATATGGAAAATTATAGCTCTCAAAATGTGGTAGCACAAAAAATATTTTTTGCAATAAAAAGCGTCTTTCAGTGTGTGACGGCTGCCAATCATAAAAATCCGCTAAATAACCCGCTATAAAAGTAAATCAAACCCCCCTTCATCACCCCCTTAATTAGGGAAAAATTAGAAAATTTAAAAAAATGTATTTATTTCCATTTTCCCATTAGGGCTAGGGTTAGGGCTAGGGTTAGGGTTAGGGCTAGGGTTAGGGTTAGGGTTAGGGTTAGCATCCGATCTCAATTCCAGCTAATTCTGCGTTAAAAAAGTAAAACAGTGCTCCTTCCCTTCCAAGCTCTCCCGTGTGCCCAAACAGGGGTTTACTCCAACATCTGGGGTATCAGCGTACTCAGGACAAATTGGACAGCAACTTTTGGGGTCCTATTTCTCCTGTTACCCTTGGGAAAATACAAAACTGGGGGCGAAAAAAATTTTTTTCGTGGGAAAAAAAGATTTTTTATTTTCACGGCTCTGCGTTATAAACTGTAGTGAAACACTTGGGGGTTCAAAGTTCTCACAACACTTCTAGATAAGTTCCTTGGGGGGTCTAGTTTCCAATATGGGGTCACTTGTGTGGGTTTCTACTGTTTAGGCACATTAGGGGCTCTGCAAACGCAATGTGACGCCTGCAGACCATTCCATCTAAGTCTGCATTCCAAATGGCGCTCCTTCCCTTCCGAGCTCTCCCATGCGCCCAAACGGTGGTTCCCCTCCACATATGGGGTATCAGTGTACTCAGGACAAATTGGACAACAACTTTTGGGGTCCTATTTCTCCTGTTACCCTTGGGAAAATACAAAACTGGGGGCTAAAAAATAATTTTTGTGGAAAAAAAAAGATTTTTTATTTTCACGACTCTGCGTTATAAACTGTAGTGAAACACTTGGGGGTTCAAAGCTCTCACAACACACCTAGATGAGTTCCTTAGGGGGTCTACTTTCCAAAATAGTGTCACTTGTGGGGGGTTTCAATGTTTAGGCACATCAGTGGCTCTCTAAACGCAACATGGCGTCCCATCTCAATTCCAGTCAATTTTGCATTGAAAAGTCAAATGGCGCTCTTTCCCTTCCGAGCTCTGCCATGCGCCCAAACAGCGGTTTACCCCCACATATAGGGTATCAGCGTACTCAGGACAAATTGTGCAACTACTTTTGTGGTCCAATTTCTTCTCTTACCCTTGAGAAAATAAAAGATTGGGGGCGAAAAGATCATTTTTGTGAAAAAATATGATTTTTTATTTTTATGGCTCTGCATTATAAACTTCTGTGAAGCACTTGGTGGGTCAAAGTGCTCACCACACATCTAGATAAGTTCCTTAGAGGGTCTACTTTCCAAAATGGTGTCACTTGTGGGGGGTTTCAATGTTTAGGCACATCAGTGGCTCTCCAAACGCAACATGGCGTCCCATCTCAATTCCTGTCAATTTTGCATTGAAAAGTCAAATGGCGCTCCTTCCCTTCCGAGCTCTGCCATGCGCCCAAACAGTGGTTTACCCCCACATATGGGGTATCAGCGTACTCAGGACAAATTTTACAACAACGTTTGTGGTCCAATTTCTTCTCTTACCCATGGGAAAATAAAAAATTGGGGGTGAAAACATCATTTTTGTGAAAAAATATGATTTTTTATTTTTACGGCTCTGCATTATAAACTTCTGTGAAGCACTTGGAGGGTCAAAGTGCTCACCACACATCTAGATAAGTTCCTTAAGGGGGTCTTCTTTCCAAAATGGTGTCACTTGTGGGGGGTTTCAATGTTTAGGCACAACAGGGGCTCTCCAAACGCAACATGGTGTCCCATCTCAATTCCAGTCAATTTTGCATTGAAAAGTCACATGGCGCTCCTTCCCTTCCGAGCTCTGCCATGCGCCCAAACAGTGGTTTACCCCCACATATGGGGTATCAGCGTACTCAGGACAAATTTTCCAACGTTTGTGGTCCAATTTCTTCTCTTACCCATGGGAAAATAAAAAATTGGGGGCGAAAATATCATTTTTGTGAAAAAATATGATTTTTTATTTTTACGGCTCTGCATTATAAACTTCTGTGAAGCACTTGGAAGGTCAAAGTGCTCACCACACATCTAGATAAGTTCCTTAAGGGGGTCTTCTTTCCAAAATGGTGTCACTTGTGGGGGGTTTCAATGTTTAGGCACAACAGGGGCTCTCCAAACGCAACATGGCGTCCCATCTCAATTCCAGTCAATTTTGCATTGAAAAGTCACATGGCGCTCCTTCCCTTCCGAGCTCTGCCATGCGCCCAAACAGTGGTTTACCCCCACATATGGGGTATCAGCGTACTCAGGACAAATTTTCCAACAACATTTTGGGTCCATTTTCTCCTGTTACTCTTGGTAAAATAAAACAAATTGGAGCTGAATTAAATTTTTTGTGAAAAAGAGTTAAATGTTCATTTTTATTTAAACATTCGAAAAATTCCTGTGAAACACCTGAAGGGTTAATAAACTTCTTGAATGGTTTTGAGCACCTTGAGGGGTGCAGTTTTTAGAATGGTGTCACACTTGGTTATTTTCTATCATATAGACTCCTCAAATGACTTCAAATGAGATGTGGTCCCTAAAAAAATATGGTGTTGTAAAAATTAGAAATTGCTGGTCAACTTTTAACCCTTATAACTCCCTAACAAAAAAAAAATTTGGTTCCAAAATTGTGCTGATGTAAAGTAGACATGTGGGAAATGTTACTTATTAAGTATTTTGTGTGACATATCTCTGTGATTTAATTGCATAAAAATTCAAAGTTGGAAAATTGCAAAATTTTCAAAAAAATTTTCAAAATTTTTTAAATTTTTGCAAAATTTCCGTTTTTTTCATAAATAAATGCAGGTAATATCAAAGAAATTTTACCACTATCATGAAGTACAATATGTCATGAGAAAACAGTGTCAGAATCACCGGGATTGGTTGAAGCGTTCCAGAGTTATAACCTCATAAAGGGACAGTGGTCAGAATTGTAAAAATTGGCCTGGTCATTAACGTGCAAACCACCCTTGGGGGTAAAGGGGTTAATAACTATGTAACTATGTAATTGTTGGAAAAAAAATCATAAAAAAGCCAGACTGGAATTTGCCAAACTACATGTTAACAAGCCACAAAGCTTATGGGAGAATGTTCTATGGACAGATGAGGCAAAAATTGAGCTTTTTGGCAAGGCACATCAGCTCTATGTTCACAGACGGAAAAATGAAGCATATCAAGAAAAGAACACTGTCCCTACTGTGAAACAAGGAGGAGGTTCTGTCATGTTCTGAGGCTGCTTTGCTGCATCTGGCACAGGGTGTCTAGAATCTGTGCAGGGTACAATGAAATCTCAAGACTATCAAGGGATCCTAGAGAGAAATGTGCTGCCCAGTGTCAGAAAGCTTGGTCTCAGTTGCAAGTCATGGGTCCTGCAAAGAATAATGACCCAAAACACACATCTAAAAATACCCAAGAATGGCTAAGAGGAAAACATTGGACTATTCTAAAGTGGCCTTCTATATGAGACCTGACCTAAATCATATCGAGCATCTTTGGGAAGAGCTGAAACATGCAGTCTGGAAAAGGCAACCTTCAAACACGAGACATCTGGAGCAGTTTGCTCTTGAGGAGTGGGCCAAAATACCTGTCGAGAGGAGCAGAAGTCTCACTGACAGTTACAGGAATCGTTTGATTGCAGTGATTGCCTCAAAAGGTTGTGCAACAAAATATTAAATTAAGGGTACCATCATTTCTGTCCAGGCCTATTTAATGAGTTTTATTTTATTTTTTTAATTCTGTGGAAACTTGGTTGAAAAGTAATGTCTGACTTTCATTTGTTCATTTTCATAGATTTTTTATTTATATTTACTTTTGTCAGATTCAAGCTATTTCTGTGAACATTGTGGGTTTTTCTGTCTTTAAACGATGGGTACCAACAATTTTGACCACGTGTGTACATAGCTGTATGAGGGTGGCTTCCTTTTTTGTGGGATAAGTGGCTGTTTTGAATGACACCATCCATTTGACTATACAGTGTACTGAAAAAATGGGGAAAAAATTCCAAGTGTGGTGCTATGGTGAAAAGAATGCAATACTATTTTTACAGTATTCATTGCACGGTAAAAATGACATGGAACCAAGAGTCTCCAGGTCAGTATGATTACCGCAAAACTAAATTTGTTTTACATTTAAGTAATAAAACATTTTTCTGGTACTGAGCTGTGTGAGGGATTTTGTTTTTGCATGGCGAATAGACGGTTCTATTGTTGTCAATAGATAGCTATTGTCCAACAGTCTTTTAATATATATTGGGGTGGTCATGGAGATATAGCTATTGGCTGACAGTCATCTAATATGTGCTAGGGAGGGCATGGAGAGATAATTATTGGTCAACAGCCAATTAAAAAGGACCTTTTGCTCCAAAGTGAGTATGTTAAACTGGACACACAATGTAATAGTGGCTTCATAATTGAATAAAGCATACAGCAGTTTTTATTTTTTTTTCTCATCTCCATTGCAGAGATATTAATTTGTAATGTTTACATTGTAATTTAGGGGGCATTAGCAATAATTCATGTCTCTGGGAGAAAAACAAAAATACGCCCCAGAGAAGGTTAGCCCTAGGTTTCTCCATGAGACATGTAACGACACACTCTTAAATGTGCTATAGGCATCAGAAACACATTGGTATCTGCTGTATGGACACATCGTGGATTTTTATCATGATTTAAAATGATTTCATCTCCGTGGAGCCGGATCCATCCTAAATTTTTCGTGTTGTTCCCGTCTTTGGTAGTGACGCTGTTCCGAACTCCGAAGGACTACAGGCTACCATGGTGAGTTAGCTCTTCCTCTTTACTTGCTTCTAATAACACACTGCCCGGGACTCTCTTCAACCAATCTCTCTGCTAGCATTAATGGTGTAGCATAGAGCAGAGCTATGTGTCATTGCCAATACCTCTTAGAGTTCTCACCTCATGGCAGTCAGTGTGGGGAGGAGGGGGAGTAGAGCAGAGCTATGTGTCAATGCCAACACTTCTTACAGTTCTGATCTTATGGCAGTCAGTGTGGGGAGGAGGGGGAGTAGAGCAGAGCTATGTGTCATTGCCAACACCTCTTAGAGCTCTCACCTCATGGCAGTCAGTGTGGGGAGGAGGGGGAGTAGAGCAGAGCTATGTGTCATTGCCAACACCTCTTAGAGCTCTCACCTCATGGCAGTCAGTGTGGGGAGGAGGGGGAGTAGAGCAGAACTATGTGTCATAGATCGTGGGAACTTTTCCTAGAAAGCCTGGGAGCTTTCTAGGTAAGTTCCCACGATCTATGAACATCCAGCAGAGGTCGCCTCACCGCAAATGAAGCTAAATATAGCTCATTGATCTATATTTAGACTCATTCCCCGGGGTTTTGCAGCGAGGAGTAGCATTGCATTAGCAAAGCTCCTTGCTGCAAAAGGTTTTAACCCCTTCAGAAGGATTTACATCGTTGGACGTTACAGATCTGCGGAGGGTAAGTATATTGTTGGTTTATTATGTTTTTTCTTTCACAGAACGAGGGTCTTCAGTGACTGGATTGGGCGTAGAATAAAATACTCCAACAACCATTGTTTTTATTTCATTAAAATAATTGTAAATAATGTGTTTGTGTTTTATTTAACCCTTTACTACAATTGGATTAATAATGGATAGGTGTCATAATTGACGCCTCTCCATTATTAATTAGGCTTAATGTCACCTTACAATAGCAAGGTGGCATTAACCCTTCATTACCCCATATCCCACCGCTACACGAGAATGGGAAGAGAGTGGCCAAGTGCCAGAATAGGCGCATCTTCCAGATGTGCCTGTTCTGGGGTGGCTGGGGGCAGATATTTTTAGCCAGGGGGGGGCCAATAACCATGGACCCTCTCCAGGCTATTAATATCTGCCCTCAGTCACTGGCTTTACTACTCTGGCGGAGAAAATTGCGCGGGAGCCCACGCCAATTTTTTCCGCCATTTAACCCTTTATTTAAAGAGCTAGAACGGCCAAATTTTGCAGATACACTCTACTGACATTAGTAGTGTGGAATCTGCAAAAAAAATGGAGAGAAGACATGGTTTACTGTATGTAAACCATGTCTCAAATCATGTCGGGTTTTATGAAGGAGAAAGAAAAAGCCGGTAATTGAATTACCGGCTTTCAAGCTGTATAGCGCTGGAAAAAATATTAATATATATACATATATGTGTCTAATGACATATATATATATATATATATATATATATAGACAGTATATATATATATTTTTTTCTTTTTGGGACACATGGATCATTTCTATAGCGGTATGTTGGTTTTGCAAGCCTGCGAGAAAACCACGCAGTACGGATGCCATACGGATTACATACGGAGGATGCCATGCGCAAAAAACGCTGACACACCCTGCCTACGGAGGAGCTACGGACCACTATTTTCGGGACATTTCAGCGTATTACGGCCGTAATATATGGACCGTATTTTCATACGCTGAGTGTGAAGCCGGCCTTAGAGTTCGCACCTTATGACAGTCAGTGTGGGGTGGAGGGGGAGTAGAGCAGAGCTATGTGTCATTGCCAACACCTCTTACAGTTCTCACCTCATGGCAGTCAGTGTGGGGAGGAGTAGAGCAGAGCTATGTGTCATTGCCAACACTTCTTACAGTTCTGATCTTATGGCAGTCTGTGTGGGGAGGAGGGGCAGTAGAGCAGAGCTATGCAGTCATTGCCAACACCTCTTAGGCCGGCGTCACACTGGCGTTTAAAACGGCCGAGTGCAATGCGATAAAAAATCGCATTGCACTCGGACCAATGTTAACATATGGGGCTGCTCCCAGCAGCCGACTTTTTGTCGGCCGTTTTCTTCGGTCCGAGACAATCGCAGCATGCTGCGATTGTCTCGGACCGAGGAAAAATCTCGCCTCACTCGCACCCATATAAGCCTATGGGTGCGATTGAGACAGCGCACACCACTCTGATATCATCCGAGTGATGTGCGCTATAAGCGGACCCCAGCAATGGAGGAGATGGAGAAATTCATTTCTCTGCCTCCTCCGCAGCTGTGCTCCGATCCTCCCGGTGCGAGAGAATCGGAGCACAGACGCATGACACTCGGCTCCTGCTCTGCTGCGAGAAGGAGCCGAGGGTCATTAGCATATCGCAAGTGTGACACCGGCCTTACAGTTCTCCCTTTATGGCAGTCAGTGTGGGGAGGAGGGGGAGTAGAGCAGAGCTATGTGTCACTGCCAACACCTCTTAGGCCGGCGTCACACACAGCGTAAAACAATACGGTCCGTATATTACGGCCGTAATACGCTGAAAAGTCCCCCAAAAAATGGTCCGTTGCTCCTCCGTAGGCAGGCTGTGTCAGCGTTTTTTGCGCATGGCATCCTCCGTATGTAATCCGTATGGCATCCGTACTGCGTGGTTTTCTCGCAGGCTTGCAAAACCAACATACCGCTATAGAAGTGATCCATGTGTCCCAAAAAGAAAAGAATATATATATATATATATATATATATATATATATATGTCAGTAGACACATATATGTATATATATTAATACTTATTCCAGCGCTATACAGCTTGAAAGCCGGTAATTCAATTACCGGCTTTTTCTTTCTCCTTCATAAAACCCGACATGATTTGAGACATGGTTTACATACAGTAAACCATGTCTTCTCTCCATTTTTTTTGCAGATTCCACACTACTAATGTCAGTAGTGTGTATCTGCAAAATTTGGCCGTTCTAGCTCTTAAAATAAAGGGTTAACTGGCGGAGAAAATTGCGCGGGAGCCGACGCCAATTTTTTCCGCCAGTTAACCCTTTATTTTAAGAGCTAGAACGGCCAAATTTTGCAGATACACACTACTGACATTAGTAGTGTGGAATCTGCAAAAAAAATGGAGAGAAGACATGGTTTACTGTATGTAAACCATGTCTCAAATCATGTCGGGTTTTATGAAGGAGAAGGAAAAAGCCGGTAATTGAATTACCGGCTTTCAAGCTGTATAGCGCTGGAATAAATATTAATATATATACATATATGTGTCTCACTGACATATATATATATATATACCTATTCTATGTGTACACATTTATTATATCTATTGGACTGTAAGCTGTCAGTGTGATTTTACTGTACACCGCACTGAATTACCGGCTTTTCTCTCTAACAGCGCTGCGTATTTCTCGCAAGTCACACTGCTTGTCCGTGTGTAATCCGTATTTTTCACGCTTCCATAGACTTTCATTGGCGTATTTCTTGCGCAGTACGGTGACAAACGCAGCATGCTGCGATTTTGTACGGCCGTAGAAAGCCGTATAATACTGATCAGTAAAATACGGCAAATAGGAGCAGGGGCATAGAGAATAATTGTGCCGTATTTTTTGCGAGTTTTACGGACGTAGATTCTGCGCTCTTACGTCCGTAAAACTCGCATGTGTGACGGCGGCCTTACAGTTCTGATCTTATGGCAGTCAGTGTGGGGAGGAGTAGAGAACTATGTGTCATTGCCAACACCTCTTCCAGTTCTCACCTCATGGCAGTCAGTGTGGGGTGTAGGAGAGCAGAGCTATGTGTCATTGCCAACACCTCTTCCAGTTCTCACCTCATGGCAGTCAGTGTGGGGTGTAGGAGAGCAGAGCTATGTGTCATTGCCAACACCTCTTACAGTTCTCACCTCATGGCAGTCAGTGTGGGGTGTAGGAGAGCAGAGCTATGTGTCATTGCCAACACCTCTTACAGTTCTGATCTTATGGTAGTCAGTGTGGGGAGGAGTAGAGAACTATGTGTCATTGCCAACACCTCTTCCAGTTCTCACCTCATGGCAGTCAGTGTGGGGTGTAGGAGAGCAGAGCTATGTGTCATTGCCAACACCTCTTACAGTTCTCACCTCATGGCAGTCAGTGTGAGGTGAAGGAGTAGAGCAGGGCTATGTCATTACAAACACCTCTTTCTACTCTCATCTGACAGTGCTCTCAGCTCTGAAGTACTCCTCCTTTCCCCACACTGACTGCCAGAGATCTGCAAGCGGTGTTTGCAATGACACATTGCTCTGCCATACTATTATGCACAGTAAAAGCGGGCTGTGAGGTCAGAGGAGAGCAGGGCTCTGTGTCATCACACGCCTTACAAGAGAAAGCCTTTGCATGCTCCTCTGGGGCCCTCTTCTTTTCCCCCTGCATGGTGTTGACCAATGAGAAGCAGCAGGAGGTGTCACATGCATTATACAGCCGCTGTGTATGACCAGCCTATAAAGGCCACTGGCAGACACACTATATGGGCCCTTTGCAGCCCAATAGCCCATTATAATGCACACTTCCACCCGCTTTGGCGGTACATGTGACCCCTCACTTCTTGGGCCCTGGTTACACCACTAATGACATGCCCGCCCCTGATAAGCGCAGTTCCCAGCAGGGAGATGCGTCACGCGAGGCTGACTGCGGGTGTCCCACGCTAGCAGCGCTGTAACAGGCGCACTTATGGCACAATGTCGGGCTGGGACAGTAATAACCCCATTTTTGCTGTGACAGTCGGTGACACGCGATGTACACACAGAGCATCACGGGTCACATGATCTGACGCAACCTTTCTCCAGGAACTTTTCGGTTGTCACTCTTGGAATGTTCCATGTGCCTTACCAGAAGGGGGGTAGTGGTAACATCCAATTCGTCTCCTAAGTGTCATAGAACGCCACGTTTAGCACAGTCGTAATTAGATAATAATATTGTTTCTGTCTCCAGCAATGTAATCAGCATTTTCCTCACCCTGGGAAGGAGTGGGAGAAGTTTGAGCACCCCTCTGTTACTGCACTAGTGGTGCGCTCCGGGGAACGTTCTATTCTGGTCTGCCCTTTTTGGGGCGCTGTAACGTCATCGCAGCTTGTTTGTGCCAGGGCTAGAGAGCGAGCGGCGGCGGCCGGGCCTGGGCTCCCGACACCGCTCTCCTCGTCTGTTCCTCCGTCCGCCTCAGCGAAGGCCATGTCCACCCCGGCCAGGAGGAGGCTCATGAGGGACTTCAAGAGGTGAGTAGGGCACAGCCTCCCTCCAACTTTCCCCGTGTTGTGCCCAGGCCTCCAGGTTGGGGCACAGTCAGTGGCTGGTTTGAGGGGAGTAAGCTGTGACCTCCCTTCGCACGGCCATGACATGTGGAGTCCCTGGTGACGTCCTGTGCCCCTGGTCAGACAGTGCGTCTTCTGTACAGCCGCGTCCTCACCTCCAGGCTTCCGTACAGTCCCAGCATGCCGTCCTGATGGTGAGAGGGCCACACATTCTGCTTGGTGGCCCCTCAGTGAAGCAGCAGGTGACAGCTGCCGCACCTGGACGTCTTTATTACCGCCGTCTTGGGCTCAGTTCACACTAGGAGTATTTGCTACTTTTTTTGCGCTGTATAAAAAATCCTTCTTATTGTTCCAGCAAAGCAGATGGGATTTCTCTTAACCTCCCAACCAAATAGTGTTTTTCTCCGCTGCACGTTTATAATTTATTTTGTGGTATATTATTATTATTATTATTCATTTTTATGGCGCCATTTATTCCATGGCGCTTTATAGACAAGTACAATAAACATGAGTAAACCAAGGCACACACAAGTACAGGAGGAGAGAGGACCCTGCCCGCGAGGGCTCACAGTCTACAGGGGTGAGGATACACTAGGAGAGGGTAGAGCTGGTCATGTGGTGGTTCAGTATACTGGGGATCACTGCAGGCTGTAGGCTTGTCGGAAGAGGTGGGTCTTCAGGTTCCTTTTTGAAGGTTTCCGTGGTAGGAGAGAGTCTGATGTGTTGTGGTAGAGAGTTCCAGAGTATGGGAGAAGCACGGGAGAAGTCTTGGATGCAGTTGTGGGAGGAAGAGATGAGAGGAGTAGAGTAGGAGATCATGAGATGATCAAAGGTTGCGTGTAGGTAAGTTACGGGAGACCATGTCACAGATGTATGGAGGAGTCAGATTGTGGATGGCTTTGTATGTCATTGTTAGTGTTTTGAACTGTAGCCTCTGGGCAATAGGAAGCCAGTGAAGGGCTTGGCATAGAGGAGAGGCTGGGGAATAGTGGGGAGACAGGTGGATTAGTCGGGCAGCAGAGTTTAGGACGGATTGGAGTGGTGCTAGAGGGGAGGCCAGAGAGTAGGAGGTTGCAGTAGTCGAGGCGGGAGATAAGGGCATGTACTAGTGTTTTTGTGGTTTCATGGTCAAGGAATGCACGGATCTGGAAAATGTTTTTGAGTTGGAATCGGCAAGAGGAGGCAAGGGCTTGGATATGTGGCTTGAAAGAGAGGGTAGAGTCAAGGATCAACCCGAGGCACCGAGCCTGTGGGATCGGCGAAAGTGATCAGCCATTGACATTAATGGATAGGTCGGGTGGAGGGGTAGAGTGAGGTGGGGGAAAGATGATGAATTCTGTTTTGTGCATTTTCAGTTTTAGAAAACGAGCAGAAGAGAAGGATGAAATAGCAGACAGACACTGTGGTATTTTGGTCAGTAAGGGAGGTCGGGTCCAGATAGGTAGATCTGCGTGTCATCAGCGTAGAGATGATATTGTAAACCGTGGATTCTATGAGCTGTCCCAGGCTGAAGGTGTAGATGGAGAAGAGTAGGGGTCCTAGAACTGAGCCTTGGGGAACACCAACAGACGGGGGCCGAGATGAGGAGGTGGTGTGGGAGAGGGAGACACTGAATGTCCGGTCTGTTAGATATGATGAGATCCAGGATAGGGCCAAGTCTGTTATGCCAAGAGATGAGAATCAGACTAGGTTCACATTGCGTTAGGGCAATCCGTTTAGCGCATAGCGCTAACGCAATGTCTTTATAGGGGTCGCGTTTGTAGTTCCCGTTAGCGCTGATCCCCAATCTGCGCTAGCGAGGAACGGACCTCGGACGCTGCAAGCAGCGTCCGAAGTCCGTCACAATATAATGGCACATCACTAGCGTGTGCCGAAAATGTCACGCGCTAGCGATGCTCTACAGAGAAAAATCACATTGCTGTCAATGGGTGCGCTAACGGGCTCGTTGCACGGCGTTAATTGCGACAATTTCTCCGTGCAACGCAGTGCGTTAGCCCATTAACGCAATGTGAACCTAGCCTAACAGGAGGGAGTGGTCTACAGTGTCGGAGGCAGAAGACAGGTCCAGGAGAAGGAGGACAGAGTAGTATCGCTTGCTCTTTGCGGTTAGTAGGTCATTGGTCACTTTAGTTAGGGCAGTTTCAGTTGAGTGATGTGTTCGGAAGCCAGATTGTAACCGGTCAAAGAGGGAGCAGGAGGAGAGGTGGGAGGACAGTTCAAGATGGACATGCTGTTCCAGTAGTTTTGAGGCATAAGGGAGAAGGGATATCGGGGGATAGCTGGACACAGAGGATGGGTCGAGGGAGGGTTTTTTGAGGATAGGTGTGATTGATGCGTGTTTGAAGGATGAGGGGAAGACTATGTTTGTAAGTGAGAGGTTGAAGAGTTGTGTTAGGGTTAGGATGAAGACTTTTGCGAGGTTAGGGATGAGGTGGGACCGGAGCGGGTCAAGGGTGCAAGTGGTTAGATGTGATCTTGATAGAAGGATGGAGAGCTGATCATCTGTCATGGTGGAGAAGCTGGCTTTGGAACAAGGCAGAGAAGTCAAGAGGAGAGGCATTGGAGGCTGCGGGCCAAAGCTTTGTCTGATGTTATCTATCTTCTGCTTAAAGAAAGAGGCAAATTCTTCAGCTAAAATGAGCGGGGAGGGAGGAGATGCTGGGGGACTGAGTAGAGAATTGAAAGTGTTGAAGAGCTGTTTAGGGTTGTGAGTCAGGGAGGATATGAGAGATGAGAAGTAAGTTTGTTTTGCGGCAGTGAGCACGGACTTGATGCTGGCGAGAGACTGCTTGTATGCAGTGAAGTGCTCAGCAGAACGAGATCTCTTCCATCGCCATTCCGCGACCCTGGAAGCCCTTCTCAGTTCTTTGGCCAGGCTGGTTAGCCAGGGCTGCCTGTTGATTCTACGAGTTTTGCTATGCATGAGTGGGGCGGCCGAATCGAGTGTTGCTGTTATTGTGGTGTTATAAAAAGAGGCAGCAGCATCTGTGTCATGGAAGGAAGCTATGTCTGTAAGAGGGAGAAGGGACTCAGAGAGTGATTGTAAATTGAGGTGTTTGAGATTTCTGCGAGGGTGAGTGAGTTTGTGGAGTGGAGGTTGCGCGCTAGGAGGGGAGAGAGAAGAAAATGTCAGTAGGTTGTGGTCAGACAGGGGGAGGGGTGAGTTAGTGAGATTAGTAAGGGAACAGAGGTGGGTGAAGATGAGGTCCAATGTGTGGCCATCTTTATGGGTGGCTGCAGATGACCAAAGGAGACAGTGAGCGATAAAAGTTGAGGCGGCTGAGGTGGAAGTGTCAATGGGGATATTGAAGTTACCCATGATGATAGTGGGGATGTCGGCTGAGAGGAAATGAAGTAGCCAGGTGGTGAAGTGGTCAAGAAAGGTGGAGATGGCTAGTTCTGGGGGGTGGTAGATGACAGCCAGCTGGAGATTGGAGGGGGAGTAGATGCGGACTGAGTGCACCTCGAACGAGGGAAGAGTAGCAGAGTGTGGTAGTGGAATTGGAGTAAAGGAGCAGGTATCGGACAGGAGCAAGGCAACTCCTCCACCACGTTTGTTGCTGGGGCGAGGGGTGTGAGAGGTGGAATCCACCATAGGGTACCGTTACACTATACGATTTACCAACGATCACGACCAGCGATACGACCTGGCCGTGATCGTTGGTTAGTCGTTGTGTGATCGCTGGAGAGCTTTCACACAGACAGCTCTCTCCAGGGACCAACGATGCCGAGGTCCCCGGGTAACCAGGGTAAACATCGGGTTACTAAGCGCAGGGCCGCGCTTAGTAACCCGATGTTTACCCTGGTTACCAGCGTAAAAAAACAAAACACTACATACTTACATTCAGGTGTCTGTCCCTTGCCGTCTGCTTCCCGCACTGACTGACTGCCGGCCGTAAAGTGAAAGAACAGCACAGCGCGCTGTGCTCTGCTTTCACTTTACGGCCGGCAGTCAGTCAGTGCGGGAAGCTGACGGCAAGGGACCTGACGGACACCGGAATGTAAGTATGTATTGTTTGTTTTTTTTTACATTTACGCTGGTAACCAGGATAAACATCGGGTTACTAAGTGCGGCCCTGCGC
Source organism: Ranitomeya imitator (assembly GCF_032444005.1). NCBI lineage: Eukaryota > Metazoa > Chordata > Amphibia > Anura > Dendrobatidae > Ranitomeya > Ranitomeya imitator. The sequence goes on from NC_091285.1 coordinate 81,262,682, forward strand.
TTAGTAACACAATGTTTACCCTGGTTACAAGCGAACGCATCGCTGGATCGGTGTCACACACACCGATCTAGCGATGACAGCGGGAGATCCAGCAACGAAAGAATGTTCCAAACGATTTGCTACGACGTACGATTCTCAGCAGGATCCCTGATCGCTGCTGCGTGTCAGACACAGTGATATCGTATGGATATCGCTGGAACGTCATGAATCGTACCGTCGTAGCGATCAAAATGGCACTGTGTGACGGTACCCATAGGAAAGAGCGGCTGGAGAGGCTGAGTCAGAGGGGGGTAAGCCAGGTTTCAGTGATGCTGAGAAAGGAGAGTTTGTTATTGATAAAGAGGTCGTGGATAAATGAGTTTCTTGCAGACAGAGCATGCGTACTATAGTGCTCCAGGTAGGAAAATTGGGGGATTGGGGGCTGGATGAATGGGTATGAGGTTACTGTGGCTGCGAAGACGTGTAGAGGATCATGGCAGGGGACTAGAAATGAGTGTGGGGATGTGATGAGGAGGGCCAGGATTTGGGGATATGTCGCCAGCAATGAGGAGCAGTAGACAGAGCGTTAGAAGGTGTGAGCTGGATAGGTCATGATGTGGCCGTGTGTGCCTGGAGAGAAAGGATTGTATGTGGGGGAATAGTTCTGTGGAGGAGGTGAGGTATAGATTTGTTTTATTTCTGGATTTTCCACACAGACGTGAATGAGATGAGGAATGTCCGCCGACAAAACCGTATATGCGCCTTCAGTGCGTCTGCAGCCGAAATTCAGTAAAGACACGTAATGCGCACATAACTGTGTCAATAATGTTTTATCAAAGCCAAGTAACAGGACGTATCGCCCGCAGCAGAAAGACCCTCGGCCTCTGAACATCGGGGTACATACTGAGAACGCCCCGCCGCTTACGGGGGCATTGCCAACTGCAGAGTTTGTTGCAGAAATTTCTCCACCTGGAAATGATTCATATTAATCTGGTTCACAGGAGAACGGACCGTCAGGTGAAAGGACTGCCATGTGTGACCGTGCACCTATTGAGGTGCCCATTGGGCCAGTGGTGTATCCTGGGCCTGGTGTCTATACAAGAGATGTTGTAGAACTACAATTCCCAGCATGCTCGCTGCCAGAGATTTCCACGTGGTTCCCCCAGGTTGGATACAGCATAGTTTTGAGTGGGACAATCCACTGCATAGATGTTCTGAATCTTCATCTACAGTTGGCTGATTTCACCGGTGTTGTGGATTTGGAGCTGCTGCTTGTCCGGTTAGGCTGTGGACGTTCACCACCCTGTAATCTGTTATATCCACTGCATTATCTGCACGGTCTGGTATGGATTTTCTGCTGTGGAAAATATCTGTTCTGTGTGGACGTACACTTGGGCTGCGGCTGCACTGTGGCCTATTCGCCAATTGTCAGACAAGTCCAGTTTAGGGCTTTGACTTTTGCTGTAATAAGTAAACAGATCAGTACAAGTTGTATGTGACTTGTCTGAAGGCCATGGCCGGAGACTCTCTGGTGAAAGTCACACATTTGGAAACTTTTGTGACGCAATGTGACATCATAGGAAATCATGAAATGTGATGTCACAACACGACCCTCTGATTGACTAAAGTCTCCTGTATCAGTGCGATAAAAATAAATCTGATCTCTCCACTGAACGTTATGATCATTTTCTTACTACAAAGCAACGACGGAGCAGTGATACGTGATGAAAGAGTTTCCCAGGATGAGAAAACCTCTGAATTCTGTCGGTTTGTTTTAAAAATACAAATTATCTACTCATCCTCCCCAGGTCCACAACTGAGTCTCCACTGCAGCAGCGCTGATGATAGCTCTGAGCGGCTTATCCCTTCTGCCTGGGCAGTCTGATCTCTCTACTCATCCTCCCTGGGTCCAACACTAAGTCTCCACTGCGACAGCGCTGATGGCTCTGAGCGGCTTATCCCTTCTGCCTGGGCAGTCTGATTTCTCTACTCATCCTCCCCGGGTCCAACACTAAGTCTCCACTGCGGCAGCGCTGATGATGGCTCTGAGCGGCTTATCCCTTCTGCCTGGGCAGTCTGATCGCTCTACTCATCCTCCCCGGGTCCACCACTGAGTCTCCACTGCAGCAGCGCTGATGATGGCTCTGAGCGGCTTATCCCTTCTGCCTGGGCAGTCTGATCGCTCTACTCATCCTCCCCGGGTCCACCACTGAGTCTCCACTGCAGCAGCGCTGATGATGGCTCTGAGCGGCTTATCCCTTTTGCCTGGGCAGTCTCTGATTGCTCTACTCATCCTCCCCGGGTCCATCACTGAGTCTCCACTGCGGCAGCGCTGATGATGGCTCTGAGCGGCTTATCCCTTCTGCTTGGGCAGTCTCTGATATCATTGATTGGCTGCAGTGCTGTCAGACATCAGACAATAACAGACATCGGGAGCAGTAGTGAAGTCTTGGTCCTGGGGATGTGAATAATTTTTTTTCTTTTAAACAAACTGTGATTGAGGAGAGGGGTTAAGCCCCGGTCTAGTGGAGTATACAGTAATTTACACAAAGCAGGAAAAATGCTGATGAGCCAAAAAAGGCCTTGTATGTAAACAGCCTGCTAAACTGGGGCTAGGGTGTGACCCCCTCTGATGAGTCAGCATAACATAAATCTGTGAGCCGCAGTTCCTAGAAAACTAGTAAGAGATGACTTATGTGCTCTATATTGTGCAATTACAGAGCTGTGCTTCAGATACAAAGAGCATTTGTCATGCGGGTATATGTGTAGCAGAGGTGCAATCCCCCTCAGAACAGCGCTCGGTACCTGGAGCTTGGCCCCCTGGACACTTCTGCTCCCTGCATGAAGATATACGTTTCAAAGGTGCAGATATCCAGTATTTGTCATGGTGCCGCTGAGCGTACTGGTACTGATGGCACTATTTGATGTGGTCTGCCAAGTGTATGGCAGATTACCCTGGTCCAGTTTGGCAGCCAGACAGGGGCAGAGTTCACTTCTCTGACTTTTTTTTTTTCCCCTGGGCGCATCTTCCACTTACTAGGTCTTCATGATGTAACGGGATGACTTAAGTCATGGTAGTGCACAAGTGAGTATGTGTGTATGTGTACCATTTGTAAGACTCATGCTGGTGTGGTAGATGGAGGCAGGTATATCTCGCCCAGGTGTTTGTCCTATGTGAATTAGGCCACTCAGTATCTTCAGGGTGCTAATGGGTTAATGATTGCAGGAATAAAAGATGACCAGCTGGGTGTTTCCAGTGTCTGCCTGGGGCACACAGATTGCCTGCCTGTGTGAGACAAACGTGAGTGAAGAGCTCTGCTCAAGATCTGTATGATGTTAGCTGGGTGGGAGAAGCCCCCCCAGTTGTTGAGATAGCAACGTATTTGTTTAGTTAGTGCCGGACAGGCTAGGGTTTATTTTTATGTTTTGTTTTTTGTGTTGCTTTCACGTTAATAAATCTGACCTGAGGTCAGCCTGCTCAGAAACCTGCTGTACGCCTCAGATTCAATGCACAAACCACGTGTCCTTTGACCCCAGCAAAGGCGATCCCAGAGTGTTTTGTCACACATTGAGTACATCTGACTCCCATTAACCCCTTCATGACCCAGCCTATTTTGACCTTAAAGACCTTGCCGTTTTTTGCAATTCTGACCAGTGTCCCTTTATGAGGTAATAACTCGGGAACGCTTCAACGGATCCTAGCGGTTCTGAGATTGTTTTTTCGTGACATATTGGGCTTCATGTTAGTGGTAAATTTAGGTCAATAAATTCTGCGTTTATTTGTGATTAAAAACGGAAATTTGGCGAAAATTTTGAAAATTTCGCAATTTTCACATTTTGAATTTTTATTCTGTTAAACCAGAGAGATATGTGACACAAAATAGTTAATAAATAACATTTCCCACATGTTTACTTTACATCAGCACAATTTTGGAAACAAAATTTTTTTTTTGTTAGGAAGTTATAAGGGTTAAAATTTGACCAGCGATTTGTCATTTTTACAACGAAATTTTCAAAACCATTTTTTTTAGGGACCACCTCACATTTGAAGTCAGTTTGAGGGGTCTATATGGCTGAAAATACCCAAAAGTGACACCATTCTAAAAACTGCACCCCTCAAGGTACTCAAAACCACATTCAAGAAGTTTATTAACCCTTCAGGTGCTTCACAGCAGCAGAAGCAACATGGAAGGAAAAAATTAACATTTAACTTTTTAGTCACAAAAATTATCTTTTAGCAACAATTTTTTTATTTTCCCAATGGTAAAAGGAGAAACTGAACCACGAAAGTTGTTGTCCAATTTGTCCTGAGTACGCTGATACCTCATATGTGGGGGTAAACCACTGTTTGGGCGCATGGCAGGGCTTGGAAGGGAAGGAGCGCCATTTGACTTTTTGAATCAAAAATTGGCTCCACTCTTTAGCGGACACCATGTCACGTTTGGAGAGCCCCCGTGTGCCTAAAAATTGGGCTCCCCCACAAGTGACCCCATTTTGGAAACTAGACGCCTGAAGGAACTTATCTAGATGCATAGTGAGCACTTTGAACCCCCAGGTGCTTCACAAATTGATCCGTAAAAATGAAAAAGTACTTTTTTTTCACAAAAAAATTCTTTTCGCCTCAATTTTTTCATTTTCACATGGGCAGTAGGATAAAATGGATCATAAAATTTGTTGGGCAATTTCTCCCGAGTACGTCGATACCTCATATGTGGGGGTAAACCACTGTTTGGGCACTCGGCAGGGCTCGGAAGGGAAGGCGCGCCATTTGACTTTTTGAATGGAAAATTAGCTCCAATTGTTAGCGGACACCATGTCGCGTTGGGAGAGCCCCTGTGTGCCTAAACATTGGAGCTCCCCCACAAGTGACCCCATTTTGGAAACTAGACCCCCCAAGGAACTTATCTAGATGCATATTGAGCACTTTAACACCCCAGGTGCTTCACAGAAGTTTATAACGCAGAGCCATGAAAATAAAAAATAATTTTTCTTTCCTCAAAAATGATTTTTTAGCCTGGAATTTCCTATTTTGCCAAGGATAATAGGAGAAATTGGACCCCAAATATTGTTGTCCAGTTTGTCCTGAGTACGCTGATACCCCATATGTGGGGGTAAACCACTGTTTGGGCGCAAGGCAGGGCTCGGAAGGGATGGCACGACATTTGGCTTTTTAAATGGAAAATTAGCTCCAATCATTAGCGGACACCATGTCACGTTTGGAGAGCCCCTGTGTGCCTAAACATTGGAGATCCCCCAGAAATGACACCATTTTGGAAACTAGACCCCCAAAGGAACTAATCTAGATGTGTGGTGAGGACTTTGAACCCCCAAGTGCTTCACAGAAGTTTATAACGCAGAGCCATGAAAATAAAATAAAAAATTATTTTCTCAAAAATGATCTTTTAGCCTGCAATTTTTTATTTTCCCAAGGGTAACAGGAGAAATTTGACCCCAAAAGTTGTTGTCCAGTTTCTCCTGAGTACGCTGATACCCCATATGTGGGGGTAAATCACTGTTTGGGCACATGCCGGGGCTCGGAAGTGAAGTAGTGACGTTTTGAAATGCAGACTTTGATGGAATGCTCTGTGGGCGTCACGTTGCGTTTGCAGAGCCCCTGATGTGGCTTAACAGTAGAAACCCCCCACAAGTGACCCCATTTTGGAAACTAGACCCCGAAAGAACTTATCTAGATGTGTGGTGAGCACTTTGAACCCCCAAGCGCTTCATAGAAGTTTATAATGCAGAGCCGTGAAAATAATAAATATGTTTTCTTTCCTCAAAAATAATTATTTAGCCCAGAATTTTTTAATTTTCCCAAGGGTAACAGGAGAAATTTGACCCCAATATTTGTTGTCCAGTTTCTCCTGAGTACGGTGATACCCCATATGTGGGGGTAAACTACGGTTTGGGCACATGCCGGGGCTTGGAATTGAAGTAGTGACGTTTTGAAATGCAGACTTTGATGGAATGCTCTGCGGGCGTCATGTTGCGTTTGCAGAGCCCCTGATGTGGCTAAACAGTAGAAACCCCCCACAAGTGACCCCATTTTGGAAACTAGACCCCGAAAGGAACTTATCTAGATGTGTGGTGAGCACTTTGAACCCCCAAGTGCTTCATAGAAGTTTATAATGCAGAGCCGTGAAAATAATAAATATGTTTTCTTTCCTCAAAAATAATTATTTAGCCCAGAATTTTTTATTTTCCCAAGGGTTACAGGAGAAATTGGACCCCAGTAATTGTTGCGCAGTTTGTCCTGAGTATGCTGGTACCCCATATGTGGGGGTAAACCACTGTTTGGGCACACGTCAGGGCTCGGAAGTGAGGGAGCACCATTTGACTTTTTGAATACGAGATTGGCTGGAATCAATGGTGGCGCCATGTTGCGTTTGGAGACCCCTGATGTGCCTAAACAGTGGTAACCCCTCAATTCTACCTCCAACACTAACCCCCCCCACACCCCTAACCCTAATCCCAACTGTAGCCATAACCCTAATCACAACCCTAACCACAACCCTAATTCCAACCCTATCCCTAAGGCTATGTGCCCACGTTGCGGATTCGTGTGAGATATTTCCGCACCATTTTTGAAAAATCCGCGGGTAAAAGGCACTGCGTTTTACCTGCGGATTTTCCGCGGATTTCCAGTGTTTTTTGTGCGGATTTCACCTGCGGATTCCTATTGAGGAACAGGTGTAAAACGCTGCGGAATCCGCACAAAGAATTGACATGCTGCGGAAAATACAACGCAGCGTTTCCGCGCGGTATTTTCCGCACCATGGGCACAGCGGATTTGGTTTTTCATATGTTTACATGGTACTGTAAACCTGATGGAACACTGCTGCGAATCCGCAGCGGCCAATCCGCAGCCAAATCCGCACAGTGTGCACATAGCCTAATTCTAAAGGTATGTGCACACGCTGCGGAAAACGCTGCGGATCCGCAGCAGTTTCCCATGAGTTTACAGTTCAATGTAAACCTACGGGAAGCAAAAATCGCTGTGCACACTTCTTTGTGCGGATTCCGCAGCAGTTTTACAACTGCTCCAATAGAAAATCGCAGTTGTAAAACCGCAGTGAAATGCGCAGAAAAAAACGCGGTAAATCCGCCATAAATCCGCAGCGGTTTAGCACTGCGGATTTATCAAATCCGCAGCGGAAAAATCCGCAGAGGACCAGAATACGTGTGCCCATACCGAAACCCTAACCCTACCCCTAACCCTAACCCTATTCTAACATTAGTGGAAAAAAAAACATTTCTTTATTTTTTTATTGTCCCTACCTATGGGGGTGACAAAGGGGGAGGGTCATTTATTATTTTTTTTATTTTGATCACTGAGATATAATCTCTCAGTGGTCAAAATGCACTTTGGAACGAATCTGCCGGCCGGCAGATTCGGCGGGCGCACTGCGCATGCGCCCGCCATTTTGGAAGATGGCGGCGCCCAGGGAGAAGACGGACGGGACCCCGGCTGGATCGGTAAGTATGATGGGGGGGGGGGGATCGGAGCACGGGGGGGGGGGGGAATCGGAGCGCGGGAGGGGTGGAACGGAGCGCGGGAGGGGTGGAACGGAGCATCGGGGGGGGTGGAACGGAGCATCGGGGGGGGGTGGAACGGAGCATCGGGGGGGGGGGTGGATCGGAGTGCAGGGGGGGTGATTGGAGCACGGGGGGAGCGGACAAGAGCACGGGGGGGAGCGGAGCACTGGACGGAGGGGAGCCGGAGCAGTGTACCGGCCAGATCGGGGGGCTGGGGGGGCGATCGGTGGGGTGGGGTGGGGGCACATTAGTATTTCCAGCCATGGCCGATGATATTTCAGCATCGGCCATGGCTGGATTGTAATATTTCACCAGTTATAATAGGTGAAATATTACAAATCGCTCTGATTGGCAGTTTCACTTTCAACAGCCAATCAGAGCGATCGTAGCCACGAGGGGGTGAAGCCACCCCCCCTGGGCTAAACTACCACTCCCCCTGTCCCTGCAGATCGGGTGAAATGGGAGTTAACCCTTTCACCCGATCTGCAGGGACGCGATCTTTCCATGACGCCACATAGGCGTCATGGGTCGGATTGGCACCGACTTTCATGACGCCTACGTGGCGTCAAAGGTCGGGAAGGGGTTAACCTCTTAACGAAGAATGACTAATATGTCCATCACAGGTACAGGTTGCACTACATATTTTACAGCAGTGTAAAATACTCCTCTAGAAATTTTCAGGAGTATTTTTAACCAAGGAGGAGTAACTTGTAATAGTTATTAATTTATTATGCTTTGCTTATATAGCTATCATATTCCACAGCGGTTTATATACATTATCATTACTGTCCCCGATGGGGCTCACAATCTAAATTCCCTAACAGTATGTCTTTAAAGTACCCGGAGTAAACCCAGGCAAACACGGGGAGAACATACAAACTCCTTGCAGATGTCATTCTTGGGATTTGAGCCCAGGTCCCCAGCTCTGCAAGGCTGCAGTGCTAACCACTGAGCCACTGTGCTGCCCTGTGATATACTGTCCCTGTTGGACCACATGCAGAGATCTTGCTTAATAATCATGTCCACCTTAAGCCTGTGTACCGCCTATACAGAAGCTTCGCCATCCCACTACCTTTGAGTGACTGGTCAGTCCCTGCGTCTGTGTATAGGTAGACCGTGACTAAGACTTTCTAAGGCTACGTTCACATTTGTGTTGCGTCGGGCGCAGGTTCGGCGACGCATGCGTCATGTGCCCCTATATTTAACATGGGGGTGCATGGACATGCGTTGTATTGCGTTGTGACGCATGCGTCTTTGTTAGCGCAAGCGTCAGGGCGCAGAGGACGCAGCAAGTTGCATTTTTTTTGCATCCAAAATCATGCCAAAAAAGGATGCATGCGTCACAAAACAATGCGTTTTGCATGCGTTCTTGTTTGCGTTGTGCGTTGCGTCGCCGACGCAGCACCGCACAACGCAAATGTGAACGTAGCCTAAGTCGAAACACATCAGTCAAGCCCCCCTCAGGGATCTCTTTGGTGTGCCAACATGTCCTTATTCTAACAAGTTTGGAATAAATGTGAAGTTTTTCTCATCTATGCTGAAGAACATTTTTTTTTCTGCTTCAAGAAATGCCCAGGACCAGGGCTGCTCAGAGCGTGGATTTCCTCCCCCAGGGCAGGTTCCTTAAGGGGTAGCTGACAGCTCTATCAGCGCCTAATTTCATGACTTCATTTGTCTTTAAAAATTGTGGCACAGGTTTACAGTACATATCGGGGGGTCAGAGCCTTTTCTGGGCCAAGGGCCACATTGTCAGATTGAACAAATTGCAAAGGCTGCAGTAAAGCCTGATCTGGGCCATTAATAGAGTAGTGTAATTAAATGAGATACGGTAAATGTCAGCTGCAACTTTGGAGTTCCTGGATGACAATGCGGCGTCACCTTCGCCTGTTTGCACCCTAGAAAGGCAGAGCGCATGCATGCTGCACCTTCTACTGTACTTATTGTAAGTTGTGAAAATGTCTAGACATTTAGACACATACAGAAATGTATAGAGCAGGGGTCCCCAACTCCAGGCCTCGAGGGCCGCCAACAGTGCAGGTTTTCAGGATTTCTTTAGTATTGCATCGGTGGTAATGTGATCATCTGCACAGGTGATGATTCCAACCCCTGTGCAATACTAAGGAAATCCTGAAAACCTGCACTGTTGGCGGCTCTCGAGGCCTGGAGTTGGGGACCACTGGTATAGAGGGACATATTCATGGCTCCTGCGCAGGCATTCTTATCTGCCCTATTGAGGGCAGAGCCAATTCCTACAGGCGCTGGGCCTCTGACCTTTCCCGGTGCCTGCACACTGCAGTACTTTGTCCTACCATCAACAGGGTAGATAAGTACGCTTGCACAGGAGCGTGATTTTGGGGATCCCATGTGGATGAGGCAGAGATACATCGTCCACATGAAGCAAGCAGGAGGACGGCATCGCAAGAAGATGGGAGGTGCCAGACCAGGACCTGCGACACCCATCGGACCGGACCGCCCCCAGGTGAGTATAATAAAACTTATTTTTCTTTTCTTGCAGGTCAGAATGGGGGCTTATCTACAGCTTTATAGAATCTTAGCTGGTTTGTCATGTAGGCGTCATATGACTGAAAATTGAGTGACATGTCTGTGTAACCCTAGCCTTAACAGCATTTTTTTTTTTTTAGCATTACTGACTTATTATGCCAACATTTTACACCACACTTCTAGCGCAGACTATACAATTTATAATCACCCCATCTTCCTTTTTTGATAGGTCACTCACATGTCCCGCTAATCCACCACTCAGGTGAGCCACGTAGAGTTCCTAAATGCTTAAGTCACAATTGTGGCACATTTATTGTTGAAGATGGGTGGCTCATCTTGTAAAATTGTACATAGTATTGCACATAAAATCTAGTATTGGGACAATGGCTTAGGCCTCTTTCACATGTCCGTGTCTGCAGTACGTGTGGTGAGTTTGTACACAAACTGGAGACACTTGACACACGTAGACCCATTCAAATGAATGGGTCTGTGCACATAAGTTTTTTCACAGACAGTGTGTCAGAGTGACCCACACGTAGACATGTCCGTTTTTGTGCAGCTGCACCGATCACACAGACCCATTCAAGTCAGTGCCCTTGTAAACACGTACATCGATGCCGTCCGTGTGATGTGCCAGTATATGTGCTGTTACCACTTGGTAGGAGAGTCCTGGCTATACTTGCTGTGTAGACACAAAGTACGCGGTCTGGCTTCATCCCCTCCACCTTAGCATTCCGGCTCTAAATTCGGGAAGAAAACATGGCTGCCTCTGAGAAGAATACATTGCTTCTCAAATTGTGATATCGGACAAAACATAAGGATTTTATTTTTTTTTTGCCCACCATAGTTCAAAGGGGTTCACTGGAGGAAAAGAATGTATCTCCTACTCCCAGGATAAGTGATGTCTTGCTCATTGGGGGGGATCACACTGATGGTCAAACACATTGCATATGCTGCACCAGCGCTCCATTCTCATGTGCTTGTTGAGCACTGAGCTCTGCTTTTACTGTCAGCCCCTGTGATATATCAAGGGGTTGTCCAGTGAAAACATGTTATGTTTAGTGGTGCTTTAATATGCAGGTCTGCAGGATTTTAAGCGTTGTGCGTTTGTGCTAAACCTTAGCACTTATTATGAGCTTTGGATTGCTGTCTGTTGCAGCATGCCCAAGCAATAACTTTTAGATATGTTCCAACATGGTGTGTTCACCGTGGATTATCTCTCTATCCATTTAACAGTGCCAGTATTGTGGAGTGAAAACTCATTCACACACTGTAGGTATGCACATGGCAATGCACCTTTCAGACCTTGTACTGCGAAGGGTGAAATGTGCAGCAAATTGCAGCATTCCATCAAAATCTGCTGTGGATATGGTCTGTTGGGAATGTACCTTGAGGGTAAGGTCCCCCAATGAGTCTTTTCTTCGTTTTTCGCTGTGTATTTCCACTGGGCAAAAAATGCAGCATCTTTAAGTTCCAGAAAAATGGATGGGACTTGTCAATTTATAGAGTTACTAGCTATTGAACCCGTTCTACGCCCGGGTGGCGAGCATTTATATTGGTATATGGTCTCCATCCTGTCATGTGCTGCTCCATCCTGCGTCCCCATTTTGTCATGTGCTGCTCCCATCCTGCGCCCCCGTTCTTTAATTTGCTGCTCCCATTCATATGCCCCATAAGATGCTCCATAGTATATGCCCCGTATCAGGTGGCGTAAGTAACAAATAGCTGTGGCATGAAGTGCCACAGCCTCATGCCACAGTAATTTGTTACTTGCGCCACCTGATTCCTTTCCGCCGCCATTTTCTTGGTCGTCCTGCTGGCGGAATCGGCGCCTGCGCAGTCCGCGCTTTCCGGCGCCATTTTCTTGAAGACACACCTGCAGTGCGCAGGTGCCGCCATTTTCTTTGTCCTGTGTCTTCAAGAAAATGGCGCCGGAAAGCGCGGACTGCGCAGGCACCGATTCCGGCAGCAGGAATCGGCGCCTGCGCAGTCCGCGCTTTCCGGCGCCATTTTCTTGAAGACACACTGCAGTGCGCAGGTGCCGCCATTATCTTTGTCCTGCTGCCGGAATCGGCACCTGCGCACTGCAGTGTGTCTTCAAGAAAATGGCGCCGGAAAGTGCGGACTGCGCAGGCGCCGATTCCTGCTGCCGGGGATCGGCGCCTGCGCAGTCCGCGCTTTCCGGCGCCATTTTCTTGAAGACACACTCCGGCTCCTCTGCCTGTGACTGGTCAGTCAGAGGGCGGCGCTCCATCCTGCGTCCCCATTTTGTCATGTGCTGCTCCCATCCTGCGCCCCCGTTCTGTCATGTGCTGCTCCCATCCTGCGCCCCCGTTCTTTAATTTGCTGCTCCCATTCATATGCCCCATAAGATGCTCCATAGTATATGCCCCGTATCAGGTGGCGTAAGTAACAAATAGCTGTGGCATGAAGTGCCACAGCCTCATGCCACAGTAATTTGTTACTTGCGCCACCTGATTCCTTTCCGCCGCCATTTTCTTGGTCGTCCTGCTGGCGGAATCGGCGCCTGCGCAGTCCGCGCTTTCCGGCGCCATTTTCTTGAAGACACACTGCAGTGTGTCTTCAAGAAAATGGCGCCGGAAAGCGCGGACTGCGCAGGCGCCGATTCCGCCAGCAGGAGGACCAAGAAAATGGCGGCGGAAAGGAATCAGGTGGCGTAAATAACAAATTGCTGTGGCATGAAGTGCCACAGCTTCATGCCACAGCAATTTGTTACTTACCATTTTCTTCGTCCTCCTGCTGGCGGAATCGGCGCCTGCGCAGTCCGCGCTTTCCGGCGCCATTTTCTTGAAGACACACCTGCAGTGCGCAGGTGCCGCCATTTTCTTTGTCCTGTGTCTTCAAGAAAATGGCGCCGGAAAGCGCGGACTGCGCAGGCACCGATTCCGGCAGCAGGAATCGGCGCCTGCGCAGTCCGCGCTTTCCGGCGCCATTTTCTTGAAGACACACTGCAGTGCGCAGGTGCCGCCATTATCTTTGTCCTGCTGCCGGAATCGGCACCTGCGCACTGCAGTGTGTCTTCAAGAAAATGGCGCCGGAAAGTGCGGACTGCGCAGGCGCCGATTCCTGCTGCCGGGGATCGGCGCCTGCGCAGTCCGCGCTTTCCGGCGCCATTTTCTTGAAGACACACTCCGGCTCCTCTGCCTGTGACTGGTCAGTCAGAGGGCGGCGCCGGCGCGCATTAAGCGCGTCATCGCGCCCTCTGAACTGTGAACGTCACAGCAGAGGACCCGGGAGACTGAGCCGCACGCAGCGCTGGAACGGGGGACAGGTGAATATACTCACCCTCCTGGCGGTCCCTGACTCTCCGGTGGAGATCGCGGTGTGCGTTCAGTGTTTACGCATACCGCGATCTCCTGGGAGCGTTACTCTGTGGGGGCCAGACTGTGCCTGCGCTTGCGCAGTCTATAAAGGCTTCGGACAGAGTGACGCTCCCAGCGTTATATTATAGATGTGCAAAAGTAACCTAATTTGCCTAGTAAGTGCTGAAAATCTGCAACATCAAAAATGAACTGTAAAGGCTCATAGCCTAAGGCCGAGGTCACACTTGCGAGTGTGATGCGAGAAACTTGCATCAATACCTGGCACTGCCGCCAGCACTCGGGATCGGAGCGATCAGCTGCATAGAAATACATGCAAGCCGCACACTCCGGACCCAAGTGCTGGCGGCAGTGGCTGGTATTGATGAGAGAGACTCTTGTGAGTTTCTCGCATCGCACTCGCAAGTGTGACCCCGGCCTTAGGCTTAGCTCACACTGAACTCTTCTAGGCATGTAAATACCGTTTTTTCAAGCTGAAATTGCTTCAGGATTGTTTTCTTTTGATGTTTTTACTTGAGTTTTTTTTTGTTTCTGAAGAGGTCTTGAAGACTTTTGGAAGTCTGTGTGTACACCAAGTCCTGTTGCTGAGTTTATGGAGCAGAAACTCAATGTTTTGTTGGAGAATTTGGAGAGTTTCAGAGAGCATGGCTCCATACACTTGTATTCAGCAAGGCCGTGTCCGTCTAGTGATGCCTTGTGAGGCCTTGATCAATACAAGTGTATGGAGAGAGGCTGCACCCACTAGTCAGTCCTGGCTCAGAAACCGGCGAATCTCAGCAGCACACAGTGCGCGCACTGAGGGGATTCAGAAGTCTGCAGTCAGTGCACGAGCTTAGGGGATTCAGAAGTCTGCAGTCAGACAGTGCGCGCGCTGAGGGGATTCAGAAGTCTGCAGTCAGACAGTGCGCGCGCTGAGGGGATTCAGAAGTCTGCAGTCACACAATGCGCGCTGAGGGGATTCAGAAGTCTGCAGTCAGTGCACGAGCTTAGGGGATTCAGAAGTCTGCAGTCAGACAGTGCGCGCGCTGAGGGGATTCAGAAGTCTGCAGTCAGACAGTGCGCGCGCTGAGGGGATTCAGAAGTCTGCAGTCACACAATGCGCGCTGAGGGGATTCAGAAGTCTGCAGTCAGTGCGCGCGCTGAGGGGATTCAGAAGTCTGCAGTCAGTGCGCGCGCTGAGGGGATTCAGAAGTCTGCAGTCAGTGCGCGCGCTGAGGGGATTCAGAAGTCTGCAGTCACACAGTGCGCGCTGAGGGGATTCAGAAGTCTGCAGTCAGTGCGCGCGCTGAGGGGATTCAGAAGTCTGCAGTCAGTGCGCGCGCTGAGGGGATTCAGAAGTCTGCAGTCAGTGCGCGCGCTGAGGGGATTCAGAAGTCTGCAGTCACACAGTGACTGCAGACTTGTTAATTTAGACCGAACAACCCCAGTTTGTTTTGTGCCTCTGGTATTCAAAACAATTTTGGCACTTTTGACATGTACAACTAAAACTTCTAAACTCAAAGCAAAATATTAAAAGCTCATACCAATGTATTTTTTTAAATAGACACTTGGCACATCGTAAAGATGCCTCTCAGGACTTTATCCACCCAGTTACCTTCATGCAGTTCTGCATCAGTGAAATTTTAAAAAGTGCATATAAATTATTAGTGGATAAAGTGTAGCCCAACAGAAAATAGCCTATGCCACACCCGCAGAGTCCAAACATACAACTTGGTCCTGTGTCTACATTGTACAGTTATGGCTGAAAGTGTTGGCACCCTTAAAATTGTTCCAGAAAATGAATATGCAAATTGGCTCTTCAGAGAAAAAGAGGACTTGAACTCTATAGCGCCACCTGTTGGAGGTAGCGATCCTACAAGTCACAATCAACCCTTTAACGAGTCGTGCAATATGACTTAGGATAAAAGCCAAATCAATATCTCAATTTGCAGACACGGTGTTTCGGGCTGTTGGCCCTCGTCAGTGCGAAGCATGAGAACTGATTTGGCTAGGTGAGAGGCTCTGGACTGAGGTCTAAGGGGTGAGGTTTCTCCTTGTGGAGAGTGACCTACAACGAAGGAGCGCGCGGTCCTATTTAAGTGTCTCTATGAAGATAGAAACTTGAAGGGGATGTGGCTCTGAGTCATCTGCCCATGATAATGGTGGGTCCCAGAGGCTGAACCTCCCTTACAAGATGATGGCATGTCCTTCTGATACTGATATAGAAGACCTTTTTAAGATTGTAATTTTTAAAAGACAGCTAAACTGATGTGCTGCAGATCTCCGCAAGTAGGAACTGTAAAATATTGAGATCATGCTGACATAAGTAGTTACGTCGTTACTAAAATGAGCATTACATGTGTTCAGCTCATTGAGTAGTGCTTGGCGTCTTCACGTGAACAGCCCCTGCAGAAAAATGGGGGCCTATACGGCATCTCTGATTTTACATTCTCCATTACCTGCTGGATTATGGTTTCCTCCTCTAAAATGTACACATGGATCAGTTTCTGTAAATCATCATGAGTCCCACAACTTGTTGAGGGTTCGCTGTTAAGTTGGGGATCTTGGTTACATTCGCCTATGACCTGTATGACTTCCTGGTAGGAATACTGTTGATATGCACCCTATATTTATTTAAGGGCTTGTATGCGGATCCAGATATTTTATTCTCAGTATTTGATATCCAAATTTTAGGTTACAGGAAGATCCCCCTGTTGGAGTCAGTGGTGCACCGTCTGAGAACAATATTATGGTCTGGAATGCAGTTATATTTGGGTAAGTTTAGAAATATGGTATGAGTTAATTGTAAAATACTTGCAAGAAAAACCTGAATGATTTGGATCTTAGACTGTGGATGAATGTTGTGGACATTAAGTCCCTTTTAAATATACATTTTGCAACACCAGGAAGGAAAAGTTGTGGTATTAAGGAAATCACAGGATCGATTATTGACATGCAAATGATGTGCATGTTGCTCGTGCTATTGTGAGCAGCCTGCAGGGCCTAAATGTGCTACCATGGCCTGCAGCATCTATGGACTTGTCTCCCTCGAAGCACATCTGGGACGTCATTGGTCGGCAATTGCAGAGGGAGCTGCCAGAGTGCATTCACCATGGCAGAACAGTCCTCAGATAACCATTTAAGGGAACCTGTCACCTCAAATTGGTGGGATATGTAAATGCCTTTTTTCTGGTACGATGGGTGGCATTTTGTCTTCATTTCTCCACCCCATCCATCCCTGTTGTCCACAACATGTTTGAGAATTGCAGTACTTGTCCTCCATAGTTCGCGCGTGTGCAATGGAATCTTTGCTCGCACACGCGCAATATGCTTTGCCCGACTGCGGGCAAAGCCGAAAAGCATTAACATACCTCCTTTCCCATACCTTTTGAAGATGGAAAAGAGGGACAAAGTTGCGCGCCGCAGCGAATTTTAGGCCACGCCTCCGACCACACCCATTCATAACTAGTCACACCCCTATCCACGTCCCAACTACACCCATTTAGCACTGCTGATCACACTGTTTCATAAAGAATAATTATAAACAAAAAAAAATAGACACAGTGCTCCATACTGTATAATGGCCGCACATGATGCTCCATACTGTATAATGGCCGCACATGATGCTCCATACTGTATAATGGCCGCACATGATGCTCCATACTGTATAACGGCCGCACATGATGCGCCATACTGTATAACGGCCGCACATGATGCGCCATACTGTATAATGGCCGCACATGATGCTCCATACTGTATAATGGCCGCACATGATGCTCCATACTGTATAAAGGCCGCACATGATGCTCAATACTGTATAACGGCCGCACATGATGCGCCATACTATATAATGGCCACACATGATGCGCCATACTGTATAATGGCCGCACATGATGTTCCATACTGTGTAATGGCCGCACATGATGCTCCATACTGTGTAATGGCCGCACATGATGCTCCATACTGTGTAATGGCCGCACATGATGCTCCATACTGTGTAATGGCCGCACATGATGCTCCATACTGTGTAATGGCCGCACATGATGCTCCATACTGTGTAATGGTCGCACATGATGCTCCATACTGTATGTGAAAGAAGCCTAAGGCCTCTTTCACACTTCCGTCTTGTGTCTCACATCGAGTTTTAAAAAAAACAGGATCCTGCAAATTTTTCTGATGTTTTTTCCCATAGACTTGTATTAGCGATGGATTGTAATGGATGGCCATCCATTTCATCCGTCGTGCACTGGATCCGTCGGAAAATAGCGGTCCGTGGTGCAGAGAAAACGTTCAGAGGAATGTTTTTTTGTGCACGTTGAAAAAAAAAAAAAAAATCGCACAGCGACGGGTCCTGCGCTGTCAGTCATAGGCTATAATGGAAGCCGACCGTCACACACAGGAATCCAGCGACGTATCCCGTTTTTCCACTCTGAGCATGCACGGAAGGATTTGAAGTTCGGGAAAAAAATATTCTCTCTCTCTCTCAATACGTCACAACAACGCATTACGATGCCCGCCAGCAGACGGAAGTGTGAAAGAGGTCTAATTCTCCAACATATTGTGGAGAAATGAAGACTAAACGCCGCCTATCAGACTGGAAAAAAGGCATTTACCATATATACTCAAGTATAAGGCGACCCCCCTAATTTTGCCACAAAAAACTGGAAAAACTTAATGACTCGTGTATAAGCCTAGGGTGGGAAATGCAGCACCAACGGTAAATGTCAAAAGTAAAAATAGATACCAATTAAAGTAAAATTAATTGAGACATCAGTAGGTTAAGTGTTTTTGAATATCCATATTGAATCAGGAGTCCCATATAATGCTCCATAAAATTTATGATGGCCCCATAAGATGCTACATATTAAAATATACCCCATATAATCCTGCATAAAGGTTAATAATGGCCCCATAAGATGCTCCATACAGACACTTGCCCCATATGCCGTAATGCTCCACAAACGTTAATTATGGCCCCATACAGACACTTGCCCCATATAGTGCAGCACAGACGTTGATTATGGCCCCATACAGGCACTTGCCCCATATAGTGCTGCACAAACGTTATGGCCCCATACAGACACTTGCCCCATTATAGTGCTGGACAAACTTTATGGCCCCACAAGATGCTCCATACAAACACTTGCCCCATTTGCTGTTGCTGCGATAAAAAAAAAAAAATCACATACTCACCTCTCCGTCGCTCAGGCCCCCGGCACTTTCTATATTCACCTGACTTCGTTCCAGCGCCGCTTCATCTTTAGCGTCTTCTGCACTGACGTTCAGGCAGAGGGCGTGCACTAACCATGTCATCGCGCCCCCTGACCTCAGCGTCACTGCTGAAGACTGAGCGGCACCCGGAATGGGGAACAGGTGAATATCGCGCACTTCCCATCCCCGTTATACTCACCTGCTCCTGGCGCTGTGCAGTCTCTGCTTCCCCGACGCCGCAGCTTCTTCTTGTACTGAGCGGTCACATGGTACCGCTCATTACACTAATGAATATGTGGCTCCACCTCCCATATTCATTAGTGTAATGAGCGGTAACGGTGACCGATCAGTACAGGATGAAGCTAGGGAGCCGGGGACCTGCAGGGATCGCGCCAAGAGTAGGTGAGTATAATTAGACAGCCTTCGCTCCCCCCTCCCCTTCCGACCCCTGGGTATGACTCGAGTATAAGCCTAGAGGGGGACGTTCAGCCCCAAAAAAGGGCTGAAAATCTTGGCTTATACTCTAGTATATACGGTACATATCCCGCCAATTTGAGGTGACAGGTTCCCTTTAATGTCCTCATTAATTACATGCCAAAATGTGTAAGTGCATGTATGATATTTTACATATCAGTAAGATGCTTGTGTGATTTTCATACTTCCATGACTTTTCCTTCCTGTTGAAATGTCAATGTGGATTAGTGCACATACATTCTTTACAGTACAATAACTAGCTATATTCTGCCACCATACATGCAATATTAGCAACAAATGGGGACAAGAAAAGGAGTGTCGTGGTGTGATCAGACCACAGGGATTTTTTCCTAAAACCACGTAACCAATGGCATAGATAAGAGCAGATACAAGTCTTAATGGCTATGATACCTGCTACAGGATTGTAATTGTTCACTTTTAGGGTAAGTTCACACAGGGCATTTTTGCTTTTTTTTTTTTTTTTTTTTCCTGCAGCAAAACCTGATCTTGGCAGGAAAGAAGCTGCGTCAAAAATGTAGGTTTAGGTGCGTTTTTGTTGCGTATTTGCGTTTTTTTTTTTTTTTGGTCCATTCTAATGTCCTTGGATTTTCAGCAGTAAAAACGCAGCAAATATACCTGTGTTTTTTTCAACACCCATTCAAGTCAATGTGTGAAAAAACGCAGCAAAAACGCTGAAAGAAGTGACATGCTCTATGTCCAAAAAACGCAGCAAAGCACAAAATACTGATCAAACAAAAAACCAATGTGTGTGCATGAGATTTCTGAAAACTCATAGGCTTTGCTGGTACTGTAAAAAGCAGCTGAAAATTAGCATTAAAAAGGCAGCAGAAAAACGCAGCAAAAACGCCCTGTGTGAACTTACCCTTACTGATCTCAGATATTACTTCTGCTGTGTTTTTATACTTTTATTGTATTATACTATTTTGTTTGTACTTAAAGCAATAATATTTTGGACGTGACTGAGCTGCTGCCATGTTTTCTTTTTTAGGCCTGAAGGAACACCATTTGAGGATGGTGAGTTTATTTCTTGCATAACCTTGAGACTTTTGTATTCCTGGCATGCATGTTATGAAATGTCCTGCTAAAAAAGTGATAAATACAAGTAGAACCACAGTTCATTGTCTCCGGAATATCTAATTCTGGTCAATTATTGGTTATCATTGACATTATTGGACCTTATTCACATAGGCCAGATTTCTTGCAGGCATTTTTCTGATCTCATTTCTGACACTATTGGATTGATTTTTTTTTTCTGGCAGATCTGAATTATTTCTGCAAAACCCATTTAAATATGGTGCCTATGGATATTTGGTAAATGTTGGCTGAACATGACAATTTATGCATGCCAGCTATCAAATTATATGGTGGTCTCAGCCGGATATAGAAGAATCGGGCATGTTTGATGTCTGCATCCATATGGCTCTGTGCATACAATGTCTTTTTCAAGTGGATTCCACTGGGAATCTGCCTGTAAAAGTGCCCTATAAAATGAACATAATGCACTGCAATGTCAAAATGACAAGGAAACCCTGAGGCGATTTAAAGAGTGACTTGCTCATACTCCAGGCAGCTTCCGCCCGCTATACTTCACAAAACAAAGTAAAAGACTGGTGGCTTCACTGTTGTAAGAATGACAGCAAAAACCACCGGTTTTGTGGTCTCACCAGTGATTTATAAAGTGGTAACAATACATTGGGATCACAGCGTTTTATCTTTTTATACATCTTAAAATCTTGTTTGCTTTTGCAGCTGCTGCTTGGCATTGAGTACTGCTGCTCAGCTTACTTGTAACCCGAATACCCAAGTCCTCCTGCTCTGTAGTCCTGAGTATGGTCCCATTTTAATGTATATGCAGCATTTATCAACTTGTGCCTCTTCTCATAATCTTGTGTAATGCAGTCTAATTCCCTTAAGCATTCTATGAGGGTGATGTGTTGGTGTAATCTTGTAGTAGGACTGCGCAATTTTGCCAGAAATTAAACTTTTTGTTAAGACTATTTTTTAGAATTGAATTTCCTAAGTAAACATTCAGTGAGGTTTAACCCCTTAGTGACTGAGCCAAATTTTTGAAATCTGACCAGTGTCACTTTATGTGGTAATAACTCTGCAACGCTTCAACAAATCCCAGTGATTTTGAGATTGTTTTTTCGTGACACATTATACTTTATGATAATGGTAAATTTAGTTCAACATTTTTTGTGTTTATTTATAAAAAATATAAAAAATTTGAGAAAAATGTTAAAAAATTAGCAATTTTCTAAATTTGAATGATTATCCCTTTAATCCAGATAGTCATACAACAGCAAACCATTAATAAATAACATTTCCCACATGTCTGCTTTACATCAGCACCATTTGTAACATGTTATTTTATTTTGTTAGCATTTTAGGAGGTTTAAAAATGTAGCAGCAATTTTTCATTTTTTCAAAGAAATTTACCACATTTATTTTTTTAGGGACTTATCCATGTTTAAAGTGACTTTAGGGGTCCCATATATTGGGAAACCCCCAAACGTGATACCATTTTAACCCCTTCCCGACCTTTGACGCCACGTAGGCGTCATGAAAGTCGGTGCCAATCCGACCCATGACGCCTATGCGGCGTCATAGAAAGATCGCGTCCCTGCAGGCCGGGTGAAAGGGTTAACTCCCATTTCACCCGATCTGCAGGGACAGGGGGAGTGGTAGTTTAGCCCAGGGGGGGTGGCTTCACCCCCTCGTGGCTACGATCGCTCTGATTGGCAGTTTCACTTTCAACAGCCAATCAGAGCGATTTGCAATATTTCACCCATTATAACGGGTGAAATATTACAATCCAGCCATGGCCGATGCTGCAATATCATCGGCCATGGCTGGAAATACTAGTGTGCCCCCACCCCACCCCTCCGATCGCCCCCCCACCCCCCCGATCTGGCCGGTACACTGCTCCGGCTCCCCTCCGCCCTGTGCTCCGCTCCCCCCCGTGCTCGTGTCCGCTCCCCCCGTGCTCCAATCACCCCCCCGTGCTCCAATCACCCCCCCCTGCACACCGATCCACCCCCCCCGTGCTGCGTTCCACCCCCCGTGCTCCATTCCAGCCCCCCCGTGCTCCGTTCCACGCCCCCCGCGCTCCGTTCCACCCCTCCCGCTCTCCGATTCCCCCCCCCCCGTGCTCCAATCCCCCCCCCCGTGGTCCCCCCCCACCCTATCATACTTACCGATCCAGCCGTGGTCCCGTCCGTCTTCTCCCGGGCGCCGCCATCTTCCAAAATGGCGGGCGCATGCGCAGTGCGCCCGCCGAATCTGCCGGCCGGCAGATTCGTTCCAAAGTGCATTTTGATCACTGAGATATAATCTATCTCAGTGATCAAAATAAAAAAAATAATAAATGACCCCCCCCCTTTGTCACCCCCATAGGTAGGGACAATAAAAAAATAAAGAAATTTTTTTTTTCCACTAATGTTAGAATAGGGGTAGGGTTAGGGGTAGGGTTAGGGGTAGGGCTAGGGGTAGGGTTAGGGGTAGGGTTAGGGGTAGGGCTAGGGTTAGGGTTAGGAATGTGCACACGTATTCTGGTCCTCTGCGGATTTTTCCGCTGCGGATTTGATAAATCCGCAGTGCTAAACCGCTGCGGATTTATGGCGGATTTACCGCGTTTTTTTCTGCGCATTTCACTGCGGTTTTACAATTGCGATTTTCTATTGGAGCAGTTGTAAAACCGCTGCGGAATCCGCACAAAGAAGTGACATGCTGCGGAATGTAAACCGCTGCGTTTCCGTGCAGTTTTTCCGCAGCATGTGTACAGCGATTTTTGTTTCCCATAGGTTTACATTGAACTGTACACTCATGGGAAACTGCTGCGGATCCGCAGCGTTTTCCGCAGCGTGTGCACATACCTTTAGAATTAGGCTATGTGCACACGGTGCGGATTTGGCTGCGGATTCGCAGCAGTGTTCCATCAGGTTTACAGTACCATGTAAACATATGAAAAACCAAATCCGCTGTGCCCATGGTGCAGAAAATACCACGCGGGAACGCTGCGTTGTATTTTCCGCAGCATGTCAATTCTTTGTGCGGATTCCGCGGCGTTTTACACCTGTTCCTCAATAGGAATCCGCAGGTGAAATCCGCACAAAAAACACTGGAAATCCGCGGAAAATCCGCAGGTAAAACACAGTGCCTTTTACCCGCAGATTTTTCAAAAATGGTGCGGAAATATCTCACACGAATCCGCAACGTGGGCACATAGCCTTAGGGTTAGGGTTAGGGTTAGGGTTGGAATTAGGGTTGTGGTTAGGGTTAGGGGTGTGTTGGGGTTAGTGTTGTGGTTAGGGGTGTGTTGGGGTTAGGGTTGTGATTAGGATTATGGCTACAGTTGGGATTAGGGTTAGGGGTGTGGGGGGGTTAGTGTTGGAGGTAGAATTGAGGGGTTACCACTGTTTAGGCACATCAGGGGTCTCCAAACGCAACATGGCGCCACCATTGATTCCAGCCAATCTCGTATTCAAAAAGTCAAATGGTGCTCCCTCACTTCCGAGCCCTGACGTGTGCCCAAACAGTGGTTTACCCCCACATATGGGGTACCAGCATACTCAGGACAAACTGCGCAACAATTACTGGGGTCCAATTTCTCCTGTTACCCTTGTGAATCTAAAAAAATGCTTGCTAAAACATAATTTTTGAGGAAAGAAAAATGATTTTTTATTTTCACGGCTCTGCGTTGTAAACGTCTGTGAAGCACTTGGGGGTTCAAAGTGCTCACCACATATCTAGATAAGTTCCTTGGGGGGTCTAGTTTCTAAAATGGGGTCACTTGTGGGGGATTTCTACTGTTTAGGCACACCAGGGGCTCTGCAAACGCAACGTGACACCCGCAGACCATTCCATCAAAGTCTGCATTTCAAAAGTCACTACTTCCCTTCTGAACCCCGACGTGTGCCCAAACAGTGGTTTACCCCCACATATGGGGTATCAGCGTACTCAGGAGAAACTGGACAACAACTTTTGGGGTCCAATTTCTCCTGTAACCCTTGGGAAAATAAAAAATTCTGGGCTAAATAATTATTTTTGAGGAAAGAAAACGTATTTATTATTTTCACGGCTCTGCATTATAAACTTCTATGAAGCACTTGGGGGTTCAAAGTGCTCACCACACATCTAGATAAGTTCCTTTCAGGGTCTAGTTTCCAAAATGGGGTCACTTGTGGGGGGTTTCTACTGTTTAGGCACATCAGGGGCTCTGCAAACGCAACGTGACGCCCGCAGAGCGTCACCATCAAAGTCTGCATTTCAAAACGTCACTACTTCAATTCCAAGCCCCGGCATGTGCCTAAACAGTAGTTTACCCCCACATATGGGGTATCAGCGTACTCAGGAGAAACTGGACAACAACTTTTGGGGTCAAATTTCTCCTGTTACCCTTGGGAAAATAAAAAATTGCAGGCTAAAAGATCATTTTTGAGAAAATAATTTTTTTTTTTATTTTCATGGCTCTGCGTTATAAACTTCTGTGAAGCACTTGGGGGTTCAAAGTCCTCACCACACATCTAGATTAGTTCCTTTGGGGGTCTAGTTTCTAAAATGGTGTCATTTCTGGGGGATCTCCAATGTTTAGGCACACAGGGGCTCTCCAAACGTGACATGGTGTCCGCTAATGATTGGAGCTAATTTTCCATTTAAAAAGCCAAATGGCGTGCCATCCCTTCCGAGCCCTGCCGTGCGCCCAAACAGTGGTTTACCCCCACATATGGGGTATCAGCGTACTCAGGACAAACTGGACAACAATATTTGGGGTCCAATTTCTCCTATTATCCTTGGCAAAATAGGAAATTCCAGGCTAAAAAATCATTTTTGAGGAAAGAAAAATTATTTTTTATTTTCATGGCTCTGCGTTATAAACTTCTGTGAAGCACCTGGGGGTTTAAAGTGCTCAATATGCATCTAGATAAGTTCCCTGGGGGGTCTAGTTTCCAAAATGGGGTCACTTGTGCGGGAGCTCCAATGTTTAGGCACACAGGGGCTCTCCAAACGCGACATGGTGTCCGCTAACAATTGGAGCTAATTTTCCATTCAAAAAGTCAAATGGCGCGCCTTCTCTTCCGAGCCCTGCCGAGTGCCCAAACAGTGGTTTACCCCCACATATGAGGTATCGGCGTACTCGGGAGAAATTGCCCAACAAATTTTATGATCCATTTTATCCTACTGCCCATGTGAAAATGAAAAAATTGAGGCGAAAAGAATTTTTTTGTGAAAAAAAATTACTTTTTCATTTTTACAGATCAATTTGTGAAGCACCTGAGGGTTTAAAGTGCTCACTAGGCATCTAAATTAGTTCCTTGGGGGGTCTAGTTTCCAAAATGGGGTCACTTGTGGGGGAGCGCCAATGTTTAGGCACACAGGAGCTCTCCAAACGTGACATGGTGTCCGCTAAAGAGTGGAGCCAATTTTTGATTCAAAAAGTCAAATGGCGCTCCTTCCCTTCCAAGCCCTGCCGTGCGCCAAAACAGTGGTTTACCCCCACATATGAGGTATCAGCGTACTCAGGACAAATTGGACAACAACTTTCGTGGTTCAGTTTCTCCTTTTACCATTGGGAAAATAAAAAAATTGTTGCTAAAAGATAATTTTTGTGACTAAAAAGTTAAATGTTCATTTTTTCCTTCCATGTTGCTTCTGCTGCTGTGAAGCACCTGAAGGGTTAATAAACTTCTTGAATGTGGTTTTGAGTACCTTGAGGGGTGCAGTTTTTAGAATGGTGTCACTTTTGGGTATTTTCAGCCAAATAGACCCCTCAAACTGACTTCAAATGTGAGGTGGTCCCTAAAAAAAATGGTTTTGTAAATTTCGTTGTAAAAATGACAAATCGCTGGTCGAATTTTAACCCTTATAACTTCCTAACAAAAAAAAATTTTGTTTCCAAAATTGTGCTGATGTAAAGTAAACATGTGGGAAATGTTATTTATTAACTATTTTGTGTCACATATCTCTCTGGTTTAACAGAATAAAAATTCAAAATGTGAAAATTGCGAAATTTTCAAAATTTTCGCCAAATTTCCGTGTTTATCACAAATAAATGCAGAATTTATTGACCTAAATTTACCACTAACATGAAGCCCAATATGTCACGAAAAAACAATCTCAGAACCGCTAGGATCCGTTGAAGCGTTCCTGAGTTATTACCTCATAAAGGGACACTGGTCAGAATTGCAAAAAACGGCGAGGTCATTAAGGTCAAAATAGGCTGGGTCTTGAAGGGGTTAAAAACAGCACCCCTAAACATATTGAAAACTGCTGTCAGGTAGTTTATTAACCCTTCAGGTGCTTTACAGGAATTAATGTAAAATGGCATGACAGAAATGAAAATGTGTATTTTTACCACCTAAATGTTGCTAACTTCTAAACAGATTACTACAGCCGTCAGACTCTAAGGCCGCTATTTGGTCATGAATTGCCATCGCAAACATCAGGACAACAAAATCATGATCTGTGGGCACCAATTGGAATAAAGAAGAAGCCCCCACACTCTGTTAACCATTTATAACGATGTAGTCACTATTTACAGCAGCATCTAAGGGGTTAAACAGATTTAGAAGGCGCAAATACTGATTGTGGCTGATACAGCAAGTTGTCAGCTATAGTGTACAACCAACAGATGCTGGATTGTCATCTGTATGGGGAGGCTATTCTCTTATATCTCAGGTCAGTTAAAAGACGTATTGGCGGTCATTAAGGTGTTAAAATAACCCCTCTGTTGTGCATCTGTGCCAAAGTTTCCCTGGCGGTCTCTTTATCCCGACCTTCATGTATTGATATAGTGTGCTGCCAATGGAAAAAAATAGAAGCAGCACAAGTTGGGATATCACACTTAGTTGTTTTGTATTATCTGCCTGAATACATTTCATTAGTATGGTGATGTCCTAATATTTCTTATTTTTGATAGCTGACGCAACATTGTATGGCTTATTGCCAGGATACAGAGACCAGCAGGGGACCATGCAATCCTTACCCCTGAACCGCCAGGGGAGGCAGAGGAAATATGCAACAAAAAAAATCCACAGCTCCACATCACAATCAGCTGGATTTGGGGTGTATTTAAAAAGTGGATTTCCCAGTAGTGTCCTCAGCGTTTTCTGCATTTACTGTGAAGATGTTGTACAACACATCTTGGGAGTCTGGAAGCCTTGGAAGAAGGGGAGGAAAATTTCCCAGAAAACAGGCCTGTGATGGTCACAAAAATAAAAATGCCCATAAGCATTATAGATTTAAGTGGAGCCAGCTGTGTATGTTAGGGAACAGAAGATTGCTACATGTTGGTTTTCTGCATCTGTGAGAAGTTGTACTGATATTTTGGTTTTGCACATGAGACGATCCTTCTCAGCAGGACTGTGGAGTCGGTAAGCCACAGTTGCGACTCCAACTCCTGGATTTTATCAGGTTCCAGGTCCGACGCCTTCATAAATGGCCAATTCGTAACAATAAATTTTCTGTTGTCAAATATTAACATTGTGCTTATTCAGTTTCTCACCATCATATAAGTAATCAGACCACTTAAAGCAAAAACTATATTTATTAGAATATAGAAAATAACTTTTATAAACTTTTCCAAACTCTTGTAAGTAAATATGCAATAAACACTGTTATGCAGTTAATAAGAAATCTATAAATTTGTCCTCAGAAAAAGTATTGCCTCTGTCAGATCCTCCTTCATGGATGCCCTCAAATCTGATCTAATTATTTTGAGAGCAGAGAACAACCTCTCTACACGAACTTGGGTTGGTGGCAAAGCATGAACCACTCGGGCAACATCTCTGACAATGTCAGGATACAGAGGAATCGCTTGTTGTACTGTTATTTTTGATGAACGGTCAAATTTCTCAATTTCTTTTAGTGCACATGAAAAATTCTGCTGAAATGTACTGGCTGTGTTCTTTGATGGGGATGACTCTTCTATGCGGGAACGCTTTGCACGGTCCTTGTGATCCAAATATTTTTCGAAATTAAATTCTTCATCAGTTGATGAGGGTGAAGATGTGGCAGGACGACCAAATTCTTCTTGTTCCTCCTGACTGTTCTGCAACCCTTTCATCCTTACTGCTATTTCAAACAGAGCTTCTTTTCCTTTAGTTAGCTGTTGATCATCTAGAAGAATCCGATGCATTGGGTCTACATTAACAGCTGCCAAAAGAATGTTATTTTGTAATAGTAGCTCCTCTCTCCGTTTCATTGATGTAGCAATGCCACTTGCAATTAACCCTCCTCTTTGGGACAGGCGAAACATCAGGTTCTTCCACTCCTTTAAGAAAATACCTGGAGTTAAGTCCTCTGCTTGTAATTTTTTAGTCACTGTAAATGGGTGCTTTAGCAGTTTTTCCAGCTCAGTCACCTGATTCCACTGACTTTCATTTAGCGTCAGTTGAGGGTTAGCCATGTCTACAAGAAAGGTTTTCAGTTCAACCAAGCGCTGAATCATTAAGTACTGCCCCATCGTGTGGCTTGATCAATAATTGCCACTTTTCCAGCACGTCTCTTCAAAATTGAGTCAACTTCAGAGGTTCTGGCAACAGTAGCCAATTTTCTCACCTTGCCAATCAGTGCAGCAGCATGTCCTTCTTGCAGACTTTCTCTTATAGCCGCTGTAGTGTATCCACAACACAGCGCATGTGATGAATGAAAGAACGTATTGAGACAGTTTCAACAAGATCATCTAAACTATCATGTTGCTGTTCATCTGAAGCAACTTCAGTTTGCTCCTCAGTTACAATACTGTGTTCCTCTATTTCAAAAATTTCTGTGTCTGTGGACCTACAATGTCCTTCTAGCTGCTGGTCACCACCATTACTCTCATTCATTAGCTTAATAGTACTTATATTTGAAGCATTGTCAGTTACGACAGAAAGAACTTGCTCTTTTTTAAGTTCATAGTCTTGCAGAACCTTTTCCACCAAGACCTGGAGAAACTCACTGGTGTGATGAGCTTTGGTGTCTTTTACTGCCAATGTCTCGGTAACTATTTCATTTTTGTCACAAACAAATCGGACATTGATGGCAAAATAGTTTACTCTGACGTGTGCAGGCATCCATTTTAACCCTCCGTCACATACAACTGATCTGACAGGCGCTTCTCTTTTACTTTCATTTCTCCTTCCTCACCAGATTGTGAGGAAACCCCCTCCCTCCAGGTAGTCTCCTGTCTCTTGAAGGTCTGTGAAACCTGATATCACAGTTGGATTTCAGAGCTTCAGGGGAGAGGATATAGCTGCACAGATCTCTCAGGCTCATTGTATGTGAATACGTCACATTCAGTAAGGTTGGTATTTTATGTTTTTATTCATCACAATAGTTTATTTAGCTTGTTTTATGAATGTATAGCACAAAATGTGAGGATATTTCATAGAAATAAGGGAGATTTTATAAAAGAAAGTGTGGATGAAGAAGTTGGATCATATTATATTGGAAAAGATAAAAATACTAAATGGAACAAGAAGCCATTCCAGAAAAAATGTAGGGAACCTTTAAACATTATTACTCACCTTCCTGCAGTAATAGGAACTGCACGTAATGCAAAAACTGCAGTTGAATGCTGGAACAGTATATTTATAGATGACGTTCTGGACTCTATTGTCACATATACCAACCAATATATAGACATTATAAAGGACAAGTACATCTGCAACAGAACCATCAAGCCCACAGATGAAATAGAACTGCGTGCTTTTTTTGGATTACTGTACCTTGCAGGAGCTAATAGGGCAAATAGACAAGTTTGGAGGAACTTTGGGGTAAAGATGGGGATGGAGTTGAAAAATTTAGCCTTGTTATGTCCATAAACAGATTCAAGATTCTAATTCGTTGCCTTCGGTTTGACGACAGAATTACCCGAACCGAACGCAAAACACATGACCGACTTGCTCCAATTCGTGATATATTTCAAAGATTTGTTGTAAACTGTAAACAAAGTTATTACCCTGGAGAGAATCTCACTATTGACGAAATGCTCCCTGGTTTTCGTGGTAGATGTGCCTTTCGTCAATATATTCCATCAAAGCCAAACAAATATGGAATAAAAATGTATGCCCTTGTTGATGCCAGTAAGACCTACACTTACAACCTGGAAGTTTATGCAGGAAAACAACCAGAAGGTCCTTACTGTGTGAGCAACAAACCCATTGATGTTGTAAAAAGACTGGCTGAACCCTTATTTGGATCGGGTCGCAATATTACAGCTGACAATTGGTTTACAAGTTGTGATCTGATTGATTATCTGAAAATTCAGAAGCTGTCATATGTGGGAACTGTAAGAAAAAACAAAAGGGAATTGCCGCCACAGTTTGTAAGTGTGAAAGAGAGACAACAGTACAGCAGTATGTTTGCATTCCATAATGGAAAGGCTTTAGTTTCCTATGTACCACATGCCAAAAAAATCGTACTTCTTCTATCAACACTTCATTATGATGATGCTGCCATCGATCCTGGGACTGGGGCAGAAAAAAACCCGGAGATAATTACATTTTACAATGCCACCAAAGGGGGTGTGGATACAGCAGATCAGATGTGCTCCACTTTCAACGTCAGCAGAAACATCAAACGCTGGCCAATGGTCATAATTTTTGCTATGTTGAATTTGGGTGGTATAAATTCACAAGTAATTTATCTTGAAAACAAGCTTGAACCACTCCGTAGACGATTGTATCTGAAAAAATTGGCCCATGAACTAGTACTTGGAGAGCTACGTAGGAGAAGCGTGAAAACAATCGGTATCCCCTCTCGCCTTCAAGTTCAGCTCAAAAGGTTCCGCCCAGAAGATGATGGTGAAAAGTCACCATCTGCACCACCTCACAAAAGAAGGAGATGCACCACCTGCCAAACGGAAAGCGGAACCAGAAGGCTTTCAAATTATGAATGTCTCAAATGTCATAAAGCAATTTGCCTGACACATGCAAAAATGGTGTGTAATTCTTGCTATTTGCTCTGCAAGTGTGACTTTTCTGGGGAAACCTCAGCATCTACTTCTGATTGAATATGTTTTTAATAGTACTTAAGGTACCTTAAAATTAAGTTTGTGTTCAAAAATTTTCTTTGTACATTTTTTTGAGAGAGTCGAACTGGGGACTATTTGGCGGGAGTTTTGAAAAGTTTGTATTTCATAGTTATTAGTTTTATGTTAAGTAAATGTTTTTTTTTGCAACTGATTATGTGTAGTCTCTTTTATTACATCCCTATGAAGGTCACTGATCACTTTTAGAGCACTGAAATTGCAAACATTAGATATTATAGGTATTTTTCCAGCAGGCGCCTGACAGGCACATTGTATGTGAACTCGTTAGTCCGAATATTGTATGTGACGGAGGGTTAAGAAACAGAAAGCGTCCCTTGAGTTTTCTTAAGTTCTTCCTTTTGTTTAAAAGCTTCTTTGATTACTAATTTTCTAATACTCTCTCTCTCCAGAGAAACACCAAGCTTGCGGGCCATTTCCCCATTGACACAAAAGCTGGTCGTGAAAATAATGAAATAGGCACACTATCCTTTACAACAAGCTCTATGATCTGTTTTTTAAATGTATCTACTGTCATTGTCACAGTAACTTTGTCACTGACAAAATATCTTGCAACTGATGGCTGCAAAGTTCTTTGCTCCTTTGTTTGGCTGGAAGAGCTGGGCGCTAGTTCATTGGTTTGGATGCAGTCTTTATCATCCACTGCTTTCAGTACTTCTGGATGAAAGCGCTTTAGATTAGAAGCTCTGGTAGGAGCATTTTTATCTTTGCCTGAATATGCACTGATCTTGGCTTTCACAGCATTTGTTTTCGTCTGGATCATTTGTCATACACTGACAGACATAATGTTTTCTATCTTGAGTGATGGTGAAATGTTCAAATATAGCTGATTTAATGTGACGCTTCTTTGACACTCAGGTTTTTAATTCTTCATTCACAATCCAAATGACAATTGTTTTTCCTAAAAACAATTGTACAAAATTATTGCCAGGTCGTACAACTGATATAGTGGTCAGTAATACTGTTATTCCTCATGTACTCACAGTTAACTGATGCAAAGTTTGTTGAAGGGATAATGCTACTTACAGTCTTCCTCTTCTGATTAGCAGCTGTGAGATGCTTGGAAGACGCACACCAAACATCTAGTCTAGAGGAGGAGCTTTACTACTAAGAATTTGCAACACATTTTCACTTTCAATTTCATACATTGTAAGTAGGGGGGTTGGGGCAGCATGAGGTTAACCAAGTATAAGATTAGATAAGGGCAGTGGAGAACAGTGATATACAAGAAGTAAAGGTACCGTCACACTAAGCGACGCTGCAGCGATACCGACAACGATGTCGATCGCTGCAGCGTCGCTGTTTGGTCGCTGGAGAGCTGTCACACAGACAGCTCTCCAGCAACCAACGATCCTGAAGTCCCCGGGTAACCAGGGAAAACATCGGGTTACTGAGCGCAGATGTTTACCCTGGTTACCAGCGTAAAAGTAAAAAAAACCAAACAGTACATACTTACTTACCGCTGTCTGTCCCCGGCGCTGTGCTTCTCTGCACTGACTGTGAGCACAGTGGCCGGAAAGCAGAGCGGTTACCAGTGAAGACATCGCTGGATCGGTGTCACACACGCCGATCCAGCGATGTCAGCGGGAGATCCAGCGACGAAATTAAAGTTCTGGACTTTCTTCAGCGACCAACGATCTCCCAGCAGGGGCCTGATCGTTGGTCGCTGTCACACATAACGATTTCCTTAACGATATCGTTGCTACGTCACAAAAAGCAACGATATCGTTAACGATATCGTTATGTGTGACGGTACCTTAAGAAATGTCTATCTCCAGCAGAACTGCTTATCACTGTTGTTCATAGTTTGATAGAACATATATATTTGAGTAACATTTATAAAATTCATATGAAAGTTGAATTATGAAATATTAACTTTTTTTTCTGTACATTTGTACCGACTCCGACCAAAACTAACTCCGACTCCACAGCCCTGCTTCTCAGCAGCACATAGTTGTGTGTAAGCACATGTGCTGCCGAGAAAAATGCGAGCGTATGCACACTGAATGAATTATTACAGATCGCTCAGTTGTGCCTGTGGAAACGAGATATTAAATACAGCCAGCCGGTAAGCATACTGGTGGTCGTTTAACGCTGCACACTGAGAAGTATAACTAGCCTTTTAATCCATCTCCATAGTAAAATTACATGCACTAAAATAAGCAAAATCTGTCAAAGACCTGCAGAAAATTTTTTATACAGCCTGCTTGCCATAAGGCCTGTTTCACACGTCGGTGGCTCTGGTACGTGAGGTGACAGTTTCCTCACGTACTGGAGACAGACTCACGTAGACACATTAAAATAAATGTGTCTCTGCACATGTCAGCGTGTTTTAACTGACTGTGTGCAAAACACTGAGTCATGTCAGTATTCGTGGGAGCACACGGACCCGCTAAAGTCAATGGGTCCGTGTAAACACGTACCGATGCTGTCCGTGTGCGTTTTTCCGGTCATAGGGTTAAAATTGTAAAAATTATTGCAATACACGTACAGGACATGGACCCTAAAAACGTACTCATGGACATCACACGGATGGTCTACGTGAGCACACGACACAGATAGCTCCTCCAAAGCAATGTGTGACCTCTCTGCAACAGATCCTGCATCCAAATTCACTCGTGTAGCAATAGAGCCTGTGCTAATGCAAAAATGTAATTTGGGTTTAAAGAAATATGTAATGACAAAAAGAAAAAAAAAAAACACTATATAGGATTTTGTGAATACTGGTTTCTTCGCCCATCTTGGTCTGTTGCAGCCCAGGTTTCTCACATCTCCAGTAATGCCATTGGTAATGTGCCATATTCAGATTTGTATTGGAGACTACATTTTACTGAATGACTTATTCTTCTATTTCTTAAGGTACATTTAAACTCTTGATAGAATTTTCCGAAGAATATCCAAATAAACCTCCAACTGTTAGGTTTGCCTCAAAAATGTTTCATCCTAATGGTAAGTGGCTGTAGTAAAATGTTCTTTCCTTGCGTTACAGCAGTAAGGTATAAACGGCAGATCACTGCCCTGTTGTATAGACCAGAATGAGAATTTTTGCTGAGAAGTGGTCTTGCATAATTTGCAAAGCACAGGGTAAAATCTGCCTGGTATGTGCAGTAACCTAAAGGGTTATATGTAGGTTGTATTGGACATTTAAAGCATTAACTGAACTTTTCACGACAAAATTATTTAAAAAAAAAAAGATAAGATATAAAACTCTGCAAATCACTTTAATAAGGGATTTGCAAAAACTGCACGCAAGTGGGTTCCAAACCAGTTCTTCCAGCCATCAGCTGCATTACTATCGGGCTGTGCTCATGTGGGGTACAGATGCTGGCATTAAAAGGCTCGCCTCTGTCCCCTCCTCTGAGCTCATCAGAACAAGCTCCTGTCACTTAGAGCAGCAGGTTACATCAGCACAATCTACTTGTCCCCAGTGCCTGTAATAGGTGCCAATACACAGAGCCTCCCTGCACCCTGTAATGGATGCTCCACAAGCACCCTGACTATGCCCCCTTCACTGCCAGCTGAGTGCATTCTGATATCAGGCAGGCAAACAGACCGAGGGTGAAGCAGGTGTGGTTTTAATAGTAGGTATCTGGTATCTGCATTTCTCCACTTTCCACTTCAACATTGATAAATACAGCATTTTTTCTCTTGCAGTTTATGCTGATGGCAGCATATGTTTAGACATCCTTCAGAACCGCTGGAGCCCAACTTATGATGTCTCTTCCATATTAACATCCATTCAGGTGAGACCCTGCAGGGTTCCACTTATGGGGGGCCTAGTTTCCGTAATTATGTTGCTCATATGTGCACACAGGAGGCCACAATGCCTCTGTGTGACTTTACCATGAAGGTCAATCTCCATGATCAAGACTACCATTTCGTACACCAGTCTGCGTGATGGACATGCAGGAGTACACCTATTTCATAATCACACGCCACCTAATGAATTATGTGGATACTGGCGTGCACCTTGTTAGAAGCATTAACATTCCTGATGAAAGTTACATCACAAGTTCAGATTAATCCATGGGGTGGGCTTCACGACGTCTCATCTCTGCATCGTGCCCACTTTGGCAGAGCTGGCCAAAACTGACGTGAAAACTCAAATTTGCTCATCTTGGTGTGTAAATACTTTGCGATATATGATGTTGTTAGATTTCTGAACTGGAGAGAACACTTTCATGAATCAGGCCCAAACTTTATAGCCTACTAGTCCAGTTTTTTTTTCCCTTTTTTTTTTTGTTATTTACAGAAGACTGATTTTAGCCATTCTGGCAGCATGCATACATGGTGCGATGACACCTTAGGTTGGAAATCTTACCATGGAGCATTGCAGCCACTACAGTGTCACTTAAGGTACCTTCACACATAACGATATTGTTAACGATATCGTTGCTATTTGTGACGTAGCAACGATATCGTTAATGAAATCGTTATGTGTGACAGCGACCAACGATCAGGCCCCTGCTGGGAGATCGTTGGTCGCTGAGGAAAGTCCAGAACTTTATTTCGTCGCTGGACTCCCTGGATCGGTGTGTGTGACGTCACCGCTCTGCTTTCCGGCTCCCAGACAGTACAAGAGGAGAGCAGAGAAGCAGAGCGCAGCGCTGGAGGACAGACGGCTGTAGGTAAGTATCTAGTGTCTGTTTTTTTTTACTTTTAGCATGGTAACCAGGGTAAACATCTGGTTACTAAGCGCGGCCCTGCGCTTAGTTACCCGATGTTTACCCTGGTTACCGGCATAGTTGGTCGCTGGAGAGCGGTCTGTGTGACAGCTCTCCAGCGACCAAACAGCGACGCTGCAGCGATCCGGATCGTTGTCGGTATCGCTGCAGCGTCGCTAAATGTGAAGGGGCCTTTACTGTGCCTCTCCTTTCTGCACACAGTTGTGATGCAGAGCTGACTGAGATGGCTTCCTTTGTGGAGTCAAGAAGTTTCCTCCAGGACTATGTCCATACATAATGAGCAGCTCCAGAGATGACAACATATTAACGTTTGACATACATGCTTTGAAGTGGCTCTGTCACAAAATGTGAGCGATTTATAAAAAGGTACAAGGCTATTCCCCTATAAACCAAAATGTAACAAAAAATGTTAATTTGGCTAAAGGCAGCGATGAAAGAATACAACAGGGTGATAATTACATTGTTCTACTTATTCCAATATATCAAACTTTCCGTTTTTTGTTTTTTCCTTCAGTCTCTACTTGATGAACCAAACCCAAACAGCCCAGCGAACAGTCAAGCAGCACAACTTTATCAAGAAAACAAACGAGAATATGAAAAGAGGGTATCTGCAATTGTAGAGCAAAGTTGGAACGATTCCTAAGCGCTCACACTTACCAGCATTGTTCTTCTCCTTTGTGAACGTCTTAACATTGGAAGAGACAGAATTGAGAACTACTACAAATGCCTCAAGTTTTAGAGATTTTCAGAATATCTTCTTGGTTCTGCTGCCCCATTATACTCCTGTTTGGAAAGTGTAAAAGCTTGTGTATCTTAGTGTATTTTTTATTGCATGTTGTGCATGGTTTGAGAATAAGTTATTGCTACATTTGTAATATATCCTGTTTATTACCCCTACTTTAATGTAAAGGTTGGCATGGAGTTTTCATGCAAATACACATTTTGTAAATCCATACACTTTCTTTTCTTGATGAAACTTGAATGCTTCAGTTCTGTGACTTTTTTTTCTATAGGAGAGCACTTACAGTCCCCCCCTTTTTTTAATATTTTAAGGTAAGCTGTTAATCTTCTCACAATAGAGTTGACTAAACTGTTTCTGGGTGTTCTTGTTTCTTCACTTGTTTTATCAGAAGATCAAATTCTTACCAATCGTTGAACAATACCTGACATACATGGAAAGGCTTGAGTTTCACTACAGACACTTATGAAATATTAGGCTGATCTGACTACCAGCAGTGGCAAAACTACAGCTCAGGGAAAGTGGGAGCTGGAGACCAGGGTCCTGGTATACAGCTGTCCAAAATGACTGGCACGCTTCACACCAGTCACCTGTCATGCGGATCCTCTGTGTGCAGAGGGCATTACCCTGGGTGTGGAAATGTACACAGGCTACCAATCGCCCATCAAACAAAATGTTCATGAGTGCAGTGATATTTGCACTTAGAAATAATAGTTTGCGGCAGTACATTGTCCTGCAAAGAACAATTGTATTCTCTGTGCACAGCAACATCTTATCAATCCTTCTGTGAGCATGAAAGTGCGTTCATCCTGATTTAAACAGGTTGCCGATCTTGCGTGTAGCCAATCAGCACCAGTTTAGCAGCTGTGACTTAATGTAAATGGGGTATCGTTTCTCCTTATGGAGAGTGACATACCATCTCTGGCTTGTCAAGGTAAGGAGGCTTATTCGCCATGCAATGCTCCTCTGGGAAATATAATATGCAAATTGCCTCTTCTGAGAAAAAGAGGACTTGAACTCTATAGCGCCACCTGTTGGAAGTAGCGATTCTACAAGTCACCATCAACCCTTTAACGAGTCGTGCAATATGACTTAGGATAAAAGCCAAATCAATATCTCAATTCGCAGACACGGTGTTTCGGGCTGTTGGCCCTCGTCAGTGTGAAGCATGAGAACTAATTTGGCTAGGTCGACGAGGGCCAACAGCCCGAAACACTGTGTCATATTGCACGACTCGTTAAAGGGTTGATTGTGACTTGTAGGATCGCTACTTCCAACAGGTGGTGCTATAGAGTTTAAGTCCTCTTTTTCTCAGAAGAGGCAATTTGCATATTAATGTAAATGTACACTTAAGAAATCTGTAGTACATGGAAGAAAAAAAAATCTAATTCAGTTCTTGGGTAAAATCTGTATTCAGTGTAGACAGAATCTCATCAGTACCAATTGTCCCTATGTAGAGGGGAGAAGCTCTATCTGTAGCGACTACCATCTCTTGTATGTAACAGTCTGTCTTCACTGAATACATAGTAAGGGTATGTGCACACGTTGCGGATTTTGCTGTGGATCCGCAGCTGTTTTCCATGAGTTTACAGTACCATGTAAACCAAAATCCACAGTGCACATGCTGCGGAAAAATATCTTAGTTACTTACCGATAACGGTATTTCTCCGATCCCATGACGGCACCACGGAGAGAGAGGGATCTGCCCTCAGGGACAGGAAACCTACAGGTGAAAAAGGCGGTACCTCTCTCCCACATTAGTTGGTTTACAGAGCCTTAACAGAACTTCAGCTGTAACTTAAATGTTATCAAACAAAATTTTAACTTATTAGAGGCACCGCGTGACTAAGTATTAATACTAACTCTAGTGTTCACACCCACACATGAAGGGAGGGAATGTACGAGTGCCGTCATGGGATCAGAGAAATACCGTTATCGGTAAGTAACTACGATATTCTTTTACCCCCATGACGGCACCACGGAGAGAATTTCATAGATGTACATTAGGGATGGATCACTGCCTCTAGAACCCTTCTGCCAAAGGTGAGGTCTGAAGAGGGAGTCAGGTCTAGTTGGTAGTGTTTAAAGAATGTGGAAGGAGATGACCAGGTGGCTGCCCTACATATCTGTTCAATTGATGCTCCTGCTCTCTCTGCCCAGGAGGTCGCCACCGATCTGGTTGAATGAGCTCTGACTTCCTCTGGAATGGCTTCATTGACGAATACGAGAGGATGATGGCGTCCCTTATCCATCTTGCAATTGTGGCCTTCGATGCTTTATGCCCTTTGTTTGGACCCTGAAAACACAAACCGAGACCTATCCTTCCTATAGACCCTTGTGGCCGCTAGATATTGGACTAAACATCTTTTAAAGTCTAGTGTGTGTAGATGTTCTGCTTTCCTATTTCTGGGATTTGGACAGAAAGAGGGTAACCAGATCTCCTGAGATCTATGGAAACGTGATGCCACGTTAGGAAGGTAGGATGGATCGGTTTTAAGGATTACTCTGTCATCTAGTATGCGTGTCAGAGGTGGGTATGCGGATAGGGCCTGCATGTCACTAATCCTCTGTGCTGACGTTAGTGCCACAAGAAGGGAGGTTTTGAGAGATATTTTTAAAGAGGCTTGGGACAGTGGCTCAAAAGGTGCTTTGGTTAGTTCGGAGAGAACTAGATTTAGATCCCAGGGAGGTGTAGTATGGTGTACCACTGGTCTAGATCTGGTCCGAGGCCTTAATGAATCTTTTTGCCCAGCGGTTCCCCGCCAAGTCACAGTTGTAAAGGGCCCCAAGCGCTGCTACCTGGACTTTAAGTGTGCTTGTTGCTAAGCCTTTTTCTAGCCCCTTCTGAAGAAACTCTAGTACCTTCTGAATTGGGATTTCCGCAGATAAACTGGCACCTGATACTGATAAAAATCTCTGCCAAACCCTCCCATACGCCCTAGTAGTCACTGGCTTTCTACTTAGCAGAAGAGTGGATACTAGATTTGAAGAGAATCCTCTCTTGATTAGAAGCTTCCTTTCAAATCCCAGGCCGTCATATGCAAGTTCCTTACTTGCGGGTGATTTACCGGCCCCTGATACAGCAGGTTTGGAATCTGGAAGGACCCAAGGGTCTGTTAAAGACATTATCCTTAGCTATGGAAACCATGCTCTCTTTGGCCAAAAGAGAGCTATAATGATGACTCTCGCTCCGTCCTCCCTGATCTTTCCCAACACCAAAGGAATTGGCGCTATTGGGGGAAACACATAGGCTAGACGAAAATTCCATGGAATTGAAAAGGCATCTAGGGTCACCGGGTTCCCGCACGGGTCGATTGAACAAAAGGCCCGAGTCTTTCGGTTGTGGTTGTTCGCAAATAAATCTATTTCTGGAAGACCCCACAATTGTACTATGTGGTTGAAGACCGCCTGATTCAATTCCCACTCTCCCTGTTTGAGATGTGTTCGGCTTAGAAAATCTGCAGTTTGCTTTTCCGACCCCTTGATGTGAAGGGCTGACAGTGACGACAGATTGGTCTCTGCTAACAATAGAATGGATTTTGTCACTTCCATCAGTGTATGAAATCTCGTGCCCCCCTGGTCATTTAAGTAGGCTACCACCACCCTGTTGTCCGATAATACCCTCAAGTGACAGGAATGGAGGGAGTGTAGGAAGTGGATGAGTGCATATTTTACTGCTAGGAGTTCTTTCATGTTTGAGGAACCCAGTTTTTCTTCCTCCGACTATGGCCCTTGAGCAATCTGATTGTCTACATGAGCTCCCCAACGCCAAGGACTCGCGTCAGCAGTTAGGGTTATAGATGTTGGCCATACCCATGGAACACCCCTGGTCCCACTGGAGGTCTCTGGTGTGACTCTGGGCCCGTTGGACCGCTGGAAGATAGGCTGTCATCGATCCCAGTATGGACATCGCTTTTCGTAGAGTTACTACTGGAGACTCTGCGTTGTTCTACCAGTTGGACCATGTTTGAAACTTTTTCCCCTGGAAGGCGGCATTCTTGCCGGTTTGAGTCTTTTATTAACCCCAAGTATTGTTGTACTTGGGTTGGAATGATTCTGGACTTTGCTAGGTTCAACATCCAACCTAGGTTTGTCAGGGATGTCATTACTTTGTTCAATTGTTGAGTGCAGTGGAGGGGAGTTTTGCCAACTACCAGGTCGTCCAAATATGGAACTATTAATATATTTTGCTTTCTTATGTGAGCCATAACCTCCGCCATCAACTTCGTAAATACCCTCGGGGCTATGGCTAGGCCGAAGGGAAGGGCCCTGAATTGGTAGTACTTTAACTCTCCCTGCATTAATACCACCACTCAGAAATTTCTGGTAGTCTGGATGTATGGGCACATGGAAATATGCATCCTTTAGATCGATGACAGTCATAAAACAAGACGGATAAAGCGTTCTCACACGTCTTTGTTTCCATCTTGAAACTCTCAGTCACTAGGTACTGGTTCAATTTGTTTAAATTATTGTCCTGTAAGTTCCATCCGGTTTCGTCCGAAGAAACAGAGGAGAGCAGAATCCCATGCCTTTCTCCTGACATAATAGCATTTGTATCTCCTTTTGAGGGCGGCACGGTGGCGCAGTGGTTAGCACTGCAGCCTTGCAGCGCTGGAGTCCTGGGTTCAAACCCCACCAAGGACAACATCTGCAAAGAGTTTGTATGTTCTCTCCGTGTTTGCGTGGGTTTCCTCCGGGTACTCCGGTTTCCTCCCACATTCCAAAGACATACTGATAGGGAATTTAGATTGTGAGCCCCATCGGGGACAGTGATGATAATGTGTGCAAAATGTAAAGCGCTCCGGAATATGTTAGCGCTATATAAAAAAAAACGAAGAAGAAGGCCCAGTTGTTCGGCCTCCGCTTTCCTTTGTGGTGTCAGTGATGTAATGGCATTGTATGGAATATTAGTTTCAGCGCCGTTTTTATTATATTTAGTGTCCATAGGCTCCCTGATATTTCTTCCCAGGCTGGAAGAAAGTGTGCCAGTCTTCCTCCCACCTGGGAACCACCTTCATTGGGGTTGTTTTTTGGTGTCAGGCTTGTTGAACAAGTAGCCTTTTCCCATCCTCCTTTCTGATTTTTTGGGGGCCTTCTATGCATGAATTTTCTGTTCCGAAAGGACTGTTTATATAATTGGTTACGGAACCCCGGAAAGGCTTTTTTCTTGTCGGCCGCTTTCTCCAGGATATCATCTAAGGTAGGGCCAAATAGGAACTCCCCTTCACAGGGTATGGAACATAATTTGGCTTTCGTTTGTAGGTACCCCGGCCAACATTTGAGCCCTCCTTCCTGCATTTGAAAAGGAAGCAGCTCTTGCCGCCAGTCTCACAGAGTCTAAAGATGCGTCTGCTAGAAACGCAGCTGCTCCTTTCATTATTGAGATTGAATCTAATATCGATTCTCTCGGAGATCTATCTTTTAGTTGTGATTGTAAATGATTTAACCACACCATTAATGCTCTGGCGGTACATGTGGCGGCTATAGCTTGTTTTAGTCCCCCCCCCTCAGCTGCTTCTCAAGAACCTTTTAGAAATACCTCAGCCTTCTTATCCATAGGGT
Organism: Ranitomeya imitator; assembly: GCF_032444005.1. NCBI lineage: Eukaryota > Metazoa > Chordata > Amphibia > Anura > Dendrobatidae > Ranitomeya > Ranitomeya imitator. The sequence continues at coordinate 81,304,745 of NC_091285.1, forward strand.
TCCCATATCTTCAAAAGGTAAAGCCAATTTTTTCGATGTTTTTGCAATGGAGACATCCAGTTTTGGTGCCTTACTCCAGGAAGAACAGGCTGGGTAATCAAAAGGATATTCCCTTTTCGGGGTTAAGAGGACTTTTTTTTATCTGGCCTCTTCCACTCTTTCTTTATTAGGGCATGTATTTTATTATTTGCTGGAAACGCTCTTAGTTTCCTTTGTTCTAGACCGCTAAACAAAGTCTTGCACGTATTTTTGGGGATTTGGTCTCTACTAGTCCCATGGTTGTTTTTACCGCTTTTACTAAAGCGTCTGTCTCATCAATGGGAAAGCAATTGCGGCCCCCCTTTGAGGAGGAAGAGGATGATAGAGAGGAGAGCGAACTGTCTGAATTAGAGGTATTGCCATCTTCTTCTCTGGAACTTGGCTCCGGGGATCTATGTTTGAACCTATGTTTCCTTTTTAAACCTTTGGCACTTTTTAACACATCCTCTACCTGGGATTTAAGTAACTGTTTTAAGTCAGATGCAAATCTTGGGGACTCTTCAGAAATAGGGATTTGTGTGTTACTCACCGTAAAATCCTTTTCTCCGAGACACTCATTGGGGGACACAGGACTGTGGGTGTATGCTTCTGCCGCCAGGAGGCTGACACTAAGTAAACGTGAAAAAAATTAGCTCCTCCTCTGTCGTATACACCCTGACACTGGCTACTGGAGACTCCCAATTTGGTGCAAAAGCAGTAGGAGAACAAAACACGAGAAATAATATAACAGCATAAATACAGAAAACTTATGTCTAGAAAAAGTCCTACTGACTGATAAAATCAGATATAGCCAAAGCAGCCATCAGGCTACCAGGGAGGGAGCCGTGTCCCCCCCCCCCCAATGAGCGTCTCCCGAGAAAAGGATTTTACGGTGAGTAACACAAAAATCCCTATTTCTCCTTTGCCGCGTTGGGGGACACAGGACTGTGGGATGTCCTAAAGCAGTCCCTGGGAGGGAAATTAACTCACCAGTAAAAAATTTTTCCAGATAATGGTTGTCTTATAAGTGCGTCACCGCCGCTTGAAGAATCCTTCTACCCAGACTTGCATCTGCAGAGATCTGGGAGTGGACATTATAATGTTTGACAAAAGTATGCAAACTAGACCAGGTTGCAGCTTTGCAAACCTGTTCTGCTGAGGCCTGGTGCCGAATCGCCCAGGAAGCCCCCACTGCTCTAGTGGAGTGAGCTTTGATTACAGCCGGAATCATCATGCCCTTGGCGCGATAGGCTTCCTGATTGGCCGCACGTATCCACCTGGCCAGGGTAGATTTTGAGGCCGCGCATCCCTTCCTGCGACCTTCCGGAAGGACAAACAGAGCATTCGTCTGGCGGAAAGGAGCCGTTTGGGAAATGTATCTCCTCAGAGCTCTCACTAGGTCCAACGTATGAAGAGCTTTTTCTACCCGATGCATAGGAGCTGGACAAAAAGAGAGAAGAACTATATACTCATTAATGTGGAACGAGGAAACCACCTTCGGCAAAAAGAAAGGTGCTAGTCTGAGCATTACCTTGTCCTGATGAAAACGTAGAAAGGGAGTAGGACAGAGGGCTGCCAGCTCTGATACCCGCCTTATGGAAGTTATGGCCACTAAAAATACAACTTTCCAAGAAAGAAAAGTCAAGGAAATTTCTTGAAGAGGCTCAAAAGGAGCTTCCTGCAACACCCTTAAGACCAAATTAAGGTCCCAAGTTTCCAAAGGAGTCTTATAAGGAGGGACCTTATGAGCTACTCCCTGGAAAAAAGTCCTGACCTGACGGTTAGTAGCAATCCTGCGCTGAAAAAGGACCAATAGGGCTGAAATCTGCCTCTTAAGAGTACTTGGAGCAAGCCCTGAATCCAGGCCTGCTTGGAGGAAGGCTAGAATATTTGGGATGGAGAAACGCAACGGAGGCAGCCCGCACTCTCTACACCAGGATCACTATGTCTAAAAGGGTTAAAACTCACACGGTCTTATATACCATTTGTGTGGCTTGTCGTGCTGCATTCCCGCATGAAATCCATATGCGTTTTTTGCGCATTTTTGACGCGTTTTTTTCAGGAGCTTCTCAATGCATTAAATAGTGGTCAAAAACGTGAAAAATCCGCAAAATTAATGAATATGCTGCTTTTACCGTGATGTGTTTTTTTCCCGCGAAACAAAAACCGCATCGCGGTAAAAAACGCAGCATCATGAGCACAAAAATTGCGGGATGCTTATGTATGCGTTTAAGCGTTTTTCCTGTGGAAAACGGCCGAAAAAACTCGAACATGTGCACAGAGCCTAAAACCGCAGGTGGAATCTGCACAAAAACCACATAAAATCCGCGGTAAAACGCAGTGCTTTTTACCTGCAGATTTCTCAAAAAAGGTGCGGAAAAATCCACATAGGTTCCATCTACGTGTGCACATACCCTAAAGCTAGTTTCACATTTGCGGTTGTGTCCGCAAAAAACGCATGATAACGCAGTGTTTTTTATCCACATCAGCTCACGCATGAGGGCAAAAAAACCCACGCAGCATTTGTATGCGTTTTTACATGCGTTTGCACTTTTTATGTGCATGCGTCTGATATTTCCAGGAGGGCATGTCTCAATCAGTTCCTGGACATGCGCAGTCTAAAGTACGCAAGCATTCCCATAGACAGTAATCCATTTTTTTTAATACACTCATGCGCATATTTGAAGGAAATTTGCTGCCTCAAAAATTCCAACATGGTGCGTTCTCTGCGCCTTTCCGTACACCGTGAAAAGACGCATGCGTTCGCGGTCGAACGCATGCACCTGCGTCTACAATGTTAAAGATAGGAAATCAAGACACATGCGCATGTATGTGTCAGAAACGCTGTGGACACAGCCGTAAATGTGAAACCAGCCTAATCCTGTGAATGAAGAATTTTGAAAATAAGTGACCAATCCTGAAGGAGAAAGAAGCAGATGTCGCTGATTGCATCAATTACAAAGTTTCTTATTTGAACGGATTTATGAAGTAAGAATTAAAACCACGGTTACTCTTCAGCTGAAAAGTACAGAGAAAGACATTGGGGAGCCGGTGCAAGTAAACGACAAAGCTGCTTCACAAAAAGGACTGCCGGTATGATTGGAATAGAATGATAGTGTGTGCACATAAGCATCAGAACTGTCTTCCAGTTGGTGGAGCGAGTCTTATGGTATAGTTACTACTTTGATACAGAATTATTTGGTAGCAGACACCTAGGTGGGCAAGAGATGTTTCTCTGGATGAGGCAGCTGCAGAACATGTCCATGTGTCAATGCATAGCCCAAACTGTAAGGATACACTATATAACATCAAGTTTCCAGATATTGGCATTTCCCTAAAAGATTATTTTAATATGGAGTATGGCCAGAACAGTCAAGTTTTTACTGTCCATGGTCCAGAATCCCAGTGCTTTGAATGCAACGGATACTCCGCTCCAGCCAAAGCGCTGCCCCCTTTTGTATGCGCGGTGATTCCGCATGTGTTCATTGAACAAATGCAGAATTATTATTATTATTTATTTATATAGCACCATTGATTCCATGGTGCTGTACATGAGAAGGGGTTACATACAAGTTACAAATATCACATACAGTAAACAAACTAACAATGACGGACTGATACAGAGGGGCGAGGACCCTGCCCTTGCGGGCTTACATTCTACAGGATTATGGGGAAGGAGACAGTAGGTTGAGGGTTGCAGGAGCTCCGGTGTTGGTGAGGCGGTAGCTTCGTTGGTGATGAGGCAGCAGCGGTGTCAGTGCAGGCTGTAGGCTTTCCTGAAGAGATGAGTTTTCAGGTTCCGTCTGAAGGATCCGACTGTGGTTGATAGTCGGACGTGTTGGGGCAGAGAGTTCCAGAGGATGGGGGATATTCGGGAGAAGTCTTGGAGGCGATTGGATGAGGAGCGAATAAGTGTGGAGGAGAGAAGGAGGTCTTGGGAGGACCGGAGGTCACGTGAGGGAAGATATCGAGAGATTAGTTCAGAGATATATGGAGGAGACAGGTTGTGGATGGCTTTGTAGGTCAGTATTAGCAATTTGAACTGGATACGCTGAGGGAATGGGAGCCAGTGAAGAGATTTGCAGAGGGGGGAAGCGGAGGAGTAGCGAGGAGAGAGATGGATTAGTCGGGCAGCAGAGCTAAGGATGGACTGGAGAGGTGCAAGGGTGTTAGCAGGGAGGCCACAGAAAAGGATGTTGCAGTAGTCAAGACGGGAAATGATGAGGGCGTGCACAAGCATTTTAGTAGATTGGGGGTTGAGGAAAGGACGGATCCTAGAGATATTTTTGAGCTGGAGGCGACAGGAGGTGGAAAGAGCTTGGATGTGTGGTTTGAAGGACAGGGCAGAGTCGAAGGTTACTCCGAGGCAGCGGACTTCGGGTACAGGGGAAAGCATGATGTCATTGACTGCGATAGATAGGTCAAGTAAGGAAGATTTGTGGGATGGAGGAAAGATGATGAGTTCAGATTTGTCCACATTGAGTTTGAGGAAGCGAGAGGAGAAGAAGGAGGATATGGCTGATAGGCACTCTGGGATTCTGGACAGCAGAGCGATGACGTCTGGGCCAGAGAGGTAGATCTGAGTGTCGTCAGCATAGAGGTGGTACTGGAATCCATGGGACTTTATGAGTTGTCCCAAGCCAAGTGTATAGATTGAGAAGAGTAGGGGTCCTAGAACAGAGCCTTGGGGGACTCCAACAGAGAGAGGGTGGGATGAGGAGGTAGTATGGGAGTGGGAAACGCTGAATGTGCGGTTGGAAAGGTACGAGGCGATCCAGGATAGGGCGAGGTTTTTGATGCCAAAGGAGGAGAGGATCTGTAGTAGGAGGCAGTGGTCAACTGTGTCGAAAGCAGAGGACAGGTCTAGAAGGAGGAGTACAGAGTATTGTCCAGTAGCTTTGGCGGTAAGTAGGTCGTTAGTGATTTTGGTCAGGGCAGTCTCAGTTGAGTGATGGGGGCGGAAACCAGATTGTAAATTGTCGTACAACAAGTTAGATGAGAGGTGGGAGGAGAGTTCAGCATGGACGTGCTGCTCCAGGAGTTTGGAAGCAAATGGGAGCAGCGATATTGGGCGATAGCTGGACATAGCAGTTGGATCGAGGGTTGGCTTTTTAAGGATAGGCGTGATTGTGGCATGTTTGAACGCAGAGGGGAAGGTGCCAGAAGTTAGTGATAGGTTGAAGAGGTGGGTTAAAGAGGTGGGTTAGGGATGGGATAAGTGTGGTGGTGAGGTTGGGGAGGAGGTGGGATGGGATGGGGTCGAGCGCACAGGTGGTGAGGTGGGATTTGGAGAGGAGACAATTAAGTCCCCCTTCAGTGATGTTGGATAGGGAGGTTGTGGGGTTTGGGCATTGGTCTGGTATACAAAGGGGTTGTGGTGGTTGAACAATAAAGTCTTGCCTTGCCTGGTCGATCTTATTTTTAAAGTGTGTGGCAAAGTCCTCAGCAGAGATGAGGGAGGTTGGAGGGGGCAGTGGGGGGCGGAGGAGGGAGTTAAATGTTTTGAATAACTGTTTGGGGTTGTGGGATAGGGAAGATACGAGGGTTGTGAAGTAGGCCTGTTTAGCAGAGGTGAGTGCAGATTTAAAAGCGAGTGTTGCTTGTTTGAATACAGTGAAGTCGTCTTGCGAGTGTGTTCTCTTCCAACGCCGCTCCGCAACCCTGGACACTTGCCTTAGCTTTTTGGTGGTGTTATTATGCCAAGGTTGTCTATTGATACGTCACGCTCTGCCATGGACGAGAGGGGCAACCGTGTCAATAGCTGAATCACTGCATCCTATACATAGACTTATTTATCTTGCGGAGACTGAGCCTTTCCGCAAGATAAATAGACATGCTTGCGGTCTAGAAAGACGTGACGCATGTCCGGTTACGCAGGTTTGTTTGCCACCTGTGTGTTTGTACGCATAGTGGAGATGGGATTTCATAAAATCCCCTCCACTATGCTGTAACATCTGGATGCAGCGTCCCGATCCGCAGCAAATACTGAAGGAATACGCCCCGGGGAAACATACCCCAATTGATTTTCTGCAGTTGACACTCAAGTGCTTGGATCTCTCTTACCAGGTATATTGGGGAAGGTCACAAACTTCTACACCAGCCTCTGGAAGGAATGTGGTTTTAGTCCATACCTACTGGCATAATCCACCATAAAAATGTGTATCTTTGAAGAAATCCTCTACTTTTCTAAGGCTTTGCCTACTATATTGGTATCTTCAGCAAGTGTGTGACTGTCCAAATCAAAACTTGATAAAAGTATATGTAAAAGCAATTTAATTTGTCTTTGCCCAACCAACACACAATTTCAGTCTTGATACATGGTGAAAAGTGTTAAAAAACCATTAAAAAAAAGCCAATATCTGGCTCCAGAGTTCCAAACAGTATTCACAGTTTCCAAAGAAATTACAAACAACTGATCAGCTTCTCATTGGGGTCCCAACAAAAAAATACTGTGATCGCAGCAGAGTCCTAGATAAAAAAAAGATCAGTTCTAGGGATCCAGACGTCATTGATTCTGAAGTAAAGGAGAAAACATCAATCACAACCACCAAGCAAGAATGTATTAGCATCAAGTTAATCAGGTAACATACCCGCTTCATAATCTCATCTCTAGTGGTAAAGTGCGGCGCATCTTCTACTTCAATCCCTTCCGCCATACTCTGCACCCTTTCCAGAAGTTCATCACTGTATCTTGGAGAAGAAAAGGGATATAGGTATTTATTTTGTGGCAAAGAGCATTGTAAAAGTTTCAGCATTTTACATCTGGTCAGGATTTCTGAACAAACACCATTGAAAATTGGGGGAATAAAGTAAGAAGCCACCAGGCCTGATGTGAAGTCACACACTGCAACTGCAGGATCAGCTGTGTCATCTGGATAACATTGTCTCTGCAGCCCGAGGATTGATATACGCCGGACCATGAAGGGCTCGTTCAGATGTCCGGTTTTCTCATAGGAGTTCTATGTTTTCCACAGCTAGAACTCATAAATATTAAAGCGACTGTCCGCACAGTATGGCAGCTCACACAAAGTCCGGCCGCTTGGTACAGCATAGTGGGACCAATCATTTTACAACACCTTCCCACGTGCTTGTTTTCCCATCTATTGAGGAAAGATTGAGGGAAAACAAGCAGACGGTAAGGTGTATATGAATAGTGGCCCCACTATGACGCAGACAATTCTTTGCTTACCCACACAAAATTGCAGAGAGATGTCCAAAAATCTGACAGAGGGATACCATCTCTGCGGTCCATTGTTCATGGACTGTTTGATATGAGGACCTGGAGAAACCTCCATCAGTATATTTTTCTGACAGTAAAAACCTGATGACACTGATCAAAAACACTGATGAAACCCAGACCGTATGAGAAAAATCCCTCCTGTCTGAATGAGATCTAAGCCTCGGCAACAAATATGCTGCACTTCGACATACTCTAAGGCCACATTCAGTATTTTACCTCAGTATCTGTAAGCCAAAACCAGGAGTGGGACAGTGAGAGGATAATAATAGGAGAAATATGTCACTGATTCTGGATTTATCACTCCTGGTTTTGGCTTACAAAAGAGATCTGAATCTGAGCATGCGCCGCCCCCAGCGGCCATTTTCCCGGAGGCCACTGCATCGCAGCAATGGAGCTGCCGGGGCGTCCGGGCTTTGAGGAAATGCCGGAGGAGCCCCGACTGACTCTGCACTAAGATACGCCGACACCGCCCCACAGCACAGAGAGCTGACGCTGCACGAAGAGGAGCCGCCGCCCCACAGCACAGCACCCACGTGGCACAAAGAGGAGCAGCCGCCGCCACTCCCAGCACAGAGACCCCACGTTGCAGCTACAATAAGGTAATGGGGGATACTCCACTCACACTTTCCTGTGAGACGCCCCCTCTGTCATCGGGACCACTCCCCCCCACCCACCATATACACATTGGTGTCTGCACCCGGCGTACAAGACGACTCCCGACTTTTAAGAAGATTTTCAGGGGTTAAAAAGTCGTCTTATACGCCGGAAAATACGGTACTTAAAGTGTGACACAACTGAAAATATGTCTTATATTCTAGGTTCTTCAAAGTAGCCACCTTTTGCTTTGATGACTGCTTTGCACACTCTTGGCATTCTCTTGATGAGCTTCAAGAGGTAGTCACCGGGAATGGTTTTCACTTCACAGGTGTGCCCTGTCAGGTTTAATAAGTGGGATTTCTTGCCTTATAAATGGGGTTGGGACAATCAGTTGTGTTGAGCAGAAGTCTGGTGGATACACAGCTGATAGTCCTACTGAATAGACTGGTAGAATTTGTATTATGGCAAGAAAAAAGCAGCTCAGTAAAGAAAAACGAGTGGCCATCATTACTTTAAGAAATGAAGGTCAGTCAGTCTGAAAAATTGGGAAAACTTTGAAAGTGTCCCCAAGTGCAGTGGCAAAAACCATCAAGCGCTACAAAGAAACTGGCTCACATGAGGACCGCCCCAGGAAAGGAAGACCAAGAGTCACCTCTGCTTCTGAGGATAAGTTTATCCGAGCCACCAGCCTCAGAAATCGCAGGTTTACAGCAGCTCAGATTAGAGACCAGGTCAATGCCACACAGAGTTCTAGCAGCAGACACATCTCTACAACAACTGTTAAAGGGAACCTGTCACCCCGAAAATCGCGGGTGAGGTAAGCCCACCGGTATCAGGGGCTTATCTGCAGCATTCTGTAATGCTGTAGATAAGCCCCCGATGTTACCTGAAAAAGGAGAAAAAGACGTTATACTCACCCAGGGGCGGTCCCGCTGCTGGTCACGTCGGATGGGCGTCTCTGGTCTGCTCCGGCGCCTCCCATCTTCATTCCAAGACGTCCTCTTCTGATCTTCAGCCACGGCTCCGGCGCAGGCGTACTTTGCTCTGCCCAGTTGAGGGCAGACAAAGTACTGCAGTGCGCAGGCGCCGGGCCTCTGACCTTTCCGGCGCCTGCGCACTGCAGTACTATCCTCTGCCCTCAAGAGGGCAGAGCAAAGTACGCCTGCGCCGGAGCCGTGGCTGAAGATCAGAAGAGGACGTCTTGAAATGAAGATGGGAGGCGCCGCAGCGGACCAGAGACGCCCATCCGACCTGACCAGCAGCGGGACCGCCCCTGGGTGAGTATAATATAACGTCTTTTTCTCCTTTTTCAGGTAACATCGGGGGCTTATCTACAGCATTACAGAATGCTGCAGATAAGCCCCTGATGCTGGTGGGCTTACCTCACCCGCGATTTTCGGGGTGACAGCTTCCCTTTAAGAGGACACTTTGTGCAGCAGGCCTTCATGGTAAAATAGCTGCTAGGAAACCACTGCTAAGGACAGGCAACAAGCAGAAGAGACTTGTTTGGGCTAAAGAACACAAGGAATGGACATTAGACCAGTGGAACTCTGTGCTTTGGTCTGATGAGTCCAAATTTGAGATCTTTGGTTCCAACCACCGTTGTCTTTGTGCGACGCAGAAAAGGTGAACGGATGGACTCTACATGCCTGGTTCCCCGCCGTGAAGCATGGAGGAGGAGGTGTGATGGTGTGGGGGTGCTTTGCTCGTGACACGGTTGGGGATTTATTCAAAATTGAAGGCATACTGAACCAGCATGGCTACCACAGCATCTTGCAGCGGCATGCTATTCCATCCGGTTTGCGCTTAGTTGCACCATCATTTATTTTTCAACAGGACAATGATCCCAAACACACCTCCAGGCTGTATAAGGGCTATTTGACCAAGGAGAGTGATGGGGTGCTACGCCAGATGACCTGGCTTCCACATTCACCTGACCTGAACCCAATCGAGATGGTTTGGGGTGAGCTGGACCGCAGAGTGAAGGCAAAAGGGCCAACAAGTGCTAAGCATCTCTGGGAACTCCTTCAAGATTGTTGGAAGACCATTTCCGGTGACTACCTCTTGAAGCTCATCAAGGGAATGCCAAGAGTGTGCAAAGCAGCCATCAAAGCAAAGGTGGCTACTTTGAAGAACCTAAAATACAGGTCCTTCTCAAAAAATTAGCATATAGTGTTAAATTTCATTATTTACCATAATGTAATGATTACAATTAAACTTTCATATATTATAGATTCATTATCCACCAACTGAAATTTGTCAGGTCTTTTATTGTTTTAATACTGATGATTTTGGCATACAACTCCTGATAACCCAAAAAACCTGTCTCAATAAATTAGCATATTTCACCCATACAAACAAATAAAAGTGTTTTTTAATAACAAACAAAAAAACCAACAAATAATAATGTTCAGTTATGCACTCAATACTTGGTCGGGAATCCTTTGGCAGAAATGACTGCTTCAATGCGGCGTGGCATGGAGGCAATCAGCCTGTGACACTGCTGAGATGTTATGGAGGCCCAGGATGCTTCAATAGCGGCCTTAAGCTCATCCAGAGTGTTGGGTCTTGCGTCTCTCAACTTTCTCTTCACAATATCCCACAGATTCTCTATGGGGTTCAGGTCAGGAGAGTTGGCAGGCCAATTGAGCACAGTAATACCATGGTCAGTAAACCATTTACCAGTGGTTTTGGTACTGTGAGCAGGTGCCAGGTCGTGCTGAAAAATGAAATCTTCATCTCCATAAAGCATTTCAGCCGATGGAAGCATGAAGCGCTCCAAAATCTCCTGATAGCTAGCTGCATTGACCCTGCCCTTGATGAAACACAGTGGACCAACACCAGCAGCTGACATGGCACCCCACACCAGCAGCTGACATGGCACCCCACACCATCACTGACTGTGGGTACTTGACACTGGACTTCAGGCATTTTGGCATTTCCTTCTCCCCAGTCTTCCTCCAGACTCTGGCACCTTGATTTCCGAATGACATGCAAAATTTGCTTTCATCAGAAAAAAGTACTTGGGACCACTTAGCAACAGTCCAGTGCTGCTTCTCTGTAGCCCAGGTCAGGCGCCTCTGCCGCTGTTTATGGTTCAAAAGTGGCTTTACCTGGGGAATGCGGCACCTGTAGCCCATTTCCTGCACACGCCTGTGCACGGTGGCTCTGGATGTTTCCACACCAGACTCAGTCCACTGCTTCCTCAGGTTCCCCAAGGTCTGGAATCGGTCCTTCTCCACAATCTTCCTCAGGGTCCGGTCTCCTCTTCTCGTTGTACAGCGTTTTCTGCCACATTGTTTCCTTCCAACAGACTTACCATTGAGGTGCCTTGATACAGCACTCTGGGAACAGCCTATTTGTTGAGAAATTTCTTTCTGGGTCTTACCCTCTTGCTTGAGGGTGTCAATGATGGCCTTCTTGACATCTGTCAGGTCGCTAGTCTTACCCATGATGGGGGTTTTGAGTAATGAACCAGGCAGGGAGTTTATAAAAGCCTCAGGTATCTTTTGCATGTGTTTAGAGTTAATTAGTTGATTCAGAAGATTAGGGTAATAGGTCGTTTAGAGAACCTTTTCTTGATATGCTAATTTATTGAGACAGGTTTTTTGGGTTATCAGGAGTTGTATGCCAAAATCATCAGTATTAAAACAATAAAAGACCTGACAAATTTCAGTTGGTGGATAATGAATCTATAATATATGAAAGTTTAATTGTAATCATTACATTATGGTAAATAATGAAATTTAACACTATATGCTAATTTTTTGAGAAGGACCTGTATAAGACATATTTTCAGTTGTTTCACCTTTTTTTGTTAAGTATATATTTCCACACGTGTTAAGTCATAGATTTGATGCCTTCAGTGTGAAATTACAATTTTCATAGTCATGAAAATACAGAAAAATCGTTAAATGAGAAAGTGTGTCCAAACTTTTGGTCTGTACTGTATATATACATACACACGTGTATACAGTGGGGCAAAAAAGTATTTAGTCAGTCAGCAATAGTGCAAGTTCCACCACTTAAAAAGATGAGAGGCGTCTGTAATATACATCATAGGTAGACCTCAACTATGGGAGACAAACTGAGAAAAAAAAATCCAGAAAATCACATTGTCTGTTTTTTTAACATTTTATTTGCATATTATGGTGGAAAATAAGTATTTGGTCAGAAACAAAATTTCATCTCAATACTTTGTAATATATCCTTTGTTGGCAATGACAGAGGTCAAACGTTTTCTGTAAGTCTTCACAAGGTTGCCACACACTGTTGTTGGTATGTTGGCCCATTCCTCCATGCAGATCTCCTCTAGAGCAGTGATGTTTTTGGCTTTTCGCTTGGCAACACGGACTTTCAACTCCCTCCAAAGGTTTTCTATAGGGTTGAGATCTGGAGACTGGCTAGGCCACTCCAGGACCTTGAAATGCTTCTTACGAAGCCACTCCTTCGTTGCCCTGGCAGTGTGCTTTGGATCATTGTCATGTTGAAAGACCCAGCCACGTTTCATCTTCAATGCCCTTGCTGATGGAAGGAGGTTTGCACTCAAAATCTCACGATACATGGCCCCATTCATTCTTTCATGTACCCGGATCACTCGTCCTGGCCCCTTTGCAGAGAAACAGCCCCAAAGCATGATGTTTCCACCACCATGCTTTACAGTAGGTATGGTGTTTGATGGATGCAACTCAGTATTCTTTTTCCTCCAAACACGACAAGTTGTGTTTCTACCAAACAGTTCCAGTTTGGTTTCATCAGACCATAGGACATTCTCCCAAAACTCCTCTGGATCATCCAAATGCTCTCTAGCACACTTCAGACGGGCCCGGACATGTACTGGCTTAAGCAGTGGGACACGTCTGGCACTGCAGGATCTGAGTCCATGGTGGCGTAGTGTGTTACTTATGGTAGGCCTTGTTACATTGGTCCCAGCTCTCTGCAGTTCATTCACTAGGTCCCCCGCGTGGTTCTGGGATTTTTGCTCACCGTTCTTGTGATCATTCTGACCCCACAGGGTGGGATTTTGCGTGGAGCCCCAGATCGAGGGAGATTATCAGTGGTCTTGTATGTCTTCCATTTTCTAATTATTGCTCCCACTGTTGATTTCTTCACTCCAAGCTGGTTGGCTATTGCAGATTCAGTCTTCCCAGCCTGGTGCAGGGCTACAATTTTGTTTCTGGTGTCCTTTGACAGCTCTTTGGTCTTCACCATAGTGGAGTTTGGAGTCAGACTGTTTGAGGGTGTGCACAGGTGTCTTATTATACTGATAACAAGTTTAAACAGGTGCCATTACTACAGGTAATGAGTGGAGGGAAGAGGAGACTCTTAAAGAAGAAGTTACAGGTCTGTGAGAGCCAGAAATCTTGATTGTTTGTTTCTGACCAAATACTTATTTTCCACCATAATATGCAAATAAAATGTTAAAAAAACAGTCAATGTGATTTTCTGGATTTTTTTTTTCTCAGTTTGTCTCCCATAGTTGAGGTCTACCTATGATGTAAATTACAGACGCCTCTCATCTTTTTAAGTGGTGGAACTTGCACTAATGCTGACTGACTAAATACTTTTTTGCCCCACTGTGTGTATATATATATATATATATATATATATATATATATATATATATATATATATATATATATATATATATATATATATATATATATATATATATATATATATATATATATATATATACACATATACACACATACATATAATTTAAAGTTCCCACTCCCATTTTGGTAGGGATTAAAAATGAAGTTTTGAAAATATTATTAATAAAAAAAGGTATTTGGCAATGCTGCAACAATAACAGTGCTATTCTATGAAAATATTAAACCCTCATGATAAACACTGTAAAGAGATAAAAAAAAAAAAAAAAAAAGGAAATACCTAAAAAAAAAAATTAAAAAATCATTTAATGGTAGTTACACCTCCTTAGGGCACTTTCACATCTGTTCTATGATCCCGTCGGTGCATACATTTGAAATCCTCCACAAAAAGGGTCTGGACACATGCAGGGGACCAATAGACTGCTGTGGTGATGGCACACCAGTCAGTCTATAACCTGTGTGCCCATATTCATGGTTTACGTAGATAAAAAGTTGTGGCAGATTTGTTTCAAAGGGCACTTTCACATTGCATTGTGTGTCCCCACCAGGGGATATGTCCCCAGCGAAATGGGGTATGGACGCATGCGCCGACGGGGCCAATAGATTGGAGTGGTGACGGCAGAGTGAAAGTGCACTCTGCAGTGCATCATTTCCAGGAGGGTACGCCTGCAGGAAGCAGATACAGTAGACTGCGTCAGTGTCCACCTCCTGCAGGCGTACCCTCCCGGAAATGATGCACTGTGGAGCGCACGTTCACTCTGCCGTCACCACTGCAATCTATTGGCCCCTTTGGCGCATGCGTCCAGACCCCATTTCGCTGGGGACATATGCCCTGGTGGGGACACACAATGCAATGTGAAAGTGCCCTTTGAAACAAATCTGCCACAACTTTTTATCTACGTAAACCATGAATATGGGCACACAGGTTATAGACTGCGGAGGAGAGCGACACCCGTGTGTGATATCAGCTGTGCGGAGAAATCATTTATCACTTTATAGAAGTGACCTGTTCAAGGCTCTGGGGAGGACGCTGCCTGGAGATAACTCTGCCCCAGAGATTATTTTACATGAGTGACGCCCAGCAGCCCCGCGCGCGACTCCCACCAGCCCCACTTTGGCGTTTGTCACCCATTCCCAGATGTCCCTTAGGCTACTTTCACACTAGCGTCGGAATCTCCCCATCGCAATGCATCGGGCAGAGATTCCGACGCTAGCGTTTGACGCACTGCACAACGGGTGCAGCAGATGCATTTCTCCGGCGCATCCGCTGCCCCATTGTGAGGTGTGGGGGCGGAGTTCCGGCCGCGCATGCGCAGTCGGAAAAAGTGGTCCGTCAGGAGCAAAAAACGTTACATGTAACGTTTTTTGCTCCCGGCGGTCCGCCACAACACGGCGCAACCATCGCACGACGGTTGCAACGTGTGGCAAAGCATCGCTAGTGTTAATCTATGGGGCAAAAACGCATCCTGCAAACAACTTAGCAGGATGCGTTTTTTGCCATAAACGACGCATTGCGACGTCTGGCAAAAAACGCCAGTGTGAAAGTGGCCTTACAAATACTGATGGGGGAATCACCACCACAACGCTACGTGTGAACAAGCCCTCATTTTATATCAGTAGGAAAAATTCAGTGATGTCTCTTGGAATAATGGGAGGAAAAACAAAAGCCAAAAAAGAAAGTTTCCCCACAAGTGACCGGGCGCTTTTCACCAACATCACATTCAGCCTCTCCCCGATCAGAAATGGCTGATAACAGAGAGCACACGAGTGACTGGCCCTTTAAGAGGAGCCGCCCTAGAACACCCGGCGCCGCAGCTGCCCCATAGAGGTCGCGTCTACCTGCAGCCCATGAACACATGATTGGCCCACACCATAGACAGGGCGAGCAGCTTGTCCATCTCATTTTCTCCCTGGAAACGTTCGAGGTTCTGTAACAAGAACTCCTTCCTAGCTCGCCATTGCTTGTCACTCTCGCTGTAGCTCTGGAACCCCCTCACGAACTCCGCCGCCATCTTCTGTGTTGTGACCACGGAAACAACAATCAGAATCTAATTCCGGTTCCTTCTCCATGGTGGCGACAGTCTGATCAGTGCTCGGCCACATCTCTATGGTACGATGACGTAATCATCGTCAAGGGAACAGCTGGGAGACGCATTTGCTGTGTTGTCGCCATCTAGTGGTCAGAGTTAAGAACCTTCACTTGCTGTGACCTGCAGTTAAGATGCATTCACAGCACATGAGCCTGTAATGCCATCTAGTGATCTCATATCTCCCCACAAATACATATTCACACATTATTTTCATGCAGCTTGTAGAAGGGTGTTCTTACTTTGTCACCTGAAGCATCTGCAATTTTTCATTTTTGCACTTTCGCTGTCCTTCGCTGTACACATAGTGGTCTGAGGGCTTATTCTTTGCGGGTCGTTCTGTAATTGAGAATTACACAGTTCATTTAACCAAATAATGAGGCACAATTATCACAGAGGTTTGTGCTGTTTGATAAATGTGATCGAACTGTCTAGTTTAAGTTCACACCACCTATTCATTGCATTACTTTACCGCTCAACATTTAAAGATAAGGAAGAGGGACACATTCTGCTGCAATTTACCTCTTCCCTAACTCTTTTGTATGTGCCCCCCAAGTATTGCTCCAAGCGAAGCCCAATAGTGTTCCCACACAGTGCAATACACCAATTATGGCCATCACTAGGCCACTGACACACAGTATGATGGCCATAGTTGTCCTTCCACACAATATGATGCTCCCTGTCCATCACACACACTGTGACACCCACTCAGTCCCTCCCCTACACACAGTATGATGGCCATAGTTGTCCCTCCACATAATATGATGCTCCCTGTCCATCACACACACTGTGACACCCACTCAGTCCCTCCCCTACACACAGTATGATGGCCATAGTTGTCCCTCCACATAATATGGTGCCCCCTCAGTCCTCCCCCACACACAGTATGATGGCCATAGTTGTCCCTCCACATAATATGGTGCCCCCTCAGTCCTCCCCCACACACAGTATGATGGCCATAGTTGTTCCTCTACACAATATGGTGCCCCCTCAGTCCTCCCCCACACACAGTATGATGGCCATAGTTGTTCCTCCACACAATATGATGCCCCCTCACTCCTCCCCACACACACATTATGATGGCCAAAGTTGTCCCTCTACACAATATGATGCCCTCTGTCCCTCCCCCCCCCCCCCCCCCCCACACACACACACAGTATGATGGCCATAGTTGTCTCTCCACACAATATGGTGCCCCCAGTCCATCACACACAGTATGATACTCCCTCAGTCCTTCCCTCACACACAGTATGATGCTCCCTCAATCCTTCCCCCACACACACAGTATGATGTCCTTTCCCCCACACATAGTATGATGCCCCCTCAGCCCCTCCACAGTTTGATGCCCCTGCAGTACATTCCTCCACACTTCATGATGCTACAGTAAGACATTCACAAAAAATTATTGCCCCATAATATCTCTCCAGCAAGGTATGATGCTCTCAGTATCCCCCCCACAGCATAATTACCCCACATAGCCCCCCACATACAGTATGTTGACCACAGTGGTGCCCCACAGAGTATGATGCCCCCTGACCACCACACATAACAGGAAGTGGAGCGCCCCCAGACGTAGGGCCGCAGGTTGCTCGGTACCGGTCCTCAGTTCTGGGGATGTCACGGTGGCTGGACCCGGTCCGTGACCCTGCTAAGGGGCGTCCAATGAAAGGTGATACGAGTCTGTCAAGGTTTTGTGACGCCACCTGTGGTATTCGGTCAGGGTGACCGACGCTGCTTGGGGCCCACTGGGGTGATGTGATGGCAGCTAGATGGTAAACCTTCCCACAGGTGAAGTAGGTCCCCAGGGCTTCCGAGTAGTTTAGGTGGTGATGATGTGAGGTGCAGACAATAACGAGGACACAGGGTTGAAGTCTCTTTACCTCTTTACTGGTGACTTCAGGATCCTCAATCCAGAGCACAGTTAATAGGGCTGTCTGAGACCGGCCGGTCCGAAGGCACATCCAGAGTTCCCTTTGCAGGTGGAAATCAGTGCCTACCAACTAGTGCCTGTGTGTTGTAGTACTTCCCTGCTGAGCATTCGGGATAGTCCTCACAACTTCTATTCTCATTCGTTCCAGTTCTTTCTAGTTCTTTCTATTCTCTGTCCCCCAGGTTTGTTATGGCTAGGACGCACCTGTTTGATGGGTAGGCTCGGAGTTCTTCCGGGACCCTAGAGACGCCCTTCTGCACGGTTGCCCCCTATGTCTGCTTAGGTGATGTAAGGTAGACAGCCAACCTATAATTAACTGTCCTGCAGTATTTGAAGTAAGGCATAAAGTCAGTTACTTCCTCGGTGTTCCGGGCACCGGCTACGCGCCTCAGTAGGATTTGAAAACACAAAAAAGCACAGTAAAACCAAAAACACACTGTTGCAAAAAAATCACAGTGGACAGCAAGTGCTAGTAAAAAGATGGAAAAAACAGGGTATTTGGTTGATACGTTTTTTGCAAAAAATGTATATTAAGCCGCTCTACCAAACGTCAAGGTATACCCATATCAGAGCAGTCCTAACTAATGTATGTAATCCCTATCTGATGTATTTAAAACCTGGTCATATGTACAATACCTGTATGAGCAGGATTCAGAAAAGGAATGTCCATGTGGACACGCTGGACAGAACGGCTCCTGTGCGCACAGCTCAAAAAAGAGGGGTGGAGGCCTCCCCAGTCTTGTGGACACAAGAAAACAATTATATGAAACAGTGTGTTTTTGGTTTGACTGTGCTTTTTTGTGTTTTCAAGTCTCTTGGTGGTGTGAACATGTCTCTACGGGCTTGTTCACTGTGCGCGCAGCTCATGTGTTCTGGTTTCATATAATTGTTTTCTTGTGTCCACAAGACTGGGGAGGCCTCCACCCCTCTTTTTTGAGCTGTGCGCACAGGAGCCGTTCTGTCCAGCGTGTCCACATGGACATTCCTTTTCTGAATCCTGCTCATACAGGTATTGTACATATGACCAGGTTTTAAATACATCAGATAGGGATTACATACATTAGTTAGGACTGCTCTGATATGGGTATACCTTGACGTTTGGTAGAGCGGCTTAATATACATTTTTTGCAAAAAACGTATCAACCAAATACCCTGTTTTTTTCCATCTTTTTACTAGCACTTGCTGTCCACTGTGATTTTTTTGCAACAGTGTGTTTTTGGTTTTACTGTGCTTTTTTGTGTTTTCAAGTCTCTTGGTGGTGTGAACATGTCTCTACGGGCTTGTTCACTGTGCGCGCAGCTCATGTGTTCTGGTTTCATATAATTGTTTTCTTGTGTCCACAAGACTGGGGAGGCCTCCACCCCTCTTTTTTGAGCTGTGCGCACAGGAGCCGTTCTGTCCAGCGTGTCCACATGGACATTCCTTTTCTGAATCCTGCTCATACAGGTATTGTACATATGACCAGGTTTTAAATACATCAGATAGGGATTACATACATTAGTTAGGACTGCTCTGATATGGGTATACCTTGACGTTTGGTAGAGCGGCTTAATATACATTTTTTGCAAAAAACGTATCAACCAAATACCCTGTTTTTTCCATCTTTTTACTAGCACTTGCTGTCCACTGTGATTTTTTTGCTACAGTGTGTTTTTGGTTTTACTGTGCTTTTTTGTGTTTTCAAGTCTCTTGGTGGTGTGAACATGTCTCTACGGGCTTGTTCACTGTGCGCGCAGCTCATGTGTTCTGGTTTCATATAATTGTTTTCTTGTGTCCACAAGACTGGGGAGGCCTCCACCCCTCTTTTTTGAGCTGTGCGCACAGGAGCCGTTCTGTCCAGCGTGTCCACATGGACATTCCTTTTCTGAATCCTGCTCATACAGGTATTGTACATATGACCAGGTTTTAAATACATCAGATAGGGATTACATACATTAGTTAGGACTGCTCTGATATGGGTATACCTTGACGTTTGGTAGAGCGGCTTAATATACATTTTTTGCAAAAAACGTATCAACCAAATACCCTGTTTTTTCCATCTTTTTACTAGCACTTGCTGTCCACTGTGATTTTTTTGCAACAGTGTGTTTTTGGTTTTACTGTGCTTTTTTGTGTTTTCAAGTCTCTTGGTGGTGTGAACATGTCTCTACGGGCTTGTTCACTGTGCGCGCAGCTCATGTGTTCTGGTTTCATATAATTGTTTTCTTGTGTCCACAAGACTGGGGAGGCCTCCACCCCTCTTTTTTGAGCTGTGCGCACAGGAGCCGTTCTGTCCAGCGTGTCCACATGGACATTCCTTTTCTGAATCCTGCTCATACAGGTATTGTACATATGACCAGGTTTTAAATACATCAGATAGGGATTACATACATTAGTTAGGACTGCTCTGATATGGGTATACCTTGACGTTTGGTAGAGCGGCTTAATATACATTTTTTGCAAAAAACGTATCAACCAAATACCCTGTTTTTTCCATCTTTTTACTAGCACTTGCTGTCCACTGTGATTTTTTTGCTACAGTGTGTTTTTGGTTTTACTGTGCTTTTTTGTGTTTTCAAGTCTCTTGGTGGTGTGAACATGTCTCTACGGGCTTGTTCACTGTGCGCGCAGCTCATGTGTTCTGGTTTCATATAATTGTTTTCTTGTGTCCACAAGACTGGGGAGGCCTCCACCCCTCTTTTTTGAGCTGTGCGCACAGGAGCCGTTCTGTCCAGCGTGTCCACATGGACATTCCTTTTCTGAATCCTGCTCATACAGGTATTGTACATATGACCAGGTTTTAAATACATCAGATAGGGATTACATACATTAGTTAGGACTGCTCTGATATGGGTATACCTTGACGTTTGGTAGAGCGGCTTAATATACATTTTTTGCAAAAAACGTATCAACCAAATACCCTGTTTTTTCCATCTTTTTACTAGCACTTGCTGTCCACTGTGATTTTTTTGCAACAGTGTGTTTTTGGTTTTACTGTGCTTTTTTGTGTTTTCAAGTCTCTTGGTGGTGTGAACATGTCTCTACGGGCTTGTTCACTGTGCGCGCAGCTCATGTGTTCTGGTTTCATATAATTGTTTTCTTGTGTCCACAAGACTGGGGAGGCCTCCACCCCTCTTTTTTGAGCTGTGCGCACAGGAGCCGTTCTGTCCAGCGTGTCCACATGGACATTCCTTTTCTGAATCCTGCTCATACAGGTATTGTACATATGACCAGGTTTTAAATACATCAGATAGGGATTACATACATTAGTTAGGACTGCTCTGATATGGGTATACCTTGACGTTTGGTAGAGCGGCTTAATATACATTTTTTGCAAAAAACGTATCAACCAAATACCCTGTTTTTTCCATCTTTTTACTAGCACTTGCTGTCCACTGTGATTTTTTTGCAACAGTGTGTTTTTGGTTTTACTGTGCTTTTTTGTGTTTTCAAGTCTCTTGGTGGTGTGAACATGTCTCTACGGGCTTGTTCACTGTGCGCGCAGCTCATGTGTTCTGGTTTCATATAATTGTGTTCTTGTGTCCACAAGACTGGGGAGGCCTCCACCCCTCTTTTTTGAGCTGTGCGCACAGGAGCCGTTCTGTCCAGCGTGTCCACATGGACATTCCTTTTCTGAATCCTGCTCATACAGGTATTGTACATATGACCAGGTTTTAAATACATCAGATATGGATTACATACATTAGTTAGGACTGCTCTGATATGGGTATACCTTGACGTTTGGTAGAGCGGCTTAATATACATTTTTTGCAAAAAACGTATCAACCAAATACCCTGTTTTTTCCATCTTTTTACTAGCACTTGCTGTCCACTGTGATTTTTTTGCAACAGTGTGTTTTTGGTTTTACTGTGCTTTTTTGTGTTTTCAAGTCTCTTGGTGGTGTGAACATGTCTCTACGGGCTTGTTCACTGTGCGCGCAGCTCATGTGTTCTGGTTTCATATAATTGTTTTCTTGTGTCCACAAGACTGGGGAGGCCTCCACCCCTCTTTTTTGAGCTGTGCGCACAGGAGCCGTTCTGTCCAGCGTGTCCACATGGACATTCCTTTTCTGAATCCTGCTCATACAGGTATTGTACATATGACCAGGTTTTAAATACATCAGATAGGGATTACATACATTAGTTAGGACTGCTCTGATATGGGTATACCTTGACGTTTGGTAGAGCGGCTTAATATACATTTTTTGCAAAAAACGTATCAACCAAATACCCTGTTTTTTCCATCTTTTTACTAGCACTTGCTGTCCACTGTGATTTTTTTGCAACAGTGTGTTTTTGGTTTTACTGTGCTTTTTTGTGTTTTCAAGTCTCTTGGTGGTGTGAACATGTCTCTACGGGCTTGTTCACTGTGCGCGCAGCTCATGTGTTCTGGTTTCATATAATTGTTTTCTTGTGTCCACAAGACTGGGGAGGCCTCCACCCCTCTTTTTTGAGCTGTGCGCACAGGAGCCGTTCTGTCCAGCGTGTCCACATGGACATTCCTTTTCTGAATCCTGCTCATACAGGTATTGTACATATGACCAGGTTTTAAATACATCAGATAGGGATTACATACATTAGTTAGGACTGCTCTGATATGGGTATACCTTGACGTTTGGTAGAGCGGCTTAATATACATTTTTTGCAAAAAACGTATCAACCAAATACCCTGTTTTTTCTATCTTTTTACTAGCACTTGCTGTCCACTGTGATTTTTTTGCAACAGTGTGTTTTTGGTTTTACTGTGCTTTTTTGTGTTTTCAAGTCTCTTGGTGGTGTGAACATGTCTCTACGGGCTTGTTCACTGTGCGCGCAGCTCATGTGTTCTGGTTTCATATAATTGTTTTCTTGTGTCCACAAGACTGGGGAGGCCTCCACCCCTCTTTTTTGAGCTGTGCGCACAGGAGCCGTTCTGTCCAGCGTGTCCACATGGACATTCCTTTTCTGAATCCTGCTCATACAGGTATTGTACATATGACCAGGTTTTAAATACATCAGATAGGGATTACATACATTAGTTAGGACTGCTCTGATATGGGTATACCTTGACGTTTGGTAGAGCGGCTTAATATACATTTTTTGCAAAAAACGTATCAACCAAATACCCTGTTTTTTCCATCTTTTTACTAGCACTTGCTGTCCACTGTGATTTTTTTGCAACAGTGTGTTTTTGGTTTTACTGTGCTTTTTTGTGTTTTCAAGTCTCTTGGTGGTGTGAACATGTCTCTACGGGCTTGTTCACTGTGCGCGCAGCTCATGTGTTCTGGTTTCATATAATTGTGTTCTTGTGTCCACAAGACTGGGGAGGCCTCCACCCCTCTTTTTTGAGCTGTGCGCACAGGAGCCGTTCTGTCCAGCGTGTCCACATGGACATTCCTTTTCTGAATCCTGCTCATACAGGTATTGTACATATGACCAGGTTTTAAATACATCAGATAGGGATTACATACATTAGTTAGGACTGCTCTGATATGGGTATACCTTGACGTTTGGTAGAGCGGCTTAATATACATTTTTTGCAAAAAACGTATCAACCAAATACCCTGTTTTTTCCATCTTTTTACTAGCACTTGCTGTCCACTGTGATTTTTTTGCAACAGTGTGTTTTTGGTTTTACTGTGCTTTTTTGTGTTTTCAAGTCTCTTGGTGGTGTGAACATGTCTCTACGGGCTTGTTCACTGTGCGCGCAGCTCATGTGTTCTGGCCTCAGTAGGATGTTGCCGTTCTCTGGGCACGACTCCTACTGGCTCTCCTTTGTGCTTGATCTCGTTTCTCACTGTCCACAATATCCTTCGCTTCGTGTCCTTTCTAAGTATACCGCCGCAAGGTAGTGCAGGCGCGGTTCCGTTTCGTTCTGTTCTTGTCGCTCGGTGTCTGCCAGGTTCCCATGCCTGACAGGGACCCCCCTGAATCTTCCCCCGCAACACCCCCTGCCACGGGATGTTGCCTGGACAAAACCCAGTCAGTTTCTGACTAACTTCCTATCCAACCCCTAGTTTTACCACTGTGAGGAGTGGCCTAATAAATAGAACCTTTTGCTCCCCCTAGTGGCCGGAGTGTGAAGTGTAATGTGTGCTGGTGATACCTGGTCAGAAGAACTCCTATAGTGCCATCAGACGTACCATCACTCCCCTTAGTGGCAGAGCGACACTACTGCAACGACCAGGTCTCTGGGGCACTGCACTCCCCCCCGGTTAAATCCAGTACTCCTGGACTGGGAAGAAGAACAACAATACATGTTAGTGAAAGACATGCAAATTTTTGAAATGCTTGAAACAAGTAAATATAACAATGCTTCCCTTTATGGGAGGTGAGGACACTTGAACGTTACAAACGAAAACAGGGTTAAATATTTTAAATAACACTCTGACTATAAATAACTTCTGGTACCCCGCCGGGTATTCTACTAAGTGCAAATTCTGAACAATAATTTAACTTCTCCTTTAAGGGCGTATAGGCTGAACCCACTAAAGGCTTACTATAAAGTACTTTAATACAAACTCAACTTTTTCTTTATTTTCTAACTTCACAAATGCAGGACCGCCTAGCTCCTTGGCTGGGCCTACTGTCATTGTCGCAATCAACTATCGTTCTATGGTTCTCAGGAGGACTCTCTAAACCCTACAGGTTCACTGTGTTGGAATTCGGCTTTGAACTTTTCCTGTCCTCAATCTCTAGTAACATTATTAACAGTTCTTAAATCTCAACATTATTACAATTTTAACTTTCCTAAGGCAACATTATACTTAAGTGCAACATGTGAACATTCCCTTTAAGAGGGAACCATGTCTCTTTGAGGTAGTGCAGATTCTCTCTGTCTGCAAGTCCGTTAGAAAGCAAGACCTTCTGCGCTGTATTCAAAAACAGTCTCTTCACAAAGCCTTTTTTCTTTGTAAAACCAGTAGAGGGCACCTTTAATAAGGTGCAAACTATTTACAATGCAGTTTGTGAATCATTCACCGTCCATGATTTGGCAGTTCTTTAACCCCTTAGTGACAGAGCCAATTTGGTACTTAATGGCCGAGCCAATTTTTGCAATTCTGACCACTGTCAATTTATGAGGTTATAACTCTGGAACGCTTCAACGGATCCCGCTGATTCTGAGATTGTTTTTTCGTGACATATTGTACTTCATGTGAGTGGTAACATTTCTTCGATATTACTTGCAATTATTTATGAAAAAAACGGAAATATGGCGAAAATTTTTAAAATTTTGCAATTTTCAAATTTTGTATTTTATGCCCTTAAATCAGAGAGATATGTCACGAAAAATAGTTAATAAATAACATTTCCCACATGTCTACTTTACATCAGCACAGTTTTGGAAACAAATGTTTTTTTTGTTAGGGAGTTATAAGGGTTAAAAGTTGACCAGCAATTTCTCATTTTTACAGCACCTTTCTTTTTTAGGGACCACATCACATTTGCAGTCATTTTGAGGGGTCTATATGATAGAAAATAACAAAGTGTGACAGCATTCTAAAAACTACACCCCTCAAGGTTCTCAAAACCACATTCAAGAAGTTTATTAACCCTTTACGTGCTTCACAGGAACTGAAACAATGTGGAAGGAAAAAATGAACATTTAACTTTTTTTTGCAAACATTTTAATTCAGAACCATTTTTTTTATTTTTACAAGTGTAAAAACAGAAATGTAACCATAAATTTTGTTATGCAATTTCTCCTGAATACGCCACTACCCCATATGTGGGGGTAAACCACTATTTGGGCGCACCGCAGAACTTGGAATTGAAGGAGCGCCGTTTGACTTTTTCAATGCAGAATTGGCTGGAATTGAGATCGGACGCCATGTCACGTTTAGAGAGCCCCTGATGTGCCTAAACAGTGGAAACCCCCCACAAGTGACACCATTTTGTAAACTAGACCCCTTAAGGAACTTATCTAGATGTGTGGTGAGCACTTTGAACCCCCAAGAGCTTCACAGAAGTTTATAACGTAGAGCCGTGAAAATAAAAAATCGCATTTGTTTACACAAAAATGATTTTTTCGCCCACAAATTCTTATTTTCACAAGGGTAACAGGAGAAATTAGACCACAAAAGTTGTTGTGCGATTTCTCCTGAATACGTCGATACCCAATATGTGGGGGTAAACCACTCTTTGGGCGCACCGCAGAGCTTGGAAGAGAAGGAGTGCCGTTTTACTTTTTCAATGTAGAATTGTCTGGAATTGAGATCGGACGCCATGTCGCGTTTGGAGAGCCCCTGATGTGCCTAAACAGTGGAAACCCCCCACAAGTGACCACATTTTGGAAACTAGACCCCCCCCCCATGGAACTTATCTAGATGTGTGGTGAGAACTTTGAATGCCCAAGTGCTTCACAGAAGTTTAGAATGCAGAGTCGTGAAAATAAAAAATATTTTTTTTCCACAAAAAAGATATTGTAGCCCCCAAGTTTTTATTTTCACAAGGGTAACAGGAGAAATTGGACCGCAATAGTTGTTGTCCAATTTATCCCGAGTACACTGATGTGCCATATGTGGGGGTAAACCACTGTTTGGGCGCACGGCAGAGCTCAGAAGGGAAGGAGCGCCGTTTTGGAATGCAGACTTAGATAAAATGGTCTGTGGGCGTTATGTTGCGTTTGCAGAGCCCCTGATGTACCTAAACAGTAGTAACCAGCCACAAGTGACCCCATTTTGGAAACTAGACCCCCCCAAGGAACTTATCTAGATGTGTGGTGAGAACTTTGAATGCCCAAGTGCTTCACAGAAGTTTAGAATGCAGAGTCGTGAAAATAAAAAAATATTTTTTTTCCACAAAAAAGATTTTGTAGCCCCCAAGTTTTTATTTGCACAAGGGTAACAGGAGAAATTGGACACCAAAAGTTGGTGTCCAATTTATCCCGAGTACGCTGATGCCCCATATGTGGGGGTAACCGACTGTTTGGGCGCACGGCAGAGCTCAGAAGGGAGGGAGCACCATTTGACTTTTTGAGCGCAAAATTGGCTGTCGTGTTTGGAGACCCCCTGATGTATCTAAACAGTGGAAACTGTTGTGAATTCTGTGGCCAAGCTCCCTCCTGTGGTCGTGAGTGGTACTTCGGCTGGTTCTGTCTATAAGCTTCCTTTGGTGGATGAGAGTGGTACTGCGGCTTCTGAGTTTCCTTCCTCAGGTGATGAGGTTAAGTCGTTAGGTGCTGCTCTATTTAACTCCACCTAGTCCTTTGATCCTGGCCTCCAGTCAATGTTCTAGTATTGGTCTTGCTTTCTCCTGGATCGTTCCTGTGGCCTGTCTATCCAGCATAGTAACATAGTAACATAGTTAGTAAGGCCGAAAAAAGACATTTGTCCATCCAGTTCAGCCTATATTCCATCATAATAAATGATTTTTTTTTCCAGCATAAGCTAAGTTTTGCTTGTGTTATTTTTGTTTGCTATTTTTTCTGTCCAGCTTGCTTTATTGGTTTTTCTTGCTTGCTGGAAGCTCTGGGACGCAGAGGGAGCACCTCCGTACCGTTAGTCAGTGCGGAGGGTCTTTTTGCCCCCTCTGCGTGGTTGTTTGTAGGGTTTTGTGTTGACCGCAAAGCAATCTTTCCTATCTTCGGTCTGTTCAGTAAGTTGGGCCTCACTTTGCTAAATCTATTTCATCTCTGCGTTTGTATTTTCATCTCAACTCACAGTCATTATATGTGGGGGGCTGCCTTTTCCTTTGGGGTATTTCTCTGAGGCAAGCTAGGCTTATTTTTCTTTCTTAGGGCTAGCTAGTTTCTCAGGCTGTGCTCGAGGCGCATAGGACTGGTCAGGAGCGCTCCACGGCTACCTCTAGTGTGGTTGGATAGGATTAGGGATTGCGGTCAGCAGAGTTCCCACGTCTCAGAGCTCGTCCTATGTTTTTGGTAATTGTCAGGTCACTTTGTGTGCTCTGAACTTCAAGGTCCATTGTGGTTCTGAATTACCTGTTCATAACAGTACTGGAGGCCCAAAGTACTAATGCTTCTCAATAGAGGGAAAAGAGAAGTTCTGAGACCATTTTTTTTTCTTTGCACTGTGTTCTGTCTTTCTTTTCCCCTTTACATCAGGGTGGTTCAGAACACAGGTGTGGACATGGACATTCAGGGTCTGTTCTCATTGATGGATAATCTCGCTATAAATGTACAGAACATTCAAGATTTAGTGGTTCAGAATCCTATGTTAGAACCTAAAATTCCTGTTCCTGAGTTATTTTCTGGAGATAGAGCAACTTAAAATTGAATTTTAAAAATAATTGTGAACTATTTCTGGCTTTGAAACCACGCTCCTCTGGTGACCCAGTTCAACAAGTTAAGATCATTATTTCTTTATTACGTGGCGACCCTCAAGACTGGGCATTTTCCCTTGCGCCAGGAGATCCTGCATTATGTAATATTGATGCGTTTTTCCTGGCGCTCGGATTGCTGTATGAAGAACCTAATTCAGTGGATCAGGCAGAGAAAAATTTGCTGGCTCTGTGTCAGGGTCAGGATGAGATAGAGATTTATTGTCAGAAGTTTAGAAAGTGGTCCGTGCTCACTCAATGGAATGAATGTGCGCTGGCAGCTATTTTCAGAAATGGTCTCTCTGAAGCCCTTAAGGATGTCATGGTGGGATTTCCTATGCCTGCTGGTCTGAATTAGTCTATGTCTTTGGCCATTCAGATCGGTCGACGCTTGCGTGAGCGTAAATCTGTGCACCATTTGGCGGTATTATCTGAGCATAAACCTGAGCCTATGCAGTGCGATAGGACTATGACCAGAGCTGAAAGGCAAGAACACAGACGTCAGAATGGGCTGTGTTTCTACTGTGGTGATTCCACTCATGCTATCTCCGATTGTCCTAAGCGCACTAAGCGGTTCGCTAGATCTGCCACCATTGGTACGGTACAGTCGAAATTTCTTTTGTCCGTTACTTTGATCTGCTCTTTGTCTTCCTATTCTGTCATGGCATTTCTGGATTCAGGCGCTGCTCTGAATTTGATGGACTTGGAGTATGCGAGGCGCTGTGGGTTTGTCTTGGAGCCCTTGCAGTGTCCTATTCCATTGAGAGGAATTGATGCTACGCCTTTGGCCAAGAATAAGCCTCAGTATTGGACCCAGCTGACCATGTGCATGGCTCCTGCGCACCAGGAGGATATTCGCTTTCTGGTGTTGCATAATCTGCATGATGTGGTCGTGTTGGGGTTGCCATGGCTACAAGTCCATAACCCAGTATTAGATTGGAAATCTATGTCTGTGTCCAGCTGGGGTTGTCAGGGGGTACATGGTGATGTTCCATTTCTGTCTATCTCATCATCCACCCCTTCTGAGGTCCCAGAGTTCTTGTCTGATTACCGGGATGTATTCGATGAGCCCAAGTCCAATGCCCTACCTCCGCATAGGGATTGTGATTGTGCTATCGATTTGATTCCTGGTAGTAAGTTTCCTAAGGGTCGACTGTTTAATTTATCTGTACCTGAGCACGCCGCTATGCGGAGTTACGTGAAGGAGTCCTTGGAGAAGGGTCATATTCGCCCGTCATCGTCGCCATTGGGAGCGGGGTTCTTTTTTGTGGCCAAGAAGGATGGTTCGCTGAGACCTTGTATTGATTACCGCCTTCTAAATAAAATTACGGTCAAATTTCAGTACCCCTTGCCGCTGCTGTCTGATTTGTTTGCTCGGATTAAGGGGGCTAGTTGGTTCACCAAGATAGATCTTCGTGGTGCATATAATCTTGTGCGTATTAAACGGGGCGATGAATGGAAAACAGCATTTAATACGCCCGAAGGCCATTTTGAGTACCTGGTCATGCCATTCGGGCTTTCTAATGCTCCATCAGTGTTTCAGTCCTTTATGCATGACATCTTCCGAGAGTACCTGGATAAATTCCTGATTGTATACTTGGATGATATTTTGGTCTTCTCGGATGATTGGGAGTCTCATGTGAAGCAGGTCAGAATGGTGTTCCAGGTCCTGCGTGCAAATTCTTTGTTTGTGAAGGGGTCAAAGTGTCTCTTTGGAGTTCAGAAGGTTTCATTTTTGGGGTTCTTTTTTTCTCCTTCTACTATCGAGATGGACCCTGTTAAAGTTCAGGCCATTTATGATTGGACTCAGCCAACATCTCTGAAGAGTCTGCAGAAGTTCCTGGGCCTTGCTAATTTTTATCGTCGCTTCATCAATAATTTTTCTAGTATTGCTAAACCGTTGACTGATTTAACCAAGAAGGGTGCTGATGTGGTCAATTGGTCTTCTGCTGCTGTGGAAGCTTTTCAAGAGTTGAAGCGTCATTTTTCTTCTGCCCCTGTTTTGTGCCAACCAGATGTTTCGCTTCCGTTCCAGATCGAGGTTGATGCTTCTGAAATTGGAGCAGGGGCGGTTTTGTCACAGAGAAGTTCTGATTGCTCGGTGATGAAACCATGCACCTTCTTTTCCAGGAAGTTTTCGCCTGCTGAGCGAAATTATGATGTTGGCAATCGAGAGTTGCTAGCCATGAAGTGGGCATTCGAGGAGTGGCGTCATTGGCTTGAAGGAGCTAAGCATCGCGTGGTGGTCTTGACTGATCACAAGAAATTGACTTATCTCGAGTCTGCCAAACGGTTGAATCCTAGACAGGCTCGTTGGTCGCTGTTTTTCTCCCGTTTTGACTTTGTGGTTTCGTACCTTCCGGGCTCTAAAAATGTGAAGGCGGATGCCCTGTCTAGGAGTTTTGTGCCCGATTCTCCGGGTTTGTCTGAGCTGGCGGGTATTCTCAAAGAGGGGGTAATTTTGTCTGCCATCTCCCCTGATTTGCGGCGGGTGCTGCAAAAATTTCAGGCCAATAGACCTGACCGTTGCCCAGCGGAGAAACTGTTTGTCCCTGATAGGTGGACGAATAAAGTTATCTCTGAGGTTCATTGTTCAGTGTTGGCTGGTCATCCTGGAATCTTTGGTACCAGAGATTTGGTGGCTAGATCCTTTTGGTGGCCGTCTCTGTCACGGGATGTGCGTTCTTTTGTGCAGTCCTGTGGGATTTGTGCTCGGGCTAAGCCCTGCTGTTCTCGTTCCAGTGGGTTGCTTTTGCCCTTGCCGGTCCCGAAGAGGCCTTGGACATATATCTCTATGGATTTTATTTCGGATCTCCCCGTCTCTCAAAGAATGTCGGTCATTTGGGTGGTTTGTGATCGCTTCTCTAAGATGGTCCATTTGGTGCCCTTGTCTAAATTGCCTTCCTCCTCTGATTTGGTGCCATTGTTTTTCCAGCATGTGGTTCGTTTACATGGCATTCCGGAGAACATCGTTTCTGACAGAGGTTCCCAGTTTGTTTCGAGGTTTTGGCGAGCCTTTTGTGCTAGGATGGGCATTGATTTGTCTTTTTCCTCGGCTTTCCATCCTCAGACAAATGGCCAGACTGAACGAACCAATCAGACCTTGGAAACATATCTGAGATGTTTTGTTTCTGCTGATCAGGATGATTGGGTGTCCTTTTTGCCTTTGGCTGAGTTCGCCCTTAATAATCGGGCCAGCTCGGCTACTTTGGTTTCGCCGTTTTTCTGCAATTCTGGGTTCCACCCTCGTTTCTCTTCAGGGCAGGTTGAGTCTTCGGACTGTCCTGGTGTGGATACTGTGGTGGATAGGTTGCAGCAGATTTGGACTCATGTAGTGGACAATTTGACTTTGTCCCAGGAGAAGGCTCAACGTTTCGCTAACCGCAGGCGCTGTGTGGGTCCCCGACTTCGTGTTGGGGATTTGGTTTGGTTGTCATCTCGTTATATTCCTATGAAGGTTTCCTCTCCTAAGTTTAAGCCTGTTTCATTGGTCTGTATAGGATTTCTGAGGTTCTTAATCCTGTGTCTTTTCGTTTGACTCTTCCAGCTTCTTTTTCCATCCATAACGTGTTCCATAGGTCATTGTTGCGGAGATACGTGGCACCTGTGGTTCCATCTATTGATCCTCCTGCTCCGGTTTTGGTTGAAGGGGAGTTGGAGTATATAGTGGAGAAGATTTTGGATTCTCGTGTTTCGAGACGGAAACTCCAGTATCTGGTTAAGTGGAAAGGTTATGGTCAGGAAGATAATTCCTGGGTCTTTGCCTCTGATGTCCATGCTGCCGATCTGGTTCGTGCCTTTCATGTGGCTCATCCTGGTCGGCCTGGGGGCTCTGGTGAGGGTTCGGTGACCCCTCCTCAAAGGGGGGTACTGTTGTGAATTCTGTGGCCAAGCTCCCTCCTGTGGTCGTGAGTGGTACTTCGGCTGGTTCTGTCTATGAGCTTCCTTTGGTGGATGAGAGTGGTACTGCGGCTTCTGAGTTTCCTTCCTCAGGTGATGAGGTTAAGTCGTTAGGTGCTGCTCTATTTAACTCCACCTAGTGCTTTGATCCTGGCCTCCAGTCAATGTTCTAGTATTGGTCTTGCTTTCTCCTGGATCGTTCCTGTGGCCTGTCTATCCAGCATAAGCTAAGTTTTGCTTGTGTTATTTTTGTTTGCTATTTTTTCTGTCCAGCTTGCTTTATTGGTTTTTCTTGCTTGCTGGAAGCTCTGGGACGCAGAGGGAGCACCTCCGTACCGTTAGTCGGTGCGGAGGGTCTTTTTGCCCCCTCTGCTTGGTTGTTTGTAGGGTTTTGTGTTGACCGCAAAGCAATCTTTCCTATCTTCGGTCTGTTCAGTAAGTTGGGCCTCACTTTGCTAAATCTATTTCATCTCTGCGTTTGTATTTTCATCTCAACTCACAGTCATTATATGTGGGGGGCTGCCTTTTCCTTTGGGGTATTTCTCTGAGGCAAGCTAGGCTTATTTTTCTTTCTTAGGGCTAGCTAGTTTCTCAGGCTGTGCTCGAGGCGCATAGGACTGGTCAGGAGCGCTCCACTGCTACCTCTAGTGTGGTTGGATAGGATTAGGGATTGCGGTCAGCAGAGTTCCCACGTCTCAGAGCTCGTCCTATGTTTTTGGTAATTGTCAGGTCACTTTGTGTGCTCTGAACTTCAAGGTCCATTGTGGTTCTGAATTACCTGTTCATAACAGGAAACCCACCAATTCTAGCTCCCACCCTAACCCCAACACACCCTTAACCCTAATCCCAACCCGATCCATAATCCTAATCACTAACCCTAACGATAATCACAACCCTTACCCCAAAACAACCCTAATGTCAACCCTAACCATAACCCTAATCAAAACCCTAAATCCAACACACCCCTAATCCTAATCTCAACCCTAACCTCAAACCTAACCCTAATCCAAATACACCCCTAATCACAACCCTAACCTTAACCCTAATCCCAAACCTAACCCTAATCCCAAGCGTAACCCTAATGCCAACCCTAACCGTAATACCAACCCTAATCCAAACCCTAACCCTAATCCCAACTCTAACCCTAACTTTAGCCCCAACCCTAGCCCTAACTTTAGCCCCAACCCTAACCCTAGCCCTAAGGCTACTTTCACACTTGCGTCGTTTGGCATCCGTCGCAATCCGTCTTTTTGGACAAAAAACGGATCCTGCAAATGTGCCCGCAGGATGCGTTTTTTGCCCATAGACTTGTATTGCCGACGGATCGTGACGGATGGCCATACGTCGCGTCCGTCGTGCATTTTGAAGATGGCGGCGCCTAGCGGGAGCCACGAGGAGCTCCGGGGGAGACAGGTAAGTATTGGGGGGCTACCTGGGACCCCATTTCTCTATCCTCTGATGTGCGATCACATCGGAGGACAGAGAAATTAAAAAGAAATTGCGTTGTTTTTTTTTTGCGATCGCCGGTAAACGGTTAATTACCGGCGATCGCAAATGTGGGGTCGGTAAAAAAAAACCCCGAATCATGTTCTCTGGGGTCTCGGCTACCCCTGGCAGCCGAGACCCCGGAGATAATCGGACTCTGGGGGGCGCTATTTACTTTTTCCACAGCGCCGTTAATTAACGGCGCTGTGTTTAAGTACCCGTAGCGGCTGCCGTTAAAAGGCGTATCGGCGGTCGTTAAGGGGTTAAAACACTGATGGCAAACAAACAAGCCAAAAACAAGAGGGATCACGGGTAAACGAAGGGATCCCTTAAGAGTTAACCTTAGACGGGTATGAGCAGCAAAATTGCAGGAAGACAAACAGTTAAATAACTATATACAATTCGTCGGGGCTTCGAGGTTTATTTTGACTCTGGTGGTCGTAGCTCCGCAGGCAGCAGTGGGCGGGGCCATCCACCCAGATACCTGCGACCACCAGGTGTGGTCACAGGAGCTCCTTCGCTCCAGGCAGGGGTCTGGGTGGCTACAGTTCTGGAGCCCGAAACGGCCTGGGTACTAGCCATCACTGAGGCCGATCCTTCGGCTACCACTGTGGTAGTGGTATCCACGGTGCAGGTGGTGGTCTTGACGATGGTGCAAGTCGGGTTAAACACCGTAGTCTTGGTGATAGTGGTAGACCGGTCACAAGGGGGCGCCTTTGCTACGGGGGACGGCTTCTCCGACGCTTTAGTCGGGTGTGTCACGGGGCCTCGTCGCTTGTGGAAGTTCAGGGCGAACCACCCCCTTTCCCCAAAGTGCTGGGTGTAGGTGACCTCGTCCCCCGGGTAGAGATCCCGGTCCGGGTGGCCCTCTCTGAGATGGGACTCCACATCCCTCCGGTTCACAAAAACCTCCGCATACAGGTCCGGCTCTTTAATAAAGCCCCATCCCCCACGGAGTTTGAAGTCGACGACGGTGCCCTGCCTGTGCGGGGCCTGGTGGGTGGTACGATCTTTGTGGGCCCGGGCCTTCACCGCGAGGTCCCGCTGGTAGTGGGCCTCTCGCTCTGCCTGGTACTCCCTCTCCTTCTTCTCCCACTGTCGGTCTAGCTGGGCCTGATATTCTTCCCAGCTGAGGGCCTCCACCATCTCCCCTTCCTGTGTCTTCACCCCGGGAACCCCATGAAGTCGGATCCCGGGTTGACCCAGCGGCACACTGTGCGCTCCGCATAGACCTCGCCTGGCATGGTGATCAGCGAGATCGGGGCCTTCAGGAAGTGCTCCATGCCCGTGGCCCGATCCCAGTGCGGAAGGCGCTGGAGCGTATGGGTCCCAGGGAGAGGGGGCGCTGTGACGAGGCCTATCAACAGGTCCTCCGCTAACGGGGCAGGGTCGGCGGACTCACCGGCCGGTACGGCTTCCTCCATCACAGCTGGCTCCGGTGGCGGCAAAGGAACCGATGTCGGGGGGTCCTCTGCCGGCGCCTCCTGGCATGAGGCCTTGGTCTCCAGCTGCAACTGGAAGAGCTGCTCCATCAGATCCTCCATCTCAACCTGCAGGAGACCGGTCCCAACCGTGGAAATCTGGCTGCTGTGCTCGTCCGGGTAGCTGGGGGAGCCCTCTGCTTCAACCTTGCATTCTGGGTTTGAGCGACTGGCCACGGCATCCTCCACGTGGGTCACTTCCTGGTCTCTTTCCCGCTCTCCTTCGTGGGCGGTTCCGTTTTCTTTGTCTTTGCCCTCCATTGAGAATCAGGAGGGGGATCTCGGCCGCTGACGGACATGTCCTCAAGGTACAGAAATATTTAGACTGGGCAGTCATGACTTTTCGCGCTTCTCAGTTCTTCCACGCCCACAACTCCACGCCCTTCTTCTTCTCCTGAGCTCCTCGTGGCGCTATAATGGTGTCGGTTTTGGCGGGAATCTTTGCGGCAATCAGCAATACACAGTCTTTGCAACAAACCACAGTTTAAGCACAATTCAATCACAGTTCCAAGGCACACATGACCTGCTTCTCAGGCTTAAATAGATCCTGTTCGTGACGCCAAGTTGGAGCGCCCCCAGACGCAGGGCCGCGGGTTGCTCAGTACCGGTCCTCTGCCGGCTAAGTTCTGGGGATGTCACGGTGGCTGGACCCGGTCCGTAACCCTGCTAAGGGGCGTCCAATGTAAGGTGATACGAGTCTGTCAAGGTTTGGTGACGCCACCTGTGGTATTTGGTCAGGGTGACCGACGCTGCTTAGTGCCCACTGGGGTGACGTGATGGCAGCTAGATGGTAAACCTTCCCACAGGTGAAGTAGGTCCCCAGGGCTTCCCAGTAAGGTGGATGGTGATGGTGTGAGGTGCAGACAATAACGAGGACACAGGGTTGCAATCTCTTTACCTCTTTACTGGTGACTTCAGGATCCTCAATCCAGAGCACGGTTAACAGGGCTGTCTGAGACCGGCCGGTCCGAAGGCACATCCAGAGTTCCCTTTACAGGTGGAAATCAGTGCCTACCAACTAGCACCTGTGTCTTGTAGTGCTTCCCTGTTGAGCATTCGGGATAGTCCTCACAACTTCTATTCTC
This sequence comes from Ranitomeya imitator, assembly GCF_032444005.1. Classification (NCBI taxonomy): domain Eukaryota; kingdom Metazoa; phylum Chordata; class Amphibia; order Anura; family Dendrobatidae; genus Ranitomeya; species Ranitomeya imitator. The sequence goes on from NC_091285.1 coordinate 81,340,420, forward strand.
ATTCGTTCCAGTTCTTTCTATTCTCCGTCCCCCAGGTTTGTTATGGCTAGGACGCACCCGTTTGACGGGTAGGCTCGGAGCTCTTCCGGGACCCTAGAGACGCCCCTCTCCACGCGTTGCCCCCTATGTCTGCTTAGGCGATGTAAGGTAGACATTCAACCTATAATTAACTGTCCTGCGGTTTTTGAAGTAAGGCATAAAGTCAGTTACTTCCTCGGTGTTCTGGGCACCGGCTACGCGCCTCAGTAGGATGTTGCCGTTCTCTGGGCACGACTCCTACTGGCTCTCCTTTGTGCTTGATCTCGTTTCTCACTGTCCACAATATCCTTCGCTTCGTGTTCTTTCTAAGGATACCGCCGCAAGGTAGTGCAGGCGCGGTTCCGTTTCGTTCTGTTCTTGTTGCTAGGTACCTGCCAGGTTCCCACGCCTGACAGGGACCCCCCTGAATCTTCCCCCGCAACACCCCCTGCCACGGGATGTTGACTGGACAAAACCCAGTCAGCTTCTGACTAACTTCCTATCCAACCCCTAGTTTTACCAGTGTGAGGAGTGGCCTAATAAATAGAACCTTTTGCTCCCCCTAGTGGCCGGAGTGTGAAGTGTAATGTGTGCTGGTGATACCTGGTCAGATGAACTCCTTTAGTGCCATCAGACGTACCATCACTCCCCTTAGTGGCAGAGCCATTATACTGTAATCAAGCTACTGTGGGACATCATACTATGTGCGGGAATGTACCCCCCCACATATTATGAGGACCACAACATCACACCCACACAGTATGATACCCCAGTGTCACACACACAAACTCAGGTTGATGCCCCCACAGCCTGTCCAAACAGCATGATCTCCCAAAGAACCCTTTTTCCAATAAGTCACATCGTCTTTCAGCAAGGCCATGCCTCCGTGTTGCACAATGCACAAAAAGGTCCCAATTCATAAAGACAGATATTATGTATGTGTAACACCCCAGGTAACCGGTTGTTACAGTGAGGTTGCCTTCTTTTCGGGGAGGGAGATATCATGCTTGGAGGCAAGGAGCGTTACCTTTACCAGGTAATGCACCTACACACAACACATTCTGAATTCAGGACAAAAGGGGGAGCCCAGGACCCAAATTCAGGGGAGCTTCCTTCAGATAGCTATATCCTGGTCTGGAGGAGGAGTTAGACAGTCTGTACGAGGGAGAGGAGAGAGATGGAAGTCTGTAATAATTATATGGGTACTACGGAATCTTATAGCATGGGATAAAGCCAGTCTGAGAGCAAAGTTGCAACAAAAGATGTATTTACTCAAAAACAGAACTAACAGATATTCCTGCAATAGTAACGAGGTCCTCAGCTCTATATAGAAAATCACAGCGAACAGAGTAGCGGGGCGCGACCGCTAATGTGAACCAGTCCAGCAAGGAAATGTGCAGGCAAACAAGACACTTAAACGAGGAAGAACAATAAGGTTATTAGTGCGAATGCACACAGTATTTAAATGATGAAGTCCAGCAAAACTTGCTCACACATGCGCACAGTATTTGTTAGTAGAAGACCAATTGTTCACAGATGATGCGTCATGTGAATGACGTCCTGGAAAAGAGAGAATGAGGGGAGAAAGAGGGAGAGCGCTATCTAAGCGTAGTAGATGAGTATATCTTTCTTGGAGAGAAAAGCACAGCTTGAATCTTGCTCACCTGGTGTGGTTGTGCAAAGAGGCACAACACTGGGAAAAGTTTTGTAAACAAAGGAGATCCTTCCACTGGTGCACAGCCCGTCGCAGCAGTTCCAGAGGAGAGAGGTAGCTGAATGGGGTGAGGCAGACCACCGAGTAGTGAGCAGCAGAAGCAGGGAGTTAACCAGCAAACAGGCAGATGCTCAAGAGCCAGCAGCACAAAATACTCAGGCACAGGTGAACACAAGACCCGGACTAAAATAGTCAGGACAGACAAGAAGTTCCATGACAGGGCGAGATCTAAGATTCCATCTTGGATCAGGGCAAACAGACACCAGGAAAGTCCGGAATCCTTACATTACTCCCACCTCAGAAGCGGCCTCAGGACGATCCAGGACCAGGCTTGTCAGGATATTTCTGATGGAGCAGAGTAATCTTTTGAGGAGCACAGATATTGCCCACCGGCTCCCAAGAGTTCTCCTCAGATGGATATCCTTGCCATTTGATGAAGTACTGCAGTTGATTCCTGCGGATCCTTGAGTCCAGAATCTTCTCTAATACAAACTGTTCTTGTCCGTCCACTAACACAGGCGGAGGAGGAGGTGTAATCCAACCCTGAAATGTATTTGGAGACACCGGTTTTAACAGGGAGACATGAAACACAGGGTGTACCTTCCAGGTTCTTGGCAACTTCAGATGACAGGCAACGGAACTCACGATCCCAGAGATTTTGAACGGGCCGATGAACTTTTGTCCGAGTTTCTGTGATGGAATGTTCAATCTCAAGTTTTTAGTAGATAACCACACAGAGTCCCCTACCTTGAACATAGGTGCAGGCTTCCGAAACCTGTCAGCAGATCTCTTATATCTCTCTTGTGCAGTAGACAGTGATTCCTTCAGGGTTTCCAGATTCTGTCTCATTGCCGCCAACCTCTCATGAACTGCAGGCACCGATGCGTTGATCGGGGATCTGGGAAGAATACTTGGATGATAACCTAGGTTGGCAAAGAAAGGTGTTACCTTAGTAGAAGAACTCTGAGAGTTGTTATAACAGAATTCTGTGAGCGGGAGCATCTCCAACCAGTCATCCTGAGAATGGTTGATATAACATCGAAGATACTGTTCCAGAGTCTGATTCGTCCGTTCTGTCTGCCCATTAGTCTGAGGATGGTATGCAGAGGACAGACAAACATTAAAGGGACACTGTCACCTGAATTTGGAGGGAACAATCTTCAGCCATGGAGGCGGGGTTTTTGGGTGTTTGATTCACCCTTTCCTTACCCGCTGGCTGCATGCTGGCTGCAATATTGGATTGAAGTTCATTCTCTGTCCTCCATAGTACAAGCCTTCGCAAAGCAAGATTGCCTTGTGCAGGCGTGTACTATGGAGGACAGAGAATGAACTTCAATCCAATATTGCAGCCAGCATGCAGCCAGCGGGTAAGGAAAGGGTGAATCAAACACCCAAAAACCCCGCCTCCATGGCTGAAGATTGTTCCCTCCAAATTCAGGTGACAGTGTCCCTTTAACACCAAGCGAATCACAGAATCCTTTCCATTACTTGGACGTAAACTGCACTCCCCAATCTGAGATGACTTCGTCCGGAACTCCATGCAGCCGAAACACATTCTGGATGACCAGATCCGCCGTCTCCTTGGCTGAAGGAAGACCATTGCAGGGAATGAAGTGGGCAGCCTTAGTAAGGCGATCTACAACCACCAGAATATAATTTTTTCCCCCAGAGGTGGGCAATTCAACTATAAAGTCCATTGAAATAGACCCCCAAGGACGAGAGGGGACAGGTAGTGGTTGAAGCAGTCCAGTAGGTGATACACGAGGAGTCTTGAAACGTGCACATACCTCACAGGAGAGAACATAACTCTTCACGTCCTTCAGACAGATAGGCCACCAAAAAAAACGGCTCAGAAACTCCTGTGTCTTCTGTACCCCCCGATGACCCGCCAACTTGGAATCATGGACAAACTTGAGGACCTGCAGCTTTACGGCCTCTGGGACGTATAAATGTTGATCCCGGACCCACATACTGTTTCTGAGAACCAAGTTTACATCAGGAAGAATGGAATGGCGAGAAATGGGTCTGCGTCGTAGGCCTCCTTAATGGTCTTCCATAAGTCCTTATTCTAAATGACTCCGATAAAGTTGCATCAGACAGGACGGTCTTAGATGAGGTCCCAGGTACGGAATCCGTGGCATGGATTCGGGACAAAGCATCCGCTTTCCCATTACGTGAACCTGGGCGGTACGAAATAACAAAATTAAATTGATTCAAAAATAGACTCCAACGAGCCTGCCATGGAGAAAGACATCTTGCAGATCTAAGGAACTCCAGGTTGCGATGATCCGTGAGCACAATAACTTGTTGTGATGCCCCCTGCAGATGATGTCTCCATTCCTTAAATGCAGCGATAATGGCAAGAAGCTCCTTATCTCTGTCACGCTCGTGCCCAGACTGGTTGGCGTGGGCATACGGGGGTGTGGCCCCACTGGACCACAGACCAAACTTCCCTGGAAGTAGCTTCCTAGGTGTTCGCTGGAGCCTCTGATGGTGAAGTCAGACTTGTGCAATAGGAAGCTACCAGGTGCCACTCCAGGGTAATGTCTGGCTGTGGCTGCTGATCCCACTAAAGAACGGAGCGGGCACGGCTGGCACTCTGGCTGACAGACGGGCACGGCTGGGACACAGTCAGGCAGACGGGTACAACAGACACTGGCGGGCAGGCGGACACGACTGGCTCTCTGGTAGGCAGGCAGGTACGGCTGGAACATAGGAAGAACCGGTAGGGACCGGTCTGCAGGCAGGTATGTGAAACAAGTTGGAACCTGTTCAGACAGGAGGACTAAGTAACAAGTAGAGAAAGACCGCAAGAGCGGATGCAGAGCGAAAGCACAAGAGCTAGAACCAAGAACAGAAACGCAGGAGGCTGAGTACGAGTAGAAGATGGAGCAAAGAGAAGAGAAGGAGAAGGCAGAGCCAAGGGCGGAGCTGCAAGAGGCGGAGCCAAGGGCGGAGCCGCTGGAGGCGGAGCCAAGAGCGGAGACGCTGGAGACGGAGCCAAGAGCGGATACGCTGGAGGTGGAGCCAAGAGCGGAGATGCTGGAGGCGGAGCCAAGAGCAGAGACGCTGGAGGCGGAGCCAAGAGCGGAGATGCTGGAAGCAGAGCCAAGAGCGGAGACGCTGGAGGCGGAGCCAAGAGCGGAGATGCTGGAGGCGGAGCCAAGAGTGGAGACGCTGGAGGCAGAGCCAAGAGCGGAGACGCTGGAGGCGGAACCAAGAGCAGAGACGGAGCCAAGTGCAGAAACACAGGAGGCGGAGCCAGATAGAACCGCAAAGAGCGGAGCCAGATAGAACCGCAAAGAGCGGAGCCACAGAGCAAAGCCAGAAAGTGCGAAGCAAGGACTGAGTGCAGAGCCGCAAGAGTGCGGAGTGTAAGCAGACTGAGAACACAAGGAAAGACAAAGCAGGGAAGGAAGCCACAGACAAGGAGACCGAGAAAAGACAAAGTACAGACAAGGGAATGGAACAAGACACAGGGACAAAGACACAGGGACCAGGATATTCTGCCTCCTGGAGGGCGGACTACAAGATCAAGGCAATAGCACAGAGAAAAGCCTCCAGAGAGGGAGTAACTCAGAGCAAGGCCAGGCAAACTCAGCAGCTAAACACTAACTGAGCTAACACATTGCACAGGCCCAGACCACAGGGTGGAGCTGCACTATATACAGGAGGCCTCTTGATAATTGGTCAGGAACTGATTAGACAGATGCACCTGATTCCTATAAGAACCAGAGAGTTCAGGCGCCGGCCTCCTATACACATAGCCATGAGGCATGCAGAGAGCAGAGACACAGAATATGGAGCTGGCATGAAACAGAAACCACATCATGGCCTGGAGCAGTGGGTAAGATTGTGTGAGAGATGTGAGGCCATGTCGTGATGCCAGCAGAGTTGTTACAGTACCCCCCCTCCCTTTACGGCCCCTCTTCTTCAAGCTCGCCAGAATAACTTGTAGAAGAAGGATAGGAGCACACATAGTCCAGGCCAACATGACATCTTCAGGGTAGAATAAGGCAGGCGGGTCACCAGGAATCACATAAAATAAAGTCTCTTGATGCTCAACAGGGTTAGCTTCCACAATGAGCTGGACCACCTCCTTCAGGTAGACAGGTAACAGGGAATTGAATGCTGCTGTCTTAACATCTTCACCAGCCGGACACATGGAAACTGGAAGCCTTCTCATAGGATTCAACTTTTGCCCGACAGGTAGCAGAGATGTTCTTAGGTACGGAACACAAGAAAAGTCATTAGAAATGAGAGTGGAGAACAACAGCTCCACCGGGTCAGAGAAAAATTGAGGTGAACAAACTTCTGTTTTGAAATCTTCACCAGCCGGCCACAAGGACGCTGAAGGTATCCACATAGGAACCGTCTTCTGCCCGTTATCCAGAAGAAATCATCCAAACGGCGGGGATGTTCCTAGGAACGGATTATAGGAATAGTCGTGGGAGATGTGTGGAGAGATAGTCACCGCTTCCCCAACTTCAGTGACGTTAGCACACCTTGACTCGACGACTATCTGTTTACTGGTATAGTCGCTGGAGATGTGTGGAGACATCGTCACCGTTTCCCCATCTTCAGTGACGTCAGCACACCTTGACTCGACGACTAATTGTTTACTGGTATAGTCATCGGAGATGTGTGGAGACATCGTCACCGTTTCCCCATCTTCAGTGACATCAGCACACCTTGACTCGACGACTAGCAGACCAGCTGAAGAAGATGACACTGCTGAGAGTCTTTGATGCATGGGAACCAGACACTTCTCAAGACTGGGTAAGTTCAAACGAAGCACTTTACTGGAACTCTTGACCAGAGCGGGTGGTAGAGTCCTTGGCTCAGAATGACCCATGGGCATAACAGACAGCATACGGAAAACAAACTTCTTCGTGTATAAGGCTCCAACTTGGAGCTGTAGTTGTCCTTGCAGGACTAGACTGCTCTTTAGCAGGGCTCAGCCATTATCAGGCAACGCCCACACCGGGTTCTGGAGCTGTAGAACGGAGACCATACACTGACTCCGAATGATAGGCGGCTTAAACACACCAAAGCTCCCAGAAGGCAGAGAAACAGTCATTAACTTTGACGGAGAGGAAGTACTCTCGCCAGGGGCAGCCTCTCCTACTGGCCCAGGGTTTTGGAGTACAGGCTTCACAGGGCAAAGACCATCTGAATGTTCTTTACAACCACAGGGATACCGTATTTCAATCTCAGCACCAGATTCAGGCTGCAGATTTGCCAGACCCCTTTTATTAGACCTCTTGGATCTTGCTCGGGTGGCCGTTTTGGTGGGTTGTGGAACAGATGAGTCTTGGACGGTCATGGACGGAAGTGACGGTTTACCTACAGGTTTCTTTAGTCTGGACCGTCTCTGTGAGCTTGAAGGGGAAGACTTTTCAGGAGATGCAGTACTTGGCTCATCGAAGGCTTTACAGAAGGCCACCAGGAAGGCCGGCAGATTCGAGATGATGGGGTCCCCTGCTTCCCAAAGGGGGTCGCACCACATCAAAGCATCTCCTCTAAGGTAGGCCATTAAGAAACCTACTTTCAACCAGTCAGAGGGGAATTGGGTAGCATGCCACTTGAAATAACGCAAGCACCGCTCCAGGAACACACGACATTGCTTTGGGTCCCCATAGTAGCATGGAGGATCTGCTGGCTTGGATTCGTCATTAGGAGCGCAGGCTTGAAGTCGATCAAACAGCTCATTAGAGATGACAATAGGGGAGGAGCAGTGAAGGACTGGCTTTCAGACTGGGTAAACATTTTCCTCGGAGGCCAATACTGGCAAGAAGAGAGTTCATCTTGCTCCGAGAGCGAAGGCACATGGGACTCAGCGGGGACCATGGCCTGTGCAAACTATCACGCACGCGCCCAGACTGGTTGGCGCGGGCATACGGGGGTGTGGCCCCACTGGACCACAGACCAAACTTTCCTGGAAGGGGAGTAACTAAGTAGCTTCCTAGGTGTTCGTTGGAGCCTCTGATGGTGAGGTCAGACTTGTGCAATAGGAAGCTACCAGGTGCCACTCCAGGGTAATGTCTGGCTGTGGCTGCTGATCCCACTAAAGAACGGAGCGGGCACGGCTGGCACTCTGGCTGACAGGCGGGCACGGCTGGGACACAGGCAGGCAGATGGGTACAACAGACACTGGCGGGCAGGCGGACACGACTGGCTCTCTGGTAGGCAGGCAGGTACGGCTGGAACATAGGAAGAACCGGTAGGGACCGGTCTGCAGGCAGGTATGTGAAACAGGTTGGAACCTGTTCAGACAGGAGGACTAAGTAGCAAGTAGAGAAAGACCGCAAGAGCGGATGCAGAGCGAAAGCACAAGAGCTAGAACCAAGAACAGAAACGCAGGAGGCTGAGTACGAGTAGAAGGTGGAGCAAAGAGAAGAGAAGGAGAAGGCAGAGCCAAGGGCGGAGCCGCAAGAGGCGGAACCAAGGGCAGAGCCGCTTGAGGCGGAGCCAAGAGCGGAGACGCTGGAGGCGGAGCCAAGAGCGGAGACGCTGGAGGCGGAGCCAAGAGCGGAGACGCTGGAGGCGGAGCCAAGAGCGGAGACGTTGGAGGCGGAGACAAGAGCGGAGACGCTGGAGGCGGAGCCAAGAGCAGAGATGCTGGAGGCAGAGCCAAGAGCGGAGACGCTGGAGGCGGAACCAAGAGCGGAGACGCTGGAGGTAACGCCAAGAGCGGAGACGCTGAAGGCGGAGCCAAGAGCAAAGCCAGAGAATGCGAAGCAAGGACTGAGTGCAGAGCCGCAAGAGTGCAGAGTGTAAGCAGACTGAGAACACAAGGAAAGACAAAGCAGGGAAGGAAGCCACAGACAAGGAGACCGAGAAAAGACAAAGTACAGACAAGGCAATGGAACAAGACAAAGACACAGGGACAAAGACACAGGGATCAGGATATTCTGCCTCCTGGAGGGCGGACTACAAGATCAAGGCAATAGCACAGAGAAAAGCCTCCAGAGAGGGAGTAACTCAGAGCAAGGCCAGGCAAACTCAGCAGCTAAATACTAACTGAGCTAACACATTGCACAGGCCCAGACCACAGGGTGGAGCTGCACTATATACTGGAGGCCTCTTGATAATTGGTCAGGAACTGATTAGACAGATGCACCTGATTCCTATAAGAACCAGAGAGTTCAGGCGCCGGCCTCCTATACACATAGCCATGAGGCATGCAGAGAGCAGAGACACAGAACATGGAGCTGGCATGAAACAGAAACCACATCATGGCCTGGAGCAGTGGGTAAGATTGTGTGAGAGATGTGAGGCCATGCCGTGATGCCAGCAGAGTTGTTACAATCTCCCACATCGTAATTCTTTTCTGCAGCGGAGAGTCTGTGAGAAAAAAAAGCACATGGATGTAACAAGCTTTTCTCTCCTGTTCTTTGTGAGAGGATGGCCCCCAGAGCACAGTCCGAAGCGTCCACTTCTACGATGAAATGTCAGTCCAGGCCACAGCTCTGTTCCAAGAACTTCTACCCGGCATTTCTATTGAACGCCTTGAGATGGACCGCATTCACAGAGCCTTAACCAGGAAAAACCCCAATGGCCCCCCGAGAGACAAAATCTTAAAGCTACATTATTATAAAACTAAAGATCAACTTCTCCAAGCTGCAAGAAATTCTACATCTTTGGTTTTCCAGGGGCACTCCTACGAACTGTTCCCAGACCTGGCCCCTACTACTATTGCGAAAAGACGGGCAATGAGACCATACTTGGAAGTTTTACGTTCCAAAAACATTAAGTATCGTTGGGGATTCCCCTTTAAGCTGATATTTACCCACGGTGAGATGGTTCACACGGTCCTTTCCCCGGAGGGCACGGGCAGCTGCCCCACCAAGCTACAGCTTATGAATCCCCCCTCACCTGCCCCACAACCGTCATCGTCATTGCCACGGTCGGGAGACAGATGATCTGAGCTGCAGGCCTCATCGGGCCCCCCTTGAGACCCAACGATTACTATAGCTCCTCCTGGAGCTTTGATCCACACCTAGGCAATTCAAACTGCAGCCTTAGAATCCTTTGGTGTCAATATTGTCTTTTGTCTGTTTTATAGCAGACAGAAAAGTTCGTGTTAATGCTATTGACGCAATGTTTTTTCACTTCGCAGTTTAGGATTGTTTTCCAGTTTCTTTTCTATGATTCTTCAGCGCCTCTGGCCTCTATTGGACGTTTACTTGGAATCCAGATTTGATTTGTTATTTTGTCAGCTATGAGTGCCTAAGAAGGTCTATTTTTCTTATAATGCACCATTGTTTTATTTGTGTTATAAGGTTATTGATACTAACTTTATGCCTTGTTTTGTTTTGATATTCCATTATAGCTGTAAGTTCTTTCTTAATAACCACCCCTACAGGGCTGGCACAGTTTGCAGCCTACATGTAGACCCGATATATTGCTAGGCCTTATTGGTGCTCCATATATCCAGCTTTCCCCATCTACCCCACCCTTCCTTCACCCTTAATTACTAGGTCTACTCTAAATTGCAGTGTCCCTATACACTGCTGCCCCACATGTTGTGCTTGGCTAATGTTACGGTTTCCCCTGTTACCCTTATATCCCAGTTATAGCCGACCACCCACTCCTCCTCCCCCATTCCCCACCCGAGTAAACACTATCTATCTTGCCTGAACCAAGAGGACTCTTTCATTTCCAACCCCAAACCATGAAAGATGGCTACCATAGGCGAACCCCACATCTCTTTATCATGCCGCTAACGATAATTTCACACAATGTACGCGGTTTTAATTCTCCACACAAACGTACCAAGGCCTTTCGCTATTATAGGTCTCAACGGGCTGACGTGGTCTGTCTCCAAGAGACACACTTCTCGGCCAGTTCTTATCCTAAGTTCTTATTCGATTCCTACCCATTATATTATTTAGCTACTGCCCCAAATAAGACTAAAGGCATTGCCATTTGCTTTAAGAGGTCCATCCCTTTTGTCTTTAAATCTTTAGTAGCCGATAAAGAAGGTCGTTACTTGATAGTTACAGGCACCATTTCGGACAAACTGGTAACCATCGTTTCGTACTATGCCCCTAAACACCCATCAAACCGCCTTTTTCTCTCAATAATGTGAATTAATCGCCGAGCATGCCCAAGGAGCTACGGTACTGTGCGGCGATTCTAACTGTATACTCAAACCCCATTTGGATAGGTCAACAATTACACAATCCCTTACTATTCCATCGCCTCTTCCGTCGGCGGACTCGTCCTCCCTTAATAAACTCCTCTCCCAATACCAGTGGGTGGACCTGTGGAGGGACTTGCACCCCTCACAGAGAGATTATACGTATTTTTCCCCGCGACACTTAGTCCATACCAGAATAGACCACATATTTGCTCATCCATCCTTCATTCCTAACGTCTCTAATGTCTCCATCTTTTCCACCCCATGGTCTGATCATTCCCCAATCTTGCTTATATGTTCCGCGCTGCACCCTAAACCGCAATCATATAATTGGATCCTGAACGACTCTCTGCTCTCCTACCCTGATATAAATTTGAAATTAAAGGGTCACCTAGAAGAGTATTTTTCTTTAAATCTTCAATCAGCTTCTTCCCCTATTTCTTTGTGGGAAGCGCATAAGGCAGTATTGAGAGGCCTCTGTATTCAAGTAGCCTCCCGCAGGAAAAAAGAGAGATGTGCGAAGATGGCTGAATTGGAGGACAGGGTATCAGTGCTTGAGACTCAATTAAAGAATTCGCCATCCCCTGACATATATAGAAATCTCACCCACGCCCGAACTGAACTTGACATCTGTCTATCTGAAAACGCTGACCGAGCCTTACGCTGGTCCCAACAACGGTTTTATGCCCTCAATAATAAAAACAACTCCAATTTAGCACGTCGGTTAAAATGCCTACCCCAACCCCGTCCCCCAGTAAGATTACGTACCCCCTCAGGAATCACGTCCAACCCGCTGAAGATCACGCAATTGTTTCAGCAGAAATTAAAACAATTATATAGCGCCACTTCAACTGTCGACTCAGGGGAGCTGGAAGCTTTCTTGGACTCCGTCCCACTCCCGGCTCTTGGCCCAAGTTTGATTGATTCGCTGAACCAACCTATTTCCTCTAACGACATAGAGTTAGCTATCTAACAATTGAAAGTCAATAAAAAGCCCGGCCCGGACGGCTTTACAGCCCTATATTATAAAAAAATATGCCCCACTTCTGATACCCCATCTTACCAATTACTTTAACTCCTTGAGAGACGGTAATAAACCTGGAGAGGCATCATTAATAGCAGCTGTGTCTATGGTACCAAAGCCTAATGCTGATCAGTTAGTATGGTCTAACTACAGACCAATATCCCTAATTAACATAGACCTTCATATTAGCCAAGATTCTATCCCAACGTCTAAACTTGGGTCTGGGAGCCATAATACACAGAGACCAGGTAGGTTTCGTTCCCAAAAGACAAGCATCAGCTAATATAAGAAGAGTCTCTCACCTGTTGCACCATTGCAAACAGCGCAATTTACCAAGCATGTTATTGTCGCTTGACATTAAAAAAGCCTTTGACTCTATTTCTTGGTCTTATCTGTTTGCGGTCTTGCGGAAATGGGGTTCCCTCCTTACTTTCTTACAATGATTCTGGCCCTTTATAGCTCCCCTTCTGCATATATACGATACAACGGCTTCTCCTCCCCGCGCTTCCCTATTCATAGAGGCACTCGCCATGGCTGTCCCTTATCACCTATATTATTTCTTTTAGCATTTGAACCCTTGGCGATACACCTTCGACTCAATTCATCCATCCAGGGAGTCACTATAGCATCAGTCCCCCATAAACTTTTCTTGTTTGCTGACGACATGCTGCTCCTCCTAACATCTCCTCGGTCATCCCTCCCAGCCCTACTTCAAACTCTTAATAACTTTGAACACATTTCAGGTCTACAAATTAATCCCTCTAAATCCTATGCCATGAACTTCACTCTCCCTTCCTTCACTATCACATTGCTAAAACAAGATTTCCCGTTTCAGTGGACCTCTAACCATTTGGACTACTTAGGAGTGAAACTTACTTCAGAGTACGGCTCATTATACGGCGCTAATTATCCTCATATACTCCGTAAAATTCGATCAATACTCCAGTCATGGGGCAAACTTAACCTCTCCTGGCTCGGCAGAGTACGCGCACTAAAGATGACTATACTCCCTAAATTACTTTATCTATTTCGGGTCCTCCCAGTCTCGGTCCCCACACAATACCTTAAAATAGCTCAGCGAGCGATTAAAACCTTTGTTTGGAGGGGGGGTCTCCCTAGGGTTAATAGAGCCACCCTTTACCGCCATCGTCTAAAAGGGAGATTGGGGGTCCCAAACCTCTCGAAATATTATCAAGCAGTCCAACTTGGTCAACTGACGTTGTACCACACCTATTCTGAACCCCCCCTATGGCTAGCTCTAGAGGCCTCAGAACTCCACTTGAGTACCCTAGATACGTTGCTCTGGACTCTCCCAACACACCGGAGAGAAATCACTAACCCCATCATGGTCCACTCTCTCAGAATCTGGGACTCATTAAAATACTCCTCACATTTAATATCTTCATTCCTACCCTTGGCCCCCTTGTGGGGTAATGCCCAGTTCCCCCCGAGAGTGGATTCCCTTAGGGTCTTCCGACTATGGGTCGCGGCGGGAATAACAAGATTTCACCATCTCATCAACGTGGATGGGCTTATCCCATTTTCTGCTTTGAGTGAAAAATACCATCTCCCACCGAGAGAAATATTTCGATACTTGCAACTTAAAAATGTTGTTCAATCTCTACTAAGAAACTCTGTCCCCCCCTATTCCTTCACCCCCTTTGAACAGAGATGCCGCCAAAACCCACATGCTCCAGGTATCATATCCCTTCTTTACTCACACATCAACTTTCCAACTCACAGGCGGTGCCTGGGCTACACCTCTCGCTGGGAGTCTGATATTGGTTCAACCCTGACGGACTCAGAATGGACCCAGATTTGGTCTTCCTCCACTGGAGGCTTGCTTAACACCCTCATGCTAGAGACCAATTATAAAGTACTTACAAGATGGTACTTGACCCCAGCTAGAGTGGCGAAGGCAGTCGCTAACTACTCTCCAAACTGTTTTTGGGGATGTAACTTTATAGGAGATATGCTTCATATCTGGTGGCTATGCCCAACGGCTCAAAGGTTTTGGACCAGGGTATACTACTTGATTCTCTCAATAACAAATATCAATCTTAGGAAAAACCCCTGGGAAGCCCTTCTAAACAAGCGTATCCCCAATATTTCTAAATATTCCCGAGCCCTTATCACGTTTATATTCTGAGCAGCCAAACAAACTATAGCCTCGGCTTGGAAAAAACCTGGCTTGGATCTGTCGGGAGTTAAATCTCGTCTATCATGGTACATGGTAAACGAAAAATTATCAGCTATACTCACTGACAAAGTAGAGAGATTTGAACTTACTTGGCTCCCCTGGGTGGAATACGCCAGCCACACCCCTTTCGCTATTCCGGTATCTCGACTATCTAACCGTAGTCCTCAGGCTTCTGATTAAAATTACCCAAATGGGTATGGATTCATTATAACATCTTCTCGGGTCCCCCTTCCCTTCCCCCTCCCCTAACCCTTGTCCCCCATTTTGTGTGTGTTTTTGTCGCTGTTACACTCGTCCTTTGATATGACTCGTCTTAAGTTTATTGCCAGTTACCAGAACATAAATGAAGGACTGTTACCCCCTTGTTATGATGCAATGTACTATATGATAATACTAAAGTTTCTTCTTTTCCTGTATCATATATGCAAACTTCAATAAAAATTTATTGTTTAAAAAAAAAAAAGAGACTGTACTTCTGGAAGTCTTCATAGACACTGATCATCAGGAAATGCTGTCATTTATGTTGATCTCTTCACCACATTTCCCTTTAATTTTAGGGATTCCATGGCTGCAGTCACAAAATCCTATTATCAACTGGGAGACCAAGGAAATCACTTTCCCATCAAAGGAGACACCGGTAACAGGCTAAGTGAGTCCTTGAGATATGAAATGTGCCACTGAGGTATCTACTCTACCATCTGTGTATAGTGAATTTTCGGACATTTGTGAGAAGATGGCAGACCAGCTTCCTCCTCACAGACTGTATGATTATCCCATTGAGCTGCTTCCGGGGGCCGCTATTCCTTTTAAGAATGACTACCCACTTGCAGCTCCGGAGCTGAAGGCTTTATAGGAATACATCGATGAGAATTTGGCTAAGGGTTTTATTTGCCCCTCCTCATCACCGGCAGGAGCACCCATCTTTTTCATTAAGAAGAAGGATGGAACTCTTAGACCTTGTATCGATTATCGGGAGCTCAATAAGGTGACCATTCGGAATCCCTACCCTTTACCATTGATCCCTAAACTGCTGGAAAGAGTGCGACAGGCCAAGATCTTCTCCAAGTTAGATCTTCGGGGAGCATATAATTTAATTAGGATCCGCTCTGGAGATGAATGGAAGACTGCATTTGGATGTCGGTATGGGCATTTCGAATATCTGGTGATGCCTTTTGGTCTCTGCAATGCTCTGGCAACCTTCCAACATCTGGCTAATGATATTTTCAGAGATCTATTGGACCATTTCATTGTGATCTACCTGGATGACATCTTAATTTTTTCGGACTCTTTGCAGGAACATCAGGAGCATGTGAAGACCGTCCTGAGGCGTCTAAAGGAGAATCACCTCTACATTAAGCCTGAGAAATGTAAATTCCATCGCACATAGATTCAGTTCCTGGGGTATGTCATCTCGCCACAGGGGCTTAACATGGAGTGTTCTGTCTTCCTCCACGTAGGATGCTGTGTGGATTCCAACTTCCAACATACGGCTAAACCTTCATCCACATCCCAGTAAACAGACTGT
The DNA here is from genome assembly GCF_032444005.1 of Ranitomeya imitator. Lineage (NCBI taxonomy): Eukaryota > Metazoa > Chordata > Amphibia > Anura > Dendrobatidae > Ranitomeya > Ranitomeya imitator. The sequence continues at coordinate 81,356,046 of NC_091285.1, forward strand.
GTTGATGCTTAAGTCTTATTTACTAGGGTGATGATAACCAAAACTATAACGTTGAACAACAATGGTGGACAGTATTCATAGTAGATGATCGAATAGTGAATGATGTTGATGTACAAAGAGGATGTTCAGTGAATAATCATAGTGGATGACTGATCATAGTGGATGACTGGTGAAAAACTGTAAAGAATAACAGCATTTCAGTATATGCACATACAGGGTGCAATCACATAAATAACTGGGACATTACAGCAAGAATTATACAGAGTGCATTACACAGTAATTCTAACAGCACTGCCCTATTCTATACAAGAATGCATCTATCTACATGCAGAGTACACCTGAACCTAACTGCAAGCTGCAAAGCACATCTGCCTAACTATATCTGACTATAGGAGCTGCATAAGGCTTAAATACTAACACAAAACATGAGATGCATTAAACCTTTATAAACGTACCGAGATCCGTTAGGACAGGGGTAAGGAAGTAAGCGAGACAGGAGCACGTGTGCCTCTGTTCAGATCTGAGGAAAAATGGCTACTGAAGCTTGTCTTCACAAGAAGAATGTGGGCGGAACTAACCCATAAGATATTGCTCTTAGGAGGGAAAGGTTGGTAAACAACATGAAAAGTAGGCAACTGATGACCTCCAGTGGCCACAACTTGAATAACATGATAACTTTCTGAACATTAAGATGGGCAGAACATGGAGGCAAGTAAGATCCAGGCTAGGCTACTCTTGACTGGCCCGCACCTAAAAATGTCAAGGAGGTACAGCGTTTCATCGGATTCGCAAATTTCTGTAGACGTTTCATTCGTAATTTCTCTGAAATTGTGCGACCCAATACACAGCTAACTAAGAAGGAAAAGACTTTCTTCTGGTCCGCACAGGCTCAGGAAGCTTTTGATTGTCTTAAATCCCGGTTTACATCTGCACCTGTACTAATTCACCCAAAAACCCAGCACTTCCTTTCATCGTAGAAGTGGACGCTTCGGACTGTGCTCTGGGGGCCATTGTCTCACAAAGAACAGGAGAGAAAAGCTTGTTACATCCATGTGCTTTGTTTTCTCGCAGACTCTCCGCTGCAGAAAAGAATTACGATGTGGGAGATAAGGCGCTTCTTGCTATTATCGTTACATTTAAGGAATGGAGACATCATCTGCAGGGGGCATCACAACAAGTTATTGTGCTCACGGATCATCGCACCCTGGAGTTCCTTAGATCTGCAAGATGTCTTTCTCCATGGCAGGCTCGTTGGAGTCTATTTTTGAATCAATTTAATTTTGTCACCGCCCAGGTTCACGTAATGGGAAAGCGAATGCTTTGTCCCGAATCCATGCCACGGATTCCGTACCTTGGACCCCGTCTAAGACCGTCCTGTCTGATGCCAACTTTATCGGAGCCATTCAGAATAAGGACTTATGGAAGACCATTAACCCCTTTCTGCCATTAGACGTACTATTGCGTCCATGTGGGGTGGGCTTTTCTTCCCAAGGACGCAATAGTACGTCATATGCGATCGGCAGCGCTCACGGGGGGAGCGCCGCCGATCGCGGCCGGGTGTCAGCTGTTTATCGCAGCTGACATCCGGCACTATGTGCCAGGAGCGGTCACGGACCGCCCCCGGCACATTAACCCCCGGCACACCGCGATCAAAGATGATCGCGATGTGCCGGCGGTGCAGGGAAGCACCGCGCAGGGAGGGGGCTCCCTGCGGGCTTCCCTGAGCCCCCCGCAGCAACGCGATGTGATCGCGTTGCTGCGAGGGTCTCACCTCCCTCCCTGCTCCCTCCAGCCCCGGATCCAAGATGGCCGCGGATCCGGGTCCTGCAGGGAGGGAGGTGGCTTCACAGAGCCTGCTCAGAGCAGGCACTGTGAAGCAGCCTGCACTCCTATCAGATCAGTGATCTGACAGAGTGCTGTGCAAACTGTCAGATCACTGATCTGTGATGTCCCCCCCTGGGACAAAGTAAAAAAGTAAAAAAAAAAAATTTCAAATGTGTAAAAAAAAATATTCCAAAATAATGAAAAAAAAATAAAAATATTATTCCCATAAATACATTTCTTTATCTAAATAATAAAAAAAAAACAATAAAAGTACACATATTTAGTATCGCCGCGTCCGTAACGGCCCAACCTATAAAACTGGCCCACTAGTTAACCCCTTCAGTAAACACCGTAAGAAAAAAAAAAAAAAAACGAGGCAAAAAACAACGCTTTATTATCATACCGCCGAACAAAAAGTGGAATAACGCGATCAAAAAGACAGATATAACTAACCATGGTACCGCTGAAAACGTCATCTTGTCCCGCAAAAAACGAGCCGCCATACAGCATCATCAGCAAAAAAATAAAAAAGTTATAGTCCTGAGAATAAAGCGATGCAAAAATTATTATTTTTTCTATAAAATAGTTTTTATCGTATGAAAGCGCCAAAACATAAAAAAATGATATAAATGAGGTGTCGCTGTAATCGTACTGACCCGAAGAATAAAACTGATTTATCAATTTTACCAAACGCGGAACGGTATAAACGCCTCCCCCAAAAGAAATTCATGAATAGCTGGTTTTTGGTCATTCTGCCTCACAAAAATCGGAATAAAAAGCGATCAAAAAATGTCACGTGCCCGAAAATGTTACCAATAAAAACATCAACTCGTCCCGCAAAAACCAAGACCTCACATGACTCTGTGGACCAGAATATAGAAAAATTATAGCTCTGAAAATGTGGTAACGCAAAAAATATTTTTTGCAATAAAAAGCGTCTTTCAGTGTGTGACGGCTGCCAATCATAAAAATCCGCTAAAAAACCCGCTATAAAAGTAAATCAAACCCCCCTTCATCACCCCCTTAGTTAGGGAAAAATTAAAAAAATGTATTTATTTCCATTTTCCCATTAGGGCTAGGGTTAGAGTTAGGGCTAGGGTTAGGGCTAGGGTTAGGGCTAGGGTTAGGGCTAGGGCTAGGGTTAGGGCTAGGGTTAGGGCTAGGGTTAGGGCTAGGGTTAGGGTTAGGGCTAGGGTTAGGGTTAGGGCTAGGGTTAGGGTTAGGGCTAGGGTTAGGGCTAGGGTTAGGATTAGGGTTAGGGCTAGGGTTAGGGCTAGGCCTACAGTTTGGGTTGGGGCTAAAGTTACAGTTAGGGTTTAGATTACATTTACGGTTGGGAATAGGGTTGGGATTAGGGTTAGGGGTGTGTGAGGGTTAGAGGTGTGGTTAGGGTTACTGTTGGGATTAGGGTTAGGGATGTGTTTGGATTAGGGTTTCAGTTATAATTGGGGGGTTTCCACTGTTTAGGCACATCAGGGGCTCTCCAAACGCGACATGGCGTCCGATCTCAATTCCAGCCAATTCTGCGTTGAAAAAGTAAAACAGTGCTTCTTCCCTTCCGAGCTCTCCCGTGTGCCCAAACAGGGGTTTACCCCAACATATGGGGTATCAGCGTACTCAGGACAAATAGGACAACAACTTTTGGGGTCCAATTTCTCCTGCTACCCTTGGGAAAATACAAAACTCGGGGCTAAAACATATTTTTTGTGGGAAAAAAAAAGATTTTTTATTTTCACGGCTCTGCGTTATAAACTGTAGTGAAACACTTGGGGGTTCAAAGTTCTCACAACACATCTAGATTGGTTCCCTGGGGGGTCTAGTTTCCAATATGGGGTCACTTGTGGGGGGTTTCTACTGTTTAGGTACATTAGGGGTTCTGCAAACGCAATGTGACGTCTGCAGACCATTCCATCTAAGTCTGCATTCCAAATGGCGCTCCTTCCCTTCCGAGCTCTGCCATGCGCTCAAACGTTGGTTTCCCCCAACATACGGGGTATCAGCGTACTCAGGACAAATTGGACAACAACTTTTGGGGTCGAATTTCTCCTCTTACCCTCGGGAAAATACAAAACTGGGGGCTAAAAAATAATTTTGGGGGGAAAGATTTTTTTTTTTAATTTTCACGGCTCTGCGTTACAAACTGTAGTGAAACACTTGGGGGTTCAAAGCTATCACAACACATCTAGATGAGTTCCTTAGGGGGTCTAGTTTCCAAAATGGTGTCACTTGTGGGAGGTTTCTACTGTTTAGGTACATTAGGGGCTCTGCAAATGCAATGTGACACCTGCAGACCATTCCATCTAAGTCCTCATTCCAAATGGAGCTCCTTCCCTTCCGAGCCCTCCCATGCGCCCAAACAGTGGTTCCCCCCCACATATGGGGTATCAGCGCACTCAGGACAAATTGGACAACAAATTGTGGGGTCGAATTTCTCCTTTTACCCTCGGGAAAATACAAAACTGGGGGCTAAAAAATAATTTTTGTGGGAAAAAATTTTTGTTTTATTTTTACGGCTCTCCATTATAAACTTCTGTGAAGCCCTTGGTGGGTCAAAGCGCTCAGCACACATCTAGATAAGTTCCTAAGGGGGTCTACTTTCCAAAATGGTGTCACTTGTGGGGGGTTTCTACTGTTTAGGTACATTAGGGGCTCTGCAAACGTAATGTGACGCCTGCAGACCATTCCATCTAAGTCTGCATTCAAATGGCACTCCTTCCCTTCTGAGCCCTCCCATGTGCCCAAACAGTGGTTCCCCCCACATATGGTGTATCATCGCACTCAGGACAAATTGGGCAACAAATTTTGGGGTCCAATTTCTCCTGTTACCCTCAGGAAAATACAAAACTGGGGGCTAAAAAAATAATTTTTGTGGGAAAAAAATTTTGTTTTATTTTTACGGCTCTGCATTATAAACTTCTGTGAAGCACTTGGTGGGTCAAAGTGCTCACCACACCTCTAGATAAGTTCCTTAGGGGGTCTACTTTCCAAAATGGTGTCATTTGTGGGGGGTTTCAATGTTTAGGCACGTCAGTGGCTCTTCAAACGCAACATGGCGTCCCATCTCAATTCCTGTCAATTTTGCTTTGAAAAGTCAAACGGCGCTCCTTCCCTTCCGAGCTCTCCCATCCACCCAAACAGTGGTTTACCCCCACATATGGGGTATCCGCGTACTCAGGACAAATTGTACAACAACTTTTGGGGTCCAATTTCTTCTCTTACCCTTGGGAAAATAAAAAATTGGGGGCAAAAAGATCATTTTTGTGAAAAAATATGATTTTTTATTTTTACGGTTCTACATTATAAACTTCTGTGAAGCACTTGGTGGGTCAAAGTGCTCACCACACCTCTAGATAAGTTCCTTAGGGGGTCTACTTTCCAAAATGGTGTCACTTGTGGGGGGTTTCAATGTTTAGGCACATCAGTGGCTCTTCAAACGCAACATGACGTCCCATCTCAATTCCTGTCAATTTTGCATTGAAAAGTCAAACGGCGCTCCTTCCCTTCCGAGCTCTCCCATCCGCCCAAACAGTGGTTTACCCCCACATATGGGCTATCAGCGTACTCAGGACAAATTGTACAACAACTTTTGGGGTCCAATTTCTTCTCTTACCCTTGGGAAAATAAAAAATTGGGGGCGAAAAGATAATTTTTGTGAAAAAATATGATTTTTTATTTTTACGGTTCTACATTATAAACTTCTGTGAAGCACTTGTTGGGTCAAAGTGCTCACCACACCTCTAGATAAGTTCCTTAGGGGGTCTACTTTCCAAAATGGTGTCACTTGTGGGGGGTTTCAATGTTTAGCCACATCAGGGGCTCTCCAAACGAAACATGGCGTCCCATCTCAATTCCAGTCAATTTTGCATTGAAAAGTCAAATGGCACTCCTTCGCTTCCGAGCTCTGCCATGCGCCCAAACAGTCGTTTACCCCCACATGTGGGGTATTGGCATACTCAGGACAAATTGTACAACAATGTTTGGGGTCCATTTTCTCCTGTTACCCTTGGTAAAATAAAACAAATTGGAGCTGAATTACATTTTTTGTGAAAAAAAGTTAAATGTTCATTTTTATTTAAACATTCAAAAAATTCCTGTGAAGCACCAGAAGGGTTAATAAACTTCTTGAATATGGTTTTGAGCACCTTGAGGGGTGTAGTTTTTAGAATGGTGTCACACTTGGGTATTTTCTATCATATAGACCCCTCAAAATGACTTCAAATGAGATGTGGTCCCTAAAATAAAATGGTGTTGTAGAAATGAGAAATTGCTGGTCAACTTTTAACCCTTATAACTCCCTTACAAAAAAAAATTTTGGTTCCAAAATTGTGCTGATGTAAAGTAGACATGTGGGAAATGTTACTTATTAAGTATTTTGTGTGACATATCTCTGTGATTTAATTGCATAAAAATTCAAAGTTGGAAAATTGCGAAATTTTCATAATTTTCGCCAAATTTCCGTTTTTTTCACAAATAAACGCAGGTACTATCAAATAATTTTTACCATTGTCATGAAGTACAATATGTCACGAGAAAACAATGTCAGAATCACCAGGATCCATTGAAGCGTTCCAGAGTTATAACCTCATAAAGGGACAGTGGTCAGAATTGTAAAAATTGGCCCGGTCATTAACGTGCAAACCACCCTTGGGGGTAAAGGGGTTAAGGAGGCCTACGACGCAGACCCATTTCTCGTCAACCCGACTGCTGACGTAAACTTGGTTCTCAGAAACGGTATGTGGGTCCGGGATCAACGTTTATACGTCCCAGAGGCCGTAAAGCTGCAGGTCCTCAAGTTTGTCCATGATTCCAAGTTGGCGGGTCATCGGAGGGGACAGAAGACACAGGAGTTTCTGAGCCGGTTTTTTTGGTGGCCTACCTGTCTGAAGGACGTGAAGACTTATGTTCTCTCTTGTGAGGTATGTGCACGTTTCAAGACTCCTCGTGTATCACCTACTGGACTGCTTCAACCACTACCTGTCCCCTCTCGTCCTTGGGGGACTATTTCAATGGACTTTATAGTTGAATTGCCCACCTCTGGGGGAAAAAATTATATTCTGGTGGTTGTAGATCGCCTTACTAAGGCTGCCCACTTCATTCCCTGCAATGGTCTTCCTTCAGCCAAGGAGACGGCGGATCTGGTCATCCAGAATGTGTTTCGCATGCATGGAGTTCCGGACAAAGTCATCTCAGATCGGGGAGTGCAGTTTACGTCCAAGTTCTGGAAAGGATTCTGTGATTCGCTTGGTGTTAATGTTTGTCTGTCCTCTGCATACCATCCTCAGACTAATGGGCAGACAGAACGGACGAATCAGACCCTGGAACAGTATTTTCGATGTTATGTCAACCATTCTCAGGATGACTGGTTGGAGATGCTCCCGCTCGCAGAATTCTGTTATAACAACTCTCAGAGTTCTTCTACTAGCCAACCTAGGTTATCATCCAAGTATTCTTCCCAGATCCCCGATCAACGCACCGGTGCCTTCAGTTCATGAGAGGTTGGCGGCAATGAGACAGAATCTGGAAACCCTGAAGGAATCACTGTCTACTGCACAAGAGAGATATAAGAGATCTGCTGACAGGTTTCGGAAGCCTGCACCTATGTTCAAGGTAGGGGACTCTGTGTGGTTATCTACTAAAAACTTGATATTAAACATTCCATCACAGAAACTCAGACAAAAGTTCATCGGCCCGTTCAAAATCTCTGGGATCGTGAGTTCCGTTGCCTGTCATCTGAAGTTGCCAAAAACCTGGAAGGTACACCCTGTGTTTCATGTCTCCCTGTTAAAACCGGTGTCTCTAAATACATTTCAGGGTTGGATTACACCTCCTCCTCCGCCTGTGTTAGTGGACGGACAAGAACAGTTTGTATTAGAGAAGATTCTGGACTCAAGGATCCGCAGGAATCAACTGCAGTACTTCATCAAATGGCAAGGATATCCATCTGAGGAGAACTCTTGGGAGCCGGTGGGCAATATCTGTGCTCCTCAAAAGATTACTCTGCTCCATCAGAAATATCCTGACAAGCCTGGTCCTGGATCGTCCTAGGCTGCTTCTGAAGTGGGAGTAATGTAAGGATTCCGGACTTTCCTGGTGTCTGTTTGCCCTGATCCAAGATGGAGTCTTAGATCTCGCCCTGTCATGGAACTTCTTGTCTGTCCTGACTATTTAAGTCCGGGTCTTGTGTTCACCTGTGCCTGAGTATTTTGTGCTGCTGGCTCTTGAGCATCTGCCTGTTTGCTGGTTAACTCCCTGCTTCTGCTGCTCACTACTCGGTGGTCTGCCTCACCCCATTCAGCTACCTCTCTCCTCTGGAACTGCTGCGACGGACTGTGCACCACTGGAGGATCTCCTTTGTTTACAAAACTTTTCCCAGTGTTGTGCCTCTTTGCACAACCACACCAGGTGAGCAAGATTCAAGCTGTGCTTTTCTCTCCAAGAAAGATCTACTCATCTACTACGCTTAGATAGCACTCTCCCTCTTTCTCCCCTCATCCTCTCTTTTCCAGGACGTCTTTCACATGACGCATCATCTGTGAACTATTGGTCTTCTACTAACAAATACTGTGCGCATGTGTGAGCAAGTTTTGCTGGACTTCATCATTTAAATACTGTGTGCATTCGCACTAATAATCTGATTGGACTTCCTCTGCTATGGGCCTGGTGATTAGGAGCACCCGGAACGACCTGATGGTTAAACTCACACAGGACAAGCTCTGGGAAGTGGGAGCTCTGCTGACCGCAACCCCTAATCCTATCACACAACTAGAAATAGCCGTGGAGCGTACCTAACTCGGCCTAGACGCCTCTTCACAGCCTAAGAGCTAACTAGCCCTAAAGATAGAAAATAAAGCCTACCTTGCCTCAGAGAAATTCCCCAAAGGAAAAGGCAGCCCCCCACATATATTGACTGTGAGTAAAGATGAAAGTCACAAACACAGAAATGAAACAGGTTTCAGCAAAGGGAGGCCAGACTTACTAAACAGACTGAGGATAGGAAAGGTATCTTTGCGGTCAGCACAAAAAACTACAAAAAGGCCATGCAGAGTGTGCAAAAAGACCTCCGCACCGACTCACGGTGCGGAGGTGCCACTCTGCATCCCAGAGCTTCCAGCTAGCAAGACTAAATCATGATAGCAAGCTGGACAAGGAAACAATGAACAAATAATTAACTAGCAGGGACTTAGCTTCTGCTGGAGTAGACAGGTCACCAGAAAGATCCAAGAGCGAACTGAACCAGTACAAGAACATTGACAGCTGACATGGAGTAACGATCTGAGTGGAGTTAAATAGAGCAGCCAGCCAAAGAATAAACTACGTCACCTGTGGAAGGAACCTCAGAAGCAGCAGCTCCACTCACAGCCACCAGAGGGAGTCCATGGACAGAACTCGCCGAAGTACCATTCATGACCACAGGAGGGAGATCGATAACAGAATTCACAACAGTACCCCCCCTTGAGAAGGGGTCACCGAACCCTCACCAGAGCCCCCAGGCCGATCAGGACGAGGCAAATGAATGCACGAACTAGATCGGCAGCATGAACATCAGAGGCAAAAACCCAGGAATTATCTTCCTGACCATAACCCTTCCACTTGACCAGGTACTGGAGTTTCCGTCTCGAAATACGAGAATCCAAAATCTTCTCCACCACATACTCCAACTCCCCCTCGAGCAACACCGGGGCAGGAGGATCAACGGAGGGAACCATAGGCGCCACGTATCTCCGCAATAACGACTTATGGAACACATTATGGATGGCAAAAGAAGCTGGAAGGGCCAAATGAAATGACACAGGATTGAGAACTTCAGAAATCTTATACGGACCAATGAAACGAGGCTTAAACTTAGGAGAGGAAACCTTCATAGGAACATGACGAGACGACAACCAAACCAAATCCCCAACACGAAGTCGGGGACCAACACAGCGCCGGCGGTTAGCAAAACATTGAGCCTTCTCCTGGGACAATGTCAAATTGTCCACCACGTGAGTCCAAATCTGCGGCAACCTGTCCACCACAGTATCCACACCAGGACAGTCTGAAGGCTCAACCTGCCCTGAAGAGAAACGAGGATGGAAACCAGAATTACAAAAATAAGGCGAGACCAAAGCAGCCGAGCTGGCCCGATTATTAAGGGCGAACTCAGCCAAAGGCAAGAAGGACACCCAATCATCCTGATCAGCAGATACAAAGCATCTCAGATATGTTTCCAAGGTCTGATTAGTTCGTTCGGTTTGGCCATTTGTCTGAGGATGGAAAGCCGAAGAAAAAGACAAATCAATGCCCATCTTAGCACAAAAGGACCGCCAAAACCTCGAAACAAACTGGGAACCTCTGTCCGAGACGATGTTCTCCGGAATGCCATGCAAACGAACCACATGCTGGAAAAACAATGGCACCAAATCAGAGGAGGAAGGGAATTTAGACAAGGGTACCAAATGGACCATCTTAGAGAAGTGATCACAAACCACCCAAATGACCGACATCCTTTGAGAGAGAGGGAGATCTGAAATAAAATCCATGGAAATATGCGTCCAGGGCCTCTTCGGGACCGGCAAGGGCAAAAGCAACCCACTGGCACGAGAACAGCAGGGCTTAGCCCGAGCACAAATCCCACAGGACTGCACAAAAGAACGCACATCCCGTGACAAAGAAGGCCACCAAGAGGATCTAGCCACCAAATCTCTGGTACCAAAGATTCCAGGATGACCCGCCAACACCGAACAATGAACCTCAGAGATAACTCTACTAGTCCATCTATCAGGGACAAACAGTTTCTCCGCTGGACAACGGTCAGGTTTATCAGCCTGAAACTTCTGCAGCATGCGCTGCAAATCAGGGGAAATGGCAGACAAAATTACCCCCTCTTTGAGAATACCCACCGGCTCAGGAACACCCGGAGAGTCAGGCACAAAACTCCTTGACAGGGCATCAGCCTTCACATTCTTAGAGCCCGGAAGGTACGAAACCACAAAATCAAAACGGGAGAAAAACAGCGACCATCGAGCCTGTCTAGGATTCAACCGTTTGGCAGACTCGAGATAAGTCAAATTCTTGTGATCCGTCAAGACCACCACGCGATGCTTGGCTCCTTCAAGCCAATGTCGCCACTCCTCGAATACCCACTTCATGGCCAACAACTCTCAATTGCCAACATCATAATTGCGCTCGGCAGGCGAGAATTTTCTAGAAAAGAAGGCACGAGATTTCATCACCGAGCCATCAGAACTTCTTTGCGACAAAACAGCCCCTGCTCCAATCTCAGAAGCATCAACCTCGACCTGAAACGGGAGCGAAACATCTGGCTGGCACAACACAGGGGCAGAAGAAAAACAACGCTTCAACTCCTGAAAAGCCTCTACAGACGCAGAGGACCAATTGACCACATCAGCACCTTTCTTGGTCAAATCAGTCAACGGTTTAGCAACACTAGAAAAATTAGCGATGAAGCGACGGTAAAAATTAGCAAAGCCCAGGAACTTCTGCAGGCTCTTCACAGATGTCGGCTGAGTCCAATCATAAATGGCCTGAACTTTAACAGGGTCCATCTCGATAGTAGAAGGGGAAAAAATGAAACCCAAAAATGAAACCTTCTGAACTCCAAAGAGACATTTCGACCCCTTCACAAACAAGGAATTCGCACGAAGGACCTGGAACACCATTCTGACCTGCTTCACATGAGAGTCCCAATCATCCGAAAAGACCAAAATATCATCCAAATATACAATCATGAATCTATCCAGGTACTTTCGGAAGATGTCATGCATAAAGGACTGAAACACAGATGGAGCATTAGAAAGCCCGAATGGCATAACCAGGTACTCAAAATGGCCCTCGGGCGTATTAAATGCTGTTTTCCATTCATCGCCCTGTTTAATTCGCACAAGATTATATGCCACTCGAAGATCTATCTTGGTGAACCAACTAGCCCCCTTAATCCGAGCAATCAAATCAGACAGCAGCGGCAAAGGGTACTGAAATTTGACTGTGATCTTATTAAGAAGGCGGTAATCAATACAAGGTCTCAAAGAGCCATCCTTCTTGGCCACAAAAAAGAACCCTGCTCCCAACGGTGATGACGACGGGCGAATATGACCTTTCTCCAAGGATTCCTTTATATAACTCCGCATAGCGGCGTGCTCTGGCACAGACAAATGAAACAGTCGGCCCTTAGGAAACTTACAACCTGGAATCAAATTAATAGCACAATCGCAATCCCTATGAGGAGGTAGGGCACCGGATTTGGGCTCTTCAAATACATCCCGGTAATCTGACAAAAACTCAGGGACTTCAGAAGGGGTGGAAGGCGAAATTGACAGCAATGGAACATCACCATGTACCCCCTGACAACCCCAGCCGGACACAGACATAGATTTCCAATCCAATACTGGATTATGGACCTGTAGCCATGGCAACCCCAAAACGACCACATCATGCAGATTATGCAACCCCAAAAAGCGAATATCCTCCTGATGTGCAGGAGCCATGCACATGGTCAATTGAGTCCAGTACTGAGGCTTATTCTTGGCCAAAGGCGTAGCATCAATTCCTCTCAATGGAATAGGATACTGCAAGGGCTCCAAGAAAAAACCACAGCGCCTGGCAAATTCCAAGTCCATCAAATTCAGGGCAGCGCCTGAATCCACAAATGCCATAACAGAATAGGACGACAGAGAGCAAATCAGAGTAACGGACAAAAGAAATTTAGACTGTACCGTACCAATGGTGGCAGACCTAGTGAACCGCTTAGTGCGCTTAGGACAATCGGAGATAGTATGAGTGGAATCACCACAGTAAAAACACAGCCCATTCCGACGTCTGTGTTCTTGCCGTTCAGCTCTGGTCAAAGTCCTATCACATTGCATAGGCTCAGGCCTATGCTCAGAGAATACCGCCAAATGGTGCACAGCTTTGCGCTCACTCAAGCGACGGTCGATCTGAATGGCCAAGGACATAGACTCATTCAGACCAGCAGGCGTGGGAAATCCCACCATGACATCCTTAAGGGCTTCAGAAAGACCCTTTCTGAAAATTGCCGCCAGGGCACACTCATTCCACTGAGTAAGCACAGACCACTTTCTAAACTTCTGACAGTACAGCTCCGCTTCATCCTGACCCTGACACAAAGCCAGCAAGATCTTCTCTGCCTGATCCACTGAATTTGGTTCATCATAAAGCAATCCAAGCGCCAGAAAAAACGCATTTACATCACGCAATGCAGGATCTCCTGGTGCAAGGGAAAATGCCCAGTCTTGAGGGTCACCACGCAACAAAGAAATAATCATTTTTACTTGTTGAACGGGGTCACCTGAGGAGCGGGGTTTCAAAGCTAGAAACAGTTTACAATTATTTTTGAAATTCAGGAACTTAGATCTATCCCCAGAAAACAAATCAGGAATTGGAATTCTAGGCTCTAACATCGGATTCTGAACCACAAAATCTTGAATGTTTTGTACCCTTGCAGTGAGATGATCCACACAAGAGGACAGACCTTGAATGTCCATATCTACACCTGTGTCCTGAACCACCCAGAGGTTAAGGGGAAAAGAAAGACAAAACACACTGCAGAGAAAAAAGAATGGTCTCAGAACTTCTCTTATCCCTCTATTGAGATGCATTAATACTTTGGGCCAGCTGTACTGTTATGGGCCTGGTGGTTAGGAGCACCCGGAACGACCTGATGGTAAATACATCTTTTGTTGCAACTTTGCTCTCAGACTGGCTTTATCCCATGCTAGCAGATTCCGTAGTACCCATATAATTATTACAGACTTCCATCTCTCTCCTCTCCCTCCAACAGACTGTCTAACTCCTCCTCCAGACCAGGATATATCTATCTGAGGGAAGCTCCCCTGAATTTGGGTTCTGAGCTCCCCCTTTTGGCCTGAATTCAGAATGTGTTGTGTGTAGGTGCATTACCTGGTAAAGGTAACGCTCCTTGCCTCCAAGCATGATATCTCCCTCACTGAAAGGAAGGCAACCTCACTGTAACAACCGGTTACCTGGGGTGTTACACATACATAACACCTGTCTTTATGAATTGGGACCTTTTTGTGCATTGTGCAACAAGGGGGCATGGCCTTGCTGAAATACGATGTGACTTATTGGAAAAGGGGTTCTTTGGGAGAATCATGCTGTTTGGACAGGCTGTGGGGGCATCAACCTGAGTTTGTGTGTGTGACACTGGGGGTATCATACTGTGTGGGTGTGATGTTGTGGTCCTCATAATATGTGGGGGGGTACATTCCCGCACATAGTATGATGTCCCACAGTAGCTTGATTACAGTATAATGGCTCTGTACATGGACCCTGTATGGCAGCACTTAAATTTCCCAAGGGTGAACAGTAAAGACATGTAGGTAGTCTATATGCAATAATGGACAAGACTGTATGGGGCATTTTACTGTAGGGCATTGTACTTTGTGGGGGGGGTATACTGTTTGTGGTGGATACTGTGAGGGGGATTTGTGTGGCGCTTTATACTGTGTGCTGAGGGTACTGTAGTTGGGTAGTTGGGGTTACTATGGGGCAACATACGGTATGGGAAATGTACTGAATGGGCATCATACAGTGTGTGGGGAGAGGGTGAATGGGCATGCTGCTGCGTAGGTTGGCGGGCTGAGGCGATTCTGCAGCGCCCCAGAGACCTGGTCGTTGCAGTAGTGTCGCTCTGCCACTAAGGGGAGTGATGGTACATCTGATGGCACTAAAGAAGTTAATCTGACCAGGTATCACCAGCACACATTACACTTCACACTCTGGCCACTAGGGGGAGCAAAAGGTTCTATTTATTAGGCCACTCCTCACACTGGTAAAACTAGGGGTTGGATAGGAAGTTAGTCAGAAGCTGCCTGGGTTTTGTCCAGGCAACATCCCGTGGCAGGGGGTGTTGCGGGGGAAGATTCAGGGGGGTCCCTGTCAGGCGTGGGAACCTGGCAGGTACCTAGCGACAAGAACAGAACGAAACGGAACTGTGCCTGCAGTACCTTGCGGCAGTATCCTTAGAAAGGACACGAAGCGAAGGATATTGTGGACAGTGAGAAACGAGATCAAGCACAAAGGAGAGCCAGTAGGAGTCGTGCCCAGAGAACGGCAACATCCTACTGAGGCGCGTAACCAGTGCCCGGAACACCGAGGAAGTAACTGACTTTATGCCTTACTTCAAATACCACAGGACAGTTAATTATAGGTTGGCTGTCTACCTTACATCACCTAAGCAGACATAGGGGGCAACGCGTGCAGAGGGGCGTCTCTAGGGTCCCGGAAGAGCTCCGAGCCTACCCGTCAAACGGGTGCGTCCTAGCCATAACAAACCTGGGGGATGGAGAATAGAAAGAACTGGAACGAACGTGAATAGAAGTTGTGAGGACTATTCCGAATGCTCAGCAGGGAAGCACTACAACACACAGGCGCTAGTTGGTAGGCACTGATTTCCACCTGCAAAGGGAACTCTGGATGTGCCTTCGGACCGGCCGGTCTCAGACAGCCCTGTTAACTGTGCTCTGGATTGAGGATCCTGAAGTCACCAGTAAAGAGGTAAAGAGACTGCAACCCTGTGTCCTCGTTATTGTCTGCACCTCACACCATCCACCTTACTGGGAAGCCCTGGGGACCTACTTCACCTGTGGAAAGGTTTACCATCTAGCTGCCATCACATCACCCCAGTGGTCCCTAAGCAGCGTCGGTCACCCTGACCGAATACCACAGGTGGCGTCACAAAACCTTGACAGACTCGTATCACCTTTCATTGGACGCCCCTTAGCAGGGTCACGGACATGTTCAGCCACTGTGACATCCCCAGAACTGAGCCAGCAGAGGGCCGGTACCGAGCAACCCGCGGCCCTGCGTCTGGGGGTGCTCCAACTTGGCGTCACGAACAGGATCTGCTTAAGCCTGAGAAGCAGGTCATGTGTGCCTTGGAACTGTGATTGAATTGTGCTTAAACTGTGATTTGTTTCAAAGACTTATATTGCTCATTGCAGCAAAGATTCCCACCAAAACCGCCGCCATTATAGCGCCACGAGGAGCGCAGGAGAAGAAGAAGGGCGTGGAGTTGTGGGCGTGGAAGAACTGAGAAGCGCGAAAAGCCATGACCGCCCAGTCTAAATATTTCTGTACCTTGAGGACGTGTCTGTCAGCTTCCGAGATCCGCCTCCTGATTCTCAATGGAGGGCAGAGACAAAGAAAACGGAACCGCCCACGAAGGAGAGAGCGGGAAAGAGACCATGAAGTGACCCACGTGGAGGACGCCATGGCCATTCGCTCAGACCAGAATGCGGGGTTGAAGCAGAGGGCTCCCCCAGCTACCCGGATGAGCACAGCAGCCAGATCTCCACGGTTGGGACCGGTCTCCTGCAGGTTGAGATGGAGGATCTGATGGAGCAGCTCCTCCAGTTGCAGCTGGAGACCAAGGCCTCGTGCCAGGAGGCGCCGGCAGAGGACCCCCCGACATCGGTTCCTTTGCCGCCACCGGAGCCAGCTGTGATGGAGGAAGCCGTACCGGCCGGTGAGTCCGCCGACCCTGCCCCGCGAGCGGAGAACCTGTTGATAGGCCTTGTCACAGCGCCCCCTTTCCCTGGGACCCATACGCTCCAGCGCCTTCCGCACTGGGATCAGACCAGGGGCATGGAGCTCTTCCTGAAGGCCCCGATCTCGCCGATCACCATGCCAGGCGAGGTCTATGCGGAGCGCACAGTCTGCCGCTGGGTGAACCCGGGATCAGACTTCATGTGGTTCACCCATGGGGTGAAGACACAGGAAGGGGAGATGGTATAGGCCCTCAGCTGGGAAGAATATCAGGCCCAGCTAGACCGACAGTGGGAGAAGAAGGAGAGGGAGTACCAGGCTGAGCGAGAGGCCCACTACCAGCGTCAGAGAAGCCGTCCCCCGTAGCAAAGGCGCCCCCTTATGACCGGTCTACCACTATCACCAAGACTACGGTGGTTACCCCGACGTGCACCATCGTCAAGACCACCACCTGCACCGTGGATACCACTACCACAGTGGTAGCCGAAGGATTGGCCTCAGTGATGGCTAGTACCCAGCCCATTTCGGGCTCCAGAACTGTAGCCACCCAGACCCCTGCCTGGAGCGAAGGAGCTCCTGGGACCACACCTGGTGGCCGCAGATATCCGGGTGGATGGTCCCGCCAACTGCTGCCTGCGGAGCTACGACCACCAGAGTCAAAATAAACCTTGAAGCCCCGACGAATTGTATATAGTTATTTAACTGTTTGTCTTCCTGCAATTTTGCTGCTCATACCCGTCTAGGGTTAACTCTTAAGGGTTAACTCTTAAAGGATCCCTTTATTTACCCGGGATCCCTCTTGTTTTTGGCTTGTTTGTTTGCCATCAGTGTTTTAAAGAACTGCTGAATCATGGACGGTGAATGATTCACAAACTGCATTGTAAATAGTTTGCACCTTATTAAAGGTGCCCTCTACTGGTTTTACAAAGAAAGAAGGCTTTGTGAAGAGACTGTTTTTGAATACAGCGCAGAAGGTCTTGCTTTAACGGACTTGCAGACAGAGAGAATCTGCACTACCTCAAAGAGACTTGGTTCCCTCTTAAAGGGAATGTTCACATGTTGCACTTAAGTATAATGTTGCCTTAGGAAAGTTAAAATTGTAATAATGTTGAGATTTAGAAACTGTTAATAATGTTACTAGAGATTAAGGACAGGAAAAGTTGAAAGCCGAATTCCAACACAGTGAACCCGTAGGAGTTAGAAAGTCCTCCTGAGAACCATAGAACGATAGTTGATTGCGACAATGACAGTAGGCCCAGCCAAGGAGCTACGCTCCTGCATTTGTGAAGTTAGAAAATAAAGAAAAAGTTGAGGTTGTATTAAAGTACTTTATAGTAAGCCTTTAGTGGGTTCAGCCTATACGCCCTTAAAGGAGAAGTTAAATTATTGTTCAGAATTTGCACTTAGTAGAATACCTGACGGGGTACCAGAAGTTATTTATAGTCAGAGTGTTATTTAAAATATTTAACCCTGTTTTCGTTTGTAACGTTCAAGTGTCCTTACCTCCCATAAAGGGAAGCATTGTTGTATTTACTTGTTTCAAGCACTTCAAAAATTTGCATGTCTTTCACTAACATGTATTGTTGTTCTTCTTCCCAGTCCAGGAGTACTGGATTTAACTGGGGGGGAGTGCAGCACCCCAGAGACCTGGTCGTTGCAGTAGTGTTGCTCTGCCACTAAGGGGAGTGATGGTACGTCTGATGGCACTAAAGGAGTTCTGTTGTGAATTCTGTTGTCGGGCTCCCTCCTGTGGTCATGAATGGTACTTCGGCTGGTTCTGTCCATGGACTTCCTCTGGTGGGTGTTTCTGAGTTTCACAGGTGACGAGGTTTTCGTTAGCTGCTGCTCTATTTAACTCCACTTAGATCTTTGCTCCATGCCACCTGTCAATGTTCCAGTATTGGTCTGTTCACTCCTGGATCGTTCTTGTGACCTGTCTTCCCATCAGAAGCTAAGTTCCAGCTTGTATTTCTTTGGTTTGCTATTTTTCTGTCCAGCTTGCTATTTAATTTGTTGTCTTGCTTGCTGGAAGCTCTGGGACGCAGAGGGAGCGCCTCCGCACCGTGAGTCGGTGCGGAGGGTCTTTTTGCGCCCTCTGCGTGGTCTTTTTGTAGGTTTTTGTGCTGACCGCAAAGTAACCTTTCCTATCCTCGGTCTGTTCAGTAAGTCGGGCCTCACTTTGCTAAATCTATTTCATCTCTGTGTTTGTATTTTCATCTTTACTCACAGTCATAATATGTGGGGGGCTGCCTTTTCCTTTGGGGAATTTCTCTGAGGCAAGGTAGGCTTTATTTTTCTATCTTCAGGGCTAGCTAGTTTCTTAGGCTGTGCCGAGTTGCATAGGGAGCGTTAGGCGCAATCCACGGCTATTTCTAGTGTGTTTGATAGGTTTAGGGATTGCGGTCAGCAGAGTTCCCACGTCCCAGAGCTCGTCCTTATTATCAGTAACTATCAGGTCATTCCGTGTGCTCTTAACCACCAGGTCCATTATTGTCCTGACCACCAGGTCATAACAGTACAGGTGGCCCAAAGTACTAATGCATCTCAATAGAGGGATAAGAGAAGTTCTGAGACCATTTTTTTTTCTTTGCAGTGTGTTTTGTCTCTATTTTCCCCTTTACCTCTGGGTGGTTCAGGACACTGGTGTAAACATGGACATTCAAGGTCTGTCCTCTTGGATGGATAATCTCACTACAAGGATACAAAACATTCAAGATTTTGTGGTTCAGAATCCGATGTCAGAGCCTAGGATTCCAATTCCTGACTTGTTTTTTGGTGATAGGTCTAAGTTCTTGAATTTCAAAAATAATTGTAAATTGTTTCTTGCCTTGAAACCTTGCTCCTCAGGTGACCCTGTTCAACAAGTAAAGATCATTATTTCTTTGTTACGTGGTGACCCTCAAGACTGGGCATTTTCCCTTGCGCCAGGAGATCCGGCATTGCGTGATGTTGATGCGTTTTTCCTGGCGCTTGGATTGCTTTATGACGAACCTAATTCAGTGGATCAGGCAGAGAAAATCTTGCTGGCTCTGTGTCAGGGTCAGGATGAAGCGGAGATATATTGTCAGAAGTTTAGAAAGTGGTCTGTGCTCACTCAGTGGAATGAATGTGCCCTGGCAGCAATCTTCAGAAAGGGTCTCTCTGAAGCCCTTAAGGATGTCATGGTGGGGTTTCCCATGCCTGCTGGTCTGAATGAGTCTATGTCCTTGGCCATTCAGATCGATCGACGCTTGCGTGAGCGTAAAGCTGTGCACCATTTGGCGGTACTATCTGAGCATGGGCCTGAGCCTATGCAATGTGATAGGACTTTGACCAGAGCTGAACGGCAAGAACACAGACGTCGGAATGGGCTATGTTTTTACTGTGGTGATTCCACTCATGCTATCTCCGATTGTCCTAAGCGCACTAAGCGGTTCGCTAGGTCTGCCACCATTGGTACGGTACAGTCTAAATTTCTATTGTCTGTTACTCTGATTTGCTCTTTGTCATCCTATTGTGTTATGGCATTTGTGGATTCAGGCGCTGCCCTGAATTTGATGGACTTGGAGTATGCTAGGCGCTGTGGTATTTTCTTGGAGCCCTTGCAGTATCCTATTCCATTGAGAGGAATTGATGCTACGCCTTTGGCCAAGAATAAGCCTCAGTATTGGACCCAATTGACCATGTGCATGGCTCCTGCACATCAGGAGGATATCCGCTTTCTGGTGTTGCATAATCTGCATGATGTGTTCGTTTTGGGGTTGCCATGGCTACAGGTTCATAATCCAGTATTGGACTGGAAATCTATGTCTGTGTCCAGCTGGGGTTGCCAGGGGGTACATGGTGATGTTCCATTTTTGTCTATTTCGTCTTCCACACCTTCTGAAGTTCCAGAGTTTTTGTCGGATTATCGGGATGCATTTGATGAGCCCAAAGCCAGTGCCCTACCTCCTCATAGGGATTGCGATTGTGCAATTAATTTGATTCCTGGTAGTAAGTTTCCTAAGGGCCGATTGTTCAATTTATCTGTGCCAGAACACGCCGCTATGCGGAGTTATATAAAGGAATCCTTGGAGAAATGCCATATTCGCCCGTCGTCATCACCGTTAGGAGCAGGGTTCTTTTTTGTGGCCAAGAAGGATGGTTCTTTGAGACCTTGTATTGATTACCACCTTCTTAATAAAATTACAGTCAAATTTCAGTATCCTTTGCCGTTGCTGTCTGATTTGTTTGCTCGTATTAAAGGGGCTAGTTGGTTCACCAAGATAGATCTTCGAGGGGCGTATAATCTTGTGCGTATTAAACAAGGCGATGAATGGAAAACAGCATTTAATACGCCCCAGGGCCATTTTGAGTACCTGGTTATGCCATTCGGGCTTTCCAATGCTCCATCAAGGAGTTTTGTGCCTGACTCTCCGGGTGTTCCTGAGCCGGCGGGTATTCTCAAAAAGGGGGTAATTTTGTCTGCCATCTCCCCTGATTTGTGGCGGGTGCTGAAAAAATTTCAGATTGATATACCTGACCGTTGCCCAGCGGAGAAACTGTTTGTCCCTGATAGATGGACTAGTAGAGGTATCTCTGAGATTCATTGTTCAGTGTTGGCTGGGCATCCTGGAATCTTTGGTACCAGAGATTTGGTGGCTAGATCCTTTTGGTGGCCGTCTTTGTCGCGGGATGTGCGTTCTTTTGTGCAGTCCTGTGGGACTTGTGCTCGGGCTAAGCCCTGCTGTTCTCGTACCAGTGGGTTGCTTTTGCCCTTGCCGGTCCTGAAGAGGCCCTGGACGCATATTTCTATGGATTTTATTTCGGATCTCCCCGTCTCTCAAAAGATGTCGGTCATTTGGGTGGTTTGTGATCGCTTTTCTAAGATGGTCCATTTGGTACCTTTGTCTAAATTGCCTTCCTCCTCTGATTTGGTGCCATTATTTTTCCAGCATGTGGTTCGTTTATATGATATCCCGGAGAACATCGTTTCTGACAGAGGTTCCCAGTTTGTTTCAAGGTTTTGGCGATCCTTTTGTGCTAGGATGGGCATTGATTTGTCTTTTTCCTCGGCTTTCCATCCTCAGACAAATGGCCAAACCGAACGAACGAATCAAACTTTGGAAACATATCTGAGATGCTTTGTTTCTGCTGATCAGGATGATTGGGTGTCCTTTTTGCCGTTGGCTGAGTTCGCCCTTAATAATCGGGCCAGCTCGGCTACTTTGGTTTCGCCGTTTTTCTGCAATTCTGGTTTCCATCCTCGTTTCTCTTCAGGGCAGGTTGAGTCTTCAGACTGTCCTGGTGTAGATACTGTGGTGGATAGGTTGCAGCAGATTTGGACTCATGTGGTGGACAATTTGACGTTGTCCCAGGAGAAGGCTCAACGTTTCGCTAATCGCTGGCGCTGTGTGGGTCCCCGACTTCGTGTTGGAGATTTGGTTTGGTTGTCATCTCGTTATGTTCCTATGAAGGTTTCCTCTCCTAAGTTTAAGCCTCGTTTCATTGGTCCGTATAAGATTTCTGAGGTTATCAATCCTGTGTCATTTTTTTTGGCCCTTCCTGCTTCTTTTGCCATCCATAATGTGTTCCATAGGTCGTTATTGCGGAGATACGTGGCGCCTGTGGTTCCATCCGTTGATCCTCCTGCCCCGGTGATAGTTGAGGGGGAGTTGGAGTATGTGGTGGAGAAGATTTTGGATTCTCATGTTTCGAGACGGAAACTCCAGTACCTGGTCAAGTGGAAGGGTTATGGTCAGGAAGATAATTCCTGTGTTTTTGCCTCTGATGTTCATGCTGCCGATCTGGTTCGTGCCTTTCATTTGGCTCATCCTGGTCGGCCTGGGGGCTCTGGTGAGGGTTCGGTGACCCCTCCTCAAGGGGGGGGTACTGTTGTGAATTCTGTTGTCGGGCTCCCTCCTGCGGTCATGAATGGTACTTCGGCTCGTCTGTCCATGGATTTCCTCTGGTGGGTGTTTCTGAGTTTCACAGGTGACGAGGTTTTCGTTAGCTGCTGCTCTATTTAACTCCACTTAGATCTTTGCTCCATGCCACCTGTCAATGTTCCAGTATTGGTCTGTTCACTCCTGGATCGTTCTTGTGACCTGTCTTCCCATCAGAAGCTAAGTTCCAGCTTGTATTTCTTTGGTTTGCTATTTTTCTGTCCAGCTTGCTATTTAATTTGTTGTCTTGCTTGCTGGAAGCTCTGGGACGCAGAGGGAGCGCCTCCGCACCGTGAGTCGGTGCGGAGGGTCTTTTTGCACCCTCTGCGTGGTCTTTAACTAGGTTTTTGTGCAGACCGCAAAGTAACCTTTCCTATCCTCGGTCTGTTCAGTAAGTCGGGCCTCACTTTGCTAAATCTATTTCATCTCTGTGTTTGTATTTTCATCTTTACTCACAGTCATTATATGTGGGGGGCTGCCTTTTCCTTTGGGGAATTTCTCTGAGGCAAGGTAGGCTTTATTTTTCTATCTTCAGGGCTAGCTAGTTTCTTAGGCTGTGCCGAGTTGCATAGGGAGCGTTAGGCGCAATCCACGGCTATTTCTAGTGTGTTTGATAGGTTTAGGGATTGCGGTCAGCAGAGTTCCCACGTCCCAGAGCTCGTCCTTATTATCAGTAACTATCAGGTCATTCCGTGTGCTCTTAACCACCAGGTCCATTATTGTCCTGACCACCAGGTTATAACAGAGTTCATCTGACCACGTATCACCAGCACACATTACACTTCACACTCTGGCCACTAGGGGGAGCAAAAGGTTCTATTTATTAGGCCACTCCTCACACTGGTAAAACTAGGGGTTGGATAGGAAGTTAGTCAGAAGCTGACTGGGTTTTGTCCAGGCAACAACCCGTGGCAGGGGGTGTTGCGGGGGAAGATTCAGGGAGTCCCTGTCAGGCGTGGGAACCTGGCAGGTACCTAGCGACAAGAATTGATTGACGACATTTTGTTTGTATGGGAAGGTTCCCAAGTTGAGCTTAGCACATTCCTCTTGGGGCTTAACAACAATTCTTATGGCCTGGATTTTACATCCCACACAAGTCCCGTTGAGGTTAACTTTTTGGATCTCACTATATATGTTGATGATGATGATCAATTGCGCACTAAATGTCACCGGAAGGTAGTTGATTCTAATAGTTTTATACACTTAACTAGCTGCCACCTTCCGGTTTGGCTCACAAACATACCAAAAGGTCAATTTACCAGGATTAGGCGTAATTGCTCAACAATTGAGGACTACAATACGGAAGCCAATTTTCTAACTGAGAAATTTCTGGAAAAAGGGTTTCCCAGGCCTCTGCTTGATAAAACACAAAATGAGCTAGCCCAAACGGATAGGAATACTTTATTTAAGCAAACAGCCAAGAAAGACCCCATAACCAACAACCTATCTGAACAGGTTTACACTTTGTGACACAATTCCATGCGGGATATAACAAATTTGCTCGCATCATCCGTAAACACTCATTCTTTCTTCCAGAAAGATAAAGTGGTAGGTGAGCTTCTTCCTGTCTATCCTAGGTTTGTATATAGAAGAGCTCAAACAATGGGCAACCTTATAGCCCCTACTACGTTAAGTAACATTAAGTATTCTCAAACATCTAACCACTCGAATGTGGGCTTTCTACCGTGCAGAGGTTGTTTTGGATGTTTACACACTTCCTTCAAGAAAATCCGTCAAATCACATTTCTTGACTCAGATGGTATACAGGAGTTTAGAATTAAAGAAAGTATTTCATGTTTTTCTACAGGGGTTATTTATCTCATTCAGTGTCCGTGCAGGAAGTTATATGTAGGCCGCACCAAACGACGCCTAATGGAACAGATTAACCCCTTTCTGCCATTAGACATACTATTCCGTCCATGTGGGGTGGGCCCTACTTCTCAAGGACGGAATAGTACGTCCAGCGCGATCGGCCGCGCTCACTATGTGCCAGGAGTGGTCACGGACCGCCCCCGGCACATTAACCCCCGGCACACCACGATCAAACATGATCGCGATGTGCTGGCGGTGCAGGGAAGCATCGCGCAGGAAGGAGGCTCCCTGCGGGCTTCCCTGAGACCAATGTGATCGCGTTGCTGCGAGGGTCTCCTACCTTCCTCCCTGCAGCAAGGCCCGGATCCAATATGGCCGCGGCATCCGGGTCCTGCAGGGAGGGAGGTGGCTTACCAAGTGCCTGCTCAGAGCAGGCACTTGGTAACGCTGCAGCGCTCTTTGACAGATCGGTGATCTGACAGAGTGCTGTGCAAACTGTCAGATCACCGATCTGTATTGTCCCCCCTGGGACAAAGTAAAAAGTTTAAAAAAAAATTTCCAAGTGTGTAAAAAAATTTTTTTAAAAAAAATCCTAAATAATGAAAAATAATATATATATATTATTCCCATAAATACATTTCTTTATCTAAATAAAAAAAAAACAATAAAAGTACACATATTTAGTACTGCCGCGTCCGTAACGACCCGACCTATAAAACTGTCCCACTAGTTAACCCCTTCAGTAAACACCGTAAAAAAAAAAAAAAAACGAGGCAAAAAACAACGCTTTACTACCGCCGAACAAAAAGTGGAATAACACGCGATCAAAAAGACGGATATAAATAACCATGGTACCGCTGAAAGCGTCATCTTGTCCCACAAAAAACGAGCCACCATACAGCAACATCAGAAAAAAAATACAAAAGTTATAGTCCTCAGAATAAAGCGATGCAAAAATAATTATTTTTTCTATAAAATAGTTTTTATCGTATAAAAGCGCCAAAACATAAAAAAATGATATAAATGAGGTGTCGCTGTAATCCTACTGACCCGAAGAATAAAACTGCTTTATCAATTTTACCAAACGCAGAACGGTATAAACGCCTCCCCCAAAAGAAATTAATGAATAGCTGTTTTTTTGTCATTCTGCCTCACAAAAATCGGAATAAAAAGCGATCAAAAAATGTCACGTGCCCGAAAATGTTACCAATAAAAACGTCAACTCATCCCGCAAAAAGCAAGACCTCACATGACTCTGTGGATTCAAATATGGAAAAATTCTAGCTCTCAAAATATGGTAACGCAAAAAATATTTTTTGCAATAAAAAGCGTCTTTCAGTGTATGACGGCTGCCAATCATAAAAATCCGCTAAAAAACCTGCTATAAAAGTAAATCAAACCCCCCTTCATCACCCCCTTAGTCAGGGAAAAATTAAAAAATTAAAAAAAATGTATTTATTTCATTTTCCCATTAGGGTTAGGGCTAGGGATAGGGTTAGGGTTAGGGCTAGGGTTAGGTTTAGGGCTAGGGTTAGGGCTAGGGCTAGGGTTAGAGCTAGGGTTAGGGTTGGGGCTAGGGTTAGGGTTAGGGCTAGGGTTAAGGCTACAGTTAGGGTTAAGGCTACAGTTAGGGTTGGGGCTAAAGTTAGGGTTAGGGTTTGGATTACATTTGCGGTTGGGAATAGGGTTGGGATTAGGGTTAGGGGTGTGTCTAGGTTAGAGGTGTGGTTAGGGTTACCGTTGGAATTAGGGTTAGGGGTGTGTTTGGATTAGGGTTTCAGTTATAATTGGGGGGTTTCCACTGTTTAGACACATCAGGGGCTCTCCAAACGCGACATGGCGTCCGATCTCAATTCCAGCCAATTCTGTGTTGAAAAAGTAAAACAGTGCTCCTTCCCTTCCGCGCTCTCCCGTGTGCACAAACAGGAGTTTACCCCATCTTATGGGGTATCAGCGTACTCAGGACAAATAGGACAACAACTTTTGGGGTCCAATTTCTCCTGTTACCCTTGGGAAAATACAAAACTGGGGGCTAAAAAATAATTTTTGTGGGAAAAAAAAGATTTTTTATTTTCACAGCTCTGCGTTATAAACTGTAGTGAAACACTTGGGGGCTCAAAGTTCTCACAACACATCTAGATAAGTTCGTGGGGGGTCTAGTTTCCAATATGGGGTCACTTGTGGGGGGTTTCTACTTTTTAGGTATATTAGGGGCTCTGCAAACGCAATGTGACGCCTGCAGACCATTCCATCTAGGTCTGCATTCCAAATGGCGCTCCTTCCCTTCCGAGCCCTCCCATGCGCCCAAACGGTGGTTCCCCCCCACATATGGGCTATCAGCGCACTCAGGACAAATTGGACAACAACTTTTGGGGTCCAATTTCTCCTTTTACCCTAGAGAAAATACAAAACTGGGGGCTAAAAAATAATTTTGAGGGGAAATTTTTTTTTTCACGGCTCTGCGTTATAAACTGTAGTGAAATACTTGGGGGCTCAAAGTTCTCACCACACCTCTAGATAAGTTCTTTAGGGGGTCTACTTTCCAAAATGGTGTCACTTGTGGGGGGTTTCAATGTTTAGACACATCAGTGGCTCTCCAAACGCAACATGGCATCCCATCTCAATTCCAGTCAATTTTGAAAAGTCAAATGGCGCTCCTTCCCTTCCGAGCTCTGCCATGCGCCCAAACTGTTGTTAACCCCCACATGTGGGGTATCGGCGTATTCAGGACAAATTGTACAACAACGTTTGTCGTCCATTTTCTCCTGTAACCCTTGGTAAAATAAAACAAATTGGAGCTGAAGTAATTTTTTTGTGAAAAAAAGTTAAATGTTAATTTTTATTTAAACATTCCAAAAATTCCTGTGAAACACCTGAAGGGTTAATAAACTTCTTGAATGTGGTTTTGAGGGGTGCAGTTTTTAGAATGGTGTCACACTTGGGTATTTTCTATCATATAGACCCCTCAAAATGACTTCAAATGAGATGTGGTCCCTAAAATAAAATGGTGTTGTAAAAATGAGAAATTGCTGGTCAACTTTTAACCCTTATAACTCCCTAACAAAAAAAAATTTGGTTCCAAAATTGTGCTGATGTAAAGTAGACATGAGGGAAATGTTAATTATTAAGTATTTTGCGTGACATATCTCTGTGATTTAATTGCATAAAAATTCAAAGTTGGAAAATTGCAAAATTTTCAAAATTTTCGCCAAATTTCCATTTTTTTCACAAATAAACACAGGTAATATCAAAGAAATGTTACCACTATCATGAAGTACAATATGTCACGAGGAAACAATGTCAGAATCACCGGGATCCGTTGAAGCGTTCCAGAGTTATAACCTCATAAAGGGACAGTGGTCAGAATTGTAAAAATTGGCCCGGTCCATAACGTGCAAACCACCCTTGGGGGTAAAGGGGTTAAAGAGCACTTCAAGAATATACAAAAAGATTTTTCATGGCACCCCCTTTCACGTCATTTCAAGGACAAACATCATCAGTCCTTGAGGGGTGTCCATTTTTGTGGAGGGGGAGATTACCTTAAGAAAATGTCCAGGGTTGAGTCCCAATGGATTTTCACCCTAAACAGTCTGGCCCCTGAGGGCCTCAACCATGAACTGGAGCTACATGCTTTCTAATTTGAATAGTGGGCGAGCTCTCTGTCTCAAATAAAACCCCCCAAAAAACTGTTCCGTTTTTATAGGCAAATGGTCATACATGTATATATTCCTTTTTTGTGGTCCTTTGTACATCAATATAAATAGAAATAAAAATCAAAGTAAATTTAAATACAATGATTTTAAGCCTGGAAGGGCGTTCTTTAAGCCGCTTACTATTTAAATTGGTTTATTAAAATCGTTTTTATTAATAGTCAGTATGCGCTTAGTGACTAGCGTGCTCGATAGACTAATGAGCACATCTATATTTAGATACAAATACATGAGTTCATTTTAACTCTATTTACATTTGCAGTCATATTTTATTAAATTAAAAAAAATTAAATTTTTTTAAAATTTTTTTATTATTTGTAGTACACGTCCCCTTTTTGCGTTTATTTTTATTTTTCTTTTTTTCACGTCCCTTGTTTATACATCAATTTTTTCATTTTTTCATTGTTTCATCTTTTATATTGGTAATAAAAGTTTTAGTTATCATCTTATTGTTAACAGCGCATTCTAAATTTAAATACTAATTTTAATTATTAATATCAATAAAGAAGTTACATTTTTAAATATTTAAATATTTTTATCTTGTAGCATTATTGTTATTCTTGCAGCATTTCCATATAGCTTTAGGGTGCTCCCACACATATCCCACTGTTTTATTGTAGAACTAGAGCATAAATGTATTGGGGATAATGACACTGTTAAGGCTAGCGGAACACACAGAGTAAATAGAGATATTTTTATTTATATTGGTGTGTTCGCAGCCCGGAGTCCACCGTGCAGGAGTACCTGCTGCTAGCAAACGGCGGTACTATATGGCAGTATAGACTAACTCAGTTAATTCACCGAGTAGCTGTGAAAGGGAAGCACTGTGCCCTGTTAGACTCCACAGAGGCACAGGCTAACTGCCCAAACAGAGAGCAGTCAGTGGTCACGCATGTACACAAAACTCCTCGCCGGAGGAGCCAGCATTCTAGGGGCTTATTTCAGCCGGGTCCCTGAACACATTCAAACACAAACTCCTCGCCGGAGGTGCCAGCATTCTATGGGCTTATTTCAGCCAGGTCCCTGAACACAATCTCACGTGACCACACTGGCGCAAAGCACATAACAAAAGACAATACTAGCGCATGGCCGTGCGGCCATGCGAGCCTTAAATAGTTGCAGCATGTTTAGGACCTTCAAAGAAGGACCAATGGAGTTACTGCAGTACCTGAGCATGTGACCCCAGATCTCCACTGAGAGATCTTGCCCTGGGCATGCTCAGAGTGCAAAGCAGGACTTAGTCCAAGCACCTACAAGGACCTTCCAAGAAGGACCAATGACCTTAGCTGCAGTATCTGATCATGTGACCCTCGATCTCCACTGAGAGATCTTACACTGGGCATGCTCAGAACGTGAAAAGCAGGACTTAGTCCCAGAAGCGTCTGCTCGCCGCTGCCCAGCACTGACTTCAATGGCAGAAGCAGGAAATGCAGCAGTAACTCTTAGCATAGAGTCAGACTTAGCGAGACGCTGGGATCGACGTCTCTGCTGAGCAGGCTCCACTGCGGCAGGAGAAGAATGGGAGACTGCAGCGGAGATGGCCCGAGATTCCCCCTGTGCAGAGGCAGGAACTCGACCCCTAACAGACACTATATAAGTACATGTTAAGTCAGATTGCACACAAACCAGCACTCAAATCAATGTTCTTGGCTACAATAGGCTTTCGATGTCAGCAATTACATGTAGCATAGGACAGTTATGATTTGGTACACATAAGTGCACCCAGACTAATTAACATGGGGTTACAGCCTTTCTAGGTCCTATACATAAGGGGTTAACAGGTCAATTACTTCGGACGGCTATAAATGGCAACCAGCAGGGAAGAGGCGGTAACCCTGATGAAGAGGGACGGAGTCCCTCAAAACGCGTTGGTTAGCTTTTTTGCCCTAGTAAGGCTCCGTAGTTTAGTGACGTCACACGCTGCAGAGCACCGTCGGCCATTTTTTTCAGCGCGCATCCAGAAACGCCACCGGCCAGGGTGCTCTGGCTCTGTGCATTCTCCAACATACTCCTGCCGCCTGGGTAACCTGAACCCCCACCAACAACACCCGCAAGCCTCTATACCTACGGGCAGACCTTTCGCGGTCCAGGCAATAAGTAAGTTTGTAGTGTTATTTTGCAATATTACGGCCATCACTATCATATTGTTAGTTCCAGCATTAGCAGTTTATGGGCACACTATAGGTTCTATGTACGAACCCACATGTCTAGTTTGTTGTAGATGTTTTAGCGCGATACTTCACTTGTTAGTTTTTCTTTCATTCAGTTAGTGGGTGTGACAGGGGTGGCACGGCACCTGTCTGGTATCAGCAGCTTTAAACCCACGTATTCTTATGTGGGTAAGAACCCACATGTCTAGTTTGTTGTAGATGTTTTAGCGCAATACCTCACTTGCTAGTAAGTGTTTATTTCTGTTAATGTTGATGGTTATTATCTCAGTAAACTAGAATACTTTATAACACCAGCTTGAAAAACTATTTTACTGAATTGAAATGTATGTCCAGTAAATGGTCAGAGCTCCTATTGCAACAATGAATGCATCAATGTTGCATGGCATGGAGGCGATCAGCCTGTGGCACTGCTGAGGTGTTATGGAAGCCCAGGTTGCTTTGTTGGCAGCCTTCAGCTCATCTGCATTGTTGAGTCTGGTGTCTCTCATCTTCCTCTTGACAATACCCCATAGATTCTCTATAGGGTTAAGGTCAGGCGAGTTTGCTGGCCAATCAAGCACAGTGATAATGTTGTTTTTAAACCAGGTATCGGTACTTTTGGCAGTGTGGACAGGTGCCAAGTCCTGCTGGAGAAGGAAATTTCTATCTCCAAAAAGCTTGTCGGCAGAGGGAAACATGAAGTGCTCTAAAATTTCCTGGTAGACTGCTGCTCTGACACCAGCAGATGACATGGCTCCCCAAACCATCACTGATTGTGGAAACTTCCCACTAGACCTCAAGCAGTTTCGATGGTGTGACTCTACACTCTTGATCTGGACTCTGGGACCTTGATTTCCAAATGAAATGCAAAATGTACTTTCATTTGAAAACAACACCTTGGACCACTGAGCAAAAGTCCAGTTATTTTTCTCCTAGGCCCTGGTAAGACACTTCTGGCGTTGTCTATTGGTCATGAGTGGCTTGACACAAGGAATGTGACATTTGTAGCCCTATCCTGGATACGTCTGTGTGTGGTGGCTCTTGAAACAATGACTCCAGCAGCAGTCCACTCTTTGTGAATCTCGCCCAAATTTTGGAATGGCTTTTTTAACAATCTTTTCAAAGGTGCAGTTATTCCAGTTGCTTGTGCACTTTTTTCTACAACACCTTTCCTTTCACTCAACTTTCCATTAATATGCTTGGATGCATCACTCTGTGAACAGCCCGCTTCTTTAGCAATGACCTTTTGTGGTTTACCCTCCTTGTGGAGTGTGTCAATGATTGCCCTCTGAACATCTGTCAAGTCAGCAGTCTTCCCCATGATTGTGGAGCCTACAGAAACAAACTGAGGGGCCTTTTTTAAACACTTAGCAAGCCTTCGCAGGTGTTTTTTTATTAATTATTCTAATTTACTGAAATAATGACTTTTGGGTTTTCATTGGCTGTGAACCATAATCATCAACATTAACAGAAATAAACACTTGAAACAGATCATATTGTTTGTAGTGACTCTATATAGTATATGAATTTCACTTTTTCCATTGAAAAACTGAAATAAATTAACTTTTTGATGATATTCTAGTATTGTGAGAAGCACCTGCATATATACTTAAACCGGTGCACCAGTCTGACAACATTATTCCCAGATACCATATGTGAGTCAGAAAGGCATGCAGGCATCTTCTCCAGTCTGTTTCCATTTAGTTTTAGCACTTTCCCATCCATTTCAGCTTTTTTCTTATGCCCCCAAATCTGCTTGTTGGGTCCAGCAGAAACTTATTCGGCTTTCCCATTGACTTGCATTGGATTTGTTATTCGGTACAAATACACAGATATTAGAAATTATTCACACCAATTTTTGCAAATCCGAATATTTCACTATTTGCTCATCACTATTAATAACCTTTATTTATATAGCGCAAATAAATTCCAGAGAGCTTTACAAGTCAGCAATTCATAGAACAGCCATAAGTTACAAAGTTAATGATAATCAAACAACTAAATAAAAAATAATGATGACCCTGCTCCTCAGAGCTTACAATCTACAATGAAGTGGGAACCCAAAGAGAGAAACCCAAACAAAAAGGTCAAAGAAAATAGGACAACAAAATATATTATGGTTAAAATACCTTTATTTAGTAGCAGTACATAGCACTACAAGCACAAAATGTTCCCACACAAATAGTAACACATGATTTGTATAGATAAAAAATATAATAAAATATGACACCATCCTTATATATTATTTCTAAACACTCTTTTTTGGTGATTACTTTGTATCTCCGTTCATACTGCACCCACACACACAAATGATACACCATTTGAAAGGTAAACTTGCCCCCTTCAGCAAGAAAATAGCCATACAAACCACACATCCACAATGTGATCACAAAATACAGTTTAAACATTAATTTTCATAAGCCTGCAGTAAGGAAAAATGACCTGTAGGTGGCACCACACCAGGGCTGGCTCCAGGTTTTTGAGGGCTCTAGGCAAAAGAGTCTCAGTGGGCCCCCCTTTAACACATACCATGATTCATGATGCACAGATACAGCAGAGAAATATAGGTATAGTACAATGCCAGATTTCACTTCTTACATGAGTGATAGCTATTGTAAATTCTACAATATGAAAACCACAAAAAGAGGAAAAACCTCCAATATTCAAGAAAAAATCCCAAAACAGGCAGAGATGCTTACCCGTCTAACGAGGCCTCAATACAATTGCACTAACAGGGTGCAGCGGACCCAATGGCAACTGCACAGGTGCAATAATACCTAATGAGACAGCCAGCCTTCAATCAGGGATTGGCCTTGTGGTACACCCATGCAAAAATATAATCTGTATGTGGCAATGTTCACACAAGGAATGCAGAGCATCTGGTTCTAAGCCTATTAATGATGTTCTATGGCGGGCTGCCCAGTGCTAACTATAATGCATCCAGTGTGAACAGAGGCCACAGTTTACAGAACCATTTGGGCCCAACTGCACTCTGAAAAAAATATATAAAGTGCACAAAAACATATCAATACTGTATACGTAAGGTATTAGTTGATATTCTGGCCATAATATATAAGCTGGCAACCCACCTCAAGGATCCTTACGTTTTCCAGTCCTATTCTAACATGAAAACCACAAAAAGAGGAAAACCTCCAATATCTACTATATAAAGCTGAATGTGTGTATGTGTGTATGTGTGTATGTGTGTATGTGTGTATGTATGTCCGGGATTGGTATCTGCACCGTCGCAGCTACAGCCACAAAATTTTGCACAGTCACACGTCTGGACCCCGAGAGCGTCATAGGCTATATTGTGAGGTGAAATTTTAACCCAGCGCGTTCCAATTCACCAAACAATTTTGCCCCTATATACATAATGGGGAAAAGAGTGAAAGGAAAAGTGTTGGAGGCGTCGCAGCTACAGCCACAAAATTTTGCACAGTCACACGTCTGGACCCTGAGAGCGTCATAGGCTATGTTGTGAGGTGAAATTTTAACCCCGCGCTTTCCAATTCACCAAACAATTTTGCCCCTATCTACATAATGGGAAAAAATGAAAGGAAAAGTGTTGGAGGCAAATTGACAGCTGCCAGATGTGAACAAGGGGGACGTAAAGAGTGAGAGCGATGGCGCCAAAGAGTATATACCGATCAGTTGCTAAGGTGGGGCCCCGACATGGGATACTCACCACACATGGGGATATGAACACACACACAAAATGCGCCACACACTACCACGTGCTTGAACACATATTACCCTCAGCACACATTTCACCACAAATACACCAACCTCGCCACATAAAAGTCGAAACACAAAAGTCGCCGCTCAAAACTCGCCACACGCAGAACTCGCCACATGCAAAAACTAGGCTCTTGCAAAACTCGCCACAAGTGCAAAACTCACCTCATTGAAAACTCGCCACACGCAAAACTTGCACACACGGAAAAATTGCCACATGTACAAAAGTTGCAGCACATGCAAAAGTTGCCTCACACAAAACTTGCACATACTCAAAAGGCACCACACATAAAACTCGCCACGCGCAAAACTCGCCATGCGCAAAACTTGCTGCACACAGCTTGCTACACTAACCTGTCACATGCAACTCGACACACAAAAAGTTGCTACACGCATGTTGCCACACAAAACTCATCTCACAAAAGTCGCTACATGCATGTCGCCACACACAACTCAACACACACAACTTGACACATGAAACTCGCCCTAAAACACACACAAGTCTGGTATTATCCTTCAAAAATAAAAATCTGATTAATAAGCAGACAAACTACAAGAGCAACAAATGTACCATATAGGAAATACGGCAGCTGTCAGTCACATGACCTGTCCATTATGTGTATGTGTGAGCTAATATATACTGCCAGGGGGAGGGCTTCCTGTTGGCTGGGGATTTATCAGGCTGCCAAATTAGCTTACAAATACTGAGGTAAAAATACTGAGCAAATAACGTGTGAACGAGGTCTAATACAGGAAGAGATGACACACAGGTATATACTATATACAGGAGAGATGACACACAAGTATATACTATATAGAGGAGGAGATGACATACAGGTATATACTATATACAGGAGGAGATGACACACAGGTATATACTGTATACAGGAGCAGATGACCTACAGGTATATACTATATACAGGAGGAGATGACATACAGGTATATGCTATATATAGAAGATGACATACAGGTATATACTATATACAGGAGGAGATTACACACAGATATATACTATATACAGGGGAGATGACACACAGGTATATACTATATACAGGAGGAGATGACATACAGGTATATACTATATATAGAAGGAGATGACATACAGGTATATACTATATACAGGGGAGATGACACACAGCAGGTATATACTATATACAGGGGAGATTACATACAGGTATATAATATATACAGGAGATGACATACAGGTGTATACTATATATAAGGGAGATGACAAACATGTATATACTGAGGTGAAAATGAGAGGTGCGAGGTGAAAATGAAAAGGTGAGAGTGCAAAATGAGAGGAGTGAGGGAAAATAGTGGAGTGATCGGAAAATGACAGATATGAGGTCCAAATGACAAGTGTTAGGGGGGAATGAGAGGAGTGAGGGACAAAATGAGAGGTGTGAGTGAGAAAATGAGAGATGTGAGGAGGAAAATGAAAGATGTGATTGGGAAAATGAGAGGTGTGATGGGAAAATAAGAGAAGTGAGGTGCTATAACTAACCACAGATATTTACTATGCCCAGGCAACGCCGGGCTCTTCACCTAGTCTACTATATAAAGCTGAATGTGTGTGTGTGTGTGTGTGTGTATGTGTGTGTGTATGTCCGGGATTGGCATCTGCACCGTCGCAGCTACAGCCACAAAATTTTGCAAAGTCACACGTCTGGACCCCGAGAGCGTCATAGGCTATGTTGTGAGGCGAAATTTTAACCCCGCGCGTTCCAATTCACCAAACAATTTTGCCCCTATCTACATAATGGGGAAAAAAGTGAAAGGAAAAGTGTTGGAGGCGTCGTAGCTACAGCCACAAAATTTTGCACAGTCACACGTCTGGACCCTGAGAGCGTCATAGGCTATGTTGTGAGGTGAAATTTTAACCCCGTGCTTTCCAATTCACCAAACAATTTTGCCCCTATCTACATAATGGGGAAAAAGTGAAAGGAAAAGTGTTGGAGGCGTCGCAGCTACAGCCACAAAATTTTGCACAGTCACACGTTTGGACCCCAAGAGCGTCATAGGCTATGTTGTGAGGTGAAATTTTAACCCCGCGCTTTCCAATTCACCAAACAATTTTGCCCCTATCTACATAATGGGAAAAAATGAAAGGAAAAGTGTAGGAGGCAAATTGACAGCTGCCAGATGTGAACAAGGGGGACTTAAAGAATGAGAGCGATGGCGCCAAAGAGTATATACCGTACAGTTGCTAAGGTGGGGCCCCGACATGGGATACTCACCACACACGGGGATATGAACACACACAAAATGCGCCACACACTACCACGTGCTTGAACACATATTACCCTCAGCACACATTTCACCACAAATACACCAACCTCGCCACATAAAAGTCGAAACACAAAAGTCGCCGCTCAAAACTCGCCACACGCAGACCTCGCCACATGCAAAAACTAGGCTCTTGCAAAACTCGCCACAAGTGCAAAACTCACC
The DNA here is from genome assembly GCF_032444005.1 of Ranitomeya imitator. Lineage (NCBI taxonomy): Eukaryota > Metazoa > Chordata > Amphibia > Anura > Dendrobatidae > Ranitomeya > Ranitomeya imitator. The sequence continues at coordinate 81,392,160 of NC_091285.1, forward strand.
TCATGGAAAACTCGCCACACGCAAAACTTGCACACACGGAAAAATTGCCACATGTACAAAAGTTGCAACACATGCAAAAGTTGCCTCACACAAAACTTGCACATACTCAAAAGGCACCACAAATAAAACTCGCCACGCGCAAAACTCGCCATGCGCAAAACTTGCTGCACACAACTTGCTACACTAACCTGTCACATGCAACTCGACACACAAAAAGTTGCTACACGCATGTTGCCACACAAAACTCATCTCACAAAAGTCGCTACATGCATGTCGCCACACGCAACTCAACACACACAACTTGACACATGAAACTCGCCCTAAAACACACACAAGTCTGGTATTATCCTTCAAAAATAAAAATCTGATTAATAAGCAGACAAACTACAAGAGCAACAAATGTACCATATAGGAAATACGGCAGCTGTCAGTCACATGACCTGTCCATTATGTGTATGTGTGAGCTAATATATACTGCCAGGGGGAGGGCTTCCTGTTGGCTGGGGATTTATCAGGCTGCCAAATTAGCTTACAAATACTGAGGTAAAAATACTGAGCAAATAACGTGTGAACGAGGTCTAATACAGGAGGAGATGACACACAGGTATATACTATATACAGGAGAGATGACACACAAGTATATACTATATAGAAGAGGAGATGACATACAGGTACATACTATATACAGGATGAGATGACATACAGGTATATACTATATACAGGAGGAGATGACACACAGGTATATACTATATACAGGAGCAGATGACCTACAGGTATATACTATATACAGGAGGAGATGACATACAGGTATATGCTATATATAGAAGATGACATACAGGTATATACTATATACAGGGGAGATGACACACAGCAGGTATATACTATATACAGGGGAGATTACATACAGGTATATAATATATACAGGAGATGACATACAGGTGTATACTATATATAAGGGAGATGACAAACATGTATATACTGAGGTGAAAATGAGAGGTGCGAGGTGAAAATGAAAAGGTGAGTGCAAAATGAGAGGAGTGAGGGAAAATAGTGGAGTGATCGGAAAATGACAGATATGAGGTCAAAATGACAAGTGTTAGGGGGGAATGTGAGGATTGAGGGAGAAAATGAGAGGTGTGAGGAGGAAAATGAAAGATGTGATTGGGAAAATGAGAGGTGTGATGGGAAAATAAGAGAAGTGAGGTGCTATAACTAACCACAGATATTTACTATGCCCAGGCAACGCCGGGCTCTTCAGCTAGTCTACTATATAAAGCTGAATGTGTGTGTGTGTGTGTGTGTATGTGTGTGTGTATGTCCGGGATTGGCATCTGCACCGTCGCAGCTACAGCCACAAAATTTTGCACAGTCACACGTCTGGACCCCGAGAGCGTCATAGGCTATGTTGTGAGGCGAAATTTTAACCCCGCGCATTCCAATTCACCAAACAATTTTGCCCCTATCTACATAATGGGGAAAAAAGTGAAAGGAAAAGTGTTGGAGGCGTCGTAGCTACAGCCACAAAATTTTGCACAGTCACACGTCTGGACCCTGAGAGCGTCATAGGCTATGTTGTGAGGTGAAATTTTAACCCCGTGCTTTCCAATTCACCAAACAATTTTGCCCCTATCTACATAATGGGGAAAAAGTGAAAGGAAAAGTGTTGGAGGCGTCGCAGCTACAGCCACAAAATTTTGCACAGTCACACGTTTGGACCCCAAGAGCGTCATAGGCTATGTTGTGAGGTGAAATTTTAACCCCGCGCTTTCCAATTCACCAAACAATTTTGCCCCTATCTACATAATGGGAAAAAATGAAAGGAAAAGTGTAGGAGGCAAATTGACAGCTGCCAGATGTGAACAAGGGGGACTTAAAGAATGAGAGCGATGGCGCCAAAGAATATATACCGTACAGTTGCTAAGGTGGGGCCCCGACATGGGATACTCACCACACACGGGGATATGAACACACACAAAATGCGCCACACACTACCACGTGCTTGAACACATATTACCCTCAGCACACATTTCACCACAAATACACCAACCTCGCCACATAAAAGTCGAAACACAAAAGTCGCCGCTCAAAACTCGCCACACGCAGACCTCGCCACATGCAAAAACTAGGCTCTTGCAAAACTCGCCACAAGTGCAAAACTCACCTCATGGAAAACTCGCCACACGCAAAACTTGCACACACGGAAAAATTGCCACATGTACAAAAGTTGCAACACATGCAAAAGTTGCCTCACACAAAACTTGCACATACTCAAAAGGCACCACACATAAAACTCGCCACGCGCAAAACTCGCCATGCGCAAAACTTGCTGCACACAACTTGCTACACTAACCTGTCACATGCAACTCGACACACAAAAAGTTGCTACACGCATGTTGCCACACAAAACTCATCTCACAAAAGTCGCTACATGCATGTCGCCACACGCAACTCAACACACACAACTTGACACATGAAACTCGCCCTAAAACACACACAAGTCTGGTATTATCCTTCAAAAATAAAAATCTGATTAATAAGCAGACAAACTACAAGAGCAACAAATGTACCATATAGGAAATACGGCAGCTGTCAGTCACATGACCTGTCCATTATGTGTATGTGTGAGCTAATATATACTGCCAGGGGGAGGGCTTCCTGTTGGTTGGGGATTTATCAGGCTGCCAAATTAGTTTACAAATACTGAGGTAAAAATACTGAGCAAATAACGTGTGAACGAGGTCTAATACAGGAGGAGATGACACACAGGTATATACTATATACAGGAGAGATGACACACAAGTATATACTATATAGAAGAGGAGATGACATACAGGTACATACTATATACAGGATGAGATGACATACAGGTATATACTATATACAGGAGGAGATGACACACAGGTATATACTATATACAGGAGCAGATGACCTACAGGTATATACTATATACAGGAGGAGATGACATACAGGTATATGCTATATATAGAAGATGACATACAGGTATATACTATATACAGGGGAGATGACACACAGCAGGTATATACTATATACAGGGGAGATTACATACAGGTATATAATATATACAGGAGATGACATACAGGTGTATACTATATATAAGGGAGATGACAAACATGTATATACTGAGGTGAAAATGAGAGGTGCGAGGTGAAAATGAAAAGGTGAGAGTGCAAAATGAGAGGAGTGAGGGAAAATAGTGGAGTGATCGGAAAATGACAGATATGAGGTCAAAATGACAAGTGTTAGGGGGGAATGAGAGGAGTGAGGGAGAAAATGAGAGGTGTGAGGAGGAAAATGAAAGATGTGATTGGGAAAATGAGAGGTGTGATGGGAAAATAAGAGAAGTGAGGTGCTATAACTAACCACAGATATTTACTATGCCCAGGCAACGCCGGGCTCTTCAGCTAGTCTACTATATAAAGCTGAATGTGTGTGTGTGTGTATGTGTGTGTGTATGTCCGGGATTGGCATCTGCACCGTCGCAGCTACAGCCACAAAATTTTGCACAGTCACACGTCTGGACCCCGAGAGCGTCATAGGCTATGTTGTGAGGCGAAATTTTAACCCCGCGCATTCCAATTCACCAAACAATTTTGCCCCTATCTACATAATGGGGAAAAAACTGAAAGGAAAGTGTTAGAAGCGTCGCAGCTACAGCAACAAAATTTTGCACAGTCACACGTCTGGACCCTGAGAGCGTCATAGGCTACGTTGTGAGGTGAAATTTTAACCCCGCGCTTTCCAATTCACCAAACAATTTTGCCCCTATCTACATAATGGGGAAAAAAGTGAAAGGAAAAGTGTTGGAGGCGTCCCAGCTACAGAAACAAAATTTTGCACAGTCACACGTCTGGACCCTGAGAGCGTCATAGGCTATGTTGTGAGGTGAAATTTTAACCCCGCGCTTTCCAATTCACCAAACAATTTTGCCCCTATCTACATAATGGGAAAAAAGTGAAAGGAAAAGTGTTGGAGGCGTCCCAGCTACAGAAACAAAATTTTGCACAGTCACACATCTGGACCCTGAGAGCGTCATAGGCTATGTTGTGAGGTGAAATTTTAACTCCGCACTTTCCAATTCACCAAACTATTTTTCCCCTATCTACATAATGGGGAAAAGTGAAAGGAAAAGTGTTGGAGGCAAATTGACAGCTGCCAGATGTGAACAAGGGGGACTTAAAGAATGAGAGCGATGGCACAAAAGAGTATATACCGATCAGTTGCTAAGGTGGGGCCCCGACATGAGATACTCACCACACATGGGGATATGAACACACACACAAAATGCGCCACACACTACCACGTGTTTGAACACATATACCACCCTCAGCACACATTTCAAGACACATACACCAACCTCACCACATAAAAGTCGAAACACAAAAGTCGCCGCTCAAAACTCGCCACGTGCAAAACTCGCCACATGCAAAAACTAGGCTCACGCAAAACTCGCCACAAGTGCAAAACTCACCTCATGGAAAACTCGCCACACGCAAACCTTGCACACGCGGAAAAATTGCCACATGCACAAAATTTGCAAAAGTTGCCTCACACAAAACTTGCACATACTCAAAAGGCACCAGACATAAAACTCACCACGCGCAAAACTCGCCATGCGCAAAACTTGCTGCACACAACTTGCTACACTAACCTGTTACATGCAACTCGACACACAAAAAGTTGCTACACGCATGTTGCCACACAAAACTCATCTCACAAAAGTCGCTACATGCATGTCGCCACACACAACTTGACACACACAGCTTGACAAACGAAACTCGCCCTAAAAAACACACAAGTCTGGTATTAGCCTTCAAAAATAAAAATCTGATTAATAAGCAGACAAACTACAAGAGCAACAAATGTACCATATAGGAAATACAGCAGCTGTCAGTCACATGACCTGTCTATTATGTGTATGTGTGAGCTAATATATACTGCCAGGGGAAGGGCTTCCTGTTGGCTGGGGATTTATCAGGCTGCCAATTTATCTTACAAATACTGAGGTAAAAATACTGAGAAAATAACGTGTTAACGAGGTCTAATACAGGAGATCACACAGGTATATACTATATACAGGGGAGATGACACACAGATATATACTGTATACAGGAGAGATGACACACAGGTATATACTATATAGAGGAGGAGATGACATACAGGTACATACTATATACAGGAGGAGATGACATACAGGTATATACTAAATACAAGAGGAGATGACACACAGGTATATACTGTAGACAGGAGCAGATTACCTACAGGTATATACTATATACAGGAGGAGATGACATACAGATATATGCTATATATAGAAGATGACATACAGGTATATACTATATACAGGAGGAGATGACACACAGACATATACTATATACAGGGGAGATGACACACAGGTATATACTATATACAGGAGGAGATGACATACAGGTATATACTATATATAGAAGGAGATGACATACAGGTATATACTATATATAGGAGGAGATGACATACAGGTATATACTATATATAGGAGGAGATGACATACAGGTATATACTATATATAGGAGGAGATGACACACAGCAGGTATATACTATATACAGGGGAGATGACATACAGGTATATACTATATACAGGAGATGACATACAGGTGTATACTATATATAAGGGAGATGACAAACATGTATATACTGAGGTGAAAATGAGAGGTGTGAGGTGAAAATGAAAATGTGTGAGTGCAAAATGAGAGGAGTGAGGGAAAATAGTGTAGTGATCGGAAAATGACAGATGTGAGGTCGAAATGACAAGTGTTAGGGGGGAATGAGAGGAGTGAGGGAGAAAATGAGAGGCGTGATGGGAAAATAAGAGAAGTGACGTGCTATAACTAACCACAGATATTTACTATGCCCAGGCAACGCCGGGCTCTTCAGCTAGTCTACTATATAAAGCTGAATGTGTTTGTGTGTGTGTGTATGTATGTATGTATGTCCGGGATTGGCATCTGCACCGTCGCAGCTACAGCCACAAAATTTTGCACAGTCACACGTCTGGACCCCGAGAGCGTCATAGGCTATGTTGTGAGGTGAAATTTTAACCCCGCGCGTTCCAATTCACCAAACAATTTTGCCCCTATCTACATAATGGGGAAAAAAGTGAAAGGAAAAGTGTTGGAGGCGTCGTAGCTACAGCCACAAAATTTTGCACACTCATACGTCTGGACCCCGAGAGCATCATAGGCTATGTTGTGAGGTGAAATTTTAACCCCGCGCTTTCCAATTCACCAAACAATTTTGCCCCTATCTACATAATGGGGAAAAAGTGAAAGGAAAAGTGTTGGAGGCGTCGCAGCTACAGCCACAAAATTTTGCACAGTCACACGTCTGGACCCCGAGAGCATCATAGGCTATGTTGTGAGGTGAAATTTTAACCCCACGCTTTCCAATTCACCAAATAATTTTGCCCCTATCTACATAATGGGGAAAAAAGTGAAAGGAAAAGTGTTGGAGGCGTCGCAGCCACAGCCACAAAATTTTGCACAGTCACACGTCTGGTCCCTGAGAGCATCATAGGCTATGTTGTGAGGTGAAATTTTAACCCCGCGCTTTCCAATTCACCAAACAATTTTGCCCCTATCTACATAATGGGGAAAAAGTGAAAGGAAAAGTGTTGGAGGCAAATTGACAGCTGCCAGATGTGAACAAGGGGGACTTAAAGAATGAGAGCGATGGCGCCAAAGAGTATATACTGTACAGTTGCTAAGGTGGGGCCCCGACATGGGATACTCACCACACACGGGGATATGGACACACATAAAATGCGCCACACACTACCACGTGCTTGAACACATATACCACCCTCAGCACACATTTCACCACACATACACCAACCTCGCCGCATAAAAGTCGAAACACAAAAGTCGCCGCTCAAAACTCGCCACGCGCAAAATCGCCACATGCAAAAACTAGGCTCACGCAAAACTCGCCACAAGTGCAAAACTCACCTCATGGAAAACTCGCCACACGCAAAACTTGCACACGCGGAAAAATTGCCACATGTACAAAAGTTGCAGCACATGCAAAAGTTGCCTCACACACAACTTGCACATACTCAAAAGGCACCACACATAAAACTCGCCATGCGCAAAACTCGCCATGCGCAAAACTTGCTGCACAGAACTTGCTACACTAACCTGTCACATGCAACTCGACACACAAAAAGTTGCTACATGCATGTTGCCACACAAAACTCATCTCACAAAAGTCGCTACATGCATGTCGCCACACGCAACTCAACACACACAACTTGACAAACGAAACTCGCCCTAAAACACACACAAGTCTGGTATTATCCTTCAAAAATAAAAATTAGATTAATAAGCAGACAAACTACAAGAGCAACAAATGTACCATATAGGAAATACGGCAGCTGTCAGTCACATGACCTGTCTATTATGTGTATGTGTGAGCTAATATATACTGCCAGGGAGAGGGCTTCCTGTTGGCTGGGAATTTATCAGGCTGCCAATTTAGCTTACAAATACTGAGGTAAAAATACTGAGCAAATAATGTGTGAACGAGGTCTAATACAGGAGGAAATGACACACAGGTATATACTATATACAGGGGAGATGACACACAGATATATACTATATACAGGAGAGATGACACACAGGTATATACTATATAGAGGAGATGACATACAGGTACATACTATATGCAGGAGGAGATGACACACAGGTATATACTATATACAGGAGCAGATGACCTACAGGTATATACTATATACAGGAGGAGATGACATACAGGTATATGCTATATATAGAAGATGACATACAGGTATATACTATATACAGGAGGAGATGACACACAGATATATACTATATACAGGGGAGATGACACACAGGTATATACTATATACAGGAGGAGATGACATACAGGTATATACTATATATAGAAGGAGATGACATACAGGTATATACTATATATAGGAGGAGATGACATACAGGTATATACTATATACAGGGGAGATGACACACAGCAGGTATATTATATATACAGGGGAGATGACATACAGGTATATACTATATACAGGAGATGACATACAGGTGTATACTATATATAAGGGAGATGACAAACATGTATATACTGAGGTGAAAATGAAAAGGTGTGAGTGCAAAATGAGAGGAGTGAGGGAAAATAGTGGAATGATCGGAAAATGACAGATGTGGGGTCGAAAGAGGAGTGAGGGAAAATAGTGGAGTGATCGGAAAATGACAGATGTGAGTTCGAAATGACAAGTGTTAGGGGGGAATGAGAGGAGTGAGGGAGAAAATGAGAGTTGTAAGGGAGAAAATGAGAGATATGAGGGGGAAAATGATAGATGTGATTGGGAAAATGAGAGGCGTGATGGGAAAATAAGAGAAGTGAGGTGCTATAACTAACCACAGATATTTACTATGCCCAGGCAACGCCGGGCTCTTCAGCTAGTTCAAGATAAAAAACAAGAACAGGCAGAGATGCTTACCTGTCTAACTAGGCCTCAATACAATTGCACTAAGAGGGTGCAGTGGACCCAAGTTTGTTTTTGCATTGGTGTACCACACGGCCAATCCCTGATGGAAGGCTGGCTGTCTCATTAGGTATTATTGTACCTGTGCAGTTGCCATTTTACTTGGGTCCGCTGCACCCTGCCATTGTATTGAGCCCTAGTTCGACAGGTAATCATCTCTGCCTGTTTTTGTTTTTTTTCTGAAATTCTACAAAACCATACAGCAGAGGGGCTTTATATAAGTCAGCCCCTTATATGCCAGTTTTTGTGACCTACTCCCTCTTCTTCAGTTACCAGTAGGTATTTTATTGTTAGCTGAACTTGCTGCAAAGAAAAAACTGCATACATTGAATATGACAATTTTTTAATGGAAAACTTTTTAAAGTAAACATTAGAAAGTATTAACATAGAACATTTGTAAAAGTACAAAATGGGTAGCATATAGCACAGCCACGTAGCATGTAGCACAGCCACGTAGTATATAGCACAGCCCACATAGTATATAACACAGCCCACATAGTATATAGCACAGCCACGTAGCATATAACACAGCCCACATAGTATATAACACATCACATCCCACGTAGTATATAGCACAGCCACATAGCATATATCACAGCCACATAGCATATAACACAGCCCACGTAGTATATAGCACAGCCACATAGTATATAGCACAGCCATGTAGCATATAACAGCACATAGTATATATGTAACACCCCAAGTAACCGGTTGTTACAGTGGCATTGCTTTCTTCACGGGAAGAGTAATGTCACGCTTGGAAGCGGGGAAGGATCCATTTAGCAGTTGGTCAGCACATACAACACCATTTTGACTTCAGGCCAGAAGGGGGAGCTCTACACCCGACTTCAGGGGAGCTACTCTCTCTGGTCAATAGGAGGAGTCACTTGCTAGGTAGTTAGGAAGAGTTAGTAGTTGGTGAGAGGAGAGTGATGTGTGAGGAAGGAAAGCTGGAGCCGTGCAGCTCCGGGGAAGGAAAGACAGAACAGAGCAACTGATAAAGAGACTGAAATGGAAAAGAGGTAAAGGTGAAGTTAAGACCAGAGGAGAATAGCTGCAATTTAGCTACCTCTTGACAGAGCGCAGACACCGGTGGTCGGACAACCGAGGTTGTGAGGGGCTCTAAGACTCACAGCAGAAACCAGCAGGACAACTGAACTACAGGTCACTTGCCCGACCTAACGCCTGAAGACACAGTGGCGTATAGAGCCCAGGCCATGATAGAGACCCTGTAAAAAAGGCTCAAGCCACCTGTCATACAGGTTAGTGTCCCACTTACACAGAGGACAGAAAACTTGTGAGGACCTTGTTAGACAGCTATAGGCAGCAAGGAACTACACCACAGCGCTAAAGGGAAGTCTTCTAATCCGACCTGGTAAGGGGAAATCCCAACTTGCTTCCAAGCCGGCCGGACCACCACCAGCACCTGTGATCCGGTACCCTGGACTGTGGCTGCCTGAATTGCTTCAGTAAAGAGGTAAAGAGACTGCAACCTTGTGTCCTCTGTTTCTTATTACACCATCTTCATCTACACACGGGAGCACTGGGGACCTACTTCACCTGTGGGAAGTTATACCATCTAGCTGCCATAATATCACCCCAGAGGACCCCTTTAAGCAGCGTTGGTCCACACTGACTGAATACCATAGGTGACGTCACAAACTTCCCTTATTTCCACAACCCCTTTAAAGACCCCCTTAACATGGGGGCCCAGGGCCATGGACTGGGTCACTGCCACCGTGACACGTGCCTTTAAGTAATGGACCCGGTACCGAGTACCCCATGGTCCTGGCAGGTGACTCATATAGCACAGCCCACGTAGTATATAGCACAGCCACGTAGTATATAGCACAGCCACGTAGCATATAGCACATCCATGTAGTATATAGCACAGCCCACGTAGTATATAGCACAGCCCATGTAGTATATAGCACAGCGACATACAATATAACACATCCCACATAGTATATAACACAGCCCACGTAGTATATAACAGCCCACATAGTATATAGCACAGCCACGTAGTGTATAGCACAGCCACTGAGCATATAACAGCCCACGTAATATATAGCCCAGCCACATAGCATATAGCACAGCCACGTAGCATATAACAGCCCACGTAGTATATAGCACAGCCACGTAGTATATAACACAGCCCACATAGTATAGCACAGCCATGTAGTATATAGCACAGCCCACATCTTCCCCCCCCGAGAGTGGCAGGCAGATGCCGGTATAGTTCAATGCGATGGCCTCTGGGGAGTTGGCGCTGGCTGCCTCACAGGGGCCCCATAGGCAAATGCCTGCCCCTAATGCCAGCCCTGAATGGGCCCCCAGCCTTGCAAGGGCCCCGGCACTTGCCCAGGTGCGCCGGGGGCTGACGCCGGCCCTGCACCACACTACCACAAAGATTTGGTGATTAATGACACAGAATGGAAGGAATGCTTGCAAGAGGCTGCTCAACACCAAATGCCATCCCAGTTGAAATGCCTTTTTGCAATTATCTGCATTTTCTCTAAACCTAGCAATATACCTCAGTTGTGGGAAACATTCAGACAGGCCTTAGCAGAAGATTTTCAAAGACAACACCCACCGGACGAATCCTACAACCATGCTCTCCTACAATTTCAAGACATTTGCAAACAACACAGCACAAACTGTCAACAGTTTAATTTGCCACAACCAGTTTGCATATAACAGCCAAGCGAGACGTACGAGCGCAAAAACAGACAAGAGTCGTACAGCCAACTCAACGCAGAGCAAGCAGCGATAGCAAATGAGGTGTTAAACGCCGACAGAAAAAAACTTCCCCATTGTTACTTAATTGATGGACCTGGAGGATCAGGAAAAACATGTCTCTACAAGACGTTATGTCACATACTACGAGGTGAACAAAGGGTCGTCTTCCCAGTTGCATGGACAGACAGTGCTGCAAATCTTCTACCAGGAGGCAAAACATCACATTCCCTACTTAAGTTGCCAGTCCCCATCTTAGAAACATCCGTATCATCAATGCGACTACACACCAACGATGCAGAAGTACTCCGGGATGCTGGCCTCATTATTTGGGACGAAGCCTCAATGGTTCCTAAAGATGCTCTCACAGTTGTTGATATGCTTTTGAAGGACACCACCTACCGTATGGAGGTAAAATCATTTTGTTTGGCGGAGATTTTTGACAGGTCTTACCTGTACTACGACTCGCCAGTAGAACAGCCATAGTGGAAATAAATGTGAAACAATCTCCTTTATGGCCAAACGTAAAAGTTAGGAAATTAACTCAAAACATGAGAGCAAACGATGATCACGTGTTCACTGACTGGTTACTAAAGTTAGGTAATGTTAATTTAGAAATACAGACTGACTTTGCCCCCTGATGCAGTCAAAATACCAAAACATTGTTACTCTGATTACCATAGCTTAATTAGCATTGTTTTTAAAGCCACACAAATCAATGAACAAAATGTTTCCGACTTCTATTCAACTGTAATTTTGTGTCCAAAAAATGAAGATTGTACAGCAATTAATGTTTACGTTGTTACAGAAATGATACCTGGGAAGTCTAAAGTTTATCTAAGTTGCAATACTTAGATAAATAGTATACTATGTGAGGATCCACAACATCAACAGTTGTACCCCTTATTAGAGTTTCTCAATTCCTTAAACCCTTACGGCTTCCCCCTCATAAGTTGAGGGTCTCGTTCTACCTGCATTTCGGTGAGTAGTGGCTGCTACCGGCCGGGGTAGCACTAGCTTTGATAAAGACTTTATTTAACTCTGGACTAAACCCGGTGCTGCACGGCAGGGCAACGACACCTGGATTCCGTAGAAGCTCAGCACGGCGGGTAAGAGAATCCTTGTTCTACCGGCACCTTAAACATTGCATGTTAGCTGATCAATACCAGTTAGCGCTGCATTTTTATTTGTGGTTGTTCACAATTACTTTTAATCATGGACTAGGTGTTTTACTAACAAGCAACCATGTTTTAATCAATATCTACCTTGGAATGGTGTTTGCAGACATATTTAGCTTGTGGGCACCCATTTAGCTTTTGAGCAGCTTTTTTCCAGCGCTAACCTGTATATACGTATGTATACACGTGGTATTGAAAAATTGCGGTAAATGATTTCATATAACGAATCATGTAATAGAAGTGACTGAAGTGAGGGGTATGATGAAGGCAGAATCCTGTGGGCTATAGAATTAATTACCTGGGTACTGGTGGTCTCTAAGTGCGGCACACGCTCCGGTGCGTGTTTTGGAACTGGTTCTTTGTCAGGGGGTGCTGTGGGGGTGAAACAAAGTACAGGTGCTTCTTTACAATGATGGTCTAGCCATCTTGAGGAAATGGGAGGTAGATAAAGGCTGCATGAGGCTTTTGGGTATGGTTGAGTTTGATGACGAATTATGTTCAGAGAAGTAGAGGATAGGCTAAATAAATAAAAAAGAACTATGATTAGGGAATGTAATAGGCCACCCTAAGGGTATGTGCACACGTCAGGATTCCTTGCAGAAATTTCCTGAAGAAAACCGGAAATTTTCTGCAAGAAATCCACATTTTTTTTTTGCGTTTTTTTCCCGTTTTTTCGCGTTTTTTTTTAGCATTTTGCAAGCGAAATTAGCTTGCAGAATGCTAAAGTTTTCCAAGCGATCTGTAGCATCGCTTGGAAAACTGACTGACAGGTTGGTCACACTTGTCAAACATAGTGTTTGACAAGTGTGACCAACTTTTTACTAAGCAGCATCTATAGTAAAAGATAGAATGTTTAAAAATAATAAAAATTTTTTTTAAAGAATGGTTATACTTACCTGCAAACAGCCGATCTCCTCAGCGGCGTCCGTTCCTATAGATGGTGTGTGTGTGCAGGACCTTCGATGACGTCGCTGTCACGTGAGCGGTCACATGAGCGGTCACGCGACCAATCACAAGACGGCGACGTCATTGCAGGTCCTTCACACAGAGTATCTATAGGAACGGAAGCGGCAGCATGCACCGATGAGAGGTGGGAAGACTCTGGGGCCATCAGAGGGTGAGTATATTACTATTTTTTTATTTTAATTCTTTTTTTTTTACCAATTATATGGTGCCCAGTCCGTGGAGGAGAGTCTCCTCTCCTCCACCCCTGGGTACCAACCGCACATAATCTGCTTACTTCCTGCATGGTGTGCACAGCCCCATGCGGAAAGTAAGCAGATCAATGCATTCCTAGGTGTGCGGAATCCCCGCAATTCCGCAAATTTAATGAACATTAGTGTTGAGCGATACCGTCCGATACTTGAAAGTATCGGTATCGGATAGTATCGGCCGATACCCGAAAAGTATCGGATATCACCGATACCGATACCCGATACCAATACAAGTCAATGGGACACCAAGTATCGGAAGGTATCCTGATGGTTCCCAGGGTGTGAAGGAGAGGAAACTCTGTAAAATAAAGAATTAAAATAAAAAATATTGATATATTTACCTCTCCGGAGGCCCCTGGACATCACCGCTGGTAACCGGCAGCCTTCTTTGCTTAAAATGAGCGCGTTTAGGGCCTTCTATGACGTCACGGCTTCTGATTGGTCGCGTGCCACTCATGTGACCGCCACGTGACCAATCACAAGCCGCGACGTCATTCTCAGGTCCTAAATTCATAGAATGAGGAGTTTAGGGCCTGAGAATGACGTCGCGGCTTGTGATTGGTCGTGTGGCGGTCACATGAGCGGCACGCGACCAATCAGAAGCCGTGACGTCATGGAAGGCTCTAAACGCGCTCATTTTAAGCAAAGAAGGTTGCCGGTTACCAGCGGTGATGTCCAGAGGCCTCCGGAGAGGTAAATATATCAATATTTTTTATTTTAATTCTTTATTTTACACATTAATATGGATCTGATACCGATTCCCGATACCACAAAAGTATCGGAACTCAGTATCGGAATTCCGATACCGCAAATATCGGCCGATACCCGATACTTGCGGTATCGGAATGCTCAACACTAATGAACATGTTGCTTTTTTTCCCGCAATGAGATTTTTTCGCGGAAAAAAATGCAACATTTGCACTAGAAATGCGGAATACACTTTAAGTAATAGGAGGCATATGTAAGCGTTTTTTTTCGCGTTTTTATAGCGAAAAAACGCGAAAAAAATGCAAAAAATACTGAACGTGTGCACATGGCCTAAACAGATGTGCTTTTAGGGAGTGCCTAAAAATGTGTAAGTTGTGGTTACTTTTAATTTCATGGGGTAGAAAGGGTAAGAGATGAGTTATCTAGATAGGAGATTGAATGGAGCCAGACAAAGTCCAGATCAGTGGTGTTATCGTCTTTGTTTGTCTCAGAGGTTGAAATTTCAGAGAGGACTGTTGTGGATTCTGTTTTTGGGCTCCCTCTGGTGGTTACAGATGGTACTGGGTGACTTGTGTTTTCTGCGGTCTCTGGTGTCCACCTGTTCTATCAGGATATGGGAGTTTCCTATTTAACCTGGCTTTCTTGTCATTTCCTCGCCGGCTATCAATGTAATCAGTGTGTCTTGTTACCTCTGCTTCCCGCTTCTGTAATCTTCAGGACAAGCTAAGTTTTTGATTTTCCTGTTCCACGTTTTGCTTAATTTTTGTCTTAGTCCAGCTTGCAGATATGTGATTCTTTTTTGCTGGTTGCTCTAGTGGGCTGATATTACTCCTCATGTTCCATGAGTTGGCACATGAGTTCAAGTAATTTCAGGATGGTTTTTTGTAGGGTTTTTCGCTGACCGCGCAGTTCACTTTTGTATCCTCTGCTATCTAGCTTTAGCGGGCCTCATTTTGCTGAATCTGTTTTCATAACTACGTATGTGCTTTCCTCTCATTTCACCGTCATTACATGTGGGGGCTGCTATTTCTGTGGGGTGTTTCTCTGGAGGCAAGAGAGGTCTGTGTTTCTTCTAATAGGGGAAGTTAGTCCTTCGGCTGGCGCGAGACGTCTAGGAATCATCGTAGGCATGTTCCCCGGCTACAGCTAGTTGTGTGTTAGGTTCAGGATCGCGGTCAGCTCAGTTTCCATCACCCTAGAGCTTGTTTTGTTTTTTGTGCTTGTCCTTTTGTGATCCCCTGCCATTGGGATCATGACAGTATAGCCGGCCCCAAAGTGGTAATCGTATTGGCTGAAGTAGGGGGAAAAGTAGTCTGAGGAAGTTTTTTTTTTTTTTCCCTCAGAGTTTGCTGCCTAGCCTTAATTGCAGCCTGGCTGCGTCTTACCTCCTCTTTATCCCTGAATGGCTCTGACCTCTGCTGTTTATCATGGACGTCCAGAGTTTGGCTCCCAGCCTGAATAATCTTGCTGCTAAGGTTCAAAATATACAAGATTTTGTTGTACATGCTCCTATGTCTGAACCTAGAATTCCTATCCCATAGTTTTTTTCTGGAGATAGATCTAGTTTTCTGAATTTTAGGAACAATTGCAAGTTGTTTCTTTCTTTAAAATCTCGCTCCTCTGGAGACCCTGCTCAGCAAGTCAAAATTGTTATATCTTTCCTGCGGGGTGACCCTCAGAATTGGGCATTTGCATTGGCACCAGGGGATCCTGCGTTGCTCAATGTGGATGCGTTTTTTCTGGCATTGGGTTTGCTCTATGAGGAACCTAACCTAGAGATTCAGGCTGAAAAAGCTTTATTGGCTCTCTCTCAGGGGCAAGATGAAGCAGAAATATATTGTCAGAAATTTCGGAAATGGTCGGTGCTTACTCAGTGGAATGAGTGCACCCTGGCTGCAAGATTCAGAGATGGCCTTTCTGAAGCCATTAAAGATGTTATGGTGGGGTTCCCTGCGCCTACAGGTCTGAATGAGTCTATGACTATGGCTATTCAGATTGATCGGCGTTTACGGGAGCGCAAACCTGTGCACCATTTGGCGGTGTCTTCTGAACAGGCACCTGAGACAATGCAATGTGATAGAATTCAGTCCAGAAGTGAACGGCAAAACTATAGGCGGAAAAATGGGTTGTGTTTTTATTGTGGTGATTCAGCTCATGTTATATCAGCATGCTCTAAACGCACAAAAAAGGTTGATAAGTCTGTTGCCATTAGTACTTTACAGTCTAAGTTCATTCTGTCTGTGACTCTGATTTGTTCATTATCAGCCATTTCCGTCGATGCCTATGTGGATTCAGGCGCTGCCCTGAGTCTTATGGATTGGTCATTTGCCAACCGCTGTGGGTTTAGTCTGGAGCCTCTGGAAGTCCTTATTCCTTTGAAAGGAATTGACTCTACACCTTTGGCTATGAACAAACCTCAGTACTGGACACAAGTGACCATGCGTATGACTCCCGTTCATCAGGAGGTGATTCGCTTCCTGGTACTGTATAATTTACATGATGTCTTAGTGCTTGGTCTGCCATGGTTACAAACTCATAACCCAGTCTTGGACTGGAAAACGATGTCTGTGTTAAGCTGGGGATGTCAGGGGGTTCATGATGATGCACCTCCAATTTCTATCGCTTCATCTACTCCTTCTGAGGTTCCTGTATTTTTGTCTGATTATCGGGATGTTTTTGAGGAGCCTAAGCTCAATTCGCTTCCTCCTCACAGGGATTGCGATTGTGCTATAGATTTGATTCCTGGCAGTAAATTTCCTAAAGGACGTTTGTTCAATCTGTCAGTGCCAGAGCATACTGCTATGCGGGATTATGTAAAGGAGTCCTTGGAAAAGGGACATATCCGTCCATCTTCGTCCCCTTTGGGAGCAGGTTTTTTTTTCGTGGCCAAAAAAGATGGTTCCATGAGGCCTTGTATAGATTACCGTCTTTTGAATAAGATTACAGTCAAATATCAGTATCCTTTGCCATTGTTGACTGATTTGTTCGCTCGCATTAAGGGGGCTAAATGGTTCACTAAGATTGATCTTCGGGGTGCGTATAATCTTGTGCGGATAAAGCAGGGTGATGAGTGGAAAACCGCATTTAATACGCCTGAGGGCCATTTTGAGTATTTGGTGATGCCTTTTGGACTTTCTAATGCTCCTTCTGTCTTCCAGTCCTTTATGCACGATATTTTCCGTGAATATCTGGATAAATTTATGATTGTGTATTTGGATGATGTTTTGGTTTTTTCTGATGACTGGGAGTCCCATGTTCAGCAGGTCAGGAAGGTGTTTCAGGTCCTGCGGGCCAATTCTTTGTTTGTAAAAGGTTCAAAGTGTCTCTTTGGAGTCCAGAAGATTTCTTTTTTGGGGTATATTTTTTCCCCTTCTACTATTGAGATGGATCCCGTCAAGGTTCAGGCTATTTGTGACTGGACGCAGCCTACATCTCTTAAGAGTCTACAGAAGTTCTTGGGCTTTGCTAATTTTTATCGTCGTTTCATAACTAATTTTTCTAGTGTTGTTAAGCCTTTGACGGATTTGACTAAGAAGGGTGCTGATGTTGCTGATTGGTCTCCTGCGGCTGTGGAGGCCTTTCAGGAACTTAAGTGCCGGTTTTCTTCTGCTCCTGTGTTGCGTCAGCCAGATGTTTCGCTTCCTTTTCAGGTTGAGGTTGATGCTTCCGAGATTGGAGCGGGGGCGGTTTTGTCGCAGAGAAGCTCCGATTGCTCAGTGATGAAGCCATGTGCGTTCTTTTCTAGAAAGTTTTCGCCCACTGAGCGGAATTATGATGTTGGTAATCGGGAGCTTTTGGCCATGAAGTGGGCATTTGAGGAGTGGCGTCATTGGCTTGAGGGTGCTAGACATCGTGTGGTGGTCTTGACTGATCACAAAAATCTGATTTACCTTGAGTCTGCCAAGCGTCTGAATCCTAGACAGGCTCGTTGGTCACTGTTTTTCTCCCGTTTCGATTTTGTGGTTTCATACCTGCCAGGTTCAAAGAATGTGAAGGCGGATGCTCTTTCTAGGAGCTTTGTGCCTGACTCCCCTGGAAATTCTGAGCCCACTGGTATCCTTAGGGATGGGGTGATTTTGTCGGCTGTCTCCCCAGATTTGCGACGTGCTTTGCAGGAGTTTCAGGTGGATAAACCTGATCGTTGTCCGCCTGAAAGACTGTTTGTTCCGGATAATTGGACCAGTAGAGTCATCTCCGAGGTCCATTCTTCTGTGTTGGCAGGTCATCCTGGAATATTTGGTACTAGAGACTTGGTGGCCAGGTCTTTTTGGTGGCCTTCCTTGTCGAGGGATGTGCGTTCTTTTGTGCAGTCTTGTGAAGTTTGCGCTCGGGCTAAGCCTTGCTGTTCTCGGGCCAGTGGATTGTTGTCACCTTTGCCTATCCCGAAGAGGCCTTGGACGCACATTTCCATGGACTTTATTTCGGATCTCCCTGTCTCTCAAAAAATGTCCGTCATCTGGGTTGTGTGTGACCGCTTTTCTAAGATGGTTCATCTGGTACCCTTGCCTAAGTTACCTTCCTCCTCTGAGTTGGTCCCTCTGTTTTTTCAAAACGTGGTCCGTTTGCATGGCATTCCGGAGAACATCGTTTCTGACAGGGGATCCCAGTTTGTGTCTAGATTTTGGCGGACGTTCTGTGCTAAGATGGGCATTGATTTGTCCTTTTCGTCTGCATTCCATCCTCAGACGAATGGCCAGACGGAACGAACTAATCAGACCTTGGAAACTTATTTAAGGTGTTTTGTTTCTGCTGATCAAGATGACTGGGTTACCTTTTTGCCGCTTGCCGAATTTGCCCTTAATAATCGGGCTAGTTCTGCTACCTTGGTTTCTCCTTTCTTTTGTAATTCGGGGTTTCATCTTCGTTTTTCCTCTGGTCAGGTGGAGCCTTCTGATTGTCCTGGAGTGGACATGGTGGTGGATAGATTGCATCAGATTTGGAGTCATGTGGTGGACAATTTGAAGTTGTCCCAGGAGAGGGCTCAGCAGTTTGCTAATCGCCGTCGCCGCGTGGGTCCTCGAATTCATGTTGGGGACTTGGTGTGGTTGTCTTCTCGTTTTGTTCCTATGAAGGTCTCTTCTCCTAAGTTCAAGCCTCGGTTCATCGGTCCCTATAGGATCTTGTAAATTCTTAACCCTGTGTCGTTTCGTTTGGATCTCCCGGCATCGTTTGCTATTCATAATGTGTTCCATCGGTCGTTGTTGCGGAGGTATGAGGTACCTGTTGTTCCTTCGCTTGAACCTCCTGCTCCGGTGCTGGTGGAGGGAGAATTGGAGTATGTTGTGGAGAAGATCTTGGATTCTCGTGTTTACAGACGGAAACTCCAATATTTGGTCAAGTGGAAGGGTTATGGTCAGGAGGATAATTCTTGGGTGGTTGCCTCTGATGTTCATGCTGCTGATTTGGTTTCATAGGGCTCATCCTGGTCACCCTGGTGGTTCTCGTGAGGGTTCGGTGACCCCTCCTCAAGGGGGGGGTACTGTTGTGGATTCTGTTTTTGGGCTCCCTCTGGTGGTTACAGATGGTACTGGGTGACTTGTGTTTTCTGCGGTCTCTGGTGTCCACCTGTTCTATCAGGATATGGGAGTATCCTATTTAACCTGGCTTTCTTGTCATTTCCTCGCCGGCTATCAATGTAATCAGTGTGTCTTGTTACCTCTGCTTCCCGCTTCTGTAATCTTCAGGACAAGCTAAGTTTTTGATTTTCCTGTTCCACGTTTTGCTTAATTTTTGTCTTAGTCCAGCTTGCAGATATGTGATTCTTTTTTGCTGGTTGCTCTAGTGGGCTGATATTACTCCTCATGTTCCATGAGTTGGCACATGAGTTCAAGTAATTTCAGGATGGTTTTTTGTAGGGTTTTTCGCTGACCGCGCAGTTCACTTTTGTATCCTCTGCTATCTAGCTTTAGCGGGCCTCATTTTGCTGAATCTGTTTTCATAACTACGTATGTGCTTTCCTCTCATTTCACCGTCATTACATGTGGGGGGCTGCTATTTCTGTGGGGTGTTTCTCTGGAGGCAAGAGAGGTCTGTGTTTCTTCTAATAGGGGAAGTTAGTCCTTCGGCTGGCGCGAGACGTCTAGGAATCATCATAGGCACGTTCCCCGGCTACAGCTAGTTGTGTGTTAGGTTCAGGATCGCGGTCAGCTCAGTTTCCATCACCCTAGAGCTTGTTTTGTTTTTTGTGCTTGTCCTTTTGTGATCCCCTGCCATTGGGATCATGACAGAGGACACAAGAAGTGGTAGACCTAGAAGCTGGGATGCAGTTGAGGAGGTGAGCTGTTGAAGTCTCCCAAGATAAGCTTTGGCAATTCTGAGGACATGAAGTCAGAAAAGTGGTCAAGGAAGTGGATGGCTGAGCCCGGGGGACAGTATATGACCGCTACTCTGAGGGTGTAGGGTTGGAAGACCCTGATGGTGTGAACCTCAAAAGAAGAATGGCATCCAATCGGCCTGCATTTATTTATTTTTTAAAAAACAGGATTGGTGGTGGCAGTGAGGAGTGTGATGTAATCGTGGCGTTAGCAAAGATCGCAAGGCGGTATATACACATATTCCATGTGTTGTAATCTGGAGGTGGATATCGCGCACACTCACAATTAGTTTTCTAAAAATAATTATTGTGAACAGCCTGCAGCCTCTTCGGTTCATTGTTGCCCAATCATGTAATTGTCTGGACAATAGGGGGCAGCTGAGAGCTCTTCGCTCCAAAGATCCCAGAGGATGGTTCTGTGTGACTCCCAGCATGTAATCTCTGTGATAATTGGATGGCCAATCCAATCTGGTGGCCACGGGAATGCAGCCTTTCCGCCTTTTGGATGTTTTCCGAAAGCTGATGGCCGTCACAGTCCCGAAGTGCCAGTTGCCCATTTACCATTACTTCTCTAAGAAAGATGTGCCTGCTCTACACCAGCATGTTGGAGACAAAATCACTCATTCCTCGAAAAAATCTGTGACAGGATGCATTTCAATACTGACATCTGGACAAGCAAGCATGGACAGGGGAGTTACATCTCGCTGACTGGGCACTTGGTGACTCTGGTGGCTGAGAGGGCTGGCGGGGAAGGAGCTGCTCCACAAGTCTTGGAA
Organism: Ranitomeya imitator; assembly: GCF_032444005.1. Taxonomy (NCBI): domain Eukaryota; kingdom Metazoa; phylum Chordata; class Amphibia; order Anura; family Dendrobatidae; genus Ranitomeya; species Ranitomeya imitator. The sequence continues at coordinate 81,413,654 of NC_091285.1, forward strand.
TCCCCAAGACTTGCAGGGTGCTTGGGGATGGAGAACTAAACCACTACATACCATAAGAAGGAGAACTAAACTACTAGACAATAGGGCTTGGCAAAGTAATCTACTAAAGTCGGATAGCTATTCCACTACAAAGCATAAGATGGAGACCTAAACTACTATACAACAGGGCTTAGAGAAATAAAGTACTAAACACCTAAAGTTGGATATCTTAAACAATACACACCAGAAGATGGAGAATTAAACTACAAGCCAACGGGTGTTAGGGCTGGCGGAATGCACCAAATAATTATAAGGATGGTATAAGGTGCGTTCGCAGCCTGGGGTCCAGAGGAGTCACAGAACTCTGCCCCAAGACTCAGGGTCAGAGTCCCTCGAGACCTCTTGCGCTCAACACCACTACAATGGTGTCAGGAGTAAACTAAAAATAGATTTAGCGCACTGGGCGTGCGCAGCGCCGCTCTGGCGAACACCAGTAACCACCCTAACTAGGGACAGGTAAGCGCACATGTTGCGCACGATGCTGCACTGGCTAACGCTGCTGATTGACGCTATAGATTGTGCCTGGTGCTGGACAGCTCCAACTTTCATGAGCATTCATCAACACTAGGGATGGGAATGATTCGGAGCTTTTACCAAGAACAGGCATACATCCACCCACACACAATAATTGATTTATACTAGCGCATGGCCGAGCGGCCATGCAAACCTTTTATATCTGTAGCCTTCCAGGATCTTCCTTGTGCTCTATTCGGAGCTGCTACAGGACCTGAGCATGTGGCCCCCAACCACCAATGAGAGGTCATCCCATGGGCATGCTCAGTATAAGAAAAGCAGGACTTAGTCCCTGGAACGTCTCCTCGCCGCTGATCAATGCTGGTGACAAAGGCTGAACGTGGAATGGCAGCTGTAACCAAATGCACAGTATCTGCTTGAGCCAGATGCTGGGACCTATGTTTCTGCTGAGCAGGCTTCACTGTGGCTGGAGGAGAATGGGAGACCGCAGTGGACATTGATTGAGCTTCCCCCTGTGCAGCGGTGGGAACTCGACACCTAACATTATCCCCCCTCCTTGGGTCTCACTGTGCTTGAAGGCAGCAATGAGCTGAGGAGCCTGGATGTGCTCAGCAGGCTCCCAGGACCTGTCCTCTGGGCCATAACCCTTCCAATCCACCAAATAGAATTTTTTCGCAATGTACCACCCCATAATAGCATTCACCTCGTAATCATCCGTGGACGAACCCGATGTCCCGGCAGATGACTTAGAAAATCGGGAAATGTGAACAGGCTTTAGGAGAGACACATGAAAGGTGTCGATGATACCTAGGCGAGGAGGAAGGGCCATACGGTAGACCAGTGTTCCCCAACTCCGGTCCTCAAGATCCACCAACAGGTCATGTTTTCAGGATTTCCTTAGTATTGCACAGGTGATTGAATGCTTGCCTGTCTAGGTGATGCAATTATCATCTGTGCAATACTAAGGAAATCCTGAAAACATGACCTGTTGGTGGCTCTTGAGGACTGGAGTTGGAGAACACTGCAGTAGACCATAGTGTTAACCTGTTCCAGAACCTTGAAGGGACCCAAGTAGCGAGGCGCAAACTTAGTGGACTCAATTCGCAGTCTATTACGGGCGGAGAGTCACACAAAGTCGCCAGGAGCAAAGGTCGGAGCGGGGCGCCGATGTGCATTGGCGGAGGCCCTCATTCTCTCCTTGGAGGCCTGGATAAAATCCTGTGTGTGGTTCCAAATGTCACGTGCCTCCACAGCCCAGTCTGCCACCGTGAAAGACACGGGCATGGATACAGGAACCTGTGGATGCTGGCCGTAGTTAAGGAGGAAAGGGGTCTGCCCAGTGGAGTCTGCTACGGCGTTGTTCCACCCACGGTAGCAAGGATGCCCAGTCATCCTGCCTGGCTGAAACAAAATGTCACAGGTATGTGACCAGGGTCTGGTTGGCCCTCTCTACCAACCCATTCGTCTCGGGATTGTATGCTAAAGAGAGATTCAGCTCGATGCTGAGTAGACGACAAAGCTCTCTCCAGAACCGAGACGCAAACTGGGGACCCCAGTCACTGACAATTTTGTCTGGCATACCGTGCAGGCGGAAAATATGCTTGATAAACAACGCTGCCAAGGCACGTGCAGAAGGTAGCCGTGGAAGAGGCACCAAGTGCACCATTTTGGAAAAGTGGTCGGTGACTACTCAAATAATGGTGCAGTTACGGGACTTGGGTAAGCCCACCACGAAGTCCATCCCGACCATTTCCCAGGGCCTGTCTGCCACCGGCAGGGGGTAAAGTAACCCAGCAGGCCATTGTCGAAGAGACTTATTCTTGGCGCAGGAGACACACGCCTGAATATAGTCTCTGACATCATGGGCCATATGCGGCCACCAGTATGTCCTCGCCAGAAGCTGAGATGTCCTCTTAGTCCCAAAATGGCCACCCACCCTGGATGAGTGAGCCCAAGAGAGGACTTCCGGTCGCAAATTAGATGGCACCAAAGTTTTGCCCGGGGGTACAGACTCTAGCAAAACCAGGGTCCTCAGACTCTCCGAAGGGACAATTAACTGAGGCTCCTCCTCCACTGATGACACTAGGGAGCGGTAGAGAGCATCGGCACGTATGTTCTTCTCCCCGGAAAGATAATGGAGAGTGAAGTGGAAACGGGAGAAGAATAAGGACCATCTAGCCTGGCGAAAATTTAGCCGCTGGGCAGTCCGCAAGTAAACCAAACTTTTATAGTCGGTATAGACTTGGAAGGGAAAACGAGCCCCGTCCAGGAGGTATCTCCACTCAGAGAAGGCCAACTTCATAGCTAACAACTCCCTGCTCCCGATGGAATAATTCCCCTTCGCCGGTGTGAAGGTCTTAGAGAAAAAGAAGCAAGGATGCTTCCAACCTTGAGCATCCTTTTGGAATAGGACTGCTCCAGCACCGACAAATGAGGCATCCACCTCCATTATAAAAGGTTTATCTACATCGTGGTGATGTAGAATGGGAGCTCTAGCAAAGTGGGAATTAATAGAGAGGAAGGCCTTGAAGACCTCATCCACCCACAATTTGGGATTTGCTCCCTTCTTGGTGAGTGTTACCAAGGGAGCTACCAAAGTTGAGAAGTGGGGAATGAACTGGCGATAATAGTTAATGAACCCCATAAAAGCGCTGCACCGCTTTGAGAGAATGGGGTTCTTGCCAGTCCATCACAGCCTGTAGCTTGGCAGGATCCATAGCCAATCCCTGGGCGGAGATGATATAGCCCAAGAAAGGCAAGGACTCCTGCTCAAACACAAACTTATCCAACTTGGCATAGAGGGAGTTTGTTCGTAGGAGGGTAAAGACTTTGCATACATCTCTCCGGTGGGAGTCTATATCTGGAGAGTAGATGAGAATATCATCCAGATAGACTACGACTGAGGTGGATAACAGATTCAGGAAAATGTCGTTCACAAAGTCTTGGAAAATGGCAGGAGCATTACAAAGCCTAAAGGGCATCACCACTTATTCATAGTGCCCTTCCCTGGTGTTAAATGCCATCTTCCATACATCCCCCTCACAGATGCAAATCAGGTTGTAAGTATCCCGCAGATCAAGCTTAGTAAATACCCTCACTCCCCGCAACCTATCGAAGAGCTCAGATATCAAGATACTTGTTCTTAACAGTGATGGCGTTAAGACCCCTGTAATCTATGCATGGACGTAATTCTCCATTCTTCTTCTGCATGAAGAAGAACCCCGCTCCTGCAGGTGACACTGACTTCCTAATAAATCCTCTTGCCAGATTCTCCTGGGTGTATTGGGTCATCGCCTCCGTCTCCAGGAGAGATAAGGGATAGACTTGACCCCGGGGAGGCTCTGCACCAGGCAAGAGGTCAATAGGAAGGGTCTCCGCAGCCCTCTTGGAGAACACGTCCGCATAGGGTCAATAGTGCTTAGGGAGAGAGGAAAGGACCACTCTATATGAGGAGAGTGGTAGCGTAGACATGGTATCCCTTACAGGACCTCATCAATTCCCTCGGGAATGACTAGCAGGGAGATAATTTCCTGATGGGATGGTGACATAGAAAGAGTAAATGGGATGGTCTGGTGTGTTATCTGTGAGGGCAGTGTTGACCCATTCACCACTCGTATGGTCACTGGTTTGGCGAGCATCACCAGAGGTATTGCATGCCGTTGGGCGAAGGCAGAAGACATGAAGTTGCCCTCTGCCCCGGAATCCATGCAAAGCTCTACCGTATTAGTGGATGGGCCTAAGGTAATTGTCCCCTTGAAGGACAATTTGGCGGAAAACGTCATCATGTCTAGTGTACCTCCTCCTTCAACCACTAGACGCTGACGTTTTCCCAACCGCTGGGGACATTTCCTGGCATAATGTCCCGACTGCTGGCAGACAGGACAGACCTTGAGTGCACGAGCGGTCCGGGACTTAGACCCCGCTTGAAACACCTCCATGGCCTCATGTGGCCTGGACGCCTAGACCGGAGATTCCAGAGGTTTGGCAAATGTGGGAGCCAGCCGAAACCTCTGCCTACACTGGGCTCGCTCCAACCTTCGCTCGTTAAAACGAAGGTCAATGCGGGTAGATATAGCTATCGACTCCTCCAGTGTGGCAGGAATCTTCCTAGTAGCCAAGGCGTCCTTCACATGGTCAGCCAGTCCTCTCCAGAATACAGGGATGAGGACTATATCCACCCACTCCAGCTCAGATGCCAAAGTCCGGGAGTGGACAGCAAAATGGCTGCCCATGGACGAACCCTGTGTCAATGACAGCAGTTGGAGCTGTTGTGAATTCTGTTGTCGAACTCCCTCCTGTGGTTGTGAGTGGTACTTCGGCGAGTTCTGTCTATGGGCTCCCTCTGGTGGCTATGAGTGAAGCTGCTGCTTCTGAGGTTCCTTACACAGGTGACGTGGGTTGTCCTTTGGTTGGCTGCTCTATTTAACTCTTCTCAGATCGTTACTCCATGCCAGCTGTCAATGTTTTTGCATTTGTTCAGTTCGCTCCTGGATCTCTCTGGTGACCTGCCTTCTCCTGCAGAAGCTAAGTTCCTGATAGTCATTATTTGTTCACTGTTTTCTTGTCCAGCTGGTTTTCATGATTTTGTCTTGCTAGCTGGAAGCTCTGGGATGCAGAGTGGTCCCTCCGCACCGTGAGTCGGTGCAGAGGTCTTTTTTTTTGCACACTCTGCGTGGTCTTTTGTAGGTTTTTGTGCTGATCGCAAAGTTACCTTTCCTATCCTCTGTCTATTTAGTAAGTCTGGGCTCCCTTTGCTGAAACCTGTTTCATCTCTGCGTTTGTGACTTTCATCTTTACTCACAGTCAATATATGTGGGGGGCTTCCTTTACCTTTGGGGATTTTCTCTGAGGCAAGGTAGGCTTTATTTTCTATCTCTAGGGCTAGCTAACTCTGAGGCTGTGACGAGGCGCCTAGGGAGCGTCAGGAGCGCTCCACGGCTATTTTTAGTGTGTGTGATAGGATTAGGGCTTGCGGTCAGCAGAGCTCCCACATCCCAGAGCTCGTCCTGTATGAGTTTAACTATCAGGTCGGGTGATCCTAACCACCAGGTCATAACATGGAGCGCCGTATCATGGGTGACACGAGGTCCCAAAAAGACCTATTTCAGAGTGCCCAAGAACTGCAGAGCACTCTGCACCACATGGTCGTCGCGCTCCCACAGCGGCGTTGCCCACTCCAACGCCCTGTCCGATAGGAGGGATATAATAAATCCCACCTTAGCCCGCTCTGTGGGAAAACGTGCAGCCAGGAGCTCAAGATGTATAGCACACTGGCTCATGAATCCCCGACACAGTTTACTGACGCAAGCAAACTTGTCTGGCAAAGGGAGATGGGATAATGTCGGAGCAGGGGTGGCAGTGGACAAAGTAGCTGCAGCCATGCTAGCAGCCTGAACAGAAACTGCGGTAACATCCACGGCTAAGGTTGTGCACTCGAGAGCCGCCAACCTGCCCTCCAGCTGCTGGATGTACCGCTGTAGTCGCTGATCAACCTCCATTAATAGCCAGACCCTGGCGCTAGTATAGTGTTAGGGCTGGCGGAACGCATCAAATAATTATAAGGATGGTATAAGGTGCGTTCGCAGCCCGGGGTCCACCGTGCAGAGATGACATCTGCTGCTTGGTAATGGCGGACAGTATATGGCAGTATAATGTGAACACACACGGATTAGCTTCACCCGGTATGTAAGGAAGCGAACCCTGTAGCATCACAGGGCCGCAATACCGCACAGACAGCGCAAGCAAGGAGTCACAGAACTCTGCCCCAAGACTCAGGGTCAGAGTCCCTCGAGACCTCTTGCTACAGTGGTGGTTAAACTAAAAATAGATTTAGTGCACTGGGTGGGCACAGCGTTGTTCTGGCGAACACCACTATCCGCCCTAACTAGGGACAGGTAAGCGCACAAGTTGCGTACGGTGCCGCACTGTCTAACGCTGCTGATTGACACTATAGAATGTACCTGGTGCTGGATGGCACTAACTGGCTCTGGACAGCTCCAATATTAGTGAGCATTCATCAACACTAGAGATGGGAATGATTCAGAGCTTTCACCAGAACAGGCATACATCCACACACACACAATAATTGATTTATACTAGTGCATGGCCGAGCGGCCATGCGAACCTTTTATATCTGTAGCCTTCCAGGACCTTCCTAGTGCTCCAATCGGAGCTGCTACAGGACCTAAGCATGTGGCCCCCGACCACCAATGAACGGTAGCCCAGTGGGCATGCTCAGTAGAAGAAAAGCAGGACTTCGTCCCTGGAACATCTGCTCACCGATGATCAATGCTGGTTACACAGGCTGAGCCTGGAATGGCAGCTGTAATCAAATGCACAGTATCTGCTTGAGCCAGATGCTGGGACCGACGTCTCTGCTGAGTAGACTCCACTGTGGCTGAAGGAGAATGGGAGACCGTAGCAGACATGGTTCGAGATTCCCCCTGTGCAGCAGTGGAAACTCAAAACCTAACAATGGTTTGGAGAAATAAACTACTAAATGGATCGCCCCCAAGGGATGTGGGGGTACTCGGTACCGGGTTATGCAGTTCACAGAGGGATGTCACGGTGGTTGACCCGGTCCTTGGCCCTGTGACATCCGTGTAAAAGGGAAAGGTCTTTAAGGGGAATGTTCATGACGCCACCTGTGGTATTCGGTCAGGGTGACCGATGCTGCTTTAAGGGGTCCGCTGGGGTGATGTTATGGCAGCTAGTTGGTATACCTTCCCACAGGTGAAGTGTATCCCCAGGGCTTCCCGGCGAGTAGATGGTGAATGATGAATGGTGCAGTGAAGAACGAGGACACAGGGTTGCAGTCTCTTTACCTTTACTGAAGACTTCAGCATCCACAGTCCAGGGCACCAGATCACAAGGTAGGCAGAGTCCAGCCGGTTTGGAGGTGAGTCCAGAGTTCCCTTATCCAGGTGGAAATCAGTAGCCTTCCATTGCGCTGCGGTGGTGTAGTCCCTTTACAGCCTATGGCTTTACATAAGGGTCTCACAGATGCGATGTTTCGCTCTCTCTGTCCCCCATATAGGACAGGACAATACCCGTATGACTGGTGACTTGAGCCTGTTTATAGGGTCTTTTAGATAACCCGGCTCTGTAGGTGTCACCGTGCCTCCTGGGTGTAGGTGCGGACAGGTAACCTGCAATTAGCTGTCCTGCCGGTATCTGAAATAAGGCTTAGAGGTCCTTACTCCCTCGGTGTTCTGACTACCGGGATTTGCGCCTCAGAATGAGACAGCTTGAGCGGGGCTGGTCCCATTCTGGTATCCTCTCCTTTGCTTCGATTTCCTTCACTCTCGCTGCAATACAATTCTGCCTTTCAATGTCTCCTTCTGGGTGCTGCAGCTCTGAGGACATGCACAGTTCCTTTTAACCTTCTGTCCTCCTCAGACTCTGGTCTGGAGCTAACAGAACTCCTGTCCGGAGCTCTGTCAGGAACTGACTTCTGTCTGGATCTGACTAACCTTCCCTACAGACTACCACCAGTTATATATATGGGAGGAGTGACCTAATAAATAGGAGCACAAGGTCCCCCTGGTGGTCTGGAGTGTGAAATGTGTTGCATGTTTGTGATACCTGGATGCAGTTATCTTTCTTTGCCTCCAACGAAGCATCACTCTCCCCGAGAGGAAAGCAATACCACTGCGATGACCAGGACCCTGGGGCACCGCACTCCCCCCCCCGTTAAATCCAGTACTCCTTGACTGGGAAAAGAAAAACAACAGTTACAGGTTAGCAAAGGACATACAAATTTTGAAATGTTGTAAAAGAATTTAATATTATATGAACTAGAGCTTCCCTTTATGGGAGGTGAGGACACTTGAACGTTGCATTAACTTATTTACATTGTGGATCCACTTCTAAGAACAATCTAATAAAACAGTACATTAACTAACTATGCAATGCAATGATATATATATATATATTATCTCTTAAGTGCAAAGTTTTCGTCCAACCCCCGCGGGTTACTTTTTCTCTTCTTTTTATCAAAAGTGCAGCAAGGTATCAGTTACATACTAACGGCTAGATAAAACACCATTCTGCTTGGATTCAAATTTTAACTTTATCTATTATATTAACCCTGTAATATTAATGTTCTGGCAAGGGCAACAATTCAACTTTCCCCTTAAGGGTTCAAACAATATTCAAGTCTCTTTTACTAAGGTAGTGTAATGTAGCAATCGCATTAATATTTAAGTCAATTAAAACTTTTAGAAACAGCAGCAACGATGCGAGGGACCCATCATTAACCCTCAATGTTGGCTTGCGCGGGCTGCAAGGCGTGTATCCAGACCCGGAATCCTGCTGCGCCAAACAGGTTTTCCTTCAGGTCTCTGGAAAACAAAACACTTTCTAGCAACATTAGAAACAGTCTCTTTAGAAGAAGTCTCTTTAAAAGCTTCTTTTGTAAAGCCAGTAGGAAGCACCTTTAAGAAGGTGCAAACTATTTACAGTAAAGTCTTGACCATGCACAGTTCATGATTCCCAGTTCGTTAAGGCAACTTGTGCAAACATGTGCAAAACTTAGGATCCTCTTAAAACTGAGGACCCCTTTAAGGAATAACCCTGGCCGGGTTCAATAAACTTTAGCAGCAAGAAGTTAACAGTGAACTATTTACAGTCATTTTAAATTTGCAGTGGAGAGTTAAATAACTATGTACAGTCATTTTCAGATTCTTCTTTTACTTTCTCTTATGCTGGGAGCGGGCCTACCAGTGACTCGTCGGCCTGCAGCGTGGCACAGTCAGGGGCCGCGGTAAGATCAGTCACTGGAGTGGGGTCAGTAGCTGTGGCACGAGCAGTCGCTGGAGTGGGGTCAGTCACTGGGGCAGGGACATTCCTCATATCTGCTTCAGATGCGGTCCCTCCGGTGCCGGTCCGGATTCATCGTCGGTGAAGGGTGCAGTTCTTGCAGGCCCTGGCTGGGAGAGTCCTCGTGCTCCATCCCACGCTCCGGGGTCCACTCACCTCTCTCCACCATGTTGCTTTTTGGCACCTCCTCCTTCCTCACATCATAGTCTTGGCAGGGAGCTGGCATATTTTTGCGCGCTATGCTCGACCTGCCCACGACAGCACGCCCTTCTTCTCCAGCGGTCCTCATGACGCTGTAATGGCGGCGGTTTTGGCGGCAATTTTTGGTCTTTTTGCAATACACAGTCTTTCAATAAATCACTGTCCAAGCACAATTCTGGCACAGTCTCTTGGCACACATGTCCCAATTCACAGGGTTTAGTAGATCCTGTTCGTGACGCAAAATGGAGCGCCCTGTCAGGGCAAGGGGGTACTAGGTAGCGGGTCCTGCAGTTCACAGGGGAATGTCACGGTGGCTGACCCAGTCCATGGCCCTGGGACATCTGTGTAAAAGGGAAAGGTCTTTAAAGGGGAAATGTTCGTGACGCCACCTGTGGTATTCGGTCAGGATCACCGACGCTGCTTTAAGGGGTCTGCAGGGGTGATGTTATGGCAGCTAGATGGTATACCTTCCCACAGGTGAAGTTTATCCACAGGGTTTCCTGGTGTGTAGATGGTGAATGATGAGAGGCGCAGAGAAGAACGAGTACACAGGGTTGCAGTCTCTTTACGTTTACTGAAGACTTCAGCATCCACAGTCCAGGGCACCAGATCACAAGGTAGGCAGAGTCCAGCCGGTTTGGAGGTAAGTCCAGAGTTCCCTTATCCAGGTGAAAATCAGTAGCCTTCCTTTGCGCTGCGGTGGTGTAGTCCCTTACTGCCTATGGCTTCACATAAGGGTCTCACAGATGTGATGTTTCGCTCTCTCTGTCCCCCATATAGGATAGGACAAAACCCATATGATTGGTGACTTGAGCCTATTTATAGGGTCTCTTAGATAACCCAGCTCTGTAGGTGTCACTGTGCCTCCTGGGTGTAGTTGCGGACAAGTAACTTGCAATTAGCTGTCCTGCCGGTCTCTGAAATAAGGCGTAGAGGTCCTTACTCCCTCGGTGTTCTGACTACCGGGATTTGCGCCTCAGAATGAGACAGCTTGAGCGGGGCTGGTCCCATTCTGGTATCCTCTCCTTTGCTTCAATTTCCTTCACTCTCGCTGCAATACAATTCTGCCTTTCAATGTCTCCTTCTGGGTGCTGCAGCTCTGAGGACATGCACAGCTCCTTTTAACCTTCTGTCCTCCTCAGACTCTGGTATGGAGCTAACAGAACTCCTGTCCGGAGCTCTGTCAGGAACTGACTTCTGTCTGGATCTGACTAACTTTCCCTACAGACTACCAGTTGTATATATATATGGGGAGTGACCTAATAAATAGGAGCAGAAGCTCTCCCTGGTGGTCTGGAGTGTGAAATGTGTTGCATGTTTGTGATACCTGGATGCAGTTATCTTTCTTTGCCTCCAAATGAATCATCACTCTCCATGAGAGGAAAGCAATACCACTGTGACGACCAGGACCCTGGGGCGCCGCACTAAACACCTAGTTTTGGAGAACTAAACCACTACACACCAAGGGATGGTAAACTAAAGCGCTAGATGCAAAGGTGTCACTAGACAGCAAATCTTGGAGTCCCCAAGGCTTGTGAAACAAACTTCTGTATGTAACCCTTCCTCCACTGCTTGTGCCTTCTTCACTTCCTGTAGGTATGCCACCTGTGCCCTCAACCTCTTCCTTAATGAGACACACTTTCCAACAGTGCAGAGAATATCCCCCCACCATTGTATTATGTAGCCAGGGAAAACCGCAATCAGGCAGTGTTTAAATTCATATGCCTTGAAAAATGCAGTCACACAGCTCAAGCGTTGTGGACAGCTATCCAGGCCGAGCTTGAGCAATGGCTGTCTCCACTGAACCTGGAGTTAGTGAAGGTCGAGTGTGATAATGGTGTGAACCTGATGGCTGTCCTACGCCCGGCAACATCACACATGTGCTTTGCATGGCTCACGTCCTCAATCTGGTGGTACAGTAATTTCTACATTACTATCCCAGCCTGGATGCACTGCTGCAGAAAGCCCAGTCACTGAGTGCTCATTTTTTACGTCTACAGTAGAGTTGAGTGACTTTTACTTTTTTCAGATCGAGTCGGGTTTCGCGAAACCCAACTTTGTCAAAAGTCGGGTCGGGTGAAATCGGCCGATTATTGCGAAAAGTCGGGGGCCGACTGAAACACGAAACCCAATGCAAGTCAATGGGGCATCAAAGTCGGCAGTGAGTGGAGGACAGGAAAACACCTACAGTGTCCATTTTAATGCCAAAAACATCAATTCTTATTACTTAAGCTTGTCAATCTTAATTTACTTTATAATAATAGTTAGGCATTGAAAACTGGGGGTCATTTTGGCTAAAGTCGTGGGGGGTACGGCTTGCTCAAGATTTTTGTGGGCCCAGGAAACGCGGAATACGTCACAGCAGTGGAGAAGGGAGAGGTAAGTATTTCAACTTTGCAAGTGCTGTGATCCTGAGTAAGCAGGGGGGGGCCCATTCGTTGGCACTGGCACAGGGCCCCTCATAGTACGGAGTTGTGTTTGACGGCGGGTGGCGCCTCCCACTGGCAGAGACACTTTTGCGTACTATGAGGGGCCCTTTGCCAGAGTGGTCGCCAACGAGTATGCCCCCCCCCCCACCTGATGAAGGAACCTGCACTTTCATCTGCACCTTCCTCTTTGTCCCCGTGTAAGGTGGTATAGTATGCGGGAAGGGAAACCTGACTTTCAGCAGGGTCAGATTATGGCTGTGTAGAGTGCAAGGGGAATGTAGTGGTCAGGGTCAATGTACCAGCAGACTCATCTAGCAGTGGCTGGGGAATGGGCAGGATGAGGAGGAAACACAGATATAGGCCCAAATAATAAAGTAGGCTAAAAGCAGTTCAAAATTGGTAACAGGACTAACCAGGCGGCATTGCTTTGTTCAGTGGAGTAAAACTGTAATGAGTGGCAGACACAATTAGTAGGTCCAAATAAGTAGGGTGAGCTGGACTGGAGAGCTGCATATGGTGGAACTAGCGGTGGTGGTGTACATGGTGGATTGAGAGAGGGTTGGTGATGGTATTCTTGATGTTGGCCTACATACAGTGTTTCCTACCAATAACCTTGTGATTCCCTGACTGCTTTGGCCTTGCGACTATACCTCCACATTTGCTGCTGGTGGTGTCCTAACCGGTGGGCTTACAGTGGGGGAAGCAATGTAGCGTTGCTGACTACCTTCATTCTGAGCAGGTGCACCAACGGTACGGGACGTTTTTTAGTTAGTCCAGGCTTGCAAGTGCATGCTGGATAAATGTCTAAGCATGCACGTTGTATTTAAATTTTGAAGATTCTTCCCTCTGCTAAAGGTCTTTGAGCATTTCTAACAGATAACTTTTGACTGATCATTCGGATCTTGGTTAAACAATTGCCACACTACACTCTTCCTACTATGGAATACCTTTTCAGGCATTGCACGCTGTGCTACTTTTACCAGATGGCCACGCTGTCCTAAAACTGTTTTTGTTTTTGACAAACATTTTTGGCCTGATACGGGCCTGCCAGATGACAGCTGTTGCGATGTAGATGGCTGCTGCGGATCATCCTCCTCCGCTTCTGAGCTACTGGCAGCGGCACCCTCTTCCCCCAATGGCTGCCAATCTGGGTCAACAACTGGGTCATCTATCACCTCCTCTTCAATGTCATGTGCACCTTCCTCTGTGTCACCGTGTAAGGTGCTATAGCGTTCGGGACGGGGCACCATATGTTGTGAATTCTGTTGTCAAGCTCCCTCCTGTGGTTATGAATGGTACTTCGGCTGGTTCTGTCCATGGGCTTCCTCTGGTGGTGGTGAGTGGGGCTGCGGCTTCTGAGGTTCCTTCCACAGGTGACGAGGTTAATTCGTTAGCTGGCTGCTCTATTTGACTCCACCTAGATCATTGCTCCATGCCACCTGTCAATGTTCCAGTATTGGTCTAGTTCACTCCTGGATCGTTCTTGTGACCTGTCTTCCCAGCAGAAGCTAAGTTCCTGCTTGTTTTTCTCTGGTTTGCTATTTTTCTGTCCAGCTTGCTATTTTGATTGTTGTCTTGCTTGCTGGAAGCTCTGGGACGCAGAGGGAGTGCCTCCGCACCGTGAGTCGGTGCGGAGGGTCTTTTTGCGCCCTCTGCATGGTCTTTTTGTAGTTTTTTGTGCTGACCGCAAAGCTACCTTTCCTATCCTCTGTCTGTTCAGTAAGTCGGGCCTCACTTTGCTAAATCTATTTCATCTCTGTGTTTGTAATTTTCATCTTTACTCACAGTCATTATATGTGGGGGGCTGCCTTTTCCTTTGGGGAATTTCTCTGAGGCAAGGTAGGCTTTATTTTTCTATCTTTAGGGCTAGCTAGTTCCCTAGGCTGTGACGAGGCGCCTAGGGAGCGTCAGGAGCGCTCCACGGCTATTTCTATTGTGTGTGATAGGTTTAGGGATTGCGGTCAGCAGAGTTCCCACATCTCAGAGCTCGTCCTATATTATCAGTAACTATCAGGTCATTCCGGGTGCTCTTAACCACCAGGTCCATTATTGTCCTGACCACCAGGTCATAACAGTACAGGTGGCCCAAAGTACTAATGCATCTCAATAGAGGGATAAGAGAAGTTCTGAGACCATTTTTTTTTCTTTGCAGTATGTTTTGTCTCTCTTTTCCCCTTTACCTCTGGGTGGTTCAGGATACAGGTGTAGATATGGACATTCAAGGTCTGTTCTCTTGTATGGATAATCTCACTGCAAGGGTACAAAACATTCAAGATTTTGTAGTTCGGAATCCAATGTTAGAGCCTAGGATTCCTATTCCTGATTTGTTTTTTGGGGATAGATCTAAGTTTCTGAATTTCAAAAATAATTGTAAATTGTTTCTTGCTTTGAAACCTCGCTCCTCAGGTGACCCTGTTCAACAAGTGAAAATCATTATTTCTTTGTTGCGTGGTGACCCTCAAGACTGGGCATTTTCCCTTGCGCCAGGAGATCCGGCATTGCGTGATGTTGATGCGTTTTTTCTGGCGCTCGGATTGCTTTATGATGAACCTAATTCAGTGGATCAGGCAGAGAAAATCTTGCTGGCTCTGTGTCAGAAGTTTAGGAAGTGGTCTGTACTCACTCAGTGGAATGAATGTGCCCTGGCAGCAATTTTCAGAAAGGGTCTCTCTGAAGCCCTTAAGGATGTCATGGTGGGATTTCCCATGCCTGCTGGTCTGAATGAGTCTATGTCTTTGGCCATTCAGATCGATCGACGCTTACGTGAGCGTAAAGCTGTGCACCATTTGGCGGTATTATCTGAGCATAGACCAGAGCCTATGCAATGTGATAGGACTTTGACCAGAGCAGAACGGCAAGAACACAGACGTCGGAATGGGCTGTGTTTTTACTGTGGTAATTCCACTCATGCTATCTCCGATTGTCCTAAGCGCACTAAGCGTTTCGCTAGGTCTGCCACCATTGGTACGGTACAGTCGAAATTTCTTTTGTCCGTTACTCTGATCTGCTCTTTGTCATCCTATTCTGTTATGGCATTTGTGGATTCAGGCGCTGCCCTGAATTTGATGGACTTGGAGTTTGCTAGGCGCTGTGGTTTTTTCTTGGAGCCCTTGCAGTATCCTATTCCATTGAGAGGAATTGATGCTACGCCTTTGGCCAAGAATAAGCCTCAGTACTGGACCCAATTGACCATGTGCATGGCTCCTGCACATCAGGAGGATATTCGCTTTTTGGTGTTGCATAATCTGCATGATGTGGTCGTTTTGGGGTTGCCATGGCTACAGGTCCATAATCCAGTATTGGATTGGAAATCTATGTCTGTGTCCAGCTGGGGTTGTCAGGGAGTACATGTTGATGTTCCATTTTTGTCTATTTCGTCATCCACCCCTTCTGAAGTCCCGGAGTTTTTGTCGGATTACCGAGATGTATTTGATGAGCCCAAATCAAGTGCCCTACCTCCTCATAGGGATTGCGATTGTGCTATCAACTTGATTCCTGGTAGTAAGTTTCCTAAGGGCCGACTGTTCAATTTATCTGTGCCAGAGCACGCCACTATGCGGAGTTATGTAAAGGAATCCTTGGAGAAGGGTCATATTCGCCCGTCGTCGTCACCATTGGGAGCAGGGTTCTTTTTTGTGGCCAAGAAGGATGGTTCTTTGAGACCTTGTATTGATTACCGCCTTCTTAATAAGATCACAGTCAAATTTCAGTACCCTTTGCCGCTGCTGTCTGATTTATTTGCTCGGTTTAAGGGGGCTAGTTGGTTCACCAAGATAGATCTTGGTGGTGCGTATAATCTTGTGTGTATTAAACAGGGCGATGAATGGAAAACAGCATTTAATGCGCCCGAGGGTCATTTTGAGTACCTGGTTATGCCATTCGGGCTTTCCAATGCTCCATCAGTATTTCAGTCCTTTATGCATGACATCTTCCGAGAGTACCTGGATAAATTCCTGATTGTATATTTGTATGATATTTTGGTCTCCTCGGATGATTGGGAGTCTCACGTGAAGCAGGTCAGAATGGTGTTCCAGGTCCTTCGTGCGAATTCTTTGTTTGTGAAGGGGTCAAAGTGTCTCTTTGGAGTTCAGAAGGTTTCATTTTTGGGTTTCATTTTTTCCCCTTCTACTATCGAGATGGACCCTGTTAAAGTCCAGGCCATTTATGATTGGACTCAACCGACATCTGTGAAGAGTCTGCAATAGTTCCTGGGCTTTGCTAATTTTTATCGTCGCTTCATCAGTAATTTTTCTAGTGTTGCTAAACCGTTGACTGATTTGACCAAGAAGGGTGCTGATGTGGTCAATTGGTCTTCTGCGGCTGTGGAAGCATTTCAGGAGTTGAAGCGTCGTTTTTCTTCTGCCCCGGTGTTGTGCCAGCCAGAAGTTTCGCTTCCGTTTCAGGTCGAGGTTGATGCTTCTGAGATTGGAGCAGGGGCTGTTTTGTCGCAAAGAAGTTCTGATGGCTCGGTGATGAAACCATGTGCCTTCTTTTCTAGAAAGTTTTCGCCTGCTGAGTGCAATTATGATGTTGGCAATCGAGAGTTGTTGGCCATGAAGTGGGCATTCGAGGAGTGGCGTCATTGGCTTGAAGGAGCCAAGCATCGCGTGGAGGTCTTGACGGATCACAAGAATTTGACTTATCTCGAGTCTGCCAAACGGTTGAATCCTAGACAGGCTCGTTGGTTGCTATTTTTCTCCCGTTTTGATTTTGTGGTTTCGTACCTTCCAGGCTCTAAGAATGTGAAGGCTGATGCCCTGTCAAGGAGTTTTGTGCCTGACTCTCCGGGTGTTCCTGAGCCGGCGGGTATTCTCAAAGAGGGGGTAATTTTGTCTGCCATCTCCCCTGATTTGCGGCGGGTGCTGCAAAAATTTCAGGCTGATAGACCTCACCGTTGCCCAGCAGAGAAACTGTTTGTCCCTGATAAATGGACTAGTAGAGTTATCTCTGAGGTTCATTGTTCGGTGTTGGCTGATCATCCGGGAATCTTTGGTACCAGAGATTTGGTGGCTAGATCCTTTTGGTGGCCGTCTTTGTCGCGGGATGTGCGTTCTTTTGTGCAGCCCTGTGGGACTTGTGCTCGGGCTAAGCCCTGCTGTTCTCGTGCCAGTGGGTTGCTTTTGCCCTTGCCGGTCCCGAAGAGGCCCTGGACGCATATCTATTTTATTTCGGATCTCCCTGTCTCTCAAAAGATGTCGTTCATTTGGGTGGTTTGTGATCGCTTCTCTAAGATGGTCCATTTGGTACCCTTGTCTAAATTGCCTTCCTCCTCTGATTTGGTGCCATTGTTTTTCCAGCATGTGGTTCGTTTACATGGCATTCCGGAGAACATCGTTTCGGACAGAGGTTCCCAGTTTGTTTCGAGGTTTTGGCGAGCCTTTTGTGCTAGGATGGGCATTGATTTGTCTTTTTCCTCGGCTTTCCATCCTCAGACAAATGGCCAAACCGAACGTACTAATCAGACTTTGGAAACATATCTGAGATGCTTTCTTTCTGCTGATCAGGATGATTGGGTGTCCTTTTTGCCTTTGGCTGAGTTCGCCCTTAATAATCGGGCCAGCTCGGCTACTTTGGTTTCGCCTTTTTTCTGCAATTCTGGTTTCCATCCTCGTTTCTCTTCAGGGCAGGTTGAGTCTTCGGACTGTCCTGGTGTGGATACTGTGGTGGATAGGTTGCAGCAGATTTGGACTCATGTGGTGGACAATTTGACATTGTCCCAGGAGAAGGCTCAACGTTTCGCTTACCGCCGGCGCTGTGTGGGTCCCCGACTTCGTGTTGGGGATTTGGTTTGGTTGTCGTCTCGTTATGTTCCTATGAAGGTTTCCTCTCCAAAGTTTAAGCCTCGTTTCATTGGTCCGTATAAGATTTCTGAGGTTCTCAATCCTGTGTCGTTTAGTTTGACCCGTCCAGCTTCTTTTGCCATCCATAATGTATTCCATAGGTCATTGTTGCGTAGATACGTGGCGCCTGTGGTTCCATCCGTTGATCCTCCTGCCCCGGTGTTGGTTGAGGGGGAGTTGGAGTATGTGGTGGAGAAGATTTTGGATTCTCGTATTTCGAGACGGAAACTCCAGTACCTGGTCAAATGGAAGGGTTATGGTCAGGAAGATAATTCCTGGGTCTTTGCCTCCGATGTTCATGCTGCCGATCTGGTTCGTGCCTTTCATTTGGCTCGTCCTGGTCGGCCTGGGGGCTCTGGTGAGGGTTCGATGACCCCTCCTCAAGGGGGGGTACTGTTGTGAATTCTGTTGTCAAGCTCCCTCCTGTGGTCATGAATGGTACTTCGGCTGGTTCTGTCCATGGGCTTCCTCTGGTGGTGGTGAGTGGGGCTGCGGCTTCTGAGGTTCCTTCCACAGGTGACGAGGTTAATTCGTTAGCTGGCTGCTCTATTTGACTCCACCTAGATCATTGCTCCATGCCACCTGTCAATGTTCCAGTATTGGCCTAGTTCACTCCTGGATCGTTCTTGTGACCTGTCTTCCCAGTAGAAGCTAAGTTCCTGCTTGTTTTTCTCTGGTTTGCTATTTTTCTGTCCAGCTTGCTATTTTGATTGTTGTCTTGCTTGCTGGAAGCTCTGGGACGCAGAGGGAGCGCCTCCGCACCGTGAGTCGGTGCGGAGGGTCTTTTTGCACCCTCTGCGTGGTCTTTTTGTAGTTTTTTGTGCTGACCGCAAAGCTACCTTTCCTATCCTCTGTCTGTTCAGTAAGTCGGGCCTCACTTTGCTAAATCTATTTCATCTCTGTGTTTGTAATTTTCATCTTTACTCACAGTCATTATATGTGGGGGGCTGCCTTTTCCTTTGGGAAATTTCTCTGAGGCAAGGTAGGCTTTATTTTTCTATCTTCAGGGCTAGCTAATTCCTTAGGCTGTGACGAGGCGCCTAGGGAGCGTCAGGAGCGCTCCACGGCTATTTCTAGTGTGTGTGATAGGTTTAGGGATTGCGGTCAGCAGAGTTCCCACGTCTCAGAGCTCGTCCTATATTATCAGTAACTATCAGGTCATTCCGTGTGCTCTTAACCACCAGGTCCATTATTGTCCTGACCACCAGGTCATAACAACCATAGTCTCATAAGGGTCAGATTCTGGCTCAGTACACTGCGAGGGCAATGTAGTGATCTGAGTCAATGGAACAGCATAATAATCTAGCTGTGGCTGTGCATCAGTGCACTCCATGTCCGATTCATCTTGTAATGGGCAGTTAACAATTTCCCTTTCTAAACCAGTCATGGTATGTGTAAAGATCTCCATGGAGTAACCTGTAGTGTCACCTGATGCATCCTTCACTTTTGGTTTTGGTGAAGGACACAAGGAAACGTCTTGTTCCTGACCAGGAGCATCTGTCAAGGGAGGATCTAAAGTGATCCTTCACGGTTAACTCAGTGATTTCCAAATTAATCTACAGGGCGTTGCCGGCAACTGAAAATGACCAGACGGAGACGAATGTCTCTGTTTGGGGGGGATCAAGCAGCTCTCTGGGCCCCCGTTTATTGTCTGACTTTCCATAGTCATAGAAATTATACTTCAACCAATCAGCATAAGAACACGTTCACAATTCTTAACCTATAAGAATGCAGGAACAGTCTGTACGTCAAAGTCTCATAGAACAATGCACCCTCAGTCTCATGTCCTGGCAGATTGCAACAATCAAGGTCTCATCACAGCTGTAAATTTTGTGGTGTAAGGCCTACTAGCAGTGTCTGTCTGTGCCACTCAATACAGCTGTCCTCTTAAAAAAAATGACCTGCAATTATCAGGTTTTCAGCCTATCGGAATTTTAAAACTGCAGTGGGGCTACTAGTTTGGTTGGGGCCTACTAACAGTGTCTGCCGCTCCTTGCTGTTCTCCTGGTTTCCTGTCCTGAACTTCGATCTTCAGGCTCTCGTTAAGTACTTGTTAATATTACACTGCATTTGGCCTACTAGTTGGGTTGGGGCCTAGTAACGGTGTCTGCCGCTCCTTGATGTTCTCCTGGTTTCCTGTCCTGAACTTCCATTTTCAGGCTCTCGTTAAGTAGTTGTTAATATTACACTGCATTTGGCCTACTAGTTGGGTTGGGGCCTACTAACGGTGTCTGCCGCTCCTTGCTGTTCTCCTCCACTGAACAAAGCAGTGCCGCCTGTTTACTACTGTTACCAATTTTGAACTGCATTTAGACTACTTACTGATTTGGGCCTACTCACTGTGTCAGCTTCTCATTGCAGTTGTCCTCCACTGAACAAAGCAATGCCGCCTGGTTAGTCCTGTTACCAATTTTGAAATGCATTTAGCCCACTTTATTATTTGGGCCTATATCTGTGTTTCCTCCTCATCCTGCCCATTTCCCAGCCAGTGCTAGATGACTCTGCTGGTACATTGACCCAGACCGCTACATTCCCCTTGCACGCTACACAGCCAGATTCTGACCCTGCTGAAAGTCAGGTTCCCCTTCCCGCATACTATACCACCTTACACGGGGACAAAGAGGAAGGTGCAGATGAAAGTGCAGGTTCCTTCATCAGGTGGGGGGAATACTTGTTGGCGACGTCACTGGCACAGGGCCCCTCATAGTACGCAAAAGTGTTGCTGCCGGTGGGAGGGTGGGAGGTACCCCCGCCGTGCAAACACACCGCCGTACTTTGAGGGGCCCTGTGCCAGTGTCAATGCGAACGAGTAGGCCCCCCCTGCTTGCTCAGGATCACAGCACTTGCAAAGTTGAAATACTTACCTCTCCCTGCTCCACTGCCGTGACGTGGTCCACGTTTCCTGGGCCCACTAAACACATGACCCAGCCATACCCCCCACAACTTTAGCCAAATGACCCCCAATGTCCAATGCCTAACTATTATTATAAGGTAAATTAAGATTGACAAGCTTCAGTACCAAGAATGGATGTTTTTTCCATTAAAATGGGCACTGTAGGTGTTTTCCTGGCCTCCACTCACTGCCGACTATGCTTCCCCGTTGACTTGCATTGGGTTTCGTGTTTCGGTCGATCCCCGACTTTTCGCGATAATCGGACGATTTCACTCGACCTGACATTTGAGATAGTCGGGTTTCGCGAATCCCGACTCGACCCTAAAAAAGTAAAAGTCGCTCAACCCTATTCTCTATATCTTCAGGTCCCTTCCTTTACTTGTTTCTACTTCCTATTTGACCAGTTTGCAGGCACACCTCAATCTGTTTGTTTGGGGCAAAAAGAGAGCTCATATAGCCTCTAGTCAACTGTGTAAACATAAATTGCATGGGGGTATGGGTCTACCTAATGTTTCAGCCTATTATTTCTCTAATTTAATTAAACAGAGTCTATATTGGTGGTCTTCAGATAATACACCTTCATGGGTGGAATTGGAATTATATTTTAATAGAAATTCTCCACCTTATAATATTATTATCAATTTATTCACCTCTAAGTCTTTGCTTCGGTCTGATCATCCAATATTTGTAGCTGTTCTTGTGGCATGGCGGAAATTTCTCAAAATTAAAAGTGGTTTCGCTAGGATGGAACTTATGCTGAGACTTCCCCTCTCTTTTTGGCTACTGTTTTCTTGTTTGATCTGCATTCAAGTTGGGCTGACTGGGGAATCTCTAAACTACATGACATCTTTGATGGTAACAAGTTTGTTTCATTTACGCACCTTACAGGGACCCTGTCACCTGAATTTGGCGGGACCGGTTTTCGGTCATATGGGCGGAGTTTTCAGGTGTTTGATTCACCCTTTCCTTACCCGCTGGCTGCATGCTGGCCGCAATATTGGATTGAAGTTCATTCTCTGTCCTCCGTAGTACACGCCTGCGCAAAGCAAGATTGCCTATAGACTGTATATCTATCTATAGATAGATGGATAGATAGATAAATAATACCAAGCCCAATATTTAGTAATAAGCATAATAAAATGGTACATAAAGAGTTAAATAAAGGTACACACACACACACACAAAATCTGTGTTAGGCTGGTGTCACACTTGCGAGAAACTCACACAAGTCTCTCGCATCAATACCCGGCACTGCCGCCGGCACTTGAGAATGGACCGTTCAGCTACATAGAAATACATGCAGCCGCACACTCCGGTCCCGAGTGCCGGCGGCAGTGTCGGGTATTGAGCTGCGAGACTCGTGCGAGTTTCTCGCAAGTGTGACACCACCCTTAAACGCAATATCTGTTTAATTTAAAAAAAAATGAAATAAAATTGTGTGGGTGTTAGGGTTGGGTGGAACGCACGAGTATATATATATATATATATATATATATATATATATATATATATATATATATATATATATATATATATATATATATATATATATATATATATATATATATATATATAGTAGTAGGCGTGTTCGCCACCCGGGGTCTACCGTGCAGGAGAGAACCTGCTGCTAGTAAAAGACAGTACTATATGGCAGTATAAGCGAATTCTGTTACTTCACAGATTCGCTTGTGAAAGAGAACGCTGTGCCCTGTTAACCTCACAGGGGAACAGCTACCTAATAGAGCCGACAGTGGTCATGCAGTCAGCATAGCACACACAAAACTCCTCACCGGAGGTGCCGGTATTCTAGGAGCTTATTTCAGCCAAACCCTGAATCCATATACACAAACTCCTCACTGGAGGTGCCAGTATTCTAGGGGCTTATTTCAGCCAAACCCTAACCACATGCAAGCATGACCACACTGGCACCGAGCTCATTAACTTAGGTTAATACTAGCGCATGGCCGTGTGGCCATGCGAACCTTTTATAGCTGCAGCAACTTCAGGACCTTCCTAGAGGACCAATGGGAGCTGCTACAGTACCTGAGCAACTTCAGGACCTACCTAGAGGACCAATGGGAGGTGCTGCAGTACCTGAGCATGTGACCCCCAACCTCCAATGAGAGGTCTTACCCTGGGCATGCTCAGAAGGGGAAAAGCAGGACTTAGTCCCAGAGACGTCTGCTCGCCACTGACCAGTACTGGCTACAATGGCTGAGCCTGGAAAGGCAGCAGTAATCATCCGCACCGTGTCAGGCTGAGCCAGATGCTGGGACCGACGTCTCCACTGAGCAGGCTCCACTGCGGCTGGAGAAGAATGGGAGACCGCAGCAGAAATGGTTTGAGATTCCCCCTGTGCAGAGGCGGGAACTCAACCCCTAACATTACCCCCTTCCTAGGGCCCCCCTCCTGGACCTCGCTGCGCTCGAAGGCTGCAATGAGCTGCGGAGCTCGAATGTGATCAGTAGGCTCCCAAGACCTGTCCTCTGGGCCATAACCCTTCCAGTCCACCAAATAGAATTTATTGCCACGCAACACCTTGCACCCCAAAATAGCGTTCACCTCGTAATCATCCGTAGACGAACCCGATGTCCCGGCAGATGACTCGGAAAACCGGGACATGTATACAAGCTTCAAGAGGGACACATGAAAGGTGTCGGTGATACCTAGGTGTGGAGGAAGGGCCAGACGATAGACCACAGGGTTAACTTGTTTGTGGACCTTGAAGGGACCCAAGTAGCGAGGTGCAAACTTAGTGGACTCAACACGCAGCCTGATGTTACGGGCGGAGAGCCACACTAAGTCGACAGGAGCAAAGGTCGGACCGGGGCACGATGAGCATCGGCGGAGGACCTCATTCTCTCCTTGGAGGCCCGAAAGGGCATCCTGAGTGCGGTCCCAAATGTCCCATGCCTCCATAGCCCAGTCGGCAGAAGACACGAGCATGGGCACAGGGATACACGGATGCTGGATGTAATTAAGGAGGAATGGAGTGTGACCGGTGGAGTCGGCTACGGCATTGTTAAGCACAAACTCAGCCTATGGTAGCAAGGATGCCCAGTCATCCTCCCTGGCAGAAACAAAATGACTTAGATATGTGACCACAGTCTGGTTGGCCCTCTCTACCAACCCATTCGTCTTGGGATGATATGCCGAAGAGAGATTCAACTCAATGCTGAGTAGACGACAAAGCTCTCTCCAGAATCGAGATGCAAAATGGGGACCCCGGTCACTGACAATTTTGTCTGGCATACTGTGTAGTCGAAATATATGTTTGATAAACAATGCTGCCAGCACCCGTGCAGAAGGTAGCCGTGGAAGAGGCACCAAGTGCACCATTTTGAAGAAATGGTCAGTGATCACCGAAATAATGGTGCAGCTTCGAGACTTGAGTAAGCCCACCACAAAATCCATCCCAACCATCTCCCATGGTCTGTCCGCCACCGGCAGGGGGTGAAGCAACCCAGCTTGCCGTTGATGAGGAGACTTGTTCTTGGCGCAAGAGACACACACCCAAACATAGTCTGCGACGTCTCGGGCCATATGCGGCCACCAGTATGTCCTCGCCAATAGCTCAGATGTCCTTTTGGACCCAAAATGTCCACCCAACCTGGATGAGTGAGCCCAAGATAGAACCTCCGGATGCAGACTGGATGGTGCAAAAGTCTTGCCTGGAGGCACAGACTCTAGCGAAACCGGAGGCACAGTTCTCAGACTCTCGGTGGGGACAATAAGCCGAGGCTCCTCTTCCTCCTCCTCAGATGACACAACGGAGCGAGAGAGAGCATCGGCATGAATGTTCTCCCCGGAAATGAAATGGAGGGTGATATGGAACCGGGAGAAGAACAAGGACCATCTGGCCTTGCGAGAATTTAACCGCTGGGCTGTCTGTAGGTAAACCAAATTCTTGTGGTCTGTGAATACTTGGAAAGGAAAGCGAGCACCCTCCAAAAGATGTCTCCACTCAGAGAAGGACAACTTCCTTGCTAGCAACTCCTTGTCCCTGATGGAATAATTCCTCTCCGCTGGTGTGAAGGTCTTGGAACAGAAGAAGCAAGGATGCTTCCGACCTTGAACATCCTTTTGAAAGAGGACTGCTCCAGCACCAACGGAAGAGGCATCCACCTCCATTATAAACGGCTTATCTACATCGGGGCGATGTAGGATGGGAGCGCTAGCAAAATGGGACTTAATATAAGTGAAGGCCTTAGAGACCTCCTCAGACCACAATTTGGGATTTGCTCCCTTCTTGGTGAGGGCTACCAAGGGAGCTACCAAAGTAAAGAAATGAAGAATGAACTGGCAATAATAGTTAATGAACCCCATAAAGCGCTGCACGGCTTTAAGAGAATGGGGTTCTTGCCAGTCCATCACAGCCTGTAGTTTGGCAGGATCCATAGCCAATCCCTGGGCGGAGATGATATAGCCCAGGAAAGGTAAGGATTCCTGCTCAAACACACATTTCTCCAACTTGGCGTAGAGGGAATTAGCTCGTAAGAGGTCGAAGATTTTGCAAACATCTCTCCGGTGGGAGTCAATATCTGGAGAGTAGATGAGATTATCATCCAGATAGACTATGACCGAGGTAGAGAGCATATCCTGGAAGATATCGTTTACAAAGTCTTGGAAAATGGCTGGGGCATTACAGAGCCCAAAGGGCATCACTAGATATTCATAGTGCCCATCCCTGGTGTTAAAAGCCGTCTTCCATTCATCGTCCTCACGGATGCGAATCAGGTTGTAAGCACCCCACAGATCTAATTTAGTAAATATCCTTGCTCCCCCAAGCCTATCAAAGAGCTCAGATATCAGGGGCAGGGGATATTCATTCTTAACAGTGATGGCGTTAAGACCCCTGCAGTCTATACATGGACGTAGTTCCCCATTCTTCTTCTGCACGAAGAAGAACCCGGCCCTTGCAGGTGACACTTACTTCCTTATGAATCCCCTTGCCAGATTTTCCTGGATGTACTGTGACATTGCCTCCATCTCCGGGAGAGATAATGGATAGACTCGACCCCGGGGAGGCTCAGCACCAGGCAAGAGGTCTATAGGATATTCATAGGGGCGGTGAGGCGGAAGGGTCTCCACAACTCTTTTGGAGAACACGTCCGCATAGGGCCAATATTGCTTGGGGAGAGAGGATAGATCTGCGGGTACCTCGGTAGTAGCAACCTGAACGCATTCCCTCTGACATCTACCCCCACAAGATTCACCCCATCCCAAAATTCGGACTGTGGACCACTCAATATGAGGAGTGTGGTACCATAGCCAAGGCATCCCTAACAGGACCTCGTCAATTCCCTCAGGAATGACGAGCAGAGATATATTCTCCTGATGAGATGGCGACATGGACAGAGTGAAGGGGATGGTCTGGTGTGTTATCTGAGAGGGTAGTGTCGACCCATTCATCACTTGTATGGTACCTGGTTGAGCAAGCATTACCAGGGGAACTGCATGACGTTGGGCGAAGGCTGAAGACATAAAATTGCTCTCCGCCCCATGATCCACGCAGAGCCCTACCGAGTGGGAGAATGAGCCCATAGTAATTGTCCTCTTAAAGGACAATTTGGAGGCAAATGTCGCCGTGTCTAGTGTACCTCCACCTATTACCACTAGACGCTGATGTTTCCTCGACCGCTGGGGACATCTGGTGGCAAGGTGTCCTGACTGCTGCCAAACATGACAGACCTTGAGTGTACAAGCGGTACGGGACTTAGATCTCGCTCGTGACACCTCCATGGCCTCATGTGACTCAGGGACCAGGACCGGAGACTCCAAAAGTTTGGTGAAGGTGGAGGCCAGCTGAAACCTCTGCCTACACTGGGCTCGCTCTAACCTCCGCTCGTAAAAACGGAGGTCAATAAGAGTGTACACAGCTGTTAACTCCTGCAGTGTGGCGGGAATCTCCATAGTGGCCAGAGTGTCCTTCACGTGGTCAACCAGCCCCCTCCAAAATATTGGGATAAGGACCTTATCTGACCACTCCAACCCAGATGCTAAGATACGGAAGTGAACGGCAAAATGGCTGACCAAGGACGAGCCCTGAGTCAATGCCAACAGTTGGAGCGCTTTATCTTTATCATGGATGACTCGAGGTCATAAAAAGACCTGTTTCAGAGTGCTCAGGAACAGCAGAGCACTCTGCATCACATGATCGCCACACTCCCACAGCGGCGTAGCCCACTCCAATGCCCTGTCTGACAAGAGAGACACAATAAATCCTACCTTTGCCCTCTCTGTGGGGAAACGTGCAACCAGAAGCTCGAGGTGTATAGAGCACTGGCTCACGAAACCCCTACAAGATTTACTATCATCAGAAAATTTTTCTGGCAGCGGGAGGCGAGATAGAGCCGGAACAGAGGTGGCAGTGGACAAGGTTGCTGCAGCCACGCTAGCAGCCTGAACAGCAACTGCAGTAACATCCACAACTGAGGTTGTACGGTCGAGAGCCGCCAACCTGCCCTCCAGCTGCTGGATGTACCGCAAGGATTGCTGTTTGTCCGCCATTTACTAGCCAGACCCTGGCGCTAGTATTCTGTTAGGGTTGGCGGAACGCACGAGTATATATATATATATATATATATATATATATATATATATATATATATATATATATATATATATATTGAGTAGTAGGTGCGTTCGCAACCCGGGGTCCACCGTGCAGGAGAGAACCTGCTGCTAGTAAAAGACAGTACTATATGGCGGTATAAGTGAACTCTGTTACTTCACAGATTCGCTTGAGAAAGAGAACGCTGTGCCCTGTTAACCTCACAGGGGAACAGCTACCTAATAGAGCCGACAGTGGTCATGCAGTCAGCATAGCACACACAAAACTCCTCACCGGAGGTGCCGGTATTCTAGAGGCTTATTTCAGCCAAACCCTGAATTCACATATACAAACTCCTCACTGGAGGTGCCGGTATTCTAGCGGCTTATTTCAGCCGAACCCTGACCTCATGCAAGCATGACCACACTGGTGCTGAGCTCATAACTTAGGTTAATACTAGCGCATGGGGGTGCGGCCATGCAAACCTTTTATAGCTGCAGCAACTTCAGGACCTTCCTAGAGGACCAATGGTTGCTGCTACAGTACCTGAGCAACTTCAGGACCTTCCTAGAGGACCAATGGGAGGTGCTGCAGTACCTGGGTATGTGACCCCCAACCTCCAATGAGAGGTCTTACCCTGGGCATGCTCAGAAGGGGAAAAGCAGGACTTAGTCCCAGAGACGTCTGCTCACCGCTGACCAGTACTGGCTACAATGGCTGAGCCTGGAAAGGCAGCAGTAATCATGCGCACCGTATCAGGCTGAGCCAGACGCTGGGACCGACGTCTCCACTGAGAAGGCTCCACTGCGGCTGGAGAAGAATGGGAGACCGCAGTGGAAATGGTTCGAGATTCCTCCTGTGCAGAGGCGGGAACTCGACCCATAACAGCGGGCTCCTGCACAATTTTATGTGCCAGAGAGGGAAAGCCAGCGACTGGGGGCTGATGTTTATAGCCTAGGAATGGGTTATTACCCATGAATCTTCCCAGGCTGTGAATATCAGCCTGCAGGTCTATAACTAGCCTTTACTATCTATTAAAATAGGGGGACATGGGGTCCCCTATAATTAATAGCTAGAAAAGGCTATGCAGACAGCTGCAGACTGATAATCATAGCCTAGGAAGGCACCAAGGATATTGCCCCCTCCTCCCCCCGGCTACAAGCACCAGCTCTCAGCCACCCCAGAAATGGCACATTTCTAAGATGCGCCAATTCCAGCACTTAGCCTCTCTCTTCCCTCTGCCCTGCAGCAGTGGCATATGAGGTAATATTTGTGGGGTTGATGTCATCTTTGTATTGTTAGGCTACATCAAGCCAGCTTAGTAATGGAGAGGTGTTAATAAGACACCTATCCATTACTAATCCTTTAGATGTTAAAGGGTTCAATAAACACACAGCCAGAATAAAGTATTTTAATTAAATAAAACACTAAACGCATTTTTCCAATCTTTATTGTACACCTAATTCCTGCGACGCCCTCGATCTCCTGCAAAAAATATATATAAATAAATAAACCAACACAAATACTCCCTGGTCTGACATAGTCCATGTAATAATAAGACAATGGCTCCTGCAGTGTTATCACTGAGAGTTCAATGGAGTTCATGTTCTCACTTTATGGCACTGCTGCGTGAGCATTTTCTCACACAGTGTTGCCAGTGACAGCATGAACTCGAGTGACCTCTGACAGCAGAGTGATCCACTGCAGGAGGATACCTGCCATAATTGTATCACCGGAGCCCCTGGAGAGCGGTCACATCTACCGATGTGACAACTATACACGGAAGATCGTCGTGGCACACTCGTCATTGAATGGATTACATCGAAACGGGGAGTATACTGTGGGTTTAATATTTTCTTTTTTACAGTTGATCGAGGGCGTCAGGGATTAGCTGTATGGTGAGTATGTACTGTATTTGTGTATGTGTTTTTTATTTTTACACAGTAGCCGGATGATGGGATTACTACTGTCCCATCATCGGCTAGCTGTCACTGTAGCAGGCATAGCTGGATGGGAACTTGATTCCATCTCACCCAGTTGCTCTATGCTCATACACCTGGGACTCAGACACCGGCTTCACCCTCGCCTCACATCAAGGAAAATAGAAAAAATTGGAGTCTGGCTCAACAGGACTGGATTTTCCTGTCCTGTCCTTATGAGTCATGAGTAAGACTGCCTAGTGCAGTCGAAACGCGTCGACTGGGTCATGCTGACCATGTACATTTTTCTTTTATATGCACTATAATTTCTTTTGAAAAAGAAAATCCAGTCCTGTTGAGCCGGACTCCAATTTTTTTACATTTTCCATAGCTGGATGGGATTAGTAGTCCCATTGGACGATGCCTGCCTACATACAGACCCGCACACAGACTCCTGCACACACACAGATACTTACAGATACCTGCACATCTTCTCTGCAAACACACAGTCTCCGCCCACACACATAGTCTCTGCCCCCACTCTGCCCACTCACTCTTCCTCCTCCCTGATGGCTTTGTAAGTTGTGGCCTCTGTTCACACGGGACGCATTACAGTTAGCGCTGGTCAGCCCGCCACATGGCGTTACTAATAGGCTAGGATCCAGTTGCTGTGCATACTCTGTGTGAACACTGCTGCAGATTATTTATTTGCACTGGTGTGCCAAGCAGCCATTCCCTGATTGTAGGGTGGCTGTCTTATTTGGTATTATCACACCTGTGTAGTCGCCATCTTTACTTGGGCCCACTGCACCATGAGAGTGCATTTGATTTGAGGCCTAGACAGGTAAGCACCTTTGCCTGTTTTTCTGTGGTGTTTTTTCTGTGTGTGTGCATGTCTGAGTACTGTATGTGTGTCTATGTCTGCGTATTGTGTGTGTGCATGTCTGCGTATTGTGTGTGTGTGCATGTCTGCGTATTGTGTGTGTGTGCACATCTGCATAATGTGTGTGTGCGCATGTCTGAGTACTGTATGTGTATGTCTGCGTATTGTGTATGTGTGCGCATGTCTGTGTATTGTGTGTGTATGCATGTCTGCGTATTGTGTGTGTGCATGTCTGCGTATTGTGTGTGTGTGCAAGTCTGCGTGTTGTGTGTGTGCATGTCTGCGTATTGTGTGTGTGCATGTCTGCGTATTGTGTGTGTGCATGTCTGCGTATTGTGTGTGTGTGCATGTCTGCGTATTGTGTGTGTGTATATCTGCCTATGTGAAGGACGAGGGGGAAGGCTAGGCCCTATGCAGTATATCTTTATTTCTCCGCCCCATCTGTGCATCATGAATATTAGTATGTGGGCCCACTGAGACTCTTTTGCCCGGGGCCCACAAAAACCTGGAGCCGGCCCTGATCCAGTTGCTATGCATACTCTGTGTGAACACTGCTGCAGATTATTTATTTGCACTGGTGTGCCAAGCAGCCATTCCCTGATTGTAGGCTGGCTGTCTTATTTGGTATTATCACACCTGTGTAGTCGCCATCTTTACTTGGGCCCACTGCACCATGAGAGTGCATTTGATTTGAGGCCTAGACAGGTAAGCACCTTTGCCTGTTTTTCTATGGTGTTTTTTCTAGAATAGTGGAGGTTTTTTCCTCCTTTTTTTCCTCCTGTTGTAGTCACATTAGGAGATGGGACTGCTCTACAGGGCCTCCAGTGACACACTGACAGGAGACAATGGCTCCTGCAGTGTTATCACTGGGAGTTCAATGAAGTTCATGTTCTCACTTTATGGCACTGCTGCGTGAGAATTGTCTCAGACAGTGTTGCCAGTGACAGCATGAACTCCAGTGACCTCTGACAGCTGAGTGATCCACTGCAGGAGGATACCTGCCATAATTGTATCACCGGAGCCCCTGGAGAGCGGTCACATCTGCCGATGTGACAACTATACACGGAAGATCGTCGTGGCACACTCGCCATTAAATGGATTACATCGAAACGGGGAGTATACTGTGGGTTTAATATTTAATTTTTTTTTACAGTTGATCGAGGGCGTAAGGGATTAGCTGTATGGTGAGTATGTACTGTATTTGTGTATGTGTTTTTTATTTTTACACAGTAGCCGGATGATGGGATTACTACTGTCCCATCATTGGCTAGCTGTCACTGTAGCAGGCATAGCTGGATGGGAACTTGTTTCCATCTCACCCAGTTGCTCTATGCTCATTCACCTGGGACTCAGACACCGGCCTCACCCTCGCCTCACATCAAGGAAAATAGAAAAAATTGGAGTCTGGCTCAAAAGGACTGGATTTTCCTGTCCTGTCCTTATGAGTCATGAGTAAGACTGCCTAGTGCAGTTGAAACGCGTCGACTGGGTCATGCTGACCACGTACATTTTTCTTTTATATGCACTATAATTTCTTTTGAAAAAGAAAATCCAGTCCTGTTGAGCCGGACTCCATTTTTTAAAAATTTTCCATAGCTGGATGGGATTAGTAGTCCCATTGGACGATGCCTGCCTACATACAGACCCGCACACACCCGCACACAGACTCCTGCACAGATACTTACAGATACTTGCACATCTTTTCTGCACACACACAGTCTCCGCACACACACATAGTCTCTGCCCCCACTCTGCCCACACACTCTTCCTCCTCCCGATCTGCAGCATTTCTTGCAAGCAGCTTAGCAGCAAAACCGCAGATCTTTTTAAACCTGCGGTTTTGCTGTGGATTTACCTGACTCAATGGTAGTCAATGGGTGCAGAAACACTGCAGATCCGCAAAAAGAATTGACATGCTGCAGAAAATAAAACGCTGCAAAACCGAGTGTATTTTTGCATAGCATGTGCACAAGAATTCTCAATTTCCCATTGACTAACATTGGTGGTGCACTACACTGCAGATTTGATGCCATTCCGTGCGTCCAAAAACGCTGTGGAAATGCATCAAAATCCGCGACGTGTGCACATAGCCTATGTGTGCACATGGCTGCTGGCCAATCAGGGAGCAGGAAACATCCACAATGTCCTGACACAGCGGCTTGTGTCATTGGCTGCTGAAATCACATGTCCCTCTCCATATAAATAACGGACATCTTGTTTTAGTGCCATTTTGACACTGTAACAACGCAGAGAGGCTGCTTCTGACACTGGCACTGTTAACAGCAAGATTTTAGCTAGTTAGTTAGGCGATTGTATATCAGTCAGATAGTGTAGCTAGCAAGTGTCCAGTCTGGCTGTTAAATTTACCTTCCAGCCCTTTTTGTTTTTGGCCATTACTGAGGTCCACAGACAAAGCCAGCAGGACACGTGTCCTAAAAGCGTGTTGTGTACTGCTTCTATTGTCCTCCATGCATCAGTATAGCATTCTAATTAATATTTTTTCACTAGCTAAATGTGAAACAGCCTGCTGTATCCCACCTTGTCATATAGTGCCGTGGTGATATGAAACTGTCTGCAGACCTAAGGCACATTAAAAAATATCTAATTTTTCAGCTGCAAAATATTAGACAACCCGCCGTATCACACTTTGTCATTTTGTTGGGTTGAAATTAAGCTTTAGAGGCCTGATCCAGAGGCCACAAAAATCTTCTATTCCTAGTGTCATACAGTAAGGGACCTGACTTTCAAATTGTTTGTAGCATCTAGTATGTTATAGAGGCCTGACCCATAGGTCACAAAAAAATCTTCTGTTCCTAGTGTCATACAGTAGGGGACCTGACTTTAAAATAGTTTGTAGCATCTAGTGTGTTATAGAGGCCTGATCCATAGGCCACAAAAATTCTTCTGTTCTTAGTGTCATACAGTAGGGGACCTGACTTTCAAATTGTTTGTAGCATAACTTCTTTGTCATACAGGCCTCATCAACTCTCAAACAATTCTTTTTTTCTTTGACTAACACGATACTGCACGCCATATTTCAACTTTGAATTTACTGTTGCTGAAATTCAGCTGTTGCTAATACTGTGCTCCTACCACACTATCTGAGCAACATGATTGGGAAAAAGTGAGGTTGTGGTGGAAGGGAAATTAGGCTTGGTGTTCAAGGTGTATGTGGGGTAGGTGGTAATGTTTGTGAAAGCACTAGTGAAGCAACGTCACGTCCTATGCAAACACAACTGACAATTTCTGGTACTGGACAGGCTACACCACTACCTTTCTTTGGCAGACACACAGCGGTTCACCTTGTCAATGATGCCCAGAAAGAGCATGTACTCGAGTGGATGGCAAGCGCAGCTTCAAGTGGCCTCTCCTCCTCTTCCTCCACCTCAACATCACACCCAGTACACTCCACAGAGATGGCACCCAAATTCCCCTTACTTCCCCCTGCATCCCAACTCTCCAACCGTACAACTGACTGTACAGAACCACAGATGGGTGAGTCTGAAGAGCTGTTCACACATTCTATGCCAATGTAAGGATTCTGGACTTTCCTGGTATCTGGTCGCCCTGATCCAAGATGGAGTCTTGGATCTCGCCCTGTCATGGAACTTCCTGTCTGTCCTGATTATTTAAGTCCGGGTCTTGTGTTTACCTGTGCCTGAGTATTTTGTGCTGCTGGCTCCTGAGCACCTGCCTGTTTGCTGGTTAACTCCCTGCTTCCGTTGGTCACTACTCGGTGGTCTGCTTCAACCCATTCAGCTACCTCTCGCCTCTGGAACTTCTGCGATGGGCAGCACACCAGTGGAAGGATCTCCTTTGTTTACAAAACTTTTCCCAGTGTTGTGCCTCTTTGCACAACCACACCAGGTGAGCAAGATTCAAGCTGTGCTTACTTCTCCAAGAAATATCTACTCATCTACTACACTTAGATAGCGCTCTCCCTCTTTCTCCCCTTGTCCTCTCTTTTCATGGACATCATTCACATAACGCACCATCTGTGAACTATTGAACTTCTACTAACAAGTACTGTGTGCACGTGTGAGCAAGTTTTGCTGGACTTCATCATTTAAGTACTGTGTGCATTCGCACTAATAACCTTATTGGACTTCCTTATTTAAGTGTCTTGTTTGCTTCCACATCATTTCCTTGCTGGACTGGTTCACATTAGCGGTCGCGCCCCGCTACTCAGTTTGCTGTGATTTTCTATATAGAGCTGAGGACCTCATTAGTATTGCAGGAATATATGTACTATGTTTTGTTCGCTATCCTATTGGTCATTTTCTATATAGAGCTGAGGACCTCGTTACTATTGCAGAAATATCTGTGTTAGTTCTTTTTACATTTCTGTTTTTGCGGCAACTTTGCTCTCAGACTGGCTTTATCCCATGCTATCAGATTCCGTAGTACCCACATAATTATTACAGCCATTGCCAGAAGTATGCTCAAAAGCTTCGCAGAGTCAAGAGGTCGAAATCTGCACCGATGCCCAAAAATGTTTTAGCTGGGATCCGGGGCAGGACGAAATAGGAGGAAGAAGTGATGGACGAGCAACTGTCAGATGAAGAGGATAGTCCTCCCCTCTTTGTTGTTCGTGGTTGGCGAGAGGGGATGTAGTTAATGAGCCTCATTGTTACCCAACTAGCAACACTGCATGGGCTTGGTCCTCATGGTAGAGCACGACATATGAGTGTCTTCTTGCTGCACTATCTGCAACATGATCCCCGTATAGTTATGATTAGGAATATTGCTGACTACTGGGTTGCCCCTCTGTTGGATCCACATTATAAAACCAAATTTAGCCAGATGATTCCTGCCGTAGAAAGGGACCCGCGAATGCTGGAGTATCGAAACATCCTTGTACATAACCTTAAGAGAGCTTTTCCTCAAGGCAGCAGTGAAGCACACAGTTCACATGGCAGCTCTACTGTAGACTTCCAAACTCCGGCACGTCAATTCATCAATGCCAAAACATTAGCAGCAGCAGCAGTGGTGGAAATGGAAGAACCAATTTCTTTGAGTCCTTTGACACTTTTTTTGGAGCGATTTGTGCACCAGCACAACAGAGTCCAAGTCTTACAGTTGGTGAACGAATGGAGAGGATTGTGCAGGAGTATCTAGAACTGAATATAAATACCATCAGGGAGGGTTTGGACCCTTTCACATTTTGGTCTTTCAAAATGGATGAGTGCCTGAGCTCGCCTCACAATCCTTGGTAGTTTTATCGTGCCCAGCAGCCAGCGTTCTCTCAGAACGTTTCTTCAGTGCTGCTTTTGATGTCCTTGTAAGAGGGTGAACTGTAGTCCCACTGAGAGGGCACTAGGACCCTGTGGTTTTTGCCTGTTGCAGCAGAAGACAGACAGTGCAAAACTCCCAGAGACAATGTGTTCTGGGGGGTGGGGTCCAGT
Organism: Ranitomeya imitator; assembly: GCF_032444005.1. NCBI lineage: Eukaryota > Metazoa > Chordata > Amphibia > Anura > Dendrobatidae > Ranitomeya > Ranitomeya imitator. Next base: position 81,449,110 of record NC_091285.1, read on the forward strand.
GTCTCGTGTGTGAAGTGAAACTAGGAAGTGAGAGCTGAGAGAGAAAAGGCGGGAAGCAAAGGAGAAGCTGCTGTGAGATCTTAAAAAAAGAGACTGTGTGTGGATTTACTGCAAGTGTTTTTGGAGGAAAAGAAGCTTTGAGAGACTTTTTGTTGCTAACGTTCCCCTGGAGAAGAGCTAACCTTTTGTTTAACTCTGTGAGAGACTTGTGTTGCTAACGTTTCCTGGAGAAGAGCTAACCCTTTATCTAAGAAAAGACTGAGACTTTACTAAGAACCCAGTACGAATTTGGAAGTCTGTGGATTCCCTGTGCATTGAGTGGAGAAACAAGTCTGGACAGACGGCTGATACAGAGACGGACGGATTGTCGTGGAAGCATTCCTAGGAGCTACAGAAGCAGAGACAACATCGTGAGACCACTAACTAAGTCCCCGGCGTTTGGGCTCGGCATCGGCCGACAAGACAAGAGGAGCTTGCTGTAACTTATTGGCGCTGAAGATATGGACTGGCTACAGCCTGTGCGGATTCCTGCCTGAGAGGAAATCTATCTCAGGATACGGTACCATAGTTATAGATACCCGGGTATCTCTGCTCAGAGTGTTAAGTTGTTACTTTAGAGGTGTATCTTATATTAGAGTTGTGTAAGTTATACTCAATGTGCCATTCCAGGGGCTCCCTTAATAACACTACATTCAATTTACACTTGTTCCTGTTTTTAGTTGCCTGTTAGGTAAATTTCTTACTAGTCTGTTGTAGTATACAGTTCTCAGGAGACCTTGGAGTGGCACAGTGATTTCAGCTGCTGCTGAGCTACTGTATCTTTGGGGTGCATCTGCCTTAATATTCTCCATATTACCTTGATTATTCTGCCTTTGAGTAAATACCATTGGAGATTTCTGCCTTGGTCTTGGTTTGTGACTCACTGGATCATATTCGGACCTCTGGTCATTACATTTTTGGCGTAGTCTACAGGATCCAGTGTTTGTCATGGACGAGGGCGAGGGTGGAAATGACCCCGCTGTATCCGCATCCTCCTCGGGGGTTGGGGTTCCCCTGGCAGCCGCGGCGACCCCGGGAGGGTATGTGCCTGTAGGGGCTTTACTTCAGCACATGCCGAAATACTATGGGCGCAATATGGCGTTGCAAGATTGGGCTGAGAGAATCCGGAGTATTCTGCGCATGTGTAATTTGACCCCCGTGTTACGCGCTGAGCTGGCATTAAATGCACTGGAGGGTGATATTAGGCGTATTGTGATGGTGCGCCCAGAATCAGAGAGGGATACATTAGAAAAGATTTTGGAACTGTTAGAGGGGAGTTTGGGGGGCCGAGCGCGTGTGGCCCAGCTTCGGTCCCTATTCTTTAATCGTCCCCAGAGAGAGTGTGAGTCCCTGATGCAGTACTCTAATATTTTGCAAGAGATGTTAAATGAGATGCAGCGACTAGACCCGGGGGCCATGGGGGCGTTCCGGGAGGTAGACCGCTTGCTCCGGGACCAATTCATCACCGGTTTAGCCAATAGACTTCTCCGGGACAAACTGTTGGAAATGGCCCGGGTTGCACCAGAGTTATCTTTCTGGCAGATTTACCGAGCTGCAGTGGAAAGGGAAGAGAAATCAGCCTATGTTCCCGAGGGGTCAGTGAACAGTGCCCAGCTGGAGGAAGGTGGGTCATCAGGGTCGGGGGGAGAGGGGATGGTAAGCGTGGTACAAGCTTTGCGTGCTGAGGTGAAGGAGTTGAAGCTGAAATTGTCTCAACTGACAGTTGATCCCGCCTCTACCCCCTCACGGGAACCTCCTGCCCCACCCCCTGGAACGGTGACCCCGCAAATGGCCAGGTCGTCCTATCAGAATGAGTCAAGCCCTCGCCCACGAGGAACAATCACCTGCTGGAAGTGTGGCCGCCAGGGACACATTTCGCGTTACTGCCGGGCGCTTACAGCCCCAGAAACCACGTCGCCGGCTTTAAACTTCCGGCCGCTGCCATGAGAGGGCAAGCAGCAGCGGCCCCACCCACACAAAGCCCTCGACGGAATGAACAAGATTTGTTTGCATGTAGTCCAGTGATAGAAGCAGAGTTTGAAGGGCGGAAGATGAGGTGCTTGGTTGACACGGGATCCGAATGTACTATAATGCCTCTAGAAGTATATGAGAGATACTTCAGTCGACTAGTGATTCCAGAGGATGGCCGAGTGATACGACTGACCGCCGCAAATAATGGTCAATTGTCAGTCAAAGGGATCGTGTGGATGCAACTAAAAATGTTTGGTCAAGAGCTGGGGCAGAAAGGGGTAGTACTGGTGGATCACCCCCCTAGAAGAGGGATGGAAGTGACGCTCGGAATGAACGTGCTGCGAGATTTGAATCACCAGATGTATGCCAGTGAAGTACCCCGATACTGGGCCCGTGCGACAAGACACCGACCCACACAGAGAATTCTACACCGTCTAGTGCTGAGTTGCGACTTGCTGAAAAGTGCGGTCCCAGGTGGCCGGGTGGGCCGGGTCCGAGTGACTTCGAGGGCCCCGATCCTGCTGGGACCCAGACAAGAGGAACTCTTAATGCTGCCTGTGGGAGCTGCACAGAGATTGAATGGGCTTGAAGTGCTACTTGAGCCCGCCCGAGAGGGTTCCTCATTTGCCAAGGTACATGTGGCCCGGTCTTTGGCGATTGTGAAGAATGGACGAGTGCCGGTCCGATGCATCAATGTTTTAGATGAAGCTGTTGCAATTCCCGCTGGGACCATACTGGCTGAACTGTTCGTGCCGGCAGAGAAGGTGCCGGAAAATGCAGGGTTCGAATTGCGACCAGACCAACAGTCATCCTGGACATTCGCGGTCGAGGTAGGCCGGACTGAACCTCCTACGGAGGAATGGAATGTTCATGTGATCATGGAGCAGATGGGAGTGGATCGGGAGAAGCTGACCCCCGTGCAGTTGGAGCAGTTGGAGAGAGTTTTGTGGGAACATCAAGAGACCTTTTCCCGACATGGAGAGGACTTCGGGTGTACCCAGACGATTGAGCATGAGATTCCAACGGGGGATACTCCACCCATTAGAGAAAGATATCGTCAAATTCCTCCGGCGCTCTATCAAGAGGTGAAGAGCATGGTGGCCAGTATGCTGGACAACCAAGTGATCCGAGAGAGCCGGAGTCCCTGGGCGGCCCCTGTAGTTTTGGTCCGCAAGAAGGATGGGACACTCCGATTTTGTGTGGACTATCGGAAATTGAATGCCCACACCATACGGGACGCATATCCTTTACCCCGTATTGAAGAATCCCTGTCGGCCCTGGGTCGGGCCAAGTATTTCTCAACGTTGGATTTGGCAAGCGGGTACTGGCAGGTCCCAATGGCTGAAAAAGATCGGGCCAAGACGGCGTTTGTCTTGCCAATGGGGCTCTTTGAGTTCAACCGGATGCCCTTTGGCCTCGCTACCGCCCCGGGAACCTTCCAACGCCTGATAGAACATTGCTTGGGCGATCTAAATTTTGAATCAGTCCTGATATATCTAGACGACATTGTGGTGTTCGGAACCTCATTTGAAGATCATCTGGAGAAGCTGCGTCAAGTTCTCCGGCGGCTCAAGAGCTACGGCCTGAAAATAAAGCCAAAAAAATGTCAACTGTTACGAAACCAGATTGAATATTTGGGGCATCTGGTGACCCCGGATGGGGTACTACCTTTAGCCAGTAAGATTAAGGCGGTACAAGAGTGGCCACCTCCTTGTGACCTGCGAGAAGTGCGGGCCTTCCTGGGCCTAGCAGGATACTATCGGCGGTTTGTGCCTAAATTCTCACAAGTGGTGAGTCCCTTGAATGAACTTTTGAGAGGGACAGCGCTGGGTCCTTGAAATCGCCCCATTCCATGGGGGCCCCTACAGAAAAAGGCATTTGATGGAGTGAAAACCGCCCTAACGAGTGCCCCATTGCTGGCCTACGCCCGGTTTGACACCCCTTTTTTGTTGTATACCGATGGTAGTCTTCATGGGTTGGGGGCAGTACTAGCACAGGTGCAGGACGGCCGAGAACGAGTGATTTCTTATGGCAGCAGATCTTTAAGAGACTCCGAGCGAAATCCGGCTAACTACAGCTCATTCCGGCTGGAATTGCTGGCCCTGGTGTGGGCAATGACAGAACGCTTCGCCGAGTATCTAACAGGAGCTGAGGTGCTAGTCATGACAGATAACAACCCGCTAGCTCACTTAGAGAATGCAAAACTGGGGGCGTTGGAGCAGCGGTGGGTCGCCAGACTGGCCAAGTTCAATTACCGCATTAAATTTCGCTCTGGTCGAGAGAACGGCAATGCAGATGCATTGTCAAGAGTGCCCCTTGGGTCATCCGGGGAAGATGTTGACGAACAACTTGAGGATACTGAAACTCCAGCTTTGGGGCAAATACCTATCTTCCAAAGTGTGGTACACTCAAGTGGGGTGGCCACCGGGATGCCCTGTGTCCTGGGTAAAACACCCTCAGATTGGACAAGAGTCCAGGATGAGTGTCCGGACGTTGCACTTGTGCGCCGTTGGGTACAAAACAAGGCCTGGCCCAGTGCAGAGGACAAGGCTCAGTTGTCCATGGAAGGAATGAAACTCCTTCGACAATGGGATAAATTGTGTGTGGAACAAGGTCTTTTGTATCGTAAGGTGTACCTGCCATCGGAGCTGCAGCATCGGTACCAACTGATAATTCCTGTGGGGATGGGGCCAGTGGTCGCTCGTGAGGCGCATGAGAAGGGGGCCCATTTTGGAAGTGAAAAGACACTTCAGTGGTTGCAGCGAGTCCTCTACTGCCCTGAGTTGGGAGGGATGGTGGCCGACGCGTGTCGGCAGTGCCGAATTTGTGGGCTCAACAAAAGCCCTGAGCAGCGGGCTCCCACACAGTCTATTAAGACTTCAACTCCACTGGAACTACTCATGATTGACTACGTGTTGATAGGGTACTCTACGTCAGGGTACTCCTATTGCCTGGTGATGACAGATCACTTTACCAAGTATGCTGTAGCGGTGCCGACAAGAGATCAGACGGCCAAGTCGGCGGCTGAGGCAGTGTGCCGACATTTCTTCCAAGTGTTCGGGTGTCCGCAGAGAATACATTCAGATCAAGGGGCCTGCTTTCAGGGGACGCTGATGAAAGAGATGCACCAGCTCTATGGTATCGAGCAGTCGAGAACAACGCCTTACCACCCTCAGGGTAACGGGGCGTGTGAGCGTTTTAATCGGACCCTGTTGCAAATGTTGAGGTCCTTAGAGAGTCAGCAACAGACATGCTGGCCTGAGTATCTCCCCGAATTGATGTGGGCTTACAATAACAGGGTGCACAGTACTACTGGTTACTCACCACACATGTTGATGTTTGGTAGACCTGGCTGAGACATTGAGGATTTGAACATGCCAGATCCCTCCTCCGCCCCCCTTCGGACTGCATCCGAGTGGGTACGAGAGCATCGGTGGCGGTTGAGGGTGGTGCATCAGGTGGTGGGCGACCGCCTTCGCCAGGTGGTCCATAAGGACACGCGACCTGTACAAACAGAGCTGTTCTCTCCGGGAGACAGAGTGTTGGTGAGGACAAAACAACGGTCAGGAAAGCTGAGTGACCGATGGGAGGCGATACCGTATCTGATAAAAAAACAGGTGAACCCTGAGATTCCAGTGTACGAGGTCGAACCGGTGGGGACAGGGGGCCAACCCGTAATTTGCATCGTAACATGTTACAGCGGTGCTGGTTTGAAGATTCGGCGCCTACCCCCCTAGAGCCAGAGGCCATGTTTCAAGGTGCGGAAGCTCTGAATGATCTTGAGTTTGATGGTGTGCTTACTCCTGCGCCTGCTTATTTGCCCCCTGTGTCCGATCTGGCCTCGGGTGATGAGAATGTTGGGGATATGGAGGATGTTGTTGAGGAGAGTGCATCAGGTCAACTGCTTGGTCCTGACACTGTATCACAGGACATCGAGCCGCAGGAGGAGACAACTCCACTTACGCCCACTAACACGACCACGGAAGAGACTCTAGCTCCCTCTAAGGTCGCACCTGTTGATGTAGGACTCAGGAGAACTACACGATCTACGGCAGGAATACCGCCTCAGCGATATGCTCAAGATGAATTTGAGTGGGGAGGTATGTCGAGGACGCCAACCTCTAGTGGGGTGGCATGTAAGAGGGTGAACTGTAGTCCCACTGAGAGGGCACTAGGACCCTGTGGTTTTTGCCTGTTGCAGCAGAAGACAGACAGTGCAAAACTCCCAGAGACAATGTGTGCTGGGGGGTGGGGTCCAGTGTCTCGTGTGTGAAGTGAAACTAGGAAGTGAGAGCTGAGAGAGAAAAGGCGGGAAGCAAAGGAGAAGCTGCTGTGAGATCTTAAAAAAAGAGACTGTGTGTGGATTTACTGCATGTGTTTTTGGAGGAAAAGAAGCTTTGAGAGACTTTTTGTTGCTAACGTTCCCCTGGAGAAGAGCTAACCTTTTGTTTAACTCTGTGAGAGACTTGTGTTGCTAACGTTTCCTGGAGAAGAGCTAACCCTTTATCTAAGAAAAGACTGAGACTTTACTAAGAACCCAGTACGAATTTGGAAGTCTGTGGATTCCCTGTGCATTGAGTGGAGAAACAAGTCTGGACAGACGGCTGATACAGAGACGGACGGATTGTCGTGGAAGCATTCCTAGGAGCTACAGAAGCAGAGACAACATCGTGAGACCACTAACTAAGTCCCCGGCGTTTGGGCTCGGCATCGGCCGACAAGACAAGAGGAGCTTGCTGTAACTTATTGGCGCTGAAGATATGGACTGGCTACAGCCTGTGCGGATTCCTGCCTGAGAGGAAATCTATCTCAGGATACGGTACCATAGTTATAGATACCCGGGTATCTCTGCTCAGAGTGTTAAGTTGTTACTTTAGAGGTGTATCTTATATTAGAGTTGTGTAAGTTATACTCAATGTGCCATTCCAGGGGCTCCCTTAATAACACTACATTCAATTTACACTTGTTCCTGTTTTTAGTTGCCTGTTAGGTAAATTTCTTACTAGTCTGTTGTAGTATACAGTTCTCAGGAGACCTTGGAGTGGCACAGTGATTTCAGCTGCTGCTGAGCTAGTGTATCTTTGGGGTGCATCTGCCTTAATATTCTCCATAATACCTTGATTATTCTGCCTTTGAGTAAATACCGTTGGAGATTTCTGCCTTGGTCTTGGTTTGTGACTCACTGGATCATATTCGGACCTCTGGTCATTACATCCTGGCGGATAAGCGCAGCCGGCTATCCCCTGAAAGTGTAGACCGCCTAACTTTCATCAAGATGAACAAGTCCTGGATCTCCAAGGACTTTTGCACCCCAATCGCAGACTGTACAGACTAGGTGATATTGCATTTCTTACTGTTATACATTAATGCCACGTAACTTCACTCTGTAATATCTTTCGTGTGGCTTCTGTGCCTGCTGTGGCTGCTGCTGCTGCTGATGCTAACACAAATTTGTGGAAATGTGAACAGTCATGATTAGTCTACATCTGCTGGGTTAGCTGTAGTGGAAGATGTCTTGGTCCTAATTATCCTACCGTATATACTCGAGTATAAGCCGAGATTTTCAGCCCAAAATTTTGGGCTGAAAGTGCCGCTCTCGGCTTATACTCGAGTCACGGTAGCGGTGGGGTCGGCGGGTGAGGGGGAGAGGGCGCTGAGGTATACTTACCTAGTCCTGGCGATCCTGACGCTCCCCCTGCCATCCCACGGTCTTCTGTGCTGCAGCTTCTTCCCCTCTTCAGTGGTCACGTGGGACCGCTCATTAGAAAAATGAATAGGCGGCTCCACCTCCCATAGGGGTGGAGCCGCGTATTCATTTCTCTTATCAGCGGTGCCGGTGACCGCTGATAGAGAAAGAGGCTGCGGCACCGAAGACCAGCTGTGACAGGCAGAGGGAGTGTCAGGATCGCTGGGACTAGGTAAGTATGTAATATTCACCTGTCCACGTTCCAGCCGCCGGGCGCCGCTCCATCTTCCCGGCGTCGCTCCGCTCTGACTGTTCAGGTCAGAGGGCGCGATGACGCATATAGTGTGCGCGGCGCTCTCTGCCTGATCAGTCAGTGCGCAGAGACGCCGGGACCGGACGCTGGGAGCTGCAAGCAAGAAAGGTGAGTATGGCTTTTTTTTTTTTTTATTGCAGCAGCAGCAGTAATGGCAAAGCTTTCTATGGCACAGCTATGGGGCAGTACTGAACGGCACACAGCACTATATGGCAGCTATGGGGCAGTACTGAACGGCACAAAGCACTATATGGCAGCTATGGGGCAGTACTGAACGGCACACAGCAGTATATGGCAGCTATGGGGCAGTACTGAACGGCACACAGCACTATATGGCAGCTATGGGGCAGTACTGAATGGCACACAGCAGTATATGGCAGCTATGGGGCAGTACTGAACGGCACACAGCACTATATGGCAGCTATAGGGCAGTACTGAACGGCACACAGCAGTATATGGCAGCTATGGGGCAGTACTGAACGGCACACAGCACTATATGGCAGCTATGGGGCAGTACTGAACGGCACACAGCAGTATATGGCAGCTATGGGGCAGTACTGAACGGCACACAGCAGTATATGGCAGCTATGGGGCAGTACTGAACGGCACACAGCACTATATGGCAGCTATGGGGCAGTACTGAACGGCACACAGCAGTATATGGCAGCTATGGGGCAGTACTGAACAGCACACAGAACTATATGGCAGCTATGGGGCAGTACTGAACGGCACACAGCAGTATATGGCAGCTATGGGGCAGTACTGAATGGCACACAGCACTATATGGCAGCTATGGGGCAGTACTGAACGGCACACAGCAGTATATGGCAGCTATGGGGCAGTACTGAACGGCACACAGCACTATATGGCAGCTATGGGGCAGTACTGAACGGCACACAGTAGTATATGGCAGCTATGGGGCAGTACTGAACGGCACACAGCACTATATGGCAGCTATGGGGCAATACAGAACGGCACACAGCACTATATGGCAGCTATGGGGCAGTACTGAACGGCACACAGCACTATATGGCAGCTATGGGGCAGTACTGAACGACACACAGCACTAAATGGCAGCTATGGGGCAGTACTGAACGGCACACAGCACTATATGGCAGCTATGGGGCAGTACTGAACGGCACACAGCAGTATATGGCAGCTATGGGGCAGTACTGAACGGCACACAGCAGTATATGGCAGCTATGGGGCAGTACTGAACGGCACACAGCAGTATATGGCAGCTATGGGGCAGTACTGAACGGCACACAGCAGTATATGGCAGCTATGGGGCAGTACTGAACGGCACACAGCACTATATGGCAGCTATGGGGCAGTACTGAACGGCACACAGCAGTATATGGCAGCTATGGGGCAGTACTGAACGGCACACAGTAGTATATGGCAGCTATGGGGCAGTACTGAACGGCACACAGTAGTATATGGCAGCTATGGGGCAGTACTGAACGGCACACAGTAGTATATGGCAGCTATGGGGCAGTACTGAACGGCACACAGCACTATATGGCAGCTATGGGGCAGTACTGAACGGCACACAGCAGTATATGGCAGCTATGGGGCAGTACTGAACGGCACACAGCAGTATATGGCAGCTATGGGGCAGTACTGAACGGCACACAGCACTATATGGCAGCTATGGGGCAGTACTGAACGGCACACAGTAGTATATGGCAGCTATGGGGCAGTACTGAACAGCACACAGAACTATATGGCAGCTATGGGGCAGTACTGAACGGCACACAGCAGTATATGGCAGCTATGGGGCAGTACTGAACGGCACACAGCAGTATATGGCAGCTATGGGGCAGTACTGAACGGCACACAGCAGTATATGGCAGCTATGGGGCAGTACTGAACGGCACACAGCACTATATGGCAGCTATGGGGCAGTACTGAACGGCACACAGTAGTATATGGCAGCTATGGGGCAGTACTGAACAGCACACAGAACTATATGGCAGCCATGGGGCAGTACTGAACGGCACACAGCAGTATATGGCAGCTATGGGGCAGTACTGAACGGCACACAGCAGTATATGGCAGCTATGGGGCAGTACTGAACGGCACACAGCAGTATATGGCAGCTATGGGGCAGTACTGAACGACACACAGCACTAAATGGCAGCTATGGGGCAGTACTGAACGGCACACAGCACTATATGGCAGCTATGGGGCAGTACTGAACGGCACACAGCACTATATGGCAGCTATGGGGCAATAATGAACGGTGCAGAGCACTATATGGCAGAGCTTTCTATGGCAAATCTATGGGGCAATAATGAACAGTATGGAGCATTATATATGGCACAGCTTTATATGGAGCATCTTATGGGGCAATAATGAACGGTATAGAGCATCTATTTTTATTTTTGAAATTTACCAGTAGCTGCTGCATTTCCTACCCTAGGCTTATACTTGAGTCAATAAGTTTTCCCAGTTTTTTGTGGCAAAATTAGGGGGGTCGGCTTATACTCGGGTTGGCTTATACTCGAGTATATACGGTATTTCTAATCTTATGACAGTTATTCCACTTTGGTGATGTCAGGCCCTCACTTAAAATGTGAACATTTCTGGTTGTGTGTCCATATGTTGGATTGGGTATAGTGGAAGACAAGTCGCTCCCTATTATACTATTTCTACTGTGGTGAAACTGATGCCACTTTTGTGGTGTAAGGCCCACATTTGTTAAAATTTGAACACTCCTGGTTGGGTGTCCATTTGCTGGATTGGGTGTAGTGGAAGACCTGTCAGTCCCTATTATATTATCTACTAGATGGTGGCCCGATTCTAATGCATCGGGTATTCTAGAATATGTATGTAGTTTATTTATAAAGTTTTCAGAATAATGCAATTTATACACAGGATTCGGCCGGCTGGGCGCGACCAATTAGAGAAGCGTGGTTCAAATTCCGCGCCAATTCGCGGCCGGACTGCATCTGTCGCTGATTGTTCGCGGCCGGGCGCCACGTAGTATATAGCACAGACACGTAGTATATTGCCCAGCCACATAGTATATTGCCCAGCCAGGTAGTATATTGCTCAGCCACATAGTATATTGCACAGACACATAGTATATTGCCCAGCCAGGTAGTATATTGCTCAGCCTCGTAGTTTATAGCACAGCCACGTAATATATAGCACAGACACGTAGTATATTGCACAGCCCCATAGTATATAGCACAGCCACGTAGTATATAGCACAAGATTACCTTGACGATTGGTGGATGGGCTCACAACTTTTGGCCAAATCTTGTGCTAAGAATCTCATGTGTTTTTTTCATATATTTCACAAGCCATTATGCTATTCCCATTTCATGTATCGCACATTTCCTTGCTCTAGCACAGATTAATTTTGAGTGCAGCCATTAATCTATTTGCTATATGACTTTTTTGGTTATGCACCAGTTCAGATTAGATTGCTGTTCAGTCAGTTTTTCTATATCTACTATGTACTTTTTTCTGACTTGAACGCCCCGCCCTTCACCATGCTGTGATTTTAATTACATCCTAACACAGTTGGTTCTGAGCTTCCTATATAAGCAGGCTTTACCACGTTATTAGCCATAGGTAAGTGTTCACACTAGGCAGTCAGCTCAGGTACCCATCCGTTCTGAGATTACCTTGACGATTGGTGGATGGGCTCACAACTTTTGGCCAAATCTTGTGCTAAGAATCTCATGTGTTTTTTCATATATTTCACAAGCCATTATGCTATTCCCATTTCATGTATCGCACATTTCCTTGCTCTAGCACAGATTAATTTTGAGTGCAGCCATTAATCTATTTGCTATATGACTTTTTTGGTTATGCACCAGTTCAGATTACATTGCTGTTCAGTCAGTTTTTCTATATCTACTATGTAGTATATAGCACAGTCACGTAATATATTGCACAGCCATGTAATATATTGCACAGCCACGTAGTATATAGCACAGAGACGTAGTATATAGCACAGCCTATGCAGTATATAACACAGGACATGTAGTATAGAGCACAGCAATGTAGTATATTGCCCAGCCATGTAGTATATAGCACAGGCCACATAGTATACTGTTATGACCTGGTGGTTAGGAGCACCCGGAACGACCTGTGTTGTGAGTTCTGTTTTTGGGCTCCCTCTGGTGGTTACTGATGGTACTGGGTGACTTGTCTTTCCTGGGTTTCTGGGTTCCACCTGTTCCATCAGCATATGGGAGTTTCCTATTTAACCTGGCTTTGCTGGCATTTCCTCGCCGGTTATCAATGTATCCAGTGTGTCTTGTTACCTCTGCTCCCTGCTCCTAGAACCTTCTGGACAAGCTAAGTTTGGATTTTCCTGTTTTGTGTTTTGCTTAATTTGGTTTTTAGTCCAGCCTGCAGATATGTGATTCTCTGCTGCTGGTTGCTCTAGTGGGCTGAAATTGCTTTTCATGTACCATGAGTTGGCACATGAGTTCAAGTAATTTCAGGATGGTTTTTTGAAGGGTTTTTCGCTGACCGCGCAGTTCACTTTTGTATCCTCTGCTATCTAGCTTTAGCGGGCCTCATTTTGCTGAAACTGTTTTCATACTACGTATGTGCTTTCCTCTCATTTCACCGTCATTATATGTGGGGGGCTGCTATTTGCTGTGGGGTATTTCTCTGGAGGCAAGAGAGGTCTGTGTTTCTTCTGATAGGGGAAGTTAGATCTTCGGCTGGAGCGAGACGTCTAGGATCATCGTAGGCACGTTCCCCGGCTACTTTTATTTGTGTGTTAGGTTCAGGGTCGCGGTCAGCTCAGGTTCCATCGCCCTAGAGCTTGTTTGTATCTGTGCTTGTCCTTTTTGTGATCCCCTGCCATTGGGATCATGACAGTATAACCGGCCACAAAGTGTTAATTGTATTGGCTGAAGTAGGAGGATAAGTAGTCTGAGGAAGTTTTTTTTTTTTTTTTTTCCCCTCAGAGTTTGCTGCCTAGCCTTATTGCAGCCTGGCTACTTCCTCCTCCTCTTAATCTTTGAATGGCTCTGATCTCAGCTGTTTATCATGGACGTCCAGAGTTTGGCTTCCAGCCTGAATAATCTTGCCACTAAGGTTCAAAATATACAGGATTTTGTTGTACATGCTCCTATGTCTGAACCTAGAATTCCTGTCCCAGAGTTTTTTTCTGGAGATAGATCTCGTTTTCTGAATTTTAGGAACAATTGCAAGTTGTTTCTTTCTTTGAAATCTCGCTCCTCTGGAGACCCTGCTCAGCAAGTCAAGATAATTATATCTTTCCTGCGGGGTGACCCTCAGGATTGGGCATTTGCATTGGCACCAGGGGACCCTGCGTTGCTTAATGCAGATGCGTTTTTTCTGGCATTGGGTTTGCTCTATGAGGAACCTAACCAAGAGATTCAGGCTGAAAAAGCTTTGTTGGCCCTCTCTCAGGGGCAAGATGAAGCAGAAATTTGTCAAAAATTTCGGAGGTGGTCGGTACTTACTCAGTGGAATGAGTGCGCTCTGGCTGCAAAGTTTAGAGATGGCCTTTCTGAGGCCATTAAAGATGTTATGGTGGGGTTCCCTGCGCCTGCTGGTCTGAATGAGTCTATGACTATGGCTGTTCAGATTGATCGGCGTTTACGGGAGCGCAAACCTGTGCATCATTTGGCGGTGTCGTCTGAACCGTCACCTGAGATAATGCAATGTGATAGAATTCAGTCCAGAAGTGAACGGCAAAAGTATAGGCGGAAAAAAGGGTTGTGCTTTTATTGTGGTGATTCAGCTCATGTTATATCAGCATGCTCTAAACGCACAAAAAAGGTTGATAAGTCTGTTGCCATTAGTACTTTACAGTCTAACTTCATTCTGTCTGTGACTCTGATTTGTTCATTATCATCCATTTCCGTTGATGCCTATGTGGATTCAGGCGCTGCCCTGAGTCTTATGGATTGGTCATTTGCCAATCGCTGTGGGTTTAGTCTGGAGCCTCTGGAAGTCCCTATTCCTTTGAAGGGAATTGACTCTACACCTTTGGCTATGAATAAACCTCAGTACTGGACACAAGTGACCATGCGTATGACTCCCGTTCATCAGGAGGTGATTCGCTTCCTGGTACTGTATAATTTGCATGATGTTCTAGTACTTGGTCTGCCATGGTTACAAACTCATAATCCAGTCCTTGACTGGAAATCAGTGTCTGTGTTAAGCTGGGGTTGTCAGGGGGTTCATGATGATGCACCTCCGATTTCTATCGCTTCATCTACTCCTTCTGAGATTCCTGTGTTTTTGTCTGACTATCGGGATGTTTTTGAGGAGCCTAAGCTCAGTTCGCTTCCTCCTCACAGGGATTGCGATTGTGCTATAAATTTAATTCCGGGCAGTAAATTTCCTAAAGGTCGTTTGTTCAATCTGTCAGTGCCAGAGCATACTGCTATGCGGGATTATGTTAAGGAGTCCTTGGAAAAGGGACATATCCGTCCATCTTTGTCCCCTTTGGGAGCAGGTTTTTTTTTCGTGGCCAAGAAAGATGGTTCCTTGAGGCCTTGTATAGATTATCGTCTTTTGAATAAGATTACCGTAAAATATCAGTATCCTTTGCCATTGTTGACTGATTTGTTTGCTCGCATTAAGGGGGCTAAATGGTTCACTAAGATTGATCTTCGGGGTGCGTATAATCTTATACGAATAAAGCAAGGTGATGAGTGGAAAACCGCATTTAATACGCCTGAGGGCCATTTTGAGTATTTGGTAATGCCTTTTGGACTTTCTAATGCTCCTTCAGTCTTCCAGTCCTTTATGCACGATATTTTCCGTGAATATCTGGATAAATTTATGATTGTGTATTTGGATGATATTTTGGTTTTTTCTGATGACTGGGAGTCTCATGTTCAGCAGGTCAGGAAGGTGTTTCAGGTCCTGCGGGCCAATTCCTTGTTTGTAAAAGGCTCAAAGTGTCTCTTTGGAGTTCAGAAGATTTCTTTCTTGGGGTATATTTTTTCCCCTTCTACTATTGAGATGGATCCCGTCAAGGTTCAGGCTATTTGTGACTGGACGCAGCCTACATCTCTTAAGAGCCTACAGAAGTTCTTGGGCTTTGCTAATTTCTATCGTCGTTTTATAACTAATTTTTCTAGTGTTGTTAAGCCTTTGACGGATTTGACTAAGAAGGGTGCTGATGTTGCTAATTGGTCTCCTGCGGCTGTGGAGGCCTTTCAGGAACTTAAGCGCCGGTTTTCTTCTGCTCCTGTGTTGCGTCAGCCAGATGTTTCGCTCCCTTTTCAGGTTGAGGTTGATGCTTCCGAGATTGGAGCGGGGGCGGTTTTGTCACAGAGAAGCTCCGATGGCTCAGTGATGAAGCCATGCGCGTTTTTTTCTAGAAAGTTTTCGCCGGCTGAGCGGAATTATGATGTTGGTAATCGGGAACTTTTGGCCATGAAGTGGGCATTTGAGGAGTGGCGTCATTGGCTAGAGGGTGCTAGACATCGTGTGGTGGTCTTGACTGATCACAAAAATTTGATTTACCTTGAGTCTGCCAGGCGTCTGAATCCTAGACAGGCTCGTTGGTCACTGTTTTTCTCTCGTTTCAATTTTGTGGTTTCATACCTGCCAGGTTCAAAGAATGTGAAGGCGGATGCTCTTTCTAGGAGTTTTGTGCCTGACTCCCTTGGAAATTCTGAGCCCTCTGGTATCCTTAGGGATGGGGTGATTTTGTCTGCTGTCTCCCCAGACTTGCGACGTGCTTTGCAGGAGTTTCAGGTGGCTAAACCTGATCGTTGTCCGCCTGAGAGACTGTTTGTTCCGGATAATTGGACCAGTAGAGTCATCTCCGAGGTCCATTCTTCTGCGTTGGCAGGTCATCCTGGAATATTTGGTACTAGAGACTTGGTGGCCAGGTCTTTTTGGTGGCCTTCCTTGTCGAGGGATGTGCGTTCTTTTGTGCAGTCTTGTGAGGTTTGTGCTCGGGCTAAGCCTTGCTGTTCTCGGGCCAGTGGATTGTTGTCACCTTTGCCTATCCCGAAGAGGCCTTGGACGCACATTTCCATGGACTTTATTTCGGATCTCCCTGTCTCTCAAAAAATGTCCGTCATCTGGGTTGTGTGTGATCGCTTTTCTAAAATGGTTCATCTGGTACCCTTGCCTAAGTTGCCTTCCTCCTCTGAGTTGGTCCCTCTGTTTTTTCAGAATGTGGTTCGTTTGCATGGGATTCCTGAGAACATCGTTTCTGACAGGGGATCCCAGTTTGTGTCTAGATTTTGGCTGACTTTCTGTGCTAAGATGGGCATTGATTTGTCCTTTTCGTCTGCATTCCATCCTCAGACGAATGGCCAGACTGAACGAACTAATCAGACCTTGGAAACTTATTTAAGGTGTTTTGTTTCTGCTGATCAGGATGACTGGGTTACCTTTTTGCCGCTGGCCGAGTTTGCGCTTAATAATCGGGCTAGTTCTGCTACCTTGGTTTCTCCTTTCTTTTGTAATTCGGGGTTTCATCCTCGTTTTTCCTCTGGTCAGGTGGAACCTTCTGATTGTCCTGGAGTGGACATGGTGGTGGATAGGTTGCATCGGATTTGGAGTCATGTGGTGGACAATTTGAAGTTGTCCCAGGAGAAGGCTCAGCAGTTTGCTAATCGCCGTCACCGCGTGGGTCCTCGACTTCTTGTTGGTGACTTGGTGTGGTTGTCTTCTCGTTTTGTTCCTATGAAGGTCTCTTCTCCTAAGTTCAAGCCTCGGTTCATCGGTCCCTGTAGGATCTTGGAAATTCTTAACCCTGTGTCGTTTCGTTTGGATCTCCCGGCATCGTTTGCTATTCATAATGTGTTTCATCGGTCGTTGTTGCGGAAGTATGAGGTACCTGTTGTTCCTTCTCTTGAGCCTCCTGCTCCAGTGCTGGTGGAGGGAGAATTGGAGTATGTTGTGGAGAAGATCTTGGATTCTCGTGTTTCCAGACGGAAACTCCAGTATTTGGTCAAGTGGAAGGGTTATGGTCAGGAGGATAATTCTTGGGTGGTTGCCTCGGATGTTCATGCTGATGATTTGGTTCGCGCTTTTCATAGGGCTCATCCTGGTCGCCCTGGTGGTTCTCGTGAGGGTTCGGTGACCCCTCCTCAAGGGGGGGGTACTGTTGTGAGTTCTGTTTTTGGGCTCCCTCTGGTGGTTACTGATGGTACTGGGTGACTTGCAAAAAAAAGGGAAGAAGCCAGCACTGCTTATGGTCAGAACGCAATAACTGAAGTGCAATTGCACATAAATTCTAACTGTATTTCAAATATGAGACATTTAGCAAACAATTGATCAATTCTTTGAGCTACCCCGCCACTTCACGGCAATCTCATAATGGGGCAGTCCTAATCTTCGTATTTTATTTACGTTGTGCCATTATGGCTTCCTGAATGTATAAAAAAAAAAAAAAAAAAAAGGACCACATTAAATGCGAACTGTACCTGGAGCATTTTCAGAATCACTCCCTTGGTGCCAGGAAAGGCAAGCGCAGGTAAAGGCCGATCAGGTCCAGTGCGGACATTTCAGATCTGGCTTCCACACTGCCAAACCCGCACCAAAGATGAAGGGTGAGACAGGCTGAGACACAGGTGCACAATTAACTTGAGCCTGAGGCGGGGCAGGGCTGCTGTGTGTGTGCACAGCAGCCTATCAATCACAGTGAACACAGAAAGAATGGCGCACATAACCCAGCGTGCACGGCAACAGTGGTGGTCAGCCACATACCAATGCAAAGCAAAAAAAAGGGAAGAAGCCAGCACTGCTTATGGTCAGAACGCAATAACTGAAGTGCAATTGCACATAAATTCTAACTGTATTTCAAATATGAGACATTTAGCAAACAATTGATCAATTCTTTGAGCTACCCCGCCACTTCACGGCAATCTCATAATGGGGCAGTCCTAATCTTCGTATTTTATTTACGTTGTGCCATTATGGCTTCCTGAATGTATAAAAAAAAAAAAAGGACCACATTAAATGCGAACTGTACCTGGAGCATTTTCAGAATCACTCCCTTGGTGCCAGGAAAGGCAAGCGCAGGTAAAGGCCGATCAGGTCCAGTGCGGACATTTCAGATCTGGCTTCCACACTGCCAAACCCGCACCAAAGATGAAGGGTGAGACAGGCTGAGACACAGGTGCACAATTAACTTGAGCCTGAGGCGGGGCAGGGCTGCTGTGTGTGTGCACAGCAGCCTATCAATCACAGTGAACACAGAAAGAATGGCGCACATAACCCAGCGTGCACGGCAACAGTGGTGGTCAGCCACATACCAATGCAAAGCAAAAAAAAGGGAAGAAGCCAGCACTGCTTATGGTCAGAACGCAATAACTGAAGTGCAATTGCACATAAATTCTAACTGTATTTCAAATATGAGACATTTAGCAAACAATTGATCAATTCTTTGAGCTACCCCGCCACTTCACGGCAATCTCATAATGGGGCAGTCCTAATCTTCGTATTTTATTTACGTTGTGCCATTATGGCTTCCTGAATGTATAAAAAAAAAAAAAAAAAAAAAAAAAAAAAGGACCACATTAAATGCGAACTGTACCTGGAGCATTTTCAGAATCACTCCCTTGGTGCCAGGAAAGGCAAGCGCAGGTAAAGGCCGATCAGGTCCAGTGCGGACATTTCAGATCTGGCTTCCACACTGCCAAACCCGCACCAAAGATGAAGGGTGAGACAGGCTGAGACACAGGTGCACAATTAACTTGAGCCTGAGGCGGGGCAGGGCTGCTGTGTGTGTGCACAGCAGCCTATCAATCACAGTGAACACAGAAAGAATGGCGCACATAACCCAGCGTGCACGGCAACAGTGGTGGTCAGCCACATACCAATGCAAAGCAAAAAAAAGGGAAGAAGCCAGCACTGCTTATGGTCAGAACGCAATAACTGAAGTGCAATTGCACATAAATTCTAACTGTATTTCAAATATGAGACATTTAGCAAACAATTGATCAATTCTTTGAGCTACCCCGCCACTTCACGGCAATCTCATAATGGGGCAGTCCTAATCTTCGTATTTTATTTACGTTGTGCCATTATGGCTTCCTGAATGTATAAAAAAAAAAAAAAAAAAAAGGACCACATTAAATGCGAACTGTACCTGGAGCATTTTCAGAATCACTCCCTTGGTGCCAGGAAAGGCAAGCGCAGGTAAAGGCCCAAGTTAATTGTGCACCTGTGTCTCAGCCTGTCTCACCCTTCATCTTTGGTGCTGGTTTGGCAGTGTGGAAGCCAGATCTGAAATGTCCGCACTGGACCTGATCGGCCTTTACCTGCGCTTGCCTTTCCTGGCACCAAGGGAGTGATTCTGAAAATGCTCCAGGTACAGTTCGCATTTAATGTGGTCCTTTTTTTTTTATACATTCAGGAAGTGCAATTGCACTTCAGTTATTGCGTTCTGACCATAAGCAGTGCTGGCTTCTTCCCTTTTTTTTTTGCTTTGCATTGGTATGTGGCTGACCACCACTGTTGCCGCGCACGCTGGGTTATGTGCGCCATTCTTTCTGTGTTCACTGTGATTGATAGGCTGCTGTGCACACACACAGCAGCCCTGCCCCGCCTCAGGCTCAAGTTAATTGTGCACCTGTGTCTCAGCCTGTCTCACCCTTCATCTTTGGTGCTGGTTTGGCAGTGTGGAAACCAGATCTGAAATGTCCGCACTGGACCTGATCGGCCTTTACCTGCGCTTGCCTTTCCTGGCACCAAGGGAGTGATTCTGAAAATGCTCCAGGTACAGTTCGCATTTAATGTGGTCCTTTTTTTTTTATACATTCAGGAAGCCATAATGGCACAACGTAAATAAAATATGAAGATTAGGACTGCCCCATTATGAGATTGCCGTGAAGTGGCGGGGTAGCTCAAAGAATTGATCAATTGTTTGCTAAATGTCTCATATTTGAAATACAGTTAGAATTTATGTGCAATTGCACTTCAGTTATTGCGTTCTGACCATAAGCAGTGCTGGCTTCTTCCCTTTTTTTTTTGCTTTGCACTGGGTGACTTGCCTTTCCTGGGTTTCTGGGTTCCACCTGTTCCATCAGCATATGGGAGTTTCCTATTTAACCTGGCTTTGCTGGCATTTCCTCGCCGGTTATCAATGTATCCAGTGTGTCTTGTTACCTCTGCTCCCTGCTCCTAGAACCTTCTGGACAAGCTAAGTTTGGATTTTCCTGTTTTGTGTTTTGCTTAATTTGGTTTTTAGTCCAGCCTGCAGATATGTGATTCTCTGCTGCTGGTTGCTCTAGTGGGCTGAAATTGCTTTTCATGTACCATGAGTTGGCACATGAGTTCAAGTAATTTCAGGATGGTTTTTTGAAGGGTTTTTCGCTGACCGCGCAGTTCACTTTTGTATCCTCTGCTATCTAGCTTTAGCGGGCCTCATTTTGCTGAAACTGTTTTCATACTACGTATGTGCTTTCCTCTCATTTCACCGTCATTATATGTGGGGGGCTGCTATTTGCTGTGGGGTATTTCTCTGGAGGCAAGAGAGGTCTGTGTTTCTTCTGATAGGGGAAGTTAGATCTTCGGCTGGAGCAAGACGTCTAGGATCATCGTAGGCACGTTCCCCGGCTACTTTTATTTGTGTGTTAGGTTCAGGGTCGCGGTCAGCTCAGGTTCCATCGCCCTAGAGCTTGTTTGTATCTGTGCTTGTCCTTTTTGTGATCCCCTGCCATTGGGATCATGACAGACCTGATGGTTAAACTCACACAGGACAAGCTCTGGGAAGTGGGAGCTCTGCCGACCGCAACCCCTAATCCTATCACACAACTAGAAATAGCCGTGGAGCGTACCTAACACGACCTAGACGCCTCTTCACAGCCTAAGAGCTAACTAGCCCTAAAGATAGAAAATAAAGCCTACCTTGCCTCAGAGAAATTCCCCAAAGGAAAAGGCAGCCCCCCACATATATTGACTGTGAGATAAGATGAAAGTCACAAACAGAGAAATGAAACAGGTTTTAGCAAAGGGAGGCCAGACTTACTAAACAGACTGAGGATAGGAAAGGTATCTTTGCGGTCAGCACAAAACCCTACAAAAAGACCACGCAGAGTGTGCAAAAAGACCTCCGCACCGACTCACGGTGCGGAGGTGCCACTCTGCATCCCAGAGCTTCCAGCTAGCAGGGCAAGATAATGATAGCCAGCTGGACAAGGAAACAATGAACAAATAAATAACTAGCAGGGACTTAGCTTCTGCTGGAGTAGACAGGTCACCAGAAAGATCCAAGAGCAACTGAACCAGTACAAGAACGTTGACAGCTGGCATGGAGTAACGATCTGAGTGGAGTTAAATAGAACAGCCAGCCAAAGAACAAACTACGTCACCTGTGGAAGGAACCTCAGAAGCAGCAGCTCCACTCACAGCCACCAGAGGGAGTCCATGGACAGAACTCGCCGAAGTACCATTCATGACCACAGGAGGGAGTTCGATAACAGAATTCACAACAGTATACAGCACAGCCCACATAGTATATAGCACAGAGATGTAGTATATAGCACAGCCCATGTAGCATATAGCACAGCCCACATAGTATACAGCACAGAGTTGTAGTATATAGCACAGCCCACGCAGTATGTAACACAGCCCACATAGTATATAGCAATGTGGGCACCATATCCCTGTTAAAAAAAAGAATTAAAATAAAAAATAGTTATATACTCACCTTCCGTCGGCCTCCTGATCCAGGCGAGGCGTTTACCGATGCTCCTCGCGATGCTCCGGTCCCAAGAGTGCATTGCGGTCTCGCGAGATGATGAGGTAGCGGTCTCGCGAGACCGCTACCTCATCATCTCGCGAGACCGCAATGAATGGACCGGTCACCGGAGCGTCGCGAGGAGCGGGAAAGTCCTGATCTGGATCCGAGGAGCCGACGGATGGTGAGTATATAACGATTTTAAATTATTTTTAACATTAGATCTTTTTACTATTGATGCGGCATAACGCGGTCCGTTAATGCTGCCTTAACCCTGTGTGAGCGCTGACTGGAGGGGAGTATGGAGCGGGCACTGACTGCGGGGAGTATCGAGCGGCCATTTTGCCGCCAGACTGTGCCCGTCGCTGATTGGTCGTGACCGTTTTGCCGCAACCAATCAGCGACTTGGGATTTCCATGACAGAAAGAAAGAAGGACAGACAGAAAGACGGAAGTGACTCTTCGACAACTATATAGTAGATACTGTGGTGAAATTGATGCCACTTTGGTATTGTCTGCCAATAATTTTTGGAAATGTGAACAGTACACTCCTGGTTGGGTGTCCATCTGTTGGATTGGGTGTAGAGAAAGACCTGTCGGTCCTTATTATACTATTTCTACTGTGGGGAATCTGATGCCACTTTTGTGGTGTAAGGCCCACTTTTGTTTAAATGTGAACACTCCTGGTTAAGTGTCCATTTGCTGGGTTGGGTGTAATGGAAGACCTGTCAGTCCCTATTATACTATTTCTACTCTTGTGAAATTGATGCCACTACTGTGAAGTAAGACTCATATTTGTTTAAATGTGAACACTCCTGGTTGAGTGTCCATCTTTTGGATTGAGTGTAGTGGGAGACCTGTTGGTTCCTATTATGCTTTTTCTACTCCCGTGAAATTGATGCCACTTTTGCTGTGTAAGGCCCACATTTGTTTAAATGTGAACACTCCTGGTTTGGTGTCCATCTGCTGGATTGGGTATAGTGATAGACCTGACTGTCCCTATTACACTATTTCTGCTGTGGTGAAATTGATGCCACTTTTATGGTGTAAGGCCTACATTTGTTTAAATGTGAACACTCCTGGTTGGGTGTCCATCTGCTGGATTGGGTGTAGTGAAAGACTTGTCATTCCCTATTGTACTATTTCTGTTGTGGTGAAATTAATGCCACTTTTCTGGTGTCTGCCAGTAATTTTTGAAAATGTGAACACTTCTGATTGGGTGTCCATCTGCTGGATTTGTCATAGTGGAAGACCTGTAGGTCCCTATTATACTATCTATGCTGTGGTGAAACTGATGCCGCTTTGGTATTGTCTGCCAATAATTTTTGGAAATGTGAACACTCCTGGTTGGGTGTCCATCTGTTGGATTGGGTGTAGTGAAAGACCTGTCGGTCCCTATTATACTATTTCTACTGTGGTGAAACTGATGCCACTTCTGTGGTGTAAGGCCCACTTTTGTTTAAATGTGAACACTCCTGCTTGAGTGTCCATCTTTTGGATTGAGTGTAGTGGAAGACCCGTTGGTCCCTATTATGCTATTTCTACTCCCATGATATTGATGCCACTTTTGTGGTGTAAGGCCCACATTTGATTAAATGTGAACACTTCTGATTGGGTGTCCATCTGCTGGATTTGGCGTAGTGGAAGACCTGTAGGTCCCTATTATATTATTTCTACTCTTGTGAAATTGATGGCACTTCTATGGTGTAAGGTCCTCATTTGTTTAAATGTGAACACGCCTGGTTGGGTGTCCATCTGCTGGATTGGGTGTAGTGGAAGACCTGTCAGTCCCTATTATACTATCTATGCTGTGGTGAAACTGATGCCGCTTTGGTAGTGTCTGTCACTAATTTTTGGAAATGTGTAGACTCCTAGTTAGGTCTTCTTCATGCATGTTGCCTGTAGCAGTATGCCTCTGAGACCGTCAGGCCTCCACTTCCTTGGACTCAACTACCCGTGTTTCTATCCTTAAATATTTCTGACAATGATAGTCTACAAAACCTTATATTTGTGCTACCTGAGTGTGGCTCAGCATGAAAGCAGGTAGAGGTGTTGCATGTGGCATCAGGGCTCCCAGCAAAGGAGGCCTACAGTACACTGAACCCTCACCCACCTGGTCTTACTGTGACTTTCATTTCAAAGCTGTAAATGTTGTCCCAGACCCTGATACCTCATGCCTGGCTGATTGCTGCAGTGCCATGCTAAATTTGTACTGTGGGTGAATTGAGATCTCTTTCCTGGTGTCTGCCCCTAATTTGTTGTGTTTTGGCAGCATTTTGGGCCATTATAAGGTGTTGTGTATGCGTTTGTTTTTGCCTCTCATTGACTGTAATGTCGTTTGGTTATGTTTGGCGAATATTTGAGGAATTAATAGGCGAATATTGCAAATTCGGCGATCGTAATCCAAACCGAACATTGAAATACTCATCTCTACTTGTAAATAAAATATAAAAATTGAAATGAAAAAAGCTCTTGAAGAGGTGAAAACATACAAAGAAACAGGCAGATACTAAGTGGTAATTTAAGCATCTAATAAATCATTAACTATTTCACTCATTAATTTCTTGCTTTTCAACTATATTTTTACGTAAAAGGATTCAAGGAAGTGTAAGGCGGAGTACAAGAAAAATGTGCATGGAGTAATGTGTTTATAAAGTACATAGGTGGAGTTTCCTCTTACAGTTATATAAGGAAACACCACAGATTACCTAAAAAGAAATTGTTATTTGTTCTGTTTACAAAACTTATGCAACCATTGTATAGCAACAGACCTTGCAGCCACTGGGTGGCGCTGCTGGATCTTTGTGTTCTGTGTAGAACTGTTGTGTTATTCACTATATAGGAGAAGGCCTGGGGTGTATTAATACTTTCAACTTCCCTGTTCCAGTAGAAGAAAGGGTATATGCATTACTAGTCCTCTGCTCTGCTGTGTGATTATCTTTGTCTTCATTTATTTTAGTCTATTCTTTCCTTTTGAATTCTAGAAATATTTAGAAGGTGACAATTTTTACACAATATCAGCTTTAGCATACTTTTTTGACAACTTTCTACATGTACTACATCTCTGGCAGACACAGGCAGAAAATGGCGCCTGTGCAAGAACAATGTATGGGCCCCTTGCAGCCCAAGAGCTCTTAAAAATGCAAAATTGCACCTGCTTTGAAGGTAGAAATGGGCCCCCTTACCTCGTGGGCCCTTGTTTGACCGTACAGGTTGCGCCAATGATATGTCCTCCCCTGTACTACATCACACATCTTAATCGGACTCTGTCAATACAGGATGACTTTTCATACCCAGTACAGGCGCTTGGTGCATCATGGCGTAGCCAATCATTTAAGTGCACCAACCCACCTGCTTGTTTTCCCTCTATCTCTGCCCTCCTTTTCTTTGATTGACTACTCTGGCTTTTTGGAGCCAGACAAGGGCAGAGATAGATGGAGAAAGAGTAGATGGGAAGGTGTGCTTAAATGTTTGGCCACGCCGCAATTCATCAAGCGCTTGTACTTGCTCTAAGCAGTCATTGTGTTCTGACAGTCCCTTTATGTAGCGTGGATTTATGGTGATAGTATTTCCGTAATATTCATGGTGGCCCACCAAAAAACACTGACGAAACGTGTGAAACATACGTTGGGTATTTAGTGCGCGAGCCTCAGTGTGAGTTTATTATTTTATACACTATATGCACTTTACGCGATTCAGTCTACAGGGACTAATTTTTTTTCTGGAACTCCAATCTGAATCAGTTGGTTACTATGTATACTTGTTATTACATTTTTCATTAGCCATCTGATTAACATGCACAGTGCTCAGCATAAATGTGTACACCCCATCAGATTTGTCAGAAAACCTTTAGTTTCCTTTTGGAATCATTTTCTATGGGATCCCATATGTCAAAATGCTCCCACAAGTGTGGGTTATTGATTTCAAGCAAGATTCGTTAGTTTGCACACACAAAAAAGGAATTTTCCTAGCAAATTCATTCAAGGCCATATTGCAAAAAATTAGTTCACCATAATAAAAGTCTAAGGAGCAAAGCTAAAGTTTAGATGACAAAATTCTAATTTATAATAACTTAACCACATGTAAGTCTAATTATTCATTAAACAAGTGTCCAGCAGACAGTTGATTATAAAAGAGCGCTACTTAACAAGGAAAACCCCTTTCCATTTCATGCTATCAGTAATGGCACCACATGGAATAGAACTGTTACAAGACCTGAGAAAGAAAATTGTTAGTTTACACAAGAAAGGTAAAGGCTACAAGAAGATCAGCAAAGCTTTTCTTATCAGTCAGAATACTATGCAAAAGTGAAACAAAGATTTTAACAAAGATGGAAGTACAACCATCTCACAGAGATGTCCTGGCCATCCGTGGAACACCTAAACAGGAGCATCTTCTGGTGAGAAGGGTTGAAGAAAATTGACATACAAGGTCACTGCAATTACCTAAATAAGTAAAAAGACAAACCAGGGTGAGTGTTTGTCATGACACAATGCGGTGTACACTGCAGATGAATTACATGCATATGTGTCGTCCAGGAAGGTAGACACTCATAAAGCCCATGTGCAAAATGTCTACCTACATTTTGACAGGGTCCACTATGCTTTTTATTTATTTACTACAGGGTATTTTATCATTCTGTTTCTGTCTTTGTTTTTTTTGTTCAGTGGCCAGTGTGAACTTGCACTTGCATGCTATGTGCACACCAGTCTGTATCCCAGTTCAGACCTTCAGGGTTTTTTTTTACCCTTTGATGTACAGATGGTTTCTCGCCTGAACCTGTGATATCCCTCCCTGATAAATTTTCGTGAGAGAAAGACCAGTTTAGGGTATTTAGGGAGAGTTGTAGGTTATTTTTTACACTGTGCCCCCAGTCCATATGACGAGGGGGTCCTCAGACCTGGGCATATTTTTTGTTTTGTCCCCAAAAACCCCAGAACGCTTTTCTATTGATGGCTTTTTTGACAGTTTAGGTCTGATATATGATGAACCCGACAGAATCAAGGTCGCTGAGACTAAGATCATGAACCTGGTACAGGGGGGTCACACAACAGAGGACTACTGTACTGAGTTCTGGCAGTGGTCCATCAAAGTTCTATCGAACGATGCTCCTCTCAGGTGCCAGTTCCAAAAAGGCCTTTCCGAAACTCTCAAGGATGCTCTGGTCCTTCATGATGCCCCTTGATCTCTGATGGAGGCCATGACTCAGGCAATACGAATGGATTGCAGAATCCGTGAGAGACGTGGTCTACAACAGGCTGCTCTTTATACTTCCCAAGAGCAGATCCATTTACCCGAGGTTAGAGTTGCCAGTCTTCGTGTTGAGGAGAGAAGACATAGACAAGATCTCAGACTGTCTATACTGTGGTCTCTTTGGACATTTTCTTAAGACTTACCCAACTCGTCCTCAAGCTATCAAACGATCGGGAGAACATCTGAGTCTTGTTGATGGCCGAGGAGGTCACCCAGACTCCCGGGTACCTTTTTTCCTCTGATAAAGTACTGATAAATACTATGATTTGAGAATCAGGTGTTATCAACATTGGCGTTCGTTGACTGTGGGTTTGCTGCTAACTTTATTGATTCGGAACTGGTTCTGAAGTTAAGGGTTAGGGACAGTTAGTTTAGAAAGGCCAATTTAAATTGTCATCCTTGATAAGACACCATTTGCTCACAATGTGGTCAAGAAAGCAACGGTGGATTTCACTCTCCAAGTGGGAGAACTCACTCTGAATCCATTTCCTGTTTTGTGTTGGATAATTTACCTGCTGGATTGGTTCTGATCTTTCCATGGTTGCAGAATCACAATCCTGTTATTGATTGGTGTCCGAAGGAGATTGCGAAATGGAGCCCCAATTGTTACAAGAAATGTCTAGAAAACATACAAATATGCTCCACTAGTCTGAAGGGTCTTCTGGGGTACCTGAAGGACTTCAGAGATGTGCTCTTGGAAAAAGAGGTGGGGTTGTTATCTCCCCATTGTCCCTAAGATTGTGCTATTGATCTTATTGCTAGCATCAAATTGCCTAAAGCTTGCCTTTACAATTTGTTGGGACCTGAACAAACCGTCGTGAAAGAATATGTTAACAAAAGTTTACAGAAGGGTCATAGCCATCCATGCTCCGTATTGCTGCTGGATTTTTCTTTGATAAAAAGAAAGATGGGGGTTTGTCCTTGCCTTGATTTCCTAGAACTAAAAAAAATCACGGTTAAAAAAACTTACCACTTCCACTCATCCCCAACCTATATAATCAGCTTCTGGGGGCCAGGGTGTTTTCTAAACTTGATCTTAGAGGGGCTTACAATTTGATACGCATCCAGAAGGGTGATTAGTAGTGATGGGCAAACCCCCCAATGTTCGGGATCGGCAGGTTCGCCCGAGTTTTTTGTAAAGTTCGAGTTCGGGACCGGAGATAACACGAACTTGCATCCAAACCTCAAACTCGGATTTTACATATATGGGATGGGGAGGGGACGCTGTAAAAAAAATGCTGAAAATTAATGGGGGAGGGAGGAAGCATGGCCACTCCTGATCAGATCACAGCAGACAGAGTCACTAGCCATCCCTCCAGTGTCTCCTCCAGTTTCTCTACATAACCACGACTTCAGGTGCAGGAATTTTTGGATATGTGCACATGTTGGGGATTTGTTGCGTTTCCGCAGCGTTTTTTCCGCGTGGAAATGCTCCAAAAGCGCAAGTGATTACTTAAGCAAAGTTAATGACATTCCTAAATTTTTGTGCACATGCTGTGGAAATTTCCGACCTTATTTGCAGTGTTTTATTTTCCACAGCGTGTCATTTCTTTTTGCAGATCTGCAGCGGTTCTGCACCCATTGACGTCCATTGAGTCAGTCAAATCCGCAACAAAACCGCAGGTGTAAAAAGGTTTGCGGATTTTCTGCAGCTCTACCCTCACCTACTGTATCTCACCCATCTATTGTAGATTGTGAGCCCTCGCGGGCAGGGTCCTCTATCCTACTGTACAAGTCGTGACTTGCATTGATTAAGATTATTGTACTTGTTTTTTATTTTGTATACCCCTTCTCACATGTAAAGCGCTATGGAATAAATGGCTCTATAATATTAAATAATAATAATAATAAACATTAGAATTATACTTACCTGTCCAGCGATGTGTCCTCCCATCCCGCTGTCTCCTGGCCGCATCTGCTTCTGGGGCCGCTCATTAACTGCCGGCAGTATTCACTGCACTCGGCAGTCTTTGTTTTTTTTCCGGCAGTGTTCTTGCAGTAACGTCACTGCATGAACACTGCCGGAAAAAGCCAAAGACTGCCGAGTGCAGTGAATACCAGCAGAAGGTAATGAGCGGCCCCAGAAGCAGATGCGGCCAGGAGACAGCGGGATGGGAGGACTCTTCGCTGAACAGGTAAGTATAATTCTAATGTTTATTATTATTATTATTTAATATTATAGCGCCATTTATTCCATAGCGCTTTACAAGTGAGAAGGGGTATACAAAATAAAAAACAAGTACAATAATCTTAATCAATGCAAGTCACAACTTGTACAGTAGGATAGATAATTCTAATGTTTATTATTAATTTTCTGCTTTTTTTACAGCCTGAACTGGACCTGAACGGTAACACGGGTTACAGAAATTATGATATTGGGCATAGGGAGTCACTTGCTGTTGAATTAACCTTTGAGGAATGGAAGCATTTTTTGGAGGGGATGGTTCATCCAGTTACGGTGGTCACTGATCACAACAATTTAGTTTACATTGAATCAGCTAAAAGGTTAACTCTAGATAGGCCAGATGGTCCTTGTCTTTGTCTCAGTTTAATTTTTCTATTACATTCAGGCCATGGTCTAAGGCTGGATTCACACTTGCGTTTGGCTGGTCTGCGTATGGCTGCGTACACTCCGCCTACTTCTGCATGCATCCTGCGTACCTATCTTTAACATTGGGTGCGCAGGGACATGCGTTGTATGCGGATGTGTCCGCATGCGGCGTTTTGACGTGCCCACCAACCGCATGGGAAAGCAACATGATAGCACTCGGACCTAAAATACAATAATGTGAACGTGAGCCTCATATCAAATAACACTAGCAGTTACTGTAAAGACTGCATGTGCCTCCTTAATAAAAAAAAACATAGCCAACTCTACCTCATACACTGACATTGCACTTACTACAACATAGGCTGGGCTTTTGCTGCGGCAACCTAACACATAATTTCTGTTGGACCAGCGAATGAGGGATGACTACAGCCAGGGGCGTAACTACAACAGGTGCAGGGGTTGCAATCGCACCTGAGCCCTGGAGCCTAGGGGGCCCTAAAAGTCCCTTTGGCCTATAGAAAAAGACTATTGCTATTAAAGATTTAAAATATTTGGGGGCCCCGTTGGAGCTTTCGCATCGGGGCCCAAGAGTTTCAAGTTACGCCACTGACTACAGCTCTCATCTGGATGCCTCTTTGATTATATCCAAATAGTTTGCATAAAAATTAAGTCTAGTGCTGACATTTATGTATGTGTATACAGTATAGACCAAAACTTTGGACACACCTTCTCATTTAAAGATTTTTCTGTATTTTCATGACTATGAAAATTGTAAATTCACAATGAAGGCATCAAAACTATGAATTAACACATGTGGAATTATATACTTAACAAAAAAGTGTGAAACAACTGAAAATATGTCTTATATTCTAGTTTCTTCAAAGTAGCCACCTTTTTCCTTGATGACTGCTTTGCACACTCTTGGCATTTTCTTGATGAGCTTCAAGAGGTAGTCACCGGAAATGGTCTTCCAACAATCTTGAAGAGTTCCCAGAGATCCTTAGCACTTGTTGGCCCTTTTGCCTTCACTCTGCGGTCCAGCTCACCCCAAACCATCTCAATTGGGTTCAGGTCTGGTGACTGTGGAGGCCAAGTCATCTGGCGTATGACCCCATCACTCTGCTTCTTGGTCAAATAGCCCTTACACAGCCTGGAGGTGTGTTTGGGGTCATTGTCCTGTTGAAAAATAAATGATGGTCCATCTAAACGCAAACCGGATGGACTAGCATGCTGCTGCAAGATGTTGTGGTAGCCATGCTGGTTCAGTATGCCTTCAATTTTGAATAAATCCCCAACAGTGTCACCAGCAAAGCACCCCCACACCATCACACCTCCTCCTCCATGCTTCACGGTGGGAACCAGGCATGTAGAGTCCATCCGTTCACCTTTTCTGCGTCGCACAAAGACACGGTGGTTGGAACCAAAGATCTCAAATTTGGACTCATCAGACCAAAGCACAGATTTCCACTAGTCTAATGTCCATTCATTGTGTTATTTAGCCCAAACAAGTCTCTTCTGCTTGTTGCCTGTCCTTAGCAATGGTTTCCTAGCAGCTATTTTACCATGAAGGCCTGCTGCACAAAGTCTCCTCTTAACAGTTGTTGTAGAGATGTGTCTGCTGCTAGAGCTCTGTGTGGCATTGACCTGGTCTCTAATCTGAGCTGCTGTTAACCTGCGATTTCTTAGGCTGGTGACTTGGATAAACCTATCCTCAGAAGCAGAGGTGACTCTTGGTCTTTCTTTCCTGGGGCGGTCCTCATGTGAGCCAGTTTCTTTGTAGCGCTTGATCGTTTTTGCAACTGCACTTGGGGACGCTTTCAAAGTTTTCCTAATTTTTCAAACTAAATGACCTTCATTTCTTAAAGTAATGATGGCCACTCGTTATTCTTTGCTTAGCTGCTTCTTTCTAGCCATAATACAAATTCTAACAGTCTATTCAGTAGGACTATCAGCTGTGTATCCACCAGACTTCTGCTCAACACAACTGATGGTCCCAACCCCATATATAAGGCAAGAAATCCCACTTATTAAACCTGACAGGTCACACCTGTGAAGTGAAAACCATTCCTGGGGACTACCTCTTGAAGCTCATCAAGAGAATGCCAAGAGTGTGCAAAGCAGTCATCAAAGCAAAAGGTGGCTACTTTGAAGAACCTAGAATATAAGACATATTTTCAGTTGCTTCACGCTTTTTTGTTAAGTATATAATTCCACATGTGTTAATTCATAGTTTTGATGCCTTCAGTGTGAATGTACAATTTTCATAGTCATGAAAATACAGAAAAATCTTTAAATGAGAAGGTGTGTCCAAACTTTTGATCTGTACTGTATATATATATATATATATATATATACTGTACAATGGGGGAAATAGTGGCCTAGCCAGTCTCCAGATCGTTATCCCATAGAAAACCTACCCTTAACCCCTTTACCCCCAAGGGTGGTTTGCACGTTATGGACCGGGCCAATTTTTACAATCCTGACCACTGTCCCTTTATGAGGTTATAACTCTGGAACGCTTCAACGGATCCCGGTGATTCTGGCATTGTTTTCTCATGACATATGGTACTTCATGATAGTGGTAAAATTTCTTTGATATTACCTGCGTTAATTTGTGAAACAAATGGAAATTTGGCGAAAATTTTGAAAATTTCGCAATTTTCCAAATTCGAATTTTTATGCAATTAAATCACAGAGATATGTCACACAAAATACTTAATAAGTAACATTTTCCACATGTCTACTTTACATCAGCACAATTTTGGAACCAACATTTTTTTTGTTAGGGAGTTATAAGGGTTAAAAGTTGACCAGCAATTTCTAATTTTTCCAACACCATTTTATTTTAGGGACTACAATTCATTTGAAGTCATTTTGAGGGGTCTATATGATAGAAAATACCCAAGTGTGACACCATTCTAAAAATTGCACCCCTCAAGGTGCTCAAAATCACATTCAGGAAGTTTATTAACCCTTCAGGTGTTTCACAGGAATTTTTGGAATGTTTAAATAAAAATTAACATTTAACTTTTTTTCACAAAAAATGTAATTCAGCTCCAATTTGTTTAATTTTACCAAGGGTAACAGGAGAAAATGGACCCCAAACATTGTTGTACAATTTGTCCTGAGTACGCCGATACCCAAAATGTGGAGGTAAACCACTGTTTGGGCGCATGACAGAGCTCGGAAGCGAAGGAGCGCCATTTGAACTTTCAATGCAAAATTGACTGGAATTGAGATAGGGCGCCATGTTGTGTTTGGAGAGCCACTGATGTGCCTAAACATTGAAACCCCCACAAGTGACACCATTTTGGAAAGTAGACCCCCTAAGGAACTTATCTAGAGGTGTTGTGAGCACTTTCACCCACCAAATGCTTCACAGAAGTTTATAATGCAGAACTGTAAAAATAAAAAATTATTTTTTTTCAAAAAAATTATTTTTCGCCCCCAATTTTTTATTTTCCCAAGGGTAAGAGAAGAAATTGGACCCTAAAAGTTGTTGTACAATTTGTCCTGAGTACGCTGATACCCCATATGTGGGGGTAAACCACTGTTTGGGCGCATGGGAGAGCTCGGAAGGGAAGGAGCGCCGTTTGGAGAGCCACTGATGTGCCTAAACATTGAAACCCCCACAAGTGACACCATTTTGGAAAGTAGACCCCCTAAGGAACTTATCTAGAGGTGTGGTGAGCACTTTCACCCACCAAGTGCTTCACAGAAGTTTATAATGCAGAACCGTAAAAATAAAAAATCATTTTTTTCACAAAAAATATTTTTCGCCCCCAATATTTTATTTTCCCAAGGGTAAGAGAAGAAATTGGACACCAAAAGTTGTTGTACAATTTGTCCTGATACCCCATATGTGGGGGTAAACCACTGTTTGGGCACATGGGAGAGCTCGGAAGGGAAGGAGCGCCGTTTGACTTTTCAATGCAAAATTGACAGGAATTAAGATGGGATGCCATGTTGCGTTTGGAGAGCCACTGATGTGCCTAAACATTGAAATCCCCCACAAGTGACACCATTTTGGAAAGTAGACCCCATAAGGAATGTATCTAGATGTGTGTTGAGCACTGTGACCCACCAAGGGCTTCACAGAAGTTTATAATGCAGAGCCGTAAAAACAAAACATTTTTCCCACAAAAATTATTTTTTAGCCCCCAGTTTTGTATTTTTCCGAGGGTAACAGGAGAAATTGGACCCCAAAAGTTCTTGTCCAATTTTTCCTGAGTGCGCTGATACCCCATATGTGGAGGGGAACCACCGTTTGGGCACATGGGAGGGCTCGGAAGGGAAGGAGCGCCATTTGGAATGCAGACTTAGGTGGAATGGTCTGCATGCATCACATTGCGTTTGCAGAGCCCCTAATGTACCTAAACAGTAGAAACCCCCCACAATTGACCCTATATTGTAAACTAGACCCCCCAAGGAACTCATCTAGATGTGTTGTGACAATTTTGAGCCCCCAAGTGTTTCACTACAGTTTATAACGCAGAGCCGTGAAAATAAAATAAAAAAATTTCGCCAAAAAATTATTTTTTAGCCCCCAGTTTTGTATTTTCCCGAGGGTAACAGGAGAAATTGGACCCCAAAAGTTGTTGTCCAATTTGTCCTGAGTGCGCTGATACCCCATATGTGGGGGGGAACCACCGTTTGGGCGCATGGGAGGGCTCGGAAGGGAAGGAGCGCCATTTGGAATGCAGACTTAGATCGAATGGCCTGCAGGCATCACATTGCGTTTGCAGAATCCCTAATGTACCTAAACAGTAGAAACCCCCCACAAGTGACCCCATATTGGAAACTAGACCCCCCAAGGAACTCATCTAGATGTGTTGTGAGAACTTTGAGCACCCAAGTGTTTCACTACAGTTTATAACGCAGAGCCGTGAAAGTAAAAAATCTTTTTTTTCCCACAAAAATTATTTTTTAGCTCCCAGTTTTGTATTTTCCCAAGGGTAACAGGAGAAATTGGACCGCAAAAGTTGTTGTCCAATTTGTCCTGAGTACGCTGATACCCCATATGTTGGGGTAAACCCCTGTTTTGGTGCACGGGAGAGCTCGGAAGGGAAGGAGCACTGTTTTACTTTTTCAACGCAGAATTCGCTGGAATTGAGATCGGACGCCATGTCGCGTTTGGAGAGCCCCTGATGTGCCTAAACAGTGGAAACCCCCCAATTATAACTGAAACCCTAATCCAAACACACCCCTAACCCTAATCCCAACGGTAACCCTAACCACACCTCTAACCCAAAACACACCCCTAACCCTAATCCCAACCCTATTCCCAACCATAAATGTAATCCAAACCCTAACCCTAACTTTAGCCCCAACCCTAACTGTAGCCTTAACCCTAGCCCCAACCCTAGCCCTAACCCTAACCCTAGCCCTAACCCTAACCCTAGCCCTAACCCTAACCTTAACCCTAGCCCTAACCCTAGACCTAACCCTAACCCTGGCCTTAACCCTAGCCCTAACCCTAACCCTAGCCCTAACCCTAACCCTAGCCCTAACCCTAACTCTAATGGGAAAATGGAAAAAAAACATTTTTTTAAATGTTTTAATTTTTCCCTAACTAAGGGGGTGATGAAGGGGGGGTTGATTTACTGTTATAGCGGGTTTTTTAGCGGATTTTTATGATTGGCAGCCGTCACATACTGAAAGAAGCTTTTCATTGCAAAAAATATTTTTTGCGTTACCACATTTTGAGAGCCATAATTTTTCCATATTTGAGTCCACAGAGTCATGTGAGGTCTTGTTTATTGCGAGACGAGTTGGCGTTTTTATTAGTAACATTTTTGGGCACGTGACATTTTTTGATCGCTTTTTATTCTGATTTTTGTGAGGCAGAAAGACCAAAAACCAGCTATTCATGAATTTCTTTTGGTAAAATTGATAAAGCAGTTTTATTTTTCGGGTCAGTACGATTACATCGATACCTCATTTATATCATTTTTTTATGTTTTGGCGCTTTTATGCGATAAAAACTATTTTACAGAAAAAATAATTATTTTTGCATCACTTTATTCTGAGGACTATAACTTTTTTATTTTTTTGCTGATGATGCTGTGTTATGGCTCGTTTTTTTGCGGGACAAGATGAGGCTTTCAGCGGTACCATGGTTATTTATATCTGTCTTTTTGATTGCGTGTTATTTCACTTTTTGTTTGGCGGTATGATAATAAAGCGTTGTTTTTTGCCTCGTTTTTTTTTTCTTCTTACGGTGTTTACTGAAGGGGTTAACTAGTGGGACAGTTTTATAGGTTGGGTCATTACGGACGCGGCGATACAAAATATGTGTACTTTTATTGTTTGTTTTTTTATTTAGATAAAGAAATGTATTTATGGGAATAATATATATATATATTTTCATTATTTAGGATTTTTTTTTTATTTTTTGTTTACACATGTGGAATTTTTTTTTTAAACTTTTTTACTTTGCCCCAGGGGGGGACATCACAGATCGCTGATCTGGCAGTTTGCACAGCACTCTGTCAGATCACCAATCTGTCTGAGAGCACTTCAGGCTTACCAAGCGCCTGCTCTGAGCAGGCACTTGGTAAGCCACCTCCCTCCCTGCAGGACCCGGATGCCGCGGCCATCTTGGATCCGGGCCTGCTACAGGGAGGGAAGTAAGGAGACCCTCTCAGCAACGCGATCACATCGCGTTGCTGCGGGGGTCTCAGGGAAGCCCGCAGGGAGCCCCCTCCCTGTGCGATGCTTACCTATACCGCCGGCACACCGCGATCATGTTTGATCGCGGTATGCCGGGGGTTAATGTGCCGGGGGCAGTCCGTGACCGCTCCTGGCACATAGCGCCGGATGTCAGCTGCGATAGGCAGCTGACACCAGGCCACGATCGGCCGCGCTCCCTCGGTGAGCGCGGCCGATCGCCCTGAACGTACTATGCCGTTCATGGGAATTAAGGCCCACCCCACATGGACGGAATAGTACGTCGGATGGCAGAAAGGGGTTAAAATTATAGACTGTTCATGACTTTGCCAGTGGGCAAACGGTATTGTGCATGTATATACTGTATACATATATATATATATATATATATATATATATATATATATGTATATATATATATACTAGATTGTGGCCCGATTCTGACGCATCGGGTGTTCTAGAATATGCATGTCCCCGTAGTATATGGACAATGATGATTCCAGAATTCGCGGCAGACTGTGCCTGTCGCTGATTGGTCGAGGCAACCTTTATGACATCATTGTCGCCATGGCAACCATTGACATCTACGTCGATACTGTGCCCGTCGCTGATTGGTCGAGGCGAATTAGCGGCAGACTGTGCCCGTCGCTGATTGGTCGAGGCAACCTTTATGACATCATCGTTGCCATGCTGTGCCCGTCGCCTGGCGGCCTCGACCAATCAGACACGCGGGATTTCCAGGACAGACAGACAGACGGAAAAACCCTTAGACAATTATATATATAGATATATACATCTAATATATAAAGCTGAATGTGTGTGTGGGTATGTATGTGTGTATGTTCGTTATTGGCATCTGCATCGTCGCAGCTACAGCCACAAAATTTTGCACAGTCACACGCCTAGACCCCGAGAGCATCATAGGCTATGTTGTGAGGCGAAATTTTAACCCCGCACATTCCAATTCACCAAACAATTTTGCCCGTATCTACATAATGGGGAAAAAGTGAAAGGAAAAGTGTTGGAGGCAAATTGACAGCTGCCAGATGTGAACAAGGGGGACTTAACCCCTTCAAGTCGCGGCCCTTTTTCGTTTTTGCGTTTTCATTTTTCACTTCCCTCCTTCCCAGAGCCATAACTTTTTTATTTTTCTGTCAATATGGTCATGTGAGGGCTTATTTTTTGCGGGACGAGTTGTACTTTTGAACGACACCTTTGGTTTTACCATGTCTTTTACTAGAAAACGGGAAAAAAATTCCAAGTGCGGTGAAATTGCAAAAAAAGTGCAATTCCACACTTGTTTTTTGCTTGGCTTTTTTGCTAGGTTCATTAAATGCTAAAACTAACCTGCCATTGTGATTCTCTAGGTCATTACGAGTTCCTAGACATCTAACATGTCTAGGTTATTTTTTATCCAAGTGGTGAAAGAAAATTCAAAACTTTGCTTAAAAAAAAAAAGTGCCATTTTCCAATACCCGAAGCGTCTCCATTTTTCAATACCCGAAGCGTCTCCATTTTTCGTGATCTGGGGTCGGGTGAGGGCTTATTTTTTGCGTGCCGAGCTGACGTTTTTAATTATACCATTTCCTTGCAGATACGTTCTTTTGATCGCCCGTTATTGCATTTTAATGCAATGTCACGGCGACCAAAAAAACGTAATTCTGGCGTTTCGGATTTTTTTCTCGCTACGCTGTTTAGCGATCAGGTTAATGCTTATTGATAGATCGGGCGATTCTGAACGCGGCGATACCAAATACGTGTAGGTTTTTTTTTTATTATTGTTTTATTTAGGATGGGGGAAAGGGGGGTGATTTAAACTTTTATATTTTTTTATATTTTTTTCATATTTTTAAAAACATTTTTTTTTTACTTGTGCCATGCTTGAATAGCCTCCATGGAAGGCTAGAAGCTGGCATAGCCTGATCGGCTCTGCTACATAGCAGCGATCATCAGATCTCTGCTATGTAGCTGAAATGCAGGAGTGCTGTGAGCGCCAACCACAGGGGGGCGCTCACAGCAGGCCGGCATCAGTAACCATAGAGGTCCCAAGGACCTCTATGGTTACCTTCCTGATGCATCGCCGACCCCGATCATGTGACGGGGGTCAGCGATGACATCATTTCCGGCCGCCCGGCCGGAAGCGCCGGTTAAATGCCGCTGTCTGCGGTTGACAGCGGCATTTAACAGGTTAATAGCGGTGGGTGAATAGCGATTTCACCCGCCGCTATTGCGCGCACATGTCAGCTGTACAAAACAGCTGACATGTCGCGACTTTGATGTGGGCTCACCGCCGGAGCCCACATCAAAGGGGGTGACACGGCATGCGCCGTACTAGTACGGCGCATGTCGTGAAGGGGTTAAAGAATGAGAGCGATGGTGCCAAAGAGTATATACCGTACAGTTGCTAAGGTGGGGCCCCGACATGGGATACTCACCACACACTGGGATATGAACACACACACAAAATGTGCCTCACACTACCATGTGCTTGAACACATATACCACCCTCAGCACACATTTCACCACACATACACCAACCTCGCCACATAAAAGTCGAAACACAAAAGTCGCCACTCAAAACTCGCCAAGCTCAAAATTCGCCACATGCAAAACTAGGCTCACGCAAAACTTGAACACGCGGAAAAATTGTCACATGCAGAAAAGTTGCAACACATGCAAAAGTTGCCTCACACAAAACTTGCACATACTCAAAATGCACCACACATAAAACTCGCCACGCGCAAAACTTGCTGCACACAACTTGCTACACTAACCTGTCACATGCAACTCGACACACAAAAAGTTGCTACATGCATGTCGCCACACAAAACTCATCTCACAAAAGTCGCTACATGCATGTCGCCACACGCAACTCAACACACACAACTTGACACATGAAACTCGCCCTAAAACACACACAAGTCTGGTATTATCCTTCAAAAATAAAAATCTGATTAATAAGCAGACAAACTACAAGAGCAACAAATGTACCATGTAGGAAATACAGCAGCTGTCAGTCACATGACCTGTCTATTATGTGTATGTGTGAGTTAATATATACTGCCAGGGGGGAGGGCTTCCTGTTGGCTGGGAATTTATCAGGCTGCCAATAGCAACCAATCACAGCTCAGCTTCTATTTTGCCACCGTTAATTAATCTGAGCTCTTATTGGTTAATATAGGCAACAAAGGACATTCTCAGTATAACAAAGCTTGTGTGAGGTAATAGCATGTCAGTTAGGGTGTGTTGGTGGAAAGGCTGATGTCAGTCACATTACCTCTATGTGAGAGGATATAGAAACTGCCAGTTACAGAATATTTTTACCACAATAATGCCTCATAAGAAAAGGAATTCCATGGCACGAATGTCAGCTGATGCGAAAAGAAAAGCTGCATTACAGGCCAATGTAAAATGTGAAGACCGAGAAACAAGGCTGACACACACGAGAACAGTAGCTGCTTCCTGAAGAGCCAATGAACTTTCTGAGGAGAGGAAAGCGAGGCTTGCAGACATGAAAACAAGAGCTGCTTCCTCAAGAGCCAATTAACTTTCTGAGGAGAGGGAAGCGAGGCTTACAGACATGAAAACAAGATCTGCTTCCTCAAGGGCCAATGAACCTTCTGAGGAGAGGGAAGCAAGGCTTGCAGACATGAAAACAAGAGCTGCTTCCTCAAGGGCCAATGAACTTTCTGAGGAGAGGGAAGCGAGGCTTGTAGACATGAAAACAAGAGCTGCTTCCTCAAGGGCCAATGAACTTTCTGAGGAGAGGGAAGCGAGGCTTGCAGACATGAAAACAATAGCTGCTTCCTTAAGGGCCAATGAATTTTCTGAGAAGAGGGAAGCGAGGCTTGCAGACATGAAAACAAGAGCTGCTTCCTCAAGAGCCAAAAAATTTTCTGAGGAGAGGGAAATGTTATGAACTGGTGATTCAGAACCACAATGGACCTGGTGGTTAAGAGCACGCAAAGTGACCTGATAGCTACTAATAACATAGGACGAGCTCTGAGACGTGGGAACTCTGCTGACCGCAATCCCTAATCCTATCACACCACACTAGAGGTAGCCGTGGAGCGCTCCTGACCAGACCTAGGCGCCTCGGGCACAGCCTGAGAAACTAGCTAGCACTTAAGATAGAAAAATAAGCCTACCTTGCCTCAGAGAAATTCCCCAAAGGAAAAGGCAGCCCCCCACATATAATGACTGTGAGTAAAGATGAAAATACAAACACAGAGATGAAATAGATTTTAGCAAAGTGAGGCCCGGCTTACTGAATAGACCGAGGATAGGAAAGATAGCTTTGCGGTCAGCACAAAAACCTACAAACAACCACGCAGAGGGCGCAAAAAGACCCTCCGCACCGACTAACGGTACGGAGGTGCTCCCTCTGCGTCCCAGAGCTTCCAGCAAGCAAGAAAAACCAATATAGCAAGCTGGACAGAAAAAATAGCAAACAAAAGTAACACCAGCAGAACTTAGCTTATGCAGTGAAGACAGGCCACAAGAACGATCCAGGAGAGAGCAAGACCAATACTGGAACATTGACTGGAGGCCAGGAACAAAGAACTAGGTGGAGTTAAATAGAGCAGCACCTAATGACTTAACCTCGTCACCTGAGGAAGGAAACTCAGAAGCCGCAGCCCCACTCACATCCACCAGAGGAAGCTCATAGACAGAACCAGCCGAAGTACCACTCATGACCACAAGAGGGAGCTTGACCACAGAATTCACAACAGTACCCCCCCCTTGAGGAGGGGTCACCGAACCCTCACCAGAGCCCCCAGGCCGACCAGGATGAGCCAGATGAAAGGCACGAACCAGATCGGCAGCATGGACATCAGAGGCAAAGACCCAGGAATTATCTTCCTGACCATAACCCTTCCACTTAACCAGGTACTGGAGTTTCCGTCTCGAAATACGAGAATCCAAAATCTTCTCCACTATATACTCCAACTCCCCCTCAACCAAAACCGGGGCAGGAGGATCAACGGATGGAACCACAGGTGCCACGTATCTCCGCAACAATGACCTATGGAATACATTATGGATGGAAAAGGAAGCTGGAAGGGTCAAACGAAAAGACACAGGATTAAGAACCTCAGAAATCCTATACGGACCAATGAAACGAGGCTTAAACTTAGGAGAGGAAACTTTCATAGGAATATAACGAGACGACAACCAAACCAAATCCCCAACACGAAGTCGGGGACCCACACAGCGCCTGCGGTTAGCGAAACGTTGAGCCTTCTCCTGGGACAATGTCAAATTGTCCACCACATGAGTCCAAATCTGCTGCAACCTATCCACCACAGTATCCACACCAGGACAGTCGGAAGACTCAACCTGCCCTGAAGAGAAACGAGGATGGAAACCAGAATTGCAGAAAAACGGCGAAACCAAAGTAGCCGAGCTGGCCCGATTATTAAGGGCGAACTCAGCCAAAGGCAAAAAGGACACCCAATCATCCTGATCAGCAGAAACAAAACATCTCAGATATGTTTCCAAAGTCTGATTGGTTCGTTCAGTTTGGCCATTTGTCTGAGGATGGAAAGCCGAGGAAAAAGACAAATCAATGCCCATCCTAGCACAAAAGGCTCGCCAAAACCTCGAAACAAACTGGGAACCTCTGTCAGAAACGATGTTCTCCGGAATGCCATGTAAACGAACCACATGCTGGAAAAACAAAGGCACCAAATCAGAGGAGGAAGGCAATTTAGACAAGGGTACCAAATGGACCATCTTAGAGAAGCGATCACAAACCACCCAAATGACCGACATCTTTTGAGAGACAGGGAGATCCAAAATAAAATCCATAGAGATATGTGTCCAGGGCCTCTTCGGGACCGGCAAGGGCAAAAGCAACCCACTGGCACGAGAACAGCAGGGCTTAGCCCGAGCACAAATCCCACAGGACTGCACAGACGAACGCACATCCCGTGACAGAGACGGCCACCAAAAGGATCTAGCCACCAAATCTCTGGTACCAAAGATTCCAGGATGACCAGCCAACACCGAACCATGAACCTCAGAGATAACTCTACTCGTCCATTTATCAGGGACAAACAGTTTCTCCGCTGGGCAACGGTCAGGTTTATTAGCCTGAAATTTTTGCAGCACCCGCCGCAAATCAGGGGAGATGGCAGACAAAATTACCCCCTCTTTGAGAATACCCGCCGGCTCAGGCAAACCCGGAGAATCGGGCACAAAACTCCTAGACAGGGCATCCGCCTTCACATTTTTAGAGCCCGGAAGGTACGAAACCACAAAGTCAAAACGGGAGAAAAACAGCGACCAACGAGCCTGTCTAGGATTCAACCGTTTGGCAGACTCGAGATAAGTCAAGTTCTTGTGATCAGTCAAGACCACCACGCGATGCTTAGCTCCTTCAAGCCAATGACGCCACTCCTCGAATGCCCACTTCATGGCCAGCAACTCTCGATTGCCAACATCATAATTACGCTCAGCAGGCGAAAACTTCCTGGAAAAGAAGGCACATGGTTTAATCACCGAGCCATCAGAACTTCTTTGCGACAAAACAGCCCCTGCTCCAATCTCAGAAGCATCAACCTCGACCTGGAACGGGAGCGAAACATCTGGTTGGCACAACACAGGGGCAGAAGAAAAACGACGCTTCAACTCCTGAAAAGCTTCCACAGCAGCAGAAGACCAATTGACCACATCAGCACCCTTCTTGGTT
Source organism: Ranitomeya imitator (assembly GCF_032444005.1). Taxonomy (NCBI): domain Eukaryota; kingdom Metazoa; phylum Chordata; class Amphibia; order Anura; family Dendrobatidae; genus Ranitomeya; species Ranitomeya imitator. The sequence goes on from NC_091285.1 coordinate 81,491,945, forward strand.
AAATCAGTCAACGGTTTAGCAATACTAGAAAAATTATTGATGAAGCGACGATAAAAATTAGCAAAGCCCAGAAACTTTTGCAGACTCTTCAGAGATGTCGGCTGAGCCCAATCATAAATGGCCTGAACTTTAACAGGGTCCATCTCGATAGTAGAAGGGGGAAAAAATGAAACCCAAAAATGAAACCTTCTGAACTCCAAAGAGACACTTTGACCCCTTCACAAACAAAGAATTCGCACGCAGGACCTGGAACACCATTCTCACCTGCTTCACGTGAGACTCCCAATCATCCGAGAAGACCAAAATATCATCCAAGTATACAATCAGGAATTTATCCAGGTACTCTCGGAAGATGTCATGCATAAAGGACTGAAATACTGATGGAGCATTAGAAAGCCCGAATGGCATAACCAGGTACTCAAAATGGCCCTCGGGTGCATTAAATGCTGTTTTCCATTCATCGCCCTGTTTAATACGCACAAGATTATACGCACCACGAAGATCTATCTTGGTGAACCAACTAGCCCCCTTAATCCGAGCAAACAAATCAGACAGCAGCGGCAAAGGGTACTGAAATTTGACTGTGATTTTATTTAGAAGGCGGTAATCAATACAAGGTCTCAGCGAACCATCCTTCTTGGCCACAAAAAAGAACCTTGCTCCCAATGGCGACGACGACGGGCGAATATGACCCTTCTCCAAAGATTCCTTTACATAACTCCGCATAGCGGCGTGCTCAGGCACAGACAAATTAAACAGTCGACCGTTAGGAAACTTACTACCAGGAATCAAATCGATAGCACAATCGCAATCCCTATGCGGAGGTAGGGCATCGGACTTGGGCTCATCAAATACATCCCGGTAATCTGACAAGAACTCTGGGACCTCAGAAGGGGTGGATGACGAAATAGACAGAGATGGAACATCACCATGTACCCCCTGACAACCCCAGCTGGACACAGACATAGATTTCCAATCCAATACTGGGTTATGGACTTGTAGCCATGGCAACCCCAACACGACCACATCATGCAGATTATGCAACACCAAAAAGCGAATATCCTCCTGATGCGCAGGAGCCATGCACATGGTCAATTGGGTCCAATACTGAGGCTTATTCTTGGCAAAAGGCGTAGCATCAATTCCTCTCAATGGAATAGGACACTGCAAGGGCTCCAAGAAAAATCCACAGCGCCTAGCAAACTCCAAGTCCATCAAATTCAGGGCAGCGCCTGAATCCACAAATGCCATGACAGAATAGGATGACAAAGAGCAGATCAAAGTAACAGACAAAAGAAATTTCGACTGTACCGTACCAATGGTGGCAGACCTAGCGAACTGCTTAGTGCGTTTAGGACAATCGGAGATAGCATGAGTGGAATCACCACAGTAAAAACACAGCCCATTCTAACGTCTGTGTTCCTGCCGTTCAGCTCTGGTCAAAGTCCTATCACATTGCATAGGCTCAGGTTTATGCTCAGATAATACCGCCAAATGGTGCACAGTCTTACGCTCACGTAAGCGTCGATCGATCTGAATGGCCAAAGACATAGACTCATTCAGACCAGCAGGCATAGGAAATCCCACCATGACATCCTTAAGAGCTTCAGAGAGACCCTTTCTAAAAATTGCTGCCAGCGCACATTCATTCCATTGAGTGAGCACAGACCACTTCCTAAACTTCTGACAATATATCTCTACCTCATCCGGACCCTGACACAGAGCCAGCAAATTTTTCTCTGCCTGATCCACTGAATTAGGTTCATCATAAAGCAATCCGAGCGCCAGAAAAAACGCATCAATATTACATAATGCAGGATCTCCTGGCGCAAGGGAAAATGCCCAGTCTTGTGGGTCGCCACGTAATAAAGAAATAATGATCTTAACTTGTTGAACTGGGTCACCAGAGGAGCGGGGTTTCAAAGCCAGAAACAGTTTACAATTATTTTTAAAACTCAGAAACTTAGCTCTATCTCCAGAAAACAAATCAGGAATAGGAATTCTTGGCTCTAACATAGAATTCTGAACCACAAAGTCTTGAATATTTTGTACTCTTGCAGTGAGATGATCCACACAAGAAGACAGACCTTTAATGTCCATCACTACACCTGTGTCCTGAACCACCCAAATGTCTAGGGGAAAAGAAAGACAAAACACAGTGCAGAGAAAAAAAATGGTCTCAGAACTTCTCTTTTCCCTCTATTGAGAAGCATTAGTACTTTGGGCCTCCAGTACTGTTATGAACTGGTGATTCAGAACCACAATGGACCTGGTGGTTAAGAGCACACAAAGTGACCTGATAGCTACTAATAACATAGGACGAGCTCTGAGACGTGGGAACTCTGCTGACCGCAATCCCTAATCCTATCACACCACACTAGAGGTAGCCGTGGAGCGCTCCTGACCAGACCTAGGCGCCTCGGGCACAGCCTGAGAAACTAGCTAGCCCTGAAGATAGAAAAATAAGCCTACCTTGCCTCAGAGAAATTCCCCAAAGGAAAAGGCAGCCCCCCACATATAATGACTGTGCGTAAAGATGAAAATACAAACACAGAGATGAAATAGATTTTAGCAAAGTGAGGCCCGACTTACTGAATAGACCAAGGATAGGAAAGATAGCTTTGCGGTCAGCATAAAAACCTACAAACAACCACGCAGAGGGCGCAAAAAGACCCTCCGCACCGACTAACGGTACGGAGGTGCTCCCTCTGCGTCCCAGAGCTTCCAGCAAGCAAGAAAAACCAATATAGCAAGCTGGACAGAAAAAATAGCAAACAAAAGTAACACCAGCAGAACTTAGCTTATGCAGTGAAGACAGGCCACAAGAACAATCCAGGAGAGAGCAAGACCAATACTGTAACATTGACTGGAGGCCAGGAACAAAGAACTAGGTGGAGTTAAATAGAGCAGCACCTAACGACTTAACCTTGTCACCTGAGGAAGGAAACTCAGAAGCCGCAGCCCCACTCACATCCACCAGAGGAAGCTCATAGACAGAACCAGCCGAAGTACCACTCATGACCACAAGAGGGAGCTTGACCACAGAATTCACAACAGGGAAATGAGGCTTGCAGATAAGAAAACAAGAGCTGCTTCCTCAAGGGCCAATTAAATTTCTGAGCAGAGGAAAGTGAGGCTTGCAGACAAGAGAACAAGAACTGCTTCCTCAAGAGCCAATGAACTTTCTGAGGAGAGGGAAGCGAGGCTTGCAGACAAGAGAAGAGCTGCTTCCTCAAGGGCCAATGAGTAATCTCAGCAGAGAGAAGGCTGACTTGCCACTAAGAGAATTGCTATTTCTTTCACCAGGGCACAGGAAATGGTTGGAGATTTGAAACATGCTGCCTTTTGTTACCAGTCAGACATAAACTATCAGCATAATCCTAAAGTTCAGATAGGAAAAATGGATGTGGTCTGCTTGTACTGCAGTGCCCTGAAATGGAAAGATGAACTGCCAGGTTTATGCTGTGCAAATGGCAAGATAAAACTTCCACCTCTCCTGTCACCACCAGATCCCCTAAAGTCTCTGATGACAGGTACCAGTACAATATCAAAGCATTTCTTGGACAACATCAGGAAGTACAACTCCTGCTTCCAAATGACATCATTCGGTGCAACAAAAGAAATGTTTACAACAGGATTTATGCCGACATTTAAAGTTCAAGGACAGGTTTACCACTCAATTGGCTCAACCACTGGACAGATCACCTTCCCAAGCAACTTTTGTTGTATTGTGACTTCCATTGAGGAGTTGAAAGCAAAGGTTTTTCCAAACATTCAACTCCACTTCAAAAATTATGTCTGCCGTTTTTCGCGCCAGCGCCATCTTGGCTGATATGGTGAAGGAGCCCTGCACTTGATGAAGGTAGGGGGATAACGGCCTGCTCTAAACTATCTCCCTCTCCATGGGGGCTCATCTCCTGCTTCCCCCTGCTGCCCCATACCCAGAGACATCAGTTACATTCTACAGAACAGTGCGCTCTGCATTAACTGTAAACCTGCTGCATGCTCAGGGCTACTCAGTACGCCGGAGAAGGCAATAGAGGGTGATGTTAACCCCCCTTTGGTGAGCAGTGCTGGGAAGGTTTGTGAAGCTGCCGTTATCTGCGCTGAGGGTACCTCCTGTTCCTCCTTCCCCATCCATTGTGGGACAGATTACTTTGAACTATTACATCCCCAAATCGTCTGAGAGTCAACTTGCTTTTCTCTCTAAAGCATAATATCTATCACAACTCTCTTGCACCCTACCTATATCAAATGACAGAAAACTAGCAGGATAAAGGTGTGCTATACTGACATCTTCTGACGATTTACAGGAGCTACTGCTCCAACCAAATTTTTTGCTTCATTTTTATCAACAAACTCCTTTACAACTCTGCTACATCTTACTTATATCAACAGAGAGCTAGTAAGAAAAAGACACAGTCCACCTCTGCCATCTTCTGGTGACTTACAGGAACTGCTGCTCCAACCAAATTTTTATTTCAATTTTATTAAGTTTTTCATTTTCCTTTCACATTTCTATTTAGTTTTTTCTCATCCGCGCACTCTATCCCCGGTCGAAACCGGTCAACCATAAAGCGCAAAATTATGCTCAAACAATAGAGAACCGTTTCTCAACAATGAACTAACACTTTTCACTCGAATGTCCAAGTGGTGACCATTGAATATCACGCCATCAGAAGCTTTACTATGGGTAAAACAAACAAAGAGCGTGATAAACTTTCAGCTAAACCTCTCGCTGACACTCAAACTCGTAAAGCACATGGAAATTTAGATAAATATCTTAAAAAGGGGGTAGATATGCCACAGACTCCCTCAAAAAAATCATATAAGAGAGCTATCTCTTCAGATGTCTTGGAAGACTCAGATTCCAGTGGGGAGGGCTCTGACTGTGAATCCACTTTGGAGGACTCAGCCCCAATCTCTAGAGCCTTCATGAAAAAACTACTTGCACAAACCATGCAGCCACTTTTGGAAGAAATTTCTGGGTTACGTGCAGATCTACAGCATATGGGCCAGAGAGTGGAAACCCTAGAATCCGCCAACATGGAAGCGACTGATGCCATCTTGTCCCTACGTGACCAACTCCTACAACAACAGCACCAACTTACCACTGCCCTCCTAGCTGCGGAAGACCAGGAAAACCGCAGCAGAAGAAAAAACATCAGGCTGAGAGGCGTTCCTGAATCCTTTGCTCGGGAATCATTGGACAAGGTCACCAGGGAAATTTTCTCTGACCTCCTAGGGAAAGAAAGAGCGGAATCCATTGTCATTGAGAGAGTTCATCACGCCCTCAAACCCAGGCCTAAACAGGGAGAGCCGCCAAGAGACATCATCTGCGGCCTACTGAGCTTCGTTGATACCACAGCGGTCCTAACTGGCGCTAGGGAAAAAGACAATCTCTTATATGAGGGTGCTCATTTACAACTCTTCCAGGATCTTGCCCCATCCACTCTGGCTAAAAGAAGAATTCTCAAACCACTCCTATCCGAACTGAGGTCACGCGGCCTGATGTATAGGTGGCTCTACCCCTTCGGTCTGGCCATCACGGTGGGCAACCGCCAGATCACAATACGTTCCCCGTCAGACCTTGATGAAGCCTGGTCGACTCTTGATATTTCGCCGATAGACATTCCCTCCTGGATGCCAGTTGACACAGGATGGAATTTCCCTAAACTGACAAAACCACAAGAATGGTCAGTTAAAAAGAAACATGCCTCTCCTAAACCGAAGAAAACCGCCCCTAAGGTTCTCCCAACATGAAGCAGACCGGTTATGCTGGTTTGGTTTTCTCTTCCCCTTGAAAGGGGCGAAAATTACGACCTGACTCCTGAGTCTTTTTTCTTTTTTATCTTTCATCAAACCAAGTTCTCCTTATGATTCTTTTTCTCCTGTTGCCAATGTTTTTTCTCATCTGTTCACATTGTCTGGAGTCGATAGAATTTTTGTCATTTCTCTGGACTTGGAGAAAAACTCCATATTGTTAATTGTATTATGTTTCTGTCCCTTAATACTATTGTTTGTTCGGTACTTTGATAATAGCTACACTGCTATGTTCAAATATTTTTTCTCTTTTCTCTTGCCTTTTAAGACAAGCTGTAGAGGTCGCCACTTGGACCTTCTCTAGCTTATGTCTGGGTTCTTGTACCCCCCCCCCCCCCCCCTGCGATAAGCGAGCTGTATTTTGTATATAGTTTGTTAACTACCATGTTTTATTTTTTTCTCAGGCTCTATGGTGTGACGGAGGATTCTGAGGAAGGAGTGGATGGCAACTAATCGAACTGATGTGGGTACGGTCACGGTAGCGTCCTTTAATGTGAAAGGTTTAAATTCCCCTGCAAAATGCAGTCAGATCCTAACACTATTAAAAAAACAATCTACACAAATAGCCTTCTTGCAAGAAACTCACTTTAAAATGGGAAGAACCCCTAATATGTCTTTCTCCCCTTTCCCAACTTGGTACAACAGCTGTTCCTCCTCCGCCTCTAGAGGAGTAAGCATAGCGCTTAAAAAAGGTCTCCCATTCACACTAGAGGATAGTCTGACTGATTCGGAAGGCAGATTTGTTTTTATAAAAGGGCTATTAGCAAACACAAAAATAACTTTAGCAAATTTATACGCCCCAAATATAAACCAGACACAATGGATTCTCAAAACATTGGACACTCTACAGCTTTTTAAGGAAGGTTTATTGATTGTGGGTGGGGACCTAAACCTGACTCTACAACCTAACCTAGACACCTCTAGTGGTTCCTCTTCCATTCTTCAAAAATCGAGACAAAAACTGCTAAATAAGCTAAACTCTCTACAACTAATAGACCCCTGGCGAAGCTTCTACCCCACAACGAAAGATTACACATTCTTCTCGTCACCACACAACTCTTATCATCGCATTGATTACTTTCTAATACAATCTCGAGCCTTACACCTAGTAAAATCTTCTAAAATTGGCACAATCACTTTATCAGATCACGCCCCTGTCTTCATTGAGATTCTCATCACCACGTTACCTAGGCCCGCTATGACCTGGAGACTTAATGAATCGTTGATTGATAGCCCGAGACATACAGACAAACTTAGAGCCATCATCTCTCATTTCTTCAGTGAAAACATAAATACGGGTCATTTCACTCCCATTATATGGGAAACACATAAAGCCGTTCTCAGGGGTGAACTCATCTCACTTAGCTCGTACATTAAAAAACAAAGAGACAAAGAAATCCAATCTCTCCTCCACCAAATAACCACTGCAGAGCGTACACATAAAAGTACTAAATCTCCCGAGTCTCACCAGGATCTTGTTTTTCTTCGTAACAAGCTCAAAGACTTATTAAATGTAAAGTCAGCGAAATTATTTATGTATTGCAGACACCGCTTTTATTTGCATGGCAATAAAAGTGGGAAACTCACTACACAATTGCTAAAGAAGCAAAAAGAGAAAAAATTCATTAAAAAAATTGTTGCGTCGACGGGCAGGAGAGTGGTGGACTCAAAAGAGATTGCTGAGACCTTCCGGCAATACTATGAATCCCTCTATAACCTGCCCCTTTCTGATGATATGAAAAATTGTCCGACAGCCATGACTAAAATCCAAACTTTTTTGGCCTCTCTTCCCCTTCCAAAAATCTCCCCTGAAGAAGGTAACGCACTCACGGCCAAAATTACACTTAACGAATTAGAAGACATCTTAAAAACCATCCCGAATGGGAAGGCACCTGGCCCCGATGGTTTCCCGGTGGGCTATTACAAAAAGTTCTCTGATATCCTTCTTCCCCACCTAGTTGATCTGTTTAATTCCTTTCTAGAAGGGAAGCTCCCACCTCGCCAGGCATTAGAGGCCTACATTGCTATTATACCTAAGGAGGGGAAAGATGACAGCCTGTGTAGCAATTACCGCCCTATCTCATTGCTCAACACTGACCTGAAACTGTGGGCTAAGGTGTTGGCTTCGAGGTTGAATGGAGTCTTGTGCAGAATTATTCGGCCTGACCAGGTGGGTTTCGTGAAGGGTCGCGAAGGCAAACACAATTCTACTAAAATCCTCCACGCTATTTCATATGCAAAGAAGACTAAGACTCCATTGACTATTCTGTCGACTGATGCTGAAAAAGCATTTGACAGAATTAGCTGGAGATACATGGTCTGTACACTTCAAAAGTTTGCCTTCCCACAAGCCTTTATAGATGCTGTAATGTCCCTCTACGTAGATCCATCTGCTAGGGTCGGTGTGAACGGTATTTTTTCCGAACCATTTAATATATCTAACGGTACCAGACAGGGCTGTCCTCTCTCTCCCTCCCTCTTTATCATGGTCATGGAAACCCTGATGGAAAAGATTAGACAGGATAGTGAGATCATAGGCCTTAAGATGGGTAAACTTGAGGTCAAAGTAGCTGCTTTTGCCGACGACCTCTTAATCTTAACCTCCAATCCCAAAACATCTTTCCCGAAGTTAATGTCCCTGTTTGCCGATTTTGGTGAGATATCTAACTTTAAAATAAACGCAAATAAATCTGAAGCATTAAATATCTCAGCAAAAAACTCAGATATCCTGGATTTAAAAGAAAACACCCCCTTTAACTGGCCATCAGAGAAACTAAAATATCTTGGAGTTTATCTAACGGCTGATCCTTCCTCCCTATATAAATGTAATTACACTCCCCTACTGACAAGGCTTCAAACGGATTTAAAAAATTACAACATACCTTATTTATCTTGGATGGGCAGAATAAATGTCATTAAATCTTATATTTTCCCTATTAAATCTTATATGTTCTCCCAGTTTATATGGAAATACAAAAGAGCCAGACTCCCTTTTAAAATTCTCTCTTTCCCTAGAGGTAGCGGCGGTCTTGGCCTTCCAGACATCAAAACCTATTACAAAGCCATACATATTGCTAGATGGTTTAACCTGGTAAAACCCAGTCCAGAAAATCTCAGTACAAATCTAGAACTTGCTATACTAGGGGATGAAGCTGATCTCTATCTATGGTCGTCTTTTAATTGCACACGCATAAAATCTAATGAGATTCTGTCTAACACCCTATCCATAAAACGTTCCCTTATACCAAACCAGCTTCCGTATTGTCATTTTCTAGACAATATTCCAATTAAGATCATCCCATGGTTGGTGGACCCTACCTATGAAGACATTTATGGACTCTGGACATCCCTACCAGACGCTCCAATTTCTCAGTTCCTTTCAAACCGAATACCTTGCATTGATAATTGGCCGATCAGTGCCATAAAACAACCTACTAATTTTCTCCAGAAATATCACATACACCGTATAATGACCACGTTTAGAACTAAGATAAACCAATCTGCGGATTGGCTCTGGCTTGACTTGCTAGTAAGGTTGAAAACTCCAATCACTAAACTGGTTTCTAAACTATACGTGAACCTCCTCAAAAGTTCAACTCAATTTAAACCCTTATATCTTTCTTCCTGGGAGATGGAGTTGGGACTGACGCTTTCCCCTCATGAAACTCAGCGGGTACTAGCCAATTCCCATGGGTTCTCCAGATGCATCCTATTGCAGGAAAATGCATTTAAGATCCTTTCCAGGTGGTATCATACCCCAGAAAGACTGTTTCATTTGGGATTGGTGGATTCCCCGCAGTGTTGGAGGTGTTCTCGATGTGTGGGGTCCTTAGCGCATATTTTCTGGCTCTGTCCGGAATTAAAACAATTTTGGGCAGATGTAAATATATCTTTACAAGATATGGGACTGATGGATCGGGATCTAACTCCCCAGGAGGTGTTGCTCTCTCTTCCTTCTTCCTCTTTTAACCCAAAGAAACACGACTTACTACCCATTTTATTAGCGGCCGCAAAACACTTAATTTCAATACACTGGAGAAAAACATCTCCCCCAACGCTGGAAGAATGGATCCTCAAAGTCCAAGACTTATATCGCTTGGAGGAATTATCTAGTTGGGAGGCACGCTCTCACGAGAAATTCAAGGATTCTTGGCTTCCGTGGGAGGTGTTTTTGTCCCCTACTCTTGGACTTGGGGCAGAGGACCCCCCTTGAGGAACTCATCTACTAGTTCCCTACCAGGAGTTCTGTTTAGCCCTTCCAACTTATCTTTTCTTTAGCAAGACGCGATGACCGTCCCGACTCTATTTTCTGCATGTTCCAGCCTTTTTCTTTGCCATCCACTCCTCCTCCACCTCATCTGAATTCAATTTTATCCACGGTAAATTAGTCCTTCCGTCTCACCCTCTAGCCTTACAAATTTTTATCATAACTTGTACTGTACTGTATCCAGGGCTAGTTCTTTGCAGTCCTGAAATTTTGTTCTAAGTTCTGTAAGCTCAATTGTCTTCACTGTCTAAGGAATGCATACGTTTAATCCATCTGCCATGAATATCCTTAGACATATTATATAATGACAAATACCTGTATTTCTTGACATGAGAGCGAATGTTAACTGTTTTATTACTGTTAATTGAAAACTTAAATAAAGAATTTAAAAAAAAATAAAAAATTATGTCTGGCTGTGTGAAAGGGCTATTCTAGCTCCCAAAAATGACAGCGTCAATAAGATCAATCTTCAAATTCAACCTACAGGTCAGTGGATACAGTAATAGACCCTGCTCAAGCAGTATTTTATCCAACTGAGATCCTCAATTCCTTGGAGCCACAAGGACTTCCTCCTCACAACCTCTTTCTAAAACCTGGAGCACTTATTCTGCTATTGAGAAATTTGGATCCACCAAAGCTGTGTAATAGAACAAGACTCTTGATTAAGAACCTGTTTCCACATGTAATTCAGGTAACCATTTTGACAGGATGTGCCACAGGAGAAGATGTTTTCATTCCAACAATTCCTCTCATTCCATCTGATTTGCCTTTTGATTTTAAACGCCTCCAGTTTCCTGTTTGACTGGCATTTGCTATGTCCATCAACAAGGCTCAGGAACAGTCCTTGAAAGTAGTTGGAATCGATTTACAATCTCCATGCTTTTCTCATGGTCAACTTTATGTGGCCTGTTCAAGAGTTGGAACAGCCAAAAATCTGTTTGTCTTTGCACCTGAAGGAAAAACTAAGAATGTCGTTTATCAAAAGTCTCTCGAATAAGTAGTAGAAGATTACTTCACATTACTTGGCCAATTTAGTTAAATCTGTGTGGAATATCTCTGGTGTTGAAATATATGTTCTGAAATGCTTCTATTAGCTTAGTTTTTGCCTTTTAATTACTACATTTCTATCTATTTGTTTTGTGTTTTTTGTGTGCAGAATAAATTTTTGTTAACACATTCTATTTTGCTAACAGCAGTTATTAACCAGGGCGAAGCCGGGTAGTACAGCTAGTATATATATATTAACCTTTTCATGAACTCTGTACCACAATCTGACAGTTTTTTTTATCATGTTAAAGTTCTGTACATCGTAGCACAATTGTCCATGACACTCTTGTATAGCTTGGCATATTCTATACGCTTTACAAAATGAGCTAGAGATAAAAGCTGCGGTGTCTATGTCTGGCTATTCAAATTAAGGAAGCTGAGTCATCAGTCAGAGCAGCTGGTTTGTTATCATGTGGAATGATCTGCAAACAATACTTACAGAATAAGTCCTGGACTGCACTGGAAAAAAATGATTCCAATCTTAATATCATGTTCATAAATGCCATGTTTTACATTTTAGTGAGATTCATTTTTTTCTTTTAAAGAAATTAGGTCTTCTTAAATGGGTTGCCAAAGACTCCTTTTGATTTAGCTGAATAAAATAAGAAAAAAGCATACTTACAGGTGTTTCTCACAAAATTAGAATATCATCAAAAAGTTAATTTATTTCAGTTCTTCAATACAAAAAGTAAAGCTCATATATTGTACAGTATATAGTCATTACAAATAGAGTGATCTATTTCAAGTGTTTATTTCTGTTAATGTTGATGATTATGACTTAGAGCCAATGAAAACACAAAAGGCATTATCTCAGAATACTTTATAACACCAGCTTGAAAAATGATTTTAAAATCCGAAATGTTGTCATTCTGAAATGTATGTTCAGAAAATGCAATCCGGGCTTCTTTTGCATCAATTACGGTATCAATTCCGCGTGGCATGGAGGCAATCAGCCTGTGACACTGCTGAGGTGTTATGGTAGCCCAGGTTGCTTTGATAGCAGCCTTCAGCTCATTTACATTGTTGGGTCTGGTGTTTCTCATCTTCCTCTTGACAATACCCCATACATTCTCTGTGGGGTTAAGATCAGGCGAGTTTTCTGGCCAATCAAGCACAGTTATACTGTTTTTTCTAAACATGGTATTTGTACTTTTGGCAGTGTGAACAGGTGCCAAGTCCTGCTGGAGAGTAAAATTTCCATCTCCAAAAAGCTTGTCGGTAGATGGAATCATGAAGTGCTCTAAAATGTCCTGGTAGACGGCTGCACTGACTTTGGTCTTGATAAAACACGGGGGACCTACACAAGCAGATGACATGGCTCCCCAAACCATCACTGATTGGGAAACTTCACAATATACCTCAAGCAGCTTGGATTGTGTGCCTCTCCTCTCTTCCTCCAGATGCTGGGACCTTGATTTCCAATTGAAATGCAAAATTGACTTTCATCTGAATACAACACCTTGGACCACTGAGCAACAGTACAGTTCTTTTTCTCTTTGTCCCAGGTAAGAGGCTTCTGGCAATGTCTATTGGTCATGAGTAGTGTTGAGCATTCCGATACCGCAAGTATCGGGTATCGGCCGATACTTGCGGTATCGGAATTCTGATACCGAGATCCGATATTTTTGTGGTATCGGGTATCGGAGGTGTAAAATAAAGAATTAAAATAAAAAATATTGTTATATTCACCTCTCCGGCGGCCCCTGGAACATCACCGCGAGTCACCGGCGTCCGGCAGGCTTCTTTGTTCAAAATGAGCGCCTTTAGGACCTGCGGAATGACATCACGGCTTCTGATTGGTCGCGTGCCGCCCATGTGACCGCCACGTGACCAATCAGAAGCCGCGACGTCATTCCTCAGATAAATTCCTAGAATGAGCGCCTTTAGGACCTGTGGAATGACGTCGCGGCTTCTGATTGGTCGCGTGGCGGTCACATGGGCGGCACGCGACCAATCAGAAGCCGCGATGTCATTCCGCAGGTCCTAAAGGCGCTCATTTTGAACAAAGAAGCCTGCCGGACGCCGGTGACTCGCGGTGATGTTCCAGGGGCCGCCGGAGAGGTGAATATAACAATATTTTTTATTTTAATTCTTTATTTTACACCTCACTATGGATCCCAGGGCCTGAAGGAGAGTTTCATCTCCTTCAGACCCTGGGATCCATCAGGATACCTTCCGATACTTGATGTCCCATTGACTTGTATTGGTATCGGATATCGGTATCGGCGATATCCGATACTTTTCGGGTATCGGCCGATACTATCCGATACCGATACTTTCAAGTATCGGACGGTATCGCTCAACACTAGTCATGAGTGGTTTGACACAAGAAATGAGACATTTGTAGCCCATGTCCTGGATACATCTATGTGTGGTGGCTTTTGAAGCAATGACTCCAGCAGCAGTCTACTCCTTGTGAATATCTCCAAAATTTTTGAATTTCTTAACAATGCTTTTAAGGCTGTTGTTATCCCGGTTGCTTCTGAACCTTTTTCTACCACACTTTTTCCTTCCAGTCAACTTTCCATTAATATGCTTGGATACAGCAATCTGTGAGCAGCAAGCTTCTTTAGCAATGACCTTTTGTGGCTTATCCTCTTTGTGGAGTGTGTGAATGACTGCCTTCTGGTCATCTGTCAAGTCAGCAGTCTTCTACATGATTGTGTAACCTACTGAAACAGATTATGGGACCTTTATAAACGCTTAGGAAGCCTTTGCAGGTATTTTTTCTTAATTATTCTAATTTAGCGAGATAATGACTTTTGGGTTTTCATTGGCTGTAAGCCATAATCATCAACATTAACAGATATAAACGCTTGAAATAGATCACTCTGTTTGTAATGACTCTATAAAATATTTGAGTTTCACTTTTTGAATTGAAGAACTGAAATACATTAATTTTTTGATGATATTCTAGTTTTGTGAGAAGCACCTTGTGAGGCAATGACTGGTGTCACATGTGAGGGTCGCTATGTGTTCCCCCAGGATGCGCACAGAGGCGTATTGAGGCTATGGAAGTGCATTGCAGTCACAGGAGTAGCTGTGATTGCAATGCAAAATAAAAGGGACTGTTTGTCTTGGGCAAGATATTTGTCTAGGGCAAATTTGAGAAAACCTGCTGCATTTTTGTTTGAAATGGAGTTCAGGATGATAGTGGCAGTCCGTTTCCTTCCTTTTGGATTTCCATGTGGCCAAAGGCTACAGGTTCTTTGGTTTAAAGACCTGCAGTAAAGGGTTTGGGGGTGTCAGGGTCAGAGTCAGTGTCATAAGGTGCTTGCTAGAGTGCAGAGTAGTCGGCTCCGCAGAGCTCCACCAGTGTAAGGCAACATCCAGGAGAGCTGAGATGCCTGGCACCCACAGCATACACAGCGGTGTTGTCACTGGTCTCAGAGGTAGACTGGCATGTTTATTGGATGAAAACTTGAAGATATAGTTCCCGGCTGCGATCCGGAGGATATCGTGTACTGTGTATTTCTGTGAGTTCGACATCAATGATGTGAGTATGACATTAATGCTGTGAAGTAAACGCATTAAAGAGACTTTTATTTGGAACTTTGCTGGGTCACTGCCTCATCACTGCATAAGTGTGCTACCGATGCACTGCGACCTGTAGATATAGATGCATGTCTACACCTACATACAGAGAAATGCATGCACATACATCTAATATATAAAGCTGAATGTGTGTGTGTATGTGTGTGTGTATGTATGTATGTCCGGGATTGGCATCTGCACCGTCGCAGCTACAGCCACAAAATTTTGCACAGTCACACGTCTGGACCTCGAGAGCATCATAGGCTATGTTGTGAGGCGAAATTTTAACCCCGCGCGTTCCAATTCACCAAACAATTTTGCCCCTATCTACATAATGGGGAAAAGTGAAAGGAAAAGTGTTGGAGGCAAATTGACAGCTGCCAGATGTGAACAAGAGCGATGGCGCCAAAGAGTATATACCGTACAGTTGCTAAGGTGGGGCCCCGACATGGGATACTCACCACACACGGGGATATGAACACACACACAAAATGGGCCACACACTACCACGTCAGTCAATCACATATCACATATCGACTTCTTGGACACCAAAATCTTCAAAGGAGAAGATGGGTTCTTACATATCGAAGTATTTAGAAAGGAGACCTCTGTCAACTCAGTGCTACACGCCACCTCATCACATCCCAGACCTTTAAAAGATAGTATTCCATATGGGCAGTTCCTGAGGACTAGGAGAATCTGTTCCACGGAATCTTCATTTCAAACCCAGTCCTCTGAATTGGCACAGCGATTCTTACAGAGGGGATATTCGAATCGGACAATCCATCGGGGTTGGTCTAAAGCCAGTAACAAGTCAAGGAGTGAATTGTTAAAACAGAAACCAAGAGAGTCTTTGAAAACACCAAACCTGGTGAGATTCATCTCAAACTACAATGAGAAATGGAAACCCATGAGGCAAGCCCTCTCTAAATTTTGGCCTATCATCATGAGTGACCCACTCTTGGCGAAAAGTGTCCCTGATGCACCAACGATCACATACAGGAGATCACTGAATCTTAAGGATATGTTGGTTCACAGCCAATACAAGGGGACTACTACCCGTAATGCCTTCAATTCTAGAGGACCAAGTTGGGGTTTCTTCCCCTGTAAAAAATGTTTGGCCTGTAGAAATATGGACCGAGCCCAAGAATTCAAGGACACTCAGGGGAAGACTTTCCATATCACCCACAATATTACATGTAGTACGGACTGTGTGATATATTACGCCACTTGTCCGTGCCATCTCATATATATTGGCATGACCTCCAGACAACTGAGAGTACGGACTCGAGAACATGTCCGGGATATAACCAATGCTCGTGAGGTGACTGACCTGACACTTCTGAAACCAATACCACGACATTTCCGATCAGCTGACAATTGCGACCCGAGTGCACTGAGGATAATTGGCATTGACAGAATACTGAAGGACTCCAGAGGTGGAAATTTTAAAACCAGACTGGCTCAGCTTGAGACCAAGTGAATCTCGAGGATAGGCTCACTTCAACCTAGAGGCCTTAACGAAGTCATAAGTTTTGCTCCCTTTCTTTAAATGATTTATTTCATACTGCTATTTCAATTTTTATATCTATTTTTATCCCCCTACACATATACGTTTGTATGATTTTTATACATACGTGTATGTCATATGTCCTTTTTAACAAGTCTTTGTTATGTCTATTTTATATATGTGTTATTAACACTGTGTGTTGTCTTTTTTCTTACAGTATGTTATATTCTATATATGCGAATGTGATGTGACCAGTTGCTGCTACTCACCTTATTTTCCCTCTTCACGTGATGTCATCCGTCCAGGCCTCATCATCTACACGAAAAGGATTTCGTCACCTACAAAATATTTAAAAAAAATCTTTTTCATTATTATAGCTCATTAATTTTGATATATTTATTGTTATATTGTTATACTATTTTTAATTTACACTTTTGTATTTCCACCCCATTTTATGGACATGTATTGTCATGTTTTAGTATACAACTTTCGTCCCTGCACATGCTTGGGTCTCCTCTGTTTTTATATATTGACTTAGGTGTGTTCTATGTCACTTGCTTTTGTCTACCATTGGCCAGACAAACATCGCCTTTTCCCCCACCCCCTATTCATGTTCACACTGGCCTGACACAGCTCCCTTACACTTACTTCCTCCTAGTGCCACTTCCACACTCCCCAGCAACACATCACACTTTCCATGCTCAGCGTATATGTAATATTGTTTTTCCTTACGCTTCCATTCAGCCTCCCTTCGGTGCTTCCCTGCTGCAGCGTAGTGCGCTTGCGCCCGTCGGCCATATCGGGTTGCCGTGGTAACGTGTCCCGCAGCGTCACCCTGCTCCCCTCCTCTCTGACGCGTCGGAGTTGGGCGGGAGTTGGTGATGTGGGACGCCGGATCTGCCGCTTCCTGGTCTGTGCTCTATGGACGCCAGCGCCTAGACAACCACCGCATATATAAGGTCCGCAGTGTGTCCCCTTTACTACCACGACCCCCAGGAAGAAGCTACGTTGCGAAACGCGCATCGGGGTTTTCCTCCCTTCAGCGATCCCTTCATCTGCAGGTATCTATACTAGGTGTCTGACTTTCCTTATAGCTCATTTTTTTGTCCCATATCCTTTTGCATAGGCCTCATATTTGCACATGCATTGGCACTTTATATTTACTTTCATCTAACAAGATACTGCCACTATAGCCTATAGTGCACTGACACTTTAGCAGCCTCCTTCTTGTAGTGTTGCCTCCAGCACACTTTATTAACCCTTCATGCCCCGTATTATCTACGGGACTACTGACTTACATACTTTTATGAGCTATACCAACACATACACATATGTATATGGACCCTTTTTGTAGTGTTACATTGACTATTATAAACTTTGTACCTGCTGATGTATATACCTCTATCATTCATTGGACATGATTCGCTTAATATATATATCTCTGGTCATTTAACCTTTATTTGGATTGCTCTAGGGTTACTCTGCCTTGTTCCCATTTTTTCACTGTATAGCGTATTCTCTGTATCATTTTATTTTAATTGTTATCAATAAAATATTTATATTTTATATTTGGTTGGTACTCCCTTCTCCTTTGGATATATGTGATTTTTTGGTGGTACACCGTATGTATTTATTGGTCTAATTTTGGGTAAATATGTTGTGAGGTGAGATTTTAACCCCGCGCTTTTCAATTCACCAAACAATTTTGCCCCTATCTACATAATGGGGAAAAGTGAAAGGAAAAGTGTTGGAAGCAAATTGACAGCTGCCAGATGTGAACAAGAGGGATGGCGCCAAAGAGTATATACCGTACAGTTGCTAAGGTGGGGCCCCGACATGGGATACTCACCACACACGGGGATATGAACACACACACAAAATGGGCCACACACTACCACGTGCTTGAACACATATACCACCCTCAGCACACATTTCACCACACATACACCAACCTCGCCACATAAAAGTAGAAACACAAATGTCGCCGCTCAAAACTCGCCACGCGCAAAACTCGCCACATGCAAAAACTAGGCTCACGCAAAACTCGCCACAAGTGCAAAACTCACCTCATGGAAAACTCGCCACACGCAAAACTTGCACACGCGTAAAAATTGCCACATGCAGAAAAGTTGCAACACATGCAAAAGTTGCCTCACACAAAACTTGCACATACTCAAAAGGCACCACACATAAAACTCGCCACGCGCAAAACTCGTCATGCGCAAAACTTGCTGCACACAACTTGCTACACTTACCTGTCACATGCAACTCGACACACAAAAAGTTGCTACACACATGTTGCCACACAAAACTCATCTCACAAAAGTCACTAAATGCATGTCGCCACACGCAACTCAACACACACAACTTGACAAACGAAACTCGCCCTAAAACACACACAAGTCTGGTATTATCCTTCAAAAATAAAAATCTGATTAATAAGCAGACAAACTACAAGAGCAACAAATGTACCATATAGGAAATACGGCAGCTGTCAGTCACATGACCTGTCTATTATGTGTATGTGTGAGCTAATATATACTGCCAGGGGGAGGGCTTCCTGTTGGCTGGGGATTTATCAGGCTGCCAATTTAGCTTACAAATACTGAGGTAAAAATACTGAGCAAATAACTTGTGAACGAGGTCTAATACAGGAGATGACATACAGGTACATACTATATACAGGAGGAGATGACATACAGGTATATACTATATACAGGAGCAGATGACCTACAAGTATGTACTATATACAAGAGGAGATGACACACAGGTATATACTATATACAGGAGATGACATACAGGTATATACTATATATAGAAGGAGATGACATACAGGTATATACTATATATAGAAGATGACATACAGGTATATACTATATACAGGGGAGATGACACACAGCAGGTATATACTATATACAGGGGAGATGACATACAGGTATATACTATATACAGGAAATGACATACAGGTGTATACTATATATAAGCGAGATGACAAACATGTATATACTGAGGTGAAAATGAGGGGTGTGAGGTGAAAATGAAAAGGTGTGAGTGCAAAGTGAGGGAAAATAGTGGAGTGATTGGAAAATGACAGATGTGAGGTCGAAATGACAAGTGTTAGGGGGGAATGAGAGGAGTGAGGGAGAAAATTAGAGATGTGAGGGAGAAAATGAGAGATGTGAGGGGGAAAATGAGAGGCGTGATGGAAAATAAGAGAAGTGAGGTGCTATAACTAACCACAGATATTTACTATGCCCAGGCAACGCCGGGCTCTTCAGCTAGTACAAACATACATACAGAGACATGCATGCACATACATACATACATACATACAGAGACATGCATGCACATACATACATACAGAGACATGCATATACATACAGAGACTGAAGCTGTGTTGCTGCAGGAAGAGAAAAGCACCAATGTGAACAGAGAAATACTGTGATCTCTGGACAGGTACTTACAAAAAATTCTTTGTGTCCCTTAATAGAAGTCCTAATTGCCACTCTGCACCTCCCCAAAAAATAATAAAAATTTAAATATTCGATGGGGTCAAAGAAGATCATAACTTTACAGCCCACATAAAGTAATTTTACTCTTATTGAAGCCCCTTAGTGCTCCCACATAGTAAGGTACTATTTCATGGCACCCAAAAAGTATTATGCCAAAAGTGCTCCCAATCACAGAATACCCACACAGTGAAGTCATCCAAGCACACAGTATGATGACCCACAGTACAACATCCAACACAATCTTCTCACATGAATTTCCACACAGTGGATGCGATGTAGTGGCGTCATCGTGCCTGCTATTTAGAGACATCTGAAGTCATCAGAAGTTGGATTCCATACTCTTATTTTTTACTGTATTACCTGTTGTGAATTCTGCTTTTGGGCTCCCTCCGGTGGTTGTAGATGGTAATGCAGTTGTCTCTGGGCTGCAGTCTTGGACAGGTGTATCTGCTAATTGCAATTCTGACTGGGCTATTTAGCTTTGCAGGACTCTTTAGTCCTTGCCAGTTGTCAATGTTTCTTTGGAAGTATTGGATCTCTGCCTGGCCTCTCCTGCTTAACTGCCAGTTCAGCAAAGATAAGTGTCTGTTTCTTTTTCTGAAGCACATATGCTGTGTGCTTATTTTCAGTGCTGATCTTTTGTTTCTATTTGTCCAGCTTAGACTGTGTCAGTTGTTTTTCTCAGTCTGGTTGGATTCTCTGGAGTTGCAGATATACTCTCCACATCTTTAATTAGGTGGTGGAGTTTTGTATTTTCTGCTGTGGATATTTTTGTAGTATTTTTATGCTGACCGCTTAGTATCCTGTCCTGTCCTTTTCTATTTAGCTAGAATTGGCCTCCTTTGCTAAGCCTGTTTTCTGCCTGCGTGTGTCTTTTCCTCTCCAACTCACAGTCATTATTTGTGGGGGGCTGCCTATCCTTTGGGGGTCTACTCTGAGGCAAGATAGTTTTCCTATTTCCATCTTTAGGGGTATTTAGTCCTCCGGCTGTGTCGAGGTGTCTAGGTTTTGTTAGGCACACCCCACGGCTACTTCTAGTTGCGGTGATAAGATCAGGGTTTGTGGTCAGTATAGTTACCACTTACTCCAGTGAAGGTTTTCATGCTGCTCCAAGGCCACCTAATCATAACAATTACCCACACCACTTGGCCATTAGATCATTTTCTCTATTGTATCCCTTTACACCAGGATTTTTATATTCTCTGTATCTTATGTACATTCCAATATTCTGACATCCATATCATGTGTGTTGTCTGATTTTTCAACAAACACATTCTTTTAAATACTTTGTAGATATACGTATGATCTTATTGCGATATTTATTATCGCCTTTTGCACTTTATTCATATCCTCATCGCTGTGGACTTGTTGGTATTCGACACACTGCTTCTGGATCTCATAATTGTATGCGTATGGCGACCTAAGTATAAGTGATATCTGCTATTCATAATTCATAATAATCCACAAAGAACCACAGTCCATAAATCCCATAAAACATACCTTTATTAAACATGCAAAATATATATAAAATAGAACAACGGACAAGATACATCGGGACCAGTAGGGGCTAGTGAGAAAACTGTACGGCAGTAAGAAACAGGGCTACAGGGTACTCCCCACCGTGTCAGCACATCATGTTACAAAGTATATACTCCAATAAGTGATGTACATAAACACACAGAGCAGGACACTGGTAGTTAGCACTAAGGCCAGAAGTAATCCATCAATAATAAGGTGCAAGTGCATATGCAGCAAGGAAATCTCGCTGCATACCGGCCACAAACCAGCATATAATAGAAAGGTGTTTACCTGATGTCTGCTGGCCGGTGGGGGACCTGAGCCAACCCCGACGCGCGTTTCGGAGCCTGAACGCGGCTCCTTCCTCAGGGGGTGTATACAATAGATGCCACGACGTCTATATATCTGTACACGTACCGGAACTCACCCTAATTGTAAAGAGCACCGCCCGCCCACGCCGCCAGCCAACGCACCGCTGCCATCCGGAACCGGAAACACGCGGGCCCCACGTGATCCGGCACCACATGACGCGGACGCCGGCATAAGCAAGGCGGGCGCATGCGCACGAGTGAGCCACAGGCGCCATATACAGTATGGGCGAGGATAAGGGCAGATAACCTCCGCCTATACGCATAGTACAACAGGTACCATAGACGAAACCAAGAGAGAGGAGGGGCCAAAACATAAAATCAAAAAAGGAAAGGAAAGGAGAAGGGACTAAAGAAAAATACAGCAAACCTACAAAAAAACTAATACATCACCAATATATGTGGTGCGGATGCCCCGAGAAACATCCCCACTTAATAAACAGCACATAGTAAGATATGTTACGTCCCCAGAATAATGCCGACAGGAACGGAAAACAGCAGCAGCACAGCACCACATATGTAGATGAGCAAATGTATGCACAGATGGTTGCCGAACAATATATTGGACAAAATAGACAAACAAAGCATAATATACAACAATAATACAGCAAAGAAACAAACCCAGATTATTACCAACACATAAATACATATATATAATAGCACAGCACCCACCATACACATAACAACAAAGTACAAATATACAGAACCCTATGTTCCCCAAAGGGGGAGATATACCCTAACACACATAACAACAAGGATATCTACCAACAATAAAACAATGTGTACATATATATAATACATTGGAAGGCCCGAGCAGGAACCAAGACTTGACACGAATGCCAGGACTATCAGTGCGATGTTCCTAAACTCCATGGAGATAGATAATCAACACATTGTAGCGTGCACCTACCTATAAAATGATAAAACAAAATTAAAACCACAATACATGCCAACAAGTCATCTCACTGTAATCACGAATGCTCACAGAAATGGCGCAAATGAAATATTATCATTAAGTCCATGTGGGTGGATAGTCCGTAGCGTCCAAATCCACTTGGACTCTAACTGCGCTAGACGTTTAGACAAATTCCCTCCCCTAATATTAATCCGTAACAGATCAATGCCACGTACTCTCAGGAGCTTCTCATTGCACTGATGAAATTCCCAGAAATGGCGCGGTATAGTCTTGAGGGTGGAAGCGTCCGCGCAGGAGGCCGCTGCTATAATACCTAAAACGTGCTCCCGAATACGTACCTTTAGTTGCCGTGTGGTCAGACCAATATAGATCAAACCACACGGACATGTCGCATAGTAGATCACGTATCGGGAAACACAGGTAATGTGTTGTCTGATGGTAAATTGTTTCGTGCCATCTGAACTAGTAAAAGAAGTGCATTTATCAACATTTGGGCACGCGACGCACCTCCCGCACGGAGCACATCCACCCCCAGACCGCGCCACATCCAGGAAGGTTGGCACACCTTGCCCCATATAGTGACTACGTGTCAATTGATCTCGGAGGTTTGTCGCACGTCTAAACGTGATGGAAGGACTATTGGGAAGGAATTTAACCAAAATCGGATCAGCCTTCAGGATGGGCCAAGCATTCATAATTGCAGCACGGAGCCTCCCATGTTGAGGATTATACGAGGTGATAAATCTTGCCATATTATTACCAGTAGATTTTTTAGATGTTTTCCCATATAGTAAATTATTGCGGTCTGAGTATTTGGCACGATGATATGCCCTCTTCACGCAACGACCACTATATCCCCTAGCTGCAAATCGTTGTTTCAACTCCTCCGCCCGAACCTCAAAGTCAGCATCATTCGAACAAATACGGCGAAGGCGGAGGAATTGACCAACGGGAATAGCCTGCACCATATGGCGCGGATGGCATGATGATGCGTGAAGTAGGGTATTAGTTGCCGTCTGTTTCCAGTAGATGTCGGTCTGAATTAGGCCGGCTCCATCCTTATAAATAGTGACATCTAAGAAGTCAATTTTTTCAGCATCCCACACCGGGGTCAAACGTATATTCTGATCGTTACTGTTAAGTGAGGATATAAATTGCGCAAGGTCGACGGCGGTGCCCTGCCAGACAAAGAAGATATCGTCGATATATCGCGTCCAAAACAGGACCCGGTCAATCGACCCCTGTTTGTCTGACAGGAAGAGATCCCTCTCCCACAACCCCAGGAACAGGTTGGCGTAAGACGGCGCAAAGGCCGCCCCCATCGCTGTACCCTGGAGCTGTAGGTAGAATGATCCCTTAAACACAAAAAAATTGTGTGTGAGGGTGAACTCAAGAAGCTCCAGGATGAGGTCCCTCAATGATACTGCCAGAGTGGATGTGCTGAGAAAAAATTGAACAGCACGTAAACCATCACTATGGCGAATATTCGTATAGAGGGACTCAACATTAACTGAAGCCAAAAGAGTATCACCCTCTAAACACAAGCCGTCGACCCTGCGCAACAAATCCCCAGTATCCTTAAGAAAGGAGGGGAGGAGTTGAACAAGAGGTTGGAGATGGTGATCAATCCACTTATTGACTTGCTCCAAGAAATTCCCCCTCCCAGACACGATTGGACGGCCGGGTGGTGACCTAATGTCCTTATGTACCTTTGGTAGAAGATACAGAGTAGGGATCGTAGGTTCCCTAACCGTAAGTGCCGAAACCAGGTCCTTGGTGACAATGTCGTTGTCCAATGCCTTCTTTAAAATGGATTCTAATTTGGCACTAAACGCAGAGAGGGGATTGTACGTTAGCTTTTTATAACACACTGTGTTATTCAGTTGGCGAAATGCCTCCCTCTCGTACATAACCTTAGGCCATACAACGACATTGCCACCTTTGTCCGCCGGCTTCAGCACCACGTCGGGGAGATTTTGGAGATATCTTAGACAAATCCTCTCTTCTTTGGTTAAATTATCACCTCCCCCATACTTTGGAATTTTAAGGAACTCATTGGTCACCACCCGTACGAACAAATCAATGCTGGGACAAGACCCAAAGGGGGGGAATTTCGTGGAGCGTGGACGAATACGAAGGTAAACACCTTTCTATTATATGCTGGTTTGTGGCCGGTATGCAGCGAGATTTCCTTGCTGCATATGCACTTGCACCTTATTATTGATGGATTACTTCTGGCCTTAGTGCTAACTACCAGTGTCCTGCTCTGTGTGTTTATGTACATCACTTATTGGAGTATATACTTTGTGACATGATGTGCTGACACGGTGGGGAGTACCCTGTAGCCCTGTTTCTTACTGCCGTACAGTTTTCTCACTAGCCCCTACTGGTCCCGATGTATCTTGTCCGTTGTTCTATTTTATATATATTTTGTATGTTTAATAAAGGTATGTTTTATGGGATTTATGGACTGTGGTTCTTTGTGGAGTATTAGGATTTCTGTTTACAGTTGTCCCTTTTATTTAGTCCTAAATATGCACACATGATATAATTTTGAAAATACTGGTACCTGTTTACTTGTAATCTGTGTGTAATATGTATGTCACAACTTTACTATACGTATTCATAATTCAGGAAGGACTGGTTTGTATTTGTAATTTTTTGTTCGGCTATATGATCTATACTGGGGATATTTCATTGACTTTGTTCTCCATTGGGCTCTTGCTTGACACATCAATATTGTAGAATTACCTAGCATAACTACATGGATCCATACTTGGCTATACAGTTGTGCTCAAAAGTTTACACACCTCGGCACAATTTTTGCTTTCTTGGACTTTTTTCAGAGAATATGAATGATAACACCAAAACCTTCCTTTGTCTCCACTCATGGTTAGTGGTTGGGTGAAGCCATTTACTGTCAAACTACTGTGTTTTCTCTTTTTAAATCATAATGACAACCCAAAACATCCAAATGACCCTGATCAAAAGTTCACATACCCTGGGGATTTTGGTCTGATAACATGCACAGAAGTTAATACAAATGGGTTTGAATGGCCACTAAAGGTAACATCCCCACTTGTGACCTGTTTTCTGGTAATCAGTGTGTATTCATAAAAGCTGAGTGAGACTCTTGCATCTTACATCCAGCCACTGATGTTTCTGGACTGTGAGTCATGGAGAAAGCAAAAGAATTGCCAACAGATCTACGGGATAAGGTAGTTGAACTGTATAAAACAGGAAAGGGATGCAAAAAGATATCCAAGGAATTGATAATGCCAGTCAGCAGCATTCAAACTGTGATTAACAAATCAGGGGCTCTGTAAAAACAAACCACAGTCACGTAGACCAACAAAAATGTCATCCACGACTGCCAGGATGTTTGGAATGCAAAGAAAAACCCACAAACAACATCAGATGAAATACAGGACTCTCTGAAAACTAGCGGTGTGGCTATTTCAAGATGCGCAGTAAGGAGGCACTTGAAGAAAAATGGACTGCATGGTCCAGTCACCTGAAGAATGCTAGTACTGCGCAAATGCCACAAAGTATCTCACCTATAATATGCAAAACAGCACAGAGACAAGCCTCAAAACCTCTGGAACAAGCTAATTTGGAGTGATGAGACCAAACTTGAACTTTTTGACACAATCATAAACGTTACATTTGGAGAGAGGTTAACAAGGCCTATGATGAACGGAACACCATCCCTACTGTAAAGCACAGAGGTGGATCACTGATGTTTTGGAGATGTGTGAGCTACAAAGGCACAGGAAATTTAGTCAAAGTTGAAGGAAAGATGAATGCAGCACGTTATCAGAAAATACTGGAGGAAAATTTGCAGTCATCAGCCTGGAAGCTGCGCATGGGATGTAATTGGATGTTCCAACATAACAGTGATCCAAAACACAAGGTCAAGTTAACCTGTCATTGGCTACAGCAGAACAAAGTGAAGGTTCTGGAGTGGCCATCTCAGTCTCCTGACCTCAATATCACTGAGCCACTCTGGGGAAATGTCAAGCGCGCAGTTCATGCTAGACAGCCCAGGAATTTTGTTATGAACTGGTGGTTTAGGAGCAACATGGGACGAGCTCTGAAGGAGGTGGTACCTGTACTGACTGCAGTCCCTAAGCTCAACACAACACTAGAAGTAGCCGTGGGATGCTCCTGTCACTCCCTAGGCACCTCGTCACAGCCTGAGAACTAACTACCCCTAAAGATAGAAACAGGAAAACTATCTTGCCTCAGAGAAAATCCCCAAAGGATAGATAGCCCCCCACAAGTAATGACTGTGAGGGGGGAGGGAAAAGACATACACAGAATGAAATCAGGATGCAGCACAGGAGGCCAGTCTAGCTAGATAGACAGGACAGGATAGAATACTGTGCGGTCAGTATTAAAAACTACAAAAATCCACACAGAGTTTACAAAAATCTCCACACCTGACTAAAGGTGTGGAGGGTAAATCTGCTTTCCAGAGCTTCCAGCTTAACTGAATAAATCCATACTGACAAGCTGGACAAAACATAGAAAGCACAGAACGAATAAGTCTACAACCCGTGGACAGAAAAGAGCAAGCAAGGACTTAACTTTGCTGAACTGGTCAGGATATCAGGGAAATCCAAGAGAGATGTGAATCCAACCAAGAACCATTGACAAGTGGCACTGGCTGAAGGAAAGAGCCAGGCATAAATAGCCGAGCAGAAAGACAATCAGTGGAAGCAGCTGCAGACTGCTAAATCCAAGGAGCAGCCATACCACTTAAAACCACCGGAGGGAGCCCAAGAGAAGAACACACAAAAGTGCCACTTACAACCACCGGAGGGAGCCCAAGAGCGGAATTCACAACAGTACTCCCCCTTGAGGAGGGGTCACCGAACCCTCACCAGAGCCCCCAGGCCGATCAGGACGAGCCAAGTGAAAAGCACGAACCAAATCGGCGGCATGGACATCGGAGGCAACAACCCAAGAATTATCCTCCTGGCCATAACCCTTCAACTTGACAAAATACTGAAGCCTCCGCCTCGAAAAACGAGAATCCAAAATTTTCTCAACCTCATATTCCAACTCTCCCTCAACCAACACCGGGGCAGGAGGATCAACCGAGGGAACAACGGGCACCACATATCTCCGCAACAAAGATCTATGGAAAACATTATGAATGGCAAAAGAGGCTGGAAGAGCCAAACGAAAAGACACCGGATTGATAATTTCAGAAATCTTATAATGACCAATAAACCGAGGCTTAAACTTAGGGGAAGAAACCTTCATAGGAACATGACGAGAAGACAACCAAACCAAATCCCCCACACGAAGCCGGGGACCAACACACCGACGGCGGTTAGCAAAACGTTGAGCCTTTTCCTGAGACAACGTCAAATTGTCCACCACATGAGTCCAAATCTGCTGCAGCCTGTCCACCACAGAATCCACACCAGGACAATCAGAAGGCTCAACCTGCCCCGAAGAAAAACGAGGATGAAAACCAAAATTACAAAAGAAAGGTGAAACCAAAGTAGCCGAACTAGCCCGATTATTAAGGGCAAACTCGGCCAACGGCAAGAAAGCCACCCAATCATACTGATCAGCAGACACAAAGCATCTCAAATAGGTTTCCAAGGTCTGATTATTTCGCTCAGTTTGGCCATTAGTCTGAGGATGAAACGCCAAAGAAAAAGACAAATCAATGCCCATCCTAGCACAAAAGGCCCGCCAAAACCTAGAGACAAACTGAGAACCTCTGTCAGACACAATATTCTCCGGAATGCCATGCAAACGAACCACATGCTGAAAAAACAATGGAACCAAATCTGAGGAGGAAGGCAACTTAGGCAAAGGTACCAGATGGACCATTTTAGAGAACCGGTCACAAACAACCCAGATAACAGACATCCTCTGGGAAACAGGAAGATCCAAAATAAAATCCATGGAAATATGCGTCCAGGGCCTCTCAGGGACAGGCAAAGGCAAAAGCAACCCACTAGCGCGGGAACAGCAAGGCTTGGCCCGGGCGCAAGTCCCACAGGACTGCACAAAAGCACGCACATCGCGCGACAAGGAAGGCCACCAAAAGGACCTAGCAACCAAATCTCTGGTACCAAAAATCCCAGGATGACCAGCCAACACTGAACAATGAACCTCAGAAATTACCTTACTTGTCCATCTATCAGGAACAAACAGCTTCCCCACTGGACAGCGGTCAGGCTTATCAGCCTGAAATTCCCGAAGCACCCGACGCAAATCAGGGGAGATGGCAGAAAGAATCACCCCTTCCTTAAGAATGCCAACTGGCTCAAGGACTCCAGGAGAATCAGGCAAAAAACTCCTAGAGAGGGCATCAGCCTTAACATTCTTAGATCCCGGAAGATACGAGACCACAAAATCAAAACGGGAGAAAAACAGGGACCATCGAGCCTGTCTAGGATTCAGCCGCTTGGCCGACTCGAGGTAAATCAGATTCTTATGATCAGTCAAGACCACAACGCGGTGCTTAGCTCCCTCAAGCCAATGTCGCCACTCCTCAAATGCCCACTTCATAGCCAACAACTCCCGATTGCCGACATCATAATTGCGTTCCGCAGGCGAAAACTTTCTGGAAAAAAAAGCACACGGTTTCATCAAAGAACCATCAGAATCCCTCTGAGACAAAACGGCCCCTGCCCCAATCTCAGAAGCGTCAACCTCAACCTGAAAAGGAAGAGAAACATCCGGCTGACGCAACACAGGGGCAGAAGTAAATCGGCGTTTAAGCTCCCGAAAGGCCTCAACAGCCACATAGGACCAATTCGTCACATCAGCGCCTTTCTTCATCAAATCAGTAAGGGGCTTAACCACACTGGAAAAGTTGGCAATGAAACGACGATAGAAATTAGCAAAGCCCAAAAATTTTTGAAGGCTCTTCACAGATGTGGGTTGAATCCAGTCATGAATAGCTTGGACCTTAACAGGATCCATTCCCATAGACGAGGGAGAAAAAATAAAACCCAAAAAAGAGACCTTCTGAACTCCGAATAGGCACTTAGACCCCTTCACAAATAAAGCATTATCACGAAGGATCTGGAATACCATCCTGACCTGCTTCACATGAGACTCCCAATCATCGGAAAAAATCAAAATATCATCCAAATATACCACCATGAATTTATCAAGATAATTGCGGAAAATATCATGCATGAAAGATTGGAATACAGATGGAGCATTAGAGAGCCCGAATGGCATCACGAGGTATTCAAAATGGCCTTCGGGCGTATTAAATGCAGTTTTCCATTCGTCACCCTGTTTAATACGAACAAGATTATATGCCCCTCGGAGGTCAATCTTAGTAAACCAACTAGCCCCCTTAATCTGAGCAAACAAATCAGAAAGCAAAGGCAAGGGCTATTGGAATTTGACCGTGATCTTATTAAGAAGACGATAATCTACAGTTAGGTCCATATATATTTGGACAGAGACAACATTTTTCTAATTTTGGTTATAGACATTACCACAATGAATTTTAAACAAAACAATTCAGATGCAGTTGAAGATCAGACTTTCAGCTTTCATTTGAGGGTATCCACATTAAAATTGGATGAAGGGTTTAGGAGTTTCAGCTCCTTAACATGTGCCACCCTGTTTTTAAAGGGACCAAAAGTAATTGGACAATTGACTCCAAGGCTATTTCATGGACAGGTGTGGGCAATCTCTTCGTTATGTCATTCTCAATTAAGCAAATAAAAGGCCTGGAGTTGTTTTGAGGTGTGGTGCTTGCATTTGGAAGGTTTTGCTGTGAAGTAAACATGCGGTCAAAGGAGCTCTCCATGCAGGTGAAACAAGCCATCCTTACGCTGCGAAAACAGAAAAAACCCTTCCGAGAAATTGCTACAATATTAGGAGTGGCAAAATCTACAGTTTGGTACATCCTGAGAAAGAAAGAAAGCACTGGTGAACTCATTAATGCAAAAAGACCTGGGCGCCCACGGAAGACAACAGTGGTGGATGATCTCAGAATTATCTCCATGGTGAAGAGAAACCCCTTCACAACAACCAACCAAGTGAACAACACTCTCCAGGAGGTCGGCGTATCAATATCCAAATCTACCATAAAGAGAAGACTGCATGAAAGTAAATACAGAGGGTTCACAGCACGGTGCAAGCCACTCATAAGCATCAAGAATAAAAACGCTAGACTGAACTTTGCTAAAAAGCATCTAAAAAAGCCAGCACAGTTCTGGAAGAACATTCTTTGGACAGATGAAACCAAGATCAACCTCTACCAGAATGATGGAAAGAGAAAAGTATGGCTAAGGCGTGGTACAGCTCATGATCCAAAGCATACCACGTCATGTGTAAAACACGGCGGAGGCAGTGTGATGGCTTGGGCATGCATGGCTGGCAGTGGTACTGGGTCACTAGTGTTTATTGATGATGTGACACAGGACAGAAGCAGCCAAATGAATTCTGAGGTATTCAGAGCCATACTGTGTGCTCAGATCCAGCCAAATGCAGTCAAACTGATTGGTCGCCGTTTCATACTACAGATGGACAATGACACAAAACATAAAGCCAAAGCAATCCAGGAGTTTATAGAAGCAAAGAAGTGGAATATTTTTGAATGGCCAAGTCAGTCACCTGATCTCAACCCAATTGAGCATGCATTTCACTTGTTAAAGACTAAACTTCAGACAGAAAGGCCCACAACAAACAGCAACTGAAAACCACCGCAGTGAAGGCATGGCAGAGCATCAAAAAGGAGGAAACAAAGCGTCTGGTGATGTCCATGAGTTCAAGACTTCAGGCAGTCATTGCCAACAAAGGGTATTCAACCAAGTACTAAAAATGAATATTTTATTTAAAATTATTGAATCTGTCCAATTACTTTTGGGCCCTTTAAAAACAGGGTGGCACATGTTAAGGAGCTGAAACTCCTAAACCCTTCATCCAATTTTAATGTGGATACCCTCAAATGAAAGCTGAAAGTCTGAACTTCAACTGCACCAGAATTGTTTTGTTTAAAATTCATTGTGGTAATGTCTATAACCAAAATTAGAAAAATGTTGTCTCTGTCCAAATATATATGGACCTAACTGTATACAGGGTCTCAAGGAGCCATCCTTCTTAGCAACAAAAAAGAAACCCGCTCCCAATGGTGACGAAGACGGACGAATATGCCCCTTCTCCAAAGACTCCATAACATAGCTCCGCATGGCGGCATGCTCTGGCACAGACAGATTGAAAAGTCGGCCCTTAGGGAACTTACAACCTGGAATCAAGTTAATAGCACAATCACAGTCCCTATGTGGAGGAAGGGAACTGGACCTGGGCTCATCAAATACATCCTGGAAATCCGACAAAAACTCAGGGACCTCAGAAGAGGGGGAAGAGGAAATTGACATCAAAGGAACGTCACTATGTACCCCTTGACAACCCCAACTAGTCACAGACATAGTTTTCCAATCCAGCACCGGATTATGTTCCTGCAACCACGGAAAACCCAGTACAACAACATCATGCAGGTTATGCAACACCAGAAAACGGCAATCTTCCTGAAGTGCTGGAGCCATGTACATGGTCATCTGCGTCCAGTACTGAGGTTTATTCTTGGCCAATGGTGTAGCATCAATGCCCCTCAAAGGAATAGGGCTCTGCAAAGGCTGCAAGGAAAAACCACAGCACCTGGCGAATTCTAAGTCCATTAAGTTCAGGGCAGCGCCTGAATCCACAAATGCCATGACAGAAAAGGACGACAATGAGCAAATCAGGGTCACAGATTAAAGAAATTTAGGCTGTACAGTACTGATGGTAACAGACCTAGCGACCCTCCTAGTACGCTTAGGGCAATCAGAAATAACATGAGCAGAATCACCACAGTAAAAACACAGCCTATTCTGACGTCTGAATTCCTGCCGTTCTGTTCTAGTCAAAATCCTATCACATTGCATAGGCTCAGGACTCTGCTCAGAGGACACTGCCATATGGTGCACAGCTTTGCGCTCGCGCAGACGCCGATCAATCTGAATGGCTAGAGACATAGATTCGCTCAAACCAGTAGGCGTAGGGACGCCCACCATAACATCTTTAAGGGCTTCAGAAAGACCTTTTCTGAAAATAGCAGCCAGAGCATCCTCATTCCATTTAGTGAGCACAGACCATTTCCTAAATTTCTGGCAGTATAATTCTGCCGCTTCCTGACCTTGACACAGGGCCAACAGGGTTTTTTCTGCATGATCCACAGAATTAGGTTCGTCATACAATAATCCGAGCGCTTGAAAAAATGCGTCTACATTCAGCAATGCCGGATGTTAGGGTTGGCGGAACGCACCAAATATATAATTTATTAAATGGAATTGGTGCGTTCGCAACCCGGGATCCACCGTGCAGGAAAGCACCTGCTGCTAAATAATGGCGGCTCTATATGGCGGTATATACCAACTCTGTTAGCTTCACAGAGTAACCGCGAGAGGAAAGCTCTGTGCCCTGTTAGACTTTCACAGAGCCACAGGCCAACTACCCAGATGTGAGCAGTGAGTGGTCATGCATGCATACAAAACTCCTCGCCAGAGATGCCAGCATTCTAGGGGCTTATTTCAGCCGGGTCCCTGAACACACTTAAACACAATCTCCTCGCCGGAGGTGCCAGCATTCTAGGGGCTTATTTCAGCCGGGTCCCTGAACACATTCAAACACATGACCACATTGGCGCAAAGCATATAGCATAAGACGATACTAGCGCATGGCCGTGCGGTCATGCCCAGTTTATATAGTTGCAGCACAGGAAGCTGCTACTGAAGTTTTTGCCCTTCCAGGACCTTCCAGAAGGACCAATGGAAAGTGCTGCAGTACCTGAGCATGTTTTGCCCTTTCAGGACCTTCCAGAAGGACCAATGGAATGTACTGCAGCACCTGAGCATGTGACCGAACATGTGGCCCTCGACCTCCAATGGGAGACCCTGCCCTGGGCATGCTCAGTGTGTGTAAATAAGGACTTAGTCCCAGAGAGGCCTGCTCGCCGCAGATTAGTGCAGGGTACCATAGGAAAGCCAGAAAAGGCAGTAGTGACCCTATGCACAGAATCAGCCTCAGCGAGACGCTGGGAGCGACGTCTCCGCTGAGCAGACCCCACTGCGGCCGATGCTGGATGGGAGACCGCAGCAGACACGGATCGAGATTCCCCCTGTGCAGCAGAGGAAACTCGACTCCTAACACCGGATCCCCTGATTCAAGGGAGAATGCCCAGTCCTGAGGGTCACCACGCAGCAAGGATATGATGATTTTAACTTGCTGAATGGGATCACCAGAAGAACGGGGTTTCAAAGCAAAAAACAATTTGCAGTTATTTTTAAAGTTCAAAAACTTGGATCTGTCCCCAAAAAACAAATCAGGAGTAGGAATTATAGGCTCCAAAGCAGGAGTCTGGACAACATAATCTTGGATACTCTGTACTCTTGCAGCAAGTTGATCCACACGAGAAAACAAACCCTGAACATCCATGCCAGAGCATAAATCCTGAACCACCCAGAGATCAAGAGGAAAAAAAAGACAAAACAGAGAACAGAAAAAAAAATGGCTCAGAATTTTTTTTCCCTTCTTTTGAGATGCATTTAATTCATTTGTGGCCACTTGTACTGTTATGAACTGGTGGTTTAGGAGCAACATGGGACGAGCTCTGAAGGAGGTGGTACCTGTACTGACGGCAGTCCCTAAGCTCAACACAACACTAGAAGTAGCCGTGGGATGCTCCTGTCACTCCCTAGGCACCTCGTCACAGCCTGAGAACTAACTACCCCTAAAGATAGAAACAGGAAAACTATCTTGCCTCAGAGAAAATCCCCAAAGGATAGATAGCCCCCTGTTATGTTTGCTAATGACAGGTGTTATGAAGGCAATCCAGAAACACAGTGTGCTTAGCGATCAGAGCACACACAGTGATCTGACAAATACCCAAAAATACAAGAACGAGCTCTGAGACGTGGAAACTCTGTAGACTGCACACCTGATCCTATCCTAAACACAACTAAAAGCGGCTGTGGATTGCGCCTAACAACTACCTAGGCAACTCGGCACAGCCTAAGAAACTAGCTAGCCTGAAGATAGAAAAATAGGCCTGACTTGCCCCAGAGAAATTCCCCAAAGGAAAAGGCAGCCCCCCACATATAATGACTGTGAGTAAGATGAAAAGACAAAACGTAGGGATGAAATAGATTCAGCAAAGTGGGGCCCGATATTCTAGGACAGAGCGAGTACAGTAAAGCGAACTTTGCAGTCTACAAAAAACCCTAAAGCAAAACCACGCAAAGGGGGCAAAAAAAACCCACCGTGCCGAACTAACGGCACGGCGGTACACCCTTTGCGTCTCAGAGCTTCCAGCAAAACAAAAGACAAGCTGGACAGAAAAAAAGCAACAAAAAAAACAAAAAGCACTTAGCTATACAGAGCAG
The DNA here is from genome assembly GCF_032444005.1 of Ranitomeya imitator. Taxonomy (NCBI): domain Eukaryota; kingdom Metazoa; phylum Chordata; class Amphibia; order Anura; family Dendrobatidae; genus Ranitomeya; species Ranitomeya imitator. The sequence continues at coordinate 81,526,856 of NC_091285.1, forward strand.
CAGGTCACAGGAACAATCAGGAGAAGCTCAGATCCAACACTGAAACATTGACAAGGAGCAAGGATAGCAGCATCAGGCGGAGTTAAGTAATGAAGCAGCTAACGAGCTCACCAGAACACCTGAGGGAGGAAGCTCAGAAGCTGCAGTACCACTTGTGACCACAGGAGTGAATTCAGCCACAGAATTCACAACAGTACCCCCCCCTTGAGGAGGGGTCACCGAACCCTCACCAGAGCCCCCAGGCCGACCAGGATGAGCCGCATGAAAGGCACGAACAAGATCGGAAGCATGAACATCAGAGGCAAAAACCCAGGAATTATCTTCCTGAGCATAACCCTTCCATTTAACCAGATACTGGAGTTTCCGTCTAGAAACACGAGAATCCAAAATCTTCTCCACAATATACTCCAATTCCCCCTCCACCAAAACCGGGGCAGGAGGCTCAACAGATGGAACCATAGGTGCCACGTATCTCCGCAACAACGACCTATGGAATACATTATGTATGGAAAAGGAGTCTGGGAGGGTCAAACGAAAAGACACAGGATTGAGAACCTCAGAAATCCTATACGGACCAATAAAACGAGGTTTAAATTTAGGAGAGGAAACCTTCATAGGAATATGACGAGAAGATAACCAAACCAGATCCCCAACACGAAGTCGGGGACCCACACGGCGTCTGCGATTAGCGAAAAGTTGAGCTTTCTCCTGGGACAAGATCAAATTGTCCACTACCTGAGTCCAGATCTGCTGCAACCTATCCACCACAGAATCCACACCAGGACAGTCCGAAGACTCAACCTGTCCTGAAGAGAAACGAGGATGGAACCCAGAATTGCAAAAAAATGGAGAAACCAAGGTAGCCGAGCTGGCCCGATTATTAAGGGCGAACTCAGCCAACGGCAAAAAGGACACCCAATCATCCTGGTCTGCAGAAACAAAACATCTCAGATATGTTTCCAAGGTCTGATTGGTTCGTTCGGTCTGGCCATTAGTCTGAGGATGGAAAGCCGAGGAAAAGGATAGGTCAATGCCCATCCTACCACAAAAGGCTCGCCAAAACCTTGAAACAAACTGGGAACCTCTGTCAGAAACAATATTCTCAGGAATGCCATGCAACCGAACCACATGCTGAAAGAACAAAGGTACCAAATCAGAGGAGGAAGGCAATTTAGCCAAGGGCACCAGATGGACCATTTTAGAAAAGCGATCACAGACCACCCAAATGACTGACATCTTTTGAGAAACGGGAAGGTCAGAAATGAAATCCATCGAAATATGTGTCCAAGGCCTCTTTGGGACCGGCAAGGGCAAAAGCAACCCACTGGCACGAGTACAGCAGGGCTTAGCCCTAGCACAAATCCCACAGGACTGCACAAAAGTACGTACATCCCGTGACAGAGATGGCCACCAGAAGGATCTAGCCACTAACTCTCTGGTACCAAAGATTCCAGGATGACCAGCCAACACCGAACAATGAAGTTCAGAGATAAGTTTATTAGTCCACCTATCAGGGACGAACAGTTTCTCTGCTGGACAACGATCAGGTTTATTCGCCTGAAATTTTTGCAGCACCCGCCGCAAATCAGGGGAGATGGCAGACACAATGACTCCTTCCTTGAGGATACCCGCTGGCTCAGATAAACCCGGAGAGTCGGGCACAAAACTCCTAGACAGAGCATCCGCCTTCACATTTTTAGAGCCCGGAAGGTACGAAATCACAAAGTCGAAGCGGGCAAAAAATAACGACCAACGGGCCTGTCTAGGATTCAAGCGCTTGGCAGACTCGAGATAAGTCAAGTTCTTATGATCAGTCAATACCACCACGCGATGCTTAGCTCCTTCAAGCCAATGACGCCACTCCTCGAATGCCCACTTCATGGCCAGCAACTCTCGATTGCCCACATCATAATTACGCTCAGCGGGCGAAAACTTCCTGGAAAAGAAAGCACATGGCTTCATCACTGAGCAATCAGAACCTCTCTGTGACAAAACCGCCCCTGCTCCAATCTCAGAAGCATCAACCTCGACCTGGAACGGAAGAGAAACATCTGGCTGACACAACACAGGGGCAGAACAAAAACGACGCTTCAACTCCTGAAAAGCTTCCACAGCAGCAGAAGACCAATTAACCAAATCAGCACCCTTCTTGGTCAAATCGGTCAATGGTTTGGCAATGCTAGAAAAATTACAGATGAAGCGACGATAGAAATTAGCAAAGCCCAGGAACTTTTGCAGACTTTTCAGAGATGTCGGCTGAATCCAATCCTGGATGGCTTGGACCTTAACTGGATCCATCTCGATAGTAGAAGGGGTAAAGATGAACCCCAAAAATGAAATTTTCTGCACACCGAAGAGACACTTTGATCCCTTCACAAACAAAGAGTTAGCACGCAGGACCTGAAAAACCATTCTGACCTGCTTCACATGAGACTCCCAATCATCTGAGAAGATCAAAATGTCATCCAAGTAAACAATCAGGAATTTATCCAGATACTCACGGAAGATGTCATGCATAAAAGACTGAAACACAGATGGAGCATTGGCAAGTCCGAACGGCATCACTAGATACTCAAAATGACCCTCGGGCGTATTGAATGCAGTTTTCCATTCATCTCCTTGCCTGATTCTCACCAGATTATACGCACCACGAAGATCTATCTTAGTGAACCAACTAGCCCCCTTAATCCGAGCAAACAAGTCAGATAACAATGGCAAGGGATACTGAAATTTAACAGTGATCTTATTAAGAAGGCGGTAATCAATACACGGTCTCAGCGAACCATCCTTCTTGGCTACAAAGAAGAACCCTGCTCCCAGTGGTGATGACGATGGGCGAATATGTCCCTTCTCCAGGGATTCCTTCACATAACTGCGCATAGCGGCGTGTTCAGGCACGGATAAATTAAATAATCGACCTTTAGGGAATTTACTACCAGGAATCAAATTGATAGCACAATCACAATCCCTATGCGGAGGTAGAGCATCGGACTTGGGCTCTTCAAATACATCCTGATAATCAGACAAGAACTCTGGGACCTCAGAAGGGGTGGATGACGAAATCGACAAAAATGGAACATCACCATGTACCCCCTGACAACCCCAGCTGGATACCGACATGGAATTCCAATCCAATACTGGATTATGGGTTTGTAGCCATGGCAACCCCAACACGACCACATCATGCAGATTATGCAACACCAGAAAGCGAATAACTTCCTGATGTGCAGGAGCCATGCACATGGTCAGCTGGGCCCAGTATTGAGGTTTATTCTTGGCCAAAGGTGTAGCATCAATTCCTCTCAATGGAATAGGACACCGCAAAGGCTCCAAGAAAAACCCACAACGTTTAGCATAATCCAAATCCATCAGATTCAGGGCAGCGCCCGAATCCACAAACGCCATGACAGAAAACGACGACAAAGAGCATATCAAGGTAATGGACAGAAGGAATTTGGACTGTACAGTACCAATGACGGCAGACCTAGCGGACCGCTTAGTGCGCTTAGGACAATCAGAAATAGCATGAGTGGAATTACCACAGTAGAAACACAGACCATTCAGACGTCTGTATTCCTGCCGTTCAACTCTAGTCATAGTCCTATCGCACTGCATAGGCTCAGGTTTAACCTCAGGCAGTACCGCCAAATGGTGCACAGATTTACGTTCGCGCAAGCGTCGACCGATCTGAATGGCCAAAGACAAAGACTCATTCAAACCAGCAGGCATAGGAAATCCCACCATGACATCCTTAAGAGCCTCAGAGAGACCCTTTCTGAACAAAGCTGCCAGCGCAGATTCATTCCACTGAGTGAGTACTGACCATTTCCTAAATTTCTGACAATATACTTCTATATCATCCTGACCCTGGCACAAAGCCAGCAAATTTTTCTCAGCCTGATCCACTGAATTAGGCTCATCGTACAGCAATCCGAGCGCCAGGAAAAACGCATCGACACTACTCAATGCAGGGTCTCCTGGCGCAAGAGAAAATGCCCAGTCTTGAGGGTCGCCGCGCAAAAAAGAAATAATAATCAAAACCTGTTGAATAGGATTACCAGAAGAATGAGGTTTCAAGGCCAGAAATAGCTTACAATTATTTTTGAAACTTAGAAACTTAGTTCTATCTCCAAAAAACAAATCAGGAATAGGAATTCTTGGTTCTAACATAGATTTCTGATCAATAGTATCTTGAATTTTTTGTACATTTATAACGAGATTATCCATTGAAGAGCACAGACCCTGAATATCCATGTCCACACCTGTGTCCAGAATCACCCAAATGTCTAGGGGAAAAAAAAAAAGTGAACACAGAGCAGAAAAAAAAAAAAAAAAAATGATGTCAGAACTTTTTCTTTCCCTCTATTGAGAATCATTAGTTTGGCTCCTTGTACTGTTATGTTTGCTAATGACAGGTGTTATGAAGGCAATCCAGAAACACAGTGTGCTTAGCGATCAGAGCGCACACAGTGATCTGACAAATACCCAAAAATACAAGAACGAGCTCTGAGACGTGGAAACTCTGTAGACTGCACACCTGATCCTATCCTAAACACAACTAAAAGCGGCTGTGGATTGCGCCTAACAACTACCTAGGCAACTCGGCACAGCCTAAGAAACTAGCTAGCCTGAAGATAGAAAAATAGGCCTGACTTGCCCCAGAGAAATTCCCCAAAGGAAAAGGCAGCCCCCCACATATAATGACTGTGAGTAAGATGAAAAGACAAAACGTAGGGATGAAATAGATTCAGCAAAGTGGGGCCCGATATTCTAGGACAGAGCGAGGACAGTAAAGCGAACTTTGCAGTCTACAAAAAACCCTAAAGCAAAACCACACAAAGGGGGCAAAAAAAAACCACCGTGCCGAACTAACGGCACGGCGGTACACCCTTTGCGTCTCAGAGCTTCCAGCAAAACAAAAGACAAGCTGGACAGAAAAAAAGCAACAAAAAAAACAAAAAGCACTTAGCTATACAGAGCAGCAGGTCACAGGAACAATCAGGAGAAGCTCAGATCCAACACTGAAACATTGACAAGGAGCAAGGATAGCAGCATCAGGCGGAGTTAAGTAATGAAGCAGCTAACGAGCTCACCAGAACACCTGAGGGAGGAAGCTCAGAAGCTGCAGTACCACTTGTGACCACAGGAGTGAATTCAGCCACAGAATTCACAACAGCCCCCCACAAGTAATGACTGTGAGTGGAGAGGGAAAAGACATACACAGAATGAAACCAGGATGCAGCACAGGAGGCCAGTCTAGCTAGATAGACAGGACAGGATAGAATACTGTGCGGTCAGTATTAAACACTACAAAAATCCACACAGAGTTTACAAAAATCTCCACACCTGACTAAAGGTGTGGAGGATAAATCTGCTTCCCAGAGCTTCCAGCTTAACTGAATAAATCCATACTGACAAGCTGGACAAAACATAGAAAGCACTGAACGAATAAGTCTACAACCCGTGGACAGAAAAGAGCAAGCAAGGACTTAACTTTGCTGAACTGGTCAGGATATCAGGGAAATCCAAGAGAGATGTGAATCCAACCAGGAACCATTGACAAGTGGCACTGGCTGAAGGGAAGAGCCAGGCATAAATAGCCGAGCAGAAAGACAATCAGTGGAAGCAGCTGCAGACTGCTAAATCCAAGGAGCAGCCATACCACTTAAAACCACCGGAGGGAGCCCAAGAGCAGAACTCACAAAAGTGCCACTTACAACCACCGGAGGGAGCCCAAGAGCGGAATTCACAACAGAATTTACAGGAACTGGAGGCTTTTTGCCAAGAAGAGTGGGCAGCTTTACCATCTGGAAAAATAAGGAACCTCATCCACAATTACCATGAAAGACTTTAAGCTGTTATTGATGTTAGAGGGGGCAATACACGGTATTAAGAAATGGGGTATGTGGACTTTTGATCAGGGTCATTTGGATGTTTTGGATTGTCATTATGATTTAAAAAGAGAAAACGCAGTAGTTTGACAAGAAATGGCTTCACCCAACCACTAACCATGAGTGGAGAAAAGGTTTTGGTGTTATTAGCACGGTGGCGCAGTGGTTAGCACTGCAGCCTTGCAGCGCTGGAGTCCTGGGTTCAAGCACCACCAAGGACAACATCTGCAAAGAGTTTGTATGTTCTCTCTGTGTTTGCATGGGTTTCCTCCCACATTCCAAAGACATACTAATAGGGAATTTAGATTGTGAGCCCCATCGGGGACAGCGATGATAATGTGTGCAAACTATAAAGCGCTGCGGAATATGTTAGCGCTATATAAAGATTATTATTATTATTCATATTCTCTGAAAAAAGGCCAAGAAAACAAAAATCCTGCTGGGGTATGTAAACTTTTGAGCACAACTGTTTGTATTCACATGCACATATGAGGCATTGTATGTAGGTTTTATTAAGTGCCTAACTTTTCATATAGGTACTATTGATCTATTATATCAAATGCTGATAGGGAGACTGTGGTTTTGTTCCCAATTATGGAGCATTACTGTATCAATAAAATATATTTTTTGCATTGATGGGTGTGCTCCTATTTCTGTATTGCTTCCTCTTTTTTTGTTAGAGACATCAGAAGGCAGACACACATGGAGAATGATGGCTATGGCGCTGTCTGCCACTATTGGCGGTACACCACTATCTCTAGCTACTGCTTACATCCTCTTGCAGCTATCGTTCTGCTTTTAGAAAAAAAAAACACCATAGTTGTAGGTTTAATGTGTCGTACAGAAAGTAAAATAGCAAGTTAAACAAGTTCCTCCTTTGTGAAGTTTTACTTTTGCTTTCATTTCCCCGCCTGAGATTGAAGTTGTAAAATCAACTTCCAGTGATTCCCTTTCAGCTGCAAGTGCAAATTAGTACAAGGATTAAAGGTAAGATTGATTAGATTATGCCTCAGTATAGAAGGAGAATTCTTAATATGGTTATCATGGTATTGTGAGCAGTATAGCAGCATTACTTACTTGTATAACATGGTGGCATTTTCTTTTGTATCGTGTGTCTGCATTAATTTTGCATGGTGATGTTTTAAATTCTTTTTTATGTAAAGGCAGCTGACTGTTTGTATTACATGTATGTTGTTTTACCTGTGTAAATGTAACTTACATACAATTGTTAAAAACTAAACAGTGGTATACAAAAAAGAGAAGAGGTCTTACTGCAAAGTTCAACCTGGTCCACTTATTATAGTGCTCGGCTTTTCTGCCTAGGACAGAAAATAATGGTTTGTTCCCCCTCATCCATGTTTCTATGAACCACCACCTTTTGTTTGCTAATAGCTAATTAGCGAGTCTGAATGAGCTGAGTGTGACCTGAGCGTAAGGGTACCGTCACACTAAGCGACGCTGCAGCGATACCGACAACGATCCGGATCGCTGCAGCGTCGCTGTTTGGTCGCTGGAGAGCTGTCACACAGACAGCTCTCCAGCGACCAACGATCCCGAGGTCCCCGGGTAACCAGGGTAAACATCGGGTTACTAAGCGCAGGGCCGCGCTTAGTAACCCGATGTTTACCCTGGTTACCATCCTAAAAGTAAAAAAACAAACGCTACATACTTACCTACCGCTGTCTGTCCCCGGCGCTCTGCTTCTCTGGTCTGGCTGTGAGCGCCGGGCAGCCGGAAAGCAGAGCAGTGACGTCACCGCTCTGCTTTCCGGCCGCTGTGCTCACAGCCAGACCAGAGAAGCAGAGCACCGAGGACAGACAGCGGTAGGTAAGTATGTAGCGGTTGTTTTTTTACTTTTAGGATGGTAACCAGGGTAAACATCGGGTTACTAAGCGCGGCCCTGCGCTTAGTAACCCGATGTTTACCCTGGTTACCAGCGAAGACATCGCTGAATCGGCGTCACACACGCCGATTCAGCGATGTCAGCGGGACCTCAACGATCAAAAAATGGCCCAGGCCATTCCGACACGACCAGCGATCTCACAGCAGGGGCCTGATCGCTGCTACGTGTCACACATAGCGAGATCGCTACTGAGATCGCTGTTGCGTCACAAAACTTGTGACTCAGCAGCGATCTCGCTAGCGATCTCGCTATGTGTGACGGGGCCTTAAGTGTGAACGGCGGTAAGTGTGACTTGTGATTCAGTGACTCTGGATTCAGGGAGTTTCCAAGGGAGGAATTACTGAATTGCTGGCTATGTGAATACTTTTCTGCCCAATGATGACAAAAGTATTCTAGGAGTGATACCTTTATTGGCTAACCAGAAAATAATATGTTTGCAAGCTTTCAGAGCACAGTGGCTCCTTCTTCAGGCAAGATTACAAATAGATTAATAAGAAAAAAGCATAATATTTAAAGAATAGTACAGCAGGACATTTGTTAGGGGGTGGGAAGTGTGATGAGTCCATATATAAGCCAAGGTAATCAAATTAGGCATTTTCTTACAAATGGAGAGGCAGTGGGAACAATGTTCTTAGTTATCTGGAGTATGTCAGGTGGAGGTGTGAATTGTATCCATGTAGTGACTCATAAATCCAGGTGTTAAATTGAGTCCTAAGGTACCTTCACACATAACGATATTGTTAACGATATCGTTGCTTTTTGTGACGTAGCAACGATATCGTTAATAAAATCGTTCTGTGTGACAGCGACCAACGATCAGGCCCCTGCTGGGAGATCGTTGGTCGCTGAAAAAAGTCCAGAACTTTATTTCGTCGCTGGATCTCCCGTGGACATCACTGGATTGGCGTGTGTGACACCGATCCAGCGATGTCTTCACTGGTAACCAGGGTAAACATCGGGTAACTAAGCGCAGGGCCGCGCTTAGTAACCCGATGTTTAACCTGGTTACCAGCGTAAAAGTAAAAAAAACAAACAGTACATACTTACCTAACGCTGTCTGTCCTCCAGCGCTGCGCTCTGCACTCCTCCTGCTCTGGCTGTGAGCGTCGGTCAGCCGGAAAGCAGAGCGGTGACGTCACCGCTCTGCTTTCCGGCCGCTGTGCTCACAGCCAGAGCAGGAGGAGTGCAGAGCGCAGCGCTGGAGGACAGACAGCGTTAGGTAAGTATGTACTGTTTGTTTTTTTTACTTTTACGCTGGTAACCAGGGTAAACATCGGGTTACTAAGCGCGGCCCTGCGCTTAGTTACCCGATGTTTACCCTGGTTACCGGCATCGTTGGTCGCTGGAGAGCGGTCTGTGTGACAGCTCTCCAGCGACCAAACAGCGACGCTGCAGCGATCCGGATCGTTGTCGGTATCGCTGCAGCGTCGCTTAATGTGAAGGGGCCTCTAGTGTCAAGAATTAAACATATTCATTAGTTTGTATTCCCAAATTTATCTTTCCCTGTGGTCCTTAAAATTACCTTTTAGTATTAAGACTTTTAAATCTGTCATACTGTGTCCATTTCATTCCTGATTGTGTGTCTGTGTAGATTCATCCTAGTTTGTAGTCTTTGCATAGTTTCCCATGATACAATGTACGAGGTGCCCTGGAAGTATTTATATTGGGGAAACTATGCAAAGACTACAAACTAGGATGAAGGGGGGGTCTAGTTTCCAAAATTGGGTCACTTGTGGGGGGGGGTTCTACTGTTTAGTCACATCAGGGGCTCTGCAAACGCAACCCGACGCCCGCAAACCATTAAATCAAAGTCTGCATTTCAAAACGTCACTACTTCCCTTCTGAGCCCCGACATGTGCCCAAACAGTTGTTTACCCCCACATATGGGGTACCAGCATACTCAGGACAAACTGGGCAGCAACTATTGAGGTCGAATTTCTCCTGTTACCCTTTTTTTTCACTGCTCTGCGTTATAAACTTCTGTGAAGCACTTGGGGGTTCAAAGTGCTCACCACACATCTATATAAGTTCCTTGGGGGGTCTAGTTTCCAAAATGGGGTCACTTGTGGGGGGTTTCTACTGTTTAGGCACATCAGGGGCTCTGCAAACGTAACATGATGCCTGCAGAACATTCCATCAAAGTCTGCATTCCAAAACGTCACTACTTCCCTTCCGAGTCCCGACGTGTGCCCAAACAGTGGTTCCACATATGGGGTATCAGCATACTCAGGACAAACTATACAACAACTATTGGGGTCCAATTTCTCCTGTTACCCTTGTGAAAATAAAAAATTGCAGGCTAAAAAATAATTTTTGAGGAAAGAAAAGTGATTTTTTATTTTCCCAACTCTCCGTTATAAACTTCTGTGAAGCACTTAGGGGTTTAACCCCTTTCTGACCTTAGACGTACTATCCCGTCGAGGTGACCTGGGCCTATCTGACCCTCGACGGGATAGTACGTCATAGCGATCGGTCGCGCTCACAGGGGGAGCGCGGCCGATCGCGGCCGGGTGTCAGCTGCCTATCGCAGCTGACATCCGGTACTATGTGCCAGGAGCGGTCACGGTCCACCCCCGGCACATTAACCCCGGCACACCGCGATCAAACATGATCGCAGTGTGCCGGCGGTATAGGGAAGCATCGCACAGCAAAGTGTCAGATCAGTGATCTTACACTTTAACATGATTTCCCCCCCCCCCTTCCCCCCGGGGCAATGTTATAGTGTAAAAAAAAAAGTATTCCAATGTGTAAAAAAAATTAAAAAAAATTCCCCCCCAAATTCCTAAAAAATATATATATATTGTTCCTATAAATACATTTCTTTATCTAAATAAAAAAAACAATAAAAGTTCACATATTTAGTATCGCCGCGTCCGTAACGGCCCCACCTATAAAACTATATCACTAGTTAACCCCTTCAGTGAACACCGTAAAAAAAAACGAGGCAAAAAAACGCTTTATTCTCATACCGCCAAACAAAAAGTGGAATAACACGCAATTAAAAAGACAGATATAAATAACCATGGTAACGCTGAAAATGTCATCTTGTCCCACAAAAAACGAGCCACCATTCAGCATCATCAGCGAAAAAATAAAAAAGTCATAGTCCTCAGAATAAAGCGATGCAAAAATAATTATTTTTTCTATAAAATAGTTTTTATCGTATAAAAGCGCCAAAACATAAAAAAATGATATAAATGAGGTATCGCTGTAATCGCACTGACCTGAAGAATAAAACTGCTTTATCAATTTTACCAAACACGGAAAGGTATAAACGCCTCCCCCAAAAGAAATTCATGAATAGCTGGTCTTTGGTCATTCTGCCTCACAAAAATCAAAATAAAAAGCGATCAAAAATGTCACGTGCCCGGAAATGTTACCAATAAAAACGTCAACTCGTCCCGCAAAAAACAAGACCTCACATGACTCTGTGGACTCAAATATGGAAAAATTATAGCTCTCAAAATGTGGTAACGCAAAAATATTTTTTGCAATAAAAAGCATCTTTCAGTGTGTGACGGCTGCCAATCATAAAAATCCGCTAAATAACCCGCTATAAAAGTAAATCAAACCCCCCTTCATAACCCTCTTAGTTAGGGAAAAATTAAAAAAATGTATGTATTTCCATTTTCCCATTAGGGTTAAGGTTAGGGCTAGGGTTAGGGATAGGGTTAGGGCTAGGGTTAGGGCTAGGGTTAGGGCTAGGGTTAGGGTTAGGGTTGGGGTTAGGGTTGGGGCTAGGGTTAAGGCTACAGTTAGGGTTTGGGGCTAAAGTTAGGGTTAGGGTTTGGATTACATTTACGGTTGGGAATCGGGTTGGGATTAGGGTTAGGGGTGTGGTTAGGGTTACTGTTGGGATTAGGGTTAGGGGTGTGTTTGGATTAGGGTTTCAGTTATGATTAGGGGGTTTCCACTGTTTAGGTTCATCAGTGGCTCTCCAAACGCGACATGGCGTCTGATCTCAATTACAGCTAATTCTGCGTTGAAAAAGTAAGACAGTGCTCCTTCTCTTCCGAGCTCTCCCGTGTGCCCAAACAGGGGTTTACCCCAACATATGGGGCATTAGCGTACTCAGGACAAATTGGACAACAACTTTTGGGGTCCAATTTCTCCTGTTACCCTTGGGAAAATACAAAACTGCGGGCTAAAAAATCATTTTTGGGGAAAATTTTTTATTTTTATTTTCACGGCTCTGCGTTATAAACTGTAGTGAAACACTTGGGGGTTCAAAGTTCTCACAACACATCTAGATAAGTTCCTTGGGGGGTCTAGTTTCCAATATGGGGTCACTGGTGGGGGGTTTCTACTGTTTAGGTACATTAGAGGGCTAAAAATAATTTTTGTGGGAAAAAATTTTTGTTTTATTTTTATGGCTCTGCATTATAAACTTCTGTGAAGCACTAGGTGGGTCAAAGTGCTCACCACACATCTAGATAAGTTCCTTAGGGGTTGAAGACACAAAGCGCACAGAGAGGTAAAAAAATACTCTGTTGTAAAAAAGTCACAGTAAGGCTGGTTTCACATTTGCGTTTTTTTGGGTGCGTTTTTGCGGTAAAAAACGCAAAAAAAGCATGGTGAAAAAACGCATGTAAACGCGTGCAAACGCTGCGTTTTTTTGAAGCATGCGTTTTTGCATGTGGTGAAAAAAACGCGGCGTTTTGACGCGTTTACATGCGTTTTTTCATGCGTTTGCATTTTTTAAACGCATGCTGAGAAATGTGTGACAGCTGCCAATCATCAAAATAAAGTAAAAAACCCACTATAAACAGAAATAGTTAGGGTTAGGGGTAGGGGTAGGGTTAGGGGTAGGGATCATAACCCTAACCCTAACCCTACCTCTAACACTAAGGGATCCTAAAGGGATTAGGGTTAGGGGTAGAGGTAGGGTTAGGGTTAGGGGTAGGGTTAGGGTTAGGATCCCTTAGGGTTAGGGTTAGGGGTAGGGTTAGGGTTAGGGGTAGGGTTAGGGTTAGGGGTAGGGTTAGGGTTAGGATCCCTTAGGGTTAGGGGTAGGGTTAGGGTTAGGATCCCTTAGGGTTAGGGTTAGGATCCCTTAGGGTTAGGGGTAGGGTTAGGGGTAGGGGTAGGCTTAGGGTTAGGATCCCTTAGGGTTAGGGTTAGGGGTAGGGTTAGGGGTAGGGGTAGGGTTAGGGTTAGGATCCCTTAGGGTTAGGGTTAGGGGTAGGGTTAGGGTTAGGATCCCTTAGGGTTAGGGGTAGGGTTAGGTTTAGGGGTAGGGTTAGGATCCCTTAGGGTTAGGGGTAGGGTTAGGGTTAGGGGTAGGGTTAGGGTTAGGCTCCCTTTATCACCTTTATGTTGGGGGGTGGCATATCAGTGTGTTTTCTGTTTTTTTAATATAAAAACGCATGCGTTTTTAACGCAAAAAAACGCTTGCAAAAAAAAACGCATGCGTCCCCATTGACTCCAATGTATTTTTTGACCCCAAAAAAACGCATGAAAACGCATGCGTTTTTTTTTGGTCCAAAAAACGCCTCTCAAAAATACTGCAAGTTGCATTTCTGAAAATGAACGCAGGCAGAAAAAAAAAGCATGCGTTTCAAAACGCGACCAAACGCGTACAAACAAAAACGCATGCGTTTTCAATGTTAAATATAGGGAAAAAAACGCATGCGTTTTTTTAAAAAAAACGCTGCAGACAAAAACGCAAGTGTGAAACCACCCTAAATAAGCAAGTGCTAGTCAAAAAATAAAAAAATACAGGGTATTTAGTTAATACATTTTTTTGCAAAAAAAAGTATGTTAACCCCTTCATGACCAGGGGATTTTTCGTTTTTCCGTGTTCGTTTTTCACTCCCCTCCTTCCCAGAGCCATAACTTTTTTATTTTTCCGTCAATTTGGCCATGTGAGGGCTTATTTTTTGCGGGACGAGTTGTACTTTTGAACGACATCATTGGTTTTAGCATGTCGTGTACTAGAAAACGGGAAAAAAATTCCAAGTGCGGTGAAATTGCAAAAAAAGTGCAATCCCACACTTGCTTTTTGTTTGGCTTTTTTGCTAGGTTCACTAAATGCTAAAACTGACCTGCCATTATGATTCTCCAGGTCATTACGAGTTCATAGACACCAAACATGACTAGGTTATTTTTTATCTAAGTGGTGAAAAAAAATTCCAAACTTTGCTTAAAAAAAAAAAAAAAAAAAAATTGCGCCATTTTCCGATACTCGTAGCGTCTCCATTTTTCGTGATCTGGGGTCGGTTGAGGGCTTATTTTTTGCGTGCCAAGATGACGTTTTTAATGATAGCATTTCGGTGCAGATACGTTCTTTTGATCGCCCGTTATTGCATTTTAATGCAATGTCGCGGCGACCAAAAAAACGTAATTCTGGCGTTTCGAATTTTTTTCCCGCTACGCTGTTTAGCGATCAGGTTAATACTTTTTTTTATTTGATAGATCGGGCGATTCTGAGCGCGGCGATACCAAATATGCGTAGATTTGATATTTTTTTTATTGATTTATTTTGATTGGGGCGAAAGGGGGGTGATTTAAACTTTTATGTTTTTTTTATTTTTTACACATTTTTTTAAACTTTTTTTTTTTACTTTTGCCATGCTTCAATAGCCTCCATGAGAGGCTAGAAGCAGGCATAGCACGATCGGCTCTGCTACATAGCAGCGATCTGCTGATCGCTGCTATGTAGCAGAATTGCACGTGTGCTGTGAGCGCCGACCACAGGGTGGCGCTCACAGCGACGGGCAATCAGTAACCATAGAGGTCTCAAGGACCTCTATGGTTACCATTCACAAGCATCGCCGACCCCCGATCATGTGACGGGGGTCGGCGATGACGTCATTTCCGGCCGCCCGGCCGGAAGCGGTAGTTAAATGCCGCTGTCTGCGTTTGACAGCGGCATTTAACTAGTTAATAGGTGCGGGCAGATCGCGATTCTGCCCGCGCCTATTACGGGCACATGTCAGCTGTTCAAAACAGCTGACATGTCCCGGCTTTGGTGCGGGCTCACCGCGGAGCCCTGCATCAAAGCAGGGGAGCCGGCATCGGACGGTATAGTACGTCCGATGCCGGTAAGGGGTTAAGCTGCTCCACCAATCGCCAAGGTATACCTATAATAGAGCAGTCCTGTCTAATGTATATAATCCCTATCTGATGTATTTAAAAACCTGATCATCTGTATAGTACCTGTATGAACAGGGTTCAGAGAGAAAATATCTATGTAGAACATGCGAGATGGAACAGCTACAATGCAAATGACCCACAAAGGAGTGATGGACTCCCCAGTCTTGTAGAAACAAGAGAACAATTATAAAACCAAAAACACATGGGCTACTTGCACAGTGAACAAGTCTGTAGAAACCTGTTCACACCACCAAAGAACTTGAAGACACAAAAGCGCACAGAGAGGTAAAAAAATACTCTGTTGTAAAAAAAGTCACAGTAAATAAGCAAGTGATAGTCAAAAAATAAAAAAATACAGGGTATTTAGTTAATACTTTTTTTGCAAAATACATCAGATAGGGATTACCGTATATACATTAGACAGGACTTTTGTGTCTTCAAGTTCTTTGGTGGTGTGAACAGGTTTCTACAACTTGTTCACTGTGCAAGTAGCCCATGTGTTTTTGGTTTTATAATTGGTCTCTTGTTTCATTAATTAAAATTAAATTAAAATTTGGAAAATTTGCGAAATTTTCTAAATTTTCGCCAAATTTCAGTTTTTTTCACAAATAAACGTAGGTAATATCAAATAAATTTTACCACTATCATGAAGTACAATATGTCACGAGAAAACATTGTCAGAATCACTGAGATCCGTTGAAGCGTTCCAGAGTTATAACCTCATAAAGGGACAGTGGTCAGAATTGTAAAAATTGGCCTGGTCATTAGCGTGCATACCACCCTTGGGGTTAAAGTGGTCACCGCACATCTAGATTAGTTCCATTGGAGGTATAGTTTCCAAAATGGGGTCACATGTGGGGGAGCTCCAATGTTTATGCACACAGGGGCTCTCCAAACGCGACATAGTGTCCGCTAACAATTTGAGCTAATTTTTCATTCAAAAAGTCAAATGGCGCTCCTTCCCTTCCGAGCCCTGCCATGTGCCCAAACAGTGGTTTACCCCCACATGTGAGGTATCAATGTACTCAGGAGAAATTGTCCAATAAATGTTATGATCCATTTTATCTTGCTGCCCATGTAGAAATGAACAAATTGAGGCTAAAAGAAGTTTTTTGTGAAAAAAAAGTACTTTTTCATTTTTACGGATCAATTTGTGAAGCACCTGGGGGTTCAAAGTGCTCACTATGCATCTAGATAAGCTCCTTGGCAGGTCTAGGTTCCAAAATGGGGTCACTTGTGGGGGAGCTCCAATGTTTAGGCACACAGGGGCTCTCCAAACGCGACATGGTGTCCGCTAAAGATTGGAGCCATCCGTTTTTCATTGAAAAAGTCAAATGGCGCACCTTCCCTTCCCAGCCCTGTCGTGCGCCCAAACAATGGTTCCCCCCACATATGGGGTATCAGCGTACTCAGGACAAATTGTACAATAACTTTTGGGGTCCAGGTTCTGTTTTTACCCTTGGGAAAATAAAAAAAATGTTGCTAAAAGATCATTTTTGTGACTAAAAAGTTAAATGTTCATTTTCTCCTTCCATGTTGCTTCTGCTGCTGTGAAGCACCTGAAGGGTTAATAAACTTTTTGAATGTGGTTTTGAGCAACTTGAGGGGTGCAGTTTTTAGAATGGTGTAACTTTTGGGTATTTTCAGCCATATACACCTCTCAAACTGACTTCAAATGTGAGGTGGTGCCTAAAAAAATGGTTTTGTAAATTTCGTTGTAAAAATGAGAAATCGCTGATCAGATTTTAACCCTTATAACTTCCTAGCAAAAAAAAAATTGTTTCCAAAATTGTGCTGATGTAAAGTAGACATGTGGGTAATGTTATTTATTAACTATTTTGTGTCACATAACTCTCTCGTTTAACAGAATAAAAATTCAAAATTTGAAAATTGCAAAATTTTCAAAATTTTCGCCAAATTTCCATTTTTTCACAAATAAACGCAAAAATTATCGACCTAAATTTACCACTAACATGAAGCCCAATATGTCACAAAAAACAATCTCAGAACCGCGAGGATCCGTTGAAGCGTTCCTGAGTTATTACCTCATAAAGGGACACTGGTCAGAATTGCAAAAAACGGCCAGGTCATTAAGGTCAAAATAGGCTGGGTCATGAAGGGGTTAAAGATAATTTCAGGGAGTTAGGCTGCAAGCTGAAAGCAAGGACCTCCAGCGTAGTATTTTCCGAAATACTGCCTGTACCACGTGCCACGCCAGAAAGGAACTTGGAGATTAGGGAGGTTAATAAGTGGGTCAAGAATTGGTGTAGGAAGGTGGGGTTTGGGTTCCTGCAGAACTGGGCCGACTTCTCAGTTGGCTACAGGCTCTACACTCAATGAGGAGGGTGCAGCTGTGTTGGGGGAGAAAATGGCTAGAAGGTTGGAGGAGTGTTTAAACTAGGGATTGGGGGGGAGGGTATTCATTTTATAGGAGGGGAAGATAGTGCAGATAGAGACCTGGGCACAAATAACGAAGATGGGGGTGGTAGTGGCATAGGGGGTGGGAGGGTGGGGTTAGAACAGTTAATAATTTAAGAAAGAATAGAGGTACAGAGAGGAACATCAAGTGCATGTATACTAATGCCAGAAGCCTCACCAACAAAATGGACGAATTAGAACTAATGTTGTTGGAGCATAATTATGACATGGTGGGGATATCGGAAACATGGCTGGATGAGAGCCATGACTGGGCTGTTAACTTGCAGGGTTATAGTCTGTTCAGAAATGACCGAATGGATAGACGAGGGGGAGGGGTGTGTCTATATGTAAAATCGTCCTTAAAACCCATCCGGCGTGATAATATAGGTGAATCTAATGAAAATATAGAGTCCCTGTGGGTGGAGATAAGGGGAGGGGGAAAAAATAATAAATTACTGATAGGGGTTTGTTATAAATCTCTAAAAATAATGGAGAAAATCCTCGTAAAGCAAATAGATGAAGCTGAGACTCAAGCGGAAGTCATTATTATGGGGGACTTCAACTACCCTGAAATAGATTGGGGAACAGAAACCTGCAGTTCCAGCAAAGGTAATCGTTTTTTGACAATTATGAAAGACAATTACCTTTCACAACTGATTCAGGACCCCACAAAAATGGGGGCACTGCTAGACCTAATATTAACCAACAGGCCAGACCACATATCAAATATAAGGGTTGGCGGTCACTTGGGGAATAGTGATCACAAAATAATAAGTTTTCATGTATCCTTTAATAAGATGTGTAGTAGAGGGGTTACAAGGACACTAAACTTCAGGAGGGCAAATTTCCATCGGATGAGAGAGGATCTTGGTGCAATTAACTGGGACGATATCCTGAGACATAAAAATACACAAAGAAAATGGGAGACATTTATTAGCATTCTGGATAGGACGTGTGCAGAATATATAGGAGGAAACCAATGTGGCTAAATAGAGCTGTAAGGGGTGCAATAAGTGACAAAAAGAAAGCATTACGTAGTTAAAGAAACCAGGGATTCAAGCTTGAGGAGGATAATTTGCATATTCCAGGTGCCTTCTGGGAAAAGCGAAGAGTCTCCCTCAGCAAGAAGATCGTTGGGTACAGCCGGGACCAGCTGCTTGGAAAGCATCACCAAACCAGGGATTCAAGCTTGAGGAGGATAATTTGCATATTCCAGGTGCCTTCTGGGAAAAGCGAAGAGTCTCCCTCAGCAAGAAGATTGTTGGGTACAGCCGGGACCAGCTGCTTGGAAAGCATCACCAAACCAGGGATTCAAGCTTGAGGAGGATAATTTGCATATTCCAGGACCCTTCTGGGAAAAGCGAAGAGTCTCCCTCAGCAAGAAGATCGTTGGGTACAGCCGGGACCAGCTGCTTGGAAAGCATCACTAAACCGGGGATTCAAGCTTGAGGAGGATAATTTGCATATTCCAGGTGCCCTCTGGGAAAAGCGAAGAGTCTCCCTCAGCAAGAAGATCGTTGGGTACAGCCGGGACCAGCTGCTTGGAAAGCATCACCAAACCAGGGATTCAAGCTTGAGGAGGATAATTTGCATAATCCAGGTGCCTTCTGGGAAAAGCGAAGAGTCTCCCTCAGCAAGAAGATCGTTGGGTACAGTCGGGACCAGCTGCTTGGAAAGCATCACCAAACCAGAGATTCAAGCTTGAGGAGGATAATTTGCATATTCCAGGTGCCTTCTGGGAAAAGCGAAGAGTCTCCCTCAGCAAGAAGATCGTTGGGTACAGCCGGGACCAGCTGCTTGGAAAGCATCACCAAACCAGGGATTCATGCTTGAGGAGGATAATTTGCCTGTAGGACATTATTGCAAGAAAGCTTGGCTGAGTAGATTACACAAGAAGGAAAACACACAGCAAGTCAGCAGGATCTAGGAGCAACATGGCAGATGTGACAATCTACATGGTGAACTGCAGCATGTGCTACATGTTCACAGATCGACCAGAAGAAGAATCCAATTTCACCTGTCAGAATTGTAGACTAGTGGCCCTTTTAGAAGAAAAGGTGCGGGGTCTGGAAGAAAGAATATCAACTTTACATAGTAACATAGTAACATAGTTAGTAAGGCCGAAAAAAGACATTTGTCCATCCAGTTCAGCCTATATTCCATCATAATAAATACCCAGATCTACGTCCTTCTACAGAACCTAATAATTGTATGATACAATATTGTTCTGCTCCAGGAAGACATCCAGGCCTCTCTTGAACCCCTCGACTGAGTTCGCCATCACCACCTCCTCAGGCAAGCAATTCCAGATTCTCACTGCCCTAACAGTAAAGAATCCTCTTCTATGTTGGTGGAAAAACCTTCTCTCCTCCAGACGCAAAGAATGCCCCCTTGTGCCCGTCACCTTCCTTGGTATAAACAGATCCTCAGCGAGATATTTGTATTGTCCCCTTATATACTTATACATGGTTATTAGATCGCCCCTCAGTCGTCTTTTTTCTAGACTAAATAATCCTAATTTCGCTAATCTATCTGGGTATTGTAGTTCTCCCATCCCCTTTATTAATTTTGTTGCCCTCCTTTGTACTCTCTCTAGTTCCATTATATCCTTCCTGAGCACCGGTGCCCAAAACTGGACACAGTACTCCATGTGCGGTCTAACTAGGGATTTGTACAGAGGCAGTATAATGCTCTCATCATGTGTATCCAGACCTCTTTTAATGCACCCCATGATCCTGTTTGCCTTGGCAGCTGCTGCCTGGCACTGGCTGCTCCAGGTAAGTTTATCATTAACTAGGATCCCCAAGTCCTTCTCCCTGTCAGATTTACCCAGTGGTTTCCCGTTCAGTGTGTAATGGTGATATTGATTCCCTCTTCCCATGTGTATAACCTTACATTTATCATTGTTAAACCTCATCTGCCACCTTTCAGCCCAAGTTTCCAACTTATCCAGATCCATCTGTATCAGAATACTATCTTCTCTTGTATTAACTGCTTTACATAGTTTTGTATCATCTGCAAATATCGATATTTTACTGTGTAAACCTTCTACCAGATCATTAATGAATATGTTGAAGAGAACAGGTCCCAATACTGACCCCTGCGGTACCCCACTGGTCACAGCGACCCAGTTAGAGACTATACCATTTATAACCACCCTCTGCTTTCTATCACTAAGCCAGTTACTAACCCATTTACACACATTTTCCCCCAGACCAAGCATTCTCATTTTGTGTACCAACCTCTTGTGCGGCACGGTATCAAACGCTTTGGAAAAATCGAGATATACCACGTCCAATGACTCACCGTGGTCCAGTCTATAGCTTACCTCTTCATAAAAACTGATTAGATTGGTTTGACAGGAGCGATTTCTCATAAACCCATGCTGATATGGAGTTAAACAGTTATTCTCATTGAGATAATCCAGAATAACATCCCTCAGAAACCCTTCAAATATTTTACCAACAATAGAGGTTAGACTTACTGGCCTATAATTTCCAGGTTCACTTTTAGAGCCCTTTTTGAATATTGGCACCACATTTGCTATGCGCCAGTCCTGCGGAACAGACCCTGTCGCTATAGAGTCACTAAAAATAAGAAATAATGGTTTATCTATTACATTACTTAGTTCTCTTAGTACTCGTGGGTGTATGCCATCCGGACCCGGAGATTTATCTATTTTAATCTTATTTAGCCGGTTTCGCACCTCTTCTTGGGTTAGATTGGTGACCCTTAATATAGGGTTTTCATTGTTTCTTGGGATTTCACCTAGCATTTCATTTTCCACCGTGAATACCGTGGAGAAGAAGGTGTTTAATATGTTAGCTTTTTCCTCGTCATCTACAACCATTCTTTCCTCACTATTTTTTAAGGGGCCTACATTTTCAGTTTTATTCTTTTACTATTGATATAGTTGAAGAACAGTTTGGGATTAGTTTTACTCTCCTTAGCAATGTGCTTCTCTGTTTCCTTTTTGGCAGCTTTAATTAGTTTTTTAGATAAAGTATTTTTCTCCCTATAGTTTTTTAGAGCTTCAATGGTGCCATCCTGCTTTAGTAGTGCAAATGCTTTCTTTTTACTGTTAATTGCCTGTCTTACTTCTTTGTTTAGCCACATTGGGTTTTTCCTATTTCTAGTCTTTTTATTCCCACAAGGTATAAACCGCTTACACTGCCTATTTAGGATGTTCTTAAACATTTCCCATTTATTATCTGTATTCTCATTTCTGAGGATATTGTCCCAGTCTACCAGATTAAGGGCATCTCTAAGCTGTTCAAACTTTGCCTTCCTAAAGTTCAATGTTTTTGTGACTCCCTGACAAGTCCCCCTAGTGAAAGACAGGTGAAACTGCACAATATTGTGGTCGCTATTTCCTAAATGCCCAACCACCTGCAGATTTGTTATTCTGTCAGGTCTATTAGATAGTATTAGGTCTAAAAGTGCTGCTCCTCTGGTTGGATTCTGCACCAATTGTGAAAGATAATTTTTCTTGGTTATTAGCAGAAACCTGTTGCCTTTATGGGTTTCACAGGTTTCTGTTTCCCAGTTAATATCCGGGTAGTTAAAGTCTCCCATAACCAGGACCTCATTATGGGTTGCAGCTTCATCTATCTGCTTTAGAAGTAGACTTTCCATGCTTTCTGTTATATTTGGGGGTTTGTAACAGACCCCAATGAGAATTTTGTTACCATTTTTCCCTCCATGAATTTCAACCCATATGGACTCGACATCCTCATTCCCTTCGCTAATATCCTCCCTTAAAGTGGACTTTAGACAAGACTTTATATAGAGACAAACCCCTCCTCCTCTCCGATTTTTACGATCCTTTCTAAACAGACTGTAACCCTGTAAGTTAACTGCCCAGTCATAGCTTTCATCTAACCATGTCTCGGTTATTCCCACTATGTCAAAGTTACCTGTAGATATTTCTGCTTCTAGTTCTTCCATCTTGTTTGTCAGGCTTCTGGCGTTTGCGAGCATGCAGTTTAGAGGATTTTGTTTTGTTCCAATCTCCTCACTGTGGATTGTTTTAGAAATGTTCTTACCTCCCTTCTGAGTATGTTTTCCTGGGTCGTCTTTGTTCGAGTCTAATGTTTTTCTTCCCGTCCCCTCTTCTTCTAGTTTAACGCCCTCCTGATGAGTGTAGCGAGTCTTCTGGCGAATGTGTGTTTCCCAGGTTTGTTGAGGTGTAGTCCGTCTCTGGCGAGGAGTCCATCATACCAGTAATTCACACCGTGGTCCAGGAATCCAAATCCTTGTTGTCTGCACCATCGTCTTAGCCAGTTGTTTGCATCAAGGATCCTGTTCCATCTCCTGGTGCCATGCCCGTCTACTGGAAGGATAGAAGAAAAAACTACCTGTGCATCCAGTTCCTTTACTTTCTTCCCCAACTCTTCAAAGTCCTTGCAGATTGTCGGTAGGTCCTTCCTTGCCGTGTCATTGGTGCCAACATGTATCAGAAGAAATGGGTGGACGTCCTTGGAGCTGAAGAGCTTTGGTATGCTATCGGTCACATCCTTGATCATCGCACCTGGAAGGCAGCATACTTCTCTTGCAGTTATGTCCGGTCTGCAGATGGCTGCTTCGGTGCCTCTCAGTAGTGAGTCTCCCACCACCACCACTCTTCGTTGCTTCTTGGCTGTACTTTTTGCTGTCACTTGTTGCTGTGTGCCCTTTTCTTTTTTGCTTGCTGGTATTGCTTCATTCTTAGGTGTGCCATCTTCATCCTCTACAAAGATTTGATATCGGTTCTTCAGTTGTGTGGTTGGTGATTTCTCCATGGTCTTCTTGCTTCTTTGAAACTCATCAAAGAGAATGAAGACTTCCTAGACAGAACAGAAGCATCTCTACTGGTCACAGAAGGTGAAAAAAGTGTCAGAGAACCTCCAAAAGCAGATGAGTGGAAGCATGTGACCAAAAGAAGCAAGAAGACCATGGAGAAATCACCAACCACACAACTGAAGAACCGATATCAAATCTTTGTAGAGGATGAAGATGGCACACCTAAGGATGAAGCAATACCAGCAAGCAAAAAAGAAAAGGGCACACAGCAACAAGTGACAGCAAAAAGTACAGCCAAGAAGCAACGAAGAGTGGTGGTGGTGGGAGACTCACTACTGAGAGGCACAGAAGCAGCCATCTGCAGACCGGACATAACCGCAAGAGAAGTATGCTGCCTTCCAGGTGCAATGATCAAGGATGTGACCGATAGGATACCAAAGCTCCTCAGCTCCAAGGACGTCCACCCATTTCTTCTGATACATGTTGGCACCAATGACACGGCAAGGAAGGACCTACCGACAATCTGCAAGGACTTTGAAGAGTTGGGGAAGAAAGTAAAGGAACTGGATGCACAGGTAGTTTTTTCTTCTATCCTTCCAGTAGACGGGCATGGCACCAGGAGATGGAACAGGATCCTTGATGCGAACAACTGGCTAAGACGATGGTGCAGACAACAAGGATTCGGATTCCTGGACCACGGTGTGAATTACTTGTACGATGGACTCCTCGCCAGAGACGGACTACACCTCAACAAACCTGGGAAACACACATTCGCCAGAAGACTCGCTACACTCATCAGGAGGGCGTTAAACTAGAAGAAGAGGGGACGGGAAGAAAAACATTAGACTCGAACAAAGAAGACCCAGGAAAACATACTCAGAAGGGAGGTAAGAACATTTCTAAAACAATCCACAGCGAGGAGATTAGAACAAAACAAAATCCTCTAAACTGCATGCTCGCAAACGCCAAAAGCCTGACAAACAAGATAGAAGAACTAGAAGCAGAAATATCTACAGGTAACTTTGACATAGTGGGAATAACTGAGACATGGTTAGATGAAAGCTATGACTGGGCAGTTAACTTACAGGGCTACAGTCTGTTTAGAAAGGATCGTAAAAATCGGAGAGGAGGAGGGGTTTGTCTCTATGTAAAGTCTTGTCTAAAGTTCACTTTAAGGGAGGATATTAGCAAAGGGAATGAGGATGTCGAGTCCATATGGGTCGAAATTCATGGAGGGAAAATGGTAACAAAATTCTCATTGGGGTCTGTTACAAACCCCCAAATATAACAGGAATCATGGAAAGTCTACTTCTAAAGCAGATAGATGAAGCTGCAACCCATAATGAGGTCCTGGTTATGGGGGACTTTAACTACCCGGATATTAACTGGGAAACAGAAACCTGTGAAACCCATAAAGGCAACAGGTTTCTGCTAATAACCAATAAAAATTATCTTTCACAATTGGTGCAGAATCCAACCAAAGGAGCAGCACTTTTAGACCTAATACTATCTAATAGACCTGACAGAATAACAAATCTGCAGGTGGTCTGGCATCTAGGAAATAGCGACCACAATATTGTACAGTTTCACCTGTCTTTCACTAGGGGGACTTGTCAGGGAGTCACAAAAACACTGAACTTTAGGAAGGCAAAGTTTGACCATCTTAGAGATGCCCTTAATCTGGTAGACTGGGACAATATCCTCAGAAATAAGAATACAGATAATAAATGGAAAATGTTTAAGAACATCCTAAATAGGCACTGTAAGCGGTTTATACCTTGTGGGAATAAAAGGACTAGAAATAGGAAAAACCCAATGTGGCTAAACAAAGAAGTAAGACAGGCAATTAACAGTAAAAAGAAAGCATTTGCACTACTAAAGCAGGATGGCACCATTGAAGCTCTAAAAAACTATAGGGAGAAAAATACTTTATCTAAAAAACTAATTAAAGCTGCCAAAAAGGAAACAGAGAAGCACATTGCTAAGGAGAGTAAAACTAATCCCAAACTGTTCTTCAACTATATCAATAGTAAAAGAATAAAAACTGAAAATGTAGGCCCCTTAAAAAATAGTGAGGAAAGAATGGTTGTAGATGACGAGGAAAAAGCTAACATATTAAACACCTTCTTCTCCACGGTATTCACGGTGGAAAATGAAATGCTAGGTGAAATCCCAAGAAACAATGAAAACCCTATATTAAGGGTCACCAATCTAACCCAAGAAGAGGTGCGAAACCGGCTAAATAAGATTAAAATAGATAAATCTCCGGGTCCGGATGGCATACACCCACGAGTAATAAGAGAACTAAGTGATGTAATAGATAAACCATTATTTCTTATTTTTAGGGACTCTATAGCGACGGGGTCTGTTCCGCAGGACTGGCGCATAGCAAATGTGGTGCCAATATTCAAAAAGGGCTCTAAAAGTGAACCTGGAAATTATAGGCCAGTAAGTCTAACCTCTATTGTTGGTAAAATATTTGAAAGGTTTCTGAGGGATGTTATTCTGGATTATCTCAATGAGAATAACTGTTTAACTCCATATCAGCATGGGTTTATGAGAAATCGCTCCTGTCAAACCAATCTAATCAGTTTTTATGAAGAGGTAAGCTATAGGCTGGACCACGGTGAGTCATTGGACGTGGTATATCTCGATTTTTCCAAAGCAAAAATGAGAATGCTTGGTCTGGGGGAAAATGTGTGTAAATGGGTTAGTAACTGGCTTAGTGATAGAAAGCAGAGGGTGGTTATAAATGGTATAGTCTCTAACTGGGTCGCTGTGACCAGTTGGGTACCGCAGGGGTCGGTATTGGGACCTGTTCTCTTCAACATATTCATTAATGATCTGGTAGAAGGTTTACACAGTAAAACATTGATATTTGCAGATGATACAAAACTATGTAAAGCAGTTAATAGAAGAGAAGATAGTATTCTGCTACAGATGGATCTGGATAAGTTGGAAACTTGGGCTGAAAGGTGGCAGATGAGGTTTAACAATGATAAATGTAAGGTTATACACATGGGAAGAAGGAATCAATGTCACCACTACACACTGAACGGGAAACCACTGGGTAAATCTGACAGGGAGAAGGACTTGGGGATCCTAGTTAATGATAAACTTACCTCTAGCAGCCAGTGCCAGGCAGCAGCTGCCAAGGCAAACAGGATCATGGGGTGCATTACAAGAGGTCTGGATACACATGATGAGAGCATTATACTGCCTCTGTACAAATCCCTAGTTAGACCGCACATGGAGTACTGTGTCCAGTTTTGGGCACCGGTGCTCAGGCAGGATATAGTGGAACTAGAGAGAGTACAAAGGAGGGCAACAAAATTAATAAAGGAGATGGGAGAACTACAATACCCAGATAGATTAGCGAAATTAGGATTATTTAGTCTAGAAAAAAGATGACTGAGGGGCGATCTAATAACCATGTATAAGTATATAAGGGGACAATACAAATATCTCGCTGAGGATCTGTTTATACCAAGGAAGGTGACGGGCACAAGGGAGCATTCTTTGCGTCTGGAGGAGAGAAGGTTTATCCACCAACATAGAAGAGGATTCTTTACTGTTAGGGCAGTGAGAATCTGGAATTGCTTGCCTGAGGAGGTGGTGATGGCGAACTCAGTCGAGGGGTTCAAGAGAGGCCTGGATGTCTTCCTGGAGCAAAACAATATTGTATCATACAGTTATTAGGTTCTGTAGAAGGACGTAGATCTGGGGATTTATTATGATGGAATATAGGCTGAACTGGATGGACAAATGTCTTTTTTCAGCCTTACTAACTATGTTACTATGTAAAGAATATTTTGGGATTATTTTTACTCTCTCTGGCAATGAGTCTCTCTGTCTCAATCTTTGCTGCCTTGATTTGCTTTTTACAGAATTTATTTAATTTTTTGTATTTATTTAATGCCTCATCACTACCTACTTCCTTTAATTCTCTAAGGCCATGTGCACACGTTCAGTATTTTTCACGTTTTTTTGCGTTTTTCGCTATAAAAACGTGATACAAAAACGCGGAAAAAACGCTTACATATGCATCCTATTATTTGTGTATTCCGCATTTCTTGTGCAAATGTTACTTTTTTTTCTGTGAAAAAATCGCATTGTGGAAAAAAAAGCAACATGTTCATTAACCCCTTAATGACCTTGGGATTTTTCATTTTTCCGTGTTCGTTTTTCAGTCCCCTCCTTCCCAGAGCCATAACTTTTTTATTTTTACATCAATATGGCCATGTGAGGGCTTATTTTTTGCGGGACGAGTACTTTTGAATGACATCATTGGTTTTAGCATGTCGTGTACTAGAAAACGGGAAAAAAAAATTCCAAGTGCGGTGAAATTGCAAAAAAAAGTGCAGTCCCACACTTGTTTTTTGTTTGGCTTTTTTGATAGGTTCAATAAATGCTAAAACTGACCTGACATTATGATTCTCCATGTCAGTACGAGTTCATAGACACCTAGCATGACTAGGTTATTTTTTACCTAAGTGGTGAAAAAAAATTCCAAACTTTGCTAAAAAAAAAAAAAAATTACGCCATATTCCGATACTCGTAGCGTCTCCATTTTTCGTGATCTGGGGTCGCGTTAGGGCTTATTTTTTGCGAGCCGAGATGACGTTTTTAATGATAGCATTTCGGTGCAGATACGTTCTTTTGATCGCCCGTTATTGCATTCTAATGCAATGTCGCGGCGACCAAAAAAAGTAATTCTGGCGTTTTGAATTTTTTTCTCGCTACGCCATGTAGCGATCAGGTTAATCCTTTTTTTTATTTGATAGATCGGGCGATTCTAAACGCAGCGATACTAAATATGTGTAGATTTGATTTTTTTTTATTGATTTATTTTGATTGGGGCGAAAGGGGGGTGATTTAAACTTTTATATTTTTTTTATTTTTTTCACATTTTTTTAACTTTTTTTTTTCTTTTGCCATGCTTCAATAGCCTCCATGGGAGGCTAGAAGCAGGCACAGCACGATCGGCTCTACTACATAGCAGCGATCTGCTGTTCGCTGCTATGTAGCAGAAAATCAGGTGTGCTGTGAGCGCCGACCACAGGGTGGCGCTCACAGCTACAGGCGATCAGTAACCATAGAGGTCTCAAGGACCTCTATGGTTACTATGTACAAGCATCGACCGACCTCCGATCATGTGACGTAGTCGGCGATGCCGTCATTTCCGTCCGCCCGGCCGGATGCGGTAGTTAAATGCCGCTGTCTGCGTTTGACAGCGGCATTTAACTAGTTAATAGGCGCGGGCAGATCGCGATTCTGCCCGCGCCTATTACGGACATATGTCAGCTGTTCAAAACAGCTGACATGTCCCGGCTTTGATGCGGGCTCACCGCCGGAGCCCGCATCAAAGCGGGGCTTCTGACCTCGGACGTACTATCCCGTCCGAGGTCAGAAAGGGGTTAAATTTGCGGAATTGCGGGGATTCCGCACACCTAGGAATGCATTGATCTGCTTACTTTCCGCATGGGGCTGTGCACACCATGCGGGAAGTAAGCAGATTATGTGCGGTTGGTACCCAGGGTGGAGGAGAGGAGACTCTCCTCCACGGACTGGGCACCATATAATTGGTAAAAAAAAAAAAAGAATTAAAATAAAAAATAGTGATATACTCACCCTCTGATGGCCCGGAGTCCTCCCGCCTCTCATCGGTGCATGCTCTCTCTTCCATTCCTATAGATGCTCTGTGTGAAGGACCTGCGATGACGTCGCCATCTTGTGATTGGTCGCGTGACCGCTCATGTGACCGCTCACGTGACCGCGACGTCATCGAAGGTCCTGCACACACATACCATCTATAGGAACGGACGCCGCTGAGGAGTTCGGCTGTCTGCAGGTAAGTATAACCATTTTTTTTATTTTTTTTATTATTTTTAAACATTCTATCTTTTACTATTGATGCTGCATAGGTAGCATCTATAGTACAAAGTTGGTCACACTTGTCAAACACTATGTTTGACAAGTGTGACCAACCTGTCAGTCAGTTTTCCAAGTGATGCTACAGATCGCTTGGAAAACTTTAGCATTCTGCAAGCTAATTTCGCTTGCAAAATGCTAAAAAAAATGCGAAAAAAGCGGGAAAAAAACACACAAAAAAATGCGGATTTCTTGCAGAAAATTTCCGGTTTTCTTCAGGAAATTTCTGCAAGAAATCCTGACGTGTGCACATACCCTAAATGCTTTCTTTTTGTCACTTATTGAAACTAAAAAATGATAGTGTTGGCCCCCTTAAAAATAGTCTGGGTGAAATGGTGGATGAGGATTAGGAAAAAGCCAATATGCTAAATGACTTTTTTTTCATCAGTATTTACACAAGAAAATCCCATGGCAGACAAAATGACTAGTGATAAAAATTCCCCATTAAATGTCACCTGCTTAACCCAGCAGGAACTACGTTGGCGTCTAAAAATCACTAAAATTGACAAATCTCCGGACGGGATACACCCCCGAGTACTGCAGGAATTAAGTACAGTCATTGATAGACCATTATTTTTAATCTTTAAAGACTCCATAATAACAGGGTCTGTACCACAGGACTGGCATATAGCAAATGTGGTGCCAATATTCAAAAAGGCGACAAAAACTGAACTCGGTAATTATAGGCCAGTAAGCTTAACCTCTACTGTGGGTAAAATCCTGGAGGGCATTCTAAGGGATGCTATACTGGAGTTTCTGAAGAGGAATAACCTCATGACTGTTATGCTCCCGCCGCTTGCGCTGCATACTCACCTCGCTGCGGCATCCCGGCGCGTCCCTGCTTGCTTCCGGTCTTCTTCCCCTGTGCGCTCGGCCCCCACTCCACTTCGGGTGCGCGCGCGCTCTAGGTTCCTCGGCGCACGCGCACATATTCCCCATTGGGATAGGGGAAAATATGTGTAAGTGGGTTAAGAGCTGGCTCAGGGATAGGAAACACTAAACTTCAGGAGGGCAAATTTCCATCGGATGAGAGAGGATCTTGGTGCAATTAACTGGGACGATATCCTGAGACATAAAAATACACAAAGAAAATGGGAGACATTTATTAGCATCCTGGATAGGACCTGTGCACAGTATATACCGTATGGGAATAAACATACTAGAAATAGGAGGAAACCAATATGGCTAAATAGAGCTGTAAGGGGCGCAATAAGTGACAAAAAGAAAGCATTACGTAGTTAACCCCTTCACCTCCGGAGCTTTTTCCGTTTTTTCATTTTCGTTTTTCGCTCCCCTCCTTCCCAGAGCCATAACTTTTTTATTTTTTCGTCAATATGGCCATGTGAGGGCTTATTTTTTGCGGAACGAGATGTACTTTTGAATGATACCATTGGTTTTACCATGCCATGGAACAGAAAACGTGTGATGAAATTGCAAAAAAAGTGCAATCTCACACTTGTTTTTTGTTTGGCATTTTTGCTAGGTTCACCAAATGCTAAAACTAACCTGCCATTATGATTCTCTAGGTCATTACGAGTTCATAGACACCTAAAATGTTTAGGTTATTTTTTATCTAAGTGGTGAAAAAAATTCCAAAGTTTGCTAAAAAAAAAATTTAAAAAAAAAATTGTGTGATTTTCCGATACCCGTAGCGTCTCCAATTTTCGTGATCTGGGGTCAGGTGAGGGCTTATTTTTTTGTGTGCCGAGCTGGCGTTTTTAATGATACCATTTTGGTGTAGATATGTTCTTTTGATCGCCCGTTATTGCATTTTAATTCAATGTCGCGGCGACCAAAAAAACATAATTTTGGCGTTTTGATTTTTTTTCTTGCTACGCCATTTAGCATTCAGGTTAATCCTTTGTTTGTATTGATAGATCGGGCGATTCTGAATGCGGCGATACCAAATATGTGTATGTTTGATTTTTTTTTAATTGTTTTATTTTGATTGGGGCAAAAGGGGGGTGATTTTAACTTTTATATATTTTTTATTTTTTTTATATTTTTAAACTTTTTTTTTAATTTTGGCATGCTTCAATAGCCTCCATGAGAGGCTAGAAGCATGCACTACACGATCGCCTCTGCTATATAGAGGTGAAGTACAGATCCCCTCTATGTAGCAGAAATGCAGGTGTACTTTGAACGCCGACCACAGAGTGGCGCTCAAAGCAATTGGCCATCAACAACCATAGAGGTCTCAAGGAGACCTCTGGTTGTTATGGCCGCGCGACTGGGAGCGCTAGTTAAATGCCGCTATCAGCGCTTGACGGTGGCATTTAACTAGTTAATGGGCGCGGGCGGATCGCGATTCCGCACGCGCTCATTGCGCGCACATGCCAGCTGTACAAAACAGCTGACATGTCGCAGCTTTGAGGTGGGCTCACCGCCGGAGCCCACCTCAAAGCAGGGGATCTGCCAGCTTACGTACTATATATAGGGGTGGAGCACTTGGTCAGCTCGCCCGTGGGAGGTTCGTCGTCGCGGTCCAGTGGGTCCACCCTTTAGTCTCCTCAATTAATCCTCACAATGACCCAGTATCAGCACGGTTTTACTAGGGACCGTTCATATCAGACTAATCTGATCAGCTTCTATGAATA
This sequence comes from Ranitomeya imitator, assembly GCF_032444005.1. Lineage (NCBI taxonomy): Eukaryota > Metazoa > Chordata > Amphibia > Anura > Dendrobatidae > Ranitomeya > Ranitomeya imitator. Next base: position 81,558,472 of record NC_091285.1, read on the forward strand.
GGTAGGTTCCGGACTGGACCAAGGGAACCCACTGGACGTAGTGTATATGGACTTTTCAAAAGCTTTTGATACGGTGCCACACAAAAGGTTGATACATAAAATGAGAATAATGGGGATAGGGGAAAATATGTGTAAGTGGGTTAAGCGCTGGCTCAGGGCAAATGGCCCTGACCTGATCAAAGAATTACATGAATAGTAACACTCTATTGACATGCAAGATGTTTTGAAGACAATATATTTTTCTTGTTTTGACAATAGCTCTATTTGTAGCATAAAAGACTGGGGAAACCTGACAATTCAATTGCTCGCTAGGAGCAAGACATAAAAAAAGAGGAAAGAAGGACTCTGCATAACGTGACAAATAAAAATGTGGTTCCTAGAAACTAATAATATGGATGACCTTGAGATTTCAAACCATTGCTTATTGTATCAGAAACTTAAAGGGAACCTGTCACCCCGTTTTTTCAGTAGGAGATAAAAATACCGTTAAAAAGGGCCTGAGCTGTGCTTTACAATAGGGTATTTTTTGTCCCCTGATTCCCTACCTATGCTGCCGAAATACCTTACAAAAGTGGCCTTTTTCGCCTGTCAATCAGGCTGGTCAGGTCGGATGGGCGTGGTCACAGTGCTGTTTCTCCCCCACATCTTGCTTATGTTCCCGTTGGTGGTGTAGTGCTTCTCGCATGCGCAAGTGCCGAATGCACTGCGCAGCTGTAGACAGGGAATTGGGAAGTACCTAGCGCAGGGGAAGAGGCAGAGGTGTCACCCACTGGCACTAATAGTTGTTCCAGGCATTCGTCTCACCGAGTTGGGTGCTTAAATGACATGTGCCTAATCATGCTGCTGGTGGTTAAGCTCTTAGTGATCAAGCCCCTTCTGATCTTGGCATGGCAAAGATTACAACTGACCATTTTTTATATCAGAACGCTCTATAAAAAAATTTCAGACTGGGTAACCCCTAACTCTTTGACAGAAATATTCACAAGCGTGAACAGTTGCCCATTATCTCTCTCTGATAACCCCACTGCCTCTTCCTTCCTGTTTTGGTGCTGCCAATTCGTCCCCCTCACTGCTGCTGACACTGCTCTGCATGCCAGCTTCCCAGATTAGGTCAGTGACTTCATTATCCATTACTGCAGCACCGTGGTCCTTCTGATTTGGTAACTTAACAAAAACCTTAATTATCGGCAACTGCGTCTCATCATCTTCTGCCACCTGAGACAAAATTTGCCATTCCCCACTGTCATCTTCTTGTGACTGTGGCTGCTCTAAGTTTTATGCATCGTTACACACAGCATCTGCTCCTGTCCCTCTTGGAGCATGCAGGGTGAGAGGCCCCAATCAAGAAATGATGTTGTAAAGAACTCCTCGGGGTATCCTAGGGTGGGATCACTGGTCTCCAGAGACTCAACATGGTGGGAGGAAGGAGGATCAGGGAGAAGATTAAGTTATCCAGACTGTTGACTGGCGAGAGTGGACGCATGAAAGACTGGGTGGTGCTGGCAAGCATGCTGGAAGCATTATTTGCTATTCAACCTATTACCTGTTCTCACTGGTGTGGCTTTAAAAGCCACCCTGCAAAGTAGGAAAGGAAGCTATATGTCATGGATGAGCATGTTTCTTGTTCTCCAACAACAGGCATAGTGACACCTGCCCCACATCCTCAATGTCTGTGTTCACCATCATCAGCACTTCCACTTCCCTGTCCCCTACCGCATGCCTTATGCATTTTCTAATTGCTAGGCCTCTGGAAACCAAGTTTCCTTTATTAATTGAAACTACATTTTTAATGAACAAAAAAATTTGGTCAACAGTAGGAGGACACGTGAGTTAAAAAAAATTTAGAACATCATAATTTTACACAAAGCAGGATAAACTGTATGGATGACAATAGTCAACTTTTGGAATCCAAAATATTGGTCAACTGTAGCAGGCCAAGTGGTTTATAAAAATTTTAAACCGCCGTAAATTTACAGAGAGCACATCGAACTGTATGGATGACTAATTTAATCCACAAAAATATTTTGAATGTTTTTTGGCAGTTTTATATACCACCATAATGTACCACTAAGCAATGTGTTAAAGTCTATGGATAACGAATTGAATCCAGAAAAAAATGTTGAACTTTTTGGGGCAGTTTTATTTACTACCGTAATATAACACTAACCACGTTAAACTGTATAGATGACTATTTGAATCCAGAAAAACATTTTTTTACTGTTTTTTTGTGGCTATATAAAATTGTGCTCAAAAGTTTACATACCCCGGCAGAAATTTTGCTTTCTTGGCCTTTTTTCAGAGAATATGAATGATAACACAAAAACCTTTCCTCCACTTATGGTTAGTGGTTGGGTGAAGCCATTTAATGTCAAACTACTGTGTTTTCTCTTTTTAAATCATAATGACAACCCAAAACATCCAAATGACCCTGATCAAAAGTTCACATACCCCATTTCTTAATACCATGTATTGCCCCCTCTAACATCAATGACATCTTTTGTGGTAGTTGTGGATGAGATTCTTTATTTTCTCAGATGGTAAAGCTGCCCACTCTTCTTGGCAAAAAGCATCCAGTTCCTGTAACGTCCTGGGCTGTCTAGCATGAACTGCGCACTTGGGATCTCCCCAGAGTGGCTCAATGATATTGAGGTCAGGTGACTGAGATGGCCACTCCAGAACCTTCACTATGTTCTGCTGTAGCCAATGACTTGGCCTTGTGTTTTGGATCGCTGTCATGTTGGAACGTCCAAGTGTGTCCCATGTGCAGCTTCCGGGCTTTTGAGTGCAAATTTGCCTCCATTATTTGCTGATAATGTGCTGCATTCATTTTTCCTTCAACTTTGACCAAGTTTCCTGTGCCTTTGTAGCTCACACATCCCCAAAACATCAACAATCCACCTCCGTGCTTTACAGCAGGGATGGTGTTCCTTTCATCATAGGCCTTGCTAACCTCTCTCCAAATGTAACGTTTATGATTGTGGCCAAGAAGTTCAATTTTGGTCTCATCACTCCAAATTACCTTGTTCCAGACCTTTTGAGGCTTGTCTCTGTGCTGTTTTGCGTATTATTGGTGAGATACTTTGTGGCATTTGCGCAGTAATATCTTTCTTCTGGTGACTCGACCATGCAGCCCAAATTTTCTCCAACTTTCTTCTTATTATACAGGTCCTTCTCAAAAAATTAGCATATAGTGTTAAATTTCATTATTTACCATAATGTAATGATTACAATTAAACTTTCATATATTATAGATTCATTATCCACCAACTGAAATTTGTCAGGTCTTTTATTGTTTTAATACTGATGATTTTGGCATACAACTCCTGATAACCCAAAAAACCTGTCTCAATAAATTAGCATATTTCACCCATCCAATCAAATAAAAGTGTTTTTTAATAACAAACAAAAAAACCATCAAATAATAATGTTCAGTTATGCACTCAATACTTGGTCGGGAATCCTTTGGCAGAAATGACTGCTTCAATGCGGCGTGGCATGGAGGCAATCAGCCTGTGACACTGCTGAGATGTTATGGAGGCCCAGGATGCTTCAATAGCGGCCTTAAGCTCATCCAGAGTGTTGGGTCTTGCGTCTCTCAACTTTCTCTTCACAATATCCCACAGATTCTCTATGGGGTTCAGGTCAGGAGAGTTGGCAGGCCAATTGAGCACAGTAATACCATGGTCAGTAAACCATTTACCAGTGGTTTTGGCACTGTGAGCAGGTGCCAGGTCGTGCTGAAAAATGAAATCTTCATCTCCATAAAGCATTTCAGCCGATGGAAGCATGAAGTGCTCCAAAATCTCCTGATAGCTAGCTGCATTGACCCTGCCCTTGATGAAACACAGTGGACCAACACCAGCAGCTGACATGGCACCCCACACCATCACTGACTGTGGGTACTTGACACTGGACTTCAGGCATTTTGGCATTTCCTTCTCCCCAGTCTTCCTCCAGACTCTGGCACCTTGATTTCCGAATGACATGCAAAATTTGCTTTCATCAGAAAAAAGTACTTGGGACCACTTAGCAACAGTCCAGTGCTGCTTCTCTGTAGCCCATTTCGGCACCTGTAGCCCATTTCCTGCACACGCCTGTGCACGGTGGCTCTGGATGTTTCCACACCAGACTCAGTCCACTGCTTCCTCAGGTTCCCCAAGGTCTGGAATCGGTCCTTCTCCACAATCTTCCTCAGGGTTCGGTCTCCTCTTCTCGTTGTACAGCGTTTTCTGCCACATTGTTTCCTTCCAACAGACTTACCATTGAGGTGCCTTGATACAGCACTCTGGGAACAGCCTATTTGTTGAGAAATTTCTTTCTGGGTCTTACCCTCTTGCTTGAGGGTGTCAATGATGGCCTTCTTGACATCTGTCAGGTCGCTAGTCTTACCCATGATGGGGGTTTTGAGTAATGAACCAGGCAGGGAGTTTATAAAAGCCTCAGGTATCTTTTGAATGTGTTTAGAGTTAATTAGTTGATTCAGAAGATTAGGGTAATAGGTCGTTTAGAGAACCTTTTCTTGATATGCTAATTTATTGAGACAGGTTTTTTGGGTTATCAGGAGTTGTATGCCAAAATCATCAGTATTAAAACAATAAAAGACCTGACAAATTTCAGTTGGTGGATAATGAATCTATAATATATGAAAGTTTAATTGTAATCATTACATTATGGTAAATAATGAAATTTAACACTATATGCTAATTTTTTGAGAAGGACCTGTACATCTTGAAACAGCCAGATCACTAGTTTCCAGAGAGTCCAGTATTTCAGCTGATGTGATTTGTGGGTTTTTCTTTGCATCCCAAACAATTTTTCTGGCCGTTGTGGACAATATTTTTGTTGGTCTACCTGACCGTGGTTTTGTTTTTACAGAGCCTCTGATTTTCCATTTGTTAATCACAGTTTGAATGCTGCTGACTAGCATGATCAATTCCTTGGATATCTTTTTGTATCCCTTTCCTGTTTTATACAGTTCAACTACCTTTTCCCGTAGATCTGTTGGCAATTCTTTTGCTTTCCCCATGACTCACAATCCAGAAATGTCAGTGGCTGGATGAAAGATGCAAGAGTCTGTCTGGATCCCAGAAACTCACTCAGCTTTTATGCATACATGCTAATTACCAGCAAACAGGTCACATATGAGAATGTTACCTTTAGTAGCCATTCAAACCCATTTGTGTCAACTTCTGTGCATGTTATCAGGCCAAAATCACCAGGGTATGTGAACTTTTGATCAGGGTCATTTGGATGTTTTGGGTTGTCATTATGATTTAAAAAGAGAAAGCACAGTAGTTTGACAATAAATGGTTTCACCCAATCACTAACCATGAGTGGAGAAAAGGTTTTAGTGTTATTATTATTATTATCTGAAAAAAAAGGCCAAGAAAGCAAAAACTCTGCTGGGGTATGTACTTTTGAGCACAACTGTATACCACTGTAATGTAACAATAAGCACGGTAAACTCTATGGATGACTAATTCAATACAGAAATACATTTTGAACCTTTTTCTTGAGTTTTATTTACTCCCATAATGTAACACTAACCACGTTTAACTCTATGGATGACTAATTGAATCCAATAAACATTTTATGAACATTTTTTTTTCTATACCACTGTAATGTAACACTAACTGTATGGATGACAATATTGTAAATTCCCCCTCCCTCCCCAAAAAAATAATGGGGTCACGTTCAGCAGCTATAAATTTAGCAATGAACTGCAAAGTCCTAAGCCTTGCCTAGAGATTGTATTCTGCCTCTCTCCACTGCAACTCTCCCTAGGCTAAATGCAGAATGTATCTGATATGAACAGCAAAGCACAGGATTAGCCCTTAGAAGGACTGTTAGCATGATGGTTCAGCATCAGCACCACTATCAACATTAGATGATTTGATTAGTTAAACTGTGCACACACAGACCTGGATAACTGATCTTTCTCTCCAATAAGAACTGTCCCTGAGCTGAGTGTTATGAACTGGTGATTCAGAAACACAATGGACCTGGTGGTTAAGAGCACACAAAGTGACCTGATAGTTACTAATAACATAGGACGAGCTCTGAGACGTGGGAACTCTGCTGACCGCAATCCCTAATCCTATCACACCACACTAGATGTAACCGTGGAGCGCTCCTGACCAGACCTAGGCGCCTCGGGCACAGCCTGAGAAACTAGCTAGCCCTGAAGATAGAAAAATAAGCCTATCTTGCCTCAGAGAAATTCCCCAAAGGAAAAGGCAGCCCCCCACATATAATGACTGTGAGTAAAGATGAAAATACAAACACAGAGATGAAATAGATTTTAGCAAAGTGAGGCCCGACTTACTGAATAGACCGAGGATAGGAAAGATAGCTTTGCGGTCAGCACAAAAACCTACAAACAACCACGCAGAGGGCGCAAAAAGACCCTCCGCACCGACTAACGGTACGGAGGTGCTCCCTCTGCGTCCCAGAGCTTCCAGCAAGCAAGAAAAAACAATATAGCAAGCTGGACAGAAAAAATAGCAAACAAAAGTAACACAAGCAGAACTTAGCTTATGCAGGGCAGACAGGCCACAAGAACGATCCAGGAGAGAGCAAGACCAATACTGGAACATTGACTGGAGGCCAGGAACAAAGAACTAGGTGGAGTTAAATAGAGCAGCACCTAACGACTTAACCTCGTCACCTGAGGAAGGAAACTCAGAAGCCGCAGCCCCACTCACATCCACCAAAGGAAGCTCATGGACAGAACCAGCCGAAGTACCACTCATGACCACAGGAGGGAGCCTGACCACAGAATTCACAACAGCTGAGCCATTAAATTAAACTCTGAGACATTTTGCACTGAAATGTGATAGATAGCATCCCATTATTATATCTTTGCAAATGATAAACATCATGAACATGAATAGATGTGTGATGATTTCACAAGAGGAAGTGTTTTTTTTCTCCTGTTGTAAAATATGCACATGAACGCCTGCAGATTTTTAGACCCAAAGGGGGCTGTTGTGATATTCATGTATTTGGATCAAATACATCTTATCTATACAGTGCTTGTCTGTATAGATTTTGCAGATGTGTTCCCCAGGGGCACCAGTACAGCTGTTTTACAAATAAAGTTTTTTTCAGGAAAATGCTTCAAATTATGTTCTTCATTGAATGAAAGTTTGTCAACTTGAGATTGGCTGAGAAGTATAACATTGTCATTTTACTTGTGTGTAATCTATATATATAATTGTCTAAGGCGTACTTCCGTCTTTCTGTCGGCAACTTCCATAATGGAAATACCGCGGCGCTGATTGGTCTCGCCAGCTGCCTGTCATGACTGCTGCGACCAATCAGCAACGGGCACAGTTCGATTAGTCCCTCCCCTACTCCCCTGCAGTCAGTGCCCGGCGCCCGCTCCGTAATCCCCTCCACTCACCGCTCACACAGGGTTAATGCCAGCGGTAACGGGCCGCGGGTACGGCACTCCGTTACCGCTGCTATTAACCCTGTATGTCCCCAACTTTTTTTTACTATTGATGCTGCCTATGCAGCATCAATAGTAAAGAAATGTAATGTTAAAAATAATAAAAAAACAAAAAACCTGCTATTCTTACCTTCCGTCGTCCGACGATGCGCTCGCGCCGGCCGTCATCTTCCATTCCCAGAGATGCATTGCGAAATTACCCAGAACACTTAGCGGTCTCATGAGACCGCTAAGTCATCTGGGTAATTTTGTAATGCATCCTGGGAATGGAAGATGGCGGCAGCCGCGCGCGCATCGCCAGAGTTTCACTGGATCCTAGGGGGTGAATATATAACTATTTTTTATTTTAATAATTTTTTTTAACAGGGATTTGTGCCCACACTGCTAAATACTGCGTGGGCAGTGTTATATACCGCGTGGCTGCTATATACTACATGGGCAGTGTTATATACTCCGTGGGCTGTGTGATATACTCCGTGGGCTGTGCTATATACTACGTGCCCTGTGTTATAGTGTATGTTACGTGGGCTGTATTATATACTGCTTTGCCTGTGTTTTATACTGCGTGGCTGCTATATACTGCGTGGGCTGTGTTAAATAGTACGTGGGCTGTGTTATATAGTACATGGGCTGTGTTATATACTCCGTGGGCTGTGTGATATACTGCGTGGGCTGTGCTATATACTACGTGCCCTGTGTTATATACTGTATTTAACCTGTGACCTGTGTTATATACTACGCCGCCTGTGTTATATACTGCGTGGCTGCTATATACGGCGTGGGTTGTGTTATATAGTATGTGGGCTGTGTTATATACTTTTTGGGCTGTGTTATATACTGCGTGGCCACTGTTATATACTGCGTGGCCTGTATTAACGCTTCGGGTATTCTACAATATGTATGTATGTATATACCAGCCACATAGTATATAGCACAGGCCACGTAGTATTTGCTATACACTACGTGGCCTCTGCTATATACTATGTGGCTGCTATATACAGTTAGGGCCAGAAATATTTGGACAGTGACACAAGTTTTGTTATTTTAGCTGTTTACAAAAACATGTTCAGAAATACAATTATATATATAATATGGGCTGAAAGTGCACACTCCCAGCTGCAATATGATAGTTTCCACATCCAAATCGGAGAAAGGGTTTAGGAATCATAGCTCTGTAATGCATAGCGTCCTCTTTTTCAAGGGACCAAAAGTAATTGGACAATGGGCTCTAAGGGCTGCAATTAACTCTGAAGGCGTCTCCCTCGTTAACCTGTAATCAATGAAGTAGTTAAAAGGTCAGGGGTGGATTCCAGGTGTGTGGTTTTGCATTTGGAAGCTGTTGCTGTGAGCAGACAACATGCGGTCAAAGGAACTCTCAATTGAGGTGAAGCAGAACATCCTGAGGCTGAAAAAAAAGAAAAAATCCATCAGAGAGATAGCAGACATGCTTGGAGTAGCAAAATCAACAGTTGGGTACATTCTGAGGAAAAAGGAATTGACTGGTGAGCTTGGGAACTCAAAAAGGTCTGGGCGTCCACGGATGACAACAGTGGTGGATGATCGCCGCATACTTAATTTGGTGAAGAAGAACCCGTTCACAACATCAACTGAAGTCCAGAACACTCTCAGTGAAGTAGGTGTATCTGTCTCTAAGTCAACAGTAAAGAGAAGACTCCATGACAGTAAATACAAAGGGTTCACATCTAGATGCAAACCATTCATCAATACCAAAAATAGACAGGCCAGAGTTAAATTTGCAGAAAAACACCTCAAGAAGCCAGCTCAGTTCTGGAAAAGTATTCTATGGACAGATGAGACAAAGATCAACCTGTACCAGAATGATGGGAAGAAAAAAGTTTGGAGAAGAAAGGGAACGGCACATGATCCAAGGCACACCACATCCTCTGTAAAACATGGTGGAGGCAACGTGATGGCATGGGCATGCATGGCTTTCAATGGCACTGGGTCTAAGAGCAGACAAGAGTAGCCGGATGAATTCTGAAGTGTACCGGGATATACTTTCAGCCCAGATTCAGCCAAATGCTGCAAAGTTGATTGGACGGCACTTCATAGTACAGATGGACAATGACCCCAAGCATACAGCCAAAGCTACCCAGGAGTTCATGAGTGCCAAAAAGTGGAAAATTCTGCAATGGCCAAGTCAATCTCCAGATCTAAACCCAATTGAGCATGTATTTCACTTGCTCAAATCCAGACTTAAGATGGAAAGACCCACAAACAAGCAAGACCTGAAGGCTGCGGCTGTAAAGGCCTGGCAAAGCATTAAGAAGGAGGAAACCCAGCGTTTGGTGATGTCCATGGGTTCCAGACTTAAGGCAGTGATTGCCTCCAAAGGATTTGCAACAAAATATTGAAAATAAAAATATTTTGTTTGGGTTATGTTTATTTGTCCAATTACTTTTGACCTCCTAAAATGTGGAGTGTTTGTAAAGAAATGTGTACAATTCCTACATTTTCTATCAGATATTTTTGTTCAACCCTTCAAATTAAACGTTACAATCTGCACTTGAATTCTGTTGTAGAGGTTTCATTTCAAATCCAATGTGGTGGCATGCAGAGCCCAACTCGCGAAAATTGTGTCACTGTCCAAATATTTCTGGCCCTAACTGTACATACATACATACATATTCTAGAATACCCGATGCGTTAGAATCTGGCCACCATCTAGTATTTATAATTTATAGATTCATGTCACTCTCTGTAAACTGTTAAAGTTTGAAAGAAGAATGTGTATATCCTCGTATATTTGCTACCTAAGCTATATATGTAGAAATGAGCAAAAAAGATTCACAAAACCCTGGTCCATCAGCCACAGTGGTAATTTATGGCCACCGGACTAGAGCACTGCAAACCTGCTCCTACATGCTGTTATCACTGGCACCTCCTCTAAGTAGTGGACCTGGCGCAACCTCATGGGTGTGTCACACAACAAAGATGACGTTGCGCTGGGCCTATTAAAGGGAACCTGTCACCTGAATTTGGCGGGACAGGTTTGTGGTCATATGGGTGGGGTTTTCAGGTGTTTGATTCACCCTTTCCTTACCCGCTGGCTGCATGCTGGCCACAATATTGGGTTGAAGTTCATGCTGGGTCCTCCGTAGTCTGCGGAAGGCAATTTTGCATAATTAAATGGCATTGTATTGCATGAAATAAGCATTTGATCACCTACCAACCAGTAAAGTTCATTTCCTCAGGGCTCTCAGTGCTGGCACCACATCGGGTTAGAACTCGACTAACCTGCAGATTAACCCCATATCTGCAGTTTAATGTTGTTTTTTACATAACAGGTTCTCTTTAAACAGATCATTTTCTGACGACATGTTCCATTTAACAGAATGCAGCATACTTTTTCTAATGCACACAATCCATTTTTGGTCTAGATTGCTTTCCACGATCAATTAAGAAAAAAGTTATACTAAAACCCTGTAAATGTTGCTAGTGGAATGACTTTAGGAATAAATGTTTTTGTCTGAAGATGTCAAATTTTAAAATTTTATTTTATCTCAGATGACACCCGCAATACGGAATAGCTCAATTATTCCGCAACCAAGAGGAAACCGAGCTGCTAAAGCCGCCTATTTCTTTATTCTTCTATGTTCTATTCTACTCTACCTACTTGGAATAGTAAATTGCACAAGGAGTCAGATTGCCTTTGCCATTGCAGTTCATTGTCTAATTGCACAAAGTTGGCATTTCATGGTTTACCTATGTGAATTTTTTGAAGAAATTGCTCATGTTCACACCAGGTAATTATAGAAAAAAAATAGATTTTAGTAAGTAGTATAGCTAAAGCAGTATATTTCTGTTAAATATAATCTCATATTGTACATGAAAAATATATATTTGTACCATGTTATCCAGTAGCCATTTGAGAGTCCTCAGTGGTTGATTCCTTTTAATGGCTAACTGAAAAGATGGTAACAAATCGCAAGCTTTCGAGACTGATGAAGAGACCCGAGTAGACTCGAAAGCTTGCAATTTGCTACCATCTTTTCAGTTAGCCATTAAAAGGTATCAACCACAGAGGACTCTCATATTTTAATATTTAATAATTTTAATATTTCCATTATTGTATAAACTGCCTTGTTATGCTCCGTTCACATCGCATTGTGACACAGAGGAGCATTTGTGGATTCAGACCCCGATATTGGCTGAGAAGGTCCATCCAATATTCTGTGTTCCAGTCAAGTTCAAAGCTGATTAATGGGGTTTAATATAAACACTCCGTGTGGACTTCTTATAACAAATCTCATCAATCCATGTCTTTGTGACCTTTGTTTATACACAGGCCACCGTCTTACTAGAACAGGAATGAGCCTTCAACAAAGTTGCAAGAAGTGTTGGCAGAGCACCTACTAAGCCCAAATACCTTCCTAATAGTGCCGTATAGTAAGGCATCACTCATTCCAGAGAAAATGTTACATTGCTCCAGATGCCTCCACTTCTCCAGCCCATGGCATTGTGCATGATGACCTTACGTTGCTTGTGCGCTGCTGCTTGACAGCAGAAAACAATTCAATAGAGCTGCCACGTACAATGCAAACAGCTCTGGTGATTTTTAGGCACTGCAGAACCCAGCGACTCCACTATGTGACTTTCCATGATCAACTGCTGTGCGTCTGAGTCGCTTTATTCCAGAACAGATACCAATTATATTAAAAGAATGTATTGCTAGCTAGGGCAGATTGAGCACATCAGGTATTTTAACAACTGTAAAGGAGGCATTCTAGGTCCCATTCTGCTACCATTTTTGTCTATGGGGATTCTAGGTCTAATTTTACATTATCAAAGTAGATTTCCTGCACCACTTCATTGGTATAGCCAATCACCACAGCTATCAGTTACCAAAAGATCTAGAACAGATTCCAAAGCATCAAATAAAATGTAACTTTCATTCAATTTGTCATAACATGTGGCTTGCACAGCTCTTCTCAATGATGCGGAGTGGCGTCCACATACTTTTGGCCATATCGTGTTATGTTACTACTTTTTTATACAGAAGGACAGTGTGCAATAACTGTAATTTCACATTTGCGATAATTTTTTATTTTGGTGCCATGGCCAAGTATTATATTCTAAGTTACAGACCTTTACTATATCTGAACAACAGCAAGGGTATACACATACTGATCTGTGGACGATATCACAAGATCTATTTATAAGATGCAGGTTAATGAAGAGGGAAAGAAGCTGTGGGCTCTTCTGACATGTCTGATGTAGTAAATGATTGTATTTCACATTATATATAAATTTGGGGGTCACTTCTCTTAGAACTCTGTGCTATGCAGCTTGTCTATTGTTACATGTTATGATTTGGGGGCGTATCTTATATATAACATTGAATGTGTCCTTCTATTCAAAGCTACGATGGGCAGCACCTGCGCAGTGTGGCGCCGGGGTCAGCGCTTGCACATACTGCACTACTGCGTCATTTTATTGAAGACAATGTGTATGTGAATTATCCCTATGGCGGGGGAGTGTGCACTGTTATGTTGATGTTTTAGTACATTACTTCAATAAAATGGTGCCAGAGTCAGCGCTTGCATATACCATGATCTCCGTTGCCATTTTATTGAAGACACTGCCTGTGCGAATTCGCAGGCACCGCGTCTTCAAAAAAATAAATGTACCAATAGTAATATTCCCCACCTGGGCATAGAACGGGTTCAATAGTTAGTCCATATATAAATTGACATTGTCTAATCAGTGCTAAGACTATCAGATTTTGTAGAGATACACTCCTCTGAAACAATGAATGGTAGCTCCAAGAGGTCAGTGTATTCATAAATTCTAGGTTGAATGAAGTGCAGCATTGGTTTAGGCTACGTTCACACCTGCAATTTGAAATTCTGTTTGTTTGCTACAATTTTAGAAAACCGGCAAATAGAATTAATGTAAAAAATGGATCTATTGTATGACTGATGCAAACAGAAGCCAAGGGACCTCATTGATTGTGGGGTAGCAAAAACCTGGTGACAGATTTGTTTTAATGAATGTTTCTGTTCACCTTAACTCATTATAGTCATTTATTTTCTGCTTGTGTCAATATTCAGTACTGTGCAAAAGTTTTAGGCAGATGTATAGAAAAATCATAAAAAGTAAGGATGCTTTCAAAAAGCAGTACTATGCATAGTTTATTTCTAGCAATTAACAAAAGACAAATATAAATCAAATTAATATAATCAATATATGGTGTGACTACACTTTGCCTTCAATTCGAAGTCTGGGTGCACCTGATCCGAAGTAGCAGCGCTTTGGATGTAGCTTGCTGTCTATTGAACCAAGGTAAATCTGCATGTGTTCACTGAACTATGCGGAATCACGGCGTCCAATACATTCTATAGGTGAAATAGACATGCTGTGGTCTGGAAAGACGCGCCACATGTCCGTCTCCACAGATGAACCTCAGGGAATCTCTGGATGCATAGTGGGCATGGGATTTTTTTAAATCACATCCACTAGCTGTAACATCTGGCAGCTGCGGGTTGGATGCTGCACAAGTACAGAGCATCCAACCTGCAACATTTACTGATCATCTGGACGTACAAGAAAAGAAAAATAACCATGAAGTGACTTTTATCAGCTGCAAGTTTCCTTGGTTGACCACTATGTCTAGGGTCCTCAATTTTTCCCATCTTCTGGTGTCCTCAATGCTGAGAAATACAGGGAGACACTTTTCCATCATGCAATACCTAAAGGGAGGCATCTTATTAGCCTCAAATGTATTCTTTACTAGGGCAACGACCTCAAACATACTGATTTCTTTCAAAAACCATGTGTAAGTGTACCTAGAAGAATTGATGCTGTTTTGAAGGCTAAGAGTGGTCAGACCAAATATTGATTTGATTTAGATTTCTCTTTTGCTCACTCACTTTGCATATTACTTGTTGATTAAAATAAACCTCTAACACTTCTATTTTTTAACGCATTTTTACTTTTCAGCATTTTCTCTCACACCTATCATAAACGTTTTCACAGTACAATACTTATAGGGTTGAGAAAAGTAGCAAGTACTAAAGACTTTGTGGAACATAATAATAATATTAATAATAATAAAATGATCTAATTATATTCCATTTTTAAAGGTATAATGGAGACTACCTTAAGGCATTTCAAGCAAGTGTGAGCTCCAGGAACACATTTTTTATGATCTTTACTGCTATTTTCTGCTACATTCTTTACAAAGAAGAGCCATTGCCAGTAATGATAAATGTAGTATTGCTGTTTCTCTGTAATTTTCTGTGCAGGTGTTTTGGACTGCAGGTATGTACTAATTAACATTATGTATCATAATTATTAATATGTTATTTTTATGGATAGGCTTACATGTATAGATGAAGTAATAGAATTTTAATATAATACATTATATAAAGTTGTGCTCAAAAGTTTCCATACCCCGCCAGAATTTTTGCTTTCTTGGCCTTTTTTCAGAGAATATGAATGATAACACTAAAAAATTCTGCCGGAGTATGTAAACTTTTGAACACAACTGTAGATATGATGACCACTGCTTTTAACAAGCCTCATCCCCAACAGGGCCAATGCAGTTTAGTGGAGAGCATCCCCACTTTTTATATTTTGAAATCTTCCCAGGGGGGCACAACGTACCATAATCTAATAATGTAGACTTATAAGAGATCAGAGATTTAGAACTCCAAGCAAAGCAGGTAGGTCCCCAACATGAGCAGGAGTCTGTACCACGGGAAGAGACAATCCCCAACTGATAGGACATGATGCTGAGGTCTCTTCTCAGAGCTCGGTACTGGGAGAAAAATATAGACACTCAGCTGATCACCTCTAATTCACTGGGGGAGCACAGTTGTGTAATGAGGACTATGGCATTTCTTTTCACTCTAAACATAGGCATTCTAGCCAAATACTATCTGTGAGGTGACACGTTGGTTGTCATTGAATGGAAGGGAGGAATGGGAAATGTTTCATTGCAATCATGCAGCTATGTCGAGTGTATGATGAGAATTGGAAGTTAGGATTATGCATGCCAGTCACTATCATGAGGCACAGGAGAAGGTGGGGAACGTTTCTCATACATACAAAGGCTTTATTACTATGATGTATTGTGTGATGGATTTTTTTTTCTTCTTTCTTTTAGCCAGATTGCACAACAGGCTAATTGCCTTTTGAAAGCTAGAACTTCCCTTTCAGTAGTTTCAAATATCTCACAGAAGAGAACATGCTGCAGTAAAAACAATTTTTTAGATATACAGTATGTTCTTCTCGGAGTTATTTTCTATCTAATTGCTCTCCTTGACAATAAACCTAATAGTAACATCTCAATAATCCTCTGTTTCCAGCAGTTATGATCTTCAACAAGATGCAATGCAGAGGTTAGATTATATACTGTAATATGCTGGCTCTTCAACATACAGTGTGATAATGAAATTCTATCCATCATCATGTTTATATGTTTTCCATAGTAAAACATGTAATTTCTATATCACAGAAGATAGAGAAATTATCTGTAAAATATGACATAACCTGTTAATAAGTCCAATTACAATCAATGTTATTCAACCCTAATTTTAAATTAAGTTTATTAGCAACATTTAAAAATGTTCTGCCTTTTCATCTCAAAATGATGCTTTTAATGACTACTGCAGTCTCAGAGTAATTTCAGCCCCTTCATGACAACTGTCTTTGGCACTTTTTTGAGAACCCTTTGGCTGTTATGATGACCTGATGCCAACATGATGCAAAACCAAACAACAGCTTCAGACAGCATTTCCAAGGAATCTCTGCCCATTTCTCAAAGGGATGATTTCCTGTACAATGGCATTCTTAGATTATAAAGGTGTAATCAGGCACAGGTCGGTAACCACGGACGAGTTTCTCTTATCCGACACCCCGCCCACGTCAGAAAAATGGGGTCTTGCTTTGATGTGTGTGTAGACAAGTTTCCATAATGGACACCTCCTAAAGGTACCGTCACACTAGACGATATCGCTAGCAATCCGTGACGTTGCAGCGTCCTGGCTAGCGATATCGTCCAGTGTGACAGGCAGCAGCGATCAGGCCCCTGCTGTGATATCGCTGGTCGGGGAAGAAAGTCCAGAACTTTGTTTCGTCGCTGGATCTCCCGCTGACATCGCTGAATCGGCGTGTGTGACGCCGATTCAGCGATGTCTTCGCTGGTAACCAGGGTAAACATCGGGTTACTAAGCGCAGGGCCGCGCTTAGTAACCCGATGTTTACCCTGGTTACCATCGTTAAAGTAAAAAAAACAACCACTACATACTTACCTTCGTTGTCTGTCCTCGGCGCTCTGCTTCTCTGCTCTGGCTGTGAGCACAGCGGCCGGAAAGCAGAGCGGTGACGTCACCGCTCTGCTTTCCGGCTGCCCGGCGCTCACAGCCAGAGCAGAGAAGCAGAGCGCCGAGGACAGACAGCGGTAGGTAAGTATGTAGTGGTTGTTTTTTTTACTTTAACAATGGTAACCAGGGTAAACATCGGGCCCTGCGCTTAGTAACCCGATGTTTACCCTGGTTACCGGGGACCTCGGGATCGTTGGTCGCTGGAGAGCTGTCTGTGTGACAGCTCTCCAGCGACCAAACAGCGACGCTGCAGCGATCCGGATCGTTGTCGGTATCGCTGCAGCGTCGCTTAGTGTGACGGTACCTTTAGTCTTCTGATCTGCCACACAATGTACAGCTCCGATCCCCGTGGCCTGACGAACAGGAAATCACACCAGTCCATAAACACAAGATTTTCTGTACTGACAATTTGACTTATACACAAAGAACAGCAGGAGATGCAGATCTCTTTCTCTTGGTTACAATACAGTGGCAATATAATGCCGGCATCCCATCACACTGCACCTCTCCCCCGATAGGGATGACTCACTTCCTCATCGGCTGCTGTTCTGTCTTCCTCCACGTAGGATGCTGTGTGGATTCCAACATACGGCTAAACCTTCATCCACATCCCAGTAAACAGACTGTGTTGATGCTTAAGTCTTATTTATTAGGGTGATGATAACCAAAACTATAACGTTGAACAACAATGGTGGACAGTATTCATAGTAGATGATCGAATAGTGAATGATGTTGATGTACAAGGTGGATGTTCAGTGAATAATCATAGTGGATGACTGATCATAGTGGATGACTGGTGAAAAACTGTAAAGAATAACAGCATTTCAGTATATGCACATACAGGGTGCAATCACATAAATAACTGGGACATTACAGCAAGAATTATACAGAGTGCATTACACAGTAATTCTAACAGCACTGCCCTATTCTATACAAGAATGCATCTACTGTATCTACATGCAGAGTACACCTGAACCTAACTGCAAGCTGCAAAGCACATCTGCCTAACTATAACTGACTATAGGAGCTGCATAAGGCTTAAATACTAACACAAAACATAAGATGCATTAAACCTTTATAAACGTACCGAGATCCGTTAGGACAGGGGTAAGGAAGTAAGCGAGACAGGAGCACGTGTGCCTCTGTTCAGATCTAAGGAAAAATGGCTACTGAAGCTTGTCTTCACAAGAAGAATGTGGGCGGAACTAACCCATAAGACATTGCTCTTAGGAGGGAAAGGTTGGTAAACAACATGAAAAGTAGGCAACTGATGACCTCCAGTGGCCACAACTTGAATAACATGATAATTAACTTTCTGCACATTAAGATGGGCAGAACAGCTGCTACCTGGAGTACAGAATGCAGATTCCTGAGCACTGTGCTAAGGGCATACGCGCTCTCCCTCTTTCTTAAAGGGGCTGCGTTTTGTAACTTTACATACTTTTTCTTTGGTGACTACTTTATAAGTAAGCAAACTCCGCAGTGTATCCAATTTATTGTTACGGTACTTAAAGCTCTCTATGGTCTTCATGCATTTTCCGGCTGTAATAGAGATTGACATGGCAAATATTAGCAAGGAGGTTAGGGGTGGACAGACACTAGCAGGACTAGCAGTAACTAACAGACAAGGACCTGAGAA
Organism: Ranitomeya imitator; assembly: GCF_032444005.1. NCBI lineage: Eukaryota > Metazoa > Chordata > Amphibia > Anura > Dendrobatidae > Ranitomeya > Ranitomeya imitator. The sequence continues at coordinate 81,576,914 of NC_091285.1, forward strand.
AAAGCAAGTGTGTTTGGGAACAGACTAACAACGTTGCACAGGCACCTCCATGCAGGTGGAGGTGCCTTAAATAATAAGTGTCTCCCAGTCATTGGCTGAGGACACTTTAGGATGGTGTGTGCAGCCCCTTTAAGAATGTGGTCTTCATTCATTTTCTATTGTATCTTTAAGAGTACCCCTTTTTTAGGAATATGTATTATGTACTTCATTGGTTCCAGTATGTTTTCATCATCTCTATTACAGCCGGACCTGACTGCATCTGCTGTGTCAGTCTGTATATTGTCCAGACCCGCCTGCACGGCCGTGCCAGACTATATAACATTTGGACCTGCCTGCACCCGCCCTGCCAGTCTGTATATCAGCTGGACCCGCCTGCACCTGCTGTGCCATTCTGTATATCACTCACACCAGTCTGCACCTGCCAGTTCCTGCCTATATGAGCTGTCCTCTCCTTCTGGTCCGTTACAGCTATCAGTCACTTGGGCATCAGCTGCCATACGTCCCTGGTTTGTCCTGAAATAGCAACTGGTGTTCATCAGGAGCCACGCCTAACCCCATCATCAGGAGCTCTTCGAAGAGTCAGTTGCTCACCTAGTCATGCCCCTCCAGGCCCCTCTATGGCACTTTGGTTCCACCACTCCCATTACAGGCATGTCTTCAATTAACATTTTTCAGCTGCACAGTTGGTGAATTACAGAACAAGTTAGAAAGCTACAAATTCTTCTAAATATAGCAACACTTTAGCTGAGCTCTTCTAGTGACCACTACCCTTCAGACCACTTTTCTTGAATCATGTAACAATGCGACTGTGCCTGCCACCTTACTGAGTGTGTCCCCAGCCTTGCTGACTCGTCTCTTCTCAGACCCACAGCTTTCAAGACCTGGCTAACACTTACCTGTTCCCCAGAGACACTTAGTTTCTGGCCGTACGTCCTCTTTCCCAACTCGCCTGTTAAACGTATTTCGCTGCCACCGATAATGTTCTTCTTAGTTGCTTCCTCTCACTCTTTGTTTTTCTTTTTTCCTTGATCCACACGCACCCCGGGTGATGATCACCTTAAACATAGGGTGCCTTTACTTTTGTCTTCCTAAAACTCCCTAACCCTTCAACTAACCCACAGATTCCCAATACTCCTCGCCACTATGGGCTGAACTTACAGTTAACCCTGTCCTATCTAGCAGGGACTGCAGCCTACAGAAGGATAACCATAGAATACAATGCAATGAAAAACATTTTCCTACATAACAATGTCAGGGCTTGTCAGGGAGATGGAGTGCCATCCACGCAACCCTCATACTTCCCCATTCTTTAATTATTGTGTTCCGTGACCATCTAGGACCTAAAAAAATAGTTAGGGCATACATAATAAAACACAATAAGGCATTCAGGACTAAAGTCTTGATATAGGCATCTTCTGTTCCATTGGATGTTGTTAGGATCTGAGAAGTGGACCCTCTGGGTCACGGCTTCAAAGCCCCGAAGGCAAGCGGGCCAGATGGAGCCACCCCCTGTACAGGGAGTGTTTGGGACAGGCCCAAGGAGGGTGAAGCCGCAACTGCCGGAGCCAAAGGTGCGACTGAAGGTTGGACCAAAGATGGGTCAGAGGACAGAAAAGAGATGGACCTACCAAGGCTACAGAACAGAAGAGACACCGAATGGGCAGAGACTACTTGAGACTAAGTACTAACCGATATGGAGGAGATACACGATAAATGGGGAACGTCAGGAACACAGGACTGGGTGAGACGGCAAGAACACAGGACTGGATGAGACGGCAGGAACACAGGGCGGGATGAGATGGCAGGAACACAGGACAGGCAGGAAGGACTGGCACACTGGACTGGCGGGACGGCAGGAACACAGGACTGGATGAGACGGCAGGAACACTGGACTAGCAAGATGGCAGGAACACAGGACTGGATGAGATGGCAGGAACACTGGACTGGATGAGACGGCAGGAACACAGGACTGGCAAGGATGAGTGGCACACAGGATTGACAAGGACGGCAGGAACACAGAACTGGCAGGAAAGGCAGAAGACGAGAATGAGACATGAGCCTAGACAGGGTAAACGCTAGTGGAGCCAAATAAGCTAAAGGGACGCCGGCTAGAAGCCGACAAACACAATAGACGCAAAGGCGTCTTACCTGGATGGATGCAGGAGAGAAATACCCAATGGGCGCCGCCATATTGGGGGTGGAGCCAACAGGTCACGACCTCCCAGAAGCCCCAGCGGCGAGAGGGGCACGTCTGCGCATGTGCAGACCGCCGAAGGGATGAGCACCAGGGAATCCAGATGGTGAGGAGCATCGGGAGTGCGCCGGCCAGAAAGGTGAGCATTAGGCGGCGTAACAGATGTCCAGCCCTTCCAGGTCAAGGAACCTAGAAGATCAATAACACAGTCCCGAGCACAAATCCATAACTTTTTAAAACTATCACACCTTCTTGGTAAGGACCAAGGAAACCATCAGTGTGTCCATGAAAATAACAGTCTCTGTTATTGAAGGTATCAGGTCCTGATAGATGCCCTTGCAGTCCAGCAGAAAAAGGCACAACAGGCACAACAAAACAAAAGCAATAAAAATAAAGATCAAGCCTACTTGGCTGTTACAGGCCCAACTGGCCTCAAGGGTATCTCAAACAGTACCTCAGATCCCTTAAACTGCAAGCAGTCCTTTACACGGCCATGAGGTTGTTAATGCTGAACCATCAACAGGAATTTCTTAGCTCCAAACTTAAGACGTCTTTTCCGAGACCTGACTGGTCTCCAACCATTTCAGGGATAGGGGTGTTCTGGAACTCACCCCTTCTTAAATGATGGTCCTTTAATTCAAGAGAACTGTAAGTTCAGGTTGTCTTCAAGGCTATTCAGGATCACTCCATTCCTTAACGTCAAACTTAAAGGGACACTGTCACCTGGATATGGAGGGAACAATCTTCAGCCATGGAGGCGGGGTTTTGGGGTTTTTGATTCACCCTTTCCTTACCCGCTGGCTGCATGCTGGCTGCAATATTGGATTGAAGTTCATTCTCTGTCCTTTGTAGTACATGCCTGCACAAGGTGCAAGATTGCCTTGCGCAGGCGTGTACTATGGAGGACAGAGAATGAACTTCAATCCAATATTGCAGCCAGCATGCAGCCAGCGGGTAAGGAAAGGGTGAATCAAAAACCCAAAAACCCCGCCTCCATGGCTGAAGATTGTTCCCTCCAAATTCAGGTGACAGTGTCCCTTAAAAGGGAGATTTCCTTCTCTTTTTCGGCTGTTCAGCCCGCTGCGGTGTAACATGAGGCTGAGGCTGATGAACACACACAAAATCCACAGCCCCCTGGGTCACCTTCACATTTTTTTTAACTCTGCTCTCTGGGGCTCCTGTCTGGGTAGCTACACTGCTCTCACTACAGGCCCAACACAACCCTATCCGAAATTGTAGGCAAGTGTCACACCGCTGGTTTTCCTCCTCCACCCATTCATTCACCTTTCGGAGCCATCTATCCCTTTTTCATACTTTCTCCTTTCAGCTCCTTCTTCCATCTCTCCATATCCGCTATTGAGCAAGGGTGAACCACTCCCACAGCTCACCAGCCTCACAGCCCGTCCTCCTTCATAAACCATACAGCCTCTCCAGGATATAGACTGTGGAGCCTTTGGGGTAGATATTCCTTCTTCTTGACATCAATGCGGCTGATGTAAACAGAATTCCTTTCCCTCACTCCCGAATTAACCCAATCCCCCAGACAATATTAAAGAGCAGGAGTATCCCGGAAGAGCACTGCTGTTCAAATTCTATGGCGCTCGGTCCTTCTTTTCTTCTCCCAGTTACGCTCTTTTATTGCCTTATTCCACCCAATGCAAAACTTCTCTATTTTTAGGAGTCTCCCCCTACCTTCTCTCTTTGCGTGTAGGGGTACAGGCTGGGAATCTGCCAGTCATGGGGTGCCTCAGGGCTAGGGACTCGTTTGCCTTCAGGGTGGCCTGTTCTAGGTCCAACTGTGCTAGCAGATCTGACTCATCACCGAATCACCACCTCCTGGCTTGAAGAGGGCGGTGGTCCTCCTCCCACTTTTTGGCTTCCTTCTCCTCCTTCATGAGCCTCTTGAATCTTGGCAGCTTTTTCCCCTCTCATGGGCCTCTCAGATCTCGTGTACCTTCTACTTCTCACGGGGCTCTCTGGTCTCATATAGCAGGATCTCCGCTGACTCAATGTAGAATGGTTCAGCCGTCTTTATGATCCGTGCCTGGACCTCCTCCGGGCCTCCAGTCAGTCCTACTCTCTGACCACCAGGACTGTTTTATTAGTTCTGTTGGACTATGTACAATTTTCTTGTTTGACTGGTTTATTGCAAACAGCAGAAAGTTTGTAAATTTTGCTAAATTTGCAATCAGGTTTGAATAATTTTGATTGAAACGCTAACCGTGTATAATGCCTAGATCTATTTTCTGCAACATCTCTAATCAATCAATATAATTGATTACAATTAATGGTCAATCCATGTTGTAAAATGTCACTGTTATAATAATGCTTGTAGTGTAACTGCTTAGGCCACTTTTCAGGAGGTTATAAAATCAACATTTTTATTGCTCTAAGAATCCCTTGGTGATCAACATGTAGTTCAGTATAACAACATGAACTCTTGGTATTGCGCCCAAAATATGGACACTATAAGCCATCTAAATTATGGTTATCATATCTGAAAACAGCATTATTATTTATCTAACATTGGTGACATTATATAAGATTTGAGTGGCTTTTTCAGTTAGTCATCTTAATCACTTGTACAAATCCCAAAAAAGATTTCAGCTCTGAACAGGAAGGGCACTGTGCGTTATTCTGCCCATCGCTTACTTCCAATAGTTCCCTTTAGAATAATGATTCAATGCAGCCAGATGAAAAATTACTAAAATTGCAAATAATGCTTTGGTATATTTTCTGTGATATGTACGGTATATAGCATGCCATAGAAATCTGTTAAAATTGTCAGCAAAGCAAGGCATATATCATTTGGGCTTTAACAGCAGTAACATACCTTTTCCTGTAGAACCCAACACAGGCTGTGATATCTGAAATAACTGAAAAGAAGAAGTTGAATGTGGCTCAAGGCCTTGCATGGTCCTATTACGTTGGATATTTAAAGTTTGTCTTGCCAGGTAGGAAACTTTACTTTAACTTTGTTACACACTGTGATTGGGATCTGGTATATAGTAAAATAAATATTACCATAATCTAGCCTTACCTGGTCTCATGAAACACCTAGTCTGAAGGTCTGAAACAGTTCGGTGGGTATAGTACCCCATACACATTACACTAATGTTGACTGCGCCTGCTGATATCAACGTGTTCAGCCGATAGTCTAATGTGTATGCCTGCGATGGCCAACTGATGATCTGGAGTGATGTAGATGCCACTTTTCCGATTTCAGACTGCCGATCACATTGTTCTTTCTGAGATAAGCCTCCTGTCAACTTGTCAGTCTGTGGCTTTCTCATAGAAAACACAGGAGTGCTTGGTCGAGCGAGTGCTCCTGCATATTGTAATGTCGGCTGAGATCTTACAGGTATAACAAGCCTTTCTTTGAGCTTTGTGATCCGCTTTGGAAATTATACTATTATTCCTAAATGTTTTTATTTTTACTAATTACCACTCTTTGGTATGCCTTAACAGGTCACAGTACTCATTTCACATTTAGGAAAATTTGGTGACAATCTTTATACATATACATACACTATGCGTCCGCACACTGAGACTAATAAAGATATGATCTCCAATATTGCTGCAAGTGTTAAAAACATAAACTACTTAGAACCTAGAATTTTTTCATCAAAGAGCGCAAAAGCCATCCACCCATGTCAAAGTGATCTTTTAACATGAATGGTTCCTATCCATTAAATGTCTTAGTCACAGTGCTCTGATGCATCGTGTGTTAGGTGTCAAAATCCCACCTCTGCACAGGGGGATCTTGAACCATCTCTGCCGTGGTCTCCCATTCTTCTCCAGCCGCAGTGGAGTCTGTTCAGCGGAGACATCGGTCCCAGCATCTAGCTCAGGCTGATACTGGATGACTGATTACTGCTGCCTTTCCAGCTTCTGCCATTGTAGCCAGTACTGGGCAGCGGCGAGCAGACGTGTTTGGGACTAAGTCATGCTCTTCCATTTCTGAGTATGCCCAGGGCAAGATCTCTCATTGGAGATCAAGGGTCACATGCTTAGATACTGCAGCAAATCCCATTGGTCCTTTAGGAAGGTCCTGAAGGTGTTCTTCTTCTGTGGCTGACTCCCATTGGTCCTTCTGGGAAGGTCCTGTTCTTGCTGCAGCTATAAAAGGTTTGCATGGCCGCACGGCCATGCGCTAGTGTACATTTGGAATCGTGTGTGTGTTAATGAGTGCAAGTCGTTCTTTTAAATCCCCTCCCTTGTGTATGACAGTTCGGAAAAGGTGGATGCTTTCTGTCTAGCGCCCGAGTAAGCTGTCAACATAAAGACACACGATACAGCGTCTATAGCTGTAACCGTCAGTGCAGCGCCATGCACTTACAGAGTGCTTTCCTATCTCAAGTCTGGGTGGTTAGTGGCATCCGTCAAAGCGGCACAGCACGCACTCTTGTGCTTTGTTATATTTTCTGTTACTTTGACACCCCAGTTGCGGTGTCGAGCACAAGTGGTCTGCACGTACTCTAACCCTGTGTCTTGGGATAGAGTCCTGAGACTCCTTGCTTGCGCTCTTGGTGTGGTACCGCGGCCCTGTGATGCAACAGGGTTTGCTTCCTTCACACAGGGTGAAGTTAATCCGTGTGTGTATCCACATTGTACCACCATATAGTCCGTCATTACTCAGCAGCAGGTTCCATCTCTGCATGGTGGACCCCGGGCTGCGAACGCACCTTATACCATCTCTCTTATAATTTGGTGCGTTCTGCTAGCCCTAACATTACACTAGCACCAGGGTCTGGCTAGCAATGACGGACAAACAGCAATCCTTGCTGTCCATCCAGCAGCTGGAGGGTAGGTTGGCAGCTCTCGAGCGCACAACCTCAGCTGTGGATGTAACCGCAGTTGCTGTTCAGGCTGCTAGCGTGGCTGCAGCAACCTTGTCCACTGCCACCCCTGTTCCGACTCTATCTTACCTCCCGCTGCCAGAAAATTTTTCTGGTGATAGTAAGTCTTGTAGGGGTTTCATGAGTCAGTGCTCTATACATCTCGAGCTTCTGGCCGCACGTTTCCCCACAGTGCGGGCTAAGGTGGGATTTATTGTGTCTCTCCTGTCGGACAGGGCGTTGGAGTGGGCTATGCCGCTGTGGGAGTGTGGCGATCATGTGGTGCAGAGTGCTTTGTTGTTCCTGAGCACTCTGAAACAGGTCTTTTTAGGACCTCATGTCACCCATGATACGGCGCTCCAAATGTTGGCATTGACTCAGGGCTTGTCCTTGGTCAGCCATTTTTCCGTCCACTTTCGCACCCTAGCATCTGAGCTGGAGTGGTCGGATAAAGCCCTTATTCCGATATTTTGGAGGAGGCTGGCTGACCACGTGAAGGACGCTCTGGCCACTAGGGAGATTCCTGCCACACTGGAGGAGTTAACAGCAGTGTCCACTCGTATTGACCTCCGTTTTCACGAGCGGAGGTTAGAGTGAGCCCAGTTTAGGCAGAGGTTTCGGCTGGCTCCCACCTTTGCCAAACCTATGGAATTTCCAGTCCAGGCCTCTGAGTCACATGAAGCCATGGAAGTGTCACGAGCGGGATCTAAGTCCCGGACCGCTCGTGCACTCCAGGTTTGTCATGTTTGCCAGCAGTCAGGACATCTTGCCACCAGATGTCCCCAGCGGTTGAGAAAACGTCAGCGTCTAGTGGTAGTAGGTGGATGTACACTAGACACGGCGACGTCTGCCTCCAAATTGTCCTTTAAGGGGACAATTACTATAGGCCCATTTTCCCACTCGATAGAGCTCTGCGTGGATTCTGGGGCGAAGGGCAATCTGCCTTCGCCCAACATCACGCAATTCCCCTGGTAATGTTAGCTCAACCAGTGACTGTACGAGTGGTAAATGGGTCAACACTGCCCTCACAGATAACACACCAGACCATCCCTTTCACTCTGTCCATGTCACCATCTCATCAGGAGATTATATCTCTGCTCGTCATTCCTGAGGGAATTGACGAGGTCCTGTTAGGGATGCCTTGGCTACGGTACCATTCTCCTCATATTGAGTAGTCCACAGGCAGAATTTTGGGATGGGGTGAATCTTGTGGGAGTGGATGTCAGAGGGAATATCTTCAGGTTGCTACTACTGAGGTACCCACAGATCTATCCTCTCTCCCCAAGCAATATTGGCCCTATGCGGACGTGTTCTCCAAAACAGCTGCGGAGACCCTTCCACCTCACCGCCCCTATGACTGTCCTATTGACCTCTTGCCTGGTGCTGAGCCTCCTCGGGGTCGAGTCTATCCATTATCTCTCCCGGAGACGGAGGCAATGTCACAGTACATCCAGGAAAATCGGGCAAGAGGATTCATTAGGAAGTCAGTGTCACATGCAGGGGCTGGGTTCTTCTTCGTGCAGAAGAAGAACGGGGAACTACGCCCATGCACAGATTGTATCAATAAATATGTCATTTCGGCACGTAAAAAATAAGCCCTCACCCAGCCCCAGATCATCAAAAATGGAGACACTACAGGTCTCGTAAAATGGCGACTTTTATTTATTTATTTATATTTTTTTTTAGAAACTTTGAATATTTTTTTTCACCACTTAAATAAAAAAGAACCTAGTCATATTTGGTACCTACAAACTAGTAATGAACTGGGGAATCATAACGGCAGGTCAGTTTTAGCATTTAGTAAACATGATAAAAAGACAACAACAAAAAACAATTGTAGAATTGCACTTTTTTTGCAATTTCACCGCACTTTGAATTTTCTTTTCCATTTTCTAGTAAACTATCTGGCAAAACCAATTGAGTCATTCAAAAGTACAACTTGTCCCGCCAAAAAACAAACCCTCACACGGCCATATTGATGGAAAAATAAAAAAAAGGTTTTGGCTCTGGGAAGAATGGGAGCAAAAAATGGAAATTCAAAAACATAAAAACCCAAACTGATGAAGGGGTTCATTACAAAATTTTAAGACCTACTAAGAACTATTTTTTTTTATTATATCCTCATATGTAAAACCATAGGATTCAAAGAGGGTGTACTTGGTATTGCTCATGAGTGTATTTAGATGTTGGCAACAGTCAAGATATCAGGTATAACAGAAAATGATTACCAAGTATCAGTTGCTGTATGGGAATCTATAAATAATATATAATTCATCTCCATTTCCAATGACTTTTAATATTTCATTTGATTATTGCACATTTGTTTTATAGCTTTAAAACATTTGGTAAAAAAATTCAATGAAGAAAACAACAATTTATTGAGGTTTCCAGAAACTTTGAAGCTGTATATCTTAATGCCATTAAGCTGCAAAATATATAATGACTTGCATGAGGAAGATGAAAACATAACATTTATGAAAGAGATTCCTCCATTCCAATTGGACCGAGCTGGCATCAGAGGAAGAGTATTTAAAAACAATGTGTATCGCATACTGGATGATGAGCACAGGGTAAGTTACCTTTTCATTATTCGGTGTAACTGTAGGAACGCTTTCTGAAGGGTAAACACAGGCATAATTACATCATGGGGCACTGGTAACATGGATTCAGGGTATGGAGAAAAGATAGAAAGAACAATTTGCATATTTAAAAGGTTATTCTCAACTTTCATGTTACGCAACATACTACGACACAGCCTTTCACCTCCTTGTTTCCAGGCGTGGCAGGCATTCCTCCTTGAATAACAGTTCTGAATCAGTAGCTCCATCTTACTGCAGATTTTATACTACTGTGACACATTAACAGTCTGTCAGTGCATGTTCGAAAGTCTACAATTATTAGTGTATTCATATATAAATACAGTGGGGCAAAAAAGTATTTAGTCAGTCAGCAATAGTGCAAGTTCCACCACTTAAAAAGATGAGAGGCGTCTGTAATTTACATCATAGGTAGACCTCAACTATGGGAGACAAACTGAGAAAAAAAAATCCAGAAAATCACATTGTCTGTTTTTTTAACAATTTATTTGCATATTATGGTGGAAAATAAGTATTTGGTCAGAAACAAAATTTCATCTCAATACTTTGTAATATATTCTTTGTTGGCAATGACAGAGGTCAAACGTTTTCTGTAAGTCTTCACAAGGTTGCCACACACTGTTGTTGGTATGTTGGCCCATTCCTCCATGCAGATCTCCTCTAGAGCAGTGATGTTTTTGGCTTTTCGCTTGGCAACACGGACTTTCAACTCCCTCCAAAGGTTTTCTATAGGGTTGAGATCTGGAGACTGGCTAGGCCACTCCAGGACCTTGAAATGCTTCTTACAAAGCCACTCCTTCGTTGCCCTGGCGGTGTGCTTTGGATCATTGTCATGTTGAAAGACCCAGCCACGTTTCATCTTCAATGCCCTTGCTGATGGAAGGAGGTTTGCACTCAAAATCTCACGATACATGGCCCCATTCATTCTTTCATGTACCCGGATCAGTCGTCCTGGCCCCTTTGCAGAGAAACAGCCCCAAAGCATGATGTTTCCACCACCATGCTTTACAGTAGGTATGGTGTTTGATGGATGCAACTCAGTATTCTTTTTCCTCCAAACACGACAAGTTGTGTTTCTACCAAACAGTTCCAGTTTGGTTTCATCAGACCATAGGACATTCTCCCAAAACTCCTCTGGATCATCCAAATGCTCTCTAGCAAACTTCAGACGGGCCCGGACATGTACTGGCTTAAGCAGTGGGACACGTCTGGCACTGCAGGATCTGAGTCCATGGTGGCGTAGTGTGTTACTTATGGTAGGCCTTGTTACATTGGTCCCAGCTCTCTGCAGTTCATTCACTAGGTCCCCCCGCGTGGTTCTGGGATTTTTGCTCACCGTTCTTGTGATCATTCTGACCCCACGGGGTGGGATTTTGCGTGGAGCCCCAGATCGAGGGAGATTATCAGTGGTCTTGTATGTCTTCCATTTTCTAATTATTGCTCCCACTATTGATTTCTTCACTCCAAGCTGGTTGGCTATTGCAGATTCAGTCTTCCCAGCCTGGTGCAGGGCTACAATTTTGTTTCTGGTGTCCTTTGACAGCTCTTTGGTCTTCACCATAGTGGAGTTTGGAGTCAGACTGTTTGAGGGTGTGCACAGGTGTCTTTTTATACTGATAACAAGTTTAAACAGGTGCCATTACTACAGGTAATGAGTGGAGGAAAGAGTAGACTCTTAAAGAAGAAGTTACAGGTCTGTGAGAGCCAGAAATCTTGATTGTTTGTTTCTGACCAAATACTTATTTTCCACCATAATATGCAAATAAATTGTTAAAAAAACAGACAATGTGATTTTCTGGATTTTTTTTTCTCAGTTTGTCTCCCATAGTTGAGGTCTACCTATGATGTAAATTACAGACGCCTCTCATCTTTTTAAGTGGTGGAACTTGCACTATTGCTGACTGACTAAATACTTTTTTGCCCCACTGTATATGTACACTGAACAAAAATATAAATGCAACACTTTAGTTTTTGCTCCCATTTTTCATGAGCTGATCTCAAAGATCTAAGACTTTTTCTATGTGTAGAAAAGGCCTTTTTTATCTCAAATATTGTTTATAAATTTGCCTTAGGCCTCTTTCACACATCCATGTCTCCAGTACATGTGGTGACCGTTTTCACACATACCGGAGACACTGACACACATAGACCCATTCAAATGAATGAGTCTGTGCACATGTCAGTGTGCTTCCACGGACTGAGTGTCCTTATGCACCACACGTAGACATGTGCATTTTTTACCATCAGCACAGGCCACAAACTGTCCCGCACATGTGCACATGGAGAATACATATGTATGTCATCCGTGTAACATGCATCGGCGTCGTGGAAGAAGCTCTACAGTAAGCGCTGTTAGGCTACGTTCACATTAGCGTCTTTGGGCGCAGCGTCGTCGACGGATACCGACGCATGCGTCATGCGCCCCTATCTTTAACATGGGGGGCGCATAGACATGCGCCGGTATGCATTGTCAAGCGTTGTACAACGCATGCGTCATTTGAGCGCACCAGACAGGGCGTGGCCGACGCTACATGTTGCATTTTTCCTGTGCCAAATTTCCGGTAAACAACGCATGCAACGCGCTTGCGTTGTAAATGCGCCAAAAAAACACATTAGTGTCTATGTAAAACGCATAGGGCACAGGTGCCTGCGTTGACCCACGTTGTTCGACACATGCGCCTTTTGAGTAAAAAACAAGTGATGAAGTCTCTAGACAGTGACAAGAGCATAAGCATTAGCCAAGGCAAAATCCAACTCCATATTCATGTAGATACTCTCCATGGGACGCTCCATCTTGATGCTGGAAACACAAGCAAAATGGGAGGAATTCATCTCTGCAAGGGTATATATACACAAATTCCATTACACCCACCCTCTTCTATCCCATTGGTGGTCTTTCTCTTTATAGTGTCTAGACACTTTTTTGGGTGTTTCTATCTTCAATTGTGTCAAGAATAATAAAATTTTAGGACAACGTATGCGTCAAAAAACGCTGCGTTGTGTATGCGGTTTGACATGCGTTTTGGGTTGCATCGACGACACTGCGCCCAAAGACGCTAATGTGAACGTAGCCTTACCCGGCGTCGGGTGCTGAAGATGGCTCTCATCATTCTCCCCTGCTCTGAAATTCTCACGGTGATCCGCTGTGAAGACACTGAGCTTGAACTGCGGTGACATCATCACTTGCAATTTTCCACGGTCACCGCAGTCCAGCCTGACTGGGAACCTCGATGATGTCACCGCTGGTCAATGATGCTGCGCTCGTAGCAGCTCATTCACCAGTGGTTCTCAGCCTGGACGGTTGCATTTTCGCACCGTACAGGTTGAAACTGTTTATCCCCCAGACATGGATTACTGCATGGGACAGAACGACATACAGGTATGGTATATTGTTGTCTTTTTATTTTAGTTTTATTACAGGAGAACGAGAGCTTTGGTGGAATTAGGCTTTTGGTGAGTATAACTGTTTGTTATTTTTAAATAAAAATGAAAAACTGTGTTTTGTTTTGTTTCTAATAAAAGACTTTATTCTGGCTGTGTTTTTATTTGCCATATAACTATAGGTTAGTAATGGAGAGGTGTCTTATAGGCTCTTCTCCATTACTAAGCCATGGGCTTGATGTCACCTGACAATACAAAGGGGACATTAACCCCACAAATATGAACCCCATTTGCCACCGCTACAGGGCAAGTGGGAAGAGCCTGCCAAAGCGCCAGAATTGGCATATCTAATAGATATGCCTTTTCTGGGTGGCTGTCAGCTGCTATTTTTAGGCTGGGGGGTCAATATTCATGGTCCCTTACCAGCCTAAGAATACCAACCCAGAGCTGTCAGCTTTAGCAAGGCTGGTTGTCAAAAATGGGTGGACAGCAGGTTGTTTTTTTAATTATTTAAAATTAAAAAAACAGCATTGGGAACCCTCTATTCGTGATAACCAGCCTTGCTGAAGCTGACAGATGAGGGTTGCAGCCCCCAGCTGTGAGTTATGCCTGTCTGGTTATAGAAAATAGGGGAAAACCCATGCTGGGTTTTTCATTCATTTATTTAGTTATAGAGCAGATGGCAGGTGAGGAATACCCCCATCACCTGCTCCTGCTGTCACTCTTATTAGAGGCAGCAGGTGTAGATTGATGGGAGTAATAGTCCCAAAAAAACCCCACCTGCTGTCATTGTTCTGACATGAATATAGCTCTCATCATTCTCCTCTGCTCGTGCCGATCGCTGGCAGAGCAGGGATGAATGATGAGAGCCATCTTCAACACCTGGTGCCGGGGAACAGCGCTTACTGTAGCGCTTCTTCCCTGTCGGCCGTTCATGTGTTACTAATGGGGCACGCGGCCAGAACAAGGTTGCCACACGTGTGCCGCAAGTATTACACACATAGATATGGATATCTCCGGTACCGTTTTTTTTCCAGTCAATGACAGACAGGTATGGTATATTGTTCTTTTTTTATTTTAGTTTTATTACAGGACAATGAGGGCTTCGATGGAATAGGCGTTAGGTGTGTGTTATAACTGTGTGTGTTATTTTTAATAAAAATGGAAAACTGTGTTTAGCCTTATTTCAAATAAAGGACTTTATTCTGGCTGTGTCTTTATTTATCATATAACTCTGGATAGGTGTCTTATAGGAGCTTCTCCATTACAGAGCCTTGGGCTTAATGTCACCTGTCAATACGAAGGGGACATCAACCCCACAAATATGTACCTCATTTACCAACCCTACAGGACAAGTGGGAAGAGCCAGGCAAAGCACCAGAATTGTGGCATCTAATAGATGTGCCTTTTCTGGCAGCTGTGGGCTGCTATTTTTAGGCAGGGGGAGGGCCAATATCTAAGGCCCCTTATCAGCCTGAGAATACCAGCACACAGCTATCTGCTTTAGCAAGGCTGGTTGTCAAAAATGGGGGGGACCCCACTACATTTTTTTTATTTATTTAAATTCTTAAAAAAAAAAAGTTTGGGGACCCCTCTATTCTTAATAACCAGCCTTGTTTAATCTGACAGCTGAGGGTTGCAGCCGCCAGCTGTGAGTTTTGCCGGATGGTTATCAAAAATACAGGGGAACCCATGCCGGGTTTTTCTTAATTATTTATTTACAGCGCAGGAGCAGCTGATGAATTCTCACATCCGCCGCTCCTGCTCTCACTATTGTTAGCAGCAGCAGGTGTCAGATGATGGGATCAGTAGTCCCATCAGCTGACATCAGTGACTGCAGGTTAACTTTATGCCTCAGATCACAGCTGAGCGCTCAAGCTGTCTCTTGACAGTGTGGGAACAGCGGCTCTCTGTCCGGCGGGGATGATTTCACCGCCGATCAGAAGCAGTGTTTGCACATGACAGCGCAGCAAACACTGGATGTTCGGGCCTCCCACTCAAGTGAATGGGTTCGAGGTTCAGGTTTGAGTCCATGTTCTGTTCTGGTACCCGAAGCCAAACTTTTTGTAACTGTTCAGCCGAACCCACCGGACCCGAACATCCAGGGGTCTACCCATCTCTAGTGGTCACACCAGATACTGACTGGTTTTCTGAGTCACCCAGACAATACCAATACAGTAAAACTGAACATGTTAGAGTAGCCTTTTATTGTGGACATCTCAGCAAAAAGAAGCGCTCACACAGATTTAGAAAAAATTGTGAATAATATTATTGAGAAAAAGGCCTTTTGTGTACACAGAAAAAGTCTTAGATCTTGAGTTCAGGTCATGAAAAATGGGAGCAAAAACATAAGTGTTGCGTTTATATACTGTATGCAGTGGGGAAGGTAAGTATTTGATACACCAAAATAAATAATAGGAGGTGCAAGTAAAAATGGAGAGCAGGGGGATTCTTGCTGCAAAAACCAGAACAACACACCACTCAAGTTGTTGAAAAAGATTATGTACAGTAAATGAATGTATAGTGTGGTGCGGTAACCCATTTTACAGCCAGGGGGCGCTGTGTGTGTACTTCAGGATGCGCTTGGAGGCATAATTATGGTGATGAGACAAAGTCCAGCAGGATTGTAAATGGCCGATATGTGTGTCGTAGAGGAAGATATTCTGCACTGTCAGCCTGAGGTAAAGATGTTCTGGGGCCTGTAGTCCCACAAATAAATGTGTTTTTTGTATAATTGTAATGGGAGGCTGTCAACGCTAGTTATGAGAGATGGGCGGGTCAATCTAGCCATACACAACTCCCACCTATGGGAGTGGTTACAACCATATAATGTGACTGAGGTCTGGTCACATGGTCAGAGTGTATGGATCTCTTTGGTCCATGTGCAAGGTCCTGGACAGTCGGTGTTGGAATCTCCTGTGAGTGGAGTCTTCCTGGAAGCACCTGAGAGACCGTGGACCTGGAAGGTCGGTGTTGGAGTTTCCTGTGAGTGGAGATGTCCTGGAAGCACCTAGAGAGAATGTGGACCTGAATGCTCAGGGTGTTGGATTGTCCTGGAATGGACTGGAGTCCTGCAAGCACCTGGTGAGAGTGTGAGTCCTAAACGCTCAGGGTGTTGGACTGTCCTGGGATGGTCTGGAGTCCTGCAAGCACCTGGTGAGAGTGTGAGTCCTGAACGCTCAGGGTGCTGGATTGTCTTGGGATGGACTGGAGTCCTGCAAGCACCTGGTGAGAGTGTGAGTCCTGGAATGGTCAGGGTGTTGGATTGTCCTGGGATGGACCGGAGTCCTGTATGCACCTGGTGAGACCATGGACTGATAGCCTGTGTGTTGGAAGTGCCTGTGATTGGACTTCCTGGAAGCGCATGGAGAGGCTGCATTTACAGAGCCTGAGACGGTTTCTGTGTTGGGGAAGCTACAGTTCCTACTGTGGGTCTGGAATAGCTGAGGTGCCCTGGTCACAAGGAAGGTGATCCCAGTGAGGCAGCTTTCCCCTGGGAACCAGCACTGGCAGGAGTCAGTGTGTGGAGCCGGAGCTCCTGAAAGGTAACTCCATGTAACAAGGGGTTACGGGCAGACACGGATCTGCCATTGGAACAGACTGTCGATGGTTAATATGTTCCGTTGATGTGTATAATAGACTGTATGTCATGTGGTTTATGATGTCTAATAAACCGGATTGGACTGTTTACGTGGAGAAACCATGCCTGAGTGCTTAAATCCCGTGCCAAGCGAATGTTCCCCAACCCACTTAGGTAGCGTTTCACCACAATAGTTATTTTCGCAAACAATATCCCTTTAGTGTCAAAAAAATCCCAACGTTTCAGATATAAAGCCACTCAGAGCAATGCTTCAAGATCATACCAAAAATACACCTTGAGGCTGCCGTCACACTAGCAGTATTTGGTCAGTATTTTACATCAGTATTTGTAAGCCAAAACAAGGAGTGGGCGATAAATGCAGAAGTGGAGCATATGTTTCTATTATACTTTTCCTCTAGTTGTTCCACTCCTGGTTTTGCCTTACAAATACTGATGTAAAATACTGACCAAATACTGCTAGTGTGACGGCAGCCTTATACTGGATAAAAGTCAGGTAATTTACCTTACTGGTGAATAGGTATCCATAGCTCTGAAGTGGCTCACTGAGTGGAGTGGCAGTTGTGATGAGAAAGAGCCATCCGGTTATAGAAGGCTTCTGTAAGCAAATCTTCCTGAGCGCTGCCCCAGCAGGTGGCAGACGCTCCACCGCTCCTGGTTCCCACATTGCGCTAGCATGTAGAGCAGACTACAGTACAGGGAACCCTGATGAAGGAAACTGCGTTCTTTCCGAAACTAGTTGGAAGATATTGGTCCGAAACACACCCCAGGTCACGGAAGGTCCTGCAGCAATTGCGGAATGAGAGAGTCTGCACTACACGACTACATGGTACCGCAATGTGGGAACCAGGAGCGGTGGAGCATCTGCCACCGGCCGGGGCAGCGCTCAGGAAGATTTACTTACAGAAGCCTTCTACAGGTCCTTCTCAAAAAATTAGCATATAGTGTTAAATTTCATTATTTACCATAATGTAATGATTACAATTAAACTTTCATATATTATAGAAAGGATTCCCGACCAAGTATTGAGTGCATAACTGAACATTATTATTTGATGGTTTTTTTGTTTGTTATTAAAAAACACTTTTATTTGATTGGATGGGTGAAATATGCTAATTTATTGAGACAGGTTTTTTGGGTTATCAGGAGTTGTATGCCAAAATCATCAGTATTAAAACAATAAAAGACCTGACAAATTTCAGTTGGTGGATAATGAATCTATAATATATGAAAGTTTAATTGTAATCATTACATTATGGTAAATAATGAAATTTAACACTATATGCTAATTTTTTGAGAAGGACCTGTATAACAGGACGGCTTTCTCTTTCACATCACAACTGCCACTCCACTCAGTGAGCCACTTCAGAGCTACAGATACCTATTCACCAGTAAGGTAAATTACGTGATTTTTATCCAGTATTAAGGTGTATTTTTGGTATGATCTTGAAGCATTGCTCTGAGTGGCTATATATCTGAAACGTTGGGATTTTTTTTACACTAAAGGGATATTGTTTGCGGAAATAACTATACATTCAATTACAAAGTATTTGATACTGCTGATTTTGCAAATTTTTACCACCTACAAAGAATGGAGAGGTCTGTAATTTTTATCGTAGGTATACTTCAACTGTGACAGACAGAATCTTGAAAAAAAAAAAAAAATGAAAATCACATTGTATGATTTTTAAATCATTAAATTGCATTTTATTGCATGAAATAAGTATTTGATCACCTAATAATCAGCAAGAATGCTGGCTCTGACACACGTTAGTTTTTTTAAGAAGCCTTCTTACTGGAGTTCATATATTAATTGCAGAGTGCTCTTGAATACTTTTTGTATATATCTTTAAATGGGCTGTCTCAACTTTACAAGATATATTTAATGGGTTCAGAAAGAAAAATCCTACCTCCTGAAATTGTGCCACTCATCTGCACTCGCTTCTGCATCACCTGCCGATCCGCCAGCATCCATGGCACTTATTGGGTGTCACGTTACCACTGCTGCTAATTAGATTGACTGCAGTCTTCTAATTCTATCCAAACAGATTTAATGAAAAGACCGCAGTCCAAGTGGTCACTAATCCCGGAGGCAAGTATTATTTTTTTCATTTTGCTTTTGGGTCTAGAAAGTCCACCCATCAGCTGAAATTATTGAGTAGTAATTTGACATTAACCATAGTATTATATCTTTGGTCATATTTGTGATTCAAGATCAATAGACCTTTAGCAATCAGAAATTTGCAAATGTTTATGCCCATTTCTCCAGATCAGTTGTACTACACTCCTTTGTATTGAGATTGCAACACCGAGAAGGAAAAGTTGAATTGTTGAAACCACAGGAACAACAGACATGTTAATGATATGTAAATGATAAAAAAAATGGAAACAACATTTTTGAATGCTTCTCAATTTATTCAATATTGAGTTTGAACGTGACACGCAGAACTAGTCAAGTAATGATAGATTCATCATGGACAATTATTCATATCTAGGCTCTATCCCTATGTCTGAGCACTGTTCTGCCATGCGGGATGCACTTGGGCATGCCAATGCTCAAGATCGACTTTTGGTAGCAATTGCCAACCAATGACGTACCACATGTGCTTGATGGGAGACAAGTCCAGATATATCTCCAGTTATCATTGCACCCAAAACAGAAACAGGACTCATCACTAACGAGGATAGAACTTCATTACAGACTCTGTTCTCCATCTGGAGCCTATGTGGAAAACACCATGAAGAGGCCTTCACAAGGGAACATCACACTAGTCATACTCCAGGATTGTAGCCAGGCCCTTCTAGTCTTCATTCCATGTGCACTAACAGCTTAGTGATACACTGATGTCATAGTGAAAGCATTGGTACATCAATTTCTCCAAAGTGTCTCAGGAGCCATGTTTCAACATGGCAACACCAGGCTATATGTCGCTGGTTCTATTATGATCAGCCTGCGTGACCTAAATATGCTAACATGGCCTGCACTGTCTCTCATTAAGCATATCTGGGACATCATTGGTCGGTAATTACAAAGGGAGCTGCCAGCAGCAGATCATGATGAGTTGCATACCCAAGTGTATTTAGCATGGCAGAACATTCCACAGTCAACCGTAAATGACCACATTGATAACAGCCAATGCATGTAAATGCATGTATTTCTACATTTAGTGCTTATATTCCATACTGAAAAAACAAGATGTTTTGATCACATTTTTCATAATTTACATAATATTTACATATTTATCCATCCTATGATTTCCTTAATTTCCCTTTTAGAGCTGCAATTTCACTGTTGAAGAGAAATGTATAAATGTATCATTGGATTTAAGAGCAATGTCATAATACTTCAGAAAAGTTGTGGTTTACCTTTAAAATGTGCTATGAATGACTAAAGATAGACCGAAAGCATTTATTACTTATTATTATTATAACGCCATTTGTTACATGGCAATGTACATGTGTGAATTTATCTTAATTCATGTTTTTCCCTCTTTACATGGCATAGCCACATTACTGTATAGTGGAATATGCTACACCTCTTGCATCTCTGTATGAAATGTCAAATATCGCCACTGCTGGCTTTAGTAAGCAAGACCGCATGGAGCAAGCCAAGCTGTTTTACCGCACCCTCAAGGATATCCTAGAAAGTGCACTGGAATGCCACAACACTTTTCGATTAGTGATATATGACGGTAAGAAACTACTCTTCTAATATGTCTTCTAACTTTATCTCAATATTTATCACATTGCAAAAGTAAAATGCACTTGTCTATTTTTCGAGGGATCCCTCATACTTGTTCACATTGAGAAACTACTGCAAATCCTTCCTGTTTCCACAGACTTGTGGTTTTATGCCATTGTATTTTCTCCCCAACAGCAGCAGTCAAAAAAAGAAATAAATATTAATTTTACATGACTATAGGATGCAAGTGCACGCATTTGCTGAACACTATCATCTTATTTTAGGCACTTTGATGGTACAACTCGTCCACCTAGAGCTGTGGAATAGGTATTCTGCATCCCTGCTACTGCTATGACTATGTTACACTGACTAATGTGGAGCTAAGAGATAAAGTAGCAATAAAGAAAGGGCTTGCCTTGTGTTTTGAGGTATAAGGCTGGTTTCACACTTGCGTTTCAAAACGCATGCGTTTTTAAAAAAAAGCATGGTGAAAAAACGCATGTAAACGCGTGCAAACGCTGCGTTTTTTTTTACGCATGCGTTTTTGCATGTGGTGAAAAATAACGCAGCGTTTTCACGCGTTTACATGCGTTTTTTCATGCGTTTGCGTTTTTAAACGCATGCTGAGAAATGTCTGACAGCTGCCAATCATCAAAATAAAGTAAAAAGCCCACTATAAACAGAAATAGTTAGGGTTAGGGCTAGGGGTAGGGTTAGGGGTAGGGATCATAACCCTAACCCTAACCCTAAAGGGATCCTAACCCTAACCCTAACCCTACCCCTAACCCTAAGCCTAAAGTGATCCTAACCCTAACCCTAAAGGGATTAGGGTTAGGGTTAGGGGTAGGGTTAGGGTTAGGATCCCTTTAGGGTTAGGGTTAGGGTTAGGGGTAGGGTTAGGGTTAGGATCCCTTTAGGGTTAGGGTTAGGGGTAGGGTTAGGGTTAGGATCCCTTTAGGGTTAGGGTTAGGGCTAGGGTTAGGGGTAGGGTTAGGGTTAGGATCCCTTTAGGGTTAGGGTTAGGGGTAGGGTTAGGGTTAGGGTTAGGGTTAGGATCCCTTTAGGGTTAGGGGTAGGGTTAGGGTTAGGGATAGGGTTAGGATCCCTTTAGGGTTAGGGTTAGGATCCCTTTAGGGTTAGGGTTAGGATCCCTTTAGGGTTAGGATCCCTTTATCACCTTTATGGTGGGGGGTGGCATATCAGTGTGTTTTCTGTTTTTTTTTAATAAAAACGCATGCGTTTTTAAAGCAAACGCATGTGCTTAAAAACGCATGCGTTTCCATTGACTCCAATGTATTTTTTGACACACAAAAACGCATGAAAACGCATGCGTTTTTATGTGTCAAAAAAACGCCTCTCAAAAATACTACAAGTTGCATTTCTGAAAAAGAACGCATGCAGCAAAAAAACGCATGCGTTTCAAAACGCGACCAAACGCGTACAACAAAAAACGCATGCGTTTTCAATGTTAAATATAGGAAAAAAAACGCATGCGTTTTTTGTGCAAAAAACGCTGCAGACAAAAACGCAAGTGTGAAACCACCCTAATATACACATTGACAATGGAATCTTTATATTGTTTCCGATATTAAATGATATTTTATAATATCACTGATACTTAACATTGCTATCATATGGAAGGTACCAGACCAGTTTATAGAGCTCAGATGCACCTTCTTACCTCTACTATTAGTTACATTTAGGCCCATGGCTTATTCGGATACAGTATATTATGCACCTGTAGAATTCTATATCCATATACCTCAGATTGTAAAGAACGCATAAGTAGTTTTCTCATGGATTCTCGACGACTTCTTAAAGGGACTCTGTCAGCTCATATTGGCGGGATATTAAAATGATTTCTTACCGGTCAGATGGGCGGCGTATCCTCTTTATTTCTCCACCCCGTCCGTCCTTGTTTTCCGCATTATTTTCGGGAATAAGAGTATGCGTGCGTCATAGTTGGCGCGTGAACATTGCAGTCTTTGGTGGCGCATGCGCAGTATGCTTTGCCCTACTGCGGGCAAAGCCGAAAAGCATTACTGCGCATGTGCCCGCACACTATGTCCCTGAACACAGCTAAATACTTCTGGGACATAGTGTGCGGGCGCATGCGCAGTAATGCTTTTCAGCTTTGCCCGCAGTAGGGCAAAGCATACTGCACGTGCGCCACCGAAGACTGCATGGCGCACGCGCCAACTATGGCACACGTATACTCTTATTCCCAAAAATAATGCAGAAAACAGGGACGGATGGGGTGGAGAAATAAAGAGGATACGCCGCCCATCTGACCAGTAAGAAATCATTTTAATATCCCACCAATTTGAGCTGACAGAGTCCATTTAAATCTGGAATCTATCGTTGAGGTTTTACTCTGTACATTTTGTTGTTTTCATTATGTGTCAGAAACCCTGACTCCAGTGATGTGTCACTTATTGGGCTACTTGCTGTAGTTTTGGTAAAATCACAGTTTTATCAGCAGCTGGTTATCAGTAAAGGACTAGTAACCCTGCTAACATGCAATCCTCCAATACAAACTCTCCTCCTCCACTGATTGGCAGTTTTATGGCTATGCACAGTGTATACAGAAAGCTTGTAGCGGTGGGATAGCTTTATGCTTTTTTTTTAATCAAAAACAGTGTTTACTAAGTGCCCTATGTTATTTAATGCACTTGCTTTTTTACTTATTTATTTTCATTAGGGTAAATGCACACATTGTCTTTTCTTTGGTTTTGTTGGTTTCCATGGCCAGTGTGAACATGCTTTTACATTATGCATGTTTTCAAGTCCTGCTCCAACTCAGTTTTCTGTTTTTCTTCAGTATTTTTGCATTCAGTTCAAATAGGGTGTGGCCCCCATTTTACTGAGCTGGGCAGTTTATATATAGTGCCTCCAAAGCCGGGTGTCCGGTTGGGACCCGATTGCTCTCTGCCACTATTCACACTAGGTAGATTTTAACATTAGAGAGTGTAGGTCTGTCCCAATTGGGTACACCTTGCCGCTGTGGGACAGCTTTATGCTTTTTTTTTTATTAAAAAGAGTGTTTACTAAATACCCCATGTTATTTAATGCACTTGCTTTTTTACTTATGTATTTTCATTAGGGTATATGCACACATTGTCTTTTCTTTGGTTTTGTTTGTTAACATGACATGTGGCATAATAAATGTCTATCCAAACACCACCACTTGCTTATCTTATAGGATTCCATTTTAGGAAGCACCATTCTGATCATTCATCGCAAATTCTGTTGTGTCTCTTTCACATTTCTTCTTCCTACATATATTTAAATATCTATACAGTGAGGAAGATAAGTGTTTGATACACTGCCGATTTTGCAAGTTTTCCCACCTACAAAGAATGGAGAGGTCTGTAGTATTTATCGTAGGTACACTTTAACTGTAAAGGTACCTTCACATTAAGCGACGCTGCAGCGATACCGACAACGATCCGGATCGCTGCAGCGTCGCTGTTTGGTCGCTGGAGAGCTGTCACACAGACCGCTCTCCAGCGACCAACGATGTCGGTAACCAGGGTAAACATCGGGTAACTAAGCGCAGGGCCGCGCTTAGTAACCCGATGTTTACCCTGGTTACCATCCTAAAAGTAAAAAAAAACAAACAGTACATACTTACCTACAGCCGTCTGTCCTCCAGCGCTGTGCTCTGCTCTCCTCCTGTACTGTCTGTGTGAGCACAGCGGCCGGAAAGCAGAGCGGTGACGTCACCGCTCTGCTTTCCGGCTGACCGACGCTCACAGCCAGTACAGGAGGAGAGCAGAGCACAGCGCTGGAGGACAGACAGCGGTAGGTAAGAATGTACTGTTTGTTTTTTTTTACTTTTAGGATGGTAACCAGGGTAAACATCGGGTTACTAAGCACGGCCCTGCGCTTAGTTACCCGATGTTTACCCTGGTTACCAGTGAAGACATCGCTGGATCGGTGTCACACACGCCGATCCAGCGATGTCAGCAGGAGTCCAGCGACGAAATAAAGTTCTGGACTTTATTCAGCGACCAACGATCTCCCAGCAGGGGCCTGATCGTTGGTCGCTGTCACACATAACGATTTCATTAACGATATCGTTGCTACGTCACAAAAAGCAACGATATCGTTAACAATATCGTTATGTGTGAAGGTACCTTAAGATGCAGAATCTTGAAAAAAAATCTAGAAAATCACATTGTATGATTTTGATATAATTAATTGCATTTTATTGCATTAAATAAGTATTTGATACAACGGAAAACAGAACTTAATATTTGCTACAGAAACCTCTGTTTGCAATTACAGAGGTCAGACTTTTCCTGTAGCTTTTGATCAAGTTTGCACACACTGCAGCAGGAATTTTGACCCACTCCTCCATTCAGATCTTCTCCAGATCTATCAGGTTTCATGGCTGTCAATGGACAACATTAAGTTTCAGCTCCCTCAAAAGATTTTTTGATTGGGTTCTAGGCCACCCCAGGACCTTGAAATACTTCCTACGGATCCACTCTTGTCATGCTACAAGACACAACCCATCTTCAATGCTCTTACTGAGGGAAGGAGGTTATTGGCCAAAATCTATACATGACCCCATCCATCCTCCTTCAATATGGTGCAATAGTCCTGTGCCCTTTACAGAAAAGAACCCCCAAAGTATGATGTTTCTCCCATCATACTTCACAGTTGGCATGGTGTTTTTGAGGTTATACTCATCCTTCTTCCTTTGAACACGGCGAGTGGAGTTGATACCAAAAAGTTCTATTTTGGTCTCATCTGACCACATGACCTTCCCCCATGCCTCCTCTGGATCATCCAAATGGCCATTGGTGAAATTCAAATGGGTCTGGACATGATCTGGCATGAGCAGGGGTCCCCATGGACATGTGCTGGCATGAGCAGGGGGTATTGCATGCCCTGCAGGATTTTAATCCATGACGGCATAGTGTGTTGCTAATGGTATTGTTTGAGATTGTGGTCCCAGCTCTCTTCAGGTCAATGATCAGGTCCTCCTGTGTAGTTTTGGGCTGATTCCTGACCTTTCTCAAAATCATCCTACCCCACGAGGCGAGATCTTGCATGCAGCCCCAGACCGAGGAAGATTGACAGTCATCTTGTGTTTCTTCCATTTTCTAATACTTATGCCAACAGTTGTTGCCTTCTCCCCAAGCTGCTTGCTTATTATCCTGTAGCCCATTCCAGCTTTGTGCCGGTCTATAATGTTGTCCATGATGTCCTTAGAAAGCTGTTTCGTCTTGGTCATTATGGAGAAGTTGGAGTGCGATTGATTGAGTGTGTGGACAAGTCTCTTTATATAGCTAACAAGTTCAAATAGGTGCAATTAATACAGGTAATGAGTGCAGAGTAGGAAGGCTTCTTTAAGAAAAACTAACAGGTATGTGAGAGTCAGAATTCTTACTGATTGATTGGTGATCAAATACTTATTTCATGCAATAAAATGCAATTTAATTATGTAAAAATCATACAATGTGATTTTCAGTTTTTTATTTCTAGATTCTTTCTCACGCAGTTGAAGTGTACCCACAATAAAAATTACAGACATCTCCCTTCTTTGTAGGTGGAAAAACTTGCTAAATTGGCAGTGTATCAAATACTTATTTTCCCCACAGTATGTCACAACCATCATTCATGCTATTGTGAGCAGGTTGCGGGATGCACTGACGGACAGGAGGCAAAGCAAGGGTTAACAATTTTAATTAACACTTGATTACTCCTCGCAGGGAGATAAACGGTTAATGGGGGGTAGACAGTTCAAAACGTGAATAGTATGCATGGTTAAAGAACAGTGGGAAAAGGTATTAACAGTTCTTGCTGGGTCAACTTATCCTGTCCATCGTTTCCTAAAACATGGTGGACCACATAGCAGGTGACGGCGCCCACAACGGCTGGAGCGACGCTTGTCCAATGAATTCCTGAAGGCAATGATGATCCGTCTTCTGGCGGCAGCAGTTGGTCTCCGGTACCTTCTGCTGAGCCCCTAGTCCATATACTGCTGTGGCCGGGCAAGCGTGGGCCACTGCACTATCTAAGCTCACTGTGGTCTGGCAGATATACACTGAGGAATCGGGGTGCAGATGGCGGTCCTGCACCCAGTCTCTTCTAGGTGGCGCGCACAATATTCACAGGCCTGGAGCGTTTGGCACCTAGCTTCATGGTGGCCAACAGGTACACTGCACGCCTCATCTCACAGTCTCTGTCAGTGGTGACGGCGATGCTTGGGCCCGGGCCTGTGCTGTACCGATACTCGCAGGCTGGAGTTCTCACTTCTCCCTGCTGCGCGCTGTCTGTTCCCGCCAAATGTACCTGTTTCCACACGCGCTGAGGCTGTGTACCCTTAGCCACAGCCCCTGCTTCCGCCTGCAAGGATTGGTCCTGTCCCTTAAGCTTTCCCCCAGACAACAGAGGAGACAGCCCCAACAGTTCCGGAACAGATACAGAACAGGTTTCTGCAGCACGATCCTTCTTCTTACACTCCCCCTCTCCTTTTGCTTGCCATTCCACGGGCGACAGTTCCTGCAGCAAATGTTGACATTCTTCCATCTCCTGGATGATTCGCTGCCAAATAAATTGGTATTGTTCATATTGGTTGGGTGGTATTCTGTTGTGAATTCTGTTGTCGGGCTCCCTCCTGTGGTCATGAATGGTACTTCGGCTGGTTCTGTCCATGGACTTCCTCTGGTGGGTGTTTCTGAGTTTCCTTCCACAGGTGACGAGGTTAATTCGTTAGCTGGCTGCTCTATTTAACTCCACTTAGATCTTTGCTCCATGCTACCTGTCAATGTTCCAGTATTGGTCTAGTTCACTCCTGGATCGTTCTTGTGACCTGTCTTCCCAGCAGAAGCTAAGTTCCTGCTTGTATTTCTTTGGTTTGCTATTTTTCTGTCCAGCTTGCTATTTTTATTGTTGTCTTGCTTGCTGGAAGCTCTGGGACGCAGAGGGAGCGCCTCCGCACCGTGAGTCGGTGCGGAGGGTCTTTTTGCGCCCTCTGCGTGGTCTTTTTGTAGGTTTTTGTGCTGACTTCAAAGCAACCTTTCCTATTCTTGGTCTGTTCAGTAAGTCGGGCCTCACTTTGCTAAATCTATTTCATCTCTGTGTTTGTATTTTCATCTTTACTCACAGTCATTATATGTGGGGGGCTGCCTTTTCCTTTGGGGAATTTCTCTGAGGCAAGGTAGGCTTATTTTTTCTATCTTCAGGGCTAGCTAGTTCCTTAGGCTGTGCCGAGTTGCATAGGGAGCATTAGGAGCAATCCACGGCTATTTCTAGTGTGTTTGATAGGATTAGGGATTGCGGTCAGCAGAGTTCCCACGTCCCAGAGCTCGTCCTTTATTATCAGTAACTATCAGGTCATTCCGTGTGCTCTTAACCACCAGGTCCATTATTGTCCTGACCACCAGGTCATAACAGTATTCCTGCTGTTATCCGTTCTGTGCGTTGTAAATTAGCTTGAGTAGTGGGGACAGGTGAGGTAGTGGAGTCAGGTTGAGTAGTGGAGTCAGGTTGAGTGGGCAAGAACGGGGACGCGCCCAGGTTCAATGGAGCAGCGAGTTCGAGAGCTTCAGGTTCCTGTTCCCCCTCTGGGTCGATGGGTAGCGGGTCAGAGATTTCTTCCTTGCCATAATCGAGAGCTATGGAGGGGAGCATTTCAGGAACAACTGGTGCTCTCTCTGCTTGATCGGAAGACCCTTTTAATCTCCTCCTGTCCATCGGGTTTCTCTGGTACTTCTTGGCTATTTAACAACAAAGTCTGTCTCTATGGAAACAGCCCAAACGACAAGGGCGCGGTTCAATAACTTACATCTGTCCATGAGACAGGAACACAGTGCAGCCATCCTCGGCTATCAGGTCGCTAGCTTCACGGGTTATTGGACCATAGGTCCACTGAATCTTCACTCCTCTGGAGCCATCAACTCCTTTAGGCCACTCATGTCCTCCATCTCTGCCATTGCATGTTCTTCTTTAAATGTGATTGATGCTGTTTTATCTCCTGCTCCAAGCAGACTAATGGCGCTGGCCTTCTCTTTCTGTCACTGCTCTGCCTTTTGCTGGGTGGGGTTTCCACTGACTCAACCATTCCATTTTTGAAACTCCTCCGCTCATTTTCGCGAGTCACATTAAATGTTTGGGTCTTTTCCTTTCCCTTCATCTTACTGCACCTGACACTCCTTCCTGTAGGCTGGCACTCAAAACTCAAACACTCCATCCGGTAGACATAACCTCTAGAGGGCTAGACAACTCTTCGTGCTCTTTTGTTCCTTCTACACTCACAATGGGCAGGACCTTCCTATAGTTCTGTGCTACTAACCACCATTGGAGAATACATGTTTGTAGCCAACTTAGACCATATAACTGTTGCTATTTTCCATGTAACTCAAGTCTTCCCCGCATCACCCTTGTTTTCTAGCTGCAAGAAAGATTCTGCCAACTATGCCAAATGTAACATTGTCCGGAGCATTAGTCATGGGCAAGGTACTTGTCTCCTTTGCCTCATTACATTAAATTGATGTAGGGATCCTGGTTGGTTGTGTGGACGTGTGCGGTGAGGGCGCTATGCCTATGCGGGACGCTATTAACCGATGATGCTGGTTTGCCAGGAGCAGATGTTAACCAGTTCATGAAAGGAGACAACCAGTTCTTAACAAGTGAAGCTTAACCAAACAGCTATTACATGGCAACTATATACATAGGATAGCTGATATACAACTTTCTCGCATGTTACTTAATTAATGTAGAGCATCTCAATACACAGTCTCTTTACTTCCTAAGCCTCACATGTTCCTGCCTCCACTGGTCTCATTTCCTTCACCACAACACAGCTTAACACCGCAGTACAGTCCGTGAAAGTCATTTCCTCTTCCCATGGTTCCCTATCTGAATCTCCTTGAAGAGGAGAAGGTTTGCCAATATGGCCGGACTCAGCTTCAAGCCCTCTGATGCTCAGGGAACTACTGCCTGAGACACTCCATCTCATGTTCTATTCAGTCCTGGCCCCTTACCTTTAAGAGCTGTAAGCCACTCAGGGCATTGCTGCTATGCACACCTTCTCTGGAAACTTCTCCCTTGGTCACACTAGCCAGTACTTTGTGCTGGCACAGTCCTTCTCTCTGCAACTCTTACTCTCTCTGTCTTGGTCTATTGCTCAGGATCACGCTTTCTCTGTCCCAATCTCCTTTCTCACTGCATGCTGCCTTGCTGAATACTCAGACGAAACCTCTGCTCTAGATGCAAGCTAAGCTCTTTCTGACTCACTACCAGAAAGTTATTTCTGATCCTGCTATATAGGCCCTCTCTCTCTCTGGGGTAGTCCCCAAACTTAACTCTATCTTACCCTACTCACTGTTTCTGGGCAAAGCTCAGTTTCCTCACAGTACAATGCAAAACATTACAATACGCCACATCACGATGACATTATACAAACTACACTTTACATTATACATAGTGCTGATGTCTTTAATGGGGAACAGGGCAATATGTCCATCTCTTTAGTTATATAGTCTTCAATTCATGCAACCGAGAAGTTGGACAACATGCCAAATTAAGGCTAGACTTGGAATTGCGATCCTCCCGCAGCTGTTAACCCATTAAATGCCACTGTCAAACTCCGACAGCGGCATTTAAGACGCGTTTCCGGAAAGTACGCCGGAAATCCACCCATCGGTGATCCCCATTACAAGATCACGGGTCACCGATGGGTTGGCATGACAATCAGATTTCTCCTGCAGACTTCTACAGTTGTCACTGCCAAATTGATATGAGTGCCGCCCTGTGGTCGGCGCTCATAGTAAGTGAGTAATTCTGCTACATACAGGCGATCTGATCATTGCCTGTATGTAGCAGAGGCAATTGGGTTATGGCAGCTTCTAATCTTCCATGGAGACTATTCAAGCATGCAAAAAGTAAATAAAATGTTTTTAAAAATATAATATATATATATATATATATATATATATATATATATATATATATATATACCGTATATACTCGAGTATAAGCCGACCCGAGTATAAGCCGACCCCCCTAATTTTGCCACAAAAAACTGGGAAAACTTATTGACTCGAGTATAAGCCTAGGGTGGAAATGCAGCAACTACCGGTGAATTTCAAAAATAAAAATAGATACCAATAAAAGTAAAATTAATTGAGACATCAGTAGCTGCGTTCATATATCCCCATATCTGCCCCATACTGTGCTCTGCTGCGTTCATATATCCCCATATCTGCCCCATACTGTGCTCTGCTGCGTTCATATATCCCCATATCTGCCCCATACTGTGCTCTGCTGCGTTCATATATCCCCATATCTGCCCCATACTGTGCTCTGCTGCGTTCATATATCCCCATATCTGCCCCATACTGTGCTCTGCTGCATTCATATATCCCCATATCTGCCCCATACTGTGCTCTGCTGCGTTCATATTGCCCCATAGATGCTCGGTATAAGTCTGTGCCATGGCCGCTGCTGCTGCAATAAAAAAAAAAAAGCCATACTCACCTCGCTGATTGCAGCTCCCAGCGTCCGGTCCCGGCGTCTCTCTGCACTGACTGATCAGGCAGAGGGCGCCGCGCACACTAGTGCGTCATCGCGCCCTCTGACCTGAACAGTCAGAGCGCAGATAGACGCCGGGAAGATGGATCGGCGCCCGGCGGCTGGAACGTGGACAGGTGAATATAACATACTCACCTAGTCCTGGCGATCCTCGCACTGTTCCCGCCTGTCACAGCTGTCTTCGGTGCCGCAGCTTCTTTCTCTATCAGCGGTCACCGGCACCGCTGATTAGAGAAATGAATAGGCGGCTCCGCCCCTATGGGAGGTGGAGCCACCTATTCATTTTTCTAATGAGCGGTCCCACGTGACCGCTGAAGAGAGGAAGAAGCTGCAGCGCCGAAGCCCGTGGGAAGCGAGGGACTAGGTAAGTATACCTCAGCGCCCTCTCCCCCTCACCCGCCGACCCCACCGCTACCGTGACTCGAGTATAAGCCGAGGGGGGCACTTTCAGCCCAAAAATTTGGGCTGAAAATCTCGGCTTATACTCGAGTATATACGGTATATATGTATATATATAAAAGTTCAAATCACCCTCTTTTTGCCCCATTCAAAATAAAACAATAAAAAAATCAAACATACACATATTTGGTATCGCCGCATTCAGAATCGCCCGATCTATCAATAATAAAGGATTAACCTGATCGCTAAACGAAGTAGCGAGAAAAAAGTCAAAACACCAGAATTACATTTTTTTGGTTGCTGAGACATTGAATTAAACTGCAATAACAGGCGATCAACAGATCATATCTGCACCAAAATGATATCATTAAAAATGTCAGCTCGGCACACAAAAAATAAGCCCTCATCCAGCCCCAGATCCTGAAAAACGGAGACGCTACGAGTCTCGGAAAATGACTTTTTTTTGTTTGCTTTTTTTAACAAAGTTTGGATTTTTTTTCACAACTTAGATGAAAAAGAACCTAAACATATTTGATGTCTATGAACTCATAGTGACCTGGAGAATCATAATGGCAGCTCAGTTTTATAATTTAGTGAACATAGCAAATACGCAAAACAAAAAAACAAGTGTGGGATTGCACTTTTTTGCAATTTCACCTCACTTTTGAATTGTTTTCCCATTTTTCAGTACTAGATATTGTAAAACTAATGGAGTCATTCAAAAGTACAACTTGTCCCACAAAAAACAAGCTCTCACATGGCCATATTGACCCAAAAATAAAAAAAAGTTATGGCAATGAGAAGAAAAGGAGCAAAAAACGAAAATGCAAAAATGAAAATACCTCCAGTCATGAAGGGGTTAATATATCCTGTGATTTGTTTAATCTAAAATAATACATTTTGTTTGCTTGGTGTATAGGTTTCATAGGCATTAATTTGATTGGCCGCCTAGTCTGTCAATCAATATAAGAACTATAAAGAGGCTGCTGCTTATCTGGCAGGCTTTGCCACTAGAAGAAGCTGGATCACCAGGTGAAACTTATATTGATAATTGTCCTGACCCACCAAGCAAAATTAATATTTCATTATTAAAAATCAGCAAATGATATAAAAAGTGCAAAAAAAAGACTAAAACAACAGAACTTCTGTTTTTATTCTCCCTAGTACAATCCACATTTTTTAAAAAGACTTTTACATTTTATTCAGTAAGGCTAGTTTCACACTAGCGTTTACCTGATCTGCGGCGGGCTGCTGACTTCCTCCGTGAAGCCCTGCCCTCGGCCGTACCTCCACCGCTAGCTCCGCCTACTTCTGCATGCGGCCTGCATGTGGCCTGCGTACCTATCTTTAACATTAGGTACGCAGGTCGGGCCGCTATATGTGGATGCTTCCGCGACGAGTGTAGGACGCAGCCTGTAGCAATTTTTTTTCTCCGCATCATCAAAACGATGCATACGTAAGCATCTGCATACAGCCACACGACCTGCGTACCTAATGTTAAAGATATGTACGCAGGCCGCATGCAGGCCGCATGCAGAAGTAGGCGGAGCTAGCGGCGGAGGTGCGGCCGAGGTCGGGGCTTCACTGTTATGATCTGGTGGCCTAGGAGCAGCATGAGACGTACTCTGGAGAAGGTGGTACCTGTACTGACCGCAAACCCTGAACTTAGCAGCGCAACTAGAAGTAGCCGTGGGGGGTACCTAACACTCCCTAGACCCCTCGACACAGCCTAAGAACTAACTTCCCCTAAAGACAGAAACAGGAAACCTATCTTGCCTCAGAGAAAATCCCCAAAGGATAGACAGCCCCCCACAAATATTGACTGTGAGAGGAGAGGGAAATAACATACGCAGACATGAAATCAGGATTTAGCATAGGAGGCCATACTAGCTAAAAAGAAAGAACAGGACAGAGTACTATGCAGTCAGTATTAAAACACTAGAAAATATCCACCACAGAAAATACAAATCACCACATCTGACTAAAGACATGGAGGGTATATCTGCATCTCCAGAGACACAGCTAGGCTGCAAAAAATCCTTCACAGACAAAGCTGGACTAGACCAAACATGAAAATGCACAGAACTATAAGGTCCAGAGCAGGTGGACAGCAAAAACAAAGCCAGAACTTATCTTTGTAGAAATGAACAGCAGAACAGAAGAGACCAGGTATGGATGTGAATCCTCCAAAAACAATGGACAACTGGCACTGACTAAAGGATAAAGCAGGACTAAATAGCCCAGCCCAAATTGCAAAAAAATAGAAACACCTGATAAATGCTGCAATCCAACTACCGCAGCACTACCACTCATAACCACCGGAGGGAGCCCTGTTGTGGATTCTGTTTTTGGGCTCCCTCTGGTGGTTACTGATGGTACTGGGTGACTTGTGTTTTGTGCGGTCTCTGGTGTCCACCTGTTCTATCAGGATATGGGAGTTTCCTATTTAACCTGGCTTTCTTGTCATTTCCTCGCCGGCTATCAATGTAATCAGTGTGTCTTGTTACCTCTGCTTCCCGCTTCTGTAAATCTTCAGGACAAGCTAAGTTTTTTATTTTCCTGTTCCACGTTTTGCTTAATTTTTGTCTTAGTCCAGCTTGCAGATATGTGATTCCTTTTTGCTGGTTGCTCTAGTGGGCTGATATTACTCCTCATGTTCCATGAGTTGGCACATGAGTTCAAGTAATTTCAGGATGGTTTTTTGTAGGGTTTTTCGCTGACCGCGCAGTTCACTTTTGTATCCTCTGCTATCTAGCTTTAGCGGGCCTCATTTTGCTGAATCTGTTTTCATAACTACGTATGTGCTTTCCTCTCATTTCACCGTCATTACATGTGGGGGGCTGCAATTTCTGTGGGGTGTTCTCTGGAGGCAAGAGAGGTCTGTGTTTCTTCTAATAGGGGAAGTTAGTCCTTCGGTTGGAGCGAGACGTCTAGGATCATCGTAGGCACGTTCCCCGGCTACAGCTAGTTGTGTGTTTAGGTTCAGGATCGCGGTCAGCTCAGTTTCCATCACCCTAGAGCTTGTTTTGTTTTTTGTGCTTGTCCTTTTGTGATCCCCTGCCATTGGGATCATGACAGTATAGCCGGCCAAAAAGTGTATCGTATTGGCTGAAGTAGGAGGAAAAGTAGTCTGAGGAAGTTTTTTCTTTTTTTCCCCCTCAGAGTTTGCTGCGTAGCATTAATTGCAGCCTGGCTGCGTCTTACCTCCTCTTAATCCTTGAATGGCTCTGACCTCAGCTGTTTATCATGGACGTCCAGAGTTTGGCTTCCAGCCTGAATAATCTTGCTGCTAAGGTTCAAAATATACAAGATTTTGTTGTACATGCTCCTATGTCTGAACCTAGAATTCCTATCCCAGAGTTTTTTTCTGGAGATAGATCTAGTTTTCTGAATTTTAGGAACAATTGCAAGTTGTTTCTTTCTTTGAAATCTCGCTCCTCTGGAGACCCTGCTCAGCAAGTCAAAATTGTTATATCTTTCCTGCGGGGTGACCCTCAGAATTGGGCATTTGCATTGGCACCAGGGGATC
This sequence comes from Ranitomeya imitator, assembly GCF_032444005.1. Lineage (NCBI taxonomy): Eukaryota > Metazoa > Chordata > Amphibia > Anura > Dendrobatidae > Ranitomeya > Ranitomeya imitator. Next base: position 81,611,680 of record NC_091285.1, read on the forward strand.
CTGCGTTGCTCAATGTGGATGCGTTTTTTCTGGCATTGGGTTTGCTCTATGAGGAACCTAACCTAGAGATTCAGGCTGAAAAAGCTTTATTGGCTCTCTCTCAGGGGCAAGATGAAGCAGAAATATATTGTCAGAAATTTCGGAAATGGTCGGTGCTTACTCAGTGGAATGAGTGCGCCCTGGCTGCAAGATTCAGAGATGGCCTTTCTGAGGCCATTAAAGATGTTATGGTGGGGTTCCCTGCGCCTACAGGTCTGAATGAGTCTATGACTATGGCTATTCAGATTGATCGGTGTTTACGGGAGCGCAAACCTGTGCACCATTTGGCGGTGTCTTCTGAACAGGCACCTGAGACAATGCAATGTGATAGAATTCAGTCCAGAAGTGAACGGCAAAACTATAGGCGGAAAAATGGGTTGTGTTTTTATTGTGGTGATTCAGCTCATGTTATATCAGCATGCTCTAAACGCACAAAAAAGGTTGATAAGTCTGTTGCCATTAGTACTTTACAGTCTAAGTTCATTCTGTCTGTGACTCTGATTTGTTCATTATCAGCCATTTCCGTCGATGCCTATGTGGATTCAGGCGCTGCCCTGAGTCTTATGGATTGGTCATTTGCCAACCGCTGTGGGTTTAGTCTGGAGCCTCTGGAAGTCCCTATTCCTTTGAAAGGAATTGACTCTACACCTTTGGCTATGAACAAACCTCAGTACTGGACACAAGTGACCATGCGTATGACTCCCGTTCATCAGGAGGTGATTCGCTTCCTGGTACTGTATAATTTACATGATGTCTTAGTGCTTGGTCTGCCATGGTTACAAACTCATAACCCAGTCTTGGACTGGAAAACGATGTCTGTGTTAAGCTGGGGATGTCAGGGGGTTCATGATGATGCACCTCTGATTTCTATCGCTTCATCTACTCCTTCTGAGGTTCCTGTATTTTTGTCTGATTATCGGGATGTTTTTGAGGAGTCTAAGCTCAATTCGCTTCCTCCTCACAGGGATTGCGATTGTGCTATAGATTTGATTCCTGGCAGTAAATTTCCTAAAGGACGTTTGTTCAATCTGTCAGTGCCAGAGCATACTGCTATGCGGGATTATGTTAAGGAGTCCTTGGAAAAGGGACATATCCGTCCATCTTCGTCCCGTTTGGGAGCAGGTTTTTTTTTCATGGCCAAAAAAGATGGTTCCTTGAGGCCTTGTATAGATTACCGTCGTTTGAATAAGATTACAGTCAAATATCAGTATCCTTTGCCATTGTTGACTGATTTGTTCGCTCGCATTAAGGGGGCTAAATGGTTCACTAAGATTGATCTTCGGGGTGCGTATAATCTTGTGCGGATAAAGCAGGGTGATGAGTGGAAAACCGCATTTAATACGCCTGAGGGCCATTTTGAGTATTTGGTGATGCCTTTTGGACTTTCTAATGCTCCTTCTGTCTTCCAGTCCTTTATGCACGATATTTTCCGTGAATATCTGGATAAATTTATGATTGTGTATTTGGATGATGTTTTGGTTTTTTCTGATGACTGGGAGTCCCATGTTCAGCAGGTCAGGAAGGTGTTTCAGGTCCTGCGGGCCAATTCTTTGTTTGTAAAAGGTTCAAAGTGTCTCTTTGCAGTCCAGAAGATCTCTTTTTTGGGGTATATTTTTTCCCCTTCTACTATTGAGATGGATCCCGTCAAGGTTCAGGCTATTTGTGACTGGACGCAGCCTACATCTCTTAAGAGTCTACAGAAGTTCTTGGGCTTTGCTAATTTTTATCGTCGTTTCATAACTAATTTTTCTAGTGTTGTTAAGCCTTTGACGGATTTGACTAAGAAGGGTGCTGATGTTGCTGATTTGTCTCCTGCGGCTGTGGAGGCCTTTCAGGAACTTAAGCGCCGGTTTTCTTCTGCTCCTGTGTTGCGTCAGCCAGATGTTTCGCTTCCTTTTCAGGTTGAGGTTGAGCGGGGGCGGTTTTGTCGCAGAGAAGCTCCGATTGCTCAGTGATGAAGCCATGTGCGTTCTTTTCTAGAAAGTTTTCGCCCACTGAGCGGAATTATGATGTTGGTAATCGGGAGCTTTTGGCCATGAAGTGGGCATTTGAGGAGTGGCGTCATTGGCTTGAGGGTGCTAGACATCGTGTGGTGGTCTTGACTGATCACAAAAATCTGATTTACCTTGAGTCTGCCAAGCGTCTGAATCCTAGACAGGCTCGTTGGTCACTGTTTTTCTCCCGTTTCGATTTTGTGGTTTCATACCTGCCAGGTTCAAAGAATGTGAAGGCGGATGCTCTTTCTAGGAGTTTTGTGCCTGACTCCCCTGGAAATTCTGAGCCCACTGGTATCCTTAGGGATGGGGTGATTTTGTCGGCTGTCTCCCCAGACTTGCGACGTGCTTTGCAGGAGTTTCAGGCGGATAAACCTGATCGTTGTCCGCCTGAAAGACTGTTTGTTCCGGATAATTGGACCAGTAGAGTCATCTCCGAGGTCCATTCTTCTGCGTTGGCAGGTCATCCTGGAATATTTGGTACTAGAGACTTGGTGGCCAGGTCTTTTTGGTGGCCTTCCTTGTCGAGGGATGTGCGTTCTTTTGTGCAGTCTTGTGAAGTTTGCTCTCGGGCTAAGCCTTGCTGTTCTCGGGCCAGTGGATTGTTGTCACCTTTGCCTATCCCGAAGAGGCCTTGGACGCACATTTCCATGGACTTTATTTCGGATCTCCCTGTCTCTCAAAAAATGTCCGTCATCTGGGTTGTGTGTGACCGCTTTTCTAAGATGGTTCATCTGGTACCCTTGCCTATGTTACCTTCCTCCTCTGAGTTGGTCCCTCTGTTTTTTCAGAACGTGGTTCGTTTGCATGGGATTCCGGAGAACATCGTTTCTGACAGGGGATCCCAGTTTGTGTCTAGATTTTGGCGTACGTTCTGTGCTAAGATGGGCATTGATTTGTCCTTTTCGTCTGCATTCCATCCTCAGACGAATGGCCAGACGGAACGAACTAATCAGACCTTGGAAACTTATTTGAGGTGTTTTGTTTCTGCTGATCAGGATGACTGGGTTACCTTTTTGCCGCTTGCCGAATCTGCCCTTAATAATCGGGCTTGTTCTGCTACCTTGGTTTCTCCTTTCTTTTGTAATTCGGGGTTTCATCCTCGTTTTTCCTCTGGTCAGGTGGAGCCTTCTGATTGTCCTGGAGTGGACATGGTGGTGGATAGGTTGCATCAGATTTGGAGTCATGTGGTGGACAATTTGAAGTTGTCCCAGGAGAGGGCTCAGCAGTTTGCTAATCGCCGTCGCCGCGTGGGTCCTCGACTTCGTGTTGGGGACTTGGTGTGGTTGTCTTCTCGTTTTGTTCCTATGAAGGTCTCTTCTCCTAAGTTCAAGCCTCGGTTCATCGGTCCCTATAGGATCTTGGAAATTCTTAACCCTGTGTCGTTTCGTTTGGATCTCCCGGCATCGTTTACTATTCATAATGTGTTCCATCGGTCGTTGTTGCGGAGGTATGAGGTACCTGTTGTTCCTTCGCTTGAACCTCCTGCTCCGGTGCTGGTGGAGGGAGAATTGGAGTATGTTGTGGAGAAGATCTTGGATTCTCGTGTTTCCAGACGGAAACTCCAATATTTGGTCAAGTGGAAGGGTTATGGTCAGGAGGATAATTCTTGGGTGGTTGCCTCTGATGTTCATGCTGCTGATTTGGTTCGTGCATTTCATAGGGCTCATCCTGGTCGCCCTGGTGGTTCTCGTGAGGGTTCGGTGACCCCTCCTCAAGGGGGGAGTACTGTTGTGGATTCTGTTTTTGGGCTCCCTCTGGTGGTTACTGATGGTACTGGGTGACTTGTGTTTTCTGCGGTCTCTGGTGTCCACCTGTTCTATCAGGATATGGGAGTTTCCTATTTAACCTGGCTTTCTTGTCATTTCCTCGCCGGCTATCAATGTAATCAGTGTGTCTTGTTACCTCTGCTTCCCGCTTCTGTAAATCTTCAGGACAAGCTAAGTTTTTTATTTTCCTGTTCCACGTTTTGCTTAATTTTTGTCTTAGTCCAGCTTGCAGATATGTGATTCCTTTTTGCTGGTTGCTCTAGTGGGCTGATATTACTCCTCATGTTCCATGAGTTGGCACATGAGTTCAAGTAATTTCAGGATGGTTTTTTGTAGGGTTTTTCGCTGACCGCGCAGTTCACTTTTGTATCCTCTGCTATCTAGCTTTAGCGGGCCTCATTTTGCTGAATCTGTTTTCATAACTACGTATGTGCTTTCCTCTCATTTCACCGTCATTACATGTGGGGGGCTGCTATTTCTGTGGGGTGTTCTCTGGAGGCAAGAGAGGTCTGTGTTTCTTCTAATAGGGGAAGTTAGTCCTTCGGCTGGAGCGAGACGTCTAGGATCATCGTAGGCACGTTCCCCGGCTACAGCTAGTTGTGTGTTTAGGTTCAGGATCGCGGTCAGCTCAGTTTCCATCACCCTAGAGCTTGTTTTGTTTTTTGTGCTTGTCCTTTTGTGATCCCCTGCCATTGGGATCATGACAGAGCCCAAGAGCAGAATTCACAACACTTCACGGAGGAAGTCCGCAGCCCGCCACAGATCAGGTAAACGCTAGTGTGAAACTAGCCTAAAGCAAGTGTAAGGAAGTGGACAAGTGAGAAGAATACACTTGTAGTTGATGCCTAGCTGAATAATTGCAAGTGAAACCCTCCATCTGCTGGTCAAAGGTAAAAAGTGAAAGTAAAGAAAGAATTACTGTAGTAGGAATCTATTAGTGGTAACCTGTGTTCCCACAGGAAGAGTTTAAAGATGATGCCAGGTCAGGTGACACCCATCTCGCAGTTACTAATTATAAGAAGCCTGGCCAGGCCGTGAATAGGCAGTTGGCACCAGAACCTGTACTAGGACAGGTCATATCACTGTTATGTGGGCTTACAGCCACCATCACCACAGAAGGGTCCAAGAGCATTCAAATGCCCGAAAAGGCCTGAGTTGTGAAGAAGATCTGTGCACCGCACCAGTTAAAGTCTGCAACCAGCTCCAGTAGAAGTCCATACCAGAGCCAGTAGAAGTCCGTAGGCCGCACCTGTTGGAGTTCTTAAGCAGCGCCAGTAGAAGTCCATAAGCAGTTGAGGCCCGTGACCAGATCTGAACCAAGTTTGATCTGGCTGTAGCAGAGGACAGTTCCTGTGGGCCACTACTTCCAGAACAGACGTATGGTACAGGGTGTGGACTGGGGCCGTGCTTCAGGGAACACAGATGGCCAGTGTGACAAGCACACTGTATACCCAGTGACTCGCATATCTAGGACTTACGGCCTAGTGGGAAATGCCAGTGACCCCTGCTAGGGTCAATATTACAATCAGAGGTGTTTATAGAGATTACCACAGGGACAGGCCTAGTACTGAGGTGACACCCGTGAAGTTGAGACATAAAGGCATTAACAGTCCTTTAACTGCTAGATAACAAGAACAGTGTATGTAATAGCATGTTGCATAGATATTGCATTTAGTCGTATTGCTGTCAGAATTTACTGTATTAACCCTGTTACTGTAACCCACCATATAGTGCTTACTTGTGTATATATATACAGCTCTGGCAAAATTAAGAGACCACTGCACAGTTTTATAAAAATCAGCTTCTCTACATGTCTGACAGCCATTCCATTCCAGTGTCATTTGAATTCCAACCAGAGTACACCTCATTCTGCTTAATGTGCTTCTGATTAGGTGATCACCTGTACCAAATCTTATTTAACGAAGGAAAGTATAAAAAAAAACCTGTTGTGGTGTTCACAATCGTCTTGCAATAGGACAAACTGGATGGCAAAACAAGTGCTAGTAATATCCCAAAAGTAATAGGAATTAAAAAATAAATTTAAACCATGCCAAAGGAGTAGAAAAGAAAGTCTTGAGTGGGGAAAAGAAGGGCTCAATTCTGGCTTTACTATCAGAGGGATACAGTGAGTGTCATGTTGCCTCCATCCTTAAAATTTCTAAGATGGCAGTCCATTACAACAAGGTCAAGCAGCAGACATTGGGGACAACAAAGCTACAGGCCGGCAGAGGGCAAAAACGACTCTCTACTGACCAGGATGACCGTCATCTTATTCGAATGTCTCTCACCAACCGCAGGATGACATCAAGTGACCTACAAAAGGAATAGGAAATGGCAGCTAGGGTGAAGTGCATGGCAAGAACAGTTCGTAACAGACTCCTAGAGGCAGGGCTCAAGTCATTTAAAGCTAGAAAAAAACCTTTCATCAATGAGAAGCAAAGGAGAGCCAGGCTGAAGTTTGCCAAAGACCATAAGGATTGGACCATAGAGGACTGGAGTAAGGTAATCTTCTCTGATAAGTCTAATTTTCAGCTTTGCCCAACACCTAATGGTTATACGGAGACCTGGAAAAGCATACAAGCCACAGTGTCTTGCACCCACTGTGAAATTTGGTGGGGGATCGGTGATGATCTGGGGATGCTTCAGCAAGGCTGGAATTGGGCAGGTTAATCTTTGCGAAGGACATATGAATCAAGCTACATACAAGGTTATCCTGGAAAAACAGTTGATTCCTTCTGCTCAGGCAATGTTCCCCAACTCTGAGGACTGTTTTTTCCAGCAGGACAATGCGCCATGCCACACTGCAAGGTCAATCAATGTGTGAATGAAGGACCACTACATCAAATCCCTGTCATGGCCAGCCCAATGTCCAGACCTGAACCCCATTGAAAACCTCTGGAATGCCATCAAGACGAAGATGGATAGTCACCAACCATTAAACAAAGAAGAACTACTTAAATTTTTGTACCAGGAGTGGCATAAGGTCACCCAAAAGCAGTGTAAAAGACTGGTGGAAAGCATGCCAAGACGAATTAAAGCTGTGATTAGAAATTACGGTTATTCCGCAAAATATTTATTTCTGAACTCTTCCTGAGTTAAATCATTAGTATTGTTGCTTCTAACTGATTATGAACTTGTTTTCTTAGCATTATTTGAGGTCTGCAAGCACTGCATTATTTTTGTTATTTTGAACATTTTTCATTTTCTGAAAATCAATACAAAATTTAGTGCTTGGAAATTCGAAGATATACTGTCAGTAGTCTATAGAATAAAAGAGCAATTTATATTTTACTCAAAAATATACCTATAAAGAGAAAAATCAGACAAAATTTTGCTGATGTCTCTTAATTTTTGCCAGAGCTGTATGATCTCCCTCTGATGGGTCCTTGCCGTGGTTGATGGGCACACATGAATTGGCCAATTTATGCGCTAAGAATCTTCATTTTATCTATAACTGTAAGTTTTATGAAAAAAAAATTTTGAAAAATTTTTTATGAAAAAATATTTTTTAGAAATATGCGTCATGTTGAACGTTTGTCTGTGTTTTCACATGGCCTAGATTCATGTAAATGTGCTGCTGTGTTCTTTTATATCTATATGATACAGCTTGCAGCTTGCATTTGTTCACATTGGGAGTGCTGGTTGGTTTTTTTCTCTGTATATATATATATATATATATACACAGTGGGGCAAAAAAGTATTTAGTCAGTCAGCAATAGTGCAAGTTCCACCACTTAAAAAGATGAGAGGCGTCTGTAATTTACATCATAGGTAGACCTCAACTATGGGAGACAAACTGAGAAAAAAAAATCCAGAAAATCACATTGTCTGTTTTTTTAACAATTTTTTGCATATTATGGTGGAAAATAAGTATTTGGTCAGAAACAAACAATAAAGATTTCTGGCTCTCACAGACCTGTAACTTCTTCTTTAAGAGTCTCCTCTTTCCTCCACTCATTACCTGTAGTAATGGCATCTGTTTAAACCTGTTATCAGTATAAAAAGACACCTGTGCACACCCTCAAAAAGTCTGACTCCAAACTCCACTATGGTGAAGACCAAAGAGCTGTTAAAGGACACCAGAAACAAAATTGTAGCCCTGCATCAGGCTGGGAAGACTGAATCTGCAATAGCCAACCAGCTTGGAGTGAAGAAATCAACAGTGGGAGCAATAATTAGAAAATGGAAGACATACAAGACCACTGATAATCTCCCTCGATCTGGGGCTCCATGCAAAATCCCACCTTGTGGGGTCAGAATGATCACAAGAACGGTGAGCAAAAATCCCAGAACCACGCGGGGGGACCTAGTGAATGAACTGCAGAGAGCTGGGACCAATGTAACAAGGCCTACCAAAAGTAACACACTACGCCACCATGGACTCAGATCCTGCAGTGCCAAACGTGTCCCACTGCTTAAGCCAGTACATGTCCGGGCCCGTCTGAAGTTTGCTAGAGAGTATTTGGATGATCCAGAGGAGTTTTGGGAGAATGTCCTATGGTCTGATGAAACCAAACTGGAACTGTTTGGTAGAAACATAACTTGTCGTGTTTGGAGGAAAAAGAATACTGAGTTGCATCCATCAAACACCATACCTACTGTAAAGCATGGTGGTGGAAACATCATGCTTTGGGGCTGTTTCTCTGCAAAGGGGCCAGGACGACTGATCCGGGTACATGAAAGAATGAATGGGGCCATGTATCGTGAGATTTTGAGTGCAAACCTCCTTCCATCAGCAAGGGCATTGAAGATGAAACGTGGCTGGGTCTTTCAACATGACAATGATCCAAAGCACACCGCCAGGGCAACGAAGGAGTGGCTTCGTAAGAAGCATTTCAAGGTCCTGGAGTGGCCTAGCCAGTCTCCAGATCTCAACCCTATAGAAAACCTTTGGAGGGAGTTGAAAGTCCGTGTTGCCAAGCGAAAAGCCAAAAACATCACTGCTCTAGAGGAGATCTGCATGGAGGAATGGGCCAACATACCAACAACAGTGTGTGGCAACCTTGTGAAGACTTACAGAAAACGTTTGACCTCTGTCATTGCCAACAAAGGATATATTACAAAGTATTGAGATGAAATTTTGCTTCTGACCAAATACTTATTTTCCACCATAATATGCAAATAAAATGTTAAAAAACAGACAATGTGATTTTCTGGATTTTTTTTTTCTCAGTTTGTCTACCATAGTTGAGGTCTACCTATGATGTAAATTACAGACGCCTCTCATCTTTTTAAGTGGTGGAACTTGCACTATTGCTGACTGACTAAATACTTTTTTGCCCCACTGTATATATATATATATATATATATATATATATATATATATATATATATATATATATATATAGTAAAATGCTGAAAGGGAGATATGTGTAACCGAGGATGTTAGCCTCAGTGATGTGGACCTGAAAAATTCTCCAGGGCACTATGTGCTGATAGGGGTTAATCGTTCATATTAAGGGCTGAAGAGTGGGTGTGAGGCTGCTCGCCATATTTTCACCCCAGGGTGTAGTCCAGAAGGTAAATGTGAAGCTTTTGGACTCATTCAGTGTTCGGCCTTACAGGATTCACAGGACTATGCGAAACTGAAAGCTGAAATATTAACGTGATCAGGAGTGACTATGTCGGTCAGAGCACAAAAGGTCCACCACTGGGTGTATTGCGGTGACAAACCCCCTCGCTCCCAAATGTTCGACTGTACATCTTGTACAGAAGTGGTTGCAGCTGAAGTCCTCCACCCAAACCACATGGTCGAATGCATTGTTGTGGACATATTTATCCACTCTCTTCCTAAGCCAGGGTATACCTGGGTTGCCTAGTGGAAAAGTACCAGGTGATCGAAAAGTCTTTAAGGAAACCAGGCATTGTCACATTTCCGTACTGGGGTATCCAGAAGGAGCCTGACTCTTGAAAGAAGGGTAATGGAGCCCCAACTGGGGAGAGTCCAAGGTCCCAAGGGGCCACTGAGGTGTCACCAAAGGCCACTGGCAAGGACTTAATTTGTTGGAGGTGTCACAGTTCTGGGCACATAAATATCTGTCTGTTGTCATATGTCCACCAAAACAGATGGACTGCAAGCTTTATCGAATTCCAGAAGCCCAGTGTGAGGTGATTAACCCGTTTCTGACATTAGAGGTACTATCCTGTCGAGGTGGGGTGGGCCCGTATGCCCACCGACGGGATAATACGTCATAGCGATCGGCCGCGCTCACGGGGGGAGCGCGGCCGATCGCGGCCAGGTGTCAGCTGACTATCGCAGCTGACATCCGGCACTATGTGCCAGGAGTGGTCACGGACCGACCCCGGCACATTAACCCCCGGCACACTACGATCAAACATGATCGCAGTGTTCCGGCGTTATAGGGAAGCATCGCTTCCCTGAGACCCTCGGAGCAACGCGATGTGATTGTGTTGCTCCGAGGGTCTCCTACCTTCTTCTCCCTGCAGGCCCCAGATCCAAAATGGCCGCAGGGCTGCATCCAGGTCCTGCAGGGAGGTGGCTTACCAGCGCCTGCTCAGAGCAGGCGCCAGGAAGCCTCCAGGAGTGCACATCGGATCGCTGATCTGACACAGTGCACAGCAAAGTGTCAGATCAGTGATCTTACACTATAACTTGATGCCCCCCCAGGGGCAATATTATAGGGTAAAAAAAAATATTCAGATGTGTAAAAATATATATATATTGTTCCCATAAATACATTTCTTTATCTAAATAAAAAAAATAATAAAAGTACACATATTTAGTATCGCCGCGTCCGTAATGACCCGACCTATAAAACTGTCCCACTAGTTAACTATCAATTATTAGGTTCTGTAGAAGGACGTAGATCTGGGGATTTATTATGATGGAATATAGGCTGAACTGGATGGACAAATGTCTTTTTTTGGCCTTACTAACTATGTTACTATGTTACTATGTTAACCCCTTCAGTGAACACCGTAAAAAAACAAAAAACGAGTCAAAAAACAACGCTATATTATCATACCGATGAACAAAAAGTGGAATAACACATGATCAAAAAGACGGATATAAATAACCATGGTACCGCTGAAAACGTCATCTTGTCCGGCAAAAAACGAGCCACTATACAGCATCATCAGAGAAAAAATAAAAACGTTATAGTCCTCAGAATAAAGAAATGCAAAAATAATTATTTTTTCTATAAAATAGTTTTTATCGTATAAATGCGCCAAAACATAAAAAAGATATAAATGAGGTATCGCTGTAATCGTACTGACCCGAGGAATAAAACTGCTTGATCCATTTCACCAAATGCGGAACGGTTTAAACGCCCCCCCAAAAGAAATTTATGAATAGCTGGTTTTTGGTCATTCTGCCTCACAAAAATCGGAATAAAAAGCGATAAAAAAAAGTCACGTGCCTGTAAATGTTACCAGTAGAAACGTCAACTTGTCCTGCAAAAAACAAGGCCTTACATGACTCTGTGGACCAAAATATGGAAAAATTAAAGCTCTCAAAATGTGGTAACGCAAAAAATATTTTTGCAATAAAAAGCATCTTTTAGTGTGTGAAGGCTGTCAATCATAAAAATCCACTAGAAAACCCACTATAAAAGTGAATCAAACTCACTTTCATCACCCCCTTAGTTAAGGAAAAATTAAAAAAATTAAAAAAATTTATTTATTTCCATTTTCCCATTAGGGTTAGGGCTAGGGTTAGGGCTAGGACTAGGGTTAGGGTTAGGCCTAGGGTTAGGGATAGGGCTAGGGTTAGGGTTAGGGCTAGGGTAAGGGCTAGGGCTAGGGTTAGGGCTAGGGTTGGGTTAGGGCTAGGGTTAGGGTTAGGGCTAGGGTTAGTGTTAGGTTTAGGGATAGGTTTAGGGTTAGGGTTGGGGCTAGGGTTAGTGTTAGGGCTAGGGTTTGGATTACATTTACGGTTGGGATTAAGGTTAGGGGTGTGTCAGGGTTAGGGGTGTGGTTAGGGCTATGGTTGGGATTAGGGTTAGTGGTGTGGTTAGGGTTGGGATTAGGGTTAGGGGTGTGTTGGGGTTAGGGGTGTGGTTGGGGTTAGGGGTGTTTTTGGGATTAGGGTTAGGGGTGTGTTTGGGTTAGGATTTCAGTTAGAATTGGGGGTTTCCACTGTTTAGGCACATCAGGGGCTCTACAAACGCAACATGGTGTCCCATCTCAATTCCAGTCAATTTTGCATTGAAAAGTCAAATGGCGCTCCTTCCCTTCCGAGCTCTGCCATGCGCCCAAACAGAGGTTTACCCCCACATACAGTCATGGCCAAAAGTATTGACACCCCTGCAATTCTGTCAGATAATACTCAGTTTCTTCCTGAAAATGATTGCAATCACAAATTCTTTGGTATTATTATCTTCATTTAATTTGTCTTAAATGAAAAAACACAAAAGAGAATGAAGCAAAAAGCTTTAGCCAAAATAACTGCGACCAACCCCTTCCGGTAACCATCAATGAGTTTCTTACAATGCTCTGCTGGAATTTTAGACCATTCTTCTTTGGCAAACTGCTCCAGGTCCCTGATATTTGAAGGGTGCCTTCTCCAAACTGCCATTTTTAGATCTCTCCACTGGTGTTCTATGGGATTCAGGTCTGGACTCATTGCTGGCCACCTTAGAAGTCTCCAGTGCTTTCTCTCAAACCATTTTCTAGTGCTTTTTGAAGTGTGTTTTGGGTCATTGTCCTGCTGGAAGACCCATGACCTCTGAGGGAGACCCAGCTTTCTCACACTGGGCCCTACATTATGCTGCAAAATTTGTTGGTAGTCTTCAAACTTCATAATGCCATGCACACGGTCAAGCAGTCCAGTGCCAGAGGCAGCAAAGCAACCCCAAAACTGTTAAGACCTGGTGGTCAGGACAATAATGGACCTGGTGGTTAAGAGCACACGGAATGACCTGATAGTTACTGATAATATAGGACGAGCTCTGGGACGTGGGAACTCTGCTGACCGCAATCCCTAACCCTATCAAACACACTAGAAATAGCCGTGGATTGCTCCTAACGCTCCCTATGCAACTCGGCACAGCCTAAGGAACTAGCTAGACCTGAAGATAGAAAAATAAAGCCTACCTTGCCTCAGAGAAATTCCCCAAAGGAAAAGGCAGCCCCCCACATATAATGACTGCGAGTAAAGATGAAAATACAAACACAGAGATGAAATAGATTTAGCAAAGTGAGGCCCGACTTACTGAACAGACTGAGGATAGGAAAGGTAGCTTTGCGGTCAGCACAAAAACCTACAAAAAGACCACGCAGAGGGCGCAAAAAGAACCTCCGCACCGACTCACGGTGTGGAGGCGCTCCCTCTGCGTCCCAGAGCTTCCAGCAAGCAAGACAACAATCAAAATAGCAAGCTGGACAGAAAAATAGCAAACCAGAGAAATACAAGCAGGCACTTAGCTTCTGCTGGGAAGACAGGTCACAAGAACGATCCAGGAGGGAACTAGACCAATACTGGAACATTGACAGGTGGCATGGAGCAAAGATCTAAGTGGAGTTAAATAGAGCAGCCAGCTAACGAATTAACCTCGTCACCTGTGGAAGGAAACTCAGAAACACCCACAGCCACCCGAGGAAGTCCATGGACAGAACCAGCCGAAGTACCATTCATGACCACAGGAGGGAGCCCGACAACAGAATTCACAACAGTACCCCCCCTTGTGGAGGGGTCACTGAACCCTCACCAGAGCCCCCAGGCCGACCAGGATGAGCCAAATGAAAGGCACGAACCAGATCGGCAGCATGAACATCAGAGGCAAAAACCCAGGAATTATCTTCCTGACCACAACCCTTCCACTTGACCAGGTACTGGAGTTTCCGTCTCGAAATACGAGAATCCAAAATCTTCTCCACCACATACTCCAACTCCCCCTCAACCAACACCGGGGCAGGAGGATCAACGGATGGAACCACAGGCACCACGTATCTCCGCAATAACGACCTATGGAACACATTATGGATGACAAAAGAAGCAGGAAGGGCCAAACGAAATGACACAGGATTGATAACCTCAGAAATCTTATACGGACCAATGAAACGAGGCTTAAACTTAGGAGAGGAATCCTTCATAGGAACATAACGAGACGACAACCAAACCAAATCCTCAACACGAAGTCGGGGATCCACACAGCGCCGGCGGTTAGCGAAACGTTGAGCCTTCTCCTGGGACAATGTCAAATTGTCCACCACATGAGTCCAAATCTGTTGAAACCTATCCACCACAGTATCTACACCAGGACAGTCCGAAGACTCAACCTGCCCTGAAGAGAAACGCGAATGGAAACCAGAATTGCAGAAAAACGGCGAAACCAAAGTAGCCGAGCTGGCCCGATTATTAAGGGCGAACTCAGCCAACGGCAAAAAGGACACCTAATCATCCTGATCAGCAGAAACAAAGCATCTCAGATATGTTTCCAAAGTCTGATTAGTTCGTTCGGTTTGGCCATTTGTCTGAGGATGGAAAGCCGAGGAAAAAGACAAATCAATGCCCATCCTAGCACAAAAAGATCGCCAAAACCTCGAAACAAACTGGGAACCTGTGTCAGAAACGATGTTCTCCGGGATACCATGTAAACGAACCACATGCTGGAAAAATAATGGCACCAAATCAGAGGAGGAAGGCAATTTAGACAAAGGTACCAAATGGACCATCTTAGAAAAGCGATCACAAACCACCCAAATGACCGACATCTTTTGAGAAACGGGGAGATCCGAAATAAAATCCATAGAAATATGCGTCCAGGGCCTCTTCGGGACCGGCAAGGGCAAAAGCAACCCACTGGCACGAGAACAGCAGGGCTTAGCCCGAGCACAAGTCCCACAGGACTGCACAAAAGAACGCACATCCCGTGACAAAGACGGCCACCAAAAGGATCTAGCCACCAAATCTCTGGTACCAAAGATTCCAGGATGCCCAGCCAACACTGAACAATGAATCTCAGAGATAACTCTACTAGTCCATCTATCAGGGGCAAACAGTTTCTCCGCTGGGCAACGGTCAGGTCTATCAGCCTGAAATTTTTGCAGCACCCGCCGCAAATCAGGGGAGATGGCAGACAAAATTACCCCCTCTTTGAGAATACCCGCCGGCTCAGGAACACCCGAAGAGTCAGGCACAAAACTCCTTGACAGGGCATCAGCCTTCACATTGTTAGAGCCCGGAAGGTACGAAACCACAAAATCAAAATGGGAGAAAAATAACGACCATCGAGCCTGTCTCGGATTCAACCGTTTGGCAGACTCAAGATAAGTCAAATTCTTGTGATCTGTCAAGACCACCACGCGATGCTTGGCTCCTTCAAGCCAATGACGCCACTCCTCGAATGCCCACTTCATGGCCAACAACTCTCGATTACCAACATCATAATTGCGCTCAGCAGGCGAAAACTTTCTAGAAAAGAAAGCACATGGCTTCATCACCGAGCCATCAGAACTTCTTTGCGACAAAACAGCCCCTGCTCCAATTTCAGAAGCATCAAACTCAACCTGAAACCGGAGCGAAACATCTGGCTGGCACAACACAGGGGCAGAAGAAAAACGACTCTTCAACTCCTGAAAAGCCTCTACAGCTGCAGAAGACCAATTGACCACATCAGCACCCTTCTTGGTCAAATCAGTCAACGGTTTAGCAACACTAGAAAAATTAGCGATGAAGCGCCGATAAAAATTAGCAAAGCCCAGGAACTTTTGCAGGCTCTTCACAGATGTCGGCTGAGTCCAATCGTAAATGGCCTGGACCTTAACAGGGTCCATCTCGATAGTAGAAGGGGAAAAAATGAACCCCAAAAATGAAACCTTCTGAACTCCAAAGAGACACTTTGACCCCTTCACAAACAAGGAATTAGCACGAAGGACCTGGAACACCATTCTGACCTGCTTCACATGAGACTCCCAATCATCCGAAAAGACCAAAATATCATCCAAATACACAATCAGGAATTTATCCAGGTACTCTCGGAAGATGTCATGCATAAAGGACTGAAATACTGATGGAGCATTGGAAAGCCCGAATGGCATAACCAGGTACTCAAAATGGCCCTCGGGCGTATTAAATGCTGTTTTCCATTCATCGCCTTGTTTAATACGCACAAGATTATACGCCCCTCGAAGATCTATCTTGGTGAACCAACTAGCCCCTTTTATACGAGCAAACAAATCAGACAGCAACGGCAAAGGATACTGAAATTTGACTGTAATTTTATTGAGAAGGCGGTAATCAATACAAGGTCTCAAAGAACCATCCTTCTTGGCCACAAAAAAGAACCCTGCTCCTAACGGTGATGACGACGGGCGAATATGGCCTTTCTCCAAGGATTCCTTTATATAACTCCGCATAGCGGCGTGTTCTGGCACAGATAAATTGAACAATCGGCCCTTAGGAAACTTACTACCAGGAATCAAATTAATTGCACAATCGCAATCCCTATGAGGAGGTAGGGCACTGGCTTTGGGCTCATCAAATACATCCCGATAATCCGACAAAAACTCTGGGACTTCAGAAGGAGTGGAAGACGAAATAGACCAAAATGGAACATCACCATGTACCCCCTGGCAACCCCAGCTGGACACAGACATAGATTTCCAGTCCAATACTGGATTATGAACCTGTAGCCATGGCAACCCCAAAACGACCACATCATGCAGATTATGCAACACCAGAAAGCGGATATCCTCCTGATGTGCAGGAGCCATGCACATGGTCAATTGGGTCCAGTACTGAGGCTTATTCTTGGCCAAAGGCGTAGCATCAATTCCTCTCAATGGAATAGGATACTGCAAGGGCTCCAAGAAAAAACCACAGCGCCTAGCATACTCCAAGTCCATCAAATTCAGGGCAGCGCCTGAATCCACAAATGCCATAACAGAATAGGATGACAAAGAGCAAATCAGAGTAACGGACAATAGAAATTTAGACTGTACCGTACCAATGGTGGCAGACCTAGCGAACCGCT
Organism: Ranitomeya imitator; assembly: GCF_032444005.1. Taxonomy (NCBI): domain Eukaryota; kingdom Metazoa; phylum Chordata; class Amphibia; order Anura; family Dendrobatidae; genus Ranitomeya; species Ranitomeya imitator. The sequence goes on from NC_091285.1 coordinate 81,628,420, forward strand.
TAGTGCGCTTAGAACAATCGGAGATAGCATGAGTGGAATCACCACAGTAAAAACATAGCCCATTCCGACGTCTGTGCTCTTGCCGTTCAGCTCTGGTCAAAGTCCTATCACATTGCATAGGCTCAGGCCCATGCTCAGATAGTACCGCCAAATGGTGCACAGCTTTACACTCACGCAAGCGTCGATCAATCTGAATGGCCAAAGACATAGACTCATTCAGACCAGCAGGCATGGGAAATCCCACCATGACATCCTTAAGGGCTTCAGAGAGACCCTTTCTGAAGATTGCTGCCAGGGCACATTCATTCCACTGAGTGAGCACAGACCACTTTCCAAACTTCTGACAATATATCTCCGCTTCATCCTGACCCTGACACAGAGCCAGCAAGATTTTCTCTGCCTGATCCACTGAATTAGGTTCGTCATAAAGCAATCCAAGCGCCAGGAAAAACGCATCAACATCACGCAATGCCGGATTTCCTGGCGCAAGGGAAAATACCCAGTCTTGAGGGTCACCACGTAACAAAGAAATAATGATCTTTACTTGTTGAACAGGGTCACCTGAGGAGCGAGGTTTCAAGGCAAGAAACAATTTACAATTATTTTTGAAATTCAAGAACTTAGATCTTTCACCAAAAAACAAATCAGGAATAGGAATCCTAGGCTCTGACATCGGATTCTGAACCACAAAATCTTGAATGTTTTGTACACTTATAGTGAGATTATCCATCAAAGAGGACAGACATTGAATGTCCATGTCTACACCTGTGTTCTGAACCACCCAGAGGTAAAGGGGAAAAGAGAGACAAAACACACTGCAAAGAAAAAAAAATGGTCTCAGAACTTCTCTTATCCCTCTATTGAGATGCATTAGTACTTTGGGCCACCTGTACTGTTATGACCTGGTGGTCAGGACAATAATGGACCTGGTGGTTAAGAGCACACGGAATGACCTGATAGTTATTGATAATATAGGACGAGCTCTGGGACGTGGGAACTCTGCTGACCGCAATCCCTAATCCTATCAAACACACTAGAAATAGCCATGGATTGCTCCTAACGCTCCCTATGCAACTCGGCACAGCCTAAGGAACTAGCTAGCCCTGAAGATAGAAAAATAAAGCCTACCTTGCCTCAGAGAAATTCCCCAAAGGAAAAGGCAGCCCCCCACATATAATGACTGTGAGTAAAGATGAAAATACAAACACAGAGATGAAATAGATTTAGCAAAGTGAGGCCCGACTTACTGAACAGAATGAGGATAGGAAAGGTAGCTTTGCGGTCAGCACAAAAACCTACAAAAAGACCACGCAGAGGGCGCAAAAAGACCCTCCGCACCGACTCACGGTGCGGAGGCGCTCCCTCTGCGTCCCAGAGCTTCCAGCAAGCAAGACAACAATCAAAATAGCAAGCTGGACAGAAAAATAGCAAACCAGAGAAATACAAGCAGGCACTTAGCTTCTGCTGGGAAGACAGGTCACAAGAACGATCCAGGAGTGAACTAGACCAATACTGGAACATTGACAGGTGGCATGGAGCAAAGATCTAAGTGGAGTTAAATAGAGCAGCCAGCTAACGAATTAACCTCGTCACCTGTGGAAGGAAACTCAGAAACACCCACAGCCACCCGAGGAAGTCCATGGACAGAATCAGCCAAAGTACCATTCATGACCACAGGAGGGAGCCCGACAACAGAATTCACAACACAAAACATCAGGGAACCTCCGCCATGTTTGACTATAGGGACCGTGTTCTTTTCTTTGAATGCCTCTTTTTTTCTCATGTAAACTCTATGTTGATGTCTTTGCCCAAAAAGCTCTACTTTTGTCTCATCTGACCAGAGAACATTCTTCCAAAACGTTTTAGGCTTTTTCAGGTAAGTTTTGGCAAACTCCAGCCTGGCTTTTTTATGTCTCGGGGTAAGAAGTGGGGTCTTCCTGGGTCTCCTACCATACAGTCCCTTTTCATTCAGACGCCGACGGATAGTAGGGATTGACACTGTTGTACCCTCGGACTGCAGGGCAGCTTGAACTTGTTTGGATGTTAGTCTAGGTTCTTTATCCAACATCCGCACAATCTTGCGTTGAAATCTCTTGTCAATTTTTCTTTTCCATCCACATCTAGGGAGGTTAGCCACAGTGCCATGGTCTTTAAACTTCTTGATGACACAGCGCACGGTAGACACAGGAACATTCAGGTCTTTGGAGATTGACTTGTAGCCTTGAGATTGCTCATGCTTCCTCACAATTTGGTTTCTCAAATCCTCAGACAGTTCTTTGGTCTTCTTTCTTTTCTCCATGCTCAATGTGGTACACACAAGGACACAGGACAGAGGATGAGTCAACTTTAATCCATGTCAACTGGCTGCAAGTGTGATTTAGTTATTGCCAACACCTGTTAGGTGCCACAGGTAAGTTACATGTGCTGTTAATTACACAAATTAGAGAAGCATCACATGATTTTTCGAACGGTGCCAATACTTTTGTCCACCCCCTTTTTTATATTTGGTGTGGAATTATATCCAATTTGGCTTTAGGACAATTCTTTATGTGTTTTTTCATTTAAGACAAATTAAATGAAGATAATAATACCAAAAAATTTGTGATTGCAATCATTTTCAGGAAGAAACGTCCTGAAAAGTATTATCTGACAGAATTGCAGTGGTGTTAATACTTTTGGCCATGACTGTATGTGGTATCGACGTACTCAGGACAAATTGTACAACAACTTTTGAGGTCAAATTTCTGCTGTTACCCTTGGGAAAATAAAACAAATTGGAGCTGAAGTAAATTTTTTGTGAAAAAAAGTTACCGTATATACTCGGGTATAAGCCGAGATTTTCAGCCCAAATTTTTGGGCTGAAAGTGCCCCCCTCGGCTTATACTCGAGTCACGGTAGCGGTGGGGTCGGCGGGTGAGGGGGAGAGGGCGCTGAGGTATACTTACCTAGTCCCAGCGATCCTCACGCTGTCCCTGCCGTCCCACGGGCTTCAGCGCTGCAGCTTCTTCCTCTCTTCAGCGGTCACGTGGGACCGCTCATTAGAAAAATGAATAGGCGGCTCCACCTCCCATAGGGGCGGAGCCGCCTATTCATTTCTCTAATCAGCCGTGCCGGTGACCGCTGATAGAGAAAGAAGCTGCAGCACCGAAGACAGCTGTGACAGGCGGGGACAGCGCGAGGATCGCCAGGACTAGGTGAGTATGTTATATTCACCTGTCCACGTTCCAGCCGCCGGGCGCCGATCCATCTTCCCGGCGTCTATCTGCGCTCTGACTGTTCAGGTCAGAGGGCGCGATGACGCACTAGTGTGCGCGGCGCCCTCTGCCTGATCAGTCAGTGCAGAGAGACGCCGGGACCGGACGCTGGGAGCTGCAATCAGCGAGGTGAGTATGGTTTTTTTTTTTTTATTGCAGCAGCAGCGGCCATGGCACAGACATATACCGAGCATCTATGGGGCAATATGAACGCAGCAGAGCACAGTATGGGGCAGATATGGGGATATATGAACGCAGCAGAGCACAGTATGGGGCAGATATGGGGATATATGAATGCAGCAGAGCACAGTATGGGGCAGATATGGGGATATATGAACGCAGCAGAGCACAGTATGGGGCAGATATGGGGATATATGAACGCAGCAGAGCACAGTATGGGGCAGATATGGGGATATATGAACGCAGCAAAGCACAGTATGGGGCAGATATGGGGATATATGAACGCAGCAGAGCACAGTATGGGGCAGATATGGGGATATATGAACGCAGCAGAGCACAGTATGGGGCAGATATGGGGATATATGAACGCAGCTACTGATGTCTCAATTAATTTTACTTTTATTGGTGTCTATTTTTATTTTTGAAATTCACCGGTAGTTGCTGCATTTCCACCCTAGGCTTATACTCGAGTCAATAAGTTTTCCCAGTTTTTTGTGGCAAAATTAGGGGGGTCGGCTTATACTCGGGTCGGCTTATACTCGAGTATATACGGTATATGTTCATTTTTTTTTAACATTCCAAAAATTCCTGTGAAACATCTGAAGGGTTAATAAACTTCTTGAATGTGGTTTTGAGCACCTTGAGGGCTGCAGTTTTTAGAATGGTGTCACACTTGGGTATTTTCTATCATATAGACCCCTCAAAATGACTTCAAATGTGATGTGGTCCCTAAAAAAAAATGGTGTTGTAAAAATGAGAAATTGCTGGTCAACTTTTAACCCTTATAACTCCCTAACCCAAAAAAATTTTGACTCCAAAATTGTGCTGATGTAAAGTAGACATGTGGGAAATGTTACTTATTAATTATTTTTTGTGACATATCTCTGTGATTTAAGGGCATAAAAAATTGCAAAATTTTCAAAATTTTTGCCAAATTTCCATTTGTTTCACAATTAAACGCAGGTAATATCAAAGAAATTTTACCACTATTATGAAGTACAATATGTCATGAGAAAATAATGTCAGAATCACCGGGATCCGTTGAAGCATTCCAGAGTTATAAACTCATAAAGGGACAGTGGTCAGAATTGTAAAAATTGGCCTGGTCATTAACGTGCAAACCACCATATACAGTATATATATATATATATATATATATATAGTTCACCTATACACAGAGCAAGGCTTAAATTAGTGGCACTTCCCACATCAAATGTATAAACCAATCCGAAAAATTGGGAACACAAGCCAATAAAATTTTCAAAACTTTATTATGATCAAAATTTAAAAGTAGATCACAAAAATGTGAATATAAAAATAGGAGATACAGCTGCACAATACAACCGCTTTCATAGGTAGCACACCCCTATTGATATCCTGACTGTCTTACAAGGTTCCCGCCCATTTGGCTAAACACCACATAAATATTATTTACTTCAAAACATAATTAGATTCATAAAGGAGGCAAAAAAAGAGCACTCCAGATGTGGTGCTGACAGCATACTGGAATTACTTGCTGAAAAATACTGTTACCACATGATATAAAAGTATAGGCTGACACAGCTCATTTACTAATCATAGCTAAACATAGCAGTGTAACACATCTCTCATCCATTCATAGCGTGGCAGTCACAAGTGTGCATCTGACCGCATGCAATGCCTATTGTGTACCAAATCAGGGCATGTGCCACAGTATAGCCACTAAATGTTAAACACAGGCACAGCATGCATCCAGCAGAGCCGGAGCAGACATCTCCAACACAGCAATAATAGCGAACACATATGAGATCAATCTAAATGAGAGGTATAGAAGGGTATACGACCTAGTATGGCGGTGTGGGTCCCCGACGCGCGTTTCGCGTGTTGCTTCTTCCTGGGGGATTCTTGCCGTGAAGAATCCCCCAGGAAGAAGCAACACGCGAAACGCGCGTCGGGGACCCACACCGCCATACTAGGTCGTATACCCTTCTATACCTCTCATTTAGATTGATCTCATATGTGGTTGCTATTATTGCTGTGTTGGAGATGTCTGCTCCGGCTCTGCTGGCTGCATGCTGTGCCTGTGTTTAACATTTAGTGGCTATACTGTGGTACATGCCCTGATTTGGTACACAATAGGCATTGCATGCGGTCAGATGCACACTTGTGACTGCCACGCTATGAATGGATGAGAGATGTGTTACACTGCTATGTTTAGCTATGATTAGTAAATGAGCTGTGTCAGCCTATACTTTTATATCATGTGGTAACAGTATTTTTCAGCAAGTAATTCCAGTATGCTGTCAGCACCACATCTGGAGTGCTCTTTTTTTGCCTCCTTTATGAATCTAATTATGTTTTGAAGTAAATAATATTTATGTGGTGTTTAGCCAAATGGGCGGGAACCTTGTAAGACAGTCAGGATATCAATAGGGGTGTGCTACCTATGAAAGCGGTTGTATTGTGCAGCTGTATCTCCTATTTTTATATTCACATTTTTGTGATCTACTTTTAAATTTTGTTCATAATAAAGTTTTGAAAATTTTATTGGCTTGTGTTCCCAATTTTTCGGATTGGTTAATATATATATATATATATATATATATAGTCTCTTTTTCACTTTCAAGATACACATGTATATTTAATAGGCATACACCTATATAACCATTATTTATGGTGACACCTACTGGTGTTTGGCTGCACTGGCACCTTATTTCTTTCACACCCATGCACTTTTTAGCCATATAGCACCATATATATACTTTGTGGAGTATACTTATCATTTGACTCCTAATTTTTACTTTATATTTTTTTATTTATTTATTTGTTTTCTCTATGTATATTATTCATTAAACATGCAATTAATATTTTGTATCATGCACTTTAGCATTTCATCTTCATTGCTGGGTGTGCGTCCCTGTTTTTAACATTCTATTGTACTACCCACATAGTTCTTTTTTCTGTTATATTTTTACCTGATTATAAATTAATAAATTATAATTGATTTTTCAATACAATATTTTGGACTGTTGTGATAGAAATATATATCATATAGATCTCACTTCCATATATACTTATACTCACAGCTAATATATACACTATAATCAATTGCTTAAAATGGCTGAAATAAACTGATATAAGCCAGACAGACTGTTTGGGGCTTTCCAGGCAAAAAGCGGTACAACACCAGATGTACTAAGTGATTAATAGACATCTCAACTTTGTCCTAGTTGCAGAAAAGGCGACAGTTACACTTTAGTTTCTTAATCAGCATTCATGTGTGCATTAATCACAATATTCCATATATATTTAGATAACCAATACCAGAGGAGCTTGACAATATGGTAATTAACTCACCACCCCTAACCACCCCCTTTCCATATGCAATTATAAAACCATGTATGTACAATAAACCATCTGTTTTGGTGGAATGGTATTCTTTCACCACGGTGTACAGTGTCATTCTGGATGAAACTACTCAGTCTGATTGGGAACGGCCACAGCACACACATGGATAGATTTAACCAAGCCAAATTTCCATAACATCTGGCGCCCAACGTGGGGCCCGAATAATATTTACTGTTTTATAAATTGAATTTTATTCCTTTACAACTAACCTGGAGAACTAAAATGAAAAGTTTTGCCTACAAAATGACAGTGTCCCCTAAGTGTAGGCTATAGGTGCAGAGTTTCTATTCTTTATCGTTTAGAAGTCAACATCTGGTCATAAATCATGTTATATGGTAAAACACCAGCATTTAAAAAAGATCTGTCACCAGAACAAAAGTAGACAATTTTGTGTTAGGGTTGCCGGAACGCCCCGAATATATTTATTAGATGAGATAGGTGCGTTCGCAACCCGGGATCCACTGTGCAGGATTAGTATAAACGAACTCTGTTACTTCACAGAGCCCGTAGTAAAGAGAATGCTGTACCCTGTTTAGCTCACAGGGAACACAGCTAGTGAGTAGAGCCGACAGTAGTCATGCAGTACCAACCAAACACGCTGCTCCTCTCCGGTGGAACCGGAATTCTAATGGCTATTAGCCAGCCCTGAATTCACTCATGAGAAACTCCTCGCTGGTGGTGCCAGCATTCTACGGACTTATTTCAGCTTTTATAGCTGCAGCAACTTCAGGACCTTCCTAGAAGGACCAATGGAAGGCTGCCACAGAACTTGATCAGGTACAGGGCCTTCTTGGAGGACCAATGGAAGTTGCTTCAGTACCTGAGCATGTGACCCTAAACCTCCACTGAGAGATCTTACCCTGGGCATGCTCAGTGTGTGCAAAGCAGGACTTAGTCCCAGAAAAGCCTGCTCGTCGCAGACCAGTGCAGGGTACAATAGCAGAGCCTGGAGAGGCAGCAGTAACCCTTTGCACAGTATCAGATTCAATGAGACGCTGGGACCGACGTCTCCACTGAGCAGGCTCCACTGCGGCTGATGCAGAATGGGAGACCGCAGCAGACACGGCTCGAGATTCCCCCTGTGCAGCGGCAGGAACTCGACTCCTAACATTTTGCTCCTATTCTATTCCCTGTGCTCCCCCTAATATTCTGCCTTTTGTTTATTAAAAATCGACGATGTGGTTCCATAGAGGAACATTTTCTGGCAATTTTTTTCACGGTTTGTACCAAGGAGGCGTGGACTTTTTACACTACCTGGGAATGCGGTGGTGACCACACCTGACCGGCAAGAGGTATAGACCCAGACTGGGCACAGGGGACATTCAGGTAAGATGACAAGATTTTCTTACCTTACCATGGTGCTGCAATCTCTGTTCCATGAGCCAAGGCCGCGGCCGACACCCCTATCTCTCCGGTCACCAGGGTCCCCGTGCGTTTCGTCCACTGCCCCATGTGCAGGTGCCAGATGTTTTGAGGGTACGGGGCTTGAGTGACACCCACACTGGTGCAGCCAGAAGTGTGATGAGACATGTGGAACTCCCCGACCCTACCTGCCTATCAGAATCCTCTGTGTCCTGTGTGGGGACTGATGGTCAAGTCAGACATTCTCAGCTGACAAAGCCTCTGAGCTTGTGTACTCAGCCAGGACACTCTATCTTGTCCCAGTTTGTAGTGTCAAGGACCTGTCCACTCAACCTGCTGGGAGCAGACCTACTGCAGAAGCTGAAGGCGACCATAGTGTTCCAGGAAGATGGGACCTGTTGTGAATTCCGCTCTTGGGCTCCCTCCGGTGGTTGTAAGTGGTACTTTTGTGAGTTCTGCTCTTGGGCTCCCTCTTGTGGTTTCTAATGGTATGGCTGCTCCTTGGAGTTAGCTGTCATCAGCTGCCTCCACTTATCGTCCGCTATTTAAGTCTGGCTCTTTCTTCAGCCTGTGCCACTTGTTAATGTTTCCTGGCTGGATTCACATCTCTGCTTGGATTCTCCTGGTTTCCTGACCAGTTCTGCAAAGATAAGTTCTGGCTTTGCTCATTTCAGTCCACATGTTGTGGACTTATTGTTCTGTGCATTCTATATTTGTCCAGCTTGTCAGTATGGATTTTTTCTGTTAGCTGGAAGCTCTGGGAAGCAGATTTACCCTCCACACCTTTAGTCAGGTGTGGAGATTTTGTAAACTCTGTGTGGATTGTTTTGTAGTTTTTATACTGACCGCACAGTATCCTTTACTGTCCTATCTATCAAGCTAGACTGGCCTCCTATGCTAAAATCTGATTTCATTTCTGCGTATGTTATTTTCCCCTCCTCTCACCGTCAATATTTGTGGGGGGATATCTCTCCTTTGGGGATTTTCTCTGAGGCAAGATAGGTTTCCTGTTTCCATCTTTAGGGGAAGTTAGATCTTAGGCTGTGCCGAGGGGTCTAGGGAGCGTCAGGTACCCCCCACGGCTATTTTTAGTTGCGCTGCTAGGTTCAGGGTTTGCGGTCAGTACAGATACCACCTCCTTCAGAGCTTTTCTCATGTTGTTCCTAAACCACCAGATCATAACAGGGACCATAATACTTTCTTCACCCCTGACCCAAGAAGAATCAATCATGCTGCCGGCCTTACTGGAGCCCCAAACAACCGGTGCAAGCTTACCTCAGGAGGAGCTGAAAGCCTATGGTCCAAGGGACCCCAGGATGTGGAGAAACTTCAAGTTACCCGAGTGTGAGTGTCACTCAAGCCAGGTATCCTGTACCCTCGTAAGCCCCAGTATCCCCTGTCTATCGCCCAGAGGCAAGCTGTCTCTGACATACTGAAGGTCTTCCTGGAAAAAGGGATCATTATTCCATGCACGTCACCTTGCAATACCCCACTTTTCCTGGTCAAGAAAAGCACTGTATAAGGAGAGCCAGCTAGGTTCAGAATGGTGCATGACCTGAGGGCTGTGAACGAGGCTACGGTATTTGAAACTCCAATTGTGCCAAATCCGCACACTCTGCTCTCAAATGTGTCGGACACAGCAACAGTGTTCACAGTGATCGACCTGGCCAATGCTTTCTCCAGTGTTCCCTTCCCCCGGACAACCAGTATCTGTTTGCTGTCACGCACCAGGGTGCACAGTACACATGGACAGTGATGCCTCAGGGGGCCCAGAACAGCCCTTCACAGTTTACCAAAGCAATGCCCACCATCCTTGCCAACTGGATCACAGAACATGCAGAAGTCACCCTTCTACAATACGTGGACGATTTTCTCTTTGTGCAGTTGACCTTGACACGTGTACAGCCCATTCCATCTCTCTCCTACTCTACCCGGCGGAGCAGCTCTGCAAGGTCTCAAAAAACAAAGTCCAGTGGTGTCAGAAGTGAGTTACGTTCATGGGACACTGTATTGCCCACCAGACAAAACACCTGACAGATGACCAGAAGGCCACTGTGGAGAGGATGGCTCCCCCAACAACTCCAAAGACGCTACAGTCATTCCTTGGTCCAGTTTTGTATTGCAGAACTTGGATTCCTGATGCCTCAGTCTTAATGTAGCCTCTGTACGATTGCATCAATGCAACACCATTCCTTCTCTCGGATGCGGCCTTCAACTCTTTCAGGAAGCTGGAAGACTCCATAGTCTCAGCGCCAGCACTAGGCTTACCTGACTATGAGAAGCCATTTTGTCTATACCTGATTTAAAAAGAAGGCCATGCCACTGGAGTCCTGACGCAGATTCACGGGAGAAAGCACAGACCTCTAGGCTACTTTTCAGCTCGCCTGGATCCAGTTGAAAGGGGAGCCCCCTCTTGCATGAGGGTAGTTTTTGCAGCGCATTCCCTCCTGGACAAGACTGCTGACATCATTCTTGGACATCCACTGGAGATCCTGGCTCCACATGACATTTCAGCAATCATGAACCAAACCCAGTCAAAACATCTCTCCACCGCCAGGCATCTTCACTTCCAGTGCTCTCTTCTCTTGCCTGTGTTATGACCTGGTGGTTAGGAGCACCCGGCACGACCTGATAGTTAAACTGACACACGACAAGCTCTGGGATGTGGGAGCTCTGCTGACCACAACCCCTAATCCTATCACACACACTAGAAATAGCCGTGGATCGTTCCTGACTCTCCCTAGACGCCTCTTCACAGCCTAAGAGCTAGCTAGCCCTAGAGATAGAAAATAAAGCCTACCTTGCCTCAGAGAAATTCCCCAAAGGTAAAGGAAGCCCCCCACATATATTGACTGTGAGTTAAGATGAAGTCACAAACATAGAAATGAAACAGATTTCAGCAAAGGGAGGCCAGACTTACTAAACAGACAGAGGATAGGAAAGGTATCTTTGCGGTCAGCAAAAAAACTACAAAAGACCACGCAGAGTGTGCAAAAAGACCTCCGCACCGACTAACGGTGCGGAGATGCCACTCTGCATCCCAGAGCTTCCAGCTAGAAAGACAAAATCATGATATCCAGCTGGACAAGGAAACAATGAACAAGTAATAACTAGCAGGAACTTAGCTTCTGCTGGAATAGACAGGTCACCAGAAAGATCCAAGTGCGAACTGAACCAATGCAGGAACTTTGACAGCTGGCATGGAGTAACGATCTGAGTGGAGTTAAATAGAGCAGCCAACCACAGGATAAACCACGTCACCTGTGTAAGGAACCTCAGAAGCAGCAGCTCCACTCACAGCCACCAGAGGGAGTCCATAGACAGAACTCGCCGAAGTACCATTCACGACCACAGGAGGGAGCTCGACAACAGAATTCACAACAGTACCCCCGCCTTGAGGAGGGGTCACCGAACCCTCACCAGAGCCCCCAGGCCGATCAGGATGAGCCAAATGAAAGGCATGAACTAGATCGGCAGCATGAACATCAGAGGCAAAAACCCAGGAATTATCTTCCTGACCATAACCCTTCCACTTGACCAGGTACTGGAGTTTCCGTCTCGAAACACGAGAATCCAAAATCTTCTCCACCACATATTCCAACTCCCCCTCGACCAACACCGGGGCAGGAGGATCAACGGAGGGAACCATAGGCGCCACGTATCTCCGCAACAACGACCTATGGAACACATTATGGATGGCAAAAGAAGCTGGAAGGTCAAAACGAAATGACACAGGATAAAGAACTTCAGAAATCTTATATGGCCCAATGAAACGAGGCTTAAACTTAGGAGAGGAAACCTTCATAGGAACTTGACGAGATGACAACCAAACCAAATCCCCAACACGAAGTCGGGGACCAACACAGCGCCGGCGGTTAGCGAAACGTTGAGCCTTCTCCTGGCACAATGTCAAATTGTCCACTATATGAGTCCAAATTTGCTGCAACCTGTCCACCACAGTATCCACACCAGGACAGTCCGAAGGCTCAACCTGCCCTGAAGAGAAACGAGGATGGAAACCAGAATTACAGAAAAAAGGAGAAACCAAAGTAGCCGAGCTGGCCCGATTATTAAGGGCGAACTCAGCCAAAGGCAAGAAGGACACCCAATCATCCTGATCAGCAGAAACAAAGCATCTCAGATATGTTTCCAAAGTCTGATTAGTTGGTTCGGTTTGGCCATTAGTCTGAGGATGGAAAGCCGAAGAAAAAGACAAATCAATGCCCATCTTAGCACAAAAGGACCGCCAAAACCTCAAAACAAACTGGGAACCTCTGTCCGAGACGATGTTCTCCGGAATGCCATGCAAACGAACCACATGCTGGAAAAACAATGGCACCAAATCAGAGGAGGAAGGCAATTTAGACAAGGGTACCAAATGGACCATCTTAGAGAAGCGATCACAAACCACCCAAATGACCGACATCCTTTGAGAAACAGGGAGATCAGAAATAAAATCCATGGAAATATGCGTCCAGGGCCTCTTCGGGACCGGCAAGGGCAAAAGCAACCCACTGGCACGAGAACAGCATGGCTTAGCCCGAGCACAAGTCCCACAGGACTGCACAAAAGAACGCACATCCCGTGACAAAGAAGGCCACCAAAAGCATCTAGCCACCAAATCTCTGGTACCAAAGATTCCAGGATGACCAGCCAACACTGAACAATGAACCTCAGAGATAACTCTACTAGTCCATCTATCAGGAACAAACAGTTTCTCCGTTGGACAACGGTCAGGTCTATCAGCCTGAAACTTCTGCAGCACGCGCCGCAAATCAGGGGAGATGGCAGACAAAATTATCCCCTCTTTAAGAATACCCGCCGGCTCCGGAACACCCGGAGAGTCAGGCACAAAACTCCTTGGCAGGGCATCAGCCTTCACATTCTTAGATCCCGGAAGGTATGAAACCACAAAATCAAAACGGGAGAAAAAGAGCGACCATCAAGCCTGTCTAGGATTCAACCGTTTCGCAGACTCGAGATAAGTCAAATTTTTGTGATCCGTCAAGACCACCATGCGATGTTTACCTCCTTCAAGCCAATGTCGCCACTCCTCGAATGCCCACTTCATGGCCAACAGCTCTCGATTGCCAACATCATAATTGCACTCAGCAGGCGAGAATTTTCTAGAAATGAAGGCACATGGTTTCATCACCGAACCATCAGAACTTGTTTGCGACAAAACAGCCCCTGCTCCAATCTCAGAAGCATCAACCTCGACCTGAAACGGGAGCGAAACATCTGGCTGGCACAACACAGGGGCAGAAGAAAAACGACGCTTCAACTCCTGAAAAGCCTCTACAGCCGCAGAGGACCAATTGACCACATCAGCACCTTTCTTGGTCAAATCAGTCAACGGTTTAGCAATACTAGAAAAATTAGCGATGAAGCGACGGTAAAAATTAGCAAAGCCCAGGAACTTCTGCAGGCTCTTCACAGATGTCGGCTGAGTCCAATCATAAATGGCCTGAACTTTAACAGGGTCCATCTCGATAGTAGAAGGGGAAAAAATGAAACCCAAAAATGAAACCTTCTGAACTCCAAAGAGACACTTTGACCCCTTCACAAACAAGGAATTCGCACGAAGGACCTGGAACACCATTCTGACCTGCTTCACATGAGACTCCCAATCATCTGAAAAGACCAAAATGTCATCCAAATATACAATCATGAATCTATCCAGGTACTCTCGGAAGATGTCATGCATAAAGGACTGAAACACAGATGGAGCATTAGAAAGCCCGAATGGCATAACCAGGTACTCAAAATGGCCCTCGGGCGTATTAAATGCTGTTTTCCATTCATCGCCCTGTTTAATTCGCACAAGATTATACGCCCCTCGAAGATCTATCTTGGTGAACCAACTAGCCCCCTTAATCCGAGCAAACAAATCAGACAGCAGCGGCAAAGGATACTGAAATTTGACTGTGATCTTATTAAGAAGGCGGTAATCAATACAAGGTCTCAAAGAGCCATCCTTCTTGGCCACAAAAAAGAACCCTGCTCCCAATGATGACGACGACGGGCGAATATGACCCTTCTCCAAGGATTCCTTTATATAACTCCGCATTGCGGCGTGCTCTGGCACAGATAAATTAAACAGTCGGCCCTTAGGAAACTTACTACCAGGAATCAAATTAATAGCACAATCGCAATCCCTATGAGGAGGTAGGGCACCGGATTTGGGCTCTTCAAATACATCCCGGTAATCTGATAAAAACTCAGGGACTTCAGAAGGAGTGGAAGGCGAAATTGTCAACAATGGAACATCACCATGTACCCCCTGACAACCCCAGCCGAACACAGACATAGATTTCCAATCCAACACTGAATTATGGACCTGTAGCCATGGCAACCCCAAAACGACCACATCATGCAGATTATGCAACACCAAAAAGCGAATATCCTCCTGATGTGCAGGAGCCATGCACATGGTCAATTGAGTCCAGTACTGAGGCTTATTCTTGGCCAAAGGCGTAGCATCAATTCCTCTCAATGGAATAGGATACTGCAAGGGCTCCAAGAAAAAACCACAGCACCTGGCAAACTCCAAGTCCATCAAATTCAGGGCAGCGCCTGAATCCACAAATGCCATGACAGAATAGGAAGACAAAGAGCAGATCAAAGTAACGGACAAAAGAAATTTCGACTGTACCGTACCAATGGTGGCAGACCTAGCGAACCGCTTAGTGCGCTTAGGACAATCGGAGATAGCATGAGTGGAATCACCACAGTAGAAACACAGCCCATTCTGACATCTGTGTTCTTGCCTTTCAGCTCTGGTCAAAGTCCTATCGCACTGCATAGGCTCAGGTTCATGCTCAGATAATACCGCCAAATGGTGCACAGATTTACGCTCGCGCAAGCGTCGACCGATCTGAATGGCCAAAGACATAGACTCATTCAGACCAGCAGGCATAGGAAATCCCACCATGACATCCTTAAGGGCTTCAGAGAGACCCTTTCTGAAAATGGCTGCCAGCGCACATTCATTCCATTGAGTGAGCACGGACCACTTTCTAAACTTCTGACAATAAATCTCTATCTCATCCTGACCCTGACACAGAGCCAGCAAATTTTTCTCTGCCTGATCCACTGAATTTGGTTCGTCGTACAGCAATCCGAGCGCCAGAAAAAATGCATCAATATTACATAATGCAGGATATCCTGGCGCAAGGGAAAATGCCCAGTCTTGAGGGTCGCCACGTAATAATGAAATAATGATCTTAACTTGTTGAACTCGGTCACCAGAGGAGCGGGGTTTCAAAGCCAGAAATAGTTTACAATTATCTTTAAAATTCAAAAACTTAGCTCTATCTCCAGAAAATAACTCAGGAATAGGAATTTTAGGTTCTAACATAGGATTCTGAACCACTAAATCTTGAATATTCTGCACATTTATAGCGAGATTATCCATCAAAGAGAACAGACCTTGAATGTCCATGTCCACACCTGTGTTCTGAACCACCCTGATGTAAAGGGGAAAAGAAAGACAGAACACAGTGCAAAGAAAAAAAAATGGTCTCAGAACTTCTCTTTTCCCTCTATTGAGAAGCATTAGTACTTTGGGTCTCCAGTACTGTTATGAACAGGTAATTCAGAACCACAATGGACATTGAAGTTCAGAGCACACAAAGTGACCTGACAATTACCAAAAACAAAGGACGAGCTCTGAGACGTGGGAACTCTGCTGACCGCAATCCCTAATCCTAACACACCACACTAGAGGTAGCCGTGGATTGCGCCTAACGCTCCCTATGCAACTCGGCACAGCCTGAGAAACTAACTAGCCCTAAAGATAGAAAAATAAGCCTACCTTGCCTCAGAGAAATTCCCCAAAGGAAAAGGCAGCCCCCCACATATAATGACTGTGAGTAAGATGAAAATACAAACACAGAGATGAAATAGATTTAGCAAAGTGAGGCCCGACTTACTGAATAGACCGAGGATAGGAAAGATAGCTTTGCGGTCAACACAAAAACCTACAAACAACCACGCAGAGGGGCAAAAAGACCCTCCGCACCGACTAACGGTACGGAGGTGCTCCCTCTGCGTCTCAGAGCTTCCAGCAAGCAAGAAAAACCAATAAAGCAAGCTGGACAGAAAAAATAGCAAACAAAAATAACACAAGAAAAACTTAGCTAATGCAGGAGAGACAGACCACAGAAACGATCCAGGAGGAAGCAAGACCAATACTAGAACATTGACTGGAGGCAAGGATCAAAGCACCATGTGGAGTTAAATAGAGCAGCACCTAACGACTTAACCTCATCACCTGAGGAAGGAAACTCAGAAGCCGCAGTACCACTCTCATCCACCAAAGGAAGCTCATAGACAGAACCAGCCGAAGTACCACTCTCGACCACAGGAGGGAGCTTGGCCACAGAATTCACAACACATTCCTTTACCTTTGCTCTGTTCCATGTCCCAAAGTGACAAGGAGAAGATGGCCTTCTCTACACCTGACGGTTGCTTCCAATACACCTTTATGCCTTTCGGGCTGCAGGGAGCCCATGCCACCTTCCAGATGGCCATGGACCAGATCCTAGCTCCTTATAAGAAGTACGCTTTGGGTTATCTGGACAATATTGTGATCTTCACCTCGGATTGGGGAAGTCATCTGCAGAAAGTCCAGGTGGCACTGCATGCACTGAGGTAGGCGGGATTTACATAGTCTCAAAGAAGTGCGCCATGGGGAAGGAGGAGGCAAAATACTTAGGCTAACTAACTGGAGGGCACCATCAATAGTTAGGCGGGGTCATCGTGAAGCATGTAAGCAAACTAAGACTCAAAAAATGTAAAAAGGTAACATGCTATAAAACAGGGACCACCATAAAAATGACAATGTTTATTGAAGAATGCAAATAGCCAAAAACTTTAAAAACATTTAAAAACAATCTTTAAGTTCATACCCATAGATGAAACATAGCCAAACAGACACAAATGCACAAAGAATATATAAATGTATATGAGCGTCTACAATGTAGACTACACAGTAATATACAAAAACTCAGGTCACTGTTCAAAAATACCTATATAAATATAAATACTTTGGCACCAAATATACACCGACTTTCACTGAAAATGCCCTTGAGACTTTTTGCACATGATATAACCAGCAAAATCCAATGTGCACAATTTTCTATATAACCGTGAGGGAGCTGATTAAACTACCGTATATACTCGAGTATAAGCTGAGATTTTCAGCCCACTTTTTTGGGCTGAAAGTCCCCCTCTCGGCTTATACTCGAGTCATACCCAGGGGTCAGCAGGGGAGGGGGCTGTCTAATTATACTCACCTGCTCCCGGCACGGTCCCTGCAGGTCCCTGCTTCCCCGGCGCTGCAGCTTCTTCCTGACTGTAGTGAGCGGTCACATGGTACCGCTCATTACAGTAATGAATATGCGGCTCCACCTCCCATAGGGGTGGAGCCGCATATTCATTACTGTAATGAGTGGTAACGGTGACCGCTCACTACAGGAAGGAAATGCGGTGCCGGGGAACAGACGTGCAGCGACAGCGCCAGGAATAGGTGAGTATGACGGGGCAGTGCACGATATTCACCTGCTCCTCGTTCCACCGTTGGCGTCGCTGTGTCTTCCGCAGTGACGCTCAGGTCAGAGGGTGTGGTGACTCGATTAGTGTGCGCGCCGCCCTCTTCCTGAACATCGGTGCAGAGGATGGGGAAGACACAGCGGTGGTCAGCGGTGGAACGGGGAGCAGGTGACTATAGCAAGTGTCGGGGGCCGGAGAGGTATGTAATTTTTTTATTTTTTTAATCGCAGCAACAGCATATGGGGCAAATATCTGTATGGAGCATCTTATGTGGCCATGTGCAGCATTATATGGGGCAGTTATCTGTATGGAGCATCTTATGGGGCCATGTGCAGCATTATAAGGGGCAAATATCTGTATGGAGCATCTTATGGGGCCATGTGCAGCATTACATGGGGCAATTATCTGTATGGAGCATCTTATGGGGCCATAATCCACATTTGTGGAGCATTATATGGGGCATATTTTAATATGGAGCATCTTATGGAGCCCATCATAAACTGTATGGAGCATTATATGGGGCTCCTGATTCAATATGGATATTCAAAAACACGTAACCTACTGATGTCTCAATTAATTTTACTTTTATTGGTATCTATTTTTATTTTTGAAATTTACCAGTAGCTGCTGCATTTCCCACCCTAGGCTTACACTCGAGTCGAGTCATTAAGTTTTCCCAGTTTTTTGTTGCAAAATTAGGGGGGTCGGCTTATACTCGGGTCGGCTTATACTCGAGCATATACGGTAATTCTTTTTTTTTTTGTATATATTCTTTATTTAGAAAAATTCAATAATATGACAGGAGAGGAAAAAAGGGTAAATATTTTCCAGAAATAGTAAAAGAAAGAAAAAAAAACATTAGTAATAAACTACAACAATAACACTACAAGGCTGCAAAAGGGTTGTAAGAAGAGTTTAAAAAACAAGGGGCAGTGGTGGGGATAAGTGCAGATGTCAGGAGGAACGCGTGGAAGCCCGACACGTGTCGCCACTCAGCAGGTGGCTTCTTGAGGGGCAGGTATGATCTGCACTTATCTCTGGTCCTATTCTCTAAGCATACATTACGTGCGGCATTGTTACCACATTGCCACGGGTGAGTTCATGCCCCTTGCTACTTACCTATAACAAACTTTCCATGTGCCTCCTTGAGACCTCTTGTTATTTTCCAGCTTAATCAGTTGGGAACTCCTTACATTTTTTTCATGCTGTTTAGTATATGGTAATACCTCTCTTCTTCTTATCTTGGAGGCCTCCTTGTATTGATGGTTATTTTGTGCTGATGGCTTAGATAAGCATTAGTTTAATCAGCTCCCTCACTTTTATATAGAAAATTGTGCACATTGGATTTTGCTGGTTATATTATACGCAAACAATCTAAAGGGCATTTTTAGTGAAATTGAGTGCATATTTGGTGCCAAAGCATTTATCTTTAAACAGGTATTTTTGAACAGTGGCCTGAGTTTTTGTATATTACTGTATAGTCTACATTGTAGATGCTCATATATCTTTATATTTTCTTTGTGCACTTGTATCTATTTTCCATGTATGGGTATGAACCTAAAGAGTGTTTTTAAATGTTCTTAAAGTTTTTGGCTTTTTGTATTCTTCAACAAACATTGTCATTTTCACATTTTTTGAGTCAAAATACTTAGGCTATATATCGTCGGGAGGGGCAAAATAAAGCCACAAGTGAAGAAAGAAAAGGAAATCTAAAATTGGCCACAACCAGTCTCCAAAAAACAGATTAGGGCGGTTCTGGGAAATGTGGAACACTATCGTCAGTTTATCCTGAATTTCACTATGACAGTTATACTTTGACCAACCTTCTAAGGGCACAAGACGTCAATGAACAACTGGTCTTCTGAAGCATTCCAAGAGTTGGACCTTACCCTGAGTAAACAGCAGGTCTGTGTTGCACATGACTTCAATAAGGAATTTGTGGTCCTGACAGATGCTTCAGAGGTCGGATTGGGAGCTGTGCTGTTCCAGGTAGGGTTGAGCGAAATGGATCGGACAAATTCAAAAATCGCCAACTTTCGGCAAAGTCGGGTTTCATGAAACCCGACCCTAGTGTGGAATTGGCCATGAGGTCGGCGATCTGCGCGCAAAAGTCACGTTTCGTATGATGCTTTCAGCACAATTTTTCAGCCAATGAAGGAGGACGCAGAGTGTGGGCAGCGTGATGACATAGGTCTCGGTCCCCACAATCTTAGAGAAGGGCATAACAGTGATTGGCTTGCTTTCTGCAGCATCACAGGGGCTATAAAGGGGCATGCACGCCGGCCGCCATCTTACTTCTGCCGATCTTAGCATAGGGAGAGGTTGCTGCAGCTTCATAAGAAGAAGGGATATAGTTAGGGAGGGAAGATTAACCCCCAAACTGCTTGTGCTGTAGCGATTTCCAGCACCACCATTTTTTGCAGGGACAGTGGAGGCTATATTTTTGTGCATCATCTCTGTAGCTTATTAGGCTGTCTTATAAGGCTCCCTGATAGCTGCATTGCTGTTTGCACACCGCTGTGCAAACCAACTGCTTTTTTAAAAGCAAAAATCCTGTTGCTTGTTTCTGCACAGTTATCTTGTTTATTTGTTCACACTTTTGTGTGCAGCAGTCCTTTTTATTGCTGCCATACTTGTCCTGAGATCATTGTAGGGAGATTAAAATTGTACTACAGTCCTTGTATTTTTTCATATATCTTCCAGCCACTTTCTGCCACTTACATTGTGTTGTTTTATAAACTGGGCCTGAGTTTTGGTTCAGTCTCCCCCCCCAAAAAAGGAAGATTCTAATTCTCACAAAGTGGATATACTTCAGTCCTGTTAGTTTGTCGTATATCAGCCAGCCACTTTCTGCCACTTACATTGTGTTGTTTTTTGCACAGGGCCTGAGTTTTGGTTCAGTCTCCCCGCAAAAAAGTGAGATTCAAATTCTCACAAAGTGGATATACTTCAGTCCTGTTAGTTTGTCGTATATATCAGCCAGCCACTTTCTGCCACTTACATTGTGTTGTTTTTTGCACAGGGCCTGAGTTTTGGTTCAGTCTCCCCGCAAAAAAGTGAGATTCAAATTCTCACAAAGTGGATATACTTCAGTCCTGTTAGTTTGTCGTATATATCAGCTAGCCACTTTCTGCTACTTACATTGTGTTGTTTTAAACACTGGGCCGGAGTTTTGGTTCAGTCTCTCCCAAAAAAGTGAGATTCAAATTCTCACAAAGTGGATATACTTCAGTCCTGTTAGTTTATCGCATTTCAGCCAGCCACTTCCTGCCACTTACATTGTGTTGTTTTATGCACAGGGCCTGAGTTTTGGTTCAGTCTCCCCCCAAAAAAAGTGAGATTCAAATTCTCACAAAGTAGATATACTTCAGTCCTGGTAGTTTGTCGTATGTCAGCCAGCCACTTTCTGACACTTAGATTAATAATAATAATAATAATAATTTTTATTTATATAGCGCCAACATATTCCGCAGCGCTTTACAAATTATAGACGGGAATTGTACAGACAATAGACATTACAGCATAACAGAAATATAGTTCAATACAGATACCAGGAGGAGTGAGGGCCCTGCTCGCAAGCTTACAAACTATGAGGAAAAGGGGAGACACGAGAGGTGGATGATAACAATTGCTTAGATTGCGTTTTTATATGCACTGGGCCTGAGTTTTGGTTCAGTTCCCCACCCCCCCCACCCCCCCAAAAAAAGGGAGATTCAAATTCTCATAAAGTGGATATACTTCAGTCCTGTTTATTTGTCTTATATCAGCCAGCCACTTTCTGCCACTTACATTGTGTTGTTTTATGCACAGGGCCTGAGTTTTGGTTCAGTCTCCCCCCAAAAAAGTGAGATTCAAATTCTCACAAAGTGGATATACTTCAGTCCTGTTAGTTTGTCGTATGTCAGCCAGCCACTTTCTACCACTTAGATTGCGTTGTTATATACACTGGGCCTGTGTTTTTGTTCAGTCTCCCAAAAATAAGGGAGATTTAAATTCTCAACAAGTTTATATACACCTTCTACCTTGTTTTACAATACCATATAACGGTTGTTATTTTGGTTAGATTTTCCAAAAAATGAGGAAGTCTGGTGGAAGAGCCCGTGGGCGGTGGTTGCCAGCTGGTACTGATGGTGGTGGGGGTGGTGGTGCATCTGGTGGTAGTGGCAAAAGCACAATAGCACCTAAGGCTGGAGGTGTTGAGCCAGCGTCATCGTCTGGCTACACAGGGCCTCGAAGGCTCCCTTATCTGGGAGTAGGAAAACAGCTTTTAAAGCCGGACCAGCAGGAAAAAATTTTGGTTTTCCTTGCTGACTCAGCCTCTAGCTCTTTCGCCTCCGCTTCAGAAAGTTCCAAATATAAAAACAGCGAGTCGTCAGTGGATGCTCCTGGTCAGGAACAAGGCGTTTCCTTGTGTCCTTCACCCAAAGCAAAAGTGAAGGATGCGTCAGGCGACACTACAGGTTACTCCATGGAGCTCTTTACACATACCGTGCCTGGGTTAGAACGGGAAATTGTTAACTGCCCATTACAAGATGAATCGGACATGGAGTGCACTGATGCACAGCCACCGCTAGATTATTATGCTATTCCATTGACTCAGATCACTACATTGCCCTCGCAGTGTACTGAGCCAGAATCTGACCCTGATGAGACTATGGTGCCCCGCCCCGAACACCTGTAGCACCTTACACGGTGACACAGAGGAAGGTGCACATGACATTGAAGAGGAGGTGATAGATGACCCAGTTGTTGACCCAGATTGGCAGCCATTGGGGGAAGAGGGTGCCGCTGCCAGTAGCTCAGAAGCAGAGGAGGATGATCTACAGCAGCCATCTACATCGCAGCAGCTGTCATCTGGCAGGCCCATATCAGGCCAAAAACATTTGTAAAAAAAAAAAACAGTTTTAGGACCGCATGGCCATCCGGTGAAAGTAGCACAGCGTGCAATGCCTGAAAAGGTATTCCATAGTAGGAAGAGTGTAGTGTGGCAATTTTTTTTAACCAAGATCCGAATGATCAGTCAAAAGTTATCTGTAAGAAATGCTCAAAGACCTTTAGCAAAGGGAAGAATCTTCAAAATTTAAATACAACGTGCATGCTTAGACATTTAACCAGCATGCACTTGCAAGCCTGGACTAACTACCAAACGTCCCGTACCATTGGTGCACCTGCTCAGAATGAAGGTAGTCAGCATTGCTACATTGCTTCCCTCACTGTTAGCCCACCAACAGCAAAGTTAGGACACCACCAACAGCAAATGTGGAGGTATCGTCGCAAGGCCAAAGCAGTCAGGGAATCACAAGGTTATTGGTAGGAAACACTGTATGTAGGCCAACATCAAAAATACCATCACCAACCTTCTCTCAATCCACCATGTCCACCACCACCACCGCTAGTTCCACCATATGCAGCTCTCCAGTCCAGCTCACCCTACAAGAGACTCTCGTTAGGAAAAGAAAGTACTCATCCTCTCATCCGCGTACACAGGATTTGAACGCCCACATTGCTATACTAATTTCATTAGAGATGATGCCCTACCAGTTTGTTGAAAGCAAAGCTTTCAAAGACCTGATGGCCTATGCAGTACCACGCTATGACCTACCCAGTTGGCACTTCTTTGTGTGAAAAGCCATCCCAGCCCTCCACTAGCAATTCAAAGACCGCATTGTCCATGCACTGAGGCAATCCGTCAGTGGATCAGTGGAAAGGTGCACCTCACAGCAGATGCATGGACCAGTAGGCATGGCCAGGGACGTTATGTGTCCATCACGGTGCACTGGGTTAATGTGGTGGATGCAGGGTCTACAGGGGACAGCCATAGTGGGACAGTTCTGCCTAGCCCATGGTCTAGGAAACAGTTGGCTGTAGACGTTCGCCACCCCTCCTCCTCCTCCAGAAGCGAAAGCTCATCCACAGAGCGCAGTCACACGACCACTCCATCCACAGCTGCCAGAGTTGCACACGAGGTGTCCCATTATCGAACAGCTAGTGGTAAGCGTCAGCAGGCTGTTTTACAAATGAAGTGTTTGGGCGACAACAGACACACCGCGGAAGTTCTGGCCGAGTACTTGCAGCAACAAACTCAGTCATGGCTGGGCAGTGTACATCTTGAGGCAGGCAAGGTAGTCAGTGATAACGGAAGGAGTTTTATGGCTACCATAGCCCTTTCAGAACTTAAACACATACCTTGCCTGGCTCACACCTTGAACCTGGTGGTGCAGTGCTTCCTCAAAAATTATCCGGAGTTACCAGCCCTGCTCCTGAAGGTGCGAAGACTTTGCTCGCACATCCGCTGGTCACCCGTACACTCCAGCCGTATGCTGAACCATCAGCGATCGCTGAATCTTCCCCTGCACCGCCTAATAATTGACGTTGCAACAAGGTGGGACTCCACACTGCACATGGTTCAGAGGCTGTGCGAACAGAGGCGTGCTGTAATTAATTTGTGGGAGGATACACATACATGGGCAGGCACTTGGATGGCAGACATGGAGTTGTCTGGTGTGCAGTGGTCAAAGCTACAAAACCTCTGTCAAGTCCTTCAGTGTTTTGAGGAATGCACACGGCTGGTAAGTGCAGACGACACCATCATAAGCATGAGCATCCCACTAATGCGTCTGCTGATGCAAAGTTTGACGCACATTAAGGAGCTGGCATCTGCAGCTGAGGAGGAGGGAAGCCTTGATGACAGTCAGCCATTGTCTGCTCAGGGAACTCTCCTGGACAAGGTGGCGGATGAAGAGGAGGAGGAGGAGGATGATGGGGATGAATATTTATGGGAGGAGGATGCTTCTCTGGGGGCAATACAAACTGGTGGCGTTGCAAGGTCAGGTACAGGGTTTTTGCGGGACACAAGTGATGTTAATTTGCAAGAAAGTGCTCCTCAACCCAGCACAAGCAGTAAATTGACACCTGGAACATTGGCCCACATGGCTGAGTATGCCTTGCGTATACTAAAAAGGGACCCCCGCATTATCAAAATGATGACCGATGACGATTACTGGTTGGCCCGCCTCCTGGATCCACGATATAAAGGAAAATTACAAAATATCATGCCACATGAGAACCTTGAGCAAATATTGGCTTCCAAACAAGCAACTCTTGTAGACCGTTTGGTTCACGCATTCCCAGCACACAGCGGCGGTGATGGTTCTCACACGAGCCGTAGGGGGCAACATGGCAGAGGTTTTAGAGGTGTACAAATCCGAAGTGGCGTTGGACAGAGGGGTTTTATGACCAGGTTGTGGAGTGATTTCGCAATGACCGCAGACACGACAGGTAGTGCTGCATCGATTCAAAGTGACAGGAGACAGCATTTGTCCAGTATTGTTACGAACTACTTTTCCTCCCTTATCGATGTTCTCCCTCACAGGTCATTCCCTTTTGATTACTGGGCATCTAAAATAGACACCTGGCCTGAATTGGCAGAATATGCATTACAGGAGCTCGCTTGCCTTGCTGCTAGTGTGCTATCAGAAAGAGTCTTCAGTGCTGCTGGTTCGATACTGACAGAAAAAAGGACACGTCTGGCTACCCAGAATGTTGATGATCTAACCTTCATTAAAATGAACCAATCATGGATTTCAAATTATTTATCCCCACCTTCCCCTGCTGACACGTAGCTTGTCGGAAAAATGTCTTGCTTATGGCCTCCTCTTACTGACTTCTCCAATTCCTCCATTTGCTGCTGCTGAATGTCCACCATAAACCATTTTTATACCTCCCTAAATGGGCTGACTCCCCCCACAGGGCCATGATCACCACCTGGCGCAAGCACCCGTGCGAGTGCCCTTTGCCTGGACAGGTGGGTGGGCCCACTCTTGGGCGACGGCACTGGCACAGGGTCCCCAATGAAGTGTCTCTGATGGTGGTGGTGCACAACCAACGTCAGACACACCGTTGTAATATGAGGGGCCCTGTGCCAGTACCACCGCCCACGAGAGAGTGTCCCCACCAGCTCGAACAGTGCTCTACCACTTATCTCTCCCTGCTCCACCACTGTGTAGTCTGCGCTGTTAAATCCTTCAATGGCACTGCCAATACAAATTTGTTGAAATGATAGATGATAGTTAAAATATACGGGGGCCCTGGCCTCCATTTAGACCAGCTAATATTTTGCGCCTACTACCACTGTCTGCTACTCAGCAGAGGAGCCCACCCCTGTACCTAGCTATGCCACCTGTTTAGTCCTGTTACCAATTTTGAACTGCATTTAGCCTACTTTATTATTTGTGCCTACTAACTGTGTCTGCCACGCATTACAGTTGTCCTGCACTGAACAAAGCAATGCCGCCTGTTTAGTCCTGTTACCAATTTTGAACTGCATTTAGCCTACTTTATTATTTGGGCCTACTAACTGTGTCTGCCACTCATTACAGTTGTCCTCCACTGAACAAAGCAATGCCGCCCATTTAGTCCTGTTACCAATTTTGAACTGCATTTAGCCTACTTTATTATTTGGGCCTACTAACTGTGTCTGCCACTCATTACAGTTGTCCTCCACTGAACAAAGCAATGCCACCTGTTTAGTCCTGTTACCAATTTTGAACTGCATTTAGCCTACTTTATGATTTGGGCCTACTAACTGTGTCTGCCACTCATTACAGTTGTCCTCCACTGAACAAAGCAATGCCACCTGTTTAGTCCTGTTACCAATTTTGAACTGCATTTAGCCTACTTTATTATTTGGGCCTACTAACTGTGTCTGCCACTCATTACAGTTGTCCTCCACTGAACAAAGCAATGCCGCCTGTTTAGTCCTGTTACCAATTTTGAACTGCATTTAGCCTACTTTATTATTTGGGCCTTTATCTGTGTTTCCTCCTCATCCTGCCCATTGCCCAGCCACTGCTAGATGAGTCTGCTGGTACATTGACCCAGACCACTACATTCCCCTTGCACTCTACACAGCCAGAGTCTGACCCTGCTGAAAGTCAGGTTCCCCTTCCTGCATACTATACCACCTTACACGGGGACAAAGAGGAAGGTGCAGATGAAAGTGCAGGTTCCTTCATCAGGTGGGGGGGCAAACTCGTTGGGGATGTCACTGGCACAGGGCCCATCATAGTACGCAAAAGTGTCTCTGCCAGTGGGAGGCGCCACCCGCCGTCAAACACACCGCTGTACTATGAGGGGCCTTGTGCCAGTGCCAACGAGTGGGCCCCCCTGCTTGCTCAGGATCACAGCACTTGCAAAGTTGAAAGACTTACCTCTCCCTGCTCCACCGCCGTGATGTATTCCGCGTTTCCTGGGCCCACGAAAATCTTGAGCCAGCCCTACCCCCCCCACAAATGACCCCCAGTTTTCAATGCCTAGCTATTATTATAAAGTAAATTAAGATTGACAAGCTTAAGTAATATGAATTTATGTTTTTGGCATTAAAATGGGCACTGTAGGTGTTTTTATGTCCTCCACTCACTGCCGACTTTGATTCCCCATTGACTTGCATTGGGTTTCGTGTTTCAGTCAGCCCCCGACTTTTCGCAATAATCGGCCGATTTCACCCGACCTGACTTTTGACAAAGTGTCTCTGCCAGTGGGAGGCGCCATCCGCCGCCAAACACACCGCCGTACTATGAGGGGCCCTGTGCCAGTGCCAATGAGTGAGGCCCCCCTGCTTGCTCAGGATCACAGCACTTGCAAAGTTGAAATGCTTACGGTACCTCTCCCTGCTCCACCACCGTGACGAATTCCGCGTTTCCTGGGTCCACGAAAATCTTGAGCCAGCCCTACCCCCCCCCACAAATGACCCCCAGTTTTCAATGCCTAACTATTATTATAAATTAAATTAAGATTGACAAGCTTAAGTAATATGAATTTATGTTTTTGGCATTAAAATGGGCACTGTAGGTTTTTCCCTGTCCTCCACTCACTGCCGACTGTTATTCCCCATTGACTTGCATTGGGTTTCGTGTTTCAGTCGGCCCCCGACTTTTCGCAATAATTGGCCGATTTCACCCGACCCGACTTTTGACAAAGTCGGGTTTCGCGAAACCCGACTCGATGCGAAAAAAGTAAATGTCGCTCAACCCTAGTTCCAGGAAATAAATACTGAGGAGCACTATATCCTATATCCAAGTAGGAAACTCTCCTCCTGTGAAAAAGAATTATGCTATCGTGGAAAAAGAATGTTTGGCTATCAAATGAGCAATTGACACTCTGAGGTACTACTTGCTGAGCCCAAAATTTAGGTGAGTGTCATACTATGCACACCTAAAATGGATGAGGGAAAGGCAAGGGAAGAATGCCCAGGTGACTAGATGATTCCTAGCTCTCCCGGATTTCAGCTTCCATGTGGAGCACAGGCCCGGAAAACAACACAATAAAGCAGATGCCCTCTCTAGGCTTCACTATTTACTGACTGAAAGTGCCAAAACCCCTGGCTTTGGGCAGAGGGGGGAAAATGTGAGAATGTCACTAGTGAAATACTGGAGGGGAGATATATGTCACTGAGGATGTTAGCCTCAGTGATATGAAACTGGAAAAATGCTCCAGCACACTAGGTGCTGATAGGGGATAATCGGCCATATTAAGGGCTCGGTTTTTGTGGACAGCTGAAGAGTGGGTGGGAGGCTGTTCACCATAGTTGCACCCCAAGGTGTGGTCCAGAGGGTAAATGTCGAGCCTTTGGATTAGAGATGAGATCTACAGAACTGAACTTTGTTTATGTTCCCCTGAGCGGGTGGATCCCCACAGCCACACAGACTGTACTGTATGCTTTGTTTTCCCGTTATGCCAGAAGGTCCGTGTTGTTTACCTAATTTTGGACTGGTTTATGCAGTACGTTTTTAATAAACCAGTTGAAAACTTGATTTCTTGAACTCCCATCCACTATGCTGTAACATCTGGACTCTACGGGTTGGACACTGTGTCCACAGGGTCCAACCCGCAGCATTTACTGACCATGGCAACATACCCAAAGTGAGAAGAGCTTTACCTCCTTTCTATAAACATCTCATGTTTCTGTTTTTAATTTTTAATTATAATTTGTGTGTCTTTTTATTTTGCTTTTTGTGGTTGTTTATCTCTTATGATGATCAGTATTAGTGAGTTCGATTTGAAGTGTCTACATGGGAAGTTACTCTCAGGCATAGAACTGTTCTCCCGTTCTACCATTTGTTGCGGTGATTAGTACCATGGACAACAGATGCAAGGATATGTTTTACATTAGACCAGAGGTCTATGTTCGCATTTTGTTTTTTGTTTAATACATCATGGAAATGTGTTTTTCTCGCTTTTTATTGTCCCTTTTCTTTTCTTCCTCCCTATGTATGATTACACTATTATTCACAACTCGGTCTATTTGACTTGTATGTAGTATTAGACAAATATTATTCAATCTATTCATGTTTATGTATGTATTGCGCAATATAACTAGTTTAAGCACTAGCACTTTATGATATCTGTGTAATTTAGCACATTAATATTTTTATTATTTTTATTCTATTTATTTTTTGTCATGGGTATAATACCCTATTACACGTCACTATGTAGAAGTGATCATGAGTATCATAATGTTTAGTAGTGAATGATTATATTCACTTCATTACTATACTATGTTGTTTTATTGCACTCCAATCAGTGGTAACCACTTTCATTTATGGTGGGCTTAGTGGTGGTTTGCTATGGTTCACATACTATTACATTTGTTATATATATACACAGCGGTTTATATTTTCAGTATGTTGCTCTGTTCTTCTTACTTACACATAGCACAGATCATTACGCTATCTGAGGGGATGTTCCCTCTTTATATGAAGGGGTGGAGTGTGGGTGCGTCTGTTATTTCTACCATACCTTAGAGTCCCAAGTGATGATGCATCACCGATGGCACCTAATTATGACGCGTGGCTTACATTATTGGCTGAGGGATTAGTTACTCTACGGTTTTAATGATGGAGTTGTTAAGCAAGGTGAGCTGTCTTGTTGGGTGGGGGAGGGGGACGTTGGGATTGAAGAGGGTTGTTTGAAGGGGAAAACTTTGTATTGAAAATGAGAATGTAACATGTCAATTATCTTGTTATTCTTAATAAAAATCTATTTGAAACTAATTATGACGCGTGAGGGTCACTGACGTCACAGCAATGGTCTTCAGGACCCGCAACATCATAGGGATTGTCGGAAGTGATGCAAGTTTTGTCGCAGACTATTGTACACATGCGCCATTACTGGAACTCGTTACACCTGTAGAGAGGTAAATTTAATGCCTTGCAGAGACACACAGAGTAGCATGGCCATCTGAGGGAGCCAACGCGAAACGCACGTTGGGGCTAGTGATGCGTCTTTCTTGCATCTCATCATGGGTAAGAGTCTGTTCTGTCATGATGGGATGGGCATACAGCAGTTTTTTTACCCTGAGTACTGACTTGTAATGAGGTTTCATTATCTCTCCCCGCCCTCCATGCCTTAATGACTCACAGGTTTACATATGCACTATGCACTTTTTACAGAGAAAAACCTGAAATCTTTTGAAACCGATTTAATTTGTATTATATGTATTGATATATGTTTTCTGGTCTATTTAATAAACTTATACCTTTTTATACATTATATTTTGGGCATATTACTCCATTTTCACAGTATATCAGTTCATTTGACTGGGTAGTATCGGTGAAGAACATTTCAAAAACTGTTGCTTCTTGAAGCAGTTTGGGTCTGTATAGTAGCTACTACAGCATGATTGTTTTGATAGAACAGGCAACCTCTTTTCAGCGTCAGTTTCATCACTGGGACAACTGGAGAAGTGTCTCTTTTTCTCTTTTTTCTTGAAAAGCTTTTTTTTAATCTCTAAACACTTGTGATTGTAGTGTTCCATACTGTACTTTACATAAATTACATTAATAATCCAATTATATCCTCTTTTTTCCCTTACAGATTGTCCAAACACTGAAGACGTTCCAGAACATCTCTTATCCCAAATAATACTGAAGCATTTAAACCAACAACATTCTGAAGAATATGATCTTGAATTTAGAACATTACGGAGTCAATAAATATTTGTTTGTCATCTTTAACAATTTCCTTAAAGGGGTGTTTCCTATAATATGCGGGATAGGTGGTCACTTTGGTCTCATTGTTGCGAACTCCACAGATCACCAGAACAGGGGTTCTTGTTCCTACTCCAGGCAGCAAGTCTAGGGTTGCACACCGATGAGATTCATTCTTCTGCTACTTATGCTATGGTGTGCCTTGCACCTCTGCTGCTTTTAAGGAACGGTTGAAGAGGACCCACCTCTTCTGTTGCCTATTTTATGGTCCTAATATCTTTATATATTATTTATCAAGACTTTTAACCGTTTGCTGCCAAAAGATGCACCTAATTCATTTATTAATTTGTTGCTTCTTTCAACTGCAGTGTGCCAGAAATGTTTCTCCAGTCAAATTAATGGAGTCAATTTCTAGTGTAATTTACATCTCTTTAGTGCACATTTGGTCATTTCCTGTTTTGCCTCCGCTTTTCCCACTTTTCTTAAACTGAATAGAGCTGGCCAGGAGTGACTTAAAACGCCAAAAGGTGAAAAATCTTTGTGCATCTTCTACAACATAGCTGTGTAAAAATTTTGCACCAAAACCTTGATAAATCGGACCCATAGTATTTATGTTGCATTTAAAACTAATGAGAGCTTAGGCTGCTTCTTTAGGCATTAGTTATCTTCTGCATTTATATTTCTTCTGTTATAGTGGAATTTGATGTAACCACCCTTTTTCACCTGTCAGTAGAAAAGCAGCATAACAAGTGAATACAGAAATCCCTGTTAGGTTGAACAATAAGAAATGTTCACTAGTTGCCTACTCCTGGCCTAATGGATATTGATCAAGTGCATGCACTAAAGAAAATAACACCAGACATAGACAGTCGAATGTAAGCTCTCCTAGATCAAACTATGGCTCAGCTCCAAGACCTTTATTTAATCTGAACATAGATTTATATAACCCCTGTAAGGGGGCTCGGTTAGCTCTAAAATGGGAGTGATCGGATGTATTCCATTGGTTAGTGGGTTGGGTAATGAGCTAGTCCATGGGTGGATCCATGAAGTCATCAAGCTGAGTTGGTCCATGAGGTCATCAGGGTGGGCATCATCGTGGACGGATCCATGATGTTATGAGGGTAGGCGTCCTCTTGGATACCAGAGCATAGTGTGTGTTGAAACAGGAAATGCAGCCATCTTTAGTGTCACACTTTGATCCGAGCAAGCTTATGTATGGTGAAATAATACACTTTATGGGTCGTTTCTCTCAATCTCTTATGTCTTGAGGTTAAATAAGTATTTGATCTTATGGCTCTCCTCAACATCCCTACCAAGAGGAGTAAGTGGGCACTACTCCTGCAAGAATAACATCTGCTTCAGAATAAGGCCATATGTGCTTTGTTCCTTCTAGACTTAAAGTTTGCAAAGTTCTGGACCAAAGGGTACCGTCACACTATACGATTTACCTACGATCACAACCAGCGATATGACCTGGCCGTGATCGTAGGTAAATCGTAGTGTGGTCGCTGGGGAGCTGTCACACAGACCGCTCTCCAGCGACCAAGATGCCGAGGTCCCTGGGTAACCAGGGTAAACATCGGGTAACTAAGCGCAGGACCGCGCTTAGTTACCCGATGTTTACCCTGGTTACAAGCGTTAAACTAAAAAAAAACAAACAGCACATACTTACATTCTGGTGTCCGTCAGGTCCCTTGCAGTCTCTGCTTCCCGTACTCACTGACTGCCGGCCGTAAAGTGAAAGTGAAAGCACAGCCACTGTGCTCTGCTTTCACTTTACGGCCGGCAGTCACAGTGCTGGAAGCAGACTGCAAGGGACCTGACGGACACCAGAATGTAAGTATGTGCTGTTTGTTTTTTTTTAGTTTAACGCTTGTAACCAGGGTAAACATCGGGTAACTAAGCGCGGTCCTGCGCTTAGTTACCCGATGTTTACCCTGGTTACAAGCGAACGCATCGCTGGATCGCATCGCTAGATCGCTAGATCGGTGTCACACACACCGATCTAGCGATGACAGCGGGAGATCCAGCGATGAAAGAAAGTTCTAAACGATCTGCTACGACGTACGATTCTCAGCAGGATCCCTGATCGCTGCTGCGTGTCAGACACAGCGATATCGTAACGATATCGCTGGAACGTCACGAATCGTACCGTCGTAGCGATCGAAATGTTATAGTGTGACGGTACCCTAAGTCTTTTAACAGAAGCTTTACAGTTCGGTGTCTCAACTGATTGTGGCATCCCATGCACTTGTCTGGGCTGTCCTTCCCATTAGCCCCTGCTTTGGCCACATATGGCGAAAACCTTATCAGATCCCTTAGATAACAGTGTCTCTCTATGGACAACCTTCATAGCTTCCCAGGACTAACCTACAAGGGACCGGCCATACAGCTTGTATTTCCCCATGCTGATGAGAAATCCTATTATGGCCAATAAATGCCTGTTACATGCATATCAAATTTAAAGATCTTGTCTTTAAACAGACACATAATTCTATGTTAACAAGGGATTGGAAGGGTGGGTATTTTTTGCTTTTTTCTTCTTAGAAGTAAAAATTGTCTACAGCTTCCTGAACGCTTTATGAATGTCACTAAAGGTACCTTCACACTAAGCGACGCTGCAGCGATACCGACAACGATGTCGATCGCTGCAGCGTCGCTGTTTGGTTGCTGGAGAGCTGTCACACAGACCGCTCTCCAGCGACCAACGATCCCGAGGTCCCCGGTAACCAGGGCGCTTAGTAACCCGATGTTTACCCTGGTTACCAGTGTAAACGTTAAAAAAACAAACACTACATACTTAACTTCAGCTGTCTGTCCTCCAGCGCTCTGCTTTCCTCTGCACTGTCAGCGCCGGTCAGCCGGAAAGCAGAGCGGTGACGTCACTGCTGTGCTTTCCGGCTTGCCGGCGCTGACACAGGATGCAGGAGGAGTGCAGAGAAGCACAGCGCCGGGGACAGACAGCTGAAGGTAAGTATGTAGTGTTTGTTTTTTTAACGTTTATGCTGGTAACCAGGGTAAACATCGGGTTACTAAGCGCGGCCCTGCGCTTAGTAACCCGATGTTTACCCTGGTTACCAGTGAAGACATCGCTGGATCGGCGTCACACACGCCGATTCAGCGATGTCAGCAGGGAGTCCAGCGACGAAATAAAGTTCTGGACTTTCCTCAGCGACCAACGATCTCCCAGCAGGGGCCTGATCGTTGGTCGCTGTCACACATAACGATTTCCTTAACGATATCGTTGCTACGTCACAAAAAGCAACGATATCGTTAACGATATCGTTATGTGTGACGGTACCTTTAAGGTCTCATATACAGTAGACTAAAGGCAGATGTATCTTCAAATTTCTACTGTGAATGGTGATCTCTAGTGTTGAGCGATACCGTCCGATATTTGAAAGTATCGGTATCGGATGGTATCGGCCGATATCCGAAAAATATCGGATATCGCCGATACCGATATCCGATACCAATACAAGTCAATGGGACACAAATATCAGAAGGTATCCTCTATGGTTCCCAGGGTCTGAAGGAGAGGAAACTCTCCTTCAGGCCCTGGGATCCATATTCATGTGTAAAATAAAGAATAAAAATTAAATATATTGATATACTTACCCTCGGACGCGCCCTGGTTGTCACCGCTGCAACCGCCATGCTTCCCTTTCTAAGAATGAGCGTGTTTAGGACCTTCGATGACGTCACGGCTTGTGATTGGTCGCTGAGCGGTCATGTGACCACTTACGCGACCAATCACAAGCCGCGAATGAATGAATCTTAATCCCGATACCGATTCCCGATATCACAAAAATATCGGAACTCGGTATCGGAATTCCGATACCGCAAATATCGGCCGATACCCGATACTTGCGGTATCGGAATGCTCAATACTAGTGATCTCCCATAACCCCCACCTGACAAATATTATCCTAGAGATGGGTATTGGACAATTTAAAATTAAAGTGCTCCTTTTATATATTTAATATATAGTTTCTTCCTAACATGTGCAGCAGATTACAGGAAGCCTTGAAATGCCAAAGCATTTGCTCCACTCTGCTGAGTGCTACTCTGCAGGCAGAGGTGCTGAGTTCCTGCATAGAGCAATCTAAGGGCTCCATAGAAAGTTTCTGAAACTGTACTTCATTCATTGGAAAGGCTGATACATTGATTTGATGCCTATGCTAGTAAGAGACTAGAGATTAAATAAAATGACAGATATGCTTTAAAAATCTAGGCTCTGATTCATTAAAGGTACCTTCACACATAACGATTTTGTTAACGATATCATTGCAACGTCATGCTTTTTGTGACGTAGCTATGATCCTGCTAACGATCTCGTTATGTGTGACAGCGACCAACGATCAGGCCCCTGCTGGGAGATCGTTGGTCGCTGGGGAATGATCAGGACCTTTTTTTGGTCGCTGATCACCCGCTGTCATCGCTGGATCGGCGTGTGTGACGCCGATCCAGCGATGTATTCACTTGTAATCAGGGTAAATATCGGGTTACTAAGCGTAGGGCCGCGCTTAGTAACCCGATATTTACCCTGGTTACCATTGTAAAAGTAAAAAAAAAAACAGTACATACTCACATTCTGATGTCTGTCACGTCCCCCGCCATCAGCTTCCCTGTACTGACTGTCAGCGCCGGCCGTAAAGCAGAGCACAGCGGTGACGTCACCGCTGTGCTCTGCTTTATGGCCAGCGCTGACACAGTCAGTGCGGGAAGCACGCTTGTGGTTACGTGAACCCTGTCCACCCTCCTATAGACAGAGTCTGCATTAATCTTCTGCACAGGCGAGTCTCTGCTGCAGTGCAGTGACTCACCTCGCCTGTGCAGAAGATCAATGCAGAGACTGCCCATAGGAGGGCGGACAGGGTTCGCGCAGGACTACAGCGCCGAACAGGTCAGTGTGATGCTGATGTGAGGGGGGTACCTTTATATTGAAGTCAGGCGGCAGTGATTTCTTTCAGGCAATGCAAACCCCAGAATTTCTCAAGATCTACACCACAGCTATGAGGCATAAAGGTAAGACTGGTTTAACCATTCTATTACCTGCATGCCCATAGTGATAGATCAAAATCGTCCATGGGGTGACAGATTCCGTTTAAATATCATCTCATATGACTGTGATGTAAAGTCCATTCTATCTAACTCACATAGCTTCTCCAGATGTATACTGTTGCAAGAGAACGCCTACAAAATATTGTCCCGTTGGTACAGAAACCCTGAATTGTTACATCATCTTGGACTAGAAGACTCTAGTCTATGCTGGAGATTGAAGTCCACAGAGCTACGCTCTATTACATTTTCTGGTTCTTCCCCATACTAACACAATTCTCAAAGGAGATAGAGTTGACTTTGCAAGATTAAAGACTTATTAAACATACTGTAACTCTAGGGGAAGTTTTGTTATCTTGTCCTTCAAAACACTACATGATCTCTTAATGCTATTGTTAGGAACTGCCAAAGACCTGATCTCCCTATGCTGGAAGTTAATATATCTCTTAGAAGAGCTTTCTAGCTGGGAATCTCATCTCCAACCACAAATCCTCAAAATATGGTCTCCAAACCTATCCCGCCAAATGACACAATCCACATCACGCCTTCCCTAATGCATCTCTTCCTCTAGCTCTCTTTCTCCTCCAACCATACAATATCTTTCTTCTCCTGCCATATGGTCCCCTACGATGCCCTATGTAGACCTACTGTATATTGCATCCTACTTTTTATCTCTCCTTTATATTTTGGTTCCACCTAAACTCTTTCCATAACTCTGGACACTCCAGTTTGTTTTGCACAAAATTGATTATTGTTATCCTCTAAGTATTTTGTTGCTGCTTTATTCTTATGGATTGTAAGCTTGCAAGCAGGCCCTTCTCCTGTAACTGTTGAACTATGTGTTACTTTTTGGTCTTTGTTGTTTGTATATGTCAATGGAAAAGTGCTGCAGAATATTTTGGTGTTATATAAATAAAATTATTATTATTATTATTATATTACGACCCTGATTGTATCCCATGTTTAATGAGCTATATAATCTGGTCATTATACTGTACTAGATGGTGGCCCGATTCTAACGCATCGGGTATTCTAGAATATGCATGTCCATGTAGTATATTGCACAGCCCACGTAGTATATTGCCCAGCCACGTAGTATATTGCCCAGCGATGTAGTATATTGCCCAGCCACGTAGTATATTGCCCAGCCACGTAGTATATTGCCCAGCCACGTAGTATATTGCCCAGCCACGTAGTATATAGTCCAGTGACGTAGTATATTGCTCAGTGACGTAATATATTGGCCAGCCACGTAGTATATTGCCCAGTGACGTATATTGCCCTGCCACGTAGTATATTGCCCAGTTACGTAGCATACAGCCTACTGATGTAGTATATTGCGCAGCCACGTAGTATATTGCCCAGCCACATAGTATATTGCCCAGTTACGTAGTATATTGCCGAGCTACGTAGTATATTGCACAGCCACGTAGTATATTGCCTAGTGACGTAGTATATTGCCCAGCCACGTAGTATATTGCCCAGTTACATAGTATATTGCCTAGTGACGTAGTATATGGCGCAGCCACGTAGTATATTGCCCAGCCACATAGTATATTGTCCAGTTACGTAGTATATTGCCCAGCCACGTAGTATATTGCCCAGTGACATAGTATATTGCACAGTGACGTAGTATACAGCACAGAGCCACGTAGTATATTGCCCAGTGACGTAGTATATTGCCCAGCCACGTAGTATATTGCACAGTGAAGTAGTATACAGCACAGAGCCACTTAGTATATTGGCCAGTCACGTAGTATACTGCCCAGCTACGTAGTATATTGCCCAGCCAGGTTTGTCACCGGTGAAAAAAATTAAAAATAAACATATACTCACCTTTCCGAGGGAGCCCTTGTAGTCCACGGCAGGTTCCGGTCACAGGGTTGGTATTAGCGCAGGGCACCAACAGAGAAACATGAAGAGACTGGATCTCAAATAATTTTTCATTAAAACCAAAATGTTTATTACAAAAATGTGTTAAAACCAACATTAAACATACAGTAACATGGTGAGATACAATTGTAAGTACGGTGTCATAATAGAGCCAGAGACTGAAGTGCTCCCCTACACTAGGTCACTATCTGTAGAGCACATATGTGTAACTACATATACATGATACTACGAAGATCATGCCGAAGATAAGGCTATTATGCAGGATATAGTGCAAATATATAACATAGTCCACCTTGCTATCAACAAAAGACAATCTAACTAGCGCTTGCCATGTGGCTTGCAAGGGCGTCACATAGAGTTGCAGATGATAATTATTTACCTGCGGTCATGTTTAAGACCAGGAGAGGGGGGGGTCACTCAGCCAAAGCGCAGGACCTGTGATGACGTCGCGGTCACATGACCGTGACGTCTTGACAGGTCTTTGTAGCGCAGGCGCGCAGGGCCTGTGATGACGTCGCAGTCACATGACCGTGACGTCATGGCAGGTCCTTGACGCGCAGGCGCGCAGGGCCTGTGATGACGTCGCGGTCACATGACCGTGACGTCATGGCAGGTCCTTGACGCGCAGGCGCGCAGGGCCTGTGATGACGTCGCGGTCACATGACCGTGACGTCATGGCAGGTCCTTCTGCCACTGGAACCTGCAATGGAAGATGGCAGCCGGCGTGAGCTGCAACGGAGAGTGAGTATAGCAGGTTTTTTTTTTATTGTTATTATTTTTAACATTACATTTTTTACTATTGATGCCGCATAGGCAGCGTCAATAGTAAAAAGTTGGGGACACACAGGGTTAATAGCGTCGGTAACGGAGTGCGTTACCCGTGGCATAACGCGGTCTGTTACCGCCGGCATTAACCCTGTGTTAGCGGTGATCGGAGGGGAGTATGCGGGCGACAGGCACCGACTGCGGGGAGTAAGGAGCGCCCATTTTCTTCCGGACTGTGCTCGTCGCTGATTGGTCACGGCAGCAATGACAGGCAGCTGGCGAGACCAATCAGCGAATGAATAACAATAATAATGAATAATAATAATAATAATGAAGGACAGACAGAAAGACAGAAGTGACCCTTAGACAATTATATAGTAGATGTTGTTCATTGTTCAATAAATAAAGAATTATTTGAAAATAAATGGGACCGCTGGAGTAAGATGTGCCTAATAACAGTAAGGCTGTGTTCACACGTTCCGGTTTTTTCGCGTTTTTTTCGCGGTTTTTCCCGATAAAAACGCTATAAAACCGCAAAAAAACCGCATACAATAAGCATCCCATCATTTAGAATGAATTCCGCATGTTTTGTGCACCAGGCACAAAATCCGGACATGCTCTATCTTTTTGCGGTTTTTCTGCGGATTTCCCACTCCAAAATGCATTGGGAAGTGTCCGGAAAAAACCGCGGCAAAAACGCGTCAAAACCGCGTCAAAAAACGCATGCGGTTTTCTTGCGGATTTCATGCAGAAAATGTCCGGTTTTTCACAGGAATTTTCTGCATGAATTCCTGAACGTGAGCACATAGCCTAAAAGGAACATGCAACCTAATGAATTAGGATGATCTTTCAAGTTCCATGCACCTCCTGTCCGGGCCTGTGGTATAACTTTTCATGAATTAGATGGACAGACGTAGTCTCGCCTCATCCCACCTATGCCATGCCCATTTTGGCAAAGCTAGCCGAGACTGGCATGAAAGAAAACTGGCAAAAACACCTTAAAGAGTTGGGACCTTAATCCTTAATTATTCATATGTATTGTCACTATAGGAGAATTAGCTGTTGACCGAACACTTAGGGTATGTTTCCACGTGCAGGAAACGCTGCGTGTCTGACGCTGCATAGAGCCGCAGCGTCAGACACGCAGCGTCCAGATGTTACAGCATAGTGGAGGGGATTTAATGAAATCCCGTCTCCACTATGCGTGGTAACACGCACGCGGCGGCTCTGCGACTCCGGACATGCTGCGTGTCTTTTCAGATCGCAGCATGTCCGTATATCTTGCGGCGATGCTGCGTCGCCGCAAGATATAGCACAGGGCCCTATGCGATGGGTGCGATGATGCCGGATGTGTGCTATGAACACATCCGGCATCATCACGTCCCAGAAGGGGGCGGGGCTTAGCGCAGAGCGGCAAAGCCGCTCCGACGATACCGCCGACCATCCTGAAAGTGGACACATACCCTAACTCCTTTCTTACTTATCTATCTTCCTAAGGCCACCCATTATATTTTGACTGTTCATTTACCTGTCTCCTACTGGATTGGGGCAAATAACCCTCCAAGGCCCACTAACATTGATAATCATTGATGGCCATGATGCCAGCCACCAATATACATTTTTCTTTGCTCTCAACCCCCTGGATAAACACTGACCTGCTCCTGTTTGACCATTTGAGACAATTTAGGAATCCTCCCAAGTGAAGGCACGCCAGGATTATACATTTTACAGATGCTTTCTTCATAACAAAACATGATTTTTTTGTTCTCACTACACTTATCTTATTTCAAGTACTTTAAATAAGCTGTGACAGGATCTGCTTTGAGATGGATTTGATAGACTTTGAATGGTTCAGCCAGGGCAAGTCAGCAGAAATCGACCGTGCATGCTATTGAGTCATAATGCAAAAACACTGGGATAAAAAAATTCCTATTACATCTTTATGTAGTGGTTAAAGCATTTATTTCTAATAACAGAGCGCCAACCCACATACACAGACATAGATTTAAAAAGATAACATTCTGGATACCCAAACTAACTCTCAGAGGAGCTTATAAACTTTCTGTATAGCGTATTGTACAATGAATATATGGCTCACCATTTCTGACAGGTATAGTGGGTGTTCGTCGATCATCCATTGTTTGTGCTATTTTTGCTTGGAGCCACATTTACACGAGGCTCTGCAGCCTGGAATTTGTCCCTGGCATTACCAATGTTTATGGGACAAAGTGCAATCCCTTTGACAGTTTAAATCTTACATTCTGTGCACAATGGGAAAATATGATTCAGTAAGTACCTACCGACCTGGACATATGGATACGTCCAGTGTCATGAAGGGGTTATTACCGCATGTTTAATAATTCTTGGTTACTGACATCTTCAGCCCTGAAAGAATCCACAAATTCTCCATCTCTTTAGTGGACCAAACAGGTGATAGGCTAATGGGGCAAGATCAGGATTATAGGGAGGATACTTTAAATTATCGACAGTATGGGCATGACATTGCTGACATCTGTCCAAAATTCCTTTACTAACTAATCCTTACATTCATACACAAAAAATTTTATGACAAAACAATTTCTGTGCACAAAGTAAATATTTTCTGACCTGCACAGTTGTGACTTGGGAAACCATGGAAAGCACTGATAAGACTGTGCGACCAACAGAAGTTTGTATGTAAGAAGTCCACAACTGTGCCTACTTGGTATTTATGATTTCACCCCTGTTTACCCTAAATATGTATGAAACCCACTTCTGTGCAGTGGAGGAATTGATTCCACAGGGTGCTCCCTACTGCTACTGTACAGTAAGCAGGTGGCTAAATGCAACAGCAGAGGCACCAGGTAGAAACAACAATTGAATTATTGTGTTAACAACATGAACTAGAAATAAGGATACTGAAAATGACAAATCACAAAAAGACAATATATTTACAGAGTATTTGACAAGCAATTATATAACAAAGGTACATGGATTAGTATACAACAGGAGACTTCAGTATCAGCTCTGAGTCTGCAGTCGAACCTAGTTCTAGTGGGGGGGGGGAGGTAAGCCCAATATTTGACAGTAGCAGTCTCTAGAAGTTTCTGCGGCTTTCTGGGACTTGATGATGGACACTGCCCTGTCTCACTAGCCTTCCTTTTCTTAAAAAGTCTATCAACACTCTCTGAGCAACTCTAGCGTCAGCTGGACCCCGTTTGGTCTGCAGCCTTCCCCCTGCCCACGTTCGGTACTGTAAGTCTGTGCTGGAAGTGACAACCCATCTAACACATCTCCTTCGATTACTGGCTCGGGCTGGATTTCCTGGCCAGGCATTCCCAGGGCCTCATCGGTGCATGTATCGGTAGGGGGTGGGTCCTTTACTTTTAACCGGCATTGGTTAAGTCTGGAACCTTGACTGGCATTGTTCGCATCTTCGGTGCTTGAACTTCGATGAATGCAGTCTAGACGTTGGCCAGCATCGCTCTGGTCTTCAGTGCTTGACCGTCTTGGTCCCAGTCGGGGCCTTGGTGGTACCTGCGGCTGCGGCCTACTATCTTGGCTGCTGGAGCTGCAGTAAGAGCATCACCTCCTCTTTTGGTGCCAAATGTACTCTCATTTGGGCACCCTGACCTCTTATATTGAAGGCCAATCCGGTGCACTGCCTAATTCTGTCCCTTTTGCAATGTATTCCTTGAGAATAGTTCTGCAGGGTTTTGTTCAAGTCTGAAGGCCACATGGCTTTACAACACATAGTTTCCTATGCTTCGGTCTACTACACTACTGTATATAGACATTTTATCTTTCCATACTCTAGCCTCATGCACATGTACTGTATGTAGGCACTAGAAATGAGCGAACCTTTTAAGGCTTGTTTTGATTCGCCAAACGTTTAGACATTCGATGAACAGTCCACCGAACGTACCCGAACCCCATTAAATTCAATAGGAGGCCAAACCAAACGTATACGTAACACCTTAAGCGGTGACAAAAAAACTTCCTAAACAGCTAAAATTAGGGACAGACACCATGAAACAAAGCATCAATTGACCCACAGTAGGAATTTGCAAATGGCACAGCAGCAGACAGTCATGGGCCCGGCATGAGGTATCAAGGTTTGGGTCAGCATTTAAAACTTTGAATTGAATACTTCATACAACACCTCCAGTTTTTTTTTTCCAGCCACACTCAGATGGCGCAAACATCAGTTTCATACAGTACTATTGGTAGAAAAATGTAAGGAAAGTAACACAAGTAGTTGACTGATCAATTAACCCACAGTAGAACCTTTTATAATGGCACAGAAGCTGTCAGCCATGGGCCATGTATGAGATATCAGGGTCTGGGCCAGCATTTACAGCTTTGCATTGAAGTTTCAATGAGAACCTGGTGGTTAAGGAAGTTGTGTAAGCCTTTTTAGCTGGGAGCCTTGATACCTCATGCTACACCTTCAAATTTTTTTCAGCCACACTCAGATGGAAAAAAAATAGCATTTTAATACAGTACTATTGGCATAAAAATGTATGGAAAGTAACACAGGTAGTTGAGT
This sequence comes from Ranitomeya imitator, assembly GCF_032444005.1. Lineage (NCBI taxonomy): Eukaryota > Metazoa > Chordata > Amphibia > Anura > Dendrobatidae > Ranitomeya > Ranitomeya imitator. The sequence continues at coordinate 81,671,391 of NC_091285.1, forward strand.
TGCAGGCCTACCTGTCTGAGACCCCTACTAACACAGGCAACCCACCAGATGGAAACCCAACTTGGAGTCTCCAGAGCTCTGCAGAATGGCCCATCTGTGGTTTCCCACAGTCAGTTGGGCTTTGGAAAATTGTGACACGGGGGGAAACAAGGGTTATTGGGCAGCCACCTCTGGGGATTGTACTATGTGTGATGTTAAGGTAGAGGAAGAGGAGGAGAGGCCATTTGATGCAGGCCATGCTATCCACTGGAGCACATACTCTTTCTGAGATTCATCTACAAGACATACCGCTGTTCGGCAGCCAAAGAAATGGAGTCAAGTAGCCCGTCAAGTAACAGATGTTGTCAGTGGTCTTTGGATGGGACGAGACGGTGTTTGTTTTGTTGAGCTTACATTAACATCTAACCCATGAACACGTTGAACACCAAGCCTATTCCCCCTTCCACCACAACCTTGCTTTTTCCCACTTATGTTGCATGTACCCTGCTCCTCTTGTAAATTGCTGTTTCACAACCTTATCCCCTCAATTGTCAGTCACCTGTAATTAAATGAACAATTACTATTTATTTTCTTAGGTAGTGTGCCTGAACAACACTCTTAGATCTAATGATTTTGATGAGCAAATGGGGCCTCCTGATTCCTAACTGCAACACAGTTTTATCCCAAACAATTTGGATTAGCAAATAGGGCCTCCTGGATGAACCCTTATATTAGGAGGACTAACCATTTCTAAGTGCAAATGGGCCTTATGATTCCTCACTGCAGCACAGTTTTAGCCCAAATGATTTTAATTAGCAAATAGGGCCTCCTGGCTGAACCCCAAAATTAGGGCTAACGATATTGATGAGCAACTGAGGCCTGCTAATTCCTCATTGCTACAAAAACATTTTTCCAAAAAGATTTGGATTACCAAATAGGGCCTCCTGGCTGACCTCTATATTAGGCCTAATGATTTTTAAGAGCAAATGGGGCCAACTAATTCCTCACTGCAACATAGTTTTTGCCCAAACAATTTCGATTAGCAAATGCGGCCTTCTGACTGCAGCACAGTTTTAGCACAAGCTACTTAGATGATGGAATATCGATTTCACACAGGACAGGATCCTATCTATCTAAATAACAAGTTCACTTGCAGCAGCAGGAGCGGCCTCTTTGCACTGTTTCAATGAGAAAATGGTGCCAGCAAAACAAGAGGTCCGATTTCCATGTGGAGAGGAATATGTGACTTTGGCAGGTAATCACAGAATACCTTGTATCATGACATTGTGGATGGTTTCTGAGCCCTGATTGGCTGCCGGAATGTACACATAGAAAAAACAGAAAAAAAATTACACTCCTCCTCTCCGCTTTTCTGTTCTAGACACAACCCCTCCCCTCATAAAACATGTCCTAACGCTTATTATACAGCACAATTATCCTAGACAAAATCATTAGTAGAAACATGATTATTTACCTATCTTTGACCGAATTTGGCCGACTTTGAGGAAAAATGCTTAGGAAACCAAGCATGAATCCGAATGTGCTACATTCATGCCGAATTTGAAATTGGCAAATATTTTCCGAACAAGTTCGCTCATCTCTAGACAAGAACTGCCTCCCCGTCGTGTGTATGATTGTCCTGTGAACTTGCTTCCGAGTGCAAAGTTGCCCAATACCAGATTATACAATCTGTCAGGTCCTCAAAAGACTATATCTTTTAGAGTCTTGCCGAGGAACTTATTAGACCCTCATCTTCGCCTGTAAATTGGATTACTATGCAGGACTCATATCCCCTCCCATCCATTCCTGATTTGTTCAGTAAAATTATTGGGGCAAAATGGTTCTCCAAGTTGGATCTCAGGGGAGCCTGTAATCTGATTAGGATTAAGGTGAGGAATGAGTGGAAGACGGCTTTTAACACTCCAAAAAGGCGTCATGAAAATCTTGTTATGCCTTTTGGTTTGATTAATGATCCCACCGTGTTTTAACATTTTGTTAATGAAATCTTGCGTCACCTCGTTGATAGATTTGTTAAAGGTTCTACAGGATAATAAACTGTATGCCAAGTTGGAGAAATGTGTTTTCGGCGTACAAGAGGTTCAGTTCTTAGGTTTCCTAGTATTAGCTGCATGTTTCCGCATGGATCCTGATAAGGTCTGAGTGGTTCTAGAATGGGACCTCCCAGAAAATCTGAAAGCATTACAATGCCTTTTGGGGTTCGCAAACTGTTATTGGAAATGTATCCGAAACTTTTATTGTCACACTGCAACACTGACATTATTACGAAAGGTACAGACTTCTCAAGGTGGTGTGACAGTGCTTGACAGACATTTTCTTCTTTGAAGAGGTATTTTTCCACTGCTCCGGTACTCATCCGACCAGATGCTTCTTAACCATTTATTGTCGAGGATGATACTTTTGAGGTGGGGGTCAGGGCTGTATTGTCTCAAGGGTCATCCCCAGTAAGTGGCATTCATGTGCCCTCTTCTCCAAAAAGTTGTCATTGACCAAAAGAAACTGCGATGTAGGCAATGGGGAACTTTTGCCAATTAAGTTGAGTAGTGGTGTCATTTTGTGGAATCTGCTAAACATCTTATTCCGAGGCAAGCTAGATGGTCTTTGTTTTCACCAGGTTTAATTTTGTGGTTACTTACCGTCCAGGGATTAAGAACGTCAAAGTGGATGCTTTATCTCAGAGTTTCCCTGGGGGTATTAATACTGATGATGTTGTCCTTTTTTACAAGAAGGGGTGGTTGTCTCCGTTCTGTTCTGAACTTGAACGTGAGGTATTGAAGGCTCAGGTGAACTGCTGAGGTATTGAAGGCTCAGGCTGTTCCTTCATCTAAATTGTTTGTACCTGTACATCTGCATCTTAAAATTTTAGAGGCATATCATAACTCAAATCTTGCTGGTCACCCAGGTGGTATGGCGACCGTAGACCTCCTTTCTCATAGTTTTTGGTGGCCAAGGTTGCGTAAGGATGTAGCTGATTTTGTGTCTTCCTGTAGTGTCTTTGCGCAATCCAAGACCCCACAGGCTTGTCCGTCTGGAGATCTTTTACCACTAACCATTCCTGACCGACCATGGACTCATTTATCCATTAATTTTATTACGGATCTTCCTTCATCCTCTGGTAAAATGGTTATCTTAGTTATGGTGAATAGGTTTAGTAAAATGGCACACTATATTGCTTTACCTGCTCTTCCTAACATCAAGACACAGGCTCAGGTGTTTATCACTGAGATTGTGAAGCTTCACGAGGATCCCTCCGATGTGGTGTCAGATCGGGGGACTCAGTTTGTATCTAAATTTGGGAGAGCATTTTGTTCCCATTTTGGGATGCATCTATCCTTTTCCTCGGCGGTTCATCCTCAAACTAATGGTCAGACTGAACGCCTAAACCAATGTTGGGAGACATAACTCAGATGTTTTGTGCTAGAAACCCAGGAGGATTGGTCTTCGAGCTGAGTTTGCTTTAAACAATTGTCTTAGCGAGTCTACTGGTAAGTCGCCATTTTTTGGCGCATACAGCTTTCACCCACAATTCTGTACCTTCAGCAAAAATGAGTCCTCGGGGGTTCCCGGGGATGAACAATTTTCTCCATCACTCTTATCTTTGTGGGAAGGAGTTCAGAATAATTTAAAGATCATATGGCTGATAAGAAACTATTGTCAGGTTCGAACCTGGGGTTGAATAATTTAGTATGCCTGTCCACCAAAAATATCAAACAGAAGGCTCCTTCTTGGGAATTAGGTCCTAGGTTTATTGGTTCTTATAAGGTGGTGGCCGTAATAATAAACTCTGTAGCTTTTCATCTCAAGCTTCCTCCGACTCTCAAGATCAATAATGTGTTCCACAGATCTTTGCTCAAAGAAATTGATGCACCTGTGGTACCGTCACCTTTACACTACCGGTTATTATTGATAGCAATTTAGAATTTCAGGCAGTGAAAATCATCGATTCCCATAAGATTCGCTACTCTTTACAGTAACTGGTACATTGGAAGGGGTATGCTCCTAAGGAGAGGATGTGGGTGCTGGCATTTGATGGTAATGCCGGTAGGTTGATTTGGCCCATCCAGATAAACCCAGCCCTGAGGGTCCTGTGGCCCCTCATAGAATAGGGTACTATCATGAGTGTGTCACTTCCTGCTGAGATAAAAAATTATGTTGTGTGAATCGCAGGTCTTCCATTTAGCCTGTCTGTTTCGTGTCCCGTATTAAATGGATTTCGTTTCCTTTGGTGCTGAAGAGGTTAATGACCATTTCTATGCTGGTTGGAAACATGCAGCTCCATCTCACAGCTGCTCCTAACCTGGTCATTTCCTCTCTCTATAAAATCTGGCCAGACCTTCTCTTCCTTGCCAGTAAAAGTTTACTTCCTTGTTCCCTGGAGTTGCTGTGCTGAAGTTGGAGATTGTTGTTGCTCCTGGAGATTGTTGTATGCTGTTTCTGAGAGTATGATTTCCTTATTAACCTATTCCCATTTGGTTTGTACAGTCATACTTTTCCCTATAATCCTTGCTACCTTTCTTTAGTGTTTTGTATGTTAGTTGCTTTTTGTTATCCCTGTTTGTCTTATGTGTTTATACACTAGCATGTCTGTCCCCTGCCTCCTGGAGGAGGGGACAGCTTAGGGTATAACAGGAGAACAGTAAGGCATGTGGCCCAAATCTCCTCACCATTAGAGGTACCTTTGGGAGCAGGGATTGTTAGGGCCCAGCACTAGGAACAGTGCAGGGCCCTTTCCCTAATCATGTGCAGTCACAGTGTGAAAGTCCCTCTCCCCCACTCATAATGTATATAGCCAAATCTGCCTCCATCAAAATTGATGAGTATAGATTCACTATTCCAGGCTTGGACTGGTGGGCCCCACTGCAGGGACAGCACTAACTGAGATGGAAGGCTCTTCCCCTCCTACCCTAGCACAGCTATGTACTACACGGCTAATCCGCATCCATAGCAGCAATCTGCCTCCTTCCACTGCTGTTTTTGCCCTAAATGCCATAATCAGACTGACACCTGTGCAGGAGAGGTGCCACTGACAGTAACACCTCTCTGCACAGGTGTCAGTCTGACTTCAACACCTAGCACCAGCACAGCAGGGAAAGGGGGTACTGGAGTATGCTGCTATGGATGCAGATTAGTCCAGCAGTGCATAAAATGTGCTAAATGACACCTGCCTTGCAGAGATTTTAATCTGACCAACTTCAAGCATCCCTCTCCCACCCAGTGCAATGAGATCACGTGGGGTAGGTTACCATATCTGTGCTGCCATTGGTGCTCTGTCATTGCCCAGCATGGAGCAGCTGCCCAGACCTTTTTCCTCTTCTGCTGTTAATGTTATCAAGAACACTCCTTCCTGGATCAGACAAATGCAACATGTTGCGTTTGACGCAGGTCAGCATCAAGACGACACATGCGGAGGCATCCGCATACATCCGTATGGCCTGTGTACCCAATGTTAAAGATAGGGTGCGCAGGACGCATGCAGATGTAGGCGGAGCTGAAGGAAGAGGCGTGGCAGTGGGCAGGGCTTCATGGAAGAAGAAGGCTTTCGTCTGCAGCCCTGCCGAACGCTTGTGTGAAACTAGCCTAATAAACAGGTAATACCTGCATGTGTTCAGGCTGTCTAACAGCCACGTACTGTATCAAGCAGCCCTGGGGACTCAAACATATTATCCAAGAACGCCCGAGACACTCAGAAAACACCTGAGAGTGCTTGGATAACACGTTAACTGAGCGCGTTCGCTTGTCACTAGCAATGATCTATATGGTGGTATTATTCCTTCACCTCTGTATGTGCTGGCACTATGTGGTCATGGGGGGTGGTATGATTTTTCCTTTGCATGATTGGTATATTGATCTTGGTATAGTGGGTTTGGCCCAGTAACAGGATGGTAATATACAGTTATGATATTGCAACATTATTTTGCCATTTTATAATGGTATTATTGGTAATATAGGTCTTGATATAGTTGACTTTGTTCAGTATCAGTATTTGTTATTTGATAATTTTATAAATCTTATTTAGAAGTATCAATTAGAAATGATTATGCTGCTTTTACTGGGAGATGTATATATTTGTGGTCAAACATTCTAGCAATGCCACTGGTGCCCACGCACTAGAGAAACATGCTGTTGGTAGAAGGGGGCCCAGGTCCAAGTTTTGCCTCGGGGCCCACTGGATACCAGTTATGCCATTGCTTAGTCCTTTCTCCATGTTGAATAAACAACCAAGTGGGCCCCACACATCTGAAAGCATGTAAAATAACAAAACCAAATGATGCTCACCTTTCCCCGCTCCAGTGCTAGCTCTCTATTGCTGCTCCGGGCTCTTTGTTTTGACTTCAGTGATTACGTCACATTGACATTACGCCTTACCGATGTGGACGGCACAAACCCTTCAGCTTAGTGATTGGTGGCAGTGGTGATGTGCGTTGTTGACATGAAAACACTGCTGCAGCCAAAACACAAAGATCCGAGCAGTGATGGAGAGCGGGTGCTGGGTATCCTTTGGCTTTGCAATTTTACTTGCCTGAAAGCCTTTGGGGATCACTTTGCTGAAAGTGGAAGCCCCCTCTTAATGTGTATGTCCAGTTGTATGTCCAGTTTAAATAAAAGTGTTACGTAGCAACTGTATTTGCCATAGAATTTAGATTCTAGCAGTGAAATGGTTGTCAGGTTTAAAAAACACTTTTTTCAATCAGTTTATTAGGGAATTTTCAGTTAACAGAGAGGAGTTTACCATTTCGGACAGCCAGCAAATGATATGCAGTCGAATTGTTATACTGCACGTTTAAAGGCCAAATAAAAATGACAAATAGTCAATACATTTTCCAAGGAAGCGTGTATTTTAGGTGTCAGCTATGCTCACAATTTACCTTTCAGTTTTGTAGAATTTTGAAAAGATAGATGGCTTATATTTAAGATGAATGGCGGTTTACTCAGAAATGAGGAATGAGAGTTTTTGTAAATTTCAAACAAAACATAACATTATACATCATAGTTAATACTGTTTTTCAATACTGCTTTAGTTGGTGATAAATATTTCCCTGACCAAGGCTGATAACAGCAGTCAAAGTACATTTTGTCTCTAGAGAACTGACTGCAATGACCATCTTGTGGAGCTTTTGACTATAATAGATGAATGTAGGAAAAGTTTAAGGTTGGCCTTGCAACTTCACACTAAACAGGCAGATGACATCAAATAAATCACTTTTCACTATTTACTGGTAAAACAGTTTACTAACTTGTATCTGACACTAAATACCTAATAAATAGCTACGCTTCCATGACATAGGCAGACAAATAACCCATCACTACCAAAATGACATTGCAGGCTCGTTTATTCACTGTTGTACTAGTTTCACATGTATGCTTGTATGTGAATGAAACCTGCAATACATTTTCTAAGAATGGAATTAACTGATATAGAATGCCTCAGCAGTGATGCCCTAGTAACACACTATTAGTGTGCAACATATAGTGCGCAACAAACCAGGGATTCAAGCTTCAGGAGGCTAATTTGCATATTCCAGGTGCCTTCTGGGAGAAGCGAAGTCTCCCTAAGCTAGAAGATCGTTGGGTACAGCCGGGACCAGCTGCTTCGAAAGCATCACCAAACCAGGGATTCAAGCTTCAGGAGGCTAATTTGCATATTCCAGGTGCCTTCTGGGAGAAGCGAAGTCTCCCTAAGCTAGAAGATCGTTGGGTACAGCCGGGACCAGCTGCTTCGAAAGCATCACCAAACCAGGGATTCAAGCTTCAGGAGGCTAATTTGCATATTCCAGGTGCCTTCTGGGAGAAGCGAAGTCTCCCTAAGCTAGAAGATCGTTGGGTACAGCCGGGACCAGCTGCTTCGAAAGCATCACCAAACCAGGGATTCAAGCTTCAGGAGGCTAATTTGCATATTCCAGGTGCCTTCTGGGAGAAGCGAAGTCTCCCTAAGCTAGAAGATCGTTGGGTACAGCCGGGACCAGCTGCTTCGAAAGCATCACCAAACCAGGGATTCAAGCTTCAGGAGGCTAATTTGCATATTCCAGGTGCCTTCTGGGAGAAGCGAAGTCTCCCTAAGCTAGAAGATCGTTGGGTACAGCCGGGACCAGCTGCTTCGAAAGCATCACCAAACCAGGGATTCAAGCTTCAGGAGGCTAATTTGCATATTCCAGGTGCCTTCTGGGAGAAGCGAAGTCTCCCTAAGCTAGAAGATCGTTGGGTACAGCCGGGACCAGCTGCTTCGAAAGCATCACCAAACCGCGCGCCTTACAACGCGCGAATTTTTGCCTGTAGGACATTATTGCAAGAGAGCTTGGCTGAGTAGATTACACAAGAAGGAAAACACACAGCAAGTCAGCAGGATCTAGGAGCAACATGGCAGATGTGACAACCTACATGGTGAGCTGCAGCATGTGCTACATGTTCACAGATCGACCAGAAGAAGAATCCAATTTCACCTGTCAGAAGTGTAGACTAGTGGCCCTTTTAGAAGAAAAGGTGCGGGGTCTGGAAGAAAGAATAGCAACTTTGAAACTCATCAAAGAGAATGAAGACTTTCTAGACAGAACAGAAGCATCTCTACTGGTCACAGAAGGTGCAAAAAGTGTCAGAGAACCTCCAAAAGCAGATGAGTGGAAGCATGTGACCAAAAGAAGCAAGAAGACCATGGAGAAATCACCAACCACACAACTGAAGAACCGATATCAAATCTTTGTAGAGGATGAAGATGGCACACCTAAGAATGAAGCAATACCAGCAAGCAAAAAAGAAAAGGGCACACAGCAACAAGTGACAGCAAAAAGTACAGCCAAGAAGCAACGAAGAGTGGTGGTGGTGGGAGACTCACTACTGAGAGGCACCGAAGCAGCCATCTGCAGACCGGACATAACTGCAAGAGAAGTATGCTGCCTTCCAGGTGCGATGATCAAGGATGTGACCGATAGGATACCAAAGCTCTTCAGCTCCAAGGACGTCCACCCATTTCTTCTGATACATGTTGGCACCAATGACACGGCAAGGAAGGACCTACCGACAATCTGCAAGGACTTTGAAGAGTTGGGGAAGAAAGTAAAGGAACTGGATGCACAGGTAGTTTTTTCTTCTATCCTTCCAGTAGACGGGCATGGCACCAGGAGATGGAACAGGATCCTTGATGCAAACAACTGGCTAAGACGATGGTGCAGACAACAAGGATTTGGATTCCTGGACCACGGTGTGAATTACTGGTATGATGGACTCCTCGCCAGAGACGGACTACACCTCAACAAACCTGGGAAACACACATTCGCCAGAAGACTCGCTACACTCATCAGGAGGGCGTTAAACTAGAAGAAGAGGGGACGGGAAGAAAAACATTAGACTCGAACAAAGACGACCCAGGAAAACATACTCAGAAGGGAGGTAAGAACATTTCTAAAACAATCCACAGTGAGGAGATTGGAACAAAACAAAATCCTCTAAACTGCATGCTCGCAAACGCCAGAAGCCTGACAAACAAGATGGAAGAACTAGAAGCAGAAATATCTACAGGTAACTTTGACATAGTGGGAATAACCGAGACATGGTTAGATGAAAGCTATGACTGGGCAGTTAACTTACAGGGTTACAGTCTGTTTAGAAAGGATCGTAAAAATCGGAGAGGAGGAGGGGTTTGTCTCTATGTAAAGTCTTGTCTAAAGTCCACTTTAAGGGAGGATATTAGCGAAGGGAATGAGGATGTCGAGTCCATATGGGTTGAAATTCATGGAGGGAAAAATGGTAACAAAATTCTCATTGGGGTCTGTTACAAACCCCCAAATATAACAGAAAGCATGGAAAGTCTACTTCTAAAGCAGATAGATGAAGCTGCAACCCATAATGAGGTCCTGGTTATGGGGGACTTTAACTACCCGGATATTAACTGGGAAACAGAAACCTGTGAAACCCATAAAGGCAACAGGTTTCTGCTAATAACCAAGAAAAATTATCTTTCACAATTGGTGCAGAATCCAACCAGAGGAGCAGCACTTTTAGACCTAATACTATCTAATAGACCTGACAGAATAACAAATCTGCAGGTGGTTGGGCATTTAGGAAATAGCGACCACAATATTGTGCAGTTTCACCTGTCTTTCACTAGGGGGACTTGTCAGGGAGTCACAAAAACATTGAACTTTAGGAAGGCAAAGTTTGAACAGCTTAGAGATGCCCTTAATCTGGTAGACTGGGACAATATCCTCAGAAATGAGAATACAGATAATAAATGGGAAATGTTTAAGAACATCCTAAATAGGCAGTGTAAGCGGTTTATACCTTGTGGGAATAAAAGGACTAGAAATAGGAAAAACCCAATGTGGCTAAACAAAGAAGTAAGACAGGCAATTAACAGTAAAAAGAAAGCATTTGCACTACTAAAGCAGGATGGCACCATTGAAGCTCTAAAAAACTATAGGGAGAAAAATACTTTATCTAAAAAACTAATTAAAGCTGCCAAAAAGGAAACAGAGAAGCACATTGCTAAGGAGAGTAAAACTAATCCCAAACTGTTCTTCAACTATATCAATAGTAAAAGAATAAAAACTGAAAATGTAGGCCCCTTAAAAAATAGTGAGGAAAGAATGGTTGTAGATGACGAGGAAAAAGCTAACATATTAAACACCTTCTTCTCCACGGTATTCACGGTGGAAAATGAAATGCTAGGTGAAATCCCAAGAAACAATGAAAACCCTATATTAAGGGTCACCAATCTAACCCAAGAAGAGGTGCGAAACCGGCTAAATAAGATTAAAATAGATAAATCTCCGGGTCCGGATGGCATACACCCACGAGTACTAAGAGAACTAAGTAATGTAATAGATAAACCATTATTTCTTATTTTTAGGGACTCTATAGAGACAGAGTCTGTTCCGCAGGACTGGCGCATAGCAAATGTGGTGCCAATATTCAAAAAGGGCTCTAAAAGTGAACCTGGAAATTATAGGCCAGTAAGTCTAACCTCTATTGTTGGTAAAATATTTGAAGGGTTTCTGAGGGATGTTATTCTGGATTATCTCAATGAGAATAACTGTTTAACTCCATATCAGCATGGGTTTATGAGAAATCGCTCCTGTCAAACCAATCTAATCAGTTTTTATGAAGAGGTAAGCTATAGACTGGACCACGGTGAGTCATTGGACGTGGTATATCTCGATTTTTCCAAAGCGTTTGATACCGTGCCGCACAAGAGGTTGGTACACAAAATGAGAATGCTTGGTCTGGGGGAAAATGTGTGTAAATGGGTTAGTAACTGGCTTAGTGATAGAAAGCAGAGGGTGGTTATAAATGGTATAGTCTCTAACTGGGTCGCTGTGACCAGTGGGGTACCGCAGGGGTCAGTATTGGGACCTGTTCTCTTCAACATATTCATTAATGATCTGGTAGAAGGTTTACACAGTAAAATATCGATATTTGCAGATGATACAAAACTATGTAAAGCAGTTAATACAAGAGAAGATAGTATTCTGCTACAGATGGATCTGGATAAGTTGGAAACTTGGGCTGAAAGGTGGCAGATGAGGTTTAACAATGATAAATGTAAGGTTATACACATGGGAAGAGGGAATCAATATCACCATTACACACTGAACGGGAAACCACTGGGTAAATCTGACAGGGAGAAGGACTTGGGGATCCTAGTTAATGATAAACTTACCTGGAGCAGCCAGTGCCAGGCAGCAGCTGCCAAGGCAAACAGGATCATGGGGTGCATTAAAAGAGGTCTGGATACACATGATGAGAGCATTATACTGCCTCTGTACAAATCCCTAGTTAGACCGCACATGGAGTACTGTGTCCAGTTTTGGGCACCGGTGCTCAGGAAGGATATAATGGAACTAGAGAGAGTACAAAGGAGGGCAACAAAATTAATAAAGGGGATGGGAGAACTACAATACCCAGATAGATTAGCGAAATTAGGATTATTTAGTCTAGAAAAAAGACGACTGAGGGGCGATCTAATAACCATGTATAAGTATATAAGGGGACAATACAAATATCTCGCTGAGGATCTGTTTATACCAAGGAAGGTGACGGGCACAAGGGGGCATTCTTTGCGTCTGGAGGAGAGAAGGTTTTTCCACCAACATAGAAGAGGATTCTTTACTGTTAGGGCAGTGAGAATCTGGAATTGCTTGCCTGAGGAGGTGGTGATGGCGAACTCAGTCGAGGGGTTCAAGAGAGGCCTGGATGTCTTCCTGGAGCAGAACAATATTGTATCATACAATTATTAGGTTCTGTAGAAGGACGTAGATCTGGGTATTTATTATGATGGAATATAGGCTGAACTGGATGGACAAATGTCTTTTTTCGGCCTTACTAACTATGTTACTATGTTACTATGTTACATACTTATCCCATGTAAGCATATACTATTGGTGCACCAAAGGGTGAAGTCCGATGGGTCTGGACCACCACCAAGATGTACTGACTTTTTTTTCCATATGCAGCTGCAAAGCATGGACTCGACCATGACTACCTGCAGTGGCACTGATATATTCAATTACCTGCATACTTAACACACAGATAAACAGTGGGGAAAAAAGTATTTAGTCAGCCACCAATTGTGCAAGTTCTCCCACTTAAAAAGATGAGAGAGACCTGTAATTGACATCATAGGTAGACCACAACTCTGAGTATCAAAATTAGAAAACAAATCCAGAAAATCACCTTGTCTGATTTGGCAAGATTTATTTTGCAAATTATGGAGGAAATTAAGTACTTGGTTGTGACGGGGTGTACGGCAGAGCAAGAAGGGACAACAGGCCGAGGGATGATTCAACAGATTTATTATCAAGAACGCTGGAACAACAAATGCAGGTAGATCTACAGAGTCCACAATTAGTCCAACGGAACAGGTTCGGGGGCACCTCCCGATAATCCTTGTGCCAGGTAACAAAGCAATAGTCCACACGAGTCCAATAGATCCCAAAACAATCTCACAAACGACGAGATATGTCCTCAGCTCAAGTCTCGCCCCGTTCGCTTCCGCAGTCCCAGATGGGCATGAGGTCTTGCCTCAGCTAAGAATCCCCACTCCTTCTCCTTCAAGGATCAACTCACATCTGATCTCAAAATAAGAATGGATTGTCTGAGCTCCTGGGATCCGCCCATGAAGGGGTAGGGGTTACACCTTCTATTCAATGGTTGGGTCCACCAGAAGATTCTAGACTGGTGGGCTCCAGGCAGTCTATGTAATATGTACATTTGACTAGCCACCTGCTGTGAAGAAGAATGGCTATTCCTCCACTAGTGATGTTGACAAAGCTTAATTACATTAGAGCTTAGGGCTGCAAGTATTGGGGGAAGGAGACATTGTTACAGGTGAACTCCCAGCCAAGAAAATACATAAATTACAGCTATAACAAAAAAAGCCAAATAAAGAAAAAATAACACTTGGCTCATGGAATGCAAATATATATAAATTTTATTAATAATCAAATACACATAAGATCATAAAACCCGAGTACCTCAAAAATGCAACAAACACCGTATGGCTAGGGCATAACAATATTAATATCTAGATGCTGCATCCTACTTAAATTGACCCATATATATATTTTTTATAGCCTGATACTCAATACAGAAACACCTCTTTTAATAGCATTTACTGAAGACCAATTGGACCATAAGGACCTAAATGGGCAGTATACTAAAGGTGTACCGAACAGCTCAATGCTGCTGAATTTAGAGTAAAAAAAGAGGGTAAAAAATCAACAGCATGAAATAAGTAGAAATATATATTACCAGTGGTTGCCCTTTGCCGCGGTGAATTGCCCACCCCGACGCGCGTTTCGCCTGTTCTTCTTCCGGGGGCGTGTTCACAATTCACCGCGGCAAAGGGCAACCACTGGTAATATATATTTCTACTTATTTCATGCTGTTGATTTTTTACCCTCTTTTTTGACTCTAAATTCAGCAGCATTGAGCTGTTCGGTACACCTTTAGTATACTGCCCATTTAGGTCCTTATGGTCCAATTGGTCTTCAGTAAATGCTATTAAAAGAGGTGTTTCTGTATTGAGTATCAGGCTATAAAAAATATATATATGGGTCAATTTAAGTAGGATGCAGCATCTAGATATTAATATTGTTATGCCCTAGCCATACGGTGTTTGTTGCATTTTTGAGGTACTCGGGTTTTATGATCTTATGTGTATTTGATTATTAATAAAATTTATATATATTTGCATTCCATGAGCCAAGTGTTATTTTTTCTTTATTTGGCTTTTTTTGTTATGACTATTCTACGGGATGTGGCCAAGCCGTTTTTGGCTTTAGGTTCATTGGATTAAAATGTATACATAAATTACAGCTAATAGAAACCAGAGAACAGTTACATACATCAAATGGCATATTATTCAAATACAGGACAGGGCAAAAGTACATATCATGACAATCCCTTCCCCTCCCAATTTGTGTACGTACCAGGGACCTCTACAGGTCGCTGGTTAAGTACACACAGGCAGAGCGTAACTTACATGTGGCTTCATGCAGCCACGAATTGGCATCGCAGCTCTCCCACATCATTGCCCAGGAGAACATCTGCAGGCAGACCACCCATCACCCCAACCACACATCGCCTGACCCCAAAACCAAAGTTCAGATCCACAGTGGCTGTGGGAATCGTCCTCCATTGCCCACCAGCCAGTTCAATGACAATCCCAGGTCCTCGATGGATTGCCTCAGGCCGAACCACTCGGGGATCAGCCAGTGTGAAGAAAGCCCCTGAGTCACAAAATCCAATAAGTCTCTGTCCATCCAGCACGACCTCCTGCAAGTGCTTACCTCGATGAGCAGAAGTCGTCATAGCTGCGGGTCGCACACCATAAACTCCTAGTGGTGCAACATGGGTGGGTGAGGCACTAGGCCAGTCCTCACGTAGTGGTGACACGTCGTCCTCCATGGCGCTTGGGTGTACATAATTAATAATACGACTGGGTACAGGATTAATCCTCATTTGAACAGCTGGGCAGGAGTCTTGCAGATGCCCCGGCTGTCCACATCGATAGCATCTCTACTGGGTCTCACTCCATCCAAGGCGTCCTCTTGGGCGAGGGGTAAGGGAACCTGGAGGCCGGCTCCCACCTGAAGGTGCTGTAGGGGTTTGAGGATGACTTCTCCATGAGCTGGCTGGGCATGAGGCCTGCAGATGCCCCAGATGCCCACAACCATAACACTTGCGCTCTGCTACTTCCTCTCCTCGTCGTATTCCAGAAAACGCAGTAGAAGCAACTGGAGGCACATTTACACGGGTATCAGCATGAGGTGGTGGCTTAGAGGAACCGGGAACAATGGGGACAGAAGAACAGGGGGCCACCAGTGTTGTGGAGCTGGTAGGCCTCTCTCCATCCTCCAACAGAACCCTACACTGAGGCTTGATGGTGAGAGCCTCATCAGCTAGAGCTGCAGCTTCCTCCACAGTGGCTGGTCTCCTCTCACGCACCCATTCCCGGATCTCAGCAGGGTACTTGAAGTAAAACTGCTCTTTTAGGATAACCTGGAGGAAGGTCTCCCAGGTTAAGGCCTCATCTGCCTCCAGCCAGCGATGACATATCTGTTTGAGTCTGTGGGCATACATCTTGAAAGACACTGCCTCATCACAGGCTAAAGTACAGAACTGAGTCCTGTAAGTGTCTGGGGTAACAGCATAATGTTCTAGAATAGTCCGTTTAATCTCCGCATACTCACAGTTCCCCTGAGGGTCCATAGCTCTATAGGCTGCGGCAGCTCCACCCTCTAAGAGCCCTACCAGATGTCGGACTCGGTCCCTTTCCGGGACTTCCATTAATCGACACTGATGCTCAAAGTCCTGGAAGAAGCCCTCAATGTCGCCTGCAGCCTCATTAAAGGGCTTGAAGTCTTTGCAGGACACTCTGGGGAGTTCCCTCATGGTGGGTGCTGGGGTTACAGTCTGTCTGGAGCTTCTAGCTGCTTCCAAAGCGATCTGCCTCTCCAGCAATGCCATCTCCTGAGCTCTGTCCTCGGCTCTGTGAATGGCCTCCCTCTCCTCGGCTCTGTGAATGGCCTCCCTCTCCTGAGCTCTGTGAATGGCCTCCCTCTTATCGTCCATGGTGGCCTCTTCTCCCAGCAATGCCAACTCCTCCTCGTACCACACAACCCACTGACTTTTTTGGGTATTTACCTCCGGCTGCAGTCTTTCCTCCATTTGCTGTGAGGGTCCTTCCTCAGCGTCATCTTGCAGGCGAACTCCTTCCAAAGCCTCAATAAGCTGCTCCTTGGAGAGTCCTTTAAAACGGACTCCTACTTCCCGGGCCTTTGATTGTAGGCTCCCAAAACTCCAGTTCTTGTACTCTGTGGTGCTGGTTCTCGATGTTGATGGGCCGTTGTCCTCCATTCCTTCTGCTCTGGTCCCACTGCTTGCCACCAGTTTGTGACGGGGTGTACGGCAGAGCAAGAAGGGACAACAGGCCGAGGGATGATTCAACAGATTTATTATCAAGAACGCTGGAACAACACATGCAGGTAGATCTACAGAGTCCACAATTAGTCCAACGGAACAGGTTCGGGGGCACCTCCCGATAATCCTTGTGCCAGGTAACAAAGCAATAGTCCACACGAGTCCAATAGATCCCAAAACAATCTCACAAACGACGAGATATGTCCTCAGCTCAAGTCTCGCCCCGTTCGCTTCCGCAGTCCCAGATGGACTTGGGGTCTTGCCTCAGCTAAGAATCCCCACTCCTTCTCCTTCAAGGATCAACTCACATCTGATCTCAAAATAAGAATGGATTGTCTGAGCTCCTGGGATCCGCCCATGAAGGGGTAGGGGTTACACCTTCTATTCAATGGTTGGGTCCACCAGAAGATTCTAGACTGGTGGGCTCCAGGCAGTCTATGTAATATGTACATTTGACTAGCCACCTGCTGTGAGGAAGAAAGGCTATTCCTCCACTAGTGATGTTGACAAAGCTTAATTACATTAGAGCTTAGGGCTGCAAGTATTGGGGGAAGGAGACATTGTTACAGGTGAACTCCCAGCCAAGAAAATACATAAATTACAGCTAATAGAAACCAGAGAACAGTTACATACATCAAATGGCATATTATTCAAATACAGGACAGGGCAAAAGTACATATCATGACATTGGTCATTAACAAAAGTTCATCTCAATATTTTATTATACAGTGGGGCAAAAAAGTATTTAGTCAGTCAGCAATAGTGCAAGTTCCACCACTTAAAAAGATGAGAGGCGTCTGTAATTTACATCATAGGTAGACCTGAACTATGGGAGACAAACTGAGAAAAAAAAATCCAGAAAATCACATTGTCTGTTTTTTTATCATTTTATTTGCATATTATGGTGGAAAATAAGTATTTGGTCAAAAACAAACAATCAAGATTTCTGGCTCTCACGGACCTGTAACTTCTTCTTTAAGAGTCTCCTCTTTTCTCCACTCATTACCTGTAGTAATGGCACCTGTTTAAACTTGTTATCAGTATAAAAAGACACCTGTGCACACCCTCAAACAGTCTGACTCCAAACTCCACTATGGTGAAGACCAAAGAGCTGTCAAAGGACACCAGAAGCAAAATTGTAGCCCTGCACCAGGCTGGGAAGACTGAATCTGCAATAGCCAACCAGCTTGGAGTGAAGAAATCAACAGTGGGAGCAATAATTAGAAAATGGAAGACATACAAGACCACTGATAATCTCCCTCGATCTGGGGCTCCACACAAAATCCCACCCCGTGTGGTCAGAATGATCACAAGAACGGTGAGCAAAAATCCCAGAACAACGCGGGGGGACCTAGTGAATGAACTGCAGAGAGCTGGGACCAATGTAACAAGGCCTACCATAAGTAACACACTACGCCACCATGGACTCAGATCCTGCAGTGCCAGACGTGTCCCACTGCTTAAGCCAGTACATGTCCGGGCCCGTCTGAAGTTTGCTAGAGAGCATTTGGATGATCCAGGGGAGTTTTGGGAGAATGTCCTATGGTCTGATGAAACCAAACTGGAACTGTTTGGTAGAAACACAACTTGTCGTGTTTGGAGGAAAAAGAATACTGAGTTGCATCCATCAAACACCATACCTACTGTAAAGCATGGTGGTGGAAACATCATGCTTTGGGGCTGTTTCTCTGCAAAGGGGCCAGGACGACTGATCCGGGTACATGAAAGAATGAATGGGGCCATGTATCGTGAGATTTTGAGTGCAAACCTCCTTCCATCAGCAAGGGCATTGAAGATGAAACGTGGCTGGGTCTTTCAACATGACAATGATCCAAAGCACACCGCCAGGGCAACGAAGGAGTGGCTTTGTAAGAAGCATTTCAAGGTCCTGGAGTGGCCTAGCCAGTCTCCAGATCTCAACCCTATAGAAAACCTTTGGAGGGAGTTGTAAGTCCGTGTTGCCAAGCGAAAAGCCAAAAACATCACTGCTCTAGAGGAGATCTGCATGGAGGAATGGGCCAACATACCAACAACAGTGTGTGGCAACCTTGTGAAGACTTACAGAAAACGTTTGACCTCTGTCATTGCCAACAAAGGATATATTACAAAGTATTGAGATGAAATTTTGTTTCTGACCAAATACTTACTTTCCACCATAATATGCAAATAAAATGATAAAAAAAAACAGACAATGTGATTTTCTGGATTTTGTTTTCTCAGTTTGTCTCCCATAGTTGAGGTCTACCTATGATGTAAATTACAGACGCCTCTCATCTTTTTAAGTGGTGGAACTTGCACTATTGCTGACTGACTAAATACTTTTTTGCCCCACTGTATATCCTTTGTTGGCAATGACAGAGGTCAAACGTTTTCTGTAAGTCTTCACAAGGTTGGCACACACTGTTGGTGGTATGTTCGCCCAGTCCTCCATGCAGATCTCCTCTAGAGCAGTGATGTTTTGGGCCTGTTGCTGGGCAACACAGACTTTCAACTCCCTCCAAAGGTTTTCTATGGGGTTGAGATCTGGAGACCTGGCTAGGCCACACCAGGACCTTTATATGCTTCTTACAAAGCCACTCCTGCATTGCCCTGGTGGTGTGCTTGGGATCATTATCATGCTGAAAGACCCATCCACATTTCATCTTCAATGCCCTTGCTGATGGAAGGAGGTTTGCACTCAAAATCTCGCGATACATGGCCCCATTAATTATTTCATGTACACGGATCAGTCGTCCTGGTCCCTTTGAAGAGAAACAGCCCCAAAGCATGATGTTGCCACCCCCATGCTTCACAGTAGGTATGGTGTTCTATGGATGCAACTCAGCATTATGTCTCCTTCAAACACGATGAGTTTTGTTTCTACCAAACAGTTCTACTTGGTTTCATCAGACCATATGACATTCTCCCAATACTCTTCTGGATAATAAAAATCCTCTCTAACAAACTTCAGATGGGCCTGGACATGTACTTACTTAAGCAGGGGACATGCCTGGCACTGCAGGATCTGAGTCCCTGGCGGCATAGTGTGCTACTGATTGTAGCCTTTGTTATGGTGGTCTCTGTTATGAATAGGTAATTCAGAACCACAATGGACCTTGAAGTTCAGAGCACACAAAGTGACCTGACAATAACCAAAAAACATAGGACGAGCTCTGAGACGTGGGAACTCTGCTGACCGCAATCCCTAAACCTATCACACCACACTAGAGATAGCCGTGGATTGCGCCTAACGCTCCCTATGCAACTCGGCACAGCCTGAGAAACTAGCTAGCCCTGAAAATAGAAAAATAAGCCTACCTAGCCTCAGAGAAATTCCCCAAAGGAAAAGGCAGCCCCCCACATATAATGACTGTGAGTTAAGATGAAAATACAAACACAGAGATGAAATAGATATAGCAAAGTGAGGCCCGACTTACTGAATAGACCGAGGATAGGAAAGATAGCTTTGCGGTCAACACAAAAACCTACAAACAACCACGCAGAGGGGCAAAAAGACCCTCCGCACCGACTAACGGTACGGAGGTGCTCCCTCTGCGTCTCAGAGCTTCCAGCAAGCAAGAAAAACCAAAATAGCAAGCTGGACAGAAAATATAGCAAACAAAAGAACACCAGCAGAACTTAGCTTATGCTGGGCAGACAGGCCACAGGAACGATCCAGGAGGAAGCAAGACCAATGCTAGAACATTGACTGGAGGCCAGGATCAAAGCACTAGGTGGAGTTAAATAGAGCAGCACCTAACGACTTAACCTCCTCACCTGAGGAAGGAAACTCAGAAGCCGCAGTACCACTCACATCCACCAACGGAAGCCCATAGACAGAATCAGCCGAAGTACCACTTGTGACCACAGGAGGGAGCTCGACCACAGAATTCACAACAGTACCCCCCCTTGAGGAGGGGTCACCGAACCCTCACCAGAGCCCCCAGGCCGACCAGGATGAGCCATATGAAAGGCACGAACAAGATCGGCAGCATGGACATCAGAGGCAAAGACCCAGGAATTATCTTCCTGACATTAACCCTTCCACTTAACCAGATACTGGAGTTTCCGTCTCGAAACACGAGAATCCAAAATCTTCTCCACTATATACTCCAACTCCCCCTCCACCAAAACCGGGGCAGGAGGATCAACAGATGGAACCATAGGTGCCACGTATCTCCGCAACAATGACCTATGGAATACGTTATGGATGGAAAAAGAATCTGGAAGGGTCAAACGAAAAGACACAGGATTAAGAACCTCCGAAATCCTATACGGACCAATGAAACGAGGCTTAAACTTAGGAGAGGAAACCTTCATAGGAATATAACGAGATGACAACCAAACCAAATCCCCAACACGAAGTCGGGGACTCACACAGCGTCTGCGATTAGCGAAACGTTGAGCCTTCTCCTGGGACAAGGTCAAATTGTCCACTACATGAGTCCAAATCCGCTGCAAACTGTCCACCACAGTATCCACACCAGGACAGTCCGAAGACTCAACCTGCGCTGAAGAGAAACGAGGATGAAACCCAGAATTGCAGAAAAACGGCGAAACCAAGGTAGCCGAGCTGGCCCGAATATTAAGGGCGAACTCAGCCAATGGCAAAAAGGACACTGTTGTGAATTCTGTGGCTGAATTCACTCCTGTGGTCACAAGTGGTACTGCAGCTTCTGAGCTTCCTCCCTCAGGTGTTCTGGTGAGCTCGTTGGCTGCTTTGTTATTTAACTCCGCCTGATTCTGTCTTCCTTGCTCCTTGTCAATGTTCCAGTGTTGGATCTGAGCTTCTGGATCTTTCCTGTGGCCTGCTGCTCTGCTTAGATAAGTGCTTCTTTGCTTTTGTTGCTACTTTTTCTGTCCAGCTTGTCAATTCGTTTTGCTGGAAGCTCTGAGACGCAAAGGGTGTACCGCCGTGCCGTTAGTTCGGCACGGTGGGTCTTTTTGCCCCCTTTGCGTTGTTTTTTGCTTTAGGGTTTTTTGTAGACTGCAAGGTTCTCTTTGCTATCCTCGCTCTATCTAGAATATCGGGCCTCACTTTGCTGAATCTATTTCATCCCTACGTTTGTCTTTTCATCTTGCTAACAGTCATTATATGTGGGGGGCTGCCTTTTCCTTTGGGGTATTTCTCTGAATCAAGTCAGGCTTGTTTTTCTTTCTTCAGGCTAGTCAGCTCCTCAGGCTGTGCCGAGTTGCATAGGTAGTGTCAGGCGCAATCCACAGCTGCCTTTAGTTGTGTTTAGGATAGGTTCAGGTATTGCGGTCTACAGAGATTCCACGTCTCAGAGCTCGTTCTATTGTTTTTGGGTGTTTGTCAGATCACTGTTTGTGCTCTGATTGCTGGCACACTGTGTCACTGGATTGCCTACATAACAGCACAAGGAGCCCACCTAATGATTCTCAATAGAGGGAAAAAAGAAGTTCTGACATCATTTTTTTTTCTCAGCTCTGTGTTCAGTCTTTTTTTTCCCCTAGACATTTGGGTGTTTCAGGACACAGGTGTGGACATGGATATTCAGGGTCTGTGCTCTTCAATGGATAATCTCGTTACAAATGTACAAAGGATTCAAGATACTATTGATCAGAAATCTATGTTAGAACCAAGAATTCCTATTCCTGATTTGTTTTTTGGTGATAGTACTAAGTTTCTTAATTTCAAAAATAATTGTAAGCTATTTCTGGCCTTGAAACCTCATTCTTCTGGTAATCCTATTCAACAGGTTTTGATTATTATTTCTTTTTTGCGCGGCGACCCTCAGGACTGGGCATTTTCTCTTGCGCCAGGAGACCCTGCATTGAGTAATGTCAATGCGTTTTTCCTGGCGCTCGGATTGCATTACGATGAGCCTAATTCAGTGGATCAGGCTGAGAAAAATTTGCTGGCTTTGTGCCAGGGTCAGGATGATATAGAAGTATATTGTCAGAAATTTAGGAAGTGGTCAGTACTCACTCTGTGGAATGAATCTGCGCTGGCAGCTTTGTTCAGAAAGGGTCTCTCTGAGGCTCTTAAGGATGTCATGGTGGGTTTTCCTATGCCTGCTGGTTTGAATGAGTCTATGTCTTTGGCCATTCAGATCGGTCGACGCTTGCGCGAGCGTAAATCTGTGCACCATCTGGCGGTATTGTCTAAGATTAAACCTGAGCCTATGCAGTGCGATAGGACTATGACCAGAGTTGAACGGCAAGAACACAGACGTCTGAATGGTCTGTGTTTCTACTGTGGTGATTCCACTCATGCTATTTCTGATTGTCCTAAGCACACTAAGCGGTTCGATAGGTCTGCCGTCATTGGTACTGTACAATCCAAATACCTTCTGTCCATTACCTTGATATGCTCTTTGTCATCGTATTCTGTCATGGCGTTTGTGGATTCAGGCGCTGCCCTGAATCTGATGGATTTGGATTATGCTAAACGTTGTGGGTTTTTCTTGGAGCCTTTGCGGTGTCCTATTCCGTTGAGAGGAATTGATGCTACACCTTTGGCCAAGAATAAACCTCAGTACTGGACCCAGCTGACCATGTGCATGGCTCCTGCACATCAGGAAGTTATTCGCTTTCTGGTGCTACATAATCTGCATGATGTGGTCGTGTTGGGGTTGCCATGGCTGCAAACCCATAATCCAGTATTGGATTGGAACTCTATGTCGGTATCCAGCTGGTGTTGTCAGGGGGTACATGGTGATGTTCCATTTTTGTCTATTTCGTCATCCACTCCTTCTGAGGTCCCAGAGTTCTTGTCTGATTATCAGGATGTATTTGAAGAGCCCAAGTCCGATGCCCTACCTCCGCATAGGGATTGTGATTGTGCTATCAAT
This sequence comes from Ranitomeya imitator, assembly GCF_032444005.1. Taxonomy (NCBI): domain Eukaryota; kingdom Metazoa; phylum Chordata; class Amphibia; order Anura; family Dendrobatidae; genus Ranitomeya; species Ranitomeya imitator. The sequence continues at coordinate 81,694,595 of NC_091285.1, forward strand.
TTGATTCCTGGTAGTAAATTCCCTAAAGGTCGATTATTTAATTTATCCGTGCCTGAACACGCCGCTATGCGCAGTTATGTGAAGGAATCCCTGGAGAAGGGACATATTCGCCCATCGTCATCACCACTGGGAGCAGGGTTCTTTTTTGTAGCCAAGAAGGATGGTTCGCTGAGACCGTGTATTGATTACCGCCTTCTTAATAAGATCACTGTTAAATTTCAGTATCCCTTGCCATTGTTATCTGACTTGTTTGCTCGGATTAAGGGGGCTAGTTGGTTCACTAAGATAGATCTTCGTGGTGCGTATAATCTGGTGAGAATCAGGCAAGGAGATGAATGGAAAACTGCATTTAATACGCCCGAGGGTCATTTTGAGTATCTAGTGATGCCGTTCGGACTTGCCAATGCTCCATCTGTGTTTCAGTCTTTTATGCATGACATCTTCCGTGAGTATCTGGATAAATTCCTGATTGTTTACTTGGATGACATTTTGATCTTCTCAGATGATTGGGACTCTCATGTGAAGCAGGTCAGAATGGTTTTCCAGGTCCTGCGTGCTAATTCTTTGTTTGTGAAGGGATCAAAGTGTCTCTTCGGTGTGCAGAAAGTTTCATTTTTGGGGTTCATCTTTTCCCCTTCTACTATCGAGATGGATCCGGTTAAGGTCCAAGCCATCCAGGATTGGACTCAGCCGACATCTCTGAAAAGTCTGCAAAAATTCCTGGGCTTTGCTAATTTTTATCGTCGCTTCATCTGTAATTTTTCTAGCATTGCCAAACCATTGACCGATTTGACCAAGAAGGGTGCTGATTTGGTTAATTGGTCTTCTGCTGCTGTGGAAGCTTTTCAGGAGTTGAAGCATCGTTTTTGTTCTGCCCCTGTGTTGTGTCAACCAGATGTTTCTCTTCCATTCCAGGTCGAGGTTGATGCTTCTGAGATTGGAGCAGGGGCGGTTTTGTCACAGAGAGGTTCTGGTTGCTCAGTGTTGAAACCATGTGCTTTCTTTTCCAGGAAGTTTTCGGCTGCTGAGCGTAATTATGATGTTGGCAATCGCTACACCTGTGTCCTGAACCACCCAAATGTCTAGGGGAAAAAAAAGGCAAAACACAGTGCAGAGAAAAAAAAATGGTCTCAGAACTTCTTTTTTCCCTCTATTGAGAATCATTAGTACTTTGGGCCTCCAGTACTGTTATGATCTTGTAATTCAGTACCACAATGGACATAGAAGTCAGAGCACATACAGTGACCTGACAATAACCCAAAAACATAGAACGAGCTCTGAGACGTGGGAACTCTGCTGACCGCAATCCCTAATCCTCTCCAACCACACTAGAGGCAGCCATGGATTGCGCCTAACGCTCCCTATGCAACTCGGCACAGCCTGAGAAACTAGCTAGCCTGAAGATAGAAAATAAGCCTACCTTGCCTCAGAGAAATACCCCAAAGGAAAAGGCAGCCCCCACATATAATGACTGTGAGTTAAGATGAAAAGACAAACGTAGAGATGAAATAGATTTAGCAAAGTGAGGCCCGACTTTCTGAACAGAGCGAGGATAGGAAAGGTAACTTTGCGGTCAACACAAAACCCTACAAACAACCACGCAAAGGGGGCAAAAAGACCCTCCGTACCGAACTAACGGCACGGAGGTACACCCTCTGCGTCCCAGAGCTTCCAGCAAGCAAGAAAAAACAAATAAGCAAGCTGGACAGAAAAAAACAGCAAACAAAAAGCAAAAGCGGAACTTAGCTATGCAGAGCAGCAGGCCACAGGAACGATCCAGGAGGAAACAGGTCCAATACTAGAACATTGACTGGAGGCCAGGATCAAAGCACTAGGTGGAGTTAAATAGAGCAGCACCTAACGACTTCACCACATCACCTGAGGAAGGAAACTCAGAAGCCGCAGTACCACTCTCCTCCACCAACGGAAGCTCACAGAGAGAATCAGCCGAAGTACCACTTGTGACCACAGGAGGAAGCTCTGCCACAGAATTCACAACAGTTATGGACTTGTAGCCATGGCAACCCCAACACGACCACATCATGCAGATTATGCAACACCAGAAAGCTAATATCCTCCTGGTGCGCAGGAGCCATGCACATGGTCAGCTGGGTCCAATAGCTGCCAGCGCACATTCATTCCATTGAGTGAGCACGCACCACTTTCTAAACTTCTGACAATAAATCTCTATCTCATCCTGACCCTGACACAGAGCCAGCAAATTTTTCTCTGCCTGATCCACTGAATTGGGTTCATCGTACAGTAATCCGAGCGCCAGAAAAAACGCATCAATATTACATAATGCAGGATCTCCTGGCAAGGGAAAATGCCCAGTCTTGAGGGTCGCCACGTAATAAAGAAATAATGATCTTAACTTGTTGAACTGGGTCACCAGAGGAGCGAGGTTTAATCGCCAGAAACAGTTTGCAATTATTTTTGAAACTCAGAAATTTAGCTCTATCTCCAGAAAACAAATCAGGAATAGGAATTCTTGGTTCTAACATAGAATTCTGAGCCACAAAGTCTTGAATATTTTGTACTCTTGCAGTGAGATGATCCACACATGAAGACAGACCTTTAATGTCCATCACTACACCTGTGTCCTGAACCACCCAAATGTCTAGGGGAAAAAAAAGGCAAAACACAGTGCAAAGAAAAAAAAATGGTCTCAGAACTTCTTTTTTCCCTCTATTGAGAAGCATAGTACTTTGGGCCTCTGTTGTGAATTCTGTGGCAGAGCTCCCTCCTGTGGTCACAAGTGGTACTTCGGCTGATTCTCTCTGTGAGCTTCCGTTGGTGGAGGAAAGTGGTACTGCGGCTTCTGAGTTTCCTTCCTCAGGTGATGTGGTGAAGTCGTTAGGTGCTGCTCTATTTAACTCCACCTAGTGCTTTGATCCTGGCCTCCAGTCAATGTTCTAGTATTGGACCTGTTTCCTCCTGGATCGTTCCTGTGGCCTGCTGCTCTGCATAGCTAAGTTCCGCTTTGCTATTTTGTTTGCTGTTTTTTTCTGTCCAGCTTGCCTATTTGTTTTTTCTTGCTTGCTGGAAGCTCTGGGACGTAGAGGGTGTACCTCCGTGCCGTTAGTTCGGTACGGAGGGTCTTTTTGCCCCCTTTGCGTGGTTTTTGTAGGGTTTTGTGTTGACCGCAAAGTTACCTTTCCTATCCTCGCTCTGTTCAGAAAGTCGGGCCTCACTTTGCTAAATCTATTTCATCTCTACGTTTGTATTTTCATCTTAACTCACAGTCATTGTATGTGGGGGCTGCCTTTTCCTTTGGGGTATTTCTCTGAGGCAAGGTAGGCTTATTTTCTATCTTCAGGCTAGCTAGTTTCTCAGGCTGTGCCGAGTTGCATAGGGAGCGTTAGGCGCAATCCACGGCTGCCTCTAGTGTGGTTGGAGAGGATTAGGGATTGCGGTCAGCAGAGTTCCCACGTCTCAGAGCTCGTTCTATGTTTTTGGGTTATTGTCAGGTCACTGTATGTGCTCTGACCTCTATGTCCATTGTGGTACTGAATTACCTTATCATAACAGTACTGGAGGCCAAAAGTACTAATGATTCTCAATAGAGGGAAAAAAGAAGTTCTGAGACCATTTTTTTTTCCTCTGCACTGTGTTTTGCCTTTTTTTGTCCCCTAGACATTTGGGTGGTTCAGGACACAGGTGTGGACATGGACATTCAGGGTCTGTGTTCTTCAATGAATAATCTCGTTATAAATGTACAAAAGATTCAAGATTTGGTGGTTCAGAAGCCTATGTTAGAACCAAGAATTCCTATTCCTGATTTGTTTTATGGTGATAGAGCCAAGTTTGTGAATTTCAAAAATAATTGCAAACTGTTTCTGGCCTTGAAACCTCGCTCCTCTGGTGACCCAGTTCAACAAGTGAGAATTATTATTTCTTTTTTGCGTGGCGACCCTCAAGACTGGGCATTTTCCCTTGCGCCAGGAGATCCTGCATTAAGTAATATTGATGCGTTTTTCCTGGCGCTCGGATTGCTGTACGATGAGCCTAATTCAGTGGATCAGGCAGAGAAAAATTTGCTGGCTCTGTGTCAGGGTCAGGATGAGATAGAGGTATATTGTCAGAAATTTAGAAAGTGGTCCGTACTCACTCAATGGAATGAAGGTGCGCTCGCAGCTATTTTCAGAAAAGGTCTCTCTGAAGCCCTTAAGGATGTCATGGTGGGATTTCCTATGCCTGCTGGTCTGAATGAGTCTATGTCTTTGGCCATTCAGATCGGTCGACGCTTGCTGAGCGTAAATCTGTGCACCATTTGGCGGTATTACCTGAGCTTAAACCTGAGCCTATGCAGTGCGATAGGACTTTGACCAGAGTTGAACGGCAAGAACACAGACGTCTGAATGGGCTGTGTTTCTACTGTGGTGATTCCACTCATGCTATCTCTGATTGTCCTAAGCGCACTAAGCGGTTCGCTAGGTCTGCCACCATTGGTACGGTACAGTCAAAATTTCTTCTGTCCATTACCTTGATCTGCTCTTTGTCATCGTATTCTGTCATGGCATTTGTGGATTCAGGCGCTGCCCTGAATTTGATGGACTTGGAGTATGCTAGGCGTTGTGGGTTTTTCTTGGAGCCCTTGCAGTGTCCTATTCCATTGAGAGGAATTGATGCTACGCCTTTGGCCAAGAATAAGCCTCAGTACTGGACCCAGCTGACCATGTGCATGGCTCCTGCACATCAGGAGGTTATTCGCTTTCTGGTGTTGCATAATCTGCATGATGTGGTCGTGTTGGGGTTGCCATGGCTACAAGTCCATAATCCAGTATTAGATTGGAAATCCATGTCTGTGTCCAGCTGGGGTTGTCAGGGGGTACATGGTGATGTCCCATTTCTGACTATTTCGTCATCCACCCCTTCTGAGGTTCCAGAATTCTTGTCTGATTACCGGGATGTATTTGAAGAGCCCAAGTCCGATACCCTACCTCCGCATAGGGATTGTGATTGTGCTATCGATTTGATTCCTGGTAGTAAATTCCCAAAAGGTCGACTGTTTAATTTATCTGTGCCTGAGCATGCCGCTATGCGGAGTTATGTGAAGGAGTACTTGGAGAAGGGGCATATTCGCCCGTCATGGTCGCCATTAGCAGCAGGCTTCTTTTTTGTAGCCAAGAAGGATGGTTCACAGAGACCTTGTATAGATTACCGCCTTCTAAATAAGATTACGGTTAAATTTCAGTACCCCTTGCCGTTTTTATCTGATTTGTTTGCTCGGATTAAGGGGGCTAGTTGGTTCACCAAGATAGATCTTCGTGGTGCGTATAATCTTGTGCGTATTAAGCGAGGCGATGAATGGAAAACTGCATTTAATACGCCCGAGGGCCATTTTGAGTATCTAGTAATGCCATTCGGACTTGCCAATGCTCCATCAGTGTTTCAGTCCTTTATGCATGACATCTTCCGAGAGTACCTGGATAAATTCCTGATTGTGTACTTGGATGACATTTTGATCTTCTCGGATGATTGGGAGTCTCATGTGAAGCAGGTCAGAACGGTGTTTCAGGTCCTGCGTGCTAATTCTTTGTTTGTGAAGGGATCAAAGTGTCTCTTTGGTGTTCAGAAGGTTTCATTTTTGGGGTTCATCTTTTCCCCTTCTACTATCGAGATGGACCCTGTTAAGGTCCAAGCCATCCATGATTGGACTCAGCCGACATCTCTGAAAAGTCTGCAAAAGTTCCTGGGCTTTGCTAATTTTTATCGTCGCTTCATCTGCAACTTTTCTAGTATTGCTAAACCATTGACCGATTTGACCAAGAAGGGTGCTGATGTGGTCAATTGGTCTCCTGCTGCTATGGAAGCTTTTCAAGAGTTGAAGCGTCGTTTTTCTTCTGCCCCTGTGTTGTGTCAACCAGATGTTTCGCTTCCGTTCCAGGTCGAGGTTGATGCTTCTGAGATTGGAGCAGGGGCTGTTTTGTCGCAGAGAAGTTCTGATTGCTCGGTGATGAAACCATGCGCCTTCTTTTCCAGGAAGTTTTCGCCTGCTGAGCGAAATTATGATGTGGGCAATCGAGAGTTGCTGGCCATGAAGTGGGCATTCGAGGAGTGGCGTCATTGGCTTGAAGGAGCTAAGCATCGCGTGGTGGTCTTGACTGATCATAAGAACTTGACTTATCTCGAGTCTGCCAAGCGGTTGAATCCTAGACAGGCTTGTTGGTCGCTGTTTTTTGCCCGTTTTGACTTTGTGATTTCGTACCTTCCGGGCTCTTAAAATGTGAAGGCGGATGCTCTGTCTAGGAGTTTTGTGCCCGACTCTCCGGGTTTATCTCCGGGTATCCTCAAAGAGGGAGTAATTGTGTCTGCCATCTCCCCTGATCTGCGGCGGGTGCTGCAAAAATTTCAGGCTAATAAACCTGATCGTTGCCCAGCGGAGAAACTGTTTGTCCCTGATAGGTGGACGAATAAAGTTATCTCTGAGGTTCATTGTTCGGTGTTGGCTGGTCATCCTGGAATCTTTGGTACCAGAGAGTTAGTGGCTAGATCCTTTTGGTGGCCATCTCTGTCGCGGGATGTGCGTACTTTTGTGCAGTCCTGTGGGATTTGTGCTCGGGCTATGCCCTGCTGTTCTCGTGCCAGTGGGTTGCTTTTGCCCTTGCCAGTCCCGAAGAGGCCTTGGACACATATCTCTATGGATTTTATTTCAGATCTTCCCATCTCTCAAAAGATGTCAGTCATTTGGGTGGTCTGTGATCGCTTCTCTAAGATGGTCCATTTGGTACCCTTGTCTAAATTGCCTTCCTCCTCTGATTTGGTGCCATTGTTCTTCCAGCATGTGGTTCGTTTACATGGCATTCCAGAGAATATAGTTTCTGACAGAGGTTCCCAGTTTGTTTCGAGGTTTTGGTGAGCCTTTTGTGGTAGGATGGGCATTGACTTGTCTTTTTCCTCGGCTTCCATCCTCAGACTAATGGCCAGACCGAACGAACCAATCAGACCTTGGAAACATATCTGAGATGCTTTGTTTCTGCTGATCAGGATGACTGGGTGTCCTTTTTGCCTTTGGCTGAGTTCGCCCTTAATAATCGGGCCAGCTCGGCTACCTTGGTTGTGCCGTTTTTCTGCAACTCTGGGTTCCATCCTCGTTTCTCTTCAGGGCAGGTTGAGTCTTTCGACTGTCCTGGTGTGGATACTGTGGTGGACAGGTTGCAGCAGATTTGGACTCATGTAGTGGACAATTTGACCTTGTCCCAGGAGAAGGCTCAACGTTTCGCTAATCGCAGACGCTGTGTGGGTCCCCGACTTCGTGTTGGGGATTTGGTTTGGTTATCTTCTCGTCATATTCCTATGAAGGTTTCCTCTCCTAAGTTTAAACCTCGTTTCATTGGTCCGTATAGGATTTCTGAGGTTCTTAATCCTGTGTCTTTTCGTCTGACCCTTCCAGATTCTTTTTCCATACATAACGTATTCCATAGGTCATTGTTGCGGAGATACGTGGCACCTATGGTTCCATCTGTTGATCCTCCTGCCCCGGTTTTCATGGAGGGGGAGTTGGAGTATATTGTGGAGAAGATTTTGGATTCTCGTGTTTCAAGACGGAAACTCCAGTATCTGGTTAAGTGGAAGGGTTATGCTCAAGAAGATAATTCCTGGGTCTTTGCCTCTGATGTCCATGCTCCCGATCTTGTTCGTGCCTTTCATATGGCTCATCCTGGTCGTCCTGGGGGCTCTGGTGAGGGTTCGGTGACCCCTCCTCAAGGGGGGGGTACTGTTGTGAATTCTGTGGCAGAGCTCCCTCCTGTGGTCACAAGTGGTACTTCGGCTGATTCTGTTATGAAGGCAATCCAGTAACACAGTGTGCCAGTAATCAGAGCACATACAGTGATCTGATAGTAACCCAAAAACAATAGAACGAGCTCTGAGACGTGGAATCTCTGTAGACCGCAATACCTGAACCTATCCTAAACACAACTAAAGGCAGCTGTGGATTGCGCCTGACACTACCTATGCAACTCGGCACAGCCTGAGGAACTGACTAGCCTGAAGAGAGAAATACAAGCCTGACTTGCCTCAGAGAAATACCCCAAAGGAAAAGGCAGCCCCCCACATATAATGACTGTTAGCAAGATGAAAAGACAAAACGTAGGGATGAAATAGATTCAGCAAAGTGAGGCCCGATATTCTAGATAGAGCGAGGATAGCAAAGAGAACTTTGCAGTCTACAAAAAACCCTAAAGCAATAAACCACGCAAAGGGGGCAAAAAGACCCACCATGCTGAACTAACGGCACGGCGGTACACCCTTTGCGTCTCAGAGCTTCCAGCAAAAACGAATAGACAAGCTGGACAGAAAAAACAGCAACAAAAGCAAAGAAGCACTTATCTAAGCAGAGCAGCAGGCCACAGGAAAGATCCAGAAGCTCAGATCCAACACTGGAACATTGACAAGGAGCAAGGAAGACAGAATCAGGTGGAGTTAAATAGCAAGGCAGCCAACGAGCTCACCAGAACACCTGAGGGAGGAAGCCCAGAAGCTGCAGTACTACTTGTGACCACAGGAGTGAATTCAGCCACAGAATTCACAACAGTATCCCCCCCTTGAGGAGGGGTCACCGAATCCTCACCAGAGCCCCCAGGCCGACCAGGATGAGCCACATGAAAGGCACGAACAAGATCTGAAGCATGGACATCAGAGGCAAAAACCCAGGAATTATCTTCCTGAGCATAACCCTTCCATTTAACCAGATACTGGAGTTTCCGTCTAGAGACACGAGAATCCAAAATTTTCTCCACAATATACTCCAATTCCCCCTCCACCAAAACAGGGGCAGGAGGCTCAACAGATGGAACCATAGGTGCCACGTATCTCCGCAACAACGACCTATGGAATACATTATGTATGGAAAAGGAGTCCGGGAGGGTCAGACGAAAGGACACAGGATTGAGAATCTCAGAAATCCTATACGGACCAATAAAACGAGGTTTAAATTTAGGAGAGGAAACCTTCATAGGAATATGACGAGAAGATAACCAAACCAGATCCCCAACACGAAGTCGGGGACCCACACGGCGTCTGCGATTAGCGAAAAGTTGAGCCTTCTCCTGGGACAAGGTCAAATTGTCCACTACCTGAATCCAGATCTGCTGCAACCTGTCCACCACAGAATCCACACCAGGACAGTCCGAAGACTCAACCTGTCCTGAAGAGAAACGAGGATGGAACCCAGAATTGCAGAAAAATGGAGAGACCAAGGTAGCCGAGCTGGCCCGATTATTAAGGGCGAACTCAGCCAACGGCAAAAAGGACACCCAATCATCCTGGTCTGCAGAAACAAAACATCTCAGATATGTTTCCAAGGTCTGATTGGTTCGTTCGGTCTGGCCATTAGTCTGAGGATGGAAAGCCGAAGAAAAAGATAGGTCAATGCCCATCCTACCACAAAAGGCTCGCCAGAACCTTGAAACAAACTGGGAACCTCTGTCAGAAACAATATTCTCAGGAATGCCATGCAAACGAACCACATGCTGGAAGAACAAAGGCACCAAATCAGAGGAGGAAGGCAATTTAACCAATGGCACCAGATGGACCATTTTAGAAAAGCGATCACAGACCACCCAAATGACTGACATCTTTTGAGAAACGGGAAGGTCAGAAATGAAATCCATCGAAATATGTGTCCAAGGCTTCTTCGGGACCGGCAAGGGCAAAAGCAACCCACTGGCACGTGAACAGCAGGGCTTAGCCCTAGCACAAATCCCACAGGACTGCACAAAAGTACGTACATTCCGTGACAGAGATGGCCACCAGAAGGATCTAGCCACTAACTCTCTGGTACCAAAGATTCCTGGATGACCAGCCAACACCGAACAATGAAGTTCAGAGATAACTTTACTAGTCCACCTATCAGGGACGAAAAAGTAAAAGCAAAGCAATATTACAGGGATCAAAAAAGAAGAAAAACATACCATGCAGTAAACTATTAAAAATATGGCTTTATTAAAGGAAATGCCAATGATTATACAATCATAAAAATTAAAAACTAAAATTAAAAACAGAAAAAAACAAAAAACCACATCCGCGTAGCAACAGGATTACAGAGTTGTACAAGCAACAGAGCCCCCACAATATCAGGTTAAAAATAAAATTAAATATAAATGGACTGTATATCACACAGTTTACATGAAAAAATTAGAAAAAGTCAGGAATAAAAAATATATATAAAATTTATATTTTAAAATATATCAAAAAAAGGAAAAGAAAAAAAATATAAAAAAATATATTTATATATGTGTAAAAATATATATTATGTGCAAAAATACAACAAAGTGGTACAGAAAATTAGAAAAAATAATAATAATTACTTGATTGCAAAGTCTCATATACTGTGATATACGTAAAAATTATATACTGTTGCACAAAATAAAAAAACAGCAAAATAGTGAAACAAAGAAACGGGGGTAAATAGAACCGAGGGTAATAGAACCCACTAATAAATCCCCTCAAAGCTATACTAAGGTGCATGAATGAATAAAGTGCTATAGTGCTACCACACCGCCCAAATCACCTTGGATCTATTCCTGCTGATTCCAACCACATAAGCACCCTAATGGCGCCTATATGGATATGCACAATATAAGGTGCAGCTATACAGTCGCAATTATAAAATATCACTACCTGGGGGGTTTCTCCTGTGCCAACGCGTGCCCGACGCGCGTTTCGGTTTTTAACCTTCGTCAGGGGGTGGCTGATTATATGTGGCTGGGGTTTATATAGTGTGCGTCCTTGATCCCCAACACTGCAGCCCGGGTGGATCCGGCGCATGCGCAATCAGGAGGCTCCAGAGTTCCGGTCCCCGCGTCACATGACCGGCCGCATGGGAATGGAGAACCCAGCGTTGCCACGGATACATGCACGCAGGGAACCAGGACTCCGAAGCACAGACCGCGCATGCGCACAGCCAGGGGCACAGCGTGGGAGCAGGCACGTCAACCAGGTACTATGGGATCAAGCGTTAATATAACATCGCGAATATCGCTAGTAATCACACTATGCCAGATGTAGTATGTAGAGGGACATTATAAAAAGGGGGTAAGACTGAGGGATATATCCCACATAGGCACCCAATATCGGCATATATAAGAGTTACTCATTCATATTATACTGCTTGAACTGCGCCTGCATATAATAACCCTAAATAATATGAAGAGGGAGGAGGAGTTAGATGCAAAATTGAAAATAAAAAATTAATAAATTAAATAAAAAATAAAAATAAATAAAAATACAAAAATATATAAATTCTATGGTATTCTACATTGTTACATGTCCACCTAAATAATATTCGAGGATTTCTATATATACTTTGGAAAATGGAAAAGAAGAAAATCTAAAGAAAAAAGAAAAGGGGGAAAAATAATAATAAATTAAATTAATAACAAAAGGAAAATAAAGAAAAAATAATAAGAATAATACATAAATAATTAATAATAAATAATAATGCATAAAGAGATGGTGCTAATTGTCCATGCTAGTGTATCCAAATGAGGACTTTTCTTTGTAAATATTCATCTCCAATTCTCTTCAGGTCCAGTGTGTCACATCCAGGATCCCCAATCGAGGCTTCACCAACAATCAATCAAGCACCAGACAGAATTGGCCCACAATCCATACAAGGTGAGTACTGCAATGTATAATATCATAAATTAACCACACTCAACATATGAATATTACCACATAAAAAAGCCATATATTGTTTGGTTTATATAAAAAAATTATTATTATTATTTATATATAAAGAATAAAATTCTATAACAGAAAAAAAAAAAAAATTTTTTATATATTAAAAAATATAAATTCATTAAAATTAGTATTTAAAAAAGACTATACAGAACACTATGAAAAATTGATTAAAACTATAAAAATAAAACAGATGGTTGTTACAAATACGGTGCAAAACTCAGGTTTTCGTTTAATCCCTTTGGTGAGACAGTATCAAGTGTCCAAATCCACTTGGTCTCTTTTTTGGCTAGTAATGTACTTATTTTACCGCCTCTCTCATTAATCTTTACCATGTCTATACCAGTAACTTTCAGCAGTGATGCATCACAATCGTGATGTAACTTAAAATGCTTCGGAATTGTCTTCAATAGTGATACATCACTTACCTCCTTAGCAGCCAAAATTCCCAAAATATGCTCCCTAGCACGGACCTTTAATTGTCTTGTTGTCATTCCCACATATACTAGGGAACAAGGGCATGTGGCATGATAGATCACCGCTTTACATGAACAGGTTATGGCATGTTTGATTTTATGTACGGTCGTCCCATCATGATTCTTAAATGAATCTGTTCTCTGAATATTGGGACATGCGATGCATTGACCACAGGGTTTACATCCCACGGCGACTCTTGTATTTGTCAAAAAGGTAGGGACTACTGGATTATATGCATAATGACTTTTCACTAATTGATCTTTTAGGTTTTTAGATCTCCGATAGGTGATATTGGGTCTCTCCCCTATGTATTGTGCTAGGACAGGATCAGATTTTAAAATAGCCCAAGATTTTGTCAGACACGACCTCATCATCTCAGTTTGACCATGGTATTGGGTAATATACCTGGTTACTTGATTAGACTTAGATGGCTTGTTTCCATATAGGGCTTGGTGTCTTGTTACATGTTTCGCCCGATTATACCCTCTCTTAATGGAACGCCTGCTGTAACCACGTTCTAAAAACCTCTCCTTCATGTCCAATGCTTGTTTTTCAAAATCTTCCTCATTCGCACATATCCTACGTAGACGTAGAAATTGGCCTATCGGAATAGACCCAATCATTGCTGGCGGATGTGAGGAAGAGGCATGAAGGAGAGAGTTGACGGCCGTAGACTTGCGAAAAATACTGGTGTACAGGCAGCCATTCTCATCCTTATACACACCCACATCTAAAAATTCCATAAAACTTTTATCACACTTATATGTCAAATGTATATTAAGGGAGTTAGAGTTCAATTGTTCCATAAATTCATGGAGAGATCCAACAGATCCCTGCCAGATAAAGAATATGTCATCGATGAACCGCACCCAAATAGGGATGCGGTCCATCGATGACACCGACTCAGTGTGAAAGAGGTCCCTCTCCCACAGCCCCAGGAAAAGATTTGCGTATGCAGGCGCAAAAGAGGCACCCATTGCTGTACCCTGGAGCTGTAGGTAGAGGGACCCCTTGAAGAGAAAGAAATTTTTCATTAATGCAAACTCAAGGAGTTGTACTACAAATTTCCTCATAGATGTGGGCATGATAGATGTCTCCAGAAAGTAACTTGCCGCCTGTACACCATCTAGATGACGAATATTCGTATACAGACTTTCAACGTCACATGATACCAAGAGTGTGTCTTCACCTACATATAGGCCATCAATTTTCTTAAGAAAGTCGTTAGTGTCCTTAATAAAGGACGGTAGATTTTCAACCAAAGGTTGTAACCTAGAATCAAGAAATTTATTTATATTTTCCAAGTAGTTTCCACAACCGGAAACAATAGGTCTGCCAGGTGGAGTTATTTGGTTCTTATGAACCTTTGGCAACAAATAAAATGTTGCTACTGTCGGTTCAGGTACCTGAAGTGCTAAAAATAAATCTTTATTAATGACCTCATTGTCAAGGGCTTTATTCAAGATCAAAGCGAGTTCAGCTCGAAATTTATTCAGTGGATTAAAAGTCAATTTTTTATAAAAAACACTATCCCTCAGCTGTCGAAACACCTCATGTTCATACAATTTAATAGGCCAAATCACGACGTTTCCCCCCTTGTCAGCCGGTTTAATAACCACATCAGGTAAACTCTCTAGTTTTTTAAGGGCCATTTTTTCATCTCTGTTAAAATTATCACTAGATGGAAATCGTGGAATTTTATCGAACTCCCTACTCACCGTTTTAACAAACGTGTCGATGGTGGGACATGCTGACAAGGGGGGAAACTTACGTGACTTAGGAAGGATAGATGTCGGGATCTTACCTCCCAAGGGCTCATTATGCTCCCGCGCCAATTCGTCAAGGATACCTAGTGCCTCCTGCTCCGCCTCTGTGGGAAACAATCGTAACACTTCCTCATTGTGAAAATGTTTTTTAAAAAGTAGCTTCCTAGCAAATAAATTCAAATCCTTAATAGCTACAAATTTGTCAAATTGTGCCGTCGGGCAAAATGAAAGGCCCTTTTGTAGAACACTAATCTCGACCTCAGATAAGACATGAGTACTTAAATTAATCACCTTTAAATTATTCCGTGAATTCTCCGGTGAATATCTGAAGTTACGTTTCGCTGGTGCATACCGTGGTTCCCTTTTACGCTTTGGAGTAGATATAATTGAGGCCAAAGTAGACACAGAGGCGGAGGAGGAGGCACCAGAGACATCCACCATTGCTTGATTAGACGAGGCCGAATCCATCCGGTCACGCACCTTCTCATTCTGATCATGTTTACGCCACCTATAGATCCTCCCTCTAGAAAAATCATCTTGATCTCTTGCCAATTTGCTTTTTTGAGTTATTTGAATACCCTTTATCCACTGATCCAATTGTTTTTCTAATAAATTATCCATGGACGTCAATTGTTCCGTGGAAAGACATGCTTTAGCCTTTCCATACATTTCATCCAGGGATTTATCAATTATCTCAATATTGTCAGAATTATATTTGATCAGGAGTTCCATTAGCTGTTTCGAAGCAGTATTACATGTGTCCTCCCAATTTTTTATAAATTCCCCGTCACTGATAGGGAAAGCGGGAGTGACATGTATCCTTAGGCCCCTTGGAATTAGTTGACATTGAATATAATTCTCAAGGAATGCCTTACTCCACCATGATCTCGTCCTTCTATATGTGAGATTTTTAATAGTTTTAAATAACGCATCAAATTCACAACCATCAATATCTATAGTGTTTCCATTTCCCTTAGAAAAGACTGCCTTAATTTGCCCCTGCCATGATAGTTCTCTTGTCTTAAAATCCATGCCTTTATTGCGAAGAAGCAAAGCCTGTGCAAAACACAGAATATATATTAGGTAAATAACACAGTATGCCCACACTTGGTATATATAAAATTCACCAATATACTATCACCCCTAAAAAAGTGATATATATAAGAATATATAAAATCAACCACCAGGGTGCACTGTGCACAATTGCAATGGAAACCACTGCTCAAGAAAGTAAAAGCAAAGCAATATTACAGGGATCAAAAAAGAAGAAAAACATACCATGCAGTAAACTATTAAAAATATGGCTTTATTAAAGGAAATGCCAATGATTATACAATCATAAAAATTAAAAACAGAAAAAAACAAAAAACCACATCCGCGTAGCAACAGGATTACAGAGTTGTACAAGCAACAGAGCCCCCACAATATCAGGTTAAAAATAAAATTAAATATAAATGGACTGTATATCACACAGTTTACATGAAAAAATTAGAAAAAGTCAGGAATAAAAAATATATATAAAATTTATATTTTAAAATATATCAAAAAAAGGAAAAGAAAAAAAATATAAAAAAATATATTTATATATGTGTAAAAATATATATTATGTGCAAAAATACAACAAAGTGGTACAGAAAATTAGAAAAAATAATAATAATTACTTGATTGCAAAGTCTCATATACTGTGATATACGTAAAAATTATATACTGTTGCACAAAATAAAAAAACAGCAAAATAGTGAAACAAAGAAACGGGGGTAAATAGAACCGAGGGTAATAGAACCCACTAATAAATCCCCTCAAAGCTATACTAAGGTGCATGAATGAATAAAGTGCTATAGTGCTACCACACCGCCCAAATCACCTTGGATCTATTCCTGCTGATTCCAACCACATAAGCACCCTAATGGCGCCTATATGGATATGCACAATATAAGGTGCAGCTATACAGTCGCAATTATAAAATATCACTACCTGGGGGGTTTCTCCTGTGCCAACGCGTGCCCGACGCGCGTTTCGGTTTTTAACCTTCGTCAGGGGGTGGCTGATTATATGTGGCTGGGGTTTATATAGTGTGCGTCCTTGATCCCCAACACTGCAGCCCGGGTGGATCCGGCGCATGCGCAATCAGGAGGCTCCAGAGTTCCGGTCCCCGCGTCACATGACCGGCCGCATGGGAATGGAGAACCCAGCGTTGCCACGGATACATGCACGCAGGGAACCAGGACTCCGAAGCACAGACCGCGCATGCGCACAGCCAGGGGCACAGCGTGGGAGCAGGCACGTCAACCAGGTACTATGGGATCAAGCGTTAATATAACATCGCGAATATCGCTAGTAATCACACTATGCCAGATGTAGTATGTAGAGGGACATTATAAAAAGGGGGTAAGACTGAGGGATATATCCCACATAGGCACCCAATATCGGCATATATAAGAGTTACTCATTCATATTATACTGCTTGAACTGCGCCTGCATATAATAACCCTAAATAATATGAAGAGGGAGGAGGAGTTAGATGCAAAATTGAAAATAAAAAATTAATAAATTAAATAAAAAATAAAAATAAATAAAAATACAAAAATATATAAATTCTATGGTATTCTACATTGTTACATGTCCACCTAAATAATATTCGAGGATTTCTATATATACTTTGGAAAATGGAAAAGAAGAAAATCTAAAGAAAAAAGAAAAGGGGGAAAAATAATAATAAATTAAATTAATAACAAAAGGAAAATAAAGAAAAAATAATAAGAATAATACATAAATAATTAATAATAAATAATAATGCATAAAGAAAAAAAATTTTTTTTTTTTTCTGTTATAGAATTTTATTCTTTATATATAAATAATAATAATAATTTTTTTATATAAACCAAACAATATATGGCTTTTTTATGTGGTAATATTCATATGTTGAGTGTGGTTAATTTATGATATTATACATTGCAGTACTCACCTTGTATGGATTGTGGGCCAATTCTGTCTGGTGCTTGATTGATTGTTGGTGAAGCCTCGATTGGGGATCCTGGATGTGACACACTGGACCTGAAGAGAATTGGAGATGAATATTTACAAAGAAAAGTCCTCATTTGGATACACTAGCATGGACAATTAGCACCATCTCTTTATGCATTATTATTTATTATTAATTATTTATGTATTATTCTTATTATTTTTTCTTTATTTTCCTTTTGTTATTAATTTAATTTATTATTATTTTTCCCCCTTTTCTTTTTTCTTTAGATTTTCTTCTTTTCCATTTTCCAAAGTATATATAGAAATCCTCGAATATTATTTAGGTGGACATGTAACAATGTAGAATACCATAGAATTTATATATTTTTGTATTTTTATTTATTTTTATTTTTTATTTAATTTATTAATTTTTTATTTTCAATTTTGCATCTAACTCCTCCTCCCTCTTCATATTATTTAGGGTTATTATATGCAGGCGCAGTTCAAGCAGTATAATATGAATGAGTAACTCTTATATATGCCGATATTGGGTGCCTATGTGGGATATATCCCTCAGTCTTACCCCCTTTTTATAATGTCCCTCTACATACTACATCTGGCATAGTGTGATTACTAGCGATATTCGCGATGTTATATTAACGCTTGATCCCATAGTACCTGGTTGACGTGCCTGCTCCCACGCTGTGCCCCTGGCTGTGCGCATGCGCGGTCTGTGCTTCGGAGTCCTGGTTCCCTGCGTGCATGTATCCGTGGCAACGCTGGGTTCTCCATTCCCATGCGGCCGGTCATGTGACGCGGGGACCGGAACTCTGGAGCCTCCTGATTGCGCATGCGCCGGATCCACCCGGGCTGCAGTGTTGGGGATCAAGGACGCACACTATATAAACCCCAGCCACATATAATCAGCCACCCCCTGACGAAGGTTAAAAACCGAAACGCGCGTCGGGCACGCGTTGGCACAGGAGAAACCCCCCAGGTAGTGATATTTTATAATTGCGACTGTATAGCTGCACCTTATATTGTGCATATCCATATAGGCGCCATTAGGGTGCTTATGTGGTTGGAATCAGCAGGAATAGATCCAAGGTGATTTGGGCGGTGTGGTAGCACTATAGCACTTTATTCATTCATGCACCTTAGTATAGCTTTGAGGGGATTTATTAGTGGGTTCTATTACCCTCGGTTCTATTTACCCCCGTTTCTTTGTTTCACTATTTTGCTGTTTTTTTATTTTGTGCAACAGTATATAATTTTTACGTATATCACAGTATATGAGACTTTGCAATCAAGTAATTATTATTATTTTTTCTAATTTTCTGTACCACTTTGTTGTATTTTTGCACATAATATATATTTTTACACATATATAAATATATTTTTTTATATTTTTTTTCTTTTCCTTTTTTTGATATATTTTAAAATATAAATTTTATATATATTTTTTATTCCTGACTTTTTCTAATTTTTTCATGTAAACTGTGTGATATACAGTCCATTTATATTTAATTTTATTTTTAACCTGATATTGTGGGGGCTCTGTTGCTTGTACAACTCTGTAATCCTGTTGCTACGCGGATGTGGTTTTTTGTTTTTTTCTGTTTTTAATTTTTATGATTGTATAATCATTGGCATTTCCTTTAATAAAGCCATATTTTTAATAGTTTACTGCATGGTATGTTTTTCTTCTTTTTTGATCCCTGTAATATTGCTTTGCTTTTACTTTCTTGAGCAGTGGTTTCCATTGCAATTGTGCACAGTGCACCCTGGTGGTTGATTTTATATATTCTTATATATATCACTTTTTTAGGGGTGATAGTATATTGGTGAATTTTATATATACCAAGTGTGGGCATACTGTGTTATTTACCTATCAGGGACGAACAGTTTCTCGGCCGGACAACGATCAGGTTTATTAGCCTGAAATTTTTGCAACACTCGCCGCAAATCAGGGGAGATGGCAGACACAATGACTCCTTCCTTGAGGATACTCGCCGGCTCAGATAAACCCAGAGAGTCGGGCACAAAACTCCTAGACAGAGCATCCGCCTTCACATTTTTAGAGCCCGGAAGGTACGAAATCACAAAATCGAAGTGAGCAAAAAATAACGACCAACGGGCCTGTCTAGGATTCAAGCGCTTGGCAGACTCGAGATAAGTAAGGTTCTTATGATCAGTCAATACCACCACGCGATGCTTAGCTCCTTCAAGCCAATGACGCCACTCCTCGAATGCCCACTTCATGGCCAGCAACTCTCGGTTGCCCACATCATAATTACGCTCAGCAGCAGAAAACTTCCTGGAAAAGAAAGCACATGGTTTCAACACTGAGCAACCAGAACCTCTCTGTGACAAAACCGCCCCTGCTCCAATCTCAGAAGCATCAACCTCGACCTGGAACGGAAGAGAAACATCTGGTTGACACAACACAGGGGCAGAACAAAAACGACGCTTCAACTCCTGAAAAGCTTCCACGGCAGCAGAAGACCAATTAACCAAATCAGCACCCTTCTTGGTCAAATCGGTCAATGGTTTGGCAATGCTAGAAAAATTACAGATGAAGCGACGATAAAAATTAGCAAAGCCCAGGAACTTTTGCAGACTTTTCAGAGATGTCGGCTGAGTCCAATCCTGGATGGCTTGGACCTTAACCGGATCCATCTCGATAGTAGAAGGGGAAAAGATGAACCCCAAAAATGAAACTTTCTGCACACCGAAGAGACACTTTGATCCCTTCACGAACAAAGAATTAGCACGCAGGACCTGGAAAACCATTCTGACCTGCTTCACATGAGACTCCCAATCATCTGAGAAGATCAAAATGTCATCCAAGTAAACAATCAGGAATTTATCCAGATACTCACGGAAGATGTCATGCATAAAAGACTGAAAAACAGATGGAGCATTGGCAAGTCCGAACGGCATCACTAGATACTCAAAATGACCCTCGGGCGTATTAAATGCCGTTTTCCATTCATCTCCTTGCCTGATTCTCACCAGATTATACGCACCACGAAGATCTATCTTAGTGAACCAACTGGCCCCCTTAATCCGAGCAAACAAGTCAGATAACAATGGCAAGGGATACTGAAACTTAACAGTGATCTTATTAAGAAGGCGGTAATCAATACATGGTCTCAGCGAACCATCCTTCTTGGCTACAAAAAAGAACCCTGCTCCCAGTGGTGATGACGATGGGCGAATATGTCCCTTCTCCAAGGATTCCTTCACATAACTGCGCATAGCGGTGTGTTCAGGCACTGATAAATTAAATAAACGACCTTTAGGGAATTTACTACCAGGAATCAAATTGATAGCACAATCACAATCCCTATGCGGAGGTAGGGCATCGGACTTGGGCTCTTCAAATACATCCTGATAATCAGACAAGAACTCTGGGACCTCAGAAGGAGTGGATGACGAAATAGACAAAAATGGAACATCACCATGTACCCCCTGACAACCCCAGCTGGATACCGACATAGAGTTCCAATCCAATACTGGATTATGGGTTTGTAGCCATGGCAACCCCAACACGACCACATCATGCAGATTATGCAGCACCAGAAAGCGAATAACTTCCTGATGTGCAGGAGCCATGCACATGGTCAGCTGGGTCCAGTACTGAGGTTTATTCTTGGCCAAAGGTGTAGCATCAATTCCTCTCAACGGAATAGGACACCGCAAAGGCTCCAAGAAAAACCCACAACGTTTAGCATAATCCAAATCCATCAGATTCAGGGCAGCGCCTGAATCCACAAACGCCATGACAGAATACGATGACAAAGAGCATATCAAGGTAATGGACAGAAGGAATTTGGACTGTACAGTACCAATGACGGCAGACCTATCGAACCGCTTAGTGCGCTTAGGACAATCAGAGATAGCATGAGTGGAATCACCACAGTAGAAACACAGCCCATTCAGACGTCTGTGTTCTTGCCGTTCAACTCTGGTCATAGTCCTATCGCACTGCATAGGCTCAGGTTTAATCTCAGACAATACCGCCAGATGGTGCACAGATTTACGCTCGCGCAAGCGACGACCGATCTGAATGGCCAAAGACATAGACTCATTCAAACCAGCAGTCATAGGAAAACCCACCATGACATCCTTAAGAGCCTCAGAGAGACCCTTTCTGAACAAAGCTGCCAGCGCAGATTCATTCCACAGAGTGAGTACTGACCACTTCCTAAATTTCTGACAATATACTTCTATATCATCCTGACCCTGGCACAAAGCCAGCAAATTTTTCTCAGCCTGATCCACTGAATTAGGCTCATCGTACAGCAATCCGAGCGCCAGGAAAAACGCATCGACACCACTCAATGCAGGGTCTCCTGGCGCAAGAGAAAATGCCCAGTCCTGAGGGTCGCCGCGCAAAAAAGAAATAATAATCAAAACCTGTTGAACTGAATTACCAGAAGAATGAGGTTTCAAGGCCAGAAATAGCTTATAATTATTTTTGAAGCTCAGAAACTTAGTTCTATCACCAAAAAACAAATCAGGAAAAGGAATTCTTGGTTCTAGCATAGATTTCTGATCAATTGTATCTTGAATCTTTTGTACATTTATAACGAGATTATCCATTGAAGAGCACAGAGCCTGAATATCCATGTCCACAGCTGTGTCCTGAAGCACCCTAATGTCTAGGGGAAAAAAAGACTGAACACAGAGCTGAGAAAAAAAAATGATGTCAGAACTTCTTTTTTCCCTCTATTGAGAATCATTAGTTGGGCTCCTTGTACTGTTATGAAGGCAATCCAGTAAAACAGTGTGCCAGTAATCAGAGCACATACAGTGATCTGATAATAACCCAAAAAAAATAGAACGAGCTCTGAGACGTGGAATCTCTGTAGACCGCAATACCTGAACCTATCCTAAACACAACTAAAGGCAGCTGTGGATTGCGCCTGACACTACCTATGCAACTCGGCACAGCCTGAGGAACTGACTAGCCTGAAGAGAGAAATACAAGCCTGACTTGCCTCAGAGAAATACCCCAAAGGAAAAGGCAGCCCCCCACATATAATGACTGTTAGCAAGATGAAAAGACAAAACGTAGGGATGAAATAGATTCAGCAAAGTGAGGCCCGATATTCTAGATAGAGCGAGGATAGCAAAGAGAACTTTGCAGTCTACAAAAAACCCTAAAGCAAAAAACCACGCAAAGGGGGCAAAAAGACCCACCGTGCCGAACTAACGGCACGGCGGTACACCCTTTGCGTCTCAGAGCTTCCAGCAAAAACGAATAGACAAGCTGGACAGAAAAAACAGCAACAAAAGCAAAGAAGCACTTATCTAAGCAGAGCAGCAGGCCACAGGAAAGATCCAGAAGCTCAGATCCAACACTGGAACATTGACAAGGAGCAAGGAAGACAGAATCAGGTGGAGTTAAATAACAAGGCAGCCAACGAGCTCACCAGAACACCTGAGGGAGGAAGCCCAGAAGCTGCAGTACCACTTGTGACCACAGGAGTGAATTCAGCCACAGAATTCACAACATGATTCTCTCTGTGAGCTTCCGTTGGTGGAGGAAAGTGGTACTGCGGCTTCTGAGTTTCCTTCCTCAGGTGATGTGGTGAAGTCGTTAGGTGCTGCTCTATTTAACTCCACCTAGTGCTTTGATCCTGGCCTCCAGTCAATGTTCTAGTATTGGGCCTGTTTCCTCCTGGATCGTTCCTTTGGCCTGCTGCTCGGCATAGCTAAGTTCCGCTTTGCTATTTTGTTTGCTGTTTTTTTCTGTCCAGCTTGTCTATTTGTTTTTTCTTGCTTGCTGGAAGCTCTGGGACGCAGAGGGTGTACCTCCGTGCCATTAGTTCGGTATGGAGGGTCTTTTTGCCCCCTTTGCGTGGTTTTTGTAGGGTTTTGTGTTGACCGCAAAGTTACCTTTCCTATCCTCGCTCTGTTCAGAAAGTCGGGCCTCACTTTGCTAAATCTATTTCATCTCTACGTTTGTCTTTTCATCTTAACTCACAGTCATTATATGTGGGGGCTGCCTTTTCCTTTGGGGTATTTCTCTGAGGCAAGGTAGGCTTATTTTCTATCTTCAGGCTAGCTAGTTTCTCAGGCTGTGCCGAGTTGCATAGGGAGCGTTAGGCGCAATCCATGGCTGCCTCTAGTGTGGTTGGAGAGGATTAGGGATTGCGGTCAGCAGAGTTCCCACATCTCAGAGCTCGTTCTATGTTTTTGGGTTATTGTCAGGTCACTGTATGTGCTCTGACCTCTATGTCCATTGTGGTACTGAATTACCTTATCATAACAGGCCTCCAGTACTGTTATGAATAGGTAATTCAGAACCACAATGGACCTTGAAGTTCAGAGCACACAAAGTGACCTGACAATAACCAAAAAACATAGGACGAGCTCTGAGACGTGGGAACTCTGCTGACTGCAATCCCTAAACCTATCACACCACACTAGAGGTAGCCGTGGATTGCGCCTAACGCTCCCTATGCAACTCGGCACAGCCTGAGAAACTAGCTAGCCCTGAAAATAGAAAAATAAGCCTACCTAGCCTCAGAGAAATTCCCCAAAGGAAAAGGCAGCCCCCCACATATAATGACTGTGAGTTAAGATGAAAATACAAACACAGAGATGAAATAGATTTAGCAAAGTGAGGCCCGACTTACTGAATAGACCGAGGATAGGAAAGATAGCTTTGCGGTCAACACAAAAACCTACAAACAACCACGCAGAGGGGCAAAAAGACCCTCCGCACCGACTAACGGTACGGAGGTGCTCCCTCTGCGTCTCAGAGCTTCCAGCAAGCAAGAAAAACCAAAATAGCAAGCTGGACAGAAAATATAGCAAACAAAAGAACACCAGCAGAACTTAGCTTATGCTGGGCAGACAGGCCACAGGAACGATCCAGGAGGAAGCAAGACCAATGCTAGAACATTGACTGGAGGCCAGGATCAAAGCACTAGGTGGAGTTAAATAGAGCAGCACCTAACGACTTAACCTCCTCACCTGAGGAAGGAAACTCAGAAGCCGCAGTACCACTCACATCCACCAACGGAAGCCCATAGACAGAATCAGCCGAAGTACCACTTGTGACCACAGGAGGGAGCTCGACCACAGAATTCACAACAGGTCTCAGCTTTATGCATCTCATTCACTAGGTCCCCGCGTGTGGTTCTGGGATTTTTGCTCACCGTTCTTGTTATCATTTTGACCACACAGGATGAGATCTAGCTTGGAGCCCCAGATTGAGGATGATTATCAGTGGTCTTGTATGTCTTCCATTTTCTTATTATTGCTCCCATAGTTGATTTCATCACACCAAGCTGCTTGCCTATTGCAGATTCAGTCTTCCCAGCCTGGTGCAGAGCTACAATTTTGTTTCTGGTGTCTTCAACAGTTCTTTGGTCTTCACCATGGCGAAGTTTGGAGTGTGACTGTTTGAGGTTGTGGACAGGTGTCTTTTATATTGATAAAAAGTTCAAACAGGTGCCATTACTACAGGTAATGAGTGGAGGACAGAGGAGCCTGTTAAAGAAGAAGTTACAGGTCTGTGATAGCCAGAAATCTTGCATGTTTTTAGGTGACCAAATACTTATTTTCCACCATCAACTGCTAAATAAATCTTGCCAAATCAGACAAGGTGATTTTCTGGATTTGTTTTCTCATTTTGACTCTCATAGTTGTGGTCTATGATGTCAATTACAGGCCTCTCTCATCTTTTTGCGTGAGAGAACTTGCACAATTGGTGGCTGACTAAATACTTTTTTCCCCACTGCAATTGAATTTAGTGGTACTACACTCCATTACTTGTCAATCTGTGCTCCTCTGTGACATCACTCACAGACCATTCTATCAATGTCTGCATTCCAAAAAGGCGCTCCTTCCATTCCGAGCTCTGCCGTGCGCCCAAACAGTGGTTTACCCCCACATATGGCGCATCAGCGTACTCGGGATAACTTGGACAACAACTATTGCAGTCCAATTTCTCCTGTTACCCTTGTGAAAATAAAAACTTGGGGGCTACAATATCTTTTTTGTGGAAAAAAAAAATATTTTTTATTTTCACGACTCTGCATTCTAAACTTCTGTGAAGCACTTGGGCATTCAAAGTTCTCACCACACATCTAGATAAGTTCCTTGGGGGGTCGAGTTTCCAAAATGGGGTCACTTGTGGAGGGTTTCTACTGGTTAGGTACATCAGGGGCTCTGCAAACGCAACATAATACCCGCAGACCATTCCATCAAAGTCTGCATTCCAAAATGGCGCTCCTTCCTTCCGAGCTCTGCCGTGCGCCCAAACAGTGGTTTACCCCCACATATGGGGTACCAGCATATTCAGGACAAATTGGACAACAACTTTTGGGGTCCAATTTCTCTTGTTACTCTTGTGAAAATAAAAACTTGGGGGCTAAAAAATCTTTTTTGTGGAAAAAAAAAATATTTTTTATTTTCACGGCTCTGCATTATAAACTTCTGTGAAGCACTTGGGCATTCAAGGTTCTCACCACACATCTAGATAAGTTCCATGGGGGGTCTAGTTTCCAAAATGGGGTCACTTGTGGGGGATTTCTACTGTTTAGGCACATCAGGGGCTGTCCAAACGCGACATGGCGTCCGATCTCAATTCCAGCCAATTCTACATTGAAAAAGTAACGGCACTCTTTCTCTTCCAAGCTCTGCGGTGCGCCCAAACAGTGGTTTACCCCCACATATTGGGTATCGACGTACTCAGGAGAAATTGCACAACAACTTTAGTGGTCTAATTTCTCCTGTTACCCTTGTGAAAATAAAAATTTGTGGGCAAAAAGATCATTTTTGTAGAAAAAATGCAAATTTTTTTTTCACGGCTCTACGTTATAAACTTCTGTGAAGCACATGGGGGTTCAAAGTGCTCACCACAAATCTAGATAAGTTCCTTAAGGGGTCTAGTTTCCAAAATGGTGTCACTTGTGGGGGGTTTCCACTGTTTAGGCACATCAGGGGCTCTCCAAACGCGACATGGCGTCCAATCTCAATTCCAGCCAATTCTACATTGAAAAAGTAAAACGGCGCTCCTTCACTTCCAAGCTCTGCTGTGCGCCCAAACAGTGGTTTACCCTCACATATGGGGTATCGACGTATTCAGGAGAAATCGCACAACAACTTTTGTGGTTACATTTCTGTTTTTACACTTGTGAAAATAAAAAAAATGGTTCTGAATTAAGATCTTTGCAAAAAAAAGTTAAATGTTCATTTTTTCCTTCCACATTGTTTCAGTTCCTGTGAAGCACGTAAAGGGTTAATAAACTTCTTGAATGTGGTTTTGAGAACCTTGAGGGGTGTAGTTTTTAGAATGGTGTCACACTTCATTATTTTCTATCATATGGACCCCTCAAAATGACTTCAAATGTGATGTGGTCCCTAAAAAAAAATGGTGTTGTAAAAATGAGAAATTGCTGGTCAACTTTTAACCCTTATAACTCCCTAACAAAAAAAATGTTTCCAAAATTGTGCTGATGTAAAGTAGACATGTGGGAAATGTTATTTATTAACTATTTTTCGTGACATATCTCTCTGATTTAAGGGCATAAAAATACAAAGTTTGAAAATTGCAAAATTTTAAAAATTTTCGCCATATTTCCGTTTTTTTCATAAATAATCGCAAGTAATATCGAAGAAATGTTACCACTATCATGAAGTACAATATGTCATGAAAAAACAATCTCAGAATCAGCGGGATCCGTCGAAGCGTTCCAGAGTTATAACCTCATAAAGTGACAGTGGTCAGAATTGCAAAAATTGGCCTGGTCATTAAGTACCAAATTGGCTCTGTCACTAAGGGGTTAAAGTATTATGGTCTATTTGGGTGTCATCCCCTATACTAGAAATTCTGGATACCATTTCAGTTCTGTTCTCAGCAGTTTTCATTTAGCTGCTCCTGCATCTTCTGGCGCTCCAAGCTTATTGTGTGCTATAAAGTATGAGACATTTCAGGCAGTATTTTCCAGCTTACTCTGATTCTAGTTACTTATAATCTATTTTAGCTATTTGGTCACCTACTGGTCTGCTCCTGTTGGCAACACCCTCTTCATGTGAGTCCTTCTCTCACAGTGGAAGGCTGCGCTGCGTTTTTCTTGCCACAAGAGGAGTTAACCGTGCAGGGTGAGGATGTAGTACATTTTGTCCCACTACACAGGAAATATCATTCTATACATGAACACCATAACATAACAGTCACCGGGTCATGAGGGATTCTTCCAAACTCCTGGGGACGTTGTAATTGTGCATATATAGAGATGGTCGATGAGGGAGGCGAGAGCTCAGCAGAAACACGTATTTATGTGACAGGCGCCAGAACAGGAAGTCAGCAGTACTTTCTAATGGCAGCAACTTGGTTACATGTCTGAAAACATTATGTCATGTGACTTGCTCTTCCTATGCATATCTCTTTTAGAGCATAGGACAGGAGAAGCATGTCTGTATGGTGTGTCTGGCACTGCTGCTGAGACCTCTTCCTTAGCTTATGTTACAAACACACATGATGTGGGAGTGACAGCAAAGAGTTATCTACTTCCACTCATTCAATTGTAAGGGGGGTTACAGTAACTGTTGTGTCCTCTAATACGCCCCGTTTCAATGACTTGTACATCTTATTGTTAACATGTTGATAACATATTGTTATCTCATTATGCTGCTTTGTACATATGCATATACTGTGTGATAGGGAAAGTGCAGCATAAAGTTAGTCCACAAGATGGGGACATGGTAGTATTTAGGACTGTAAATAATTAAACATAGGAGGAGCCAACCGTGTATAGGCTAGAGGGTGTTCTTGTTTTGAAGGAGAAGGGCCGGGGAGCCCGTACCTGGCGGATGGCTCCGTAACGTTTGAAGTGAGAAGCCCAGCCATCCAGGGGCCAGGGGGGCCAGAAGTGCAGCAGGAAGGGATTAGCAGTGTAGCAGGAAAGAAACGCTGTGCAGAAGGAAAGGGACACAGGTCGCTTCATCATGTGGCAGCTTACTGCATGGGCTGATGCCCTCATGTCCGGCACAAAATGGACAGGGGAACCCCTGAAAGTAGTGAGGCTGAACAGGGAGGATGCTGCGGTGCCGGTCGAATTGGCGTGACCCGGGAACCTACTGAAGGATGTAGGGAAGAGCACAGGGAAAGACAAAGAAGTGAGCTGTGTCGACCTCTATGTTGAAGCTGTTACTGACATGGATGTGCTGTCTATGCCAACAAGTAAAGTTCTTCATTTAAAGTTGCAATCAGACTCTGTTGCTTTGTGTATTAAGTCAGAAGTACAACTCCTGGCCTCAGGTGGCCCTTGGGAAACCAAGCATGTAAGGCAGCGTGACTTTATCTATGTGATGCGGGTGGTTGGGGCGCGCTTGTGCAGACACCAATGCAGGCCATGACTACGGCCCCGGCCGACGCTCACACAATCATGCAATCCCCTTCCACTCAGGTTACTAATTGAGCATAAATTGCAACCCAACATGGCCAAATAGTCCAAATACACAACAGGCTGCAAACACTGAAAGAAGAACTGGTGTAAACTTATCCCCAAAATGCTTGATTAAAAAATAAAAGGGAGAAGTAACAGAAAATATCTTAACAGTTTGAATCTGTAGAAACTCTTCTCTTTTGTTCGGGATAGTAAAATGATGGATGCACATCAGATTTAAGGCACCCATACATATTAGATGAAAATTGTCTGAACCCACTGATTTCAGCTGGATTAGTTGACCATCAGATGTGTTTGGGGTCTTTCCAAATCTCCAACAATGGAAGATGTTGGGGAACAGAAGGGTCACTGCCCTGTGCATAGAGAACACTGGCTGACAAGAGGCTTATCATTAGGGTTGGCTGTCAGTCAGCACTGGGGGGGGTGCAGTTATAGCTGCCACTCTCTATACACAGAGCGGTCACTGAAACCGTGTCGGCACCACCCCATGACTGAAAGACCAAGCCTGCCGGGGGGAATAAGGTTCTTTTCCTCTCGACACTGGGGTTCTCCATACAGCGGCCGCATGGTGTCAGAATGTTGACCGCATATCTGCAGGTTAGTAGCATTTTTTACATGACAGGTTCTCTTTACACTTAAATCTCTATGATTTCCCTCACTGCATAGATCGGTCCAGCCCTTGAAACTTGTACAAACCAGGTTCAAAATGTCAACTCACACATAGAGACGAGTCTCTAGTTACCGTTGCCCCAAACCCCCCATTCTGCAATAACTATCATTGGCCAGATCACAAAGGGGTTTACCTCTGTACAAAGTTAGCCATGCTGTTGCCAGTTGTAGTCTTCTATATTATGGATTAATAAATGGATAGCACAGTCTGGAAAAAAGTTGTATCTGAGGCAAAGTGATTGCACCTAATGGAAGGTGTAACCCTGCTGGCGGTACAGTTACTAGGGAATAAATAAGTCTGGATGCAACGGCAAATGTGTTTCTATGGCACATCGTAACTTTTAGGCTTTAGTTAGGAATGATTCCCAGCCCTGATACTCTGCAGCTTTGTAGTCACAGCTCGTGTACCTGTACAGGTCCTTCTCAAAAAATTAGCATATAGTGTTAAATTTCATTATTTACCATAATGTAATGATTACAATTAAACTTTCATATATTATAGATTCATTATCCACCAACTGAAATTTGTCAGGTCTTTTATTGTTTTAATACTGATGATTTTGGCATACAACTCCTGATAACCCAAAAAACCTGTCTCAATAAATTAGCATATTTCACCCATCCAATCAAATAAAAGTGTTTTTTAATAACAAACAAAAAAACCAACAAATAATAATGTTCAGTTATGCACTCAATACTTGGTCGGGAATCCTTTGGCAGAAATGACTGCTTCAATGCGGCGTGGCATGGAGGCAATCAGCCTGTGACACTGCTGAGATGTTATGGAGGCCCAGGATGCTTCAATAGCGGCCTTAAGCTCATCCAGAGTGTTGGTTCTTGCGTCTCTCAACTTTCTCTTCACAATATCCCACAGATTCTCTATGGGGTTCAGGTCAGGAGAGTTGGCAGGCCAATTGAGCACAGTAATACCATGGTCAGTAAACCATTTACCAGTGGTTTTGGCACTGTGAGCAGGTGCCAGGTCGTGCTGAAAAATGAAATCTTTATCTCCATAAAGCATTTCAGCCGATGGAAGCATGAAGTGCTCCAAAATCTCCTGATAGCTAGCTGCATTGACCCTGCCCTTGATGAAACACAGTGGACCAACACCAGCAGCTGACATGGCACCCCACACCATCACTGACTGTGGGTACTTGACACTGGACTTCAGGCATTTTGGCATTTCCTTCTCCCCAGTCTTCCTCCAGACTCTGGCACCTTGATTTCCGAATGACATGCAAAATTTGCTTTTATCAGAAAAAAGTACTTGGGACCACTTAGCAACAGTCCAGTGCTGCTTCTCTGTAGCTCAAAAGTGGCTTTACCTGGGGAATGCGGCACCTGTAGCCCATTTCCTGCACACGCCTGTGCACGGTGGCTCTGGATGTTTCCACACCAGACTCAGTCCACTGCTTCCTCAGGTTCCCCAAGGTCTGGAATCGGTCCTTCTCCACAATCTTCCTCAGGGTCCGGTCTCCTCTTCTCGTTGTACAGCGTTTTCTGCCACATTGTTTCCTTCCAACAGACTTACCATTGAGGTGCCTTGATACAGCACTCTGGGAACAGCCTATTTGTTGAGAAATTTCTTTCTGGGTCTTACCCTCTTGCTTGAGGGTGTCAATGATGGCCTTCTTGACATCTGTCAGGTCGCTAGTCTTACCCATGATGGGGGTTTTGAGTAATGAACCAGGCAGGGAGTTTATAAAAGCCTCAGGTATCTTTTGCATGTGTTTAGAGTTAATTAGTTGATTCAGAAGATTAGGGTAATAGGTCGTTTAGAGAACCTTTTCTTGATATGCTAATTTATTGAGACAGGTTTTTTGGGTTATCAGGAGTTGTATGCCAAAATCATCAGTATTAAAACAATAAAAGACCTGACAAATTTCAGTTGGTGGATAATGAATCTATAATATATGAAAGTTTAATTGTAATCATTACATTATGGTAAATAATGAAATTTAACACTATATGCTAATTTTTTGAGAAGGACCTGTATACTGATGACCTTTTATGTAAAAAGAAAGACAAACATTCCCCTTCTATTTATATCCACTCACTGTTATTTACCATTGCATTTATGCTTGCAATCCGCAGCGATGGCCATTTATTACTGTTAAACCATCTTCAAAGGCTGCAGGCAGCCATCACCTCCAAATCATTATCTATTTCACCCTAAGACCAGAGTGAAATGATTGTTTCTACAGTTGCATGCGTTTGCTCACAGCAGAATGTGCCATGATAAGGACAATTCATAATCATAACCTATTATAGATGGGAACACCTGTATTTGAAGCCTTATTGTGTTGCTGTCATGTCCTGATTTCAGGCCAGGGTGTGACTTTGACAGGATGAATTGTGTAGCAAAGGGAAAAGCTGTACGTGTACGTGCCCACTCTCCCCAGTCCCACAAGCTCGCTGCCTCGGGGTAATCCTTGACGCTGATCTCTCCTTCAAACCACATATCCAAGCCCTTTCCACTTCCTGCCGACTGCAACTCAAAAATATTTCACGAATCCGTTCATTCCTCAACCATGAATCTGCAAAAACCCTAGTCCATGCCCTCATCATCTCTCGCCTTGACTACTGCAACCTCCTGCTCTGTGGCCTCCCCGCTAACACTCTCGCACCCCTCCAATCTATTCTAAACTCTGCTGCCCGACTAATCCACCTGTCCCCCCGCTATTCCCTGGCCTCTCCCCTCTGTCAATCCCTTCACTGGCTCCCCGTTGCCCAGAGACTCCACTACAAAACCCTAACCATGACGTACAAAGCCATCCACAACCTGTCTCCTCCATACATCTGTGACCTCGTCTCCCGGTACTTACCTACCCGCAACCTCCGATCCTCACAAGATCTCCTACTCTACTCCCCTCTTATCTCCTCTTCCCTCTTCCCTCTCCTCTTCCCACAATCGTATACAAGATTTCTCTCGCGTATCACCCCTACTCTGGAACCCTCTACCACAACACATCAGACTCTCGCCTACCATCGAAACCTTCAAAAAGAACCTGAAGACCCACCTCTTCAGACAAGCCTACAACCTGCAGCTACCACCGATCGACCAAACCGCTGCATGACCATCTCTACCCTCACCTACTGTATTCTCACCCATCCCTTGTAGATTGTGAGCCCTCGCGGGCAGGGTCCTCATTCCTCCTGTACCAGTTACGACTTGTATTGTTTAAGATTATTGTACTTGTTTTCATTATGTATACCCCTCCTCACATGTAAAGCGCCATGGAATAAATGGCGCTATAACATTAAATAATAATAATAATAATAATAATAATCTTCAATGGACGGCGTTAGACACGTTGCCTCATGAAAGTCTATGAACAGCAACCTGTAAGGAATGGTCTTTAAAAGAAATAATAATAAAAATAATAATCATCATCATAGTAAAAAAAATAATGATAATAAAAAATAAAATAAAAGGCTTACTTTTTGTTTTTCAAGAATGTGAATTTTATCCATAGTTGTAATGCTCAGAAAAATACATATGACCATCTAGTTCATCTAGGTACGGGACAGGGTGCATTAGTTACTTTTTTTTACCACACTCATACTATGCTTTATGCTTTGAAGTTTGGAAATATATGAAAACTCTTTTGACTAATTGGGGAAATATATATATGCTGACATTTCACAATAAACAACATAAAAATATGTAAAATATAGCTAAAATTGTTAATAATACAAAAAATAAAAACAATCTAAAAGTTGAAATCACCCAATCCCCTTTTTACATCCCAAAGATCAAAATAATAAAGTGAAAGAAATCTAATATATCATATTTAAAAATGAGGTAACCTATATGGTAAATGTCATACAAAAACAAAAAAACACACCAGAATTGTTGTTTTTGGGGGTATCTCACCTATGTATAAATATACTGCAATGGTACCAATAAAAAATACAGCTCGCCCTGTAAAAAAAACAAGTCCTCACACAGCTTCATTGATAGGAAAATAAGTAAGTTATGGGTCTTAAAAAATAGTGACACTAACCAATTCCCTAGTGACACATACCAATTTTCCTTACGAATGGAGAGTCTGGCAGTCTTGTGGGATCTCAGCCTTTGGTGCTTCACTGCCTCCATGCAACCGCTGACATTCGAAAATTGCCTTGCAGACCCGCATGCAGACCAGCCAGACATATTAAGACATTCGACGGTCAGCAAGTAATTGAAGAGCATAGATTATTAGTAGCTATAGATATTGAAAGATTTAGTATTTGACAGAGCGAACTTTATCAAAGTCATGTTTACTTCAGATCATATCCAGACGACATACTGAGAGTCAAGTACAGCTCCCCTGTTATATTTTCACATCCGCTAGGATTCTGATTATCAGTTGAGAATTATGTGATAACATTTAGCGGGGTGGTGAGGATCTCCTTGAACATAACATAGTAACTCTCAGCTCTACTCATTGCCCTCGTTGGAGCTTCCGCTTTAATATTGCAGACGTTATCTGAAAGAACCTGTTACCAGTAATTGGGGCTTCCCAATTCTGCATCTGCTAAAATCTTCTGTCTCACAAAGGTTGTGAAACGTGCATGAAGGTGCTCCTGGGGGACTTCTATCACCAGATCATGCAAACTTCAGATATTACATTATTATTGCTTTCACTATAACATTGCTGCTGTATTCTATTCTATTGACAGCCCCCAGAGGAAGCCCATGCGAAACGCGCGTTAGGGCTGTCTTTCATTGCATTACGTGACCACACACAGGCTACTATGGGTGAGATGATTTTTTTGTGCATCCACATGTGTATTGGTTAACCTTATTGCGCAAATGTTTGTGAGATTGTTCCTATATACTTTTTACTTCATAATGTAATGATTTGATTATGTGAATACTCCCCTGCTATGTGCACACTTTACTAGTTTATACACTGATTACTCTGGTTTCTTGGCTTTTGCCGGTTGACCAGTGTTTACAGTCTGATGTTTACTACCATAAGAAATGTGCCATTCTCTACCCTGTGCTTGATATTCCTTAGTGTGGAACAGTGCAATGGTTTCTTTTGACACTGTGCGCCATTTGTCCAATGCCTTTTTGCTATTATGTGCATCATTGTAAAAAAAAATTATATATATACAGTATCTTTTTGAATAAAATTGTTACTTTTTATATATTTGGATTTTGTATTCTATGTCTCTTGTGGGTTGTAGGTTTATTAGAGTGTCCATTTTTTTTGGTCCAGCAATATATACAGTGACACTATTTGGTGTCTTAAATGGTCTTTTGGTTTGGTTGATATTGACTGTATTCTATTCTTGACCAGGAATAAGTTTGACTTATATGGATTAGCAGCTAACGAGCATTATTTAGGTATTTCAAATCATTCCAATTTTATAACCTACTATATAATTGTCTAAGGGTTACTTCCATCTTTCTGTCTGTCCTTCTGTCTTTCTTTCTGTCTTTCTGTCACGGATATTCATTGGTCGCGACCTCTGTCTGTCATGGAATCCAAGTCGCTGATTGGTCGTGGCAAAACGCCAGCCACAGTCCGGTGGCAATATGGCTGCTCTTTCCTCCCCGCAGTCAGTGCCCGCTCCATACTCCCCTCCAGTCATCCAGTCAGCCCTCACACAGGGTTAATGCCAGCGTTACCGGAGCGCGGTGTAACGCACTCCGGTTACGCAGCTATTAACCCTGTGTGACTTTTTACTATTGATTGTGCGTATGCAATATACTACGTGGCTGGGCAATATACTATGTAGCTGGGCAATATACTACGTGACGGGGCAATATACTACGTGACTGGGCAATATACTACGTGGCTGGGCAATATACTACATGGCTGGGCAATATACTATGTGGCTGGGCAATATACTACGTGGCTGGGCAATATACTACATGGCTGGGCAATATACTACGTGGCTGGGCAATATACTACGTGGCTGGGCAATATACTATGTGGCTGGGCAATATACTACATCACTGGGCAATATACTACATGACTTGGCAATATACTACGTGGCTGGGCAATATACTACGTGGCTGAGCAATATACTACATCACTGGACAATATACTACGTGACTTGGCAATATACTACGTGGCTGGGCAATATACTACGTGGGCTGTGCAATATACTACGTGGACATGCATATTCTAGAATACCCTATGCGTTAGAATCGGGCCACCATCTAGTAATTTATATAATGTTTCTGCAGTTTTCTGGGCTAAAGTACTATTTCTATTAGTTCTTTAAGCAGATTATGGTCGGCACTACACCCTACTGGTGGTGCTTAGCACCAATGCAAAATCAAACATGATAGTGTCCTAAAAATGTATTCCATGAAAATCAGAAATTGATGCTCATAAATAGAGTTGAGCGACCTTGACCTTTCTAGAGTCGAGCCGGGTTTTGCGAAACCCGACTATGTCCAAAGTCGGGTCGAGTGAAATCGGCCGATTATGACGTAAAGTCGGGATCGACCGAAACACGAAACCCAATGCAAGTCAATGGGGCAGCATAGTCGGCAGTGAGTGGGGGCCAGGAAAACACCTAGAGTGCCCATTTTAATGTCAAAACCATCCATTCTTCTTAATGAAGCTTGTCAAGCGTAATTTACCTTATAATAATTGGAAGGCATTTGAAATTGGGGGTCATTTGGCTAAAGTTGTGGGGGGTAGGGCTGGTTCAAGTAATTAGTGGGCCCAGGAAATCTGGACCACGTCACGGCAGTGGAGCAGGGAGAGGTAAGTATTTCAACTTTGCAAGTGCTGTGAACCTGAGCAAGCAGGGGGGGCCCACTCGTTGGCATTGGCACTGGCACAGGGCCCCTCAAAGTACAGCGGTGTGTTTGCACGGCGGGGGCGCCTCCCACCGGCAGCAACACTTTTGCGTACTATGAGAGGCCCTGTGCCAGTGACGTCGCCAACTAGTATTCCTCCCCCCACCTGATGAAGGAACCTGCACTTTCATCTGCACCTTCCTCTTTGTCCCCGTGTAAGGTGGTATGGTATGCGGGAAGAGCAACCTGACTTTCAGCAGGGTCACAATGTTGTTGTGTAGCGTGCACGGGGAATGTTGCGTTATGGGTCAATGTACCAGCAGACTCATCTATCACTGGCTGGGCAATGGGCACGATGAAGTGGAAACACAGATATAGGCCCAAAGAAGAAAGTGGGCTAAATGCAGTTCAAAATTGGTAACACAGGAATAACCAGGGGGCATTGCAGTGGAGGACAACTGGAATGAGAGGCTGACACAGAGAGTAGGGCCAAATCAGTAAGTAGTCGAAATGCAGTTCAAAATTGGCAACCGTAGTAAACAGGCGGCACAGCTTTGTTCAGTGGAGGAGAACAGCAAGGAGTGGCAGACACCGATAGTAGGCCCCAACCCAACTAGTAGGCCAAATGCAGTCTAACATTAACAACTACTTAACGAGAGGCTGAAAATGGTATTTCAGGACAGGAAACCAGGAGAACAGCAAGGAGTGGCAGACACCGATAGTAGGCCCCAAACCAACTAGTACGCCAAATGCAGTTGTTCCATTTAACCACAATTTAATGAGAGCCTGAAGATAGAAGCTCAGGAAAGGCAACCTGGGGAACACCTTGGAGTGTAACACACCATCTCTCTCCACCCCATACCCATTTTGTAGGCCTAATGCTGTGTACTTTTCTACAACTACTAAACGAGAGTCGGAAGACCGAAGCAATGGCAAGGAAACCTGGGGAACACCTTGGAGTGTAACACACCATCTCTCTCCACCCCATACCCAATTTGTAGGCCTAATGCAGCCTACTTTCCGACACCTACTAAACGAGAGCATGAAGATCGAAGCTCAGGAAAGGCAACCTGGGGAACACCTTGGAGTGTAACACACCATCTCTCTCCACCCCATACCCATTTTTTAGGCCTAATGCAGTGTACTTTTCTACAACTACTAAACGAGAGTCGGAAGACCGAAGCAATGGCAAGGAAACCTGGGGAACACCTTGGAGTGTAACACACCATCTCTCTCCACCCCATTCCCCATTTTTTAGGCCTAATGCAGCCTACTTTCCGACACCTACTAAACGAGAGCATGAAGATCGAAGCTCAGGAAAGGCAACCTGGGGAACACCTTGGAGTGTAACACACCATCTCTCTCCACCCCATACCCATTTTGTAGGCCTAATGCTGTGTACTTTTCTACAACTACTAAACGAGAGTCGGAAGACCGAAGCAATGGCAAGGAAACCTGGGGAACACCTTGGAGTGTAACACACCATCTCTCTCCACCCCATACCCAATTTGTAGGCCTAATGCAGCCTACTTTCCGACACCTACTAAACGAGAGCATGAAGATCGAAGCTCAGGAAAGGCAACCTGGGGAACACCTTGGAGTGTAACACACCATCTCTCTCCACCCCATACCCATTTTGTAGGCCTAATGCTGTGTACTTTTCTACAACTACTAAACGAGAGTCGGAAGACCGAAGCAATGGCAAGGAAACCTGGGGAACACCTTGGAGTGTAACACACCATCTCTCTCCACCCCATACCCAATTTGTAGGCCTAATGCAGCCTACTTTCCGACACCTACTAAACGAGAGCATGAAGATCGAAGCTCATGAAAGGCAACCTGGTGAAAACCTTGGAGTGTAACACAACCTGTCTCTACACCCCATACCAAATTTGTAGGCCTAATGCAGCGTAGTTTCCACCAACTACTAAACGAGAGCCGGAAGATCGAAGCTCATGAAAGGCAACCCGGGGAACACCTTGGAGTGTAACACAACCTCTCTCTACACCACGAAAGGGCTGATTCTTAGGAAGGAAGGCTGTTGTAAATAAGCATTGCGCGTCCGAGGGTGATTATATTCTTATTCGGTATCTACTCACCCTCGGACGCGCCATGCTTCTTGATTTGTAATTAATGTTTATTTGCAATGTGCTTTTGACTTACTCAATTATTTTTTTAATTATTGATTTTATTAAATTAATAGTTTAACATCTTATTGGAAATAATTTAAAGGAGACGCGACAGGACAACACTCGGTGGATGCCATATCTGTGTTAACAACTCCAAAAAACTTTCAGTTAACTTCTTGCAGGAGAAAGAAATTGTAGCTGTTGGACCTTTGTAGTACAGTTCCAGATATTTGTTGTGTGTTTGTTTTGATTGTTAAAATGTCTGCATTTGAGATCTCAACACGATCTTATTTTTTATAATCAAATTAATTTTTTAAATATTTTATTAGGTTGGTTCAAGGGGTACACGGGCCGCAGTAGACAGGTCAGTGGAGGCCTAGTGGAAGGAGGGACCGCAGATGCGCCACTGTTTCACCCATACACAATTAGTAGGCCTAATGCAGCGTAGTTTCCAACAGCTACTAAACGAGAGCCGGAAGATCGAAGCTCAGGAAAGGCAACCTGGGGAACACCTTGGAGTGTAACACAACCTCTCTCTACACCACGGAAGGGCTGATTCTTAGGAAGGAAGGCTGTTGTAAATAAGCATTGCGCGTCCGAGGGTGATTATATTCTTATTCGGTATCTACTCACCCTCGGACGCGCCATGCTTCTTGATTTGTAATTAATGTTTATTTGCAATGTGCTTTTGACTTACTCAATTATTTTTTTAATTATTGATTTTATTAAATTAATAGTTTAACATCTTATTGGAAATAATTTAAAGGAGACGCGACAGGACAACACTCGGTGGATGCCATATCTGTGTTAACAACTCCAAAAAACTTTCAGTTAACTTCTTGCAGGAGAAAGAAATTGTAGCTGTTGGACCTTTGTAGTACAGTTCCAGATATTTGTTGTGTGTTTGTTTTGATTGTTAAAATGTCTGCATTTGAGATCTCAACACGATCTTATTTTTTATAATCAAATTAATTTTTTTTATATTTAATGATGTTGGTTCAAGGGGTACACGGGCAGCAATAGACAGGTCAGTGGAGGCCTAGTGGAAGGAGTGACGGCAGACAGGCATCAAAGGCCTAACATTGGGCTGGCTGTAGGCAAGTTAAAATTGGTTCCAGGGGAACACGGCCATCAGTGGCCTGGTCAGTGTAGTTGTAGTTGAAAGAACGGGACGCAGACAGGCTTCGAAGGCCTAACATAATAACATAGGGCTGGCTGTAGGCAAGTTAAAATTGGTTCCAAGGGAACACGGCCATCAGTGGCCTGGTCAGTGTAGTTGTAGTTGAAAGAACGGGACGCAGACAGGCTTCGAAGGCCTAACATAACAAACTTGGGCTGGCTGTAGGCACTTTTAAATTTGTTCCAGGGGTACATGGGCAGCAGTGTATGGTCAGTGGAAGTCTAGTGGAAGGAGTGACCGCAGACAGGCTTCCAAGGCCTAACATAACAAACTTGGGCTGGCTGTAGGCACTTTTAAATTGGTTCCAGGGGTACACGGGCAGCAGTGGTCTGGTCAGTGGAAGTCTAGTGGAAGGAGTGACCGCAGACAGGCTTCCAAGGCCTAACATAACAAACTTGGGCTGGCTGTAGGCACTTTTAAATTGGTTCCAGGGGTACACGGGCAGCAGTGGTCTGGTCTGTGGAAGTCTAGTGGAAGGAGTGACCGCAGACAGGCTTCGAAGGCCTAACATAATAACATAGGGCTGGCTGTAGGCAAGTTAAAATTGGTTCCAAGGGAACACGGCCATCAGTGGCCTGGTCAGTGTAGTTGTAGTTGAAAGAACGGGACGCAGACAGGCTTCGAAGGCCTAACATAACAAACTTGGGCTGGCTGTAGGCACTTTTAAATTTGTTCCAGGGGTACATGGGCAGCAGTGTATGGTCAGTGGAAGTCTAGTGGAAGGAGTGACCGCAGACAGGCTTCGAAGGCCTAACATAACAAACTTGGGCTGGCTGTAGGCACTTTTAAATTGGTTCCAGGGGTACACGGGCAGCAGTGGTCTGGTCAGTGGAAGTCTAGTGGAAGGAGTGACCGCAGACAGGCTTCCAAGGCCTAACATAACAAACTTGGGCTGGCTGTAGGCACTTTTAAATTGGTTCCAGGGGTACACGGGCAGCAGTGGTCTGGTCAGTGGAAGTCTAGTGGAAGGAGTGACCGCAGACAGGCTTCCAAGGCCTAACATAACAAACTTGGGCTGGCTGTAGGCACTTTTAAATTGGTTCCAGGGGTACACGGGCAGCAGTGGTCTGGTCAGTGGAAGTCTAGTGGAAGGAGTGACCGCAGACAGGCTTCCAAGGCCTAACATAACAAACTTGGGCTGGCTGTAGGCACTTTTAAATTGGTTCCAGGGGTACACGGGCAGCAGTGGTCTGGTCTGTGGAAGTCTAGTGGAAGGAGTGACCGCAGACAGGCTTCGAAGGCCTAACATAATAACATAGGGCTGGCTGTAGGCAAGTTAAAATTGTTTCCAAGGGAACACGGCCATCAGTGGCCTGGTCAGTGTAGTTGTAGTTGAAAGAACGGGACGCAGACAGGCTTCGAAGGCCTAACATAACAAACTTGGGCTGGCTGTAGGCACTTTTAAATTTGTTCCAGGGGTACATGGGCAGCAGTGTATGGTCAGTGGAAGTCTAGTGGAAGGAGTGACCGCAGACAGGCTTCGAAGGCCTAACATAACAAACTTGGGCTGGCTGTAGGCACTTTTAAATTGGTTCCAGGGGTACACGGGCAGCAGTGGTCTGGTCAGTGGAAGTCTAGTGGAAGGAGTGACCGCAGACAGGCTTCCAAGGCCTAACATAACAAACTTGGGCTGGCTGTAGGCACTTTTAAATTGGTTCCAGGGGTACACGGGCAGCAGTGGTCTGGTCAGTGGAAGTCTAGTGGAAGGAGTGACCGCAGACAGGCTTCCAAGGCCTAACATAACAAACTTGGGCTGGCTGTAGGCACTTTTAAATTGGTTCCAGGGGTACACGGGCAGCAGTGGTCTGGTCAGTGGAAGTCTAGTGGAAGGAGTGACCGCAGACAGGCTTCCAAGGCCTAACATAACAAACTTGGGCTGGCTGTAGGCACTTTTAAATTGGTTCCAGGGGTACACGGGCAGCAGTGGTCTGGTCTGTGGAAGTCTAGTGGAAGGAGTGACCGCAGACAGGCTTCGAAGGCCTAACCAGGGCCGTATTTAGAGTTTCTGCTGCCCTAGGCACTTTTAGTGCTGCCTCCCCCTTTGGTGAGTATGACACTATCGGCAGTGACTTTGGCAAAAATCGCTGATGTGAAAGTCGCCTTTTGCAGCAGATCCGACAGTTTTTCCGCATCTGCCGCGTAATGGATCACTTAGGGCAACACTGCGTTCGGCCTCATTCATTCCCTATGGGACTTACAGACATGTGCGGCTCTTGCGGTTTTGCCGCCATCCGGCAAATGCGGTACTTGCAGCAATGAGAAAAAACACTACTAGCAGTGTTTTATGTATCATCGTAAGTGCAAAACCGCAATTGCCGCACATGTTCGCAAGTAGCCATCATTACCTGTCCCTGCACCTTGCTAGCTCATCCCTATCCAACCCTCCCTGACCTAAAACTACACTATAAAGCTTCAGAAAAGCAATTTATTAACTGCCATATTCCTATGATAATGAGGGCTCTAGGCTACGGCGTAGACTGGGACGGGCAGTCTCCGGGTCTCCATCCTCTCTGTGCACACCCTCAGTCCCTGCCTCACTGCCTGTGCACAGACCTCCCTCCACCGCACCCGGTAATCACCGCTCGCAGTAGCATACCAGCAGAGGTGTATCTAGGGTTTCTGGCACCCGGGGAAAGAATTCATTTTGGTGCCCCCCCTCCGCCAAGGACATATGTGATTTGCACACTCAGTCATGTGCCCACGAGCTCCTCTCCCTAATGCTCTCAATGTTCAGTGAAAAACTAAGAGAAGCAGAAGAGAAGCTCGATGTCACAGGACCATAAGAGTATGTGTCCACGTTCAGGATTGCATCAGGATTTGGTCAGGATTTTTCATCAGTATTTGTAGCCAAAACCAGGAGTGGAACAATTAGAGGAAAACTATAATAGAACCATATGCTCCACTTCTGTATTTATCACCCACTCCTGGTTTTGGCTACAAATACTGATGTAAAATACTGACCAAATCCTGATGCAATCCTGAACGTGGACACACACCCTAAGTCTGAAAAATCGCATATGAGTGACGTGTCCATGTGACGACTACTGGAACTTGCAGAGCTGAATCCTGACATCGCAGCTTCTGAATTCTCACAACGCATGCACTGCACTTTTAGGATTCTCCCTTGCCGGTGGACGGTCATGTCAGCACAAGTATGTGATTTGTAGACTTCTGACCACATTCTGACTAGATGTGCCCGGCCTCGCTCAGTTCATTTTCATTGACGGAGGTCACGCATGTCTAGTCAGCACGTGATCGCATTAATGTAAATCCCCAGCATGAGAGAATCCTGACAGCGTGCAGTGTGCACTGTGAGAATTCAGAAGTCTGCAGTCACAAAGAATGACTGCAGACTCATCACAAGCCTGGACATCCCCTTTAAAAGGGACTCTGTCACCTGAATTTGGAGGGAACAA
The DNA here is from genome assembly GCF_032444005.1 of Ranitomeya imitator. Lineage (NCBI taxonomy): Eukaryota > Metazoa > Chordata > Amphibia > Anura > Dendrobatidae > Ranitomeya > Ranitomeya imitator. The sequence continues at coordinate 81,737,064 of NC_091285.1, forward strand.
TTTTCAGCCATAGGGGCGGGGCTTTCGGGTGTTTGATTCACCCTTTCCTTACCCGCTGGCTGCATGCTGGCTGCAATATTGGATTGAAGCTCATTCTCTGTCCTCCATAGTACACGCCTGCGCAAGGCAAGATTGCAGATTGTGCAGGTACAGTATGTACTACGGAGGACAGAGAATGAGCTTCAATCCAATATTGCAGCCAGCATGCAGCCAGCGGGTATGGAAAGGGTGAATCAAACACCCGAAAACCCCACCCCTATGGCTGAAAATTGTTCCCTCCAAATTCAGGTGACAGTGTCCCTTTAAATCTCCTAACATATATAAAAACATGAGAGTTAGCATCACAAATAACATTTACATCCAGGTACCTGATAGATGACGTCGCCTCTGGAGCCGTTCTCCTTTTCTTCATCTTGTCCAGATCCCATGATGAGTTTTCTCATCCACAGCCGTCTCTGCAGACTTCCATCTTCGCCGCTCTTTTGCAGAAAGTCTCCACATGACGCCCTTAAAGATACAAGTGTCATTATAATGCTCCCAAATAAAAAATTGCCCCTCACTATATTGTCTGCACAAAGTATGACCCCCACACTGTCCCTCTTATGGTACATGCTCTTCACACTGTCCTCTCCTTTCTATACCAGTCCCCTCTTCACACTGTCCTCTCACACTGTGTCCCCCTTATAGGGCCCAGTATTTATACTCCATATTTATACTCCATCCTCCCACACTGCGTTCATGCCTCCCCCATCCTCCCACCCTGCGTTCATGGCTCCCCCATCCTTCTCCCCTGCAAGCATGGCTCCCCCATCCTCCCACTCTGCGTTCATGGCTCCCCATCCTTCTCCCCTGCGTTCATGGCTCCCCCATCCTTCTCCCCTGCGTTCATGGCTCCCCCATCCTCCCACTCTGCGTTCATGGCTCCCCCATCCTCCCACTCTGCGTTCATGGCTCCCCCATCCTCCCACTCTGCGTTCATGGCTCCCCATCCTTCTCCCCTGCGTTCATGGCTCCCCATCCTTCTCCCCTGTATGCACGGCTCCCCATCCTTCTCCCCTGTATGCACGGCTCCCCATCCTTCTCCCCTGTATGCATGGCTCCCCATCCTTCTCCCCTGTGTGCACGGCTCCCCATCCTTCTCCCCTGTGTGCACGGCTCCCCATCCTTCTCCCCTGTGTACATGGCTCCCCATCCTTCTCCCCTGTGTGCACGGCTCCCCATCCTTCTCCCCTGTGTGCACGGCTCCCCAACCTTCTCCCCTGTGTGCACGGCTCCCCATCCTTCTCCCCTGTATGCACGACTCCCCATCCTCCCCTGTATGCACGGCTCCCCATCCTTCTCCCCTGTATGCACGGCTCCCCATCCTTCTCCCCTGTGTGCACGGCTCCCCATCATTCTCCCCTGTATGCACGACTCCCCATCCTTCTCCCCTGTATGCACGGCTCCCCATCCTTCTCCCCTGTGTGCACGGCTCCCCATCATTCTCCCCTGTATGCACGACTCCCCATCCTTCTCCCCTGTATGCACGGCTCCCCATCCTTCTCCCCTGTATGCATGGCTCCCCATCCTCCTCCCCTGTGTGCACGGCACCCCACTTTTTTCCCTGTCATACTTACCTCTCACCGGCGCGCAGCACAGAACTTCCTGGCATCTCAGCGTCTTCCTTCCTGTCTTCAGCGGTCACATGGTAGCGCTAATTAAGGGTGATGAATATGCGCATATTCATCACCCTTAATGATCGGTACCATGTGACCGCTGAAGACAGGACGGCGCTGAGACGCAGTTGCAGCCACCGCTGGAGGAAGGTGAGTATTACGTCTTCAGGGAGGGAGGGAGGGGGGCGGGAAGGAGGGAGGAGGGGGGGGGGGCGGGAAGGGGGGAGGGAGGAGAGGGGCGGAAACTTGACCCCGGAGTTTTATAAAATAAAAAAAAAAATAAAAAGGAAAAACCTAGCTCAAGGGCGCCCCCCCGCATCCCGCCGCCCTAGGCACGTGCCCTCAAGTGCCTAGTGGCAAATACGGCCCTGGGCCTAACATAACAAACTTGGGCTGGCTGTAGGCACTTTTAAATTGGTTCCAGGGGTACACGGGCAGCAGTGGTCTGGTCTGTGGAAGTCTAGTGGAAGGAGTGACCGCAGACAGGCTTCGAAGGCCTAACATAACAAACTTGGGCTGGCTGTAGGCACTTTTAAATTGGTTCCAGGGGTACACGGGCAGCAGTGGTCTGGTCAGTGGAAGTCTAGTGGAAGGAGTGACCGCAGACAGGCTTCCAAGGCCTAACATAACAAAATTGGGCTGGCTGTAGGCACTTTAAATTGGTTCCAGGGGTACATGGGCAGCAGTGTATGGTCAGTGGAAGTCTAGTGGAAGGAGTGACGGCAGACAGTCTTCGAAGGCCTAACATAACAAAATTGGGCTGACTGTAGGCACTTTTAAATTGGTTCCAGGGTAACACGGCCAGCAGTGGCCTGGTCAGTGTAGTAGTTGTAGAAAGAAGGGACCGCAGACAGGCTTCGAAGGCCTAACATAACAAAAATGTCAAAACAATGGTATTGTCAGTGCCAGGCATTGAAGGATGTCAGCGCCTAGACTACACATTGGTGAAGCTGTGAGAGATAATTTTGCTAGTGGTAGAGCACTGTTTGAGCTGGGGGGGGGAACTGTCTTGTGGCCGGCGGTACAGGCACAGGGCCCCTCATATTACAACGGTGTGTCTGACGTTGGGTGCGCACCACCACCGCCAGAGACACTTTATTGTACTATGAGGGACCCAGTGGCAGTGCCGTCGACCAAAAGCGGCCACACCCACCTCTTCAGACAAACAGCACTCTCAAGGGTCCAAGCGCAAAGTGGCGATAGCACGGCCCCGTGTGGGGAGTTTGGCCATTTCGTGAGGTGGAAACATGTCGTATGCTGGACAATCAGGTGAAGAAAATTACGAGATTGGAAAAGTCATTCAGAATAGTCCACAGGCAAGACCTTTTCATAGGAAAGCTAGGTGTCAGCCGGGCAGGGTGGGGCAAAAGATTTTGAAATCCAGTTGTGGTTCATTTTAATGAAGGTTAGATCATCTACATTTTGGGTAGCCAGACGAGTCCTTTTTTCTGTTAGTATTGAACCTGCAGCACTGAATACTCTTTCTGATAGGACACTAGCTGCCGGGCAAGCAAGCTCCTGCAATGCATATTCTGCCAATTCTGGCCAGGTGTCTAATTTGGATGCCCAGTAATCAAATGGGAATGACGGTTGAGGGAGAACGTCGATAAGGGATGAAAAATAGTTTGTAACCATACTGGACAAATGTTGTCTCCTGTCACTTTGAATTGATGCTGCAGTACCTGTCCTGTCTGCGGTCATAGAAAAATCACTCCACAACCTGGTCAGAAAACCCCTCTGGCCAACGCCACTTCTGATTTCTGCCCCTCTAACACCTCTGGTCTGCTGGCCCCTGGAGCTCGTGTGAGAACGATCACGGGCGCTGTGTGCAGGGAATGCCAGAAGCAAACGGTCAACAAGAGTTGATTGTTTTGTTGCTAATATTAGTTCCAAGTTCTCATGTGGCATAATATTTTGCAATTTGCCTTTATAGCGAGGATCAAGGAGGCAGGCCAACCAGTAATTGTCATCGTTCATCATTTTTGTAATGCGTGTGTCCCTTTTGAGGATACGCAAGGCATAATCCGCCATGTGGGCCAAAGTTCCCGTTGTCAAATCTGCGGTTGTGCTTGGTTGAGGGGCAGTTGCAGGCAAATCTACGTCACTTGTGTCCCTCAAAAAACCAGAACCCGGCCTTGCCACGCCACCAATTTCCCGTGCCCCCGGGAAAGCTTCCTCATTAAAAATATACTCATCCCCATCATCCTCCTCATCCTCCACCTCCTCTTCGCCCGGTACCTCGTCATGTACACTGCCCTGACCAGACAATCGCTGACTGTCATCAAGGCTTTCCTCTTCCTCTGGTGCAGACGCCTGATCCTTTATGTGCGTCAAACTTTGCATCAGCAGACGCATTAGGGGGATGCTCATGCTTATTATGGCGTTGTCTGCACTAACCAGCCGTGTGCATTCCTCAAAACACTGAAGGACTTGACACATGTCTTGAATCTTCGACCACTGCACACCTGACAACTCCATGTCTGCCATCCTACTGCCTGCCCGTGTATGTGTATCCTCCCACAAAAACATAACAGCCCGCCTCTGTTCGCACAGTCTCTGAAGCATGTGCAGTGTTGAGTTCCACCTTGTTGCAACGTCTATGATTAGGCGATGCTGGGGAAGGTTCAAAGAACGCTGATAGGTCTGCATACGGCTGGAGTGTACAGGCGAACGGCGGATATGTGCGCAAAGTCCACGCACTTTGAGGAGCAGGTCGGATAACCCCGGATAACTTTTCAGGAAGCACTGCACCACCAGGTTTAAGGTGTGAGCCAGGCAAGGAATGTGTTTCAGTTGGGAAAGGGAGATGGCAGCCATGAAATTCCTTCCGTTATCACTCACTACCTTGCCTGCCTCAAGATCTACAGTGCCCAGCCACGACTGCGTTTCTTGCTGCAAGAACTCGGACAGAACTTCCGCGGTGTGTCTATTGTCGCCCAAACACTTCATAGCCAATACAGCCTGCTGACGTATGCCAGTAGCTGCCCCATAATGGGAGACCTGGTGTGCAACAGTGGCAGGTGCGGATGGAGTGTTTGTGCGACTGCGGTCTGTGGACGAGCTCTTGCTTCTGCAGGAGGACGAGGAGGAGGAGGAGGAGGAGGGGGTGCGAACGGCTACAGACAACTGTTTACTAGACCGTGGGCTAGGCAGAACTGTCCCAAACTTGCTGTCCCCTGTGGACCCTGAATCCACCACATTTACCCAGTGTGCCGTGATGGACACGTAACGTCCCTGGCCATGCCTACTGGTCCATGCATCTGTTGTCAGGTGCACCTTTGTGCTCACAGATTGCCTGAGTGCATGGACGATGCGCTCTTTAACATGCTGGTGGAGGGCTGGGATGGCTTTTCTGGAAAAAAAGTGTCGACTGGGTAGCTCGTAGCGTGGTACAGCGTAGTCCATCAGGTCTTTGAAAGCTTCGCTTTCAACTAACCGGTAGGGCATCATCTCTAACGAGATTAGTCTAGCTATGTGGGCGTTCAAACCCTGTGTACGCGGATGCGAGGCTAAGTATTTCCTTTTTCTAACCATAGTCTCATGTAGGGTGAGCTGGACTGGAGAGATGGAGATCGTGGAACTAGCGGGGGTGCCGGTGGACATGGCAGACTGAGAGACGGTGGGAGATGGTATTGTTGCCGCCGGTGCCCTAGATGCAGTGTTTCCTACTACGAAACTGGTGATTCCCTGACCCTGACTGCTTTGGCCTGGCAAAGATACCTGCACAGATACAGCAGGTGGTGCGCTAAATGGTGGTCCTACACTGCCGGAAGGGATGTTGCGTTGATGACTAGCTTCATTGGCCGAGGGTGCAACAACCTTAAGGGACGTTTGGTAGTTAGTCCAAGCTTTCAAATGCATGGTGGTTAAATGTCTATGCATGCAACTAGTATTGAGACTTTTCAGATTCTGACCTCTGCTTAAGGAAGTAGAACATTTTTGACAGATGACTTTGCGCTGATCAATTGGATGTTGTTTAAAAAAATGCCAGACTGCACTCTTTCTAGCATCGGATACCTTTTCAGGCATTGCAGACTGAGCTTTAACCGGATGGCCACGCTGTCCTCCACCAGGTTTTGGCTTTGCCACGCGTTTTGGGCAAGATACGGGCCCGGCAGATGGAACCTGTGGCGATGTTGATGCCTGCTGCGGCCCCTCCTCCTCCTCTGCTTCAGAACTGCTGCCGCCTGCACCCTGTTCCCCCAATGGCTGCCAATCGGGGTCAAGAACTGGGTCATCTAATAACTCTTCTTGTACCTCCTGCGCAACTTCGTCTGTGTCACCGTGTCGTTCGGTGGTATAGCGTTCGTGATGGGGCAACATAGTCTCATCAGGGTCTGATTCTTGATCAGCACCCTGCGAGGGCAATGTTGTGGTCTGAGTCAAAGGACCAGCATAGTAGTCTGGCTGTGGCTGTGCGTCAGTGCACTCCATGTCAGATTCAATTTGTAATGGGCATGGACTGTTAACTGCTTCACTTTCTAAGCCAGGGACGGTATGTGTAAAGAGCTCCATGGAGTAACCCGTTGTGTCGCCTGCTGCATTCTTCTCTGTTGTTGTTTTTGCTGAAGAGGACAAGGAAGTGACTTGTCCCTGACCGTGAACATCCACTAACGACGCGCTGCTTTTACTTTTACCAGTTTCACGAGAGGAGGCAAAAGAGCTAGAGGCTGAGTCAGCAAGATAAGCCAAAACTTGCTCTTGCTGCTCCGGCTTTAAAAGCGGTTTTCCTAATCCCAGAAAAGGGAGCGTTCGAGGCCTTGTGTAGCCGGACGACGAACCTGGCTCCACAGCTCCAGACTTAGGTGCAATATTTTTTTCCCCACGACCACCTGATGCTCCACCACTACCACTACCCTCATTACCAGCTGACAATGAACGCCCCCGGCCACGACCTCTTCCACTAGACTTCCTCATTGTTTTAAAAACGTAACCAAACTAACGTTATTTGTTGCAGTCACACAACTTACACGGTGAGCTATAACTTCAGTATGATTTAGCTACCCCTTTACAGGTTGGTGAGACCACAGCGAAAATCAGGCCCAATGTTACACACTCTTTTTTTGGTGGCTGCAAATTAGAGAGATGCCCCACATGCAGGACTGTCACTGAAGCACAAATGTTAATATTAATGTCACACTATTATTTTTTTTTTATTTTTATTTTTTTCAGGAACACTTTAGAAACCCCCCCAAAAAAAAAAAATAGATTTTTGCAGGGAGAATTTAGAAAACAAATGTAACAAACTATATGCTTTCTATGGGCCACTGAGTGAGAGATGACGCACACAGGAATCAGGAGTGGCACACAAGCCCAGAGGCCAATATTTTTCTACCAATGATTGATGGAGTTATTTTCTCTGGTAGATTTTGGAACCCAAATCAAGGAAAAAAAATATAGGCTTTCTATGGACCACAATTGGAGAGAGAGAGAGAGAGAGAGAGAGAGAGAGAGAGATGGCACACCCAGGAGTCAAGACTGGCACACAAGCAGAAAGGCCAATATTAATCTCCCATTTTTTGGGGGGGTTTGTTTTTTTTTTTTTTTTTTTTTTTTTCAGGGAGACTTTAGAAAAAAAAATAATAAAAAAAATATGATTTTATCAGGAAGAATTTAGAAACCAAATAAAATAAAATTATTTTTTCAGGGAGAATTTATAAAACAAATAAAAACAAAAATAGGCGTTCTATGGCCCACTGACTGAGAGATGACGCACACAGGAGTCAGGAGTGGCACACAAGCCCAGAGGCCAATATTTTTCTACCAATGATTGATGTAGTTATTTTCTCTGGTAGATTTTGGAACCCAAATCAAGGAAAAAAAATATAGGCTTTCTATGGACCACAATTGGAGAGAGAGAGAGAGAGAGAGAGAGAGATGGCACACCCAGGAGTCAAGACTGGCACACAAGCAGAAAGGCCAATATTAATCTCCCACTGTTTTTTTTGGTTGTTTTTTTTTTTTTTTTTTCAGGGAGACTTTAGAAAAAAAAATAATAAAAAAAATATGATTTTATCAGGAAGAATTTAGAAACCAAATAAAATAAAATGATTTTTTCAGGGAGAATTTATAAAACAAATAAAACCAAAAATAGGCGTTCTATGGCCCACTGACTGAGAGATGACGCACCCAGGAGTCAAGACTGGCACACAAGCAGAAAGGCCAATATTAATCTCCCACTGTTTTTTTTTTTTTTTTTTTTTTTTTCAGGGAGACTTTAGAAAAAAAAATAATAAAAAAAATATGATTTTATCAGGAAGAATTTAGAAACCAAATAAAATAAAATGATTTTTTCAGGGAGAATTTAGAAAACAAATAAAACCAAAAATAGGCGTTCTATGGCCCACTGACTGAGAGAGAGAGAGAGATGGAACGCTTAGTACTGGCACACAAGCCCAAAGGGCAATATTAATCTCCCTTTTTTTTTCCAGGGAGAATTTCTAAAACCCAAAAAAAAAAAAAAATAGGCTTTCTATGGCCCACTATTTGTGAGAGAGATGGGACGCTCAGGACTGGCACAGATGGCACGCTCAGGACTGGCACAGAAGCCCAGAGGCCAATATTAATCTCCCTTTTTTTCTGGGAGAATTTATAAAACCAAAAAAATATTTAAATAGGCTTTCTATGGCCCACTATTTGTGAGAGAGATGGCACGCTCAGGACTGGCACAGATGGCACGCTCACAACTGGCACACAAGCCCAGAGGCCAATATTAATCTCCCTTTTTTCAGGGAAAATTTATAAAACCAAAAAAAAAATTAAATAGGCTTTCTATGGCCCACTATTTGTGAGAGAGATGGCACGCTCAGGACTGGCACAGATGGCACGCTCACAACTGGCACACAAGCCCAGAGGCCAATATTAATCTCCCTTTTTTCAGGGAAAATTTATAAAACAAAAAAAAAAATTAAATAGGCTTTCTATGGCCCACTATTTGTGAGAGAGATGGCACGCTCAGGACTGGCACAGATGGCACGCTCACAACTGGCACACAAGCCCAGAGGCCAATATTAATCTCCCTTTTTTTCAGGGAGAATTTATAAAACCAAAAAAAAAATTAAATAGGCTTTCTATGGCCCACTATTTGTGAGAGAGATGGCACGCTCAGGGCTGGCATAGATGGCACGCTCAGGACTGGCACACAAGCCCAGAGGCCAATATTAATCTCCCTTTTTTTCTGGGAGAATTTATAAAACCAAAAAAATATTTAAATAGGCTTTCTATGGCCCACTATTTGTGAGAGAGATGGCACGCTCAGGACTGGCACAGATGGCACGCTCACAACTGGCACACAAGCCCAGAGGCCAATATTAATCTCCCTTTTTTCAGGGAAAATTTATAAAACCAAAAAAAAAATTAAATAGGCTTTCTATGGCCCACTATTTGTGAGAGAGATGGCACGCTCAGGACTGGCACAGATGGCACGCTCACAACTGGCACACAAGCCCAGAGGCCAATATTAATCTCCCTTTTTTCAGGGAAAATTTATAAAACCAAAAAAAAAATTAAATAGGCTTTCTATGGCCCACTATTTGTGAGAGAGATGGCACGCTCAGGACTGGCACAGATGGCACGCTCACAACTGGCACACAAGCCCAGAGGCCAATATTAATCTCCCTTTTTTCAGGGAAAATTTATAAAACAAAAAAAAAAATTAAATAGGCTTTCTATGGCCCACTATTTGTGAGAGAGATGGCACGCTCAGGACTGGCACAGATGGCACGCTCACAACTGGCACACAAGCCCAGAGGCCAATATTAATCTCCCTTTTTTTCAGGGAGAATTTATAAAACCAAAAAAAAAATTAAATAGGCTTTCTATGGCCCACTATTTGTGAGAGAGATGGCACGCTCAGGGCTGGCACAGATGGCACGCTCAGGACTGGCACACAAGCCCAGAGGCCAATATTAATCTCCCTTTTTTTCAGGGAGAATTTATAAAACCCCAAAAAAAATAAAATAGGCTTTCTATGGCCCACTATTTGTGAGAGAGATGGCACACTCAGGACTGGCACACAAGCCCAAAGGCCAATATTAATCTCCCACTGTATTTTTATCAGGGAGAATTTATACACCCCACAAAAAAAAATACAGAAAAATGAAAAGGCTTTCTATGGCCCACTATGTGAGAGAGATGGCACACACAGGGATGGCACTCTAGCAGAAATGCCAAATTGCCAATCTTAATCTCCCACCAAAAAAAAAAAAAAAAAAAAAACAGGGAATGTCCTACAATTACTATCTCCCTGCCTGCAGTAATCTCAGCCAGGTATGGCAGGCAGCTACTATCTCCCTGCCTGCAGTAATCTCAGCCAGGTATGGCAGGCAGCAATAAGGAGTGGACTGATGCACAAATGAAATAAAAAGTGTGGACAAACAAAAAAGATAGCTGTGCAGAAAGGAAGGAACAAGAGGATTTGTGCTTTGAAAAAAGCAGTTGGTTTGCACAGCGGCGTACACACAGCAATGCAGCTATCAGGGAGCCTTCTAGGGTAGCCCAATGAGCTACAGCGCTGAGGGGAAAAAAAAAAAAAAAAAAACTTCCACTGTCCCTGCACACCGAGGGTGGTGTTGGACAGTGCAAATCGCTGCAGCACAAGCGGTTTTGTGGTTAATGGACCCTGCCTAACGCTATCCCTGCTTCTGACAAAGCGGCAGCAACCTCTCCCTAAGCTCAGATCAGCAGCAGTAAGATGGCGGTCGGCGGGAACGCCTCTTTATAGCCCCTGTGACGTCGCAGACAGCAAGCCAATCACTGCAATGCCCTTCTCTAAGATGGTGGGGACCAGGACCTATGTCATCACGCTGCCCACACTCTGCGTTTACCTTCATTGGCTGAGAAATGGCGCTTTTCGCGTCATTGAAACGCGACTTTGGCGCGAAAGTCGCGTACCGCATGGCCGACCCCGCACAGGGGTCGGATCGGGTTTCATGAAACCCCGACTTAGCCAAAAGTCGGCGACTTTTGAAAATGTTCGACCCGTTTCGCTCAACCCTACTCATAAATATACAAAATCCATGACCATTAGAGTCACAGAATTATGCAGGCTCCAGTTGAACAGGTTTTGTAAAGGAGGTTCATGCACAAGCCTGTCTGGCCTAATGGTCATGGATTTTGCATTTTTACTAGAATAAATAATAATAATAATAATCTTTATTTATATAGCGCCAACATATTCCGCAGCGCTTTACAGTTTAACAGCTTCAAACACAACAGTCATAAGTAACAATGTTAACAATACAATAATTAAAGCAACACAAAAGCTTACAATCTACAATGAGGTGAGGAAATACAAAGTACAGGTATTTACATGTATTTACAATAATGTATTTACAATAGACACAAAAGAGAATAGTAAAACCAAAAACACTCAGTTTGAAAAAATGTTGCAGTAATCCGCAAGTGCTAGTAAAAGATGTAAAAAACAGGGTATTTGGTTGATATGTTTTTTGCAAAAAATGTATACTAAGCTGCTCTACCAATCTTCACGGTATACCCTTATCAGAGCAGTTCTAACTAATGTATGCAATCCCTATCTGATGTATTAAAAAACCTGATCATCTGTATATAACCTGTGTGAACAGGGTTCAGAGAGGAAAAATCCATGTGTGCATACAGGGTAGAACAGCTTTTGTGCAGATAGCCCAAGAGGAGTGGTGGAACTCCCCAGTCTTGTAGACACAAGAGAACAATTATGGAAACAGGAACACGTGGGCTACTTGCACAGTGAACAAGTCTGTATGATCATGTTCACACACCACCAAGAAACCTGAAGACACAAAAGAGAATAGTAAAACCAAAAACACTCAGTTTGAAAAAATGTTGCAGTAATCCGCAAGTGCTAGTAAAAGATGTAAAAAACAGGGTATTTGGTTGATACGTTTTTTGCAAAAAATGTATACTAAGCTGCTCTACCAATCTTCACGGTATACCCTTATCAGAGCAGTCCTAACTAATGTATGCAATCCCTATCTGATGTATTTAAAAACCTGATCATCTGTATATAACCTGTGTGAACAGGGTTCAGAGAGGAAAAATCCATGTGTGCATACAGGGTAGAACAGCTTTTGTGCAGATAGCCCAAGAGGAGTGGTGGAACTCCCCAGTCTTGTAGACACAAGAGAACAATTATGGAAACAGGAACACATGGGCTACTTGCACAGTGAACAAGTCTGTATGATCATGTTCACACACCACCAAGAAACCTGAAGACACAAAAGAGAATAGTAAAACCAAAAACACTCAGTTTGAAAAAATGTTGCAGTAATCCGCAAGTGCTAGTAAAAGATGTAAAAAACAGGGTATTTGGTTGATACGTTTTTTGCAAAAAATGTATACTAAGCTGCTCTACCAATCTTCACGGTATACCCTTATCAGAGCAGTCCTAACTAATGTATGCAATCCCTATCTGATGTATTTAAAAACCTGATCATCTGTATATAACCTGTGTGAACAGGGTTCAGAGAGGAAAAATCCATGTGTGCATACAGGGTAGAACAGCTTTTGTGCAGATAGCCCAAGAGGAGTGGTGGAACTCCCCAGTCTTGTAGACACAAGAGAACAATTATGGAAACAGGAACACATGGGCTACTTGCACAGTGAACAAGTCTGTATGATCATGTTCACACACCACCAAGAAACCTGAAGACACAAAAGAGAATAGTAAAACCAAAAACACTCAGTTTGAAAAAATGTTGCAGTAATCCGCAAGTGCTAGTAAAAGATGTAAAAAACAGGGTATTTGGTTGATACGTTTTTTGCAAAAAATGTATACTAAGCTGCTCTACCAATCTTCACGGTATACCCTTATCAGAGCAGTCCTAACTAATGTATGCAATCCCTATCTGATGTATTTAAAAACCTGATCATCTGTATATAACCTGTGTGAACAGGGTTCAGAGAGGAAAAATCCATGTGTGCATACAGGGTAGAACAGCTTTTGTGCAGATAGCCCAAGAGGAGTGGTGGAACTCCCCAGTCTTGTAGACACAAGAGAACAATTATGGAAACAGGAACACATGGGCTACTTGCACAGTGAACAAGTCTGTATGATCATGTTCACACACCACCAAGAAACCTGAAGACACAAAAGAGAATAGTAAAACCAAAAACACTCAGTTTGAAAAAATGTTGCAGTAATCCGCAAGTGCTAGTAAAAGATGTAAAAAACAGGGTATTTGGTTGATACGTTTTTTGCAAAAAATGTATACTAAGCTGCTCTACCAATCTTCACGGTATACCCTTATCAGAGCAGTTCTAACTAATGTATGCAATCCCTATCTGATGTATTAAAAAACCTGATCATCTGTATATAACCTGTGTGAACAGGGTTCAGAGAGGAAAAATCCATGTGTGCATACAGGGTAGAACAGCTTTTGTGCAGATAGCCCAAGAGGAGTGGTGGAACTCCCCAGTCTTGTAGACACAAGAGAACAATTATGGAAACAGGAACACGTGGGCTACTTGCACAGTGAACAAGTCTGTATGATCATGTTCACACACCACCAAGAAACCTGAAGACACAAAAGAGAATAGTAAAACCAAAAACACTCAGTTTGAAAAAATGTTGCAGTAATCCGCAAGTGCTAGTAAAAGATGTAAAAAACAGGGTATTTGGTTGATACGTTTTTTGCAAAAAATGTATACTAAGCTGCTCTACCAATCTTCACGGTATACCCTTATCAGAGCAGTCCTAACTAATGTATGCAATCCCTATCTGATGTATTTAAAAACCTGATCATCTGTATATAACCTGTGTGAACAGGGTTCAGAGAGGAAAAATCCATGTGTGCATACAGGGTAGAACAGCTTTTGTGCAGATAGCCCAAGAGGAGTGGTGGAACTCCCCAGTCTTGTAGACACAAGAGAACAATTATGGAAACAGGAACACATGGGCTACTTGCACAGTGAACAAGTCTGTATGATCATGTTCACACACCACCAAGAAACCTGAAGACACAAAAGAGAATAGTAAAACCAAAAACACTCAGTTTGAAAAAATGTTGCAGTAATCCGCAAGTGCTAGTAAAAGATGTAAAAAACAGGGTATTTGGTTGATACGTTTTTTGCAAAAAATGTATACTAAGCTGCTCTACCAATCTTCACGGTATACCCTTATCAGAGCAGTCCTAACTAATGTATGCAATCCCTATCTGATGTATTTAAAAACCTGATCATCTGTATATAACCTGTGTGAACAGGGTTCAGAGAGGAAAAATCCATGTGTGCATACAGGGTAGAACAGCTTTTGTGCAGATAGCCCAAGAGGAGTGGTGGAACTCCCCAGTCTTGTAGACACAAGAGAACAATTATGGAAACAGGAACACATGGGCTACTTGCACAGTGAACAAGTCTGTATGATCATGTTCACACACCACCAAGAAACCTGAAGACACAAAAGAGAATAGTAAAACCAAAAACACTCAGTTTGAAAAAATGTTGCAGTAATCCGCAAGTGCTAGTAAAAGATGTAAAAAACAGGGTATTTGGTTGATACGTTTTTTGCAAAAAATGTATACTAAGCTGCTCTACCAATGTTCACGGTATACCCTAATTGTTCTCTTGTGTCTACAAGACTGGGGAGTTCCACCACTCCTCTTGGGCTATCTGCACAAAAGCTGTTCTACCCTTAATGCACACATGGATTTTTCCTCTCTGAACCCTGTTCACACAGGTTATATACAGATGATCAGGTTTTTAAATACATCAGATAGGGATTGCATACATTAGTTAGGACTGCTCTGATAAGGGTATACCGTGAAGATTGGTAGAGCAGCTTAGTATACATTTTTTGCAAAAAACGTATCAACCAAATACCCTGTTTTTTACATCTTTTACTAGCACTTGCGGATTACTGCAACATTTTTTCAAACTGAGTGTTTTTGGTTTTACTATTCTCTTTTGTGTCTTCAGGTTTCTTGGTGGTGTGTGAACATGATCATACAGACTTGTTCACTGTGCAAGTAGCCCATGTGTTCCTGTTTCCATAATTGTTCTCTTGTGTCTACAAGACTGGGGAGTTCCACCACTCCTCTTGGGCTATCTGCACAAAAGCTGTTCTACCCTGTATGCACACATGGATTTTTCCTCTCTGAACCCTGTTCACACAGGTTATATACAGATGATCAGGTTTTTAAATACATCAGATAGGGATTGCATACATTAGTTAGGACTGCTCTGATAAGGGTATACCGTGAAGATTGGTAGAGCAGCTTAGTATACATTTTTTGCAAAAAACGTATCAACCAAATACCCTGTTTTTTACATCTTTTACTAGCACTTGCGGATTACTGCAACATTTTTTCAAACTGAGTGTTTTTGGTTTTACTATTCTCTTTTGTGTCTTCAGGTTTCTTGGTGGTGTGTGAACATGATCATACAGACTTGTTCACTGTGCAAGTAGCCCATGTGTTCCTGTTTCCATAATTGTTCTCTTGTGTCTACAAGACTGGGGAGTTCCACCACTCCTCTTGGGCTATCTGCACAAAAGCTGTTCTACCCTGTATGCACACATGGATTTTTCCTCTCTGAACCCTGTTCACACAGGTTATATACAGATGATCAGGTTTTTAAATACATCAGATAGGGATTGCATACATTAGTTAGGACTGCTCTGATAAGGGTATACCGTGAAGATTGGTAGAGCAGCTTAGTATACATTTTTTGCAAAAAACGTATCAACCAAATACCCTGTTTTTTACATCTTTTACTAGCACTTGCGGATTACTGCAACATTTTTTCAAACTGAGTGTTTTTGGTTTTACTATTCTCTTTTGTGTCTTCAGGTTTCTTGGTGGTGTGTGAACATGATCATACAGACTTGTTCACTGTGCAAGTAGCCCATGTGTTCCTGTTTCCATAATTGTTCTCTTGTGTCTACAAGACTGGGGAGTTCCACCACTCCTCTTGGGCTATCTGCACAAAAGCTGTTCTACCCTGTATGCACACATGGATTTTTCCTCTCTGAACCCTGTTCACACAGGTTATATACAGATGATCAGGTTTTTAAATACATCAGATAGGGATTGCATACATTAGTTAGGACTGCTCTGATAAGGGTATACCGTGAAGATTGGTAGAGCAGCTTAGTATACATTTTTTGCAAAAAACGTATCAACCAAATACCCTGTTTTTTACATCTTTTACTAGCACTTGCGGATTACTGCAACATTTTTTCAAACTGAGTGTTTTTGGTTTTACTATTCTCTTTTGTGTCTTCAGGTTTCTTGGTGGTGTGTGAACATGATCATACAGACTTGTTCACTGTGCAAGTAGCCCATGTGTTCCTGTTTCCATAATTGTTCTCTTGTGTCTACAAGACTGGGGAGTTCCACCACTCCTCTTGGGCTATCTGCACAAAAGCTGTTCTACCCTGTATGCACACATGGATTTTTCCTCTCTGAACCCTGTTCACACAGGTTATATACAGATGATCAGGTTTTTAAATACATCAGATAGGGATTGCATACATTAGTTAGGACTGCTCTGATAAGGGTATACCGTGAAGATTGGTAGAGCAGCTTAGTATACATTTTTTGCAAAAAACGTATCAACCAAATACCCTGTTTTTTACATCTTTTACTAGCACTTGCGGATTACTGCAACAATTTTTCAAACTGAGTGTTTTTGGTTTTACTATTCTCTTTTGTGTCTTCAGGTTTCTTGGTGGTGTGTGAACATGATCATACAGACTTGTTCACTGTGCAAGTAGCCCATGTGTTCCTGTTTCCATAATTGTTCTCTTGTGTCTACAAGACTGGGGAGTTCCACCACTCCTCTTGGGCTATCTGCACAAAAGCTGTTCTACCCTGTATGCACACATGGATTTTTCCTCTCTGAACCCTGTTCACACAGGTTATATACAGATGATCAGGTTTTTAAATACATCAGATAGGGATTGCATACATTAGTTAGGACTGCTCTGATAAGGGTATACCGTGAAGATTGGTAGAGCAGCTTAGTATACATTTTTTGCAAAAAACGTATCAACCAAATACCCTGTTTTTTACATCTTTTACTAGCACTTGCGGATTACTGCAACATTTTTTCAAACTGAGTGTTTTTGGTTTTACTATTCTCTTTTGTGTCTTCAGGTTTCTTGGTGGTGTGTGAACATGATCATACAGACTTGTTCACTGTGCAAGTAGCCCATGTGTTCCTGTTTCCAATGTATTTACAATGATGCTCCAGCCATCTTCAGGGAGTGGGGGATAGATGGAAGTAGTGAATGTGCTACACAGAAACAAAATAACTGATTAGGGAACATGATAGGCCGCTCTGAACAAATGTGTTTTGAGGGAGCGCCTAAAACTATGCAAATTGTGGATGGTCCTAATTTCTTGGGGTAGAGCATTCCAGAGGATTAGGGAAGCACGGGAGAAGTCTTGGAGTCGGGAGTGGGAGGTACGGATTAGCGCAGGGGTTAGTCGAAAGTCATTTGCAGAGCGCAGAGGTCGTTTAGGCCAATAGACAGAAATGAGGGAGGAGATGTAAGGGGGTGCTGCACTGTGAAGAGCTTTGTGGGTGACAACAAGTACTTTGAATTGTATCCTGTAATGAATGGGCAGCCAGTGTAATGACTGGCGAAGAGCGGACGCGTTTGAGTAACGATTAGCTAGATAGACGACCCTGGCTGCTGCATTAAGGATAGACTGGAGAGGGGAAAGTCGAGTGAGGGGGAGGCCAATTAACAGAGCGTTGCAGTAATCCAGACGAGAGAGGATCAAGGCGACAGTGAGGGTTTTTATTGTTTCTATGGTGAGAAAAGGGCAGATTCTAGAGATGTTCTTTAGGTGTAAGCGGCATGAGCGGGCAAGAGATTGTATATGGGATGTGAAGGAGAGATCGGAGTTAAACATAACACCCAGACAGGGCGCCTGCTGCCGGGGTGTTGTTATGGTGCCACCCACGAAGAGGGAAACGTCAGGTTTAGGGAGGTTAGTAGATGGTGGGAGCAGAAGAAGTTCAGTTTTGGAGAGGTTGAGTTTCAGATAGAGAGCGGACATGATGTCAGAGACTGCGGACAGACAGTCAGTGGTGTTCTGTAGTACAGCAGGAGTAAGGCCAGGGGATGACGTATATAGTTGTGTGTTGTCAGCATAAAGATGGTATTGAAAGCCAAATCTGCTGATGGTCTGTCCAATTGGGGCCGTGTAGTGGGAGAAGAGAAGGGGACCAAGGACTGAGCCCTGGGGTACCCTGACAGTGAGAGGAAGAGGAGATGAAGTGGAGCCAGAGAACAGACACTGAAGGAGCGGTCAGAAAGATAGGAGGAGAACCAGGAGAGAGCAGTGTCCTTAATGCCAAGTGACTGGAGCCTAGAGAGTAAGAGAGGGTGGTCAACAGTGTCGAAAGCTGCACAAAGATCGAGAAGAATGAGCAGAGAGTGGTCACCGTTACATTTTGCTGTCAGAAGGTGTTTGGTCACTTTGATGAGTGCAGTTTCTGTCGAGTGTAGGGGGCGGAATCCGGACTGTGAAGGGTCTAAGAGGGAGTGAATGGAGAGGTAACGGGTAAGGCGGGAGTAGACTAGGCGCTCCAAGAGTTTAGAGATGAAGGGGAGATTGGAGACCGGTCTGTAGTTGCTTGTGCAAGATGGGTCGAGGGTGGGTTTCTTTAGTAACGGAGTAATCATAGAGTATTTGAAGGAGGACGGGAAAATGCCTGACGAGAGTGAGAGATTAAAGATTGTAGTTAGGTGAGTAGTGACGTCTGGGGAGAGAGACTGGAGGAGATGAGAGGGAATGGGGTCGGTAGAGCATGTAGTCGGACGAGAAGAAGAGAGGAGCCTGGAGACTTCTTCTTCTGTGATGGGATCAAATGCGGAGAGTGAGCCAGGGGAGATGCAGGGAGGGATGCGAGTCACTGAACTTGGTGTCTGGGAGCGGATTTTCTGATGGATATTGTCTATTTTCTCCATAAAGTGGGAGGCCAGGTGATCAGCACAAATGTCTGTGATAGGGGCTTGAGCTTTTGGCCTGAGGAGGGAGTGAAAGGTGTCAAAAAGCTTCTTTGGGTTGTTGGATAGTGAGGAGATCAGCGTGGTGAATTAGGTCTGTTTGGCAATGTGAAAGGCAGAGTTATAGGTTTTTAACATAAATTTGAAGTTTATGAAGTCTTCTGGTGTGCGAGTTTTCCTCCATAAGCGTTCAGCACTCCTAGAGCATCGCTGGAGAAATCGGGTTTGTGATGTGAGCCAGGGCTGTTTCACTCTGTGTTTGGAGGTTCTGAGGGTGAGGGGAGCTACTTGGTCCAGGGTGCTTCTAAGAGTGTCATTGAAGTGATGTACAGCCAGATCAGGACAGGAAAAAGAAGAGATTGGGGACAATGATGAGTGTAGGGAGTATGAAAGTGTATGAAGGTTAATGGCATGTAGATTTCTGACTGAATGGTAGGTAGGAGGGTGCTGAGGTGAGCGAGGATTTGTGAGCATGAAGGAGAGAATGTTGTGGTCAGAGAGGGAAAGCAGTGAGTTATCTAGGTAGAAGATTGAGCAGAGCCGGGCGAAAACCAGGTCCAGGGTGTTACTGTCTTTGTGTGTTTCAGAGGTTGAGAGCTGTGAGAGGCCTAGAGAAGTGGTTAGTGATAGAAGCTGGGATGCAGATGTGGAAGTGGGGCTGTTAATGGGGATGTTGAAGTCTCCCAGGATAAAGGTTGGTAGTTCTGAGGACATGAAGTGCGGCAGCCAGGCAGAGAAATGGTCCAGGAAGTGGGTGGGTGAGCCTGGGGGCCGGTATATGGCCACTACTATGAGGGAGAGGGGACGGAAGAGCCTGATGGTATGGACTTTAAAAGAAGGGAATGAGAGCGATGGAACTGGGGGGATGACCTGGAAAGTGCATTGTGGGGACAGGAGTATGCCGACTCCACCACCAGGTCTGTTTGTGGGTCTCAGGGAATGGGAGAATTGTAAGCCACCATGGGAAATGGCAGCAGGAGAGACAGTGTCAGAATCCTGAATCCAGGTTTCCGTGAGGGCCAACAGATTCAGAGAGTTTTTCAGAAAGTAATTGTGAAGGAAAGGAAGATTGTTGCAAACAGACCGTGGATTCCAAAGGGCACAATTAAAAGAAGGAGATGAAGGAGTGCAAATAATATTAGTAAGATTATTAAGGTTTCCATGTGAGGTAGGGTAGGGGTTGAGGTTGGGGGATGGGGGACCGGGGTTGGGGGAGATGTCCTCTGAAATCAGTAAGAGCAGGAAGATAAAGAGCAAGTAGTTTTTGGAATTCTATGAAGTTTTTTTGTGCAGTGTGTTTGGGTAAGATGGAGTGAGGTTTTTCAAGAAGGTGAGAAGTGCATGGGAGCTGTACATGGAAGTGGGAAGGAGTGAGGAGCTGATGTACATGAGTTGTGATGGAGGGGCTATTGGTTGGTGGAAGTATATTGCAAGGGATCATAGGAGGATAGGAATAAAGCACATGGATAGACAGGAGTGCAGAGTGTGGGTTACCTGACTCCTGCCCTAACTGCCATGGAATAACTGCTGTATCATGATGCTTATCTTCTGGGACGCTTTGCTTCTGAGATACTTGCGTGCAACCCCACATGCGTGCACCCGTAAGGATGGTTCTAAATTTATAGTCCAGACTGCGGGGTCAGAAGAGATGGATTGTGGGAACTGGTTGAGGATAATTTGGCAGCTGGGGCCAGCACACCAGGGGCTTTTTTTTTAGATGATCAAAGACATTCAGCCTGGTAACATCTACTTTAACACCTTCCTCCCACCAGATAAGATCTACACTGATCCCAGTCATGGATATGCAACAGTGAGTTTTAAGTACAATGCACCAAATTAATTATACCGATGAATTAGCAAACACATTAAATTATGTTTCTAGATGGTAAAGCAGCAGATGACACACAGCAGACAGCAAGCAGAGGTGGAAAGTTATTTCATAAGAGTCTATTGCAGCAGATGGGACAGCAAGCAAAGGTGGGAAGTTATACCATAAGAGTCTATTGCAGCAGAAGAGACAGCAAGCAGAGGTGGGAAGTTATTCCATAAGAGTCTATTGCAGCAGCTGGGACAGCAAGCAGAGGTGGGAAGTTACAGTATACCTATGTGAAGAGAGAAGATGGATGTTAGTTCTTTGCCATGGAATAACTGCTGTATCACGACGCTTAGCTCCGTGACACTTTGCTTCTGGGTCGCGTGCACCCCTACATGTATTGCGGTGCAGCCATGAGGCCCAGTTTACTAAGCCAAATTGTTTATGATCAAACTGTGTTTCAGTGACAAATCAGAAAGCCAGATTTCCGCGTAAAAATCAGTAGGCTTAATATCGCGGTGTAGCTGTTAAGGAGGTGGCGGGGTCCCTTGTCTGCCCCCTCTCTCCAGTGTGCTGGACCTGGGCACTTTATGCGGCATTCGGATGGTGCACCTGTATATTAATGTTTTGCTATTGTTCAGTAATGTGTAATATTATAAACCACTTATGTATTGATATGTATTATTGTGCTGATTGCAATGTTTCATATATGTGTTAATGCAATGTGTGATGTCCCTTTTATTCTGTACTGTCTTAACTTGTATTGTATTACTGTTGTGCTATGTTTGCTTCCACATGTTAGAGGCAGGGACAGATGGGCTTAACCCAGGGGGTTGGGTTAATAGCCCCAAAAGGATCGGGAAGTTCCTGATTCAGGCAGTGCCCGGGCAGGCTGCTCTGCAGCAATCAGGAGCTGTCCATACCCCAGGAGGGGGAAGTAAAGACTGCTGCTCCGAACTCACAGGCAGTGAAACGGACACCAGGACTACGTAAGTGCCCCTCCAAAGGGACTTTAAGCATGCAGATTCCGGCATATGGACTACTTCCTCTTTTGGCTGCCGTGGCCACTGTGGGTACAGTCGTGGACGTTGCTAGGGAGAGAGTAGGAAGTTGAAATGTGGCTGTGTCTGGAATTGTGTCTGTACTGTCTATTTCTGTAAAAGGTGTCGGTGTATATACTGACTGTGGCTTAGTTGACTTGGCTGGGACTACCACCCTGTGCCACCTTGTTACACAGCCACAAGGCCCAGTTAGCTAATCCAAATCATTTGTGATAAAACTGTGTTTCAGAGGCAAATGGGAAAGCCAGATTTCCACTTTAAATTCGTTAGGCCTAATATTGGGGCGTAGCGAGGAGGTCCAATTAGCTAATCCAAATTGTTTGTGATAAAACTGTGTTTCAGTGGTAAATCAGAAGGTCAGATTTCAACTTAAAAATCTTTAGGTCTAATATTGGGATGCAGTTACAAGGCCCAATAAGCTAATCCAAATAGTTTGTGATCAAACTGTGTTTCAAAGAGAAATCAGAAGGCAGATTTCCACTTCAAAATCATTAGGCATAATATTGGGGTGCAGCCTGGAGGGCCATTTAGCTAATTCAAATCATTTGTGATAAAACCGTGTTTCAGTGACAAATCAGAAGGCCAGATTTCCACTTAAAAATCATAAAGCTTATTATTGGGGTGCAGCCACGAGGGCCAATCTTCAAAATGATGCCCGTATTCTTAGGGTTAGAAATAGTGCTGATATTGAGTTGCCACTCTGTTAGAATCACAGTAAAAGAGTAAATTTAGCAAGATGCTTTCTTCCCTGGAAAGGAATGTGCGCATGCCGGGGTATTGAAACACGCTTGTAGACAATTGGAGTTGTTTTCCCCAAGACAACAGTGAGGAACACAGTGTGCATCCCAGTTTTAAATGTCCAACCCCAGGAACGTCAAGTGGTCATTGCAAAAACAATAGCAACAGCAGTGTACGTGGCATATGCAATTTCTGTGAGTCATTTCACACATTTTTTTAGACCAGCCTGTGTACCAGCAGACCAGAGTAGAAGTCTGACATGTTGTGAACAACTTGAGAGGATGGTGCAAGAGTACCTCAAGCTCAATATCAATGCCATCAAGGGGAATTTGGATGCTTTTGCATTTTGGTTTTCAAAAATGGAAGAGTGGCCTGAGATCACCTGTCACACCTTGGAGGTTTTGTCAGGCCCGGTAGGCATTGTTCTCTCAGAACGTGTCTTCAGCATTGCTGGTGGTTTCCCGATGGATAAGCGCATCTAGCTGTTCCCTGAAAGTGTAGACCACCAGACTTTCATAAAAATGAGCAAGTCATGCATCTCCATTGTCTTTTGCATTCCAGTCGTAGACTGGGCAGACTAGGCGAGGGTGGTGTTTTATAGTGTCATTCCCAGATATTGCGTTATTGCAGACTGTGACACCTTTGTGGTGTCTTCTGTGCCTGCTGTTGCTACTGCTGCTGATGTAACAAACAATTTTTTGAAATATGGAGACTTGAAGTTGCATCTCCATCTGGTGGGTTGACTGTAGTAGAAAGTGTGTCAAAGACCTATTATATTTGTTCTGTCTCTGCCATCTAATTTGTTACCTCTGATTGTCTGTTTGCATAGTTTGAAGTTTTCTCAGTGGCCAGTATACAGTGACTGATACATTCATACCTTTATTTGTCCTGTAGTGTTTTGGCTCCCTCTAGCGGTCAGAGTCATGTTCACAGTTCTATTTTCTGTTTTTTCTATTTTCCATGTCTGACTCTCCTCCCCTTTGCAAAGCATTATGGTAGCTCAGCCTACATCTCCCTCCATTTTCTTTTCACTTCCTTCAGTCTGCTTTCAAGGAAATACGCTTCCACTTCATCCCCCTTGCGTTTGCATTGCCGGTATGTCTTTAAGCTTTCTGTAGGTAATTTCTGCTCTAATATTAGACTAGCTTAGTCAGTTGTACTCCTAGTTCAGTTACTAGCCTTGTAAATTTTCATGCATAATGTACAACATGTTTAGTATGTACTTCTGCTATACCATGCACTGATTGTATGTGTATGATTGTTTACAATTTCACAGCGTCAATATACTACTACATTCAATAAAGCACAGACTCAACCACAGTCTCCTTATTGGACTCCGGTATAGCAGTTTAGCTGCCTGTATAGCTACATATGAGCCTGCCTCATTTAGTGAGGACAGAACAATATTGTTTCTACTCTGTGGAAATTGATGACACTTTAGTGGTGTGTGACAGTAATTTTTGAAATGTGGAGACTCCAAGTTGGGTCTCCTTCATGTGTGTTGTCTGTAGCAGTAGGGTTCCTAGACAGGTAGGCCTGCACTTACTTTCACTCAACTACCTGTGTTACTATCCTTATATTTTTCTACCAGTAGTAGAAATTGATGTGTGCACCATCTGAATGTGGTTGGAAAAAAAATGATTGTTGCATGAAGTATGATGGCTCCTATCACAAAAGGTTTACACTGCTTTCTTAACTACCAGGTGTTAATTTAAAGCTTTAAATGCTGGCTCAGACCCTGATATCGCATGCATAACCCATGGCTGACTACTTATGTGCCATTATAAAATGTTCTGCTGTTGGTCAATTGATCAGTTAATTGCCTGTAATACTTTCCTTACTAGTGATGAGCGAGTATACTCGTTGCTCGAAATTTCCCGAGCACGCTCGGGTGTCCTCCGAGTATTTTTTAGTGCTCGGAGATTTTGTTTTCTTCGCCGCAGCTGAATCATTTACAGCTATTAGCCAGCATAAGTATATGTGGGGGTTACCTGGTTGCTAGGGAATCCCCACATGTACTTATGCTGGCTAGCAGCTGTAAATCATTCAGCTGCGGCGAAGAAAACTAAATCTCTGAGCACTAAAAAATACTCGCAGGACACCCGAGCGTGCTTGGGAAATCTCGAGCAATGAGTATCCTCGCTCATCACTATTCCTTACATTTTTCTACCAATAGTATTCTATGAAACTGATGTTTGTGCCATCTGAGTGTGGCTGGGAAAAAAGAGCTGTTGCATGAGGTATCAGTGCTCTCACCCACTAAGGCTCCATTAACCACCAGGTCTTAATTGAAACATCAATTGAAAGCTGTAAAAGTTGGCCCAGGCCCTGATACCTCATGCATGGCCCATAGCTGACTGCTGCTCTTCCATTAGCAAATTTCTACTGTGGATCAATTGATGCCACTTTTCCTGGTGTCTGCCCCTAATTGGAGCTGTTTTGGCTGCTTTTTGGCCCACCTGAAGGTGTTGTCTGCTCATTTGACTTGGCCTCCCATTGAATTTAATGGGGTTCAGATATGTTCGATGAACTGCTCAGCAAACATAGTGCCGTTTGGCAAATTCGAACCGAACTGAACCTTGAAAGGTTCGCTCGTCTCTATTTAGGATCACATTTATCCTGTGCTGCATACTGAGCTCTGACAGAGTCTCAATTTAAATCCTCTAATAGTATGAATCTCCTGATGGAACTACTGTACTCACTATAATCAGGAAGATAGAATGACTTTGCTTGGCGTCCGTACTGGTTGTGTCCATTTTTAGAAGCATGAACACAACTCTGAAATCTTCTGTCGGAGGATTTGTTGGAATCAACTCTTTTGAGGATTTACATGGAAACCCAGACATTAGTGCTTAGAGTAGAACACACAATAAATGGGAGCCAAGCCTTATTCCGATTTTTGAGAAGCAAAATAAACAGACAGCCATTGATGAATTGTTTTTATTTATTTTGTTTTTTTGCGCCTTTCACCATTTGGTAAAAGTGATTAGACAGCTTTTTTTCTTCAGTCCAGTGTGATTACAGTGATAACAAATTTATATAGCTCTTTTTAAAGTAATATTTTTACACACTATTACTTTTTTTTGTCACCATACTCTAAGATTAATAACATTTTCTATGTTCAATAAAGCAACATGAGGGTTTATTTTTTGCTTGATGAACGGAATTTTTTTTGACATTCATCTGATGAAGAATTTACAAATACTAGCAATTCAATAATTGATTTTAGCTTTAGTTTTAACGCAGAGTAAGGGCCCCTGTCCACTTGCGAGGAAAACGGACGAGTGCAATCCGATAAAAAATCGGATTGCACTCAGACCAATGCTATTCAATAGGTGACATTCCATTTGCGATTTTTTTCTCAGCCGAAATCGGACTGAGAAAAAAATCGCAGCATGCTGCGTATTGCTGCGATTCTCGGACGAGACTCGCCAATGCAAGTCAATGGGTGCGAGAAAAAAAACGCACAGCACTCGCACCATGCGAGTGCTGTCCGATTTTTACGCACCGGTGT
This sequence comes from Ranitomeya imitator, assembly GCF_032444005.1. Classification (NCBI taxonomy): domain Eukaryota; kingdom Metazoa; phylum Chordata; class Amphibia; order Anura; family Dendrobatidae; genus Ranitomeya; species Ranitomeya imitator. The sequence continues at coordinate 81,762,802 of NC_091285.1, forward strand.
CCTTTGAAAAGCCGGCAATTCAGCGCAGGGTACAGTAAAATCACACTGACAGGTTAGATTAGAGTAGATATATACACATAGAATAGGTATATATACATATATATATGTCAGGGAGACACCTATATACATATATATATTTATATTTAATGCAGCGCTAGATAGCTTAAAAGCCGGTAATTCAATTGCCGGCTTTTGCTATCTCCTTCACAAACCCGACATGATATGAGACATGGTTTACATACCAGTAAACCATCTCATATCCCGATTTTTTTTGCATATTCCACACTACTAATGTTAGTAGTGTGTATGTGCAAAATTTGGGCGCTCTATTATATTTAAGGGTTAAATCGCGGAAAAAATTGGCGTGGGCTCCCGCGCAATTTTCTCCGCCAGAGTAGTAAAGCCAGTGACTGAGGGCAGATATTAATAGCCTGGAGAGGGTCCATGGTTATTGCCCCCCCCCCCCCCCCCGGCTAAAAACATCTGCCCCCAGCCACCCCAGAAAAGGCACATCTGGAAGATGCGCCTATTCTGGCACTTGGCCACTCTCTTCCCATTCCCGTGTAGCGGTGGGATATGGGGTAATGAAGGGTTAATGTCACCTTGCTATTGTAAGGTGACATTAAGCCAGATTAACCCCTTAAGCCCCGAGGGTGGTTTGCACGTTAATAACCGGGCCAATTTTTACAATTCTGACCACTGTCCCTTTATGAGGTTATAACTCTGGAACGCTTCAACGGATCTTGGCGATTCTGACAATGTTTTCTCGTGACATATTGTACTTCATGATAGTGGTAAAATTTATTCGATATAACTTGTGTTTATTTGTGAAAAAAACGGAAATTTGGCGAAAATTGTGAAAATTTCGCAATTTTCCAAATTTGAATTTTTATACCCTTAAATCACAGAGATATGTCATGCAAAATACTTAATAAGTAGCATTTCCCACATATCTACTTTACATCAGCACAATTTTGGAACCAAAATTTTTTTTTGTTAGGGAGTTATAAGGGTTAAAAGTTGACCAGCAATTTCTCATTTTTGCAACACCATTTTTTTTTTAAGGGACCACATCTCATTTGAAGTCATTTTGAGGGGTCTATATGATAGAAAATACCCAAGTGTGACACCATTCTAAAAACTGCACCCCTCAAGGTGCTCAAAACCACATTCAAGAAGTTTATTAACCCTTCAGGTGTTTTACAGGAATTTTTGGAATTTTTAAATAAAAATAAACATTTAACTTTTTTTCACACAAAATTTATTTCAGCTCCAATTTGTTTTATTTTACCAAGGGTAACATGAGAAAATGGATCCCAAAAGTTGTTGTACAATTTGTCCTGAGTACATTGATACCCCATATGTGGGGATAAACCACTGTTTGGGCGCATGGCAGAGCTCGGAAGGAAAGGAGCGCCATTTGACTTTTCAATGCAAAATTGACTGGAATTGAGATGGGATGCCATGTTGCGTTTGGAGAGCCCCTGATGTGCCTAAACATTGAAACCCCCCACAAGTGACACCATTTTGGAAAGTAGACCCCTTAAGGAACTTATCTAGATGTGTGGTGAGCACTTTGACCCACCAAGTGCTTCATAGAAGTTTATAATGCAGAGCCGTAAAAATAAAAAATCATATTTTTTCACAAAAATGATCTTTTTGCCTCTAATTTTTTATTTTCCCAAGGGTAAGAGAAGAAATTAGACCACAAAAGTTGTTGTGCAATTTGTCCTGAGTACGCTGATACCCCATATGTGGGTGTAAACCATTGTTTGGGCGCATGGCAGAGCTCGGAAGGGAAGGAGTGACATTTGACTTTTCAATGCAAAATTGACTGGAATTGAGATGGGACGCCATGTTGCGTTTGGAGAGCCCCTGATGTGCCTAAACATTGAAACCACCCAAAAGTGACACCATTTTGGAAAGTAGACCCCCTAAGGAACTTATCTATATGTGTTTTGAGAGCTTTGAGCCCCCAAGTGTTTCACTACAGTTTATAACGCAAAGCCGTGAAAATAAAAATTCTTTTTTTTTCACAAAAATGATTTTTAGTCCCCAGTTTGTATTTTCACAAGGGTAACAGGATAAATTGGACCCCAAAAGTTGTTGTCCAATTTGTCCTGAGTACGCTGATACCCCATATGTGGGGGGAAGCACTGTTTGGGCGCATGGCAGAGCTCGGAAGGGAAGGAGCGCCATTTGGAATACAGACTTAGATGGATTGGTCTGCAGGCGTCACGTTGCATTTGCAGAGCCCCTGATGTACCCAAACAGTAGAAACCCCCCACAAGTGACCCCATATTGGAAACTAGACCCCCCAAGGAACGTATCTAGATGTGTTGTGAGAACTTTGAACCCCCAAGTTTTTCACTACAGTTTATAACGCAGAGCCGTGAAAATAAAAATTCTTTTTTTTTTTCACAAAAATGATTTTTTAGTCCCCAGTTTTGTATTTTCACAAGGGTAACAGGAGAAATTGGACCCCAAAAGTTGTTGTCCAATTTGTCCTGAGTACGCTGATACCCCATATGTGGGGGGGAAGCACTGTTTGGGCGCATGGCAGAGCTCGGAAGGGAAGGAGTGCCATTTGGAATACAGACTTAGATGGATTGGTCTGCAGGCGTCACGTTGCATTTGAAGAGCCCCTGATGTACCCAAACAGTACAAACCCCCCACAAGTGACCCCATATTGGAAACTAGACCTCCCAAGGAACCTATCTAGATGTGTTGTGAGAACTTTGAACCCCTAAGTGTTTCACTGCAGTTTACAACGCAGAGCCGCAAAAATAAAAAAAATCTTATTTTTCCCACAAAAATGATTTTTAGCCCCCCACATTTTTATTTTCCCAAGGATAACAAGAGAACTTGGACCCCAAAAGTTGTTGGGGTAAACCCCTGTTTTGGCGCACCGGAGAGCTCGGAAGGGAAGGAGCACTGTTTTACTTTTTCAACGCAGAATTGGCTGGAATTGAGATCGGACGCCATGTCGCATTTGGAGAGCCCCTGATGTGCCTGAACAGTGGAAACTCCCCAATTCTACCTGAAACCCTAACCCTAACACACCCCTAACCCTAACCCCAACGGCAACCCTAATCACACCCCAAACCCTGACACACCCCTAATTCTAATCCCAACCCTAATCCCAACCGTAAATATAATCCAAACCCTAACCCTAACTTTAGCCCCAACCCTAACCCTAACTTTAGCCCCAGCCCTAACCCTAACTTTAGCTCCAACCCTAACCCCAACCCTAACCGTAGCCCCAACCCTAACCCTAGCCCTAACCCTAGCCCCAACCCTAACCCCAACCCTAGCCCCAACCCTAGCCCCAACCCTAGCCCCAACCCTAGCCCTAACCCTAGCCCTAACCCTAGCCCTAACCCTAGCCCCGACCCCAACCCTAGCCCCAACCCTAGCCCTAACCCTAGCCCCAACCCTAGCCCCAACCCTAGCCCTAACCCTAGCCCTAACCCTAGCCCTAACCCTAGCCCTAACCCTAGCCCTAACCCTAGCCCTGATGGGAAAATGGAAATAAATACATTTTTTTTATTTTATTATTTTTCCCTAACTAAGGGGGTGATGAAGGGGGGTTTGATTTACTTTTATAGTGTTTTTTATATCAGATTTTTATGATTGGCAGCCGTCATACACTAAAATACGCTTTTTTTATAGCAAAAAAAGTTTTTGCGTCTCCACATTTTGAGACCTATAATTTTTCCATATTTTGGTCCACAGAGTCATGTGAGGTCTTGTTTTTTGCGGGACGAGTTGACGTTTTTATTGGTAACATTTTTGGACACGTGACAGTTTTTGATCACTTTTTATTCCGATTTTTGTGAGGCAGAATGACCAAAAACCAGCTATTCGTGAATTTCTTTTGGGGGAGGCGTTTATACCGTTCCGCGTTTGGTAAGGTGGATGAAGCAGTTTTATTCGTCGGGTCAGTACGATTACAGCGATACCTCATTTATATCATTTTTTTATGTTTTGGTGCTTTAATACGATAAAAGATATTTTAGAGAAAAAAGAATTATTTTGGCATCGCTTTATTCTCAGGACTATAACTTTTTTATTTTTTTGCTTATTATGCTTTGTGGCTACTCGTTTTTTGCGGGACAAGATGACGTTTTCAGCGGTATCATGGTTATTTATATCCGTCTTGTTGATCGCGTGTTATTCCACTTTTTGTTCGGCGGTATGATAATAAAGCGTTGTTTTTTGGCTCGTTTTTTTTTTTTTTTCTTACGGTGTTCACTGAAGGGTTTAACTAGTGGGACAGTTTTATAGGTCGGGTCGTTACGGACGCGGCGATACTAAATATGTGTACATTTATTGTTTTTTTGTTTTTTTTTAGATAAAGAAATGTATTTATGGGAATAATATTTTTTTTATTTATTTATTTATTTAGTAATTTTTTTTTTTTTTTTTACACATGTGGAAATTTTTTTTTTTACTTTTTTACTTTGTCCCAGGGGGGAACATCACAGATCGCCGATCTTACAGTTTGCACAGCACTCTGTAAGATCGGCGATCTCATTCATCGCTGCAGCGTTACCAAGTGCCTGCAGGCGACCCGGAAGTGCTCCCTGCAGGACCCGGATGCAGCCCCGCGGCCATTTTGGATCCGGGGACTGCAGGGAGAAGACGCTCGGTACACGGTGAGTACATCACCGTGTACCGATCGTCTCAGGGAAGCCCGCAGGGAGCCCCCTCCCTGCACGATGCTTCCCTGTACCGCCGGCACATCGCGATTATGTTTGATCGCGGTGTGCCGGGGGTTAATGTGCCGGGAGCGGTCCGTGACCGCACCTGGCACATAGTGCCGGATGTCAGCTGCGATAGTCAGCTGACACCCGGCCGCGATCGGCCGCGCTCCCCCCATGAGCGCGGCCGATCGCATATGACATACTATCCCGTCACTGGGAATTAAGTCCCAGGGCACCTCGACGGGATAGTACGTCATATGGGATTAAGGGGTTAATAATGGAGAGGCGTCAATTATAACACCTATCCATTATTAATCCAATTGTATGAAATGGTTAAAAAAACACACACACACATTATTACAAAGTCTTTTAATGAAATAAAGACACAGGTTGTTGTAATATTTTATTAGACTCTTAATCCACCTGAAGACCCTCGCTCTGTAACAAAGGAAAAATAAAAAAAAACACAATATCCCATACCTTCCGATGATCTGTCACGTCCCACGATGTAAATCCATCTGAAGGGGTTAAATAATTTTACACCCAGGAGCTCTGCTAATGCAGCTGTGCTCGTGGCTGTAAAACCCCAGCGAATGAATGGAATGTAGGTAAATGACCTGTAGTTACCTTCAGTTGCGGTGAGGCGCCCTCAGCTGGATGTCCTCATATGAACTCGGGCCTGGGAACTTTTCTGAATATTTTCCCACGCTCGAGTTCATATGAGGACATCCAGCAGAGGGCGCATCACTGGGACTGAAGGTAACTACAGGTCATTGACCTACATTCCATTCATTCGCTGGGGTTTTACAGCCACGAGCACAGCTGCATTAGCAGAGCTCCTGGGTGTAAAATTATTTAACCCCTTCAGATGGATTTACATCATGGGACGTGACATATCATCGGAAGGTATGAGATATTGTTGTTTTTTTATTTTTCCTTTGTTACAGAGCGAGGGTTTTCAGGTGGATTAAGAGTCTAATAAAATATTACAACAACCTGTGTCTTTATTTCATTAAAAGACTTTGTAATAATGTGTGTGTTTTTTAACCATTTCATACAATTGGATTAATGGATAGGTGTCATAATTGACGCCTCTCCATTATTAATCTGGCTTAATGTCACCTTACAATAGCAAGGTGACATTAATCCTTCATTACCCCATATCCCACCGCTACAGGGGAATGGGAAGAGAGTGGCCAAGTGCCAGAATAGGCTCATTTTCCAGATTTGCCTTTTCTGGGGTGGCTGGGGGCAGATTTTTGTAGCCAGGGGGGGGAAGGGGAGGGCAATAACCATGGACCCTCTCCAGTTTATTAAGATCTGCCCTCAGTCACTGGCTTTACCATTCTGGCGGAGAAAATTGCGTGGGAGCCCACGCCAATTTTTTCCACGATTTAACCCTTAAATATAATAGCTAGAACGACCAAATTTTGCACATACACACTACTAACATTAGTAGTGTGGAATATTCAAAAAAAAGGGGGGGATATGAGATGGTTTACTGTATGTAAACCATGTCTCATATCATGTCGGGTTTGTGAAGGAGATAGCAAAAGCCGGCAATTGAATTACCGGCTTTTAAGCTAACTAGCGCTGTATGAAATATAAATATATATATATATATATATATATATATATATATAGGTGTCTCCCTGACATGTATATATGTATATATTCCTATTCTATGTGTACAGGTCCTTCTCAAAAAATTAGCATATAGTGTTAAATTTCATTATTTACCATAATGTAATGATTACAATTAAACTTTCATATATTATAGATTCATTATCCACCAACTGAAATTTGTCAGGTCTTTTATTGTTTTAATACTGATGATTTTGGCATACAACTCCTGATAACCCAAAAAACCTGTCTCAATAAATTAGCATATTTCACCCATCCAATCAAATAAAAGTGTTTTTTAATAACAAACGAAAAACCATCAAATAATAATGTTCAGTTATGCACTCAATACTTGGGAATCCTTTGGCAGAAATGACTGCTTCAATGCGGCGTGGCATGGAGGCAATCAGCCTGTGACACTGCTGAGATGTTATGGAGGCCCAGGATGCTTCAATAGCGGCCTTAAGCTCATCCAGAGTGTTGGGTCTTGCGTCTCTCAACTTTCTCTTCACAATATCCCACAGATTCTCTATGGGGTTCAGGTCAGGAGAGTTGGCAGGCCAATTGAGCACAGTAATACCATGGTCAGTAAACCATTTACCAGTGGTTTTGGCACTGTGAGCAGGTGCCAGGTCGTGCTGAAAAATGAAATCTTCATCTCCATAAAGCATTTCAGCCGATGGAAGCATGAAGTGCTCCAAAATCTCCTGATAGCTAGCTGCATTGACCCTGCCCTTGATGACACACAGTGGACCAACACCAGCAGCTGACATGGCACCCCACACCATCACTGACTGTGGGTACTTGACACTGGACTTCAGGCATTTTGGCATTTCCTTCTCCCCAGTCTTCCTCCAGACTCTGGCACCTTGATTTCCGAATGACATGCAAAATTTGCTTTCATCAGAAAAAAGTACTTGGGACCACTTAGCAACAGTCCAGTGCTGCTTCTCTGTAGCCCAGGTCAGGCGCCTCTGCCGTTGTTTAAGGTTCAAAAGTGGCTTTACCTGGGGAATGCGGCACCTGTAGCCCATTTCCTGCACACGCCTGTGCACGGTGGCTCTGGATGTTTCCACACCAGACTCAGTCCACTGCTTCCTCAGGTTCCCCAAGGTCTGGAATCGGTCCTTCTCCACAATCTTCCTCAGGGTCCGGTCTCCTCTTCTCGTTGTACAGCGTTTTCTGCCACATTGTTTCCTTCCAACAGACTTACCATTGAGGTGCCTTGATACAGCACTCTGGGAACAGCCTATTTGTTGAGAAATTTCTTTCTGGGTCTTACCCTCTTGCTTGAGGGTGTCAATGATGGCCTTCTTGACATCTGTCAGGTCGCTAGTCTTACCCATGATGGGGGTTTTGAGTAATGAACCAGGCAGGGAGTTTATAAAAGCCTCAGGTATCTTTTGCATGTGTTTAGAGTTAATTAGTTGATTCAGAAGATTAGGGTAATAGGTCGTTTAGAGAACCTTTTCTTGATATGCTAATTTATTGAGACAGGTTTTTTGGGTTATCAGGAGTTGTATGCCAAAATCATCAGTATTAAAACAATAAAAGACCTCACAAATTTCAGTTGGTGGATAATGAATCTATAATATATGAAAGTTTAATTGTAATCATTACATTATGGTAAATAATGAAATTTAACACTATATGCTAATTTTTTGAGAAGGACCTGTATATATCTACTCTAATCTAACCTGTCAGTGTGATTTTACTGTACACTGCGCTGAATTACTGGCTTTTCAAAGGAGACCCGTGCATAAAAATCAGACAGCAATACGGATGTCATACGGATGTTGCGATAAAAAAAATCGCATGACACTCGCATTACAATCGCACACGTTACAATCCGTTTTTTCGGTCCGTAAATCGGACCTTTTTTTTCTCACAAGTGCAAAGGGGCCCTAAAAATAACAATCGTATTGCACTCGCACTAATGTTATTCAACAAGCAAGTTTTTCCTGAGCTGGAATCGGGCTGAGTTAAAAAATCGCAGCATGCTGTGATTTCACTTCAAAATCGGATGGGTGTGAGAAAAAAATTGCATGCCATACGGACAATCATTATGACACCCCATTTATATGGATACATTACAATTCTGTAGCATAGAAAGCTGTAAATGGTCCTGTAAAAGAGTAACAGCTGCTGAGTAAAAACAAGGATTGCATACGGACAGCACACAGATGACAAGTGAGAAAAAAATCATGCCACTCTCCTGGATGAGAATGCTACCGATTTTTTTTACACGTTAGTGTGAGCGAGGCCTAAGTATGATTACAGTGATACCAGATTTATTTAGTTTTTTTATGGTTTACTGCTTTTACAGACTAAAAACAATATTTTACAAAAATGTTTGTTTTTTGCATCACCATATTCTGCGAGCTGTAACTTTTTATTTTTTAGTCAACAGGGGTTGTATGAGGGCTTGTTTTTTTGTGGGACAAGTTGATGTTTTAGTAATGACATTTTTTAATATACTGTACATATGACTCTTTGATTGCATTTTATTCCATTTTCTTTTGTGAACAATTGCAAATGTGCGTATGTGAAGTATTGTTATTTGATTATTGGCCCTTTTTTTAATGTTTTTGCTTTTATATTGTCCATACATGAAATGGTGATGCCACACTGATGCTAAAATTGTTCACATAAACCAAAAATGGATGAACATTGGATCCAAGACAATGATGTCCGTTTTTTGTTAGAGGCAAAAAATGGATGTCATTGTGGACTATTCTAAGAAGAATATATGCAGATATGTGAATCGCCCTGCCAGGGCCGTGGGGTACTCGGTACCGGGTCCGGTGTTCACAGGGGGATGTCACGGTGGCTGACCCGGTCCGTGGCCCAGGGCGCCCATGTGAAAGGGAAAGGTCTTTAAAGGGAATAGAATTTATGTTCGTAACGCCACCAGGGTGACCGAGGCTGCTTTAAGGGGTCCGCTGGGATGATGTTATGGCAGCTAGATGGTATACCTTCCCACAGGTGAAGTATATCCCCAGGGCTTCCCAGTATGTAGATAGTAGAATGGTGAGAGGTGCAGTGAAGAACGAGGACACAGGATTGCAGTCTCTTTACCTTGTTTACTGTTGGTTTCAGCAGCCACAGTCCAGGGCACCAGATCACAGGGCAGGTAGGGTCCGGCCGGTTTGGAGGCAAGTTCAGAGTCTCCAAGTGGAAATCAATAGCCTTCCCTTGCACTGTAGTGGTGTAGTCCCTTACTGCTAAGCCTCTATGGTGTCTCTTTCTCTCTCTGTCCCCCGTATAGGATAGGACAAAACCTGTATGACTGGTGACTTGAGCCTGGTTATATGGTCTCTTAGATAACCCGGCTCTGTGGGGTGTCACTGTGCCTCCTGAGTGTAGGTGCGGACAGGTAACGTGCAATTAGCTCTCCTGCTTGTCGCTGAAGTAAGGCGTAGAGGTCCTTACTACCTCGGTGTTCCGGCTACTGGTTATCTGCGCCTCGGAAGTAGGCAGCCTGCTTGGGGCTGGTCCCCCTTTGGTCTTCTCTCTGTACTTTGCTTTCCTGCATGCTCACTGCAACGTTTTCGGCTTCCTAATTGTCTCTTTCCTGGGAACTGCAGCTATTAGGGCATGCACAGCTCCATGAACCTTCTATCCTCCTCAGACAGCTGTCTGGAACTTTCTAACTTTCCCTACAGACTACCAGTTATATATATATATATATATATATATATATATATATATATATATATATATGGAGTCACCTAGTAAATAGGTTCAAAAGCTCCCCCTGGGGTGGCCTGGAGTATGAATGTGTTGCATGTTTCTGGTAACTGGCGACAGTTATCCTTCCTTGCCTCCAAACGTAACATCACTCTCCCCGTGAGGAAAGAAACATTACTGTGACGACCAGGACCCTGGGGCGCCACATATGAATTGTGTTAAAAAAAATACTGTGCTTGACCTAAAGCTCAGCCTTCTATAGTGGAGGAGGTCATGATTTTATCTAGAAACTTCACATTAGCAAATATCAAATATTAAAATAAAAGAACATCAAAAGGGTGGTCCGAAACTAAGATTTATTTTAATCATAAATGTCTATTCATTATAATAAAGTAATGTTTTCTCTAATACACTTTAGATAAAAATTCCTTATCTTTCCTTCACTATGCTAGCAAACTGCTTTTTTTCTTTTTTTACCTATCTCCTGTTTGATGTCACTTCATTTGAGGACCGCAAGTGCATGCAAGAAGAGCAGAGATGAGACCCATCCCCAAAAGTGACATCACTTGAGGGGTTAGGGCTGATGTCTGTTCTCCCTGCGTGCCGAGTTACCTCCTTACCTTGCGCATTGACAGTACACTTTTTTGCTGGCTCATCACGTCTCATCAAAACTGGCAAAGGAGCATGCTGTCACAGTGCATTAGGCCGGGGTCAGACGAGCGATGATTCTCTCATGAGAGAGAATCTGCTTGATTATGTCAATGTTTGAGCCTATTGTCATTTTAGTGTTTTCCGATTCTCTTTTATCCGGGGATTAAATCCAAGTGTAGACCGATGTTTCACATGCATTCATAGACTTGTATGGGTTCACGTGATCCGAATTCACGGAGCCACTTGCAAAATGCTGCAATTTTTTCCACAGACCAATTCGGCCTGTAGAAAAAAATCACAGATCTGCACTGCCCCATAGCATATGTCACGGCTCCGCTCTGCGCTGCCGCTCCTGCTGCCCTGCCTGCCGCTCTGCCTCTTGCTCCCTTCTCCACTCACCGGCATACTTACCCGCTTCGGCGTGCTCCTCCTGCGGGTGCACGTTCTTCCTTCTCCTCTTCATGACTCACCGCAGCTTCTGGGAATCCGCCGCCTGCGCGTGCGCACGCTCACTTTCCCTTTTGATAAACTGGCACACTGCTTTCCCTCTCTTTGACCCTGGAGGACCCAGACCCGGATGTCCTTCTGCGTCTCTTCTATTTAAGGTAACTCTTCCTCTGCCTCCTTGCCTGATTGTCATTTGTCCTCATTTGAACCAAGTCCCTTCATACCTTGCTCTGTCTTGTGCGTCCATCATACCAGCTTGTCCTGTGTTTCTGTCATACCTTACTCTGTCCTGTGTGTCGGCCATACCCTGCCTGTCCTGTGTTTCCGCCATACCCTGCCTGACCTGTGTTTCCGCCATATCCAGTCCGTCTTGGGCATCCGCCATATTCGGTCTGTCCTGGGCGTCCGCCAAATACAGCCTATTCTTAGTCTCAGTCATTACCAGTCTGTCCTGTGTCTCCGTCTTAGCCAGTTCTGCGTCTTTTCCGCTCCTGCGTCCTGTCCCTGGGTATCAGCTTCTGCGGCAATAGTCTCCCTCGGGCCTGCCCCTAACATTCCCTGTATTGGGGGTGGTCCACCAGGCCAGCTCACCCTTGGGAGGTTCGTTGTCGTGGTTCTGCAGGTTCACTTTAGGAGTTCCGTAAGAGCTGACAGTATACCATTTGTTATGACCTGGTGGTCAGGACAATAATGGACCTGGTGGTTAAGAGCACACGGAATGACCTGATAGTTACTGATACTAAAGAACGAGCTCTGGGACGTGGGAACTCTGCTGACCGCAATCCCTAATCCTATCAAACACACTAGAAATAGCCGTGGATTGCGCCTAACGCTCCCTCTGCAACTCAGCACAGCCTAAGGAACTAGCTAGCCCTGAAGATAGAAAAATAAAGCCTACCTTGCCTCAGAGAAATTCCCCAAAGGAAAAGGCAGCCCCCCACATATAATGACTGTGAGTAAAGACGAAAATACAAACACAGAGATGAAATAGATTTAGCAAAGTGAGGCCTGACTTACTGAACAGACCGAGGATAGGAAAGGTTACTTTGCGGTCAGCACAAAAACCTACAAAAAGACCACGCAGAGGGTGCAAAAAAGACCCTCCGCACCGACTCACTCTCTGGGCTCCACACACACACACTCTCTCTCTGGGCTACACACACACTCTCTCTCTCTGGGCTACACACACGCACTCTCTCTCTGGGCTACACACTCACGGTGCGGAGGCGCTCCCTCTGCGTCCCAGAGCTTCCAGCAAGCAAGACAACAATAAAAATAGCAAGCTGGACAGAAAAATAGCAAACCAAAGAAATACAAGCTGGAACTTAGCTTCTGCTGGGAAGACAGGTCACAAGAACGATCCAGGAGTGAACTAGACCAATACTGGAACATTGACAGGTGGCAAGGAGCAAAGATCTAAGTGGAGTTAAATAGAGCAGCCGGCTAACGAATTAACCTCGTCACCTGTGGAAGGAAACTCAGAAACACCCATCAGAGGAAGTCCATGGACAGAACCAGCCGAAGTACCATTCATGACCACAGGAGGGAGCCCGACAACAGAATTCACAACAACCATTGTTCCTAGTGCTATCCAACAAAACATCAGATAGTACTCGACCACGTGATGTGCTCATTTGAGGGATCCATTAAAAAGAATATTGCACAATGACAAGATCGTAATGAGCATATGCCGAAATTGACAACCTGTTCAGTACAGTAGGGACTAGCCCAGTTCCTGCAATGGACATCACTGATGATGCTTCATTTCAGGGTGGTAGCAAAGGCTGCATCAGTGACCACAGCCTCTGACCCCTGAGGATGTCTCGTTTGAGTATCCCAGCATACACTGGGGGTTCTAAAACAAAGAGTCATCAGACATTAAGTAGGTAAGAAAATAAAGCATAGTGAGGGAACGATCGGAAATTTTTAATTAAAGGATATTAGAAAAAGAGATTACATTATTACATTACGGTTAAAATAAATGTTACTTTTGGCCCACTCCATTTGACTTTCCAATTATTCTCACAGCTGAGTAAAAGCAAAACAAAGCCACAAGAACCATTACTCTTACAATTCCTCCTGTAGTAAATTAAGTGTACAATGAAAAGTGTAGTTACTATCTAAAATATTAGATTGTCGACAAATGAATAAATAGATATTTGCTCTCCAGATCATGCCACTAGAGTTTCTGATTATTAGTTATTATTAGATGGCTGTAACACCTAGTGTAACAGATAACCTTGTCCTTCCTGTAACATAATCTGGAAACTGGAATAAACAGGTCTGGTTGGGCTGTAGTTAATGACCAAACAACATACCAGTCACAACGACTTCTCACATTATGACAACATTTGCAATGTTTATTTCAAGTTTGCTGGCAGGGAAGGAAAGCAGATGAAGCCCACTATAATCTTTATCCCTGCAGCCAATTTCTGTTTTGGGGCTTTCATTTATTCCACCTTTTCTTCCAAGAGCCAGAACATTTTTATGTCTTCATCACCATAGCCATACAAGTGTTTGAGTTTTGGGGGGTAAGTTGCAATTTTGAATGAACAGATTCATTTTACCATACATTTAACTAGGAATGGTGAAAAAAGTGAGATGAAACAGCAAAAAAATAGTTATCTCTCAGAGAGGGGCAACATGCAGGAGTGTGATTATGCTAGTTCTGATTGGTTCTCTGCCAGTTTAGAGAAATGATAGAATGCTGGTTCCTACATTCTGCGTTAAATTGTATACTGTGTTCATTATAGAGAAATGGCTATATTAGGACACAGTATGGAGAGGGGGCAGTATGAGGACACAGTAAGGAGAGGGGGCAGTGTGAGGGCACAGTATGGAGAGGGGGCAGTGTGAAGGCACAGTATGGGGAGGGGGCAGTGTGAAGGCACAGTATTGGGAGGGGGCAGTGTGGGAGGAGAACCATGATGGGAGCAGTGTGGATAAGGGGACAGTGTGAGAGGAAACAGCTGAGACCGTGCAGTGTGAAGTGGGAGTGGAAGGGAGGCCATAATTCATAAGGTGGTGTGTGTGGAGCTGTCAAGGAGGGACAGTGTGGCAGTTATACTTCATAATGATGAGTGTTTTAGTTCATAAGCAGGACAATTTTGTGTTTATAGTTCATCAGTTATACTTATAACGAGAGACAAGTGTGGTGGTTATAGTTCATAATAGGGAAATAAGTGGTAGTTTAGTTCTTTATGGAGGACGTGTAGCAGTTTTAGTCAATAATGGAGATTGTGTGGTTGTTTAGGTTCATAAAGATGGAGGCAATATTTTATAGAAGAGGGCACTGTGGAGGAAATGTACAATAAGAGGAACAGCATAGGGAGCATATATAAGCAGGGACCACAGTGAGGGACAATTATTTATTTGGGGCACAGCAAGGGCATATATTTTTATACAGGGGACATTATAATAACATTACTATTTGAGCACTATATCTATATGTGCTGCAGATGTCCAGAGAAGACTGATGTATGCAGAAACAAGCATTGAATATGAAAAGTCACCATGTCCTCTTGACAAGCTGGATTTGAAATAGATAAAAAAGATTCCTATTAACCCCTTTATCCCCAAGGGTGGTTTGCACGTTAATGATGGGGCCAATTTGTACAATTCTAACCACTGTCCCTTTACGAGGCAATAATTCTGGAACGCTTCCACGGATCTTTGTCAATATAAGAATGTTTTTTCAAGACATATTGTGCTTCATGTTAGTGGTAAAATTTCTTTGATTTAACTTGCGTTTATTTGCAAAAAAAAACGAAAATTTGGCAAAAATTTGGAAAATTTTGCAATTTTCAAACTTTTAATTTTTATGCCCTTAAATGAGAGAAATATGTCGCTCAAAATAGTTAATAAATAACATTTCCTACATGTCTACTTTACATCAGCACAATTTTGGAAACAAAATGTTTTTTTTCGTTAGGAAGTTATAAAGGTTAAAAGTTGACCAGCAATTTCTCATTTTTACAACAAAATTTACAAAACCATTTTTTTAGGGACCCCCTGACATTTGAAGTCACTTTGAGGGGTCTATATGGCTGAAAATACCCAAAAGTGACACCAATCTAAAAACTGCACCCCTCAGGCTGATCAAAACCAAATTTAAGAAGTTTATTAACCCTTCAGGTGCTTCACCGGAATAAATGGAATATGAAAGAAAAAAATGAACTTTGAACTTTTTTCACTAAAATGTAACTTTAGACTATTTTTTTTAATTTTCACAAGGGTAACAGGAAAAAAAGAACCCCAAAATGTGTAATGCAATTTCTCCTGAACATGCTGATACCCAATATATAGGCTGTTTGGGTGCATGGCAGAGCTCAAAAGGGATGGAGCGCCATTTGACTTTTCCACGCAAAATTGGCTGGAATCGAGATTGTACGCCATGTAGCGTTTGGAGAGCCCCTGATGTGCCTAAACAGTGGAGACCACCCATAAGTAACCCCACTTTGGAAACTAGACCCCCCCAAGGAACTTATCTAGATGTGTGTGACCACTTTGAACCCCCAAGTGTTTTCTAAAGTTTATCAATTAACCGTGAAAATAAAAAAATCATATTTTTTTCCACAAAAATGATCTTTTAGCCCCCAATTTTTTATTTTCACAAGGGTAACAGGAGAATATAGACCCCAAGCGTTGTTGTGCAATTTGTTTTGAGTATGCTGATACCACATATGTGGGAGAAAACTGCTGTTTGAGCATACGTCGGGGTTCGGGAGGGAAATAGTGACGATTTGGAATGCAGACTTTGATGGAATGATCTGCGGGAGTCATGTCGCATTTGCAGAGCCCCTGATGTGCCTAAAAAGTAGAAACCCTCCACAAGTAACCCTTTTTGGAAACTAGACCCCCCAAGGAACTTATCTAGATGTGTGGTGAGTAGGGTTGAGTGAAACGGATCGGTCATTTTCATAAGTCGTCGACTTTTGGCAAAGTCGGGTTTCATGAAACCTGACCCGATCCCTGTGTGGGGTCGGCCACGTGGTCGGTGACCTTCGCGGCAAAGTCGCGTTTCATATGACGCGTTCAGCGCCATTTCTCAGCCAATGAAGGAGGACGCAGAGTGTGGGCAGCGTGATGACATAGTTCTCTGTCCCCACCATCTTAGAGAAGGGCATGGCAGTGTTTGGCTTGCTTTCTGAGGCGTCACAGGGGCTATAAAGGGTCGTGCACGCTGACCGCCATCTTACTGCTGCTGATCTGAGCATAGGGAGAGGTTGCTGCCGCTTCGTCAGAAGCAGGGATAGCGTTAGGCAGGGAATATAAACCCCCAAACCGCTTGTGCTGTAGCGATTTCCACTGTCCAACACCACCTTTTCCTTGCAGGGACAGTGGAGGCTAGATTTCTGTGCATCAGCTCTGTAGCTTATAAGGCTGCCTTATAAGGCTCTCTGATGGCTGCATTGCTGTTTGCACGCCGCTGTGCAAACCAACTGCTTTTTTCAAAGCACAAATCCTGTTGCTCCTTCCTTTCTGCACAGCTATCTTGCTTGTTTGTCCACACTTTTGTGTGCAGCAGTCCTTTATATTGCTGCCTGCCATACTTTTCTGAGATTACTGTAGGGAGATAGTAATTGTAGTACAGTCCCATATATATATATATATATATATATATATATATATATATATATATATTCAAGCCACTTTCTGCCTCTGAAACTGTGTAGTGTGAAACAGTGGGCCTGTATTTTTCTGCACTGTCCCACACCTAAAAAGGGAGATTTATATTGCCAATCAGTGCATCTGTGCCAGTCCAGTCTGTTGTATCTGTCAGTCATTTTCTGCCACAGAAACAATACTGTAAAACAGTGGGCCATATTTATTCACGAGTCTTCCATATAAAAACAAAAAGGGGAGATTAATATTGGCAAATCTGTGCATCTGTGCCAGTCCAGTCTGTGTTATCTGTCAGTCATTTTCTGCCACAGAAACAATACTGTAAAACAGTGGGCCAGATTTATTCATGAGTCTTCCATATAAAAACAAAAGAAGGGGAGATTTTTATTTCCAGTGTGTGCATCTGCGTCGGTCCTGTTAGTGGCATATCTGTCAGCCACTGTCTGCCACTGAAGCTGTGTACTGTAATACAGTGGGCCTGATTTTCCCTGCACTCTCACACACCTATAAAGAGAGATTTAAATTCACAACAAGTTTGCATCCACCTTGTAACAGGTTTTACAGTACCAAATACCGTTTGTTAGTTTGGTTACATATTTCCAAGAATGAGGAAGTCTGGTGGAAGAGGTCGTGGCCGTGGGCGGTCATTGCCAGCTGGTAATGATGGTAGTGGTGGTGGAGCATCAGGTGGTCATGGGAAATGAAATATAGCACCTAAGTCTCGAGTTGTTCAGCCACCGTGATCATCTGGCTACACAAGGCCTCGAACGATCCCTTTTCTGGGAGTAGGAAAACCGCTTTTACAGCCGGAGCAGCAGGAACAAGTTTTGGCTTTCCTTGCTGACTCTGCCTCTAGCTCTTTTGCCTCCTCTTCGGAAAGTGCAAAATGTAAAAGCAGCGCGTCGTCAGTGGATGTTCCTGGTCAGGGACAAGTCACTTCCTTGCGTTCTTCACCCAGAACAACAGAGAAGGATGCGTCAGGCGACACAACGGGTTACTCCATGGAGCTCTTTACACATACCGTTCCTAGGTTAGAAAGGGAAATTGTTAACAGGCCATGCCCATTACAAGATGAATCGGACATGGAGTGCACAGATGCACAGCCACAGCCAGATTATTATGCTGTTCCTTTGACTCAGATCACAACATTGCTCTCGCAGTGTACTGATCCAGAATCTGACCCAGATGAGACTATGGAGCCCCGTCACGAACGCTATAGCACCGGCTTACACAGTGACACAGAGGAAGGTGCACAGGACATAGAAGAGGAGGTCATAGATGACCCAGTTGTTGACCCCGATTGGCAGCCATTGGGGGAACAGGGTGCAGCAGGCAGTAGCTCAGAAGCGGAGGAAGAGCCACAGCTGGCATCAACATCGCAACAGGTTCCATCTGCCAGGCCCGTATCTGGCCAAAAACGTGTGGCAAAACCAAAAACAGTTGTAGGACAGCGTGGCCATCCGGTTAAAGTAGCTCAGTGTGCAATGCCTGAAAAGGTATCCGATAGTAGGAAGAGTGCAATCTGGCATTTTTTTAACCAAGATCCAAATGATCAGTGCAAAGTCATCTGTAAGAAATGCTCAAGGACCTTCAGCAGAGGTCAGAATGTTAAAAATCTAAATACAAGTTGCATGCGTAGACATTTAACCACCATGCACTTGCAAGCCTGGACTAACTACCAAACGTCCCTTAACGTTGTTGCACCCTCTCACAATGAAGCTAGTCAGCAACGCTACATCCCTTCCCTCACTGTAAGCCCACCGTTTACCACACCACCTGCAGCAAATGTAGAGGTTTCGTCGCAAGGCCAAAGCAGTCAGGGAATCACCAGGTTCTTGGTAGGAAACACTGTATGTAGGCCAACAGCAAGAATACCATCACCAACCCTCTCTCAGTCTGCCATGTCCACCGGCACCCCGCTAGTTCCACCATATGCAGCTCTCCAGTCCAGCTCACCCTATAAGAGACTCTCATTAGGAAAAGGAAGTACTCATCCTCTCATCCACGTACACAGGGTTTGAACGCCCACATTGCTAGACTAATCTCGTTAGAGATGATGCCCTACCGGTTAGTTGAAAGCGAAGATTTCAAAGCCCTGATGGACTATGCTGTAGCACGCTACGAGCTACCCAGTCAACACTTCTTTTCGAGAAAAGCCATCCCAGCCCTCCACCAACATGTAAAAGACCGCATTGTCCATGCACTCAGGCAATCTGTGAGTAGAAAGGTGCACCTGACAACAGATGCATGGACCAGTAGGCATGGCCATGGGCGTTACGTGTCCATCACGGCACACTGGGTTAATGTGGTGGATGCAGGGTCCACAGGGGACAGCAATATTGGGACAGTTCTGCCTAGCCCACGGTCTAGGAAACAGTTGGCTGTAGGCGTTCGCCCTCCCTCCTCCTCATCATCCAGCAGAAGCGAGAGCTCGTCCACAGACCGCAGTCGCACGACCACTCCATCCGCAGCTGCCACTGTTGCACACGAGGTGTCCCATTATGGAACAGCTAATGGCAAGCGTCAGCAGGCTGTATTGGCAATGAAGTGTTTGGGCGACAACAGACACACCGCGGAAGTTCTGTCCGAGTTCTTGCAGCAAGAAACTCAGTCATGGCTGGGCAGTGTACATCTTGAGCCAGGCAAGGTAGTGAGTGATAACGGAAGAAATTTTATGGCTGCCATAGCCCTTTCACAACTGAAACACATTCCTTGCCTGGCTCACACCTTAAACCTGGTGGTGCAGTGCTTCCTGAAAAGTTATCCGGAGTTACCCGACCTGCTCCTGAAGGTGCGCAGACTTTGCTCGCACATCCGCCGTTCACCCGTACACTCCAGCCGTATCCAGAACCATCAGCGATCTTTGAACCTTCCCCAGCATCGCCTGATCATCGACGTTGTAACAAGGTGGAACTCCACACTGCACATGCTTCAGAGACTGTGCGAACAGAGGCATGCTGTTATGTATTTGTGGGAGGATACACATACACGGGCAGGCAGTTGGATGGCAGACATGGAGTTGTCAGGTGTGCAGTGGTCGAAGCTACAAGACCTCTGCCAAGTCCTTCAGTGTTTTGAGGAATGCATATGGCTGGTTAGTGCAGACAACACCATAATAAGCATGAGCATCCCCCTAATGCGTCTGATGATGCAAAGTTTGACACACATAAAGGAGCAGGCGTCTGCAGCCGCGGACGAGGGAAGCCATGATGACAGTCAGCCATTGTCTGGTCAGGGAAGTCTACTGGACGAGGTGGCGGGCGAAGAGGAGGAGGACGAGGAGGATGATGGGGATGAGTATTTTTTGGATGAGGAAGCTTCTCAGGGGGCAATAGAAACTGGTGGCATGGCAAGGCCAGGTTCAGGGTTTTTGAGGGAGGCAAGTGACGTTGATTTGCCCGAAAGTGCTCCTCAACCCAGCACAAGCAGTGAATTGACAACTGGAACATTGGCCCACATGGCGGATTATGCCTTGCGTATCCTAAAAAGGGACCCCCGCATTATAAAAATGATGACCGATGACGATTACTGGTTGGCCTGGCTCCTGGATCCACGCTATAAGGGGAAACTGCAAAACATCATGCCACATGAGAACCTTGAACAAATATTGGCAACCAAACAAGCAACTCTTTGTTACGACCGCCGCACATACTTACCCGGCTTCTCTCATCCCTCGGCGCACTAGCGATCCTGTCCTGCGCCGCTCTGCTTCCTCCTTCGCCGGCTCACGGCGTCCGGTCTCACTGCGCATGCGCGGTCGCGTCTCCTCCATCGCAGAGCCTTCTGGGAGGTCGTGACCCGGTGGCTCCGCCCCAACATGGCGGCGCCCATCGGGTATTTCTTCCCGGCGTCTTCCTAGGTAAGACGCCTTTGCTTTGTAGGTGCACTGTCTGCCGTCAGTGTCCCTATGTCCTAGGCTCCCCTATTCCGATATCTTTTCCCTGCTCAGTGTTCGCTTTGTTTCAGTGCTGTGTCCTGCCTAGTTCCGTGTTCCTGCTGTGTCCTGCCAAGTTCCGAGTTCCTGCTGTGTCCTACCTAGTTCCGTGTTCCTGCTGTGTCCTGCCAAGTTCCGTGTTCCTGCTGTGTCCTACCAAGTTCCGTGTTCCTGCTGTGTCCTGCCAAGTTCCGTGTTCCTGCTGTGTCCTGCCAAGTTCCGTGTTCCTGCTGTGTCCTGCCTAGTTCCGTGTTCCTGCTGTGTCCTGCCAAGTTCCGTGTACCTGCTGTGCCCTGCCGAGTTTCGTGTTCCTGCTGTCTCCCGCCAAGTTCCGTCTTCCTGCTGTGTGTCCTACCCAGTTCCGTGTTCCTGCCGTCTCCTGCCAAGTCCTGTGGTCCTGCCGTGTTCTACATCGTCTGTGTTCCTGTCATCTTCAGTTAAGTCCTGTTTTCCTTTTATGCCCCGCCACTCTAATAGCTCTGTAGTCTCCATCTATCTTGGGTCGTCCCTTTGGCTCTAGCTTTTGTGTCTCCATTCCCCCGAGGTCCTGCTCCTAACGCTCCCTGTATAGGGGGTGATTCCATCTGGTCCGCTCGACCCCGGGGGCTCTAGAGTCACGACCCAGAGGGTCCACTCTCGGATTTCTGTCCGAATCCCTACAGTACGCACCGGCAGCAGACAACGTTCCCGACAAAACTCACCCCAGCGCAAGATATTGCCATTGCGCCAATCTAAAATGGGCTCGTGGTTCCGTAACCAAGGAAGACCTAAGAGCATAGGATGAGACAGGCCAGCTAAAACATAAAATGCAATTCTCTCCTTGTGCAGAGCCCCAACTTGAAGTTCCACCTCAAGTGTTACTTGAGTAATGGTCTCCTGTAAAGGTTTACCATCCACAGATGCAAGAATCACAGGAGCCTCTAAGGTTTTGACTGGAACGGAGAATTTCAAAACCTCTTCCAACCTGATAAAATTCTCTGCTGCGCCCGAATCCACATACGCATCCAAAGAAATGCCCTTGCCCGCAACATGCAAAAGAACGGACAAGGTAAGGGGTTGAGAGGGATCACACACACCTAGGGAGGCCTCTCTTACCTGACCTAGGCGGAGGAGTTTTCCGGACGTTCAGGGCATGAGCGCAATAAATAAGCAGCACTCCCGCAGTAAAAACATAACCCCTGAGTGCGCCTCTCTTTACGACGTTGTTCGTACATCTTAAGACGGTCCACCTGCATAGGTTCCGGTGCGGACGCCTGAGAAGAAATTCTAGGCTGTGGGCTGAGTGGCTTTCGGGTGGCAGGAGAAGGACGAAGAGATCTCCGCTCGCGGGTGCGTTCTTGGAACCGAAGGTCAATACGGGTAGCTAAGGAAATTAATTCCTCCAAAACTGTAGGGGTGTCCCGACCAGCTAACTCATCTTTTATGCGCCCAGAGAGGCCCCGCCAGAAAGCACCCACCAACGCCTCATTGTTCCAGCCCAAATCAGAGGAGAGGGTGCGGAACTGAATAGCGTACTGGCCTACGGATAGCGATCCCTGATGGAGAGAAAATAGAGCTTCAGTAGTAGAGGCCAGACGTCCAGGTTCGTCAAAGACAAGACGGAAAGTCTCCAAAAATTCAGACAACCGGGAGACTAGGGGATCGTCTCGCTCCCAGAGTGGATTAACCCATGCCAAGGCGTCACCCTCCAGATGGGAAATCAAAAAAGCAACCTTGGACCGATCCGTTGGGTAATGCTGGGGCAGAAGCTCAAAGTGAAGACGGCATTGGTTTAAAAATCCACGGCAGGATTTAGGATCCTCATTGTACCGAGGCGGTTTAGCCAAGCGGGGTGGAGGGTGGGAAGCAGGAGCAGATGTAGAAGTGGCTGTCTGGATAGAAAGCAGCCGATCGTCTATTGAAGACAAATAACTAAGAATATGGGCCTGGGTGTCACGCTGCTGAGCTAACTCTTGCTGTACGCCAACGAGTAGAGCAGCATTGCCAGGATCAGAGGGCAGGAGCGAAGACAAGCGAGAATCCATAGATTTCAAAAAGGACATTATACGGGACTGATTCTCCCGCAAAAAGAGTAGCTCTTTTTGCGCAGCAGAGGCCGCAGCGGGGTCCATGGCCTTTGCTTACTGTAGGGATTCGGACAGAAATCCGAGAGTGGACCCTCTGGGTCATGACTCTAGAGCCCCCGGGGTCGAGCGGACCAGATGGAATCACCCCCTATACAGGGAGCGTTAGGAGCAGGACCTCGGGGGAATGGAGACACAACAGCTAGAGCCAAAGGGACGACCCATGATAGATGGAGACTACAGAGCTATTAGAGTGGCGGGGCATAAAAGGAAAACAGGACTTAACTGAAGATGACAGGAACACAGACGATGTAGAACACGGCAGGACCACAGGACTTGGCAGGAGACGGCAGGAACACGGAACTGGGTAGGACACACAGCAGGAAGACGGAACTTGGCGGGAGACAGCAGGAACACGAAACTCGGCAGGGCACAGCAGGTACACGGAACTTGGCAGGACACAGCAGGAACACGGAACTAGGCAGGACACAGCAGGAACACGGAACTTGGCAGGACACAGCAGGAACACGGAACTTGGCAGGACACAGCAGGAACACGGAACTTGGTAGGACACAGCAGGAACACGGAACTTGGCAGGACACAGCAGGAACACGGAACTAGGTAGGACACAGCAGGAACTCGGAACTTGGCAGGACACAGCAGGAACACGGAACTAGGCAGGACACAGCACTGAAACAAAGCGAACACTGAGCAGGGAAAAGATATCGGAATAGGGGAGCCTAGGACATAGGGACACTGACGGCAGACAGTGCACCTACAAAGCAAAGGCGTCTTACCTAGGAAGACGCCGGGAAGAAATACCCGATGGGCGCCGCCATGTTGGGGCAGAGCCACCGGGTCGCGACCTCCCAGAAGGCTCTGCGATGGAGGAGACGCGACCGCGCATGCGCAGTGAGACCGGACGCCGTGAGCCGGCGAAGGAGGAAGCAGAGCGGCGCGGGACAGGATCGCTAGTGCGCCGAGGGATGAGAGAAGCCGGGTAAGTATGTGCGGCGGTCGTAACACTCTTGTTGACCGTTTGATCCAGGCATTCTCAGCACACAGCGCTGGTAATAGTTCTCACACGAGCTGCAGGTGGCAACAGGGCAGAGGTGTTAGAGGTGCACAAATCAGAAGTGGCGTTGGACAGATTGGTTTTCTGACTAGGTTGTGGAGTGATTTCGCAATGACCGCAGGCAGGACAGGTACTGCAGCATCAATTCAAAGTGACAGGAGACAACATTTGTCCAGCATGGTTACTAACTATTTTTCCTCCCCTATCGATGTTCTCCCTCACCCTTCATTCCCATTTGATTACTGGGCATCCAAAATAGACACCTGGCCTGAATTGTCCGAATATGCATTGCAGGAGCTCGCTTGCCCAGCAGCTAGTGTGCTATCAGAAAGAGTATTCAGTGCTGCTGTTTCAATACTGACTGAAAAAAGGACTCGTCTGGCTACCCAAAATGTTGATGATCTAACCTTCATTAAAATGAACCACTCATGGATTTCTAATTATTTTGCCCCACCTTTCCTGGCTGACACCTAGCTTTCCTGTAAAAAAGGTCTTGCTTTTGGACTGCTCTTACTGACTGTTCCAATCTCTTAATTTGCAGCTGCTGTATGTCCAGCATACGACATGTTTACACCTCCATAAATGGGCTGACTCCCCCCACGGGGCCATGGTCTCGCCACTTGGCGCAAGCACCCGTGAGAGTGCCGTTTGTCTGAAGAGGTGGGTGTGCCCACTTTTGGTCGACGGCTCTGGCACCGGGTCCCTCATAGTACAATGAAGTGTCTCTGGCGGTGGTGGCGCGCACCCAATGTCAGACACACCGTTGTAACATGAGGGGCCTTGGCCCAGTACCGCCGGGCACGAGAGAGTGCCCCCCCCAGCTCAACCTGTGCTCTACCACTTGCAAAATTATCTGTCACTGCTCCACCGCTGTTTAGTCTATGCGGTGAAATCCTTCAATGCCTGGCACTGACAATACCAATTTGTTGACATGTATGATGCTAGTTAAAATATTCAGTGGCCCTGTCCTACATTTACACCAGTAAATACTTTGCGCCAAATAACAATGTCTGAAAGTCAGCAGAGGAGCCCACCCCTGTACCTAAGTATGCCACCCTTTTTTTTTAAGTAAATAAGGCAGCACACTGCAGCGCTAAAACATGCAAACTTGAAAACACGAAATTTGAACTGCATTACTGCACTAGAAATATGAAAAATGAGAGCTTTTAGCGCATAAAAATGGCCAATTTTATGTGTACCTGGTAGCCTCTTTACGGCATCTCTCTTATACCAGGTCCTACGCTTGACCTACCTCGCTGAGAATAAACGTCTCCATCTGAATGGGTACATGTGAAACCTCTTCTTAGACTAAAATTCTCTCTCTCTGTGGAGGGGTATTGGACCTGCTGTAATTAAAACACCTGAAGCTAGGAGGCGGAGTTCACGATCAGAAGGCTAGAGAATACATTTCCAAAACCTGACCTGCACATCCAAACATAGACTCAGTGTGAACAGGTGCTGAACCCAGAGTCGCCAACTCGTATATAGTTAAGTAAATAAGGCAGCACACTGCAGCGCTAAAACATGCAAACTTGAAAACACGAAATTTGAACTGCATTACTGCACTAGAAATATGAAAAATGAGAGCTTTTAGCGCATAAAAATGGCCAATTTTATGTGTACCTGGTAGCCTCTTTACGGCATCTCTCTTATACCAGGTCCTACGCTTGACCTACCTCGCTGAGAATAAACGTCTCCATCTGAATGGGTACATGTGAAACCTCTTCTTAGACTAAAATTCTCTCTCTCTGTGGAGGGGTATTGGACCTGCTGTAATTAAAACACCTGAAGCTAGGAGGCGGAGTGCACGATCAGAAGGCTAGAGAATACATTTCAAAAACCTGACCTGCACATCCAAACATAGACTAAGTGTGAACAGGTGCTGAACCCAGAGTCGCCAACTCGTATATAGTTAAGTAAATAAGGCAACACACTGCAGCGCTAAAACATGCAAACTTGAAAACATGAAATTTGAACTGCATTACTGCACTAGAAATATGAAAAATGAGAGCTTTTAGCGCATAAAAATGGCCAATTTTATGTGTACCTGGTAGCCTCTTTACGGCATCTCTCTTATACCAGGTCCTACGCTTGACCTACCTCGCTGAGAATAAACGTTTCCATCTGAATGGGTACATGTGAAACCTCTTCTTAGACTAAAATTCTCTCTCTCTGTGGAGGGGTATTGGACCTGCTGTAATTAAAACACCTGAAGCTAGGAGGCGGAGTGCACGATCAGAAGGCTAGAGAATACATTTCAAAAACCTGACCTGCACATCCAAACATAGACTAAGTGTGAACAGGTGCTGAACCCAGAGTCGCCAACTCGTATATAGTTAAGTAAATAAGGCAGCACACTGCAGCGCTAAAACATGCACACTTGAAAACACGAAATTTGAACTGCATTACTGCACTAGAAATATGAAAAATGAGAGCTTTTAGCGCATAAAAATGGCCAATTTTATGTGTACCTGGTAGCCTCTTTACGGCATCTCTCTTATACCAGGTCCTACGCTTGACCTACCTCGCTGAGAATAAACGTCTCCATCTGAATGGGTACATGTGAAACCTCTTCTTAGACTAAAATTCTCTCTCTCTGTGGAGGGGTATTGGACCTGCTGTAATTAAAACAACTGAAGCTAGGAGGCGGAGTGCACGATCAGAAGGCTAGAGAATACATTTCAAAAACCTGACCTGCACATCCAAACATAGACTAAGGAGGGGGCGTGGCTTGAGCCTGAAGCATGAGGATGTAATTTCAGGAGCTCCAGAGACAATCATCCCAATCCGACTAAAAAGCGACATTAATCAAGCCATCCAGCCCCAAAAGTATGTGGGATTGATCCAAGACACAGTCTAGCCCCTTTTGGGATGTTTATTTTTCATTTCTGAGGACTTTGGAAGCTGAGGCCTACAAAACTGATGCAACACTGAGGCCGGGACCTAGATTTCCCCAGCCGGCCGGCTGCAGCAAAGCCACACCTCCTCACACACAGTGAGGCACTTCCAGGACTAAGAAAACTTAAGCGGACTAACCGGGTCCCCTTGGTTCCGGGACCGCCGAGACCGAGGTGAAACAGCCGCTGCTACAACATCTCCCTCCCTCCCTCGCAGCGCCCGGCGGCACCGAGCGGGAGATCAAAGGCCCCAAAGCCTGTGCCACGGCCGAGCGCTGCAAAATCAGCAGCGACACAGAGCCTCTCAACCTGAGTTGTGGCTGGACACGGTGAAGATGCAGAAAACCGGAGCCACCGATCGCAGCAAGAAGCCCTGCCGGGCCCCTGTCTCACCGGAGTTCCCGCTTATAGCAGGAAACAACCGCTGCGGAGAGCGCCGCTTCCCTCCTCCACTTACTGTGACAGGCAGCGCGACACAGACTCTTGCAGCCCGCGCCATCACCAGGCACAGCGAGGAGACCGAGCACCGGAGCTCCGACCGGAGCAAGAAGCAGGTGCGGCTGATAGCTCCATTTCCCCCTCCCTCCGCTGTGACTGATCCGGAGAACAACCTTACCGGAGGACATCCGACGCGGGAGAGCCTCGTCCAGGACTCAGACTGCGCCACACCGGAGGCACAGACATCACTGAAGCCCTCTGAACCGGAGGTAAGAGCCTCTCGTCCCGGTCCCAGCACTCGAATAACAAACTCTCCTTAGACAAGTGGCCGCAGCGTCACGTCTGCAGTTACTGTTTACGACGCTCCAGCGCCCAACGACGCCCCGGCGATCTAATACGCTCCAACGCTCTACAACGCTCCTGCGTCTTATCTACAACACATCAGCGAATCATTCACGACGCTCCAGCGGACCATTTAAGACGCTTCAACGATTAATTTACAACGCACCAGCGCTATATTCACGACGTTCCAGTGCTCTAAGACACTTTAGCGCTTTATCCATTACACCACCAACATTCAACTAGAGGTCTTCCTCCCCTCTCTCTACAGGCATATATATAAGTGCCATTGAGCCACATTATAACTGCTAGAAGGGCAGCAATAGCGGCGGCTCCCACACCGGGTCATCCGGTACCAACTTGTTACTTCACAGCATCTGTAGCAGTGAATACACAATAACTGAGGCAGGATTGCCCATAAGTTCATTCCTACAATATAAGAAGAAACCTACTGGTGAAGTTAATCACTATGAGTTTCTCTAATACAAAAGGAAGCTCCCAACCTCAACAATCACCAAAATCACAAAGCGTTGGTAAACAAAATAAACTCTACAGCAGCTATAAGCCACACAGGGACCAAGCAAACCCTATCAGTCCTCTCAAATCCAGATCACCCCCAAGAGACCTAAACCATCGTCCTGAAATTAAAAGGAAAACTAAATTGGATGAAAGTCCCCACCCATCAAATAAAATGGATTCATCCTTTTCTTCAAAAAGAAACATGCCGGGAGCAACGGGTGAAAAATATGAGGTCCTAAAAGATCTTAGTGAGTCAGAGGACTCCTCAAACGACTATAGCCCTAATAGGAGCCCGGAGAAACAAAGAGCCAGAAGAGAGAGCCCTGTAAGATTTCAATCTGCTATGAATCCGCAGAACCAAGACACCCAAGCTGATCTCATCGACAGGTTCAGCACAATGCTAGATAAAAAATTTCAAATACAAAAACAAGAAATTAATGAACAATTTGTGAAGTTCTGTGAGAAAGTCGACAAACAATTGGAAAGCCATGAAAAAAGGATTCAAAAATTAGAAAAAGGAGGTGCTGAATCATCAGTTGACTTAGAATATATCTCGGCAGAAGTCCACAAACTGAGATTAAAAATGGCAGACATCGAAGATAGGGGACGCCGGAACAATATAAAGATCAGAGGGCTTCCGGAGACAATAACACAGGAAGATCTTTCTAACCATATCCAAGATATCTTCAAAACTGCAATTCCGGACTTGACTCCCTCTGACCTCATCATTGATAGGGCACACAGACTCCCTCGACCTCCTAGAAAGCACCGGACATCCCAAGGGATACCATCTTAAGAATCCACTTTTATCATACTAAGGAGAAAATTCTTAACTATCTGAGAATAAATAAATTCTTCCCTGAACCGTACAAGGACTTAAAAGTTTTCCCGGACTTGTCTAAAGATACGTTAGAAGGCCGAAAGGAGTTCAACAGAGTTACCTCGATCCTCAGGGAGGAAAAGATACCCTACAAGTGGGGCTTCCCCCTAAAACTATTGGTGAACTTTAGAGGACGGATCATCCCAATCCATTCCGCAGGAGATGGAATGGACTTTATTCATTCGATTAAAGAAACCTTCACCAAAGCCAAAGAATGAAAAAACTGTTTGTATCGCCACAATTGGGGATATGCTGGCTTTGATTATCAGCTATTTGGATGTTGTCTCTGTTTTCCTTTTACAGGAGCTCCTTGCTGAGAGGCGGTAGTACCTCTTCGGGTCTACCTGGGCATTTGTTTCATATTATTATACATTGTTAACTATTTTTGCTTTGCAGGTTACAAGTTAAATCGTTATATTCAGAACATCAAGACAGCTGTTACTGTTTATATTAACCTACTAATCTAAGCAACTTTACTACTGTTTATTTTTCAGTTATTTTTCAGTTATTTCACAGAAAAGATAATGGAGCTGAACGTAGTTTCATATAACGTCAGGGGCCTTAATAATCCAAGGAAAAGACACGCCCTCTGGAAAGAGCTGATCAGGTCCAAGGCTAACATCATATGCATTCAGGAATCCAAATTTCTTGAAGGTAATCATCCATACTTCTCCCACCACAAATTCCCTCATATCTTTGAGGCATGCAATACAAAGAAAAGAGCAGGGGTACTTACAATAATAGATAGTTCCATCCCATTCAAAACAATAGAAGAATACAAAGATAATAAAGGTCGTTTTCACATCCTGACATGCAAAATTAATGACCAGGAATGTACAATAGCCAACATCTACGCACCGAATACTGGTCAAATACCTTTTTTAAATAAGGTCATGAGGTTAATTGAGGAAGTCAGGAGAGGGTACTTGTTTCTGATGGATGATTTTAATATTACCCCAGACAACAAATTGGATTCATCTTCAAAAAATAGGCCTATCGCGGATTGCCTTAATGCTGGGCTGGATAAGAATGAGGTATTTGACACCTTCAGGTGTCTAAATTCAAATTCCAGAGAGTACACCCACTTCTCAGATGTACACCAGACAGCCTCGCGAATTGACTTGATTCTTACCGACATTTATTCCTTGACCAGAATTAAAGAGGTTTCAATCGGGGATAGAACAATTTCTGATCATGCCCCAGTCACCGGTAAAACTATAATAGGCCCCCCTCTTCTAAATACTAAACTCTGGAGATGCAGTTCAAAAATCCTACACAATCCAGAAAGCAAAACAATAATACAAAAAGCCATAACTCCATAACTAACTACTTTGATGACAACAAACCTGAAATGACAAACCCCTGCAATAACTGGTGTGCCCATAAGGCAGTGATTAGATGAGTGATTATGGGCTTAGCCTCAAAAGAGAAAAAAGAGTCCAGGAAAAAAATTCAAAACTTATCAAACAAAATCCGAGAAATGGAAAACAAATTACTTAAATTTACCACACACCCCCAAAACTTTCAGACTGAATTATCTAAGCTGAGAACGGAACTTAGAGAGATACTATTCTCACCATATGATGCCATTGTGAAAATGTCGAACTACAAATATTACACTTCCCATAACAGACCAACTAAATTTATGGCCAACAAAATTAAAAAGAAAAGACTTAACAATAGGATTAACAGAATCAACAAATTGGACGGGACGGGCAAAATTTCACACCCAAAAGAAGTAGCGAATGAGTTCACAAAATTCTACTCAATGCTCTATAACATCAATCCCAAACAAAACGACCCCATAGAGAAATTAGGAAAAATCAACAAAATCAAAGCATTTATGTCACAAATAAATCTTCCTACCCTAACATCAAACGAACTTACCTCCCTTAAAGCCCCAATTACCCCGGGTGAGATAGAAAGTGTAATCAAGGAATTCGGCCTTCATAAATCTCCTGGCCCTGATGGGTTCACAAACGCTTACTATAAGGCCTTCCCAGATGTTCTTTCACCACACTTGGCCGAGGTCTTTAACTATGTGTTCCAAGGAGGATCCTTTCCTCAGGAGATGCTGATGGCTACGGTGTCAGTTATTCCAAAATCCAAAGGTGATCCCGAGGCTATAGAAAATTTCAGACCTATTTCCTTGATTAACGTGGACTTAAAGATATACTCAAAAATTTTAGCAGACAGAATTAGCCTTATTCTTCCAAGACTGATACCCAATGATCAGATGGGATTTGTGAAAGGAAGGCAACCGGCAGATGCAACTAGAAGAATTATTGACATTATGAGCTGGGCTAGGAAAAACAAGATACCCTTAGCCTTACTGTCTCTTGACGCCGAAAAGGCCTTCGACAGGGTCGATTGGGACTTTCTGAGAGAGAGCTTAACTAAATTTGGGTTCGACGAAATGATATCATACATCATGGCCCTATACTCGAAGCCTAAGGCTAGTATCTGCTGCAATTGCCAAATCTCGGATCCCTTCTGTATCAATAATGGTACCAGACAGGGCTGCCCCCTCTCACCTATTCTATTTAACATAGCTATAGAACCCCTAGCTGAACTAATAAGATCCAACAACAAAATTACGGGCATCTCCACCCAAACTAGGCACCATAAAATTACACTTTTCGCGGATGATTTAATATTAACCTTGTCAAACCCAGAAACTTCTATCCCTGAGGTGTTACTAAATATTGAAAGATTCTCTACACTTTCAAATTTCAAAATAAATGAAATCAAGTCTAACATCCTACCCTTAGACCTGGATCAAACCCAAACCATAAAAAACTCAACTATGTTGAACTGGTGTGATAAAAATTTACATACTTAGGCATTTTGATAAACAAAACCATGAAAGGGACAATAAAATCAAATTTCAAACTTTTAAGCGAGATAATAAGCAAAGAGAACATCGCTCATAGAGATAACACTTTATAATGGTGGGGTAGGACTCTTACAATGGGACTTTTCATCTTACCAAAACTCCTCTACGTTCTTAGGTGTATTCCCCTTCCATTCTCAGACATCGGTATCACACATCTACAAGCACAGATCAAGGCATTCATTTGGAACTCAAAAAAACCAAGAACAGCCACTCAAACCCTATACAAAAGGAAAACCAATGGTGGGATCAATATCCCAAACCTCAAAGCACATTACCACACCCTTCTGATAAAGCAAAGTATTCACTGGCTCCAAAATACAGACCCTCTGGTATGGTTAGATTTAGAGATGGCAATAAACAACAATCGTCATCCAAAATCAATCATTCACAAAGCTCTTTTTAACAACTTCCCAGACTCTGTATCACACCCCCTTTTTCAGGCGGTGGCCAAAGCCTGGAATAAACTATCTTACCAGAAAAATGGCCTAAAACATTCAGATATTTTAAAAGACATTCCCATCTCCTTGGTATATTCTATAACCAATAAAACTCTCCCTAAGCTATGGGTAGACTCAAAAATTAAAAAAATAGGTGATATATATTCGGACCAGACATTTGTAAATTTTCAAACCCTAAAAAGCAAATTCGGCATACACACATCCTCCTTTTTGGAGTTTATGATTCTTAAAAAGAACATAGGATCTTTCTTGGAAGACAAACCAAAATTCTCAGAATCTTCAATCAAATTACTTAATAACATTGGTCATCGTATATTTTTGGAGCCATAAATTTATTTATAATAACTTCAACTCAGACTTTAATTTATCCAAAAGCCCCCCAATGATTAAGTGGGAACAAGATTTAAAAGATACATACAAAATTGAGGATTGGGAGGAAGCTTTCACCACTTCCTATCAATCAACTCTTTCCATGTCTCTCCAAGAAACCCATTTTAAGGTGACCTCGCGGTGGTACTACACCCCAAGCAGGCTGGCTCACATGGGATCAACAAACTCCTCCCAATGTTGGAGAGGATGCAGTCAAAAAGGAGACATGATGCACATATTCTGGAGCTGCCCAATAGTAAACCCTCTCTGGAAAAAACTTTCTAGAGAAGTCATCAGCAAACTTACCAATGCTCCCTTCACTTTACAACCTCAAAATGCTCTGCTGTCTATTGGACTTGATCAGCTCGACCATAACTTAAAATTAACTATAATTCATATATGTCTTGTGGTGAAGAATTATATTGCTTTTCATTGGAAGAGTCAACAGATACCATCATTAAAAGATATCATACTAAGAGTTTCTCAGCACAGATCCCATGAGTTTCATTTTTCAATAGCGAATAACCAGTGTCTAAAATTCATGAAAAAATGGTCCAGATGGGACGAAATATTCCCTACCCCAATTACTTGAAGTGTTAGTCAAGTTCAGGCTCCATTCATTAATCATAAAGTGATTACCTCGATTCCTGTTTTATGTGGTCCTAATTTACACTCTTGGTTTCATTTCAAGACGTTTATTAACATGCTTGTAAAAATCTGTATATAGTTCTTGTTATCATACTTGTCCTATGCAATATTACTGTATGATCATCATTATACCCCATTGTTAGGGGTTTGTCTCTCCCTACCTCCATACCCCTCCCCCTCCCCTCCTCCCCCTCCTGATTTATCCCTCCCGGTTAAAGTTTAAAATTTAATAAAATATTTTGAAAGCAAACATAGACTAAGTGTGAACAGTTACTGCACTAGAAATATGAAAAATGAGAGCGTAAAGAGGCTACCAGGTACACATAAAATTGGCCATTTTTATGCGCTAAAAGCTCTCATTTTTCATATTTCTAGTGCAGTAATGCAGTTCAAATTTCGTGTTTTCAAGTTTGCATGTTTTAGCGCTGCAGTGTGCTGCCTTATTTACTTAACTATATACGAGTTGGCGACTCTGGGTTCAGCACCTGTTCACACTGAGTCTATGTTTGTATGTGCAGGTCAGGTTTTTGAAATGTATTCTCTAGCCTTCTGATCGTGCACTCCGCCTCCTAGCTTCAGGTGTTTTAATTACAGCAGGTCCAATACCCCTCCACAGAGAGAGAGAATTTTAGTCTAAGAAGAGGTTTCACATGTACCCATTCAGATGGAGACGTTTATTCTCAGCGAGGTAGGTCAAGAGTAGGACCTGGTATAAGAGAGATGCCGTAAAGAGGCTACCAGGTACACATAAAATTGGCCATTTTTATGCGCTAGAAGCTCTCATTTTTCATATTTCTAGTGCAGTAATGCAGTTCAAATTTCGTGTTTTCAAGTTTGCATGTTTTAGCGCTGCAGTGTGCTGCCTTATTTACTTAACTATATACGAGTTGGCGACTCTGGGTTCAGCACCTGTTCACACTTAGTCTATGTTTGGATGTGCAGGTCAGGTTTTTGAAATGTATTCTCTACCCTTTTTTTTTGTTTTGTTTTTTTGTGAGACATTAACATCTATGTATTATTTTGGAGTACTAACTGTGTCAGACACTCCTTCCAATTGTCCTCCGCTGACCACACCAATGCTGCCTGTGTACCCCTGGAACCGATTTAAAAGTGCATAGAGCCTACTTTTTTATTTTAGGCCTACTAAGTCTGTCTGCGGTCCCTCCTTCCAATAGTCCTCCACTGACCACACCAATGCTGCCTGTGTACCCCTGCAAGATTATTGAAACTGCATTGAGCCTACTTTTTTATTTTAGGCCTACAAAGTCTGTCTGCGGTCCCTCCTTCCAATAGACCTCCACTGACCACACCAATGCTGCCTGTGTACTCCTGGAACCTATTTAAAAGTGCATAGAGCCTACTTTTTTTATTTTAGGTCTACTAAGTCTGTCTGCGGTCCCTCCTTCTAATTGTCCTCCACTGAGCACACCAATGCAGACCGTGTACCTATGTAACCTTTTTTAAACCTGCATCGAGCCAACTTTGTGGTGTAAGTCCTACTAGCAGTGTCTGTCTGTGCCACTCAATACAGCTGTCCTCTTAAAAAAAATGACCT
Source organism: Ranitomeya imitator (assembly GCF_032444005.1). Taxonomy (NCBI): domain Eukaryota; kingdom Metazoa; phylum Chordata; class Amphibia; order Anura; family Dendrobatidae; genus Ranitomeya; species Ranitomeya imitator. The sequence continues at coordinate 81,797,615 of NC_091285.1, forward strand.
GCAATTGTCAGGTTTTCAGCCTATCGGAATTTTAAAACTGCAGTGGGGCTACTAGTTTGGTTGGGGCCTACTAACAGTGTCTGCCGCTCCAAGGTGTTCTCCAGGTTGCCTTTCCTGACCTTCTATCTTCAGGCTCTTGTTAAATAGTTGTTAAATGGAACAAATGCAGTGGGGCTCCAAGTTTGGTTGGGGCCTACTAACAGTGTCTGCCGCTCCAAGGTGTTCTCCTGGTTGCCTTTCCTGAGCTTCTATCTTCAGGCTCTTGTTAAATAGTTGTTAAATGGAACAAATGTAGTGGGGCTACTAGTTTGGTTGGGGCCTACTAACGGTGTCTGCCGCTCCTTGCTGTTCTCCTCCACTGAACAAAGCAGTGCCGCCTGTTTACTACTGTTACCAATTTTGAACTGCATTTAGACTACTTACTGATTTGGGCCTACTTATTGTGTCAGCCTCTCATTACAGTTGTACTCCACTGAACAACTCCCATGTTGGCATTCCAGTGTTGGATATCGGGATGTAGTTGCTGTGGCGGATGATTTGGGATCTTCCTTGGACCAAACCTGTTTATTTTGTATAAAATAGTGTACATGTTAATTGTTCTTTATATATATATATATACAAATGTTTAATCAAATAATATATGAATTGTACATTTTATTAGGGGTGTTCTATATATTGTTAGATTACATCAGCATACTGTTGGTTGCCCCATTTTCTGTACATGAAATATTCATATATCATTATACTCTATCTGTTATAATATCGGTTGTTCCCTTTTTTTGGCTATTAGTACATCCCATATATATGGAGGGTTCCTCCCTTATATGTTGTTTATATATATATATATATATATATATGAATCCATTTATACAAACACATGTACTGCAGTCAATATGCATATATTGTTCATCCCTAGTTCATCTCTATTTTTAGTCTGAACAGCGATGTGACTGCACATTTTACCTATATATGGGGGGTTTCCTCCTCTCTTTCCTTTCTTCATGCGTCCTATATTCACATATATGGATGTATTATCATATATATATTCACCTCAGTTGTTAGGTACACATCGGTCACTTCCCCTACTATCATTTTTTTATTTTTTTATTTTTTTATTTTATTTTTTTTTTTCCTTTTTTTTCCTTTTTTTCTTTTTTTCTTTACATGAGGGTATCTGCCATAAATAAATGGGTTACGCAAGAGAGGTCTCTTCACATACAAACATTCATCAAGAGATAGCGATTCTGTAGCACTGATAGGGTTAAGCTTCGCATACTTACCTGAGACTCGGTTCCTGGTGGTGCGCATGCCTGGTTGCTGCGACGGAGCTCCGCGGCCTTAGCGTCCTTGTTGCTGGGAGACGTCGGGTACTCTGACCCCGTACGTCCGGCGGCATGACGCGGGCGGCGGAAGTTCCCGAACTACGCAACTGCGCATGCGCCGCCTACATCCGGGCCGCAGCGCTCGGGTGAGTGTTTTATATAAAAGCCCCCATATTCGATACAGTGGCCACCCCCTGACGAAGGACTGAGATCCGTGCGCCTCTCTGGGACCTGGCTGACCCATTGTTACAGGTAAATTTAGTATAACATACAAATCCCCCCCCCCCTTATTATAGGCTTCTATACCGGCACTTGGTTTGTGCTGCGGCCGAGCAGTGGCAGTTGTTTCCTGCCTTAAGGACAGTGTCAGGATCTTATAATTATACAAACGTTTAGCCATTTACGTATGTCCATATCTTGCGTTTTTTGCACATTTCAAATTATCCATACACTGCTATTTATCCTATATTGCTAGGTTATGCAAATTTTGTGCCAATCATAACCTTGATGCTCCTTGCACTATATTGCACACTGCACTTTTTTTGCACTAGATATTTCATGACATTTTATTAAATGTCACATTAATTTTAAATACCCTTCTGTTCAGCACTTTACACTGCAGCATTGCACGCACATTTTTGGCTTATTTTGTCAAGGACTCTATGCTATACTTTGCACAATTTTTAAATATCCATGATATGAACATGCAATTCTCTGGCCATATGATTTTAGTTACCTATAAATTGTCTGGGGGTGTATGTACCTATTTCTATATCTTTTTTATACCCTTTGGGTCAGCCTGTACCATTCTGTATTGATTTTATATATTATTTATTAATTATATTGTCCCTTGTGCGCACATTTTTTTGATTTTTTACTATTGTTAATGATTGCCAATCTGATATAATAAAGAAATTCTTTGTATCTTATCCCTGTCTGGTGATTCTTCTTGGATTACTCCTTATCGGTTGTGGTTGCCTTCGTCTGGTACGTTGGTGTTTCCTACACTCCCCTCTCCACAGGACACTAGTCACTGGTTAATATATATAGTTGATATATTAGTATTTTTTATATCAGTGTTTTTATTTGGTATTTGGTGACTGGTGTACTTGTGGTTTTTCATTTAATATTGTATTGCTGTCTTCCGCACAGGTTTTTTTTCTTCCACGATTGGATATGGATTTTAAGTCCAGGGAGGCATCGTGGCAGGGGCAGATTAATGCTGTATTCTCTAATAATGATTTGGCAACGTTGAATACTGGTGGCTTGAAATTCGATGAAATATTTAAGGACATTAAAAATTTAACATATAAAAGAACTCGCTCATGGGGGAGCAGAGCATTCCTGGAGAATTACATCCAACATAACCTTATCCCCAGAGGCTTGCGTATACATATTACTCCATCCTTCCCCGTTAATGATGAAGAATTTATTAAGAATTGGGAAGAAATATGTAACGCAGCCTCAAAACAACTAATGGAACTTCTGGTCAAATATAACTCCAAAAATTTGATGGAAACTGATAAACTGCTGGATGAGACATTTATCAAAGCCAAGTCATGTTTATCTACTGAACAAATGAACACATTAGATGGTCAGTTAGAGAAGCTCATGGATCAGTGGATTAAAGAAATTCGAATGAATCAGACTAACAAGTTGGCCAGAGACCAAAAGGACTTTGCAAATGGAAGGGTCTATAGGTGGCGAAGACCAAATCTAAATGGCGAGGGCCGGGATCGAAGTGCTTCTGTTTCATCTAATCAGGCTATGAGTGACATTTCTGGTGCCTCTTGTTCCGCCTCTGTGGTTGCATCAGTTGTCTCTACACCAAAAAGAAAACGCGAACCACGATATGCACCTGCTAAGCGCAATTTTGGATACTCCCCAGGGAATCCAAATCTTAAGGTGATTAACTTAAGTGATCATGTATTATCTGATGTAGAGATTAATGTCCTCCAGACAAACAGAGTTTTGTCCGACTGCTCAATTCAATAAATTTACTGCTATCAAAGACCTACATCTCTTCGCTAGGAAGTTGATTTTCAAAAAACACTTTCATAATGAGGATGAATTGCGATTGTTTCCTACAGAGGCGGAGCAGGAGGCACTGAGTGCACTTAATGAACTGGCCCAAGAGCATACGGAACAAATCGGAGGTAAGATACCGCCTTCCATTCGGCCCAGGTCGCGAAAATTTCCCCCTTTGTCGGCTTGTCCTTCAATTGATGTATTCGTTAGGACTGTGAGTAAGGACCTTGATAAAATTCCACAGTACCCCTCTATTGAAAATTTAAACAAGAGTGAGAAAAAAGCCCTAAGAAATTTACAGAATTTACAGGATGTGATATTCAAACCAGCCGACAAGGGGGGAAATGTGGTGATATGGCCTAAACGACTATATGAGTGTGAAGTATTTCGCCAGTTAGGGGATAAAGTATGTTACCAGAAAATGACTTTTAACCCATTGAATAAATTCCAAGGGGAACTTGAGAAAATTCTGAAAATGGCCCTTGAGTGTGATGTAATTAATAAGGAACTATTTACGGCTCTACATGTGCCTGAACCGCAATACCTACCCTACATATGTTTCCTAAGGTCCACAAAAACCAAACCAACCCGCCTGGGAGACCTATCATCTCGGGCTGTGGCAACTATTTGGAAAAAATTAACAAATTCATAGATTTTAAACTTCAGCCAATGGTTGCCGAGCTTCCCTCCTATATCCAAGACACCAACAATTTCCTGAGGAAGATTGATGGTTTGCATGTTGGTGTGGACACTCTCCTAGTGTCATGTGACGTGGAGAGTCTCTACACCAACATCCGCCATCATGATGGTATATCTGCAGCTAGATATTTTTTGGGGTCCTCCTTTCTGCCAGAACCTATGAGGGAGTTTGTTGTCCAGCTACTTGAATTTTCTTTAACCAAAAATTTTTTTCTTTTTAAGGGGTCCCTCTCCCTACAGCTCCAGGGCACCGCCATGGGTGCTTCTTTTGCACCGGCGTATGCAAATTTATTCCTGGGGCTGTGGGAGAGGGACCTTTTTATGTCTGGACTTATGCCTTCGGTGGACCGCATCCCATTGTGGGTGCGGTTCATCGATGACATATTTTTCATTTGGCAGGGTTCAGCTGATGCTTTGCGTGGCTTTATGGAAGAATTGAATAACAACTCTCGGAATTTACGGTTAACATATAAATTCGATACTAATGAAATGGAATTCTTAGATGTACGCATCTACAGGAACAGTGATGACTCCCTTTCTAGCGATATCTTTCGGAAGGCAACAGCCGTTAATTCTTTGCTACACGCAACATCTTCTCATCCCCAAACAATGATTAATGCAATTCCGATAGGACAATTTTTACGGCTGAGGAGGATATGCTCTAGTGATTCAGACTTTGAGGAACAATCGGCAAAATTGAAAGAGAGGTTTTTGGAAAGGGGATATAGCCGCCGATCAATTAAAAGGGGTTATAATAGAGCCAAAAATACTACTCGGCACCAGGCACTATATGGCAATAAATCCCAGAAAACGAACCAGAGGGTAAGGTTCATCACTCAATTCAATGGTCAGACGGAAATGATGAGGGCCCATTTACTCAAGTCTTGGGGTATTCTCAAATCCGACCCAATCCTGTCTCAATATGTGGGTGATGGACCAAGTTTAACGTATTGGAGATCCAGAAATCTGAGTGACTATCTGATTAAGAGCCACTATAAATTTGAGCCTATAGTCCTTTCCTTTTTGGACGGTGGCAGACGTCCATCTGGTTGTAAAGAATGCGGTAAATGTGTGGCCTGTCCAAATGTAATGAGAGCAACAACATTTACAAACTCAAGTGGGACCAGCACATTTAAAATCAAACATGCTATAACGTGTGCATCAAAGGCAGTAATCTACTATGCAGTATGCCCATGCCCACTAATTTATGTGGGTATGACAACCAGGCAATTTAAGGTGAGGGTTAGAGAACATGTGCGCGGAATACAGGCTGCACAAGATGTGGCAGATATATCAGAACTCAAAACAATCCCGAAACATTTTAAAAGTCACCACAACTGTGATCCATCTGGTCTAAAATTTATAGGGATTGACACCATCACTTTGAGTGAGCGAGGTGGTGAGATTGGAATGCCCCTTGCTAGGTTGGAGACCAAGTGGATCTAGACCCTTGATACAGTGGCACCCAAGGGTCTAAATGAGAACTTGAGCTTTGCTCCATTTTTGTAAAAACCTTCGTTCCTTCCTTTTTTAATCTTTTTAAACACATTTTTAAATATTGTCCCCCTTTTAGGAATTTTATTATGAGAACTATTATCCTTTTATATAGATTATTGTTCTTAGTAGGATATCACCAGTATATATGTAAGAACGTATGTATGTTCAGATTTTAGTTAACTAATCGGCTACTGTTGATTTTATGCCGTTTTTATATATTAACTATTACCCTTATTTTTACAGTGTCTACTTACCATGTATGTTTGCCTCCCACGACTCCCATGTTGGCATTCCAGTGTTGGATGTCGGGATGTAGTTGCTGTGGCGGATGATTTGGGATCTTCCTTGGACCAAACCTGTTTATTTTGTATAAAATAGTGTACATGTTAATTGTTCTTTATATATATATACAAATGTTTAATCAAATAATATATGAATTGTACATTTTATTAGGGGTGTTCTATATATTGTTAGATTACATCAGCATACTGTTGGTTGCCCCATTTTCTGTACATGAAATATTCATATATCATTATACTCTATCTGTTATAATATCGGTTGTTCCCTTTTTTTGGCTATTAGTACATCCCATATATATGGAGGGTTCCTCCCTTATATGTTGTTTATATATATATATATATGAATCCATTTATACAAACACATGTACTGCAGTCAATATGCATATATTGTTCATCCCTAGTTCATCTCTATTTTTAGTCTGAACAGCGATGTGACTGCACATTTTACCTATATATGGGGGGTTTCCTCCTCTCTTTCCTTTCTTCATGCGCCCTATATTCACATATATGGATGTATTATCATATATATATTCACCTCAGTTGTTAGGTACACATCGGTCACTTCCCCTACTATCATTTTTTTATTTTATTATTTTTTTATTTTATTATTTTTTTTCAGTTTTTTTCCTTTTTTTCTTTTTTTCTTTACATGAGGGTATCTGCCATAAATAAATGGGTTACGCAAGAGAGGTCTCTTCACATACAAACATTCATCAAGAGATAGCGATTCTGTAGCACTGATAGGGTTAAGCTTCGCATACTTACCTGAGACTCGGTTCCTGGTGGTGCGCATGCCTGGTTGCTGCGACGGAGCTCCGCGGCCTTAGCGTCCTTGTTGCTGGGAGACGTCGGGTACTCTGACCCCGTACGTCCGGCGGCATGACGCGGGCGGCGGAGGTTCCCGAACTACGCAACTGCGCATGCGCCGCCTACATCCGGGCCGCAGCGCTTGGGTGAGTGTTTTATATAAAAGCCCCCATATTCGATACAGTGGCCACCCCCTGACGAAGGACTGAGATCCGAAACGCGCGTCGGGGTGCGCCTCTCTGGGACCTGGCTGACCCATTGTTACAGGTAAATTTAGTATAACATACAAATCCCCCCCCCCCCTTATTATAGGCTTCTATACCGGCACTTGGTTTGTACTGCGGCCGAGCAGTGGCAGTTGTTTCCTGCCTTAAGGACAGTGTCAGGATCTTATAATTATACAAACGTTTAGCCATTTACGTATGTCCATATCTTGCGTTTTTTGCACATTTCAAATTAACCATACACTGCTATTTATCCTATATTGCTAGGTTATGCAAATTTTGTGCCAATCATAACCTTGATGCTCCTTGCACTATATTGCACACTGCACTTTTTTTGCACTAGATATTTCATGACATTTTATTAAATGTCACATTAATTTTAAATACCCTTCTGTTCAGCACTTTACACTGCAGCATTGCACGCACATTTTTGGCTTATTTTGTCAAGGACTCTATGCTATACTTTGCACAATTTTTTAATATCCATGATATGAACATGTAATTCTCTGGCCATATGATTTTAGCTACCTATAAATTGTCTGGGGGTGTATGTACCTATTTCTATATCTTTTTTATACCCTTTGGGTCAGCCTGTACCATTCTGTATTGATTTTATATATTATTTATTAATTATATTGTCCCTTGTGCGCACATTTTTTTGATTTTTTACTATTGTTAATGATTGCCAATCTGATATAATAAAGAAATTCTTTGTATCTTATCCCTGTCTGGTGATTCTTCTTGGATTACTCCTTATCGGTTGTGGTTGCCTTCGTCCACTGAACAAAGCAATGCCGCCTGGTTAGTCCTGTTACCAATTTTGAAATGCATTTAGCCCACTTTATTATTTGGGCCTCTATCTGTGTTTCCTCCTCATCCTGCCCATTGCCCAGCCAGTGCTAGATGACTCTGCTGGTACATTGACCCAGACCGCTACATTCCCTTGCACGCCACACAGCCAGATTCTGACCCTCCTGAAAGTGAGGTTCCCCTTCCCGCATACTATACCACCTTACATGGGGACAAAGAGGAAGGTGCAGATGAAAATGCAGGTTACTTCCTCAGGTGGGGGGGGAATACTCGTTTGAGGCGTCACTGGCACAGGGCCCCTCATAGTACGCAAAAGTGTTGCTGCCGGTGGGAGACGCCCCCGCCGTGCAAACACACCGCCGTACTTTGAGGGGCCCTGTGCCAGTGCCAATGCGAATGAGTGGCGCCCCCCTGCTTGCTCAGGATCACAGCACTTGCAAAGTTGAAATACTTACCTCTCCCTGCTCCACTGCCGTGATGTGGTCCACGTTTCCTGGGCCCACTAAATACTTGACCCAACCATACCCCTCACAACTTTAGCCAAATGACCCCTAATGTCCAATGCCTAACTATTATTATAAGGTAAATTAAGATTGACAAGCTTCAGTAACAAGAATGGATGTTTTTGCCATTAAAATGGGCACTGAAGGTGTTTTCCTGGCCTCCACTCACTGCCGACTATGCTTCCCCATGGACTTGCATTGGGTTTCGTGTTTCGGTCAATCCCCGACTTTTTGCGGTAATCGGCCGATTTCACTCGACTCGACTTTTGAGATAGTCGGGTTTCGCAAAACCCGACTCGACCCTAAAAAACTAAAAGTAGCTCAACCCTAATGTGAGCACTTTGAACCTCCAAGTGTTTCCTTAAAGTTTTATAATGCAGAGCCGTGAAAGTGAAAAAATCATATTTATTTCCACAAAAATGATATTTTAGCCACCAATTTTTTTATTTTCACAAAGGTAACAGAAGAAATTGGACCCCAAAAGTTTTTGTGAAATTTGTCCTGAGCATGCTGATACCCCATATGTTGGAGAAAACTTCTGTTTGGGCTCTGAAGAGAAGTAATGACGTTTTGAAATGCAGACTTTGATGGAATGGTCTGCGAGCATCATGTCGCATTTGCAGAGCCCCTGATGTGCCTAAACAGTAGAAACTCCCACAAGTGATGCAATTTTGTAAACTAGACCCCTTAAGGAACGTATCTAAATGTGCCTAAATAATAGCAATGCCCAACAAGTGCCACCTTTTTGGAACTAATCTACTGTTTTCTAGTAGGGGAACTTTATAATATAGTGGCACATGTGAGTTGTGTAGTGTTTGTCAGGTTACTATGCGTCAGTTGTGTAGTGTTCTTCAGGTTTGTCATACATCAGTTGGGTAAGTCAGAAATTAATTTAGTAGTGCATGGATGTGTGGTACAGTCGCATTGATAAATGGTGTCCTTGTGTATTCCCCTTCTGTAACACACTCAGCACCTCTTTTGCCTTTTTTCCACTTTGAGGGACCTCCCCCGGGAAATGTTGCCCTGGTACGATATGAGCACCTTCAGTTCCGGAAGTACTGGGGTCCGCTCTTTCCTGACTGCCAAATATCAGGGTCTTAATCACTACCTTCTGGAACTGAAGGTACGATGTAGCGGTCTGGCCTACACATTGTGACAGCAGGAAAGCGCTGAGCATTGCCATCTGTACGATGTGCACGGCCAGCTTCTTGTACCACACCTTGGCCTTTCTCAAAGCACTGTATATCTGGAGGACTTGATCATAGAGACTTGATAGGACTTGATCATAGAGATCAATGCCCCACATGTTTTTGTTGTACCCCAGTATACAGTCCAGTTTGCAGACCTGTGCTGAGGTACCTTGTAAAGTGCTAAGGGTGCTGCCATCACCATGTGTCGTGGTCAAGAAAAAGACATCCTTGTAGAGGTGATAACCTTTATCCAGCAGTGGGTGCACCAAACCCCACACAATTTTCCCACTCACTCCCAGGACAGGGGGGCATTCAGGCGGTTCAATCCGGGTGTCCTTCCCTTCATAAACTCTAAACCTGTGGATGTACCCTGAGGTACTCTCACACAGCTTATAGAGTTAAATTCTGCACTTGGCTCTCTTACTGAGCCGTTACTGACTGAATTTGAGCCTCCTTTTGAAATGAATTAGGGACTCATCCACACAGATGTCAATTTGGGGCACATATACTCCAGAAAACTTTTTGTTGAAGTGTTCAATGACCGGACAAACTTTGAACAGATGGTCAAAGTTAGGGTCATCTTGAGGAGGACACTATCGGTAAAATGCAGGAATTTGTGGAGAGCCTAAAAACGTGTCCGGGCCATGACCATTCGGAACACTGGACTGTTATATAAAATATCAACACTCCAATATTGATGAAGTTCTGGCTTCTTCAGGATCCCCATGTGAAGGACCAAGTCCCAAAACTGCATCATTTCAACTGCTTCAACAGGAGACCAGTTAGATGATGAATCAGGGTTTTGTGCCAAAAATTGATGAGCATACAAATTAGTTTGGCCCACCATGAGGTTAAACTCATCAGAGAAAATGACTTTGAAAAAGTCAAACTTGATTCCTGATTGTGCCACAAAATCAGGAATCGGTGGCTCATAATTTTCATGGGGCAAGGTACATATGGGGTCAGTAAGGGGGGCGCTGGTTCATCTTCTGGAATGGGGGGTGCAGTTGTGAATTCTGTTGTTAAGCTCCCTCCTGTGGTCATGAATGGTACTTCGGCTGGTTCTGTCCATGGGCTTCCTCTGGTGGTTGTGAGTGGGGCTGTGGCGTCTGAGGTTCCTTCCACAGGTAACGAGGTTAATTCGTTAGCTGGCTTCTCTATTTAACTCCACCTAGATCATTGCTCCATGCCACCTGTCAATGTTCCAGTATTGGTCTAGTTCGCTCCTGGATCGTTCTTGTGACCTGTCTTCCCAGCAGAAGCTAAGTTCCTGCTTGTTTTTCTCTGTTTGCTATTTTTTCTGTCCAGCTTGCTATTTTGATTTTTGTCTTGCTTGCTGGAAGCTCTGGGACGCAGAGGGAGCGCCTCCGCACCGTGAGTCGGTGCGGAGGGTCTTTTTGCGCCCTCTGCGTGGTCTTTTTGTAGTTTTTTGTGCTGACCGCAAAGTTACCTTTCCTATCCTCTGTCTGTTCAGTAAGTCGGGCCTCACTTTGCTAAATCTATTTCATCTCTGTGTTTGTAATTTTCATCTTAACTCACAGTCATTATATGTGGGGGGCTGCCTGTTCCTTTGTGGAATTTCTCTGAGGCAAGGTAGGCTTTATTTTTCTATCTTTAGGGCTAGCTAGTTCCTTAGGCTGTGACGAGGCGCCTAGGGAGCGTCAGGAGCACTCCACGGCTATTTCTAGTGTGTGTGATAGGATTAGGGATTGCGGTCAGCAGAGTTCCCACGTCCCAGAGCTTGTCCTGTATTATTAGTAACTATCAGGTCATTCCGTGTGCTCTTAACCACCAGGTCCATTATTGTCCTCACCACCAGGTCATAACAGAACAGGTGGCCCAAAATATTAATGCATCTCAATAGAGGGATAAGAGAAGTTCTGAGACCATTTTTTTTTCTTGCAGTGTGTTTTGTCTCTCTTTTCCCCTTTACCTCTGGGTGGTTCAGGATACAGGTGTAGATATGGACATTGAAGGTGTGTCCTCTTGTATGGATAATCTCACTGCAAGGGTACAAAACATTCAAGATTTTGTGGTTCAGAATCCGATGTTAGAGCCTAGGATTCCAATTCCTGATTTGTTTTTTGGGGATAGATCTAAGTTTCTGAATTTCAAAAATAATTGTAAATTGTTTCTTGCTTTGAAACCTCGCTCCTCAGGTGACCCTGTTCAACAAGTGAAAATCATTATTTCTTTGTTACGTGGCGACCCTCAAGACTGGGCATTTTCCCTTGCGCCAGGAGATCCGGCATTGCGTGATGTTGATGCGTTTTTTCTGGCGCTTGGATTGCTTTATGATGAACCAAATTCAGTGGATCAGGCAGAGAAAATCTTGCTGGCTCTGTGTCAGGGTCAGGATGAGGTAGAGATATATTGTCAGAAGTTTAGGAAGTGGTCTGTACTCACTCAGTGGAATGAATGTGCGCTGGCAGCAATTTTCAGAAAGGGTCTCTCTGAAGCCCTTAAGGATGTCATGGTGGGATTTCCCATGCCTGCTGGTCTGAATGAGTCTATGTCTTTGGCCATTCAGATCGATCGACGCTTGCGTGAGCGTAAAGTTGTGCACCATTTGGCGGTATTATCTGAGCATAGACCTGAGCCTATGCAATGTGATAGGACTTTGACCAGAGCTGAACGGCAAGAACACAGACGTCGGAATGGGCTGTGTTTTTGCTGTGGTGATTCCACTCATGCTATCTCCGATTGTCCTAAGCGCACTAAGCGTTTCGCTAGGTCTGCCACCATTGGTACGGTACAGTCGAAATTTCTTTTGTCCGTTACTCTGATTTGCTCTTTGTCATCCTATTCTGTTATGGCATTTGTGGATTCAGGCGCTGCCCTGAATTTGATGGACTTGGAGTATGCTAGGCGCTGTGGTTTTTTCTTGGAGCCCTTGCAGTATCCTATTCCATTGAGAGGAATTGATGCTACGCCTTTGGCCAAGAATAAGCCCCAGTACTGGACCCAATTGACCATGTGCATGGCTCCTGCACATCAGGAGGATATTCACTTTTTGGTGTTGCATAATCTGCATGATGTGGTCGTTTTGGGGTTGCCATGGCTACAGGTCCATAATCCAGTATTGGATTGGAAATCTATGTCTGTGTCCAGCTGGGGTTGTCAGGGGGTACATGGTGATGTTCCATTTTTGTCTATTCCGTCATCCACCCCTTCTGAAGTCCCAGAGTTTTTGTCAGATTACCGGGATGTATTTGATTAACCCAAATCCAGTGCCCTACCTCCTCATAGGGATTGCGATTGTGCTATCAATTTGATTCCTGGTAGTAAGTTTCCTAAGGGCCGACTGTTCAATTTATCTGTGCCAGAACACGCCGCTATGCGGAGTTATATAAAGGAATCCTTGGAGAAGGGTCATATTCGCCCGTCGTCGTCACCATTGGGAGCAGGGCTCTTTTTTGTGGCCAAGAAGGATGGTTCTTTGAGACCTTGTATTGATTACCACCTTCTTAATAAGATCACAGTCAAATTTCAGTACCCTTTGCCGCTGCTGTCTGATTTATTTGCTCGGATTAAGGGGGCTAGTTGGTTCACCAAGATAGATCTTCGTGGTGCGTATCATCTTGTGCGTATTAAACAGGGCGATGAATGGAAAACAGCCAGGGCCATTTTGAGTACCTGGTTATGCCATTCGGGCTTTCCAATGCTCCATCAGTATTTCAGTCCTTTATGCATGACATCTTCCGAGAGTACCTGGATAAATTCCTGATTGTATATTTGGATGATATTTTGGTCTTCTCGGATGATTGGGAGTCTCACGTGAAGCAGGTCAGAATGGTGTTCCAGGTCCTTCGTGCGAATTCTTTGTTTATGAAGGGGTCAAAGTGTCTCTTTGGAGTTCAGAAGGTTTCATTTTTGGGTTTCATTTTTTCCCCTTCTACTATCGAGATGGACCCTGTTAAAGTTCAGGCCATTTATGATTGGACTCAGCCGACATCTGTGAAGAGTCTGCAAAAGTTCCTGGGCTTTGCTAATTTTTATCGTCGCTTCATCAGTAATTTTTCTAGTGTTGCTAAACCGTTGACTGATTTGACCAAGAAGGGTGCTGATGTGGTCAATTGGTCTTCTGCAGCTGTGGAAGCTTTTCAGGAGTTGAAGCGTCGTTTTTCTTCTGCCCCTGTGTTGTGCCAGCCAGATGTTTCGCTCCCGTTTCAGGTCGAGGTTGATGCTTCTGAGATTGGAGCAGGAGCTGTTTTGTCGCAAAGAAGTTCTGATGGCTCGGTGATGAAACCATGTGCCTTCTTTTCTAGAAAGTTTTCGCCTGCTGAGCGCAATTATGATGTTGGCAATCGAGAGTTGTTGGCCATGAAGTGGGCATTCGAGGAGTGGCGTCATTGGCTTGAAGGAGCCAAGCATCGCGTGGTGGTCTTGACGGATCACAAGAATTTGACTTATCTCGAGTCTGCCAAACGGTTGAATCCTAGCCAGGCTCGTTGGTCGCTATTTTTCTCCCGTTTTGATTTTGTGGTTTCGTACCTTCCGGGCTCTAAGAATGTGAAGGCTGATGCCCTGTCAAGGAGTTTTGTGCCCGACTCTCCGGGTGTTCCTGAGCCGGCGGGTATTCTCAAAGAGGGGGTAATTTTGTCTGCCATCTCCCCTGATTTGCGGCGGGTGCTGCAAAAATTTCAGGCTGATAGACCTGACCGTTGCCCAGCGGAGAAACTGTTTGTCCCTGATAAATGGACTAGTAGAGTTATTTCTGAGGTTCATTGTTCGGTGTTGGCTGGTCATCCTGGAATCTTTGGTACCAGAGATTTGGTGGCTAGATCCTTTTGGTGGCCGTCTCTGTCGCGGGATGTGCGTTCTTTTGTGCAGTCCTGTGGGACTTGTGCTCGGGCTAAGCCCTGCTGTTCTCGTGCCAGTGGGTTGCTTTTGCCCTTGCCGGTCCCAAAGAGGCCCTGGACGCATATTTCTATGGATTTTATTTCGGATCTCCCTGTCTCTCAAAAGATGTCGGTCATTTGGGTGGTTTGTGATCGCTTCTCTAAGATGGTCCATTTGGTACCCTTGTCTAAATTGCCTTCCTCCTCTGATTTGGTGCCGTTGTTTTTCCAGCATGTGGTTCGTTTACATGGCATTCCGGAGAACATCGTTTCGGACAGAGGTTCCCAGTTTGTTTCGAGGTTTTGGCGATCCTTTTGTGCTAGGATGGGCATTGATTTGTCTTTTTCCTCGGCTTTCCATCCTCAGACAAATGGCCAAACCGAACGTACTAATCAGAATTTGGAAACATATCTGAGATGCTTTGTTTCTGCTGATCAGGATGATTGGGTGTCCTTTTTGCCTTTGGCTGAGTTCGCCCTTAATAATCGGGCCAGCTCGGCTACTTTGGTTTCGCCGTTTTTCTGCCATTCTGGTTTCCATCCTCGTTTCTCTTCAGGGCAGGTTGAGTCTTCGGACTGTCCTGGTGTAGATACTGTGGTGGACAGGTTGCAGCAGATTTGGACTCATGTGGTGGACAATTTGACATTGTCCCAGGAGAAGGCTCAACGTTTCGCTAACCGCCGGCGCTGTGTGGGTCCCCGACTTCGTGTTGGGGATTTGGTTTGGTTGTCGTCTCGTTATGCTCCTATGAAGGTTTCCTCTCCTAAGTTTCAGCCTCGTTTCATTGGTCCGTATAAGATTTCTGAGGTTCTCAATCCTGTGTCATTTCGTTTGACCCTTCCAGCTTCTTTTGCCATCCATAATGTATTCCATAGGTCGTTGTTGCGGAGATACGTGGTGCCTGTGGTTCCATCCGTTGATCCTCCTGCCCCGGTGTTGGTTGAGGGGGAGTTGGAGTATGTGGTGGAGAAGATTTTGGATTCTCGTATTTCGAGACGGAAACTCCAGTACCTGGTCAAGTGGAAGGGTTATGGTCAGGAAGATAATTCCTGGGTCTTTGCCTCTGATGTTCATGCTGCCGATCTGGTTCGTGCCTTTCATTTGGCTCATCCTGGTCGGCCTGGGGGCTCTGGTGAGGGTTCGGTGACCCCTCCTCAAGGGGGGGGGGTACTGTTGTGAATTCTGTTGTTAAGCTCCCTCCTGTGGTCATGAATGGTACTTCGGCTAGTTCTGTCCATGGGCTTCCTCTGGTGGTTGTGAATGAGGCTGCGGCTTCTGAGGTTCCTTCCACAGGTGACGAGGTTAATTCGTTAGCTGGCTGCTCTATTTAACTCCACCTAGATCATTGCTCCATGCCACCTGTTATGAACTGGTGGTTGAGAACCACAATGGACCTGGTGGTTAAGAGCACACAAAATGACCTGATATTTACTAATAACATAGGACAAGCTCTGAGACGTGGGAACTCTGCTGACCGCAATCCCTAATCCTATCATACCACACTAGAAGTAGCCGTGGAACGCTCCTGACCAGACCTAGGCGTCTCGGCACAGCCTAAGAAACTAGCTAGCCCTGAAGATAGAAAAATAAGCCTACCTTGCCTCAGAGAAATTCCCCAAAGGAAAAGGCAGCCCCCCACATATAATGACTGTGAGTAAAGATGAAAATACAAACACAGAGATGAAATAGATTTTAGCAAAGTGAGGCCCAACTTACTGAACAGACAGAGGATAGGAAAGGTAACTTTGCGGTCAGCACAAAAAACTACAAAAAGACCACGCAGAGGGCGCAAAAAGACCCTCCGCACCGACTAACGGTACGGAGGTGCTCCCTCTGCGTCCCAGAGCTTCCAGCAAGCAAGACAAACCAAAATAGCAAGCTGGACAGAAAAAATAGCAAACAAAAGAAACACAAGCAGAACTTAGCTTATGCAGGAAAGACAGGCCGCAAGAACGATCCAGGAGAGAGCAAGACCAATACTGGAACATTGACTGGAGGCAAGGAACAAAGAACTAGGTGGAGTTAAATAGAGCAGCACCTAACGACTTAACCTCGTCACCTGAGGAAGGAAACTCAGAAGCCGCAGCCCCACTCACATCCACCAGAGGAAGCTCATGGACAGAACCAGCCGAAGTACCACTCATGAGCGCTTGAGTGTTGTAGTTCCTCCCTGCTGAGCTTCTCGGTGAGGTCCTCACAACTATCGTAGATGTAATGTCTCTTTCTCTCTGTCCCCCTGATGGATAGGATAGGACAAACCCGTATGACTGATGGCCTGAGGCTTTTTACAGGGACCCTACGATGCCCCAGCCCCCACAAGTTGCCACCGTGCCTCCTGGGTATAAGGTCGGGCAGCCAACGTGGAATTAACTGTTCTGCCAATCTCTAAAGTAAAGCATAGAGATCCTTACTCCCTCGGTATTCTGGCTACCGGCTTCTGCGCCTCGGAGGGAGGCAGCCTATTGCAGGGCAGAACTCCCTCTGGATTCCTCTCCTTGTGCTATGACTTCGTTTCTCACTCTCAGCAACGCAATTCCCTTCGTGTCCTTTCTTAGGATGCTGCCGCACGTGGGGCAGGCGCAGCTCTGTGAACCCTCGTTCTCCACAGACCTCAGTCTGCATCTGGCTCCCTCTCACTCCAGCCAGCTTCTTCCTCACTTCCTATCCAGACTACCAGTTTTACCTAATTGTGAGGAGTGCCCTAATAGATAGAAGCATGGCTCCACCTGGCGGCCTGGAGTGTGAAGTGTGTTGTGTGGTTTGTGATACCTGGTAAGGTGATCTCCTTTATCGCCTTCAGATGTAACATCACTCCCCCTGTTGGAAGAATGATATTACTGCAACGACCAGGACCCTGGGGCGCTGCACTATGAGTTATAGGTTCAGACAATACAAATGTACCGTATATACTCGAGTATAAGCCGACCCGAGTATAAGCCGACCCCCCTAATTTTGCCACAAAAAACTGGGAAAACTTAATGACTCGAGTATAAGCCTAGGGTGGGAAATGCAGCAGCTACCGGTAAATGTCAAAAGTAAACATAGATACCAATAAAAGTAAAATTAATTGAGGCATCAGTAGGTTAAATGTTTTTGAATATCCATATTGAATCAGGAGCCCCATATAATGTTCCATACAGTTTATGATGGGCCCCATAAGATGCTCCATATTAAAATATGCCCCATATAATCCTGCATAAATGTTAATAATGGCCCCATAAGATGCTCCATAGACACATTTTCCCAATATAATGCGGCACAAATGCTGCTAATGGCCCCATAAGATGCTCCATAAAGATATTTGCCCCATGTAGTGCTGCACAAACCTTGATTATGGCCCTATAAGATGCTCCATACAGACACTTGCCCCATATACCGTAATGCTCCACAAACGTTAATTATGGCCTCATACAGACACTTGCCCCATATAGTGCTGCACAAATGTTATGGCCCTATACAGTGCTGCACAAACGTTAGGGCCCCTTATAGTGCTGCACAAATGTTATGGCCCCATACAGTGCTGCACAAACGTTATGGCCCCATACAGTGCTGCACAAACAATATGGCCCCATACAGTGCTGCACAAACGTTATGGCCCCTTATATTGCTGCACAAACGTTATGGCCCCATATAGTGCTGCACAAACGTTATGGCCCCTTATATTGCTGCACAAACGTTATGGCCCCATATAGTGCTGCACAAACGTTATGGCCCCATATAGTGCTGCACAAATGTTATGGCTCCATATAGTGCTGCACAAATGTTATGGCCCTTTATAGTGCTGCACAAATGTTATGGCCCCATATAGTGCTGCACAAATGTTATGGCCCCATATAGTGCAGCACAAATGTTATGGCCCCATATAGTGCTGCACAAATATTATGGCCCCATATAGTGCTGCACAAATGTTATGGCCCCATATAGTGCTGCACAAATGTTATGGCCCCATATAGTGCTGCACAAATATTATGGCCCATATAGTGCTGCACAAATGTTATGGCCCCTTATAGTGCTGCACAAACCTTATGGCCCCATAGATGCTCCATACAGACACTTGCCACATTTGCTGCGATAAAAATTAAAAAAATCACATACTCACCTCTCCGTCACTCAGGCCCCCGGCACTTTCAATAGTTACCTGCTCGTTGTTCCGGTGCGGCTCTGTCTTCTGCACTGACGTTCAGCAGAGGGCGCGCACTAACCACATCACCGCGCCCTCTGACCTGAGCGTCACTGCAGAAGACAGAGCGATGCCCGGAACGAGGAAAGGTGACTATCGCGCAGCGCTCCCCCTCCCCGTATACTCACCTGCTCCTGGCGCGGTGCAGTCCCTGGCTTCCCCGACGCCGCAGCTTCTTCCTGTAATGAGCGGTCACCGTTACCGCTCATTACAGTAATGAATATGCGGCTCCACCTCTATGGGAGGTGGAGCTGCATATTCATTACTGTAATGAGCGGTACCATGTGACCGCTCAGTACAGGAAGAATCTGCTGCTGCCGGCGCTGGGGGAGCCAGGGACCTGCAGGGACCGCGCCAGGAGTAAGTAAGTATAATTTCACAGCCCCCGCTCCCCCTCCCCTGCCGACCCCTGCGTATGACTCGAGTATAAGCCGAGAAGGGGACTTTCAGCCCAAAAAAGTGGGCTGAAAATCTCGGCTTATACACGAATATATACGGTATATGGCGGAAGGCTGACCTCACATTGCAATTGCATGCTGTACTAAGCTTGGCTAATAATTCATGTACTGATGATGGTTCTGGTGTTGTATTCATGTACTGATTATGGTTCTGGTGATGTATTAATGTACTTGTGATGATTTTTCTTTCAGTATTTATGTTCAGATAATGGTTATTATTCATTTACTCATGATGCAATGATAATTTTGTTGATATATTAATTTATTGATTATGGTTCTAGTGCTGTATTCTTGTACTCATGGTGGCTCTGGTGATATATTCATGTGCTGATGGTGGTTCTGGCTATACATTCATGTACTGATGTTTGTTCTGATCCTGTACACATATAGCAATTGTGTCAGATGACATGCTAAATGACTATGTTATTAAAGTAATGTGCTGTATGGCAACCTAAGGATAACTTTATGTGTGTATGTGTACTATACTATATGTGTATTTTTATGAGGATCAATAAAGTGTTGTATTTTAACCTCTTTCTGACCTCGGAAGGGATAGTACGTCCGAGGTCAGAAGCCCCGCTTCGATGCGGGCTCCGGCGGTGAGCCCGCATCAAAGCCGGGACATGTCAGCTGTTTTGAACAGCTGACATGTGCCCGTAATAAGCACAGGCAGAATCGCGATCTGCCTGCGCCTATTAACAAACATTTAACTACCGCTTCTGGCCGGGCGGCCCGGAAATGATCGCATCGCCGACCCCCGTCACATGATCGGAGGTCAGCGATGCTTTTACATTGTAACCATAGAGGTCCTTGAGACCTCTATGGTTACTGATCCCCGGCTGCTGTGAGCGCCACCCTGTGGTCGGCGCTCACAGCACACCTGCAATTCTGCTACATAGCAGCGAACATAAGATCACTGCTATGTAGCAGAGGCGATCGTGTTGTGCCAGCTTCTAGCCTCCCATGGAGGCTATTGAAGCATGGCAAAAGTTAAAAAAAAAAGTTAAAAAAAATGTGAAAAAAAAAAATATATATAAAAGTTTAAATCACCCCCCTTTCGCCCCAGTCAAAATAAATCAATAAAAAAAAATCAAACTTACACATATTTGGAATCGCCGCATTCAGAATCGCCCGATCTATCAAGAAAAAAATTTGAAATGCCAGAATTATGTTTTTTTGGTCGCTGCGTTATTGCATTAAAATGCAATAACGGGCGATCAAAAGAACGTATCTGCACCGAAATGGTATCATTAAAAACGCCAGCTCAGAACACAAACAATAAGCCCTCAACCGACCCCAGATCATGTAGAATGGAGACGCTACGAGTATCGGAAAATGGCGCAATTTTGTTTTTTGGGTTTTTTTTAGCAAAGTTTGGAATTTTTTTTTCACCACTTAGCTAAAAAAATAACCTAGTCATGTTAGGTGTCTATGAACTCGTAATGACCTGGAGAATCATACTGGCAGGTCAGTTTTAGCATTTAGTGAACCTAGCAAAAAAGCCAAACAAAAAACCAGTGTGGGATTGCACTTTTTTTGCAATTTCACTGCACTTGGAATTTTTTTTCCCATTTTCTAGTACACGACATGGTAAAACCAATGATGTTGTTCAAAAGTACAACTCGTCCTGCAAAAAATAAGCCCTCACATTGCCATATTGACGGAAAAATAAAAAAGTTATGGCTCTGGGAAGGAGGGGAGCGAAAAATGAACATGGAAAAACGGAAAATCCCAAGGTCATGAAGGGTTTAAGGCTCCTAAAACTGCTATTTTGTTCCTCCTATGAAGCTTAACAATAGGTTGTGGTATTGCAGAACATACTACAAGCAGTCAGACACTCGCAGGTTCACGTCTCCTGATTCCAAAATTGCTATTTTTTTGTCACTTCTCCTCACTAAAAAAAAAGCAATAAATGCAATCAAACTGTATGTACTAAAATTGGTATCAATAAAAATGTTCAGTCACCATGCAAAAAACAAGTCCTTACACATAGATGAAAAACTAAAAATAGTATAGGTCTATATAAAATGGCTTCACAAACAATTGTTTTTCTTTATCTCCATGAAAATTTGATATTACTGTAATGACTCTGACCTGGAGAATTAGGTTTACAGGTCATTTTTACCATACAATGAATACCGTAAAAGCAAACCCCCAAAAAACAATGACAGAATTACATTTATTCAAAGCAGATGGAAGGGCGGAATTTCAACTTTCATCTCAGACAGCAGGAAAGTTATACTCTTTAGAGATATTTTGTAAAAGTTCAGTGGTGTGACCATATTTCGGCAGTTTTACTAAAACTATTCTTTTCTGATAATCCAATTCATTAAAAGGTTACTCCAATCAGTATAATTAATTACTTATCCAGCTTTTAGGTGGTTGCTGAGTTGGGCTCTGAAATAACCAGTCTGCATGGAGCAGTGGCTGTACACGATCACTACTGCTCCATTCATTCTTTATGAAACTGACAGGGAGAGCCAACTACTCTTCACTAAATTCAAATGGGGTCAGTAAAATTTAGGACAGGTGAAGTCTAAGTTACTGGAAGAATATCCTAGTTACAATAACACTATTATGAATGCTCCAAATACATGAAAAATAAATATTTTAGTGGCAGAAATAAGTAGTAGAGGTTTATCAGAAGTGTGTTTGGCGCAATATTGTGGTCAACATGACATGACAACATTATTCAGTGAGTTATGATTAGGCTAGCGTACATGGAAGACAAGGGGCCATGAATTGCGTGAATTGGAGTGACAGGGTCGGTATTATCTGAAACATATACAGTCATGGGCGAAAGTGATGGCAGCCAAAAAATTGTTCCAAAAAATGAAGCATTTCTCCCAGAAAATTATTGCAATTGCACGTTTTGTTATAGACATGTTTATTTCCTGTGCGTGTATTGGAACAACAACAAAAAAGGCAAATTGGACAGAATTACTCACAAAACCTCACAATGGGCTGGACAAAATTGTTGGCATCCTCAACTTAGTATATTTGGTTGTGCCCACCAAATGGAATAAATAACTGCAATCAGTGGCGGAAATTTTGGACCACTTTGCTTCTGTAAATTGCTCCAGGTCTGTCATATATGAAGGGTGCCTTCTCCCAACAGCAATTTTAGGTTCTCTCTACAGATGTTCAATGGGATTTAGATCCAGACTCATTGCAGTCCACTTCAGAACTCTAGGTACCAAACAGAAAAAAAACCTAAAAATAACATTTGTTAATTATCTAAAAAGTGTTTGCATATGAATCCCTTCAGGCTTCAAAATTAAAAGCAAATACTACACAATAGAAAGTGTACACAGGGAAAAAAAACAATTGTAACAGACCCTAGTAGGCCCTATGTAACTGTTAGCCTACATAACTTCAGAGATTGTCACCCTACATATTTGACATGGCACCCCCACTCAACAAGGGCAGTTCCTGGAAACCCTTGTGCCACCTGTGGTAAACAATTAATTAATACAAGGTATACATATATATCATCCTACTTGGGATCTCAAGTAACAATTGGTGGCATACAAAAAAATCACAATAAGTAATGTCTTAACATACTTATGTCCTCCAACATACAGGTACGTAGCCTTACAATTTTCTCCCTGTATGCACCCTTTATTGTGTAGTATTTGATTTTAATTTTGAGAGTGGTTCATAGGCGAACATGATTTTAGATGATAATTAATAATCAATAAATGTTATTTTTTTAGGGCTTTTTTCTGTTTGGTACCTATTCTTATTGGAACCCAAATTATATATTTGTACATACTTTTCGTTTTCTTTACTTCAGAACTCTACAGGACTTTGTTTCCATCCATTTCTGGGGGCTTCTTGAAGTATGTTTGGGGTCATTGTCCTGTTGGAAGACCAATAAACTACGATGCAAACTCAGTTTTCTGACACTGGGCACTACATTGCAACCCAAAATCCGTTGGTAATCTCCAGCTTTCATGATTTACGTAGACTATAAGTCCGCAAGAACAGGGTCCTTATCAGCCTGTCATTGTTAGTTTGTTCACTGTCATTTATATTTGTATTTTGTATTTAACCCTCTCATGTACAGCACCAAGGAATCAATGGTGCTCTAAAAGTAAATAATAATAATAATGATGCCTTGCACACAGTCAAGGCAACCAGGCAGCAAGAACAAACAAAATATCTTTGAACCTCCACCATATTTGACTGTACTGTGTTCTTTTCTTTGTAGGCCTTTTTCTGTTTTCGGTAACAAGTAGAACGATGTGCTCTAGCTTGGGCTCATTTGTCCACAAGACGCTTTCCCAGGAGGATTTTGGCTTCCTAACATACATTTTGGCAAATTGCCTGACTCTGTGTCAGCAGTGGGATCTCCCTGGGTCTCCTGTCATAGGATTTCATTCAAATGTCGACGAATAGTTTGCACTGACACTGATGCACCCTGAGCCTGCAGAACTGCTTGAATTTTTTGGAATTTGATTGGGCTTGCTTATCCAACATCTAAACTATCCTGCGTTGCAAACTTTCATCAATTTTTCTCTGCCGCCTGTGTCCAGAGAGATTAGCTACAGTGTCATGGATTGTAAACATTTTCATTATGTTGCGCACCGTGGACAAAGGAACATCAAGATCTCTGGAGATGGACTTGTAACCTTGAGAATGTTGATATTTTTAAACAATTTGGGTTCTCAAGTCCTCAGACAGTTCTCCTCTTTCTGTTTTTCATGATTAGTGTGACACGCAGGCACAATAGAAAGATTGAGTAAGAGTCTCCCCTTTTTATCTGGTTTCAGGTATGACTTTCATATTGCCTACACCTGTTACTCGCCACAGGTGACTTTGAACAAGTGTAACATGCTTGAAACAAAGCTGTTTACCCACAATTTTGGAGAGGTGCCAACAATTTTCTAAGGCCCATTTTTGGGGTTTGTGTGAAATTATGTCCAATTTGCATTTGTTTCTATTTTTTTGTGTTGTTCCAATACACATAAAGTAAGTACCGTATATACTCGAGTATAAGCTGAGATTTTCAGCCCAAATTTTGGGGCTGAAAGTGCCCCTATCGGCTTATACTCGAGTCATGGTCGGCGGCAGGGTCGGCGGGTGAGGGGGAGAGAGGTCTGTCGCATACTTACCTGCATCCGGCGCTCCTGTCGCTATCCCTGCCTGTCCCATGGTCTTCGGGTGCCGCAGCTCTTCCCCTGTTCAGCGGTCACGTGGTACCGCTCATTAAAGTTATGAATATGGACTCCACTCCCATAGGGGTGGAGCCGCATATTTATTCCTCTTATGAGCGGTAACGGTGACCGCTGGCAGAGGAAGAGGCTGCAGTGCCCGGAGACCATCTGTCCGGGATAAGGAGCCAGGGACGCCAGGAGCAGGTAAGTATGTCATATTTACCTGTCCACGTTCCACATGACGGGCGCCGCTCAGTCTTTCCGTCCTCTTGCTCTGACTGTTCAGGTCAGAGGGCGCGATGACGTATTAGTGTGCGCGCCGCCCTCTGCCTGAACAGTCAGTGCGGAGAGTGGACGCTGAGGAGCTGCGGGCAGCAAGAGAGGTGAGTATGTCGGGGTTTTTTTTTTATTGCAGCAGCAGCATTATATATGGGGCGCATCTTTATATGGCACATCTATGGGGCAATAATGAACGTTGCAGAGCATTATATATGGGGCACAGTTTTATATTGCACATCTATGGGGCAATAATGAACGGTGCAGAGCATTATATATGGGGCACAGCTTTATATGGCACATCTATGGGGCAATAATGAACAGTGCAGAGCATTATATATGGGGCACAGTTTTATATGTAGCATCTTATGGGGCAATAGTTAACGGTACAGAGCATTGTATATGGCACAGATTGAAATGGAGCATCTTATGGGGCAATAATGAACGGTACAGAGCATCATATGGGGCACAGCTTTATATGGAGCATCTTATGGGGCAATAATGAATGGTACAGAGCATTATACGGGGCACAGCTTTATATGGAGCATCTTATGGGGCAATAATGAACGGTACAGAGCATTATATGGGGCACAGCTTTATATGGAGCATCTTATGGGGCAATAATGAACGATACAGAGCATTCTATATGGCACAGCTTTAAATGGAGCATCTATGGGGCAATAATGAACAGTATGGAGCATTATATATGGCACAATTGATGTCTCAATTAATTTTACTTTTATTGGTATCTATTTTTATTTTTTAAATTCACCAGTAGCTGCTGCATTTCCTACCCTAGGCTTATACTCGAGTCAATAAGTTTTCCCAGTTTTTTGTGGCAAAATTAGGGGCTCGGCTTATACTCGAGTATATACGGTAAATATGTGTATAGGAAAACATGTGTATTGCAAAAAATTTCTTTGACAAATACTTCATTTTCTGAAACTATTTCATGGGTGCCAACACTTTCAGCCATAACTGAATAATTGAAAGTAAGGTGTGAAACTATTAGGATTTGAGACAACAATTCATCCATACCAATGTTGCTCACGTCAAACTTGATGAGTGTACTAAACTTAGAGGTGCCATTTTCTGGGCATTGGCTACACGTTCCTACTGTGCAGGCATTGTTTCCGCATGCCCGAGAATGCTGGGATCAGTACCAGTGACTCATCGGTGCATGCACTGTAGGAACGCAAAGCCAATGCCAAGAGAAGGGCGAAACACTGAAGGGGAATGATGGCACTGGGATTGCACAGGCGCAAGATATCTTGACCAAAACCCAACGTCACAGGCACACAGTGACGCTGTGGGTTGCAATTCACATGATAATGAAGTACAAAGGCAGAATTATCTTCTGGGCAGCATCCTCCCCTTAGCCTGGAGGAACTCATTTACATAATGTGATAAAAGCAGATTTCTCAACAACCTGGCATTTGATATGAGGCATACAGGGATGACTTTTTTCAGCAGTCTATAACCTGTATGCCCATACTAATGTGTTACATAGCTCAACTAGGGTAAGATTTGTGGTGTAAGGTAAACCACAGATCATCATGAATTAGAGGAGCAGATGTCATCACCCCCATTTCTGCCCCAACTCAGTCCATTTTAATGGAGGTGGTCAAAGCTTGTAAAACTGCCAAAAGTTGCAAACTTTTTGTGCAACCCTGTGATATGCAAAAATTGTGCAACTTTTCAAACTGTATAATGAATTGGGGCTCGAGTTAATTTCAATCTTTCCCATTAGAGTGGAGTTGTGGCTGTATGATAGTCGGCACCTCCAATCCATGATGTGAGCACATCACCTGCGCCTGTTCT
The DNA here is from genome assembly GCF_032444005.1 of Ranitomeya imitator. NCBI lineage: Eukaryota > Metazoa > Chordata > Amphibia > Anura > Dendrobatidae > Ranitomeya > Ranitomeya imitator. Next base: position 81,823,730 of record NC_091285.1, read on the forward strand.
GTAATCGTATGATGGTTTACAGAACCTGAACAGTTTCCACCAAGTACTATTATTGTGTAGGATTTTAATTCAATAATCTCTTTATGCTTTATTTTAATTAGTACGTAGCAGTGCATGAAATGTGACATTTTATCTATGGGATGAAAGTATGAGAAACACACTCTTTTTTCTTTTCTTTTTTTTACAAATACCTGGGTAATCTACTGTAGAACATAGTGGCATTTTACATTTAGTCACTGATAGTTTCAGATTATCCATAGACAGTGTATAATGGTTATTCTGTGTCTAGTATATTCTTGCTCTGCCAAGTGGGCGGCCAATTGAAGTGGCTGAATAGTGTAATTAACACTGGTTCACTGGCAACTAAATGAATCTAAACTTTTTTTTGTAGAGTAAAAAGAGGAGGATACATTTCAATAGCTCCTGACTAGTGGAGGATTAAGCCTCGGGTTAGAGAGCTTCCTGTTTTGGCATGAAACTATTCTTGCGCTGAAGTATGGGAAAGAGAATTGAGCAGAACAAAACAACTCTATTTCGTGTCTCTCTAAAAATTAATGAAGCACAATTTATGTGACTATATGGTAAAAATGACCTTCCAGTACTACTTTTAAGCAGTATTAGCAGACCAAAGCAAGACATTACGATGGCAAACATAATGGCAACAATTGGTATTCGATCAGGATTGCCAACTTACTAAAAAAAAAATTATGTACACCTGGACTCAAATTCACGAACGGCCTAAAATATTTATGAACATTTGATACCCCCACTAAATACCCCGCCCACTAAAGACCACACCCCTTAAAGACCAGGATGGGAGTGCTCTCCGACAAACAGAATCTCAGAGGACGAAAATCATACCTGTCCTGTCTCTGATCCATAGATAACCACTGTATGAAGCTGATCAAATGTTTAAAATGCCATAAAGGTCTATCAATAAAAAGCAACATAAAACACAATTATATAACACAAAGAACAACATAAAAGACACACCACATAGTCCTTCATACACACATGGTCAAAATTGTTGGTATCCCTCGTTTAATGACCGGAAAACCCACAATGGTTACAACCATGCTCCCACAGAATTAAAAAAAAAAATCATAAAATAGGCCTGGACAGAAGTGATGGTACCCTTAACTTAAAATTTTGTTGCACGACCTTTTGAGGCAATCACTGCAATCAAACAATTCCTGTCTCTGTCAATGAGACTTCTGCACCTCTCAAGAGGTATTTTGGCCCACTCCTCAAGAGCAAACTGCTCCAGTTGTCTCGTGTTTGAAGGTTGCCTTTTCCAGACGGCATGTTTCAGCTCTTTCCAAAGATGCTCAATAGGATTTAGGTCAAGGCTCATAGAAGGCCACTTCAGAATAGTCTAATGTTTTCCTCTTAGCCATTCTTGGGTGTTTTTAGCTGTGCGTTTTGGGTCATTATCCTATTGAAAGACACACATGACCTGCGATTCAGACCAAACTTTCTGACACTGGGCAGCACATTTCTGTCTAGAATCCCTTGATAGTCTTGAGATTTCATTGTACCCGGCACAGATTCTATACACCCTGTGCCAGATGAAGCAAACAGCCCCAGAACATAACAGAGCCTCCTCTGTTTCACAGTAGGGACAGTGTTCTTTTCTTGATATGCTTCATTTCCCGTCTGTGAACATAGAGCTGATGTGCCTTGCCAAAAAGTTCCATTTTTGTCTCATCTGTCCATAGAACATTCTCGCAGAAGCTTTGTGGCTTGTCAACATGTAGTTTGGCAATTCCAGTATGGCTTTTTTATTTTTTTTCAACAATGGTGTTCTCCTTGGTCGTCTCCCATGAAGTCCATTTTGGCTCATACAACGATGGATGGTGCGATCTGACACTAATGTTCCTTGAGCTTCAAGTTCACCTTTAATCTGTTTAGACGTTTTTCTGGGCTCTTTTGTTACCATTCGTATTATCCGTCTCTTTGATTTGTCATCAATTTTCATCCTGCGGCTACATCCAGGGAGGTTGGCTACAGTACCATGGATATTAAATTGCTGAATAATATGGGCAACTGTAGCCACAGGAACATCAAGCTGCTTGGAGATGGTCTTATAACTTTTACCTTTAACATGTTTGTCTATAAGTTTCTTTCTAATCTCCTGAGACAACTCTGGTCCTTCGCTTCCTCTGGTCCATGTTGAGTGTGATACACACCATGTCACCAAGCAGTACAGTGAGTATCTGCAGCCCTGTATACAGGCCACTCACTGATTCCAAGATTGTAGACACCTGTGATGCTAGTTAGTGGACACACCGTAATTTATCATGTCCCTTTTGTCACATTATTTTCAGGGGTACCATCATTTCTGTCTGGGCCTATTTCATGAGTTTTATTTTTTTTTTTTTTAATCTGTGGAAGCATGATTGAAAAGCAATGTCTGACTTTCATTTGTTCATTTTCATAGATCTTTTATTTATTATTACATTTGACAGATTCAAGTTATTTCTGTGACCATTGTGGGCTTTTCTGTCACTAAACGAGGGGTACCAACAATTTTGACCACATGTGTAAAGTGTTATTGGCACCACATAATCCTCCATACCCCCTTCATGACCCAGCCTATTTTGACCTTAATGACCTGGCCATTTTTTGCAATTCTGACCAGTGTCCCTTTATGAGGTAATTACTCAGGAACGCTTTAAAGGATCCTAGCAATTCTAAGACTGTTTTTTTCGTGACATATTGGGCTCCATGATAGTAGTAAATTTAGGTCAATAATTTTTGCGTTTATTTGTGAAAAAATTGGAAATTTGGCGAACATTTTGAAAATTTCGCAATTTTTAAATTTTGAATTTTTATTTTATTAAGCCAGAGAGTTATGTGGCACAAAATAGTTAATAAATAACATTACCCACATGTCTACTTTACATCAGCACAATTTCGGAAACAACATTCTTTTTACTAAGAAGTTATAAGGGTTAAAATTTGACCAGCGATTTCTTATTTTTACAACAAAATTTACAAAACCATTTTTTTTAGGGACCACCTCACATTTGAAGTTAGTTTCAGGGGTCTATATGGCTGAAAATACCCAAAAGTGACACCATTCTAAAAACTGCACCCCTCAAGATGCTCAAAACCTCATTCAAGAAGTTTATTAACCCGTCAGGTGCTTCACAGCAGCAGAAGCAACATGGAAGGAAAAAATGAATATTTCACTTTTTAGTCACAAAAATGATATTTGAGCAACAATTGTTTTATTTTCCCAAGGGTAAAAGGAGAAACTGGACACAAAAGTTATTGTACAATTTGTCCTGAGTACGCCGATATCTCATATGTGGGGGGGAACCACTGTTTGGGCGCACGATAGGGCTCGGAAGGGAAGGAGCGCTATTTGACTTTTTGAATTTAGCGGACACCATGTCACGTTTGGAGAGCCCCCGTGTGCCTAAATATTGGAGATCCCCCACAATTGACCCCATTTTGGAAACTAGACCCCCCAAGGAACTTATCTAGATGTATAGTGAGCACTTTGAAGCCCCAGGTGCTTCACAAATTGATCTGTAAAAATGAAAAAGTACTTTTTTTTCACAAAACATTTCTTTTAGCCTCAATTTTTTCATTTTCACATAGGCAACAGGATAAAATGGATCCTAAAATTTGACTTTTGAATGAAAAATTAGCTCCAATCGTTAGCAGACACCATGTCGCGTTTGGAGAGCCCCTGTGTGCCTAAACATTGGATCTCCCCCACAAGTGACCCCATTTTGGAAACTAGACCTCCAAAGGAACTAATCTAGATGTGCCAGGAGCACTTTGAACCCCCAAGTGATTCACAGAAGTTTATAATGCAGAGCCATGAAAATAAAAAAATAATTTTTCTTTCCTCAAAAATTATTTTTTAGCCCGCAATTTTTATTTTCACAATGGTAACAGGAGAAATTGGACCCCAAAAGTTGATGTCCTGTTTGTCCTGAGTACACTGATACCCATATGTGGGGGTAAACCACTGTTTGTGTACACATAAGGGCTCAGAAGGGAAGTAGTGACGTTTTGGAATGTAGACTTTGATGGAATGGTCTGCGGGCGTCATGTTACGTTTGCAGAGCCCCTGATGTACCTAAACAGTAGAAACCCCCACAAGTGACCCCATTTTGGAAACTAGACCCCCCAAGGAACTTATCTAAATGTGTGGTGAGCACTTTGAACCCCCAAGTGCTTCAAAGAAGTTTGTAACGCAGAGCCATGAAAATAAAAAATCATTTTTCTTTCCTCAATTATTTTTTAGCCCTCATTTTTTTATTTTCCCAAGGGTAACAGGAGAAATTAGACCCCCAAAGTTGTTGTGCTATTTTTCCTGAGAACGCTGATAAAACAAATGTTTGGGTAAACCACTGTTTGGGTGCACGTTGGGGCTTGGAAGGGAGGGAGCGCACCATTTGACTTTTTGAACGCAAGATTGGCTGGAATCAATAGTGGCACCATGTCGTGTTTGGAGACTCCTGATGTGCCTAAACAGTGGAAACTCCTCAATTCTAACTCCAACACTATCCCCAACACACCCCTAACCCTAATCCCAACTCAAGCCATAATCCTAATCACAACCCTAACCCCAACACACCCCTAACCACAACCCTAATCCCAACACACCCCTAACCACAACCCTAACCCCAACACACCCCTAACCCTAATCTTAACCCTATTTCCAACCCCAACCCTAATTCCAACCCTAACCCTAAGTCTATGTGCCCACATTGCGGATTCGTGTGAGGATTTTTCCACACAGTTATTGAAAAATCTGCAGCTTAAACATACTGCGTTTTACCTGCGGATTTACCACGGATTTCCAGTGTTTTTTGTGCAGATTTCACCTGCGGATTCCTATTGAGGAACAGGTGTAAAACGCTGCGGAATCCACACAAAGAATTGAGATGCTGCAGAAAATATAATGCAGGATTTCCGCGCTGTATTTTCCGCACCATGGGCACAGCGGATTTGTTTTTCATAGGTTTACATGGTACTGCAAACGTGATGGAAAACTGCTACGAATCCACAGCGGGCAATCCGCTGCGGATCCGCAGCCAAATCCGCATCGTGTGCACATAGCCTAATTCTAACCCTAATTCTAACCCTAAACCTAATTGCAACCCTAACCCTAACTGCAACCCAAACCCTAATTCTAACCCCAGCCCTAGTTCTAACCCTAATTCTAACCCTAACCCTAGTCCTAACCCTAACCCTAGTTCTAACCCTAACCCACGTAGTATATAGCACAGCCCACGCAGTATATTGCACAGCCCACGCAGTATATTGCACAGCCCACACAGTATATTGCACAGCCCACGCAGTATATTGCACAGCCCACACAGTATATTGCACAGCCCACGTAGTATATTGCACAGCCCACATAGTATATTGCACAGCCCATGTAGTATATTGCACAGCCCATGTAGTATATTGCACAGCCCACGTAGTATATTGCACAGCCCACGTAATAAATAGCAATGTGGGCATCATATCCCTGTTAAGAAAAACCAATTAAAATAAAAAATAGTTATATACTCACCTTCCATTGGCCCCCGGATCCAGGCGAAGCATTTACCGATGCTTCTCGCGCGCTCCGGTCTCAAGAGTGCATTGCGGTCTCGCGAGATGATGACGTAGCGGTCTCGCGAGACCGCTACATCATCATCTCGCGAGATCGCAATGTATGGAGCGGTCACCGGAGCGTCGCGAGGAGCGGGAAAGGCCTATTCTGGATCCGAGGGGCTGACGGACGGTGAGTATATAACTATTTTTTTATTTTTTTATTATTTTTAACATTAGATCTTTTTACTATTGTTGCTGCATAGGCTGCATAGTAAAAAGTTGGTCACACAGGGTTAATAGCAGCATTAACAGAGTGCGTTACACCGCGACATAACGCGGTCCATTAGCGCTGCCATTAACCCTGTGTGAGCGCTGACTGGAGGGGAGTATGGAGCGGGCACTGACTGTGGGGAGTAAGGAGCGCCCATTTTGCCGCCGGGCTGTGCCCTTCGCTGATTGGTCATGGCTGTTTTGCCGCGACCAATCAGCGACTTGGGATTTCCGTTACAGACAGACAGAAAGACAGACAGACAGGAAGACGGAAGTGACCCTTAGACAATTATATAGTATATGCTACATTATTCAACAGATGTCTGCTAGTACTGTATATCTGTCCCAATTTAGTCTTTCAAGACAGGGTGATTTTTCAGTTTTGCACATTTGTTTTTTCTTCCTCTCCTTTCAGGAACCATAATGTTTTTATTTTTCCATTGATATTGCCATACAAGGACTTGTTTTTTGCAGGTTACAGTTATGAATGACTTCATTAATTTTAACATATAGTGTAGTGGAAGTGGTGAAAAAAATCCAAATGTGGTGCAATGGTAAAAAAAAAAAAAAGAAAAAGAAATTCCACTATAGATTTTTGAGGTTTGTTTTTATTGCATGCAGTAAAAATAACCTGCCAATAAAGAACCTTTTATTTGTATCACCATATTTTGAGATCAGTGTCTTTTTATTTTTCCATCGATGGAGCTGTATGGGGTTTGTTTTTTTATGCATTGATTTATGGTATGTAATTATACTATTTTCGGGTGAATGTGATTTGATGGGGGGGGGTTTGTTTTTTTACGGAATGGACTTTTACAGACACAATAATATCAAATACATTTAATTTTTTTTACATGTTTCATTTTATTTTTTGGAATTGTAAAAAGGGTGGGATTGAAACCTTTTGTTTATGTTTTTGCAAATTTTGTTAGATAGATGTAAGGGTTAATGTGTATACGGTCCGCACTGCTGAATAATAGAAGGTCCAAGGTGTTTCACATCAAAAATTGGTGGCTTATTCAATGCATTTCAAAGTCTGAATGACTTCATCAGGAAATACCACTCAAAGTGATTTAAATAAACCACCGATTTTCATGTGAAACACCTTGGACCTTCTATTATTCAGCAGTGCGGACCATATCCACATTAACCCTTTTATCTATCAAAAGTACGGTCACTTGCTGACCCGTGGATCTGCTGCAGCAGATGTTTTCTACATGCTATATTGATAGATTTATTTGTTGAGTAGAATCTAATCACACTAACTCACTCTATATTGGGTAACACCCTATTTGCGCTGATCTCTCCAGCAGTTTTCTTTCGTTCGCATCTCGGCTTCAGGAAAATGGCCGCTGCGATATCCATCTGCGCACGCACGGCATCCCGCGGCCATTTTCCGGAAGCCGAGAAGTACCATCTGCGCACGCGCGGCCTCACAAAGATGGCCACGCCCACCAATAAACCGCGGAATAGCGCAGATCGCGCTTTTTTCCTTCACCTGCGCACTGGATTCGCCTGCTGGGCATGCACACACCACTACGCCACCAACGGAGATCTGGGGGAGAAACAGCGCTGTCACCACGCCCATATGACCAGACCAGCGTGAGTGACAGCCCAAAACGGCAACTTTACAAAGGTATTTCGGCAGCATAGGTGGGGAATAAAGGCTCCAAAAATACACTAATTTAAAGCACAGCTCTGCCCCTAATTAGCGCTATTTTTATATCATCTTGAAAAAACGGGGTGACAGGTTCCCTTTAACTGATTATCTCCTATGTGTAAGCAGGTATCTTTGATGTAAGACTAAGTTCACATTAGCACATCTGTGCTCAGCGTATCATCTGTATGCGCAAACGCATGCCAAGATGCATTTAAACGCATGCTTACGCTGCATTTTTTATCCGCGTCAGCTTACACATGATGCAAAAAAAACGCTGCGTTCGATTTTTCCAGGAGGGCGTGTCTCAATGGGTGTGTTCTTGGACATGCGCAGTCCAAAGTACGCAGGCACATCGAACGCATGCGTACGCATGTCCTTGCATACCAATGCGTTCCCATAGACAGTAATGCATTGTTTTGACACACTCATCCGCATGCGCATGCCTGAGCATATTTTACGCATCAAAAAATGCAACATGTTGCGTTCGATGAGTGCGGCGAAACAACGCATGCGGACGCATCTGCATACAAACTGATGCCAGTGCATGTCCCTGCGTACACAATGTTAGGCCGGTTTCACACATCAGTGCCTCCGGTACGTGTAGTGACAGTTTTCTCATGTACCGGAGTCACTGACACACGTAAACCCATTCAAATGAATGGGTCTATGCAGATGTCAGCGTGTTTTCACAGACCGTGTGTCCGTGTGCAATACACGCAGACATGTCCGTTTTTACCTAGACACACGGCCCGCCAAACGTCCTGCATACATGCACACGGAGAACAGTGTACACTGTCCTCAATGCGCACTGGCCGCGGGGGATGCAGCGTTACTGTAAGCCGCTGTCCCCTGCATGTGGTGCTGAACTTGGCTTTCATCCATTGGCCCCTGCTGGCAGATGCACGAGTAGGGGACAATGAATGAAAGAAAAAAACAACTTGGGGTCCCCCCTATATTTTACAACCAACCCGGCAAAACTCACAGGTGCTGGCTGCTATTTTCAGGCTGGTAAGGGGCCATATGGCCCCCCCAGCCTAAAAAAGCAGCCCTCAGCTGCCCAGAAAAGGCGCATCGGTTAGATGCGCCAATTCTGGAGCTTTGCCTGATTCTTCCCACTTGCCCTGTAGCAGTGGCAAGTGGGGTAATGAGGGGTTGATGTCACCTTCCTATTGTAAGGTGACATTAAGCCGGCTTAGTAATGGAGAGGTGTCAATAAGACACTTATCTGTTACTAATCTTACAGTTGTTAAAGAGATAATCAAACATACCACACAGTAAGAAAAAAGTATTTTAATGAAATAAAACAATATACACATTTCTTCCATCTTTATTAGACTGCCATTCCAAGCAAAGCCATCGATCTCCTGAAAAAGTCAAAATATTAAATCAACAATATACCATACCTGTCTGGCATACATCCAGTCCCATGCAGTAATCCATATCTAGGGGTATTTACAGTTTACAACCGGGAGCACTGCTAATGCAACCGCTCCCGGCTGTAAACTACTGGTGAATTAATGAAACACTGGGAGCTGAGCTTCAGTGACTAGTGGTGACATTACCGAAGCTGCGCTCCCTGGCAGCCTGAACTAAAATGAACTCAGTTCATTTTAGTTCAGGCCACCAGGGAGCGCAGCTTCGGTGACGTCACCGCTAGTCACTGAAGCTCCACTCCCAGCATTTCATTCATTCACCAGTAGTTTGCAGCCGGGAGCGGTGGCATTAGCAGCGCTCTCGGTTGTAAACTGTAAATGCCCCTAGATGTGGATTACTGCGTGGGACTGACTGTACGCCGGACAGAAATGGTATCACTATGGCCATTAAAGTCCCTAGTGATCTGTGTACAATGAAAGACACTGAAGACATACTTTGCATTTCTGAGTTCCATCAGAGCTCCTTCATCCGTTTTTTAAGTGCTCCATTGCTAGTAGTCAACGGATACAAAAAAATTCAGAAATTCTACCTGCTTCAGTGAAAAAAAAAGAGATAAAAATAGATGCAACTAGGATGACACCTGAAAACAAAATTGTTCAGTTTCTCATGGAACAGTCAAATGTAAAGTAGGATATGTGCTAGTGCTGTCTGCTTTTTCTCAGGCAGCACACTGACCCATAAAGTTGCACTGATCTATACACACATCAGTTTTAAAAACAGATCCAAGTGTAATGTCTGTGATTCTCAGAGCATCCTCTCATCTCATCTGTTTTGCAGATCAAATTCAGCTATTTCTTTGGGGATCTGTATAAAACACCTGACAAGGAAGTTATACTTTGTACTTCAGAGTTCCATCCAAGTTTCATCCATTTGTAAATGATACATTTTTTTCTATAAAAAAGTTCAGCCAGGCTATGTTCACAATTGTATTTTGGGCTGACAAACCTTGGATCAATGTTATGCAATAGGGCAGATCAGTTGACTGATTTTTTTGCACAGACCAAACTTGAAAAAAAAATCACAGCATGCACTAGTAACTATGATATTTCAGATGAGAATTGCCTAGTCTATGGATATGAAAAAAAAAAATCAGATTACAGATAAAACAAAACCCAACATATTAGCAATCCTTCAGTGGGTATCCGGGTCCGCCTGAGCGATCAATCTATTAAACGACTGCTGACTGACAAGTATGTTATTGTTCAGTGGTAGCTCAATACTGCGTATCACAAAGTGTAAATGAACCATTAGACACAGTGCATTGAAAAAGTATTCATACCCTGTGAATTTTTCCACATTTTTTCATTTACACCCACAAATTTAATTGCATTTTATTGGGATTTTATGTAATATACCAACACAAAGTAAAAAGAATTTGGGAAGTGTAAAGGAAATGATACAAGTACTTCTCACAAAATTAGAATATCTTAAAAAATATATATATTTCAGTTCTTCATTACAAAAAAGTGAATCTCATATATTATATAGAGTCATTACAAATAGAGTGATCTATTTCAAGTGTTTATTTCTGTCAATGTTGATGATTATGGCTTTCAGCCAATGAAAACCCAAAAGTCATTATCTCAGTAACTTAGAATACTTCATAACATCAGCTTAAAAAATTATTTTGAAACCCGAAATGTTGGCCTACAGGAATGTATGTTCAGTAAATGAACTCAATACTTGGTCGGGGCTTCTTTTGCATCAATAACTGCATCAATGCGGCGTTGCATGGAGACGATTAGCCTGTGGCACTGCTGAGGTGTTATGGAAGCCCAGGTTGCTTTGATAGCAGCCTTCAGCTTGTCTGCATTATTAGGTCTGGTGTCTCACATCTTCCTCTTGACAATACCCCATAGATTGTCTATCGGGTTAAAGTCAGGTGAGTTTGTTGGCCAATCAAGCACAGTGATACTGTTGTTTGCAAACCAGGTATTGGTACTTTTGGCAGTGTGGACAGGTGCTAAGTCCTGCTGGAGAATAAAATATCTATCTCCAAAAAGCTTGTCGGCAGAGGGAAGTATGAAGTGCTCTATAATTTCCTTGTAGATGGCTGCGCTGACTTTGGTCTTGAAAAAACACAGAGGACCTACACCAGCAGACGACATGGCTCCCCAAACCATCACTGATTGTGCAAACTTCACACTAGACCTCACGCAGCTTGGATTGTGTGCCTCTCCATTCTTTCTCCAGACTCTGGGACCTAGATTTCCAAATGAAATGCAAAATTACTTTTATCTGAAAACAACACCTTAGACCACTGAGCAACAGTCCAGTTCTTTTTCTCCTTGGCCCAGGTAAGACGCTTCTGGCATTGCCTATGTTGGCAGATATGGCATGGGCAGCATGGTGACTCAGTGGATAGCACTGCAGCCTTGCAGCACTGGGGTCCTGCGTTCAAATCCCACCAAGGACAACATCTGCAAGGAGTTTGTATGTTCTCCCCGTGTTTGCGTGGGTTTCCTCCGGGTTCTCCGGTTTCCTCCCACATTCCAAAAACATACTGATAGGGAATTTAGATTGTGAGCCCCATCAGGGACAGCGATGACAATGTGTGAAAACTGTAAAGCGCTGCGGCATATGTTAGCGCTATATAAAAATAAATATTATTATTATATGCAACAAATACAGACTTATTTGTGTGCACAAGGAGTTTACACTTTTTCTGACAGTAGATGGCGATGTTGTTATTGTTATATGCTTAGTTGAATGTAATGCATATACCTGTTGTGATTTGGTTTCACTTTCTCTCTATTAAAACGTCCTTCAGACTTCCTGTTATGCTGTATTAAGAAGCTGATGCATGTACCTCATGTTCTGTGTGGATAAAACTTGAATTACCCCATATAATCTACTGTCACAAGTTTCTTCTGCGACCAAACTATGCAACAGGTTATGGGTCCAGCATAGAAGACAAAAAGGACTTGGTGAATGCAAAAGAATACTTCAGAGCAATTCTCTCCAAACAAGTAAGACAAAAAAGTTAAAGATGAGCAGCAGTGCAGAGCTGAGACTCACAGCAGCTAAGCTGAACAATGAGAACTATCAGTTATGGGAGTTCAAAGTGGAGATGTTATTGTTTAAAGATCACTACAGACAGACCCAATGTTGATAATCAGACATAGGATAAGAAAAACAGACAAGCAAGAGCTACTATCAGCTTATTAGTGGCGGAAGATGAGTTAATCCAAATAAGGAATGAGAATACGGCAAAGGGAATGTGGGAAGCATTAAGAAAGCTATATGAAAGATCCAGCTTAAATCACAAACTATTCCTGCTAAGAAAACTTTGCAAGATGAGATTAAGTGCAAGGAAAGACATTCAGGAGCATATAAACTCCATGATGGCGGTGGTAACAGAGCTGCGATCAGTCGGTGAAGACATTAAGGAAAGCCATATAGCAGCAATATTATTGTGCAGTTTACCAAATTCATACACTGCTCTGATAATTGCACTATAGACAAGACCTGAAGCAGACATTACACTAGAGTTTGTAAAGACCATTCTTATAGATGAATATCATAGAAGGAAAGAGCAAATAAACTATTCCACTGAAAGGGATAGTGAAAATGCTCTTAAAGCGACGGAAACGAAGCCCTATAGTACAGAGACAAGAGAATGTTTCAGATGTAAGAAAAAGGGACATTTAAAGAAAAACCTTACTATATGGAAAGCAGAGCAACGTAAATTACACCAAAAGGAGAATAAACAAAGTAAAAAGCACAATTTCCAACCAACATGCAGATCACTGGAATGGTACATTCAAAGTAACTGAAAGAGTAATTGTCAGGCTGGTTTATTGACTCGGGAGCAACAAGTCACATGTCTAGTGATAAAACCTACTTTACTGAACTTGATTAAAATAAGAAGAAAGCAATTTTTCTTGCAGTTTGGAGTAAAATATCCTCAGAAGGTATTGGACAAGGAATGCTAATTAGTGATGAGCGAGTGTACTCGTTGCTTGGGTTTTCCAGAGCACACTCAGGTGACCTCCGAGTATTTGTTAGTGTTCTGAGTTTAAGTTTTCATCGCAGCAGCTGAATGATTTACATGTGAGGTTTCCCTAGCAACCAAGCAACCCCCACATGTACTCAGCCTGGCTAATAGCTATAAGTCATTCAGCTGAGGGGATGAAAACGTAATCTCCGAACACTAACAAATACTCGGAGGTCACCCGAGCATGCTCGAGAAAACCCGAGCAACGAGTACACACGCTCATCACTAATGCTAATCTGTCCTGATAGATTTCAGCATAATTCAAAATGACTAGAAAAGGATGTGTTATATGTTCCAGGACTAGAAGGAGGATTGTTATCCGTAAAGCGTCTGACAACCAAAGGACTTACTGTAAAATTCAAAGATAATAATTGTACAACCCTAGCGGGATATAAGATAATACTTAATGTCAAAGCAGGTGAACAATTATATCATCTAGACACATTAAAGGAAAAGATGAAGTTATGTACACATGATCACAAGAATTGTATTCACATGTGGCATAGACGTCTAGGACACATACATCCTGAGAGTATAATGGCGTTACAAAAGAAGAATTTGACAAAAGACCTATTGCTATCTGATTGCTCAATTACTGTAAAATGTGAATGTTGTATAAAATCTAAAGCTACAAGAGTATCTATACCTAAAGAGTGAGAAAAAAGCACAAGACCACTTCACTTGGTGCACACTGATGTATGTGGACCCATGAAAGTGACCATATCAAGAGGTAATAGATATATGGTGACCTTCACAGATGACTGCTCAAGATACACAGTCACGTACGTGATAAAGAATAAAAGCGAAGTTTTTGAAAAATTAGAAGACTATGTGACAAAGTCAAATAACAAGTTTCAGAGAAAGCCAATCATCATCAGAAGTGATAATGGAGGTGAATTCACAGGACACCAAATAGAAAACTACTTAAGACAGAATGGAATAGAGCATCAAAAGACTGTTCCATACAGCATAGCATAGCATAAAGGAAAAACAGAACTCTTACTGAAATGATAAGATGTATGCTAATAGACTCCAAACCACCAGATAAATACTAGGGTGAAGCAGCAATGACAGCTACTTGTCTGCCAAACAGGAAAACTGGAAAAAAAAACATATTTAGAATTGAGAGTCCTCAGTGGTTGATACCTTTTAATGGCTAACTGAAAAGATGGTAACAAATTGCAAGCTTTCGAGACTACACAGGTCTCGTCATCAGGCAAAGACTAAAACAGGGGAAAAAACATGGATAAGACAGGTGACATGAAGCAGAATTACCATGAATGATATTACCATGAATGATAAACAGTTATGTCCATAAATATTGGGCCAGCTCTTAGATAAGAATTGTTTTATTGTCCTCTGATTAGGGTCTCTGTTGTGATGACCCCTCATAGTCAGAGGGGCAAGTTCCTTAGTTGATGTAAAAAGACATAAATCCGTGCGACACATTCATTCCTGTATTAAGACTGTCAAAGGTCATCATCAGTTTATATTCCCAGACTCTTCGGTCTCTCTGAGATTTGAAGCTACCTTTTAACACAAGTAATTTTATGTCCATAATGTTATGATTTGGGAGACAAAAATGTATTGCCACAGGTAGATCCATTCTTTTTTCTCTTATTGTGTGGTGGTGAGAATTCATTCTTGTTCTAAGATTTTGCCCTGTCTCCCCCACATACAGACCCACAGTTGGACATTTAGTACAAATAATTAGGTACACCACATTAGAAGTGACGCAGCTGAAAGTACCTGGTACCACATCACCCCTGACGAAGGCTCTGCCGAAACGCGCGTCGGGGTGATGTGGTGACTGCTGGCTCTCTGCTGTGCCAGCTTTGTGACCATCTCAGGCGATTGACTACACCTATACTTGGGTATGCTGAACTACTTTCTATTGATTTCCCTGCATGTTATAAAAGGCAATTCAGTACTACAATGGACATAGCGGTCAGAGCACATACAGTGATCTGACAATAACCCAAAATCATAGAACGAGCTCTGAGACGTGGGAACTCTGCAGACCGCAATCCATAATCCTCTCCAAACAACACTAGAGGCAGCCGTGGATTGCGCCTAACTCTGCCTATGCAACTCGGCACAGCCTGAGAAACTAACTAGCCTGAAGATAGAAAATAAGCCTACCTTGCCTCAGAGAAATACCCCAAAGGAAAAGGCAGCCCCCCACATATAATGACTGTGAGTTAAGATGAAAAGACAAACGTAGAAATGAAATAGATTCAGCAAAGTGAGGCCCGACTTTCTTAACAGATCGAGGATAGCAAAGGTAACTTTGCGGTCTACACAAAACCCTAAAGAAAACCACGCAAAGGGGGCAAAAAGACCCTCCGTACCGAACTAACGGCACGGAGGTACACCCTTTGCGTCCCAGAGCTTCCAGCAACAAATTAGACAAGCTGGACAGAAAAAATAGCAAACAAATAGCAAAGAAGAACTTAGCTATGCAGAGCAGCAGGCCACAGGAATGATCCAGGGAAAAGCAAGTCCAACACTGGAACATTGACAGGAAGCCAGGATCAAAGCATTAGGTGGAGTTAAGTAGAGAAGCACCTAACGACCTCACCAGATCACCTGAGGGAGGAAACTCAGAAGCCGCAGTACCACTTCCCTCCACCAACAGAAGCCCACAGAGAGAATCAGCCGAAGTACCACTTGTGACCACAGGAGGGAGCTCTGCCACAGAATTCACAACAGTACCCCCCCTTGAGGAGGGGTCACCGAACCCTCACCAGAGCCCCCAGGCCGACCAGGATGAGCCACATGAAAGGCACGAACAAGATCGGGAGCATGGACATCAGAGGCAAAAACCCAGGAATTATCTTCCTGAGCATAACCCTTCCATTTAACCAGATACTGGAGTTTCCGTCTAGAAACACGAGAATCCAAAATCTTCTCCACAATATACTCCAATTCCCCCTCCACCAAAACCGGGGCAGGAGGATCAACAGATGGAACCATAGGTGCCACGTATCTCCGCAACAATGACCTATGGAATACGTTATGTATGGAAAAAGAATCTGGAAGGGTCAGACGAAAAGACACAGGATTAAGAACCTCAGAAATCCTATACGGACCAATGAAACGAGATTTAAACTTAGGAGAGGAAACCTTCATAGGAACATGACGAGAAGATAACCAAACCAAATCCCCAACACGAAGTCGGGGACCCACACGGCGTCTGCGATTAGCGAAACGTTGAGCCTTCTCCTGGGCCAAGGTCAAATTGTCCACTACATGAGTCCAAATCTGCTGCAACCTGTCCACCACAGTATCCACACCAGGACAGTCCGAAGACTCAACCTGTCCTGAAGAGAAACGAGGATGGAACCCAGAATTGCAGAAAAATGGCGAAACCAAGGTAGCCGAGCTGGCCCGATTATTAAGGGCGAACTCAGCCAAAGGCAAAAAGGACACCCAGTCATCCTGATCGGCAGAAACAAAGCATCTCAGATATGTTTCCAAGGTCTGATTGGTTCGTTCGGTCTGGCCATTAGTCTGAGGATGGAAAGCCGAGGAAAAAGACAAGTCAATGCCCATCCTACCACAAAAGGCTTGCCAAAACCTTGAAACAAACTGGGAACCTCTGTCAGAAACGATATTCTCTGGAATGCCATGTAAACGAACCACATGCTGGAAGAACAATGGCACCAAAGCAGAGGAGGAAGGCAATTTAGACAAGGGTACCAGATGGACCATCTTAGAAAAGCGATCACAGACGACCCAAATGACTGACATCTTTTGAGAAACGGGAAGATCAGAAATAAAATCCATAGAGATATGTGTCCAAGGCCTCTTCGGCAGGGGCTGGCTGGCACTTTTTAGCCTGGGGGGCAATCACAAGGCAGTGGCCCACCAGTTGCGGTGGACCACCCCTGCCCTGCTTATCTCTGGTCCCTGCATTAAAGCAGCAGAAATAACATGCTTTAAAAAATGGGAAGGTATATAGATATGGGAACAGAACGGAGCTTGCTGAATAGATATGGGAACACAAGCAAGCTTACTACCTACATAGATACTGCAACAGAAGCAAGCTGACTGCATAGACACGAGAATGGAACTAAGATTACTACATACGGTACATAAGTGAACTGAAATGAGCTTACAAAAAAGATATGTGAGCAGAATCAAGCTTACTACAAAGCTATGGGAAAAGAACGGAGCTTACTACAGAGATAAGGGAGCAGAGCCAAGCTTTCGCCTACTAAGTCTACTACATAGATAGAGCAATAAAACTAAGACTCCTACGTAGATATGGGAACAGAACTAAGCTTACCGCATACATATGGTACCAGAATCTAGATTACTATATTGATACAGTGCCAGAACCAAGCTTACTGCTTACATATGGTACTATAACTGAGCTGATTTACAAACATACATACAACTCCAGAAACACGGACATGTAAAACACACAGTATGGCAGGGGTGTTGCTAGGGTCATAAAAGATCAGGGGCCCAAGCCCCAAAGTGCATGTCTCCCCATACGACCCCCCTCTAGCTATTTAAAATAGCATCTATACGTGTATAAATTACAGTATATACTGTTGCTAACCAAAAACACACAATGCAATGACCAATATTATAAAATTACGGCTATAAAATGCCAAATAATACGGCTACACAATGTCAACTACCATAACCACTACACAGCGAATACATAATATTATCATATTACCATTACCTCTACATAACAAAACACTTTATATAAATACCAATGACACCACTATACACCTTCTACTACATAATGACTGAAACACATTAAGCTGTTACTAAATAAAAAAAAGAAAACAAAAATGCTACTAAAGAGCAATAATACCACCTTATAGTAACCATATATTGGTAGATCCCAGCCCTGCACATACATGTGATTACAGTACAGTCATATATAGTAACTTACAGATGACGTTTTTTTCTGATTCAGGTGCCCCTATGAAAACTATTAATTTCCCTATTTATATCAAATAATGTCCTCTGGGTTCCCAACCAGCTCTTTATACAGTGGGTGCAGAAAGTATTCAGACCCCTTTACATTTTTCACTCTTTGTTTCATTACAGCCATTTGGTAAATTCAAAAAAGTTTATTTTTTTCACATTAATGTACACTCTCTGCACCCCATCTTGACTGAAAAAACCCTGAAATGTCGAAATGTTTACAAATTTATGAAAAAGGAAAAACTGAAATATCACATGGTCATAAGTATTCAGACACTTTGCTCAGTATTGAGCCTTCTTGGGAATGAGGCAACAAGTTTTTCACACCTGAATTTGGGGATCCTCTGCCATTCTTCCTTGCAGATCCTCTCCAGTCCCGTCAGGTTGGATGGTGAACGTTGGTGGACAGACATTTTCAGGTCTCTCCAAAGATGACCATTGGGTTTAGGTCAGGGCTCTTGCTGGGCCAGTCAAGAATGGTCACAGAGTTGTTCTGAAGCCACTCCTTTGTTAGCTGTGTGCTTACGGTCATTGTATTTTTGGAAGGTGAACCTTCGGCCAAGTCTGAGGCCCACAGCACTCTGGAAGAGGTTTTCATCCAGGATATCTCTGCACTTGGCCGCATTCATGTTTCCTTCAATGACAACCAGTCATCCTGTCCCTGCACCTGAAGAACACCCCCATAGCATGATGCTGCCATCACCATATTTCGCTGTTGGCATTGTATTGGGCAGGTGATGAGCAGTGCCTGGTTTTCTCCACACATACCGCTTAGAATTATCACCAAAAAGGTCTATCTTCATCTCATCAGACCAGAGAATCTTACCTCTCATAATCTGGGAGTCCTTCATGTGTTTTTTTAGCAAACTATTGGGGCTTTCCTATGTCTTGCACTGAGGAGAGGCTTCTGTCGGGCCACTCTGCCATAAAGGCCTGACTGGTGGAGGGCTGCAGTGATAGTTGACTTTGTGGAACTTTCTCCCATCTCCCTACTGCATCTCTGGAGCTCAGCCACAGTGATCTTGGTGTTCTTTACCTCTCTCACCGAGGCTCTTCTCCCACGATTGCTCAGTTTGGCTGGACGGCCAGGTCTAGGAAGACTTCCGGAGGTCCCAAACTTCTTCCATTTATAAGCGACTGTTCTATAAGGAACCTTGAGAACTGCAGAAATTCTGTTGTAACCTTGGCCAGATCTGTGCCTTACCACAATTCTGTCTCTGAGCTCCTTGGCCAGTTCCTTTGACCTCATGATTCTCATTCGGTCTGACATGCACTGTGAGGTCTTATATAGACAGGTGTGCGCCTTTCCAAATCAAGTCCTATCAGTTTAATTAAACACAGCTGGACTCCAATGAAGGAGTAGAACCATCTCAAGGAGGATCACTAGGAAATGGACAGCATGTGACCTAAATATGAGTGTCTGAGCAAAGGGTCTGAATACTTATGACCATGTGATATTTCAGTATTTCTGTTTTATTAAATTAGCAAAAATTTCTACCTTCCTGTTTTTTTTTAGTCAAGATGGGGTGCAGAGTGCACATTAATGAGAAAAAAATGAAGATTTTTGAATTTACCAAATTGCTGCAATAAAACAAAAAGTGAAAAATTTAAAGGGGTCTGAATACTTTCCGTACCCACTATGTATACAGGATAATATGTGAGTGGTGTATATTACTCAATGACTACAGACATCAGATATTACACCAGTCACATATCCAGTATATACCATCAGATGTCTGTGCACGTAGTATATTACATATAGTATACAGGATATGTAACTGGTGGGTGATATGTCTACAAACATCAGATGTCATATACAGGATAGTATGTGACTGGTATACTGTATATAATACTACGAGTACAGACATCAGGTATTTGACTATCACATACAATATTATCTACTATATAACATCTGATGTCTGTACACATAGTATAAGGGTATGTTTCCATGGTCAGGAAACGTAGCGCTTTGGACGCAGCGGATACCCCGCTCCGCCCAAAGTCCCCCTTTGTACGCGTGGTGATTCCGCCTGTGTTCATTGAGCACATGCGCATGAGGAATCACCGCATCCTGTACATAGAGTGGGTTAGTTATCTTGCAGAGACGGAGCTGTTCCTAGATCGTGGGAACTTTCCTAGAAAGCTTCCTGGCTCGAGTTCATATAAGGACAACCAGCAGAGGGCGCCCTCTTATGATCTCGAGCCTGGGAGCTTTCTAGGAAAGTTCCCACGATCTAGGAACAACCAGCAGAGGGCGCCTCACCGCAAATGCAGGTAAATATAGGTCAATGACCTACTTTACCTACATTCTCTGGGGTTTTGCAGACAGGAGTAGCGCTGCATTAGCAGAACTCCTGGCTGCAAAATATTTTAACCCCTTCAGATGGATTTACATCGTTGGACGTGACAGATCCTCGGAAGGTATGAATATTGTTGGTTTATTTTTTTTTTTTTATTTACAGATTGAGGGTCTTCAGTGAGTGGATTGAGAGTAGAATAAATTAATACAACAACCTTTGTGATTTTTTCATTAAATTAATTTTTAATAATGTGTGTGTGTTTTTTTTAACCCTTTACTAGTATTGGATTAATAATGGATAGGTGTCATAATTGACGCCTCTCCATTATTAATTTGGCTTAATGTCACCTTACAATAGCAAGGTGACATTAACCCTTCATTACCCCATATCCCACCGCTACACGGGAATGGGAAGAGAGTGGCCAAGTGCCAGAATAGGTGCATCTTCCAGATGTGCCTTTTCTGGGGTGGCTGGGGGCAGATGTTTTTAGCCAGGGGGGGGCAATAACCATGGACCCTCTCCAGGCTATTAATATCTGCCCTCAGTCACTGGCTTTACTACTCTGGCAGAGAAAATTGCGCGGGAGCCCACGTCAATTTTTTCCGCCATTTAAGCCTTTAATTTACTAGCTAGAACGGCCAAATTTTGCATAGACACACTACTAACATTAGTAGTGTGGAATATGCAAAAAAAAATGGTGATATGAGATGGTTTACTGTATGTAAACCAGGTCTCATATCATGTTGGGTTTAGGAAGGAGATAGCAAAAGCCGGTAATTGAATTACCGGCTTTCTGCTATATCACGCTGGATGAAATAATAATATATATACATATATGTGTCTACTGACACATATATATATATATATATATATATATATATATATATATACCTACTAGCTATTGAACCCGTTCTACGCCCGGGTGGCGAGCATTTATATTGGTATATAGTCTCCATCCTGGTATGTGCTGCTCCATCCTGCATCCCCATCCTGTCATGCGCTGCTCCATCCTGCGTCCCCATCCTGTCATGTGCTGCTCCATCCTGCGTCCCCATCCTGTCATGCGCTGCTCCATCCTGCGTCCCCATCCTGTCATGCGCTGCTCCCATCCTGCGTCCCCATCCTGTCATGCGCTGCTCCCATCCTGCGTCCCCATCCTGTGATGCGCTGCTCCCATCCTGTGATGCGCTGCTCCCATCCTGCGTCCCCATCCTGTCATGTGCTGCTCCATCCTGCGTCCCCATCCTGTCATGTGCTGCTCCATCCTGCGTCCCCATCCTATCATGCGCTGCTCCATCCTGCGTCCCCATCCTGTCATGTGCTGCTCCATCCTGCGTCCCCATCCTGTCATGTGCTGCTCCATCCTGCGTCCCCATCCTGTCATGTGCTGCTCCCATCCTGCGTCCCCATCCTGTCATGCCCTGCTCCATCCTGCGTCCCCATCCGGTCATGCGCTGCTCCCATCCTGCGTCCCCATCCGGTCATGCGCTGCTCCCATCCTGCGTCCCCATCCTGTCATGTGCTGCTCCCATCCTGCGTCCCCATCCTGTCATGCGCTGCTCCATCCTGCGTCCCCATCCGGTCATGCGCTGCTCCCATCCTGCGTCCCCATCCTGTCATGTGCTGCTCCATCCTGCGCCTCCATTCTGTCATGTGCTGCTCCCATCCTGCGTCCCCATCCTGTCATGCGCTGCTCCATCCTGTGTCCCCATCCTGTCATGCGCTGCTCCCATCTTGCGTCCCCATCCTGTGATGCGCTGCTCCCATCCTGCGTCCCCATCCTTATGTGCTGCTCCATACTGCGTCCCCAATCCTTATGTGCTGCTCCATCCTGCGTCCCCATCCTTATGTGCTGCTGCATCCTGCGTCCCCATCCTTATGTGCTGCTGCATCCTGCGTCCCCATCCTTATGTGCTGCTCCATCCTGCGTCCCCAATCCTTATGTGCTGCTCCATCATGCGTCCCCATCCTTATGTGCTGCTCCCATCCTGTGTCCCCATCCTTATGTGCTGCTCCATCCTGCGTCCCCATCCTTATGTGCTGCTGCATCCTGCGTCCCCATCCTGCGTCCCCATCCTTATGTGCTGCTCCATCCTCCGTCCCCATACTGCCTCTGACCCGCTCGGCGCCGAGTGCTGGGGGGCCTGAGCAGGCGGGGACACCGGCACGCTGTGGGGGTCAGGTGCCGGTATCGCCGCCAGCTCAGGCCTCAGACCTGTCTGTCCCGTTCCAGCGCTGCGCGCCGCCATCTTCCCGGTCTCCTGGCTGTGACTGTTCAGTCAGAGGGCGGCGCCGGCGCGCATTAAGCACGTCACCGCGCCCTCTGAACTGAAGGTCACAGACCGAAGACCGGGAAGATGGCGGCGCTCAGCGGTGGAACGGGGACAGGTGAATATGGCCGATACTCACCCTCCTGGCGGTCCCTGCTTCTCTGTTGGAGATCGCGGTGTGCATTCAGTGTGAACGCACACCGCGATCTCCCGGGAGCGTCACTCTGTGAGGCCCAGACTGCGCCGGCGCTTGCGCGGACAGAGTGACGCTCCCAGCGTTATATTATAGATTCTATGTGTCCACATTTATTCTACTTATTCTACTGTAAGCTGTCAGTGTGATTTTACTGTACACCGCGCTGAATTGCCGGCTTTTCTCTCTAACACCGCTGCGTATTCCTCGCAAGTCACACTGCTGGTCCTTGTGTAATCCGTATTTTTGGGGCTTCCATAGACTTTCATTGACGTTTTATTTGCGCAATACGGTGACAAACGCAGCATGCTGCGATTTTCTACGGCCGTAGAAAGCCGTATAATACTGATCAGTTTAATACGGCAGATAGGAGCAGGGGCATAGAGAATAATTGTGCCGTATGTTTTGCGAGTTTTACGGATGTAGTTTCTGCGCTCTTATGTCCGTAAAACTCGCAAGTGTGAAGCCGGCCTTAGTCTGAGTGAAATCTGCAGCAAAAGCACTGATAAAAGTGATATGCTGAAGATTTACATCTCTACCAAATCTGCAAGGAAAAAACATAAGGAATGTTTGCACGAGACATCAGGATTCTCAGTCACTTGATGGCATTAGGAATCCCTTTCGGTTTGGTGACAAATCTGTGCAGAAAAATCTGCGACAATCTGCAGCGTGTGCACAAGCCCTAACACATACAACATAACATATAACTAGCATTTGATATACTGTTAGGCCGGGTTCACATTAGCGTTTGAGTCCCCAGCGTGGTGCTGTGGACTTGTTTCCTTAAGCTCTGCCTACTTCCACATGCGTCCTGTGTACCTATCTTTAACATTGTGTATGCAGAGACATGTGTTGTATGCGGTGCGACGTTTTGATGTGCCTGCCGAACGCAACATGTTGCATTTTCTTCTGTTCTAAGGGGACATCAAAATGATGCACGCGGATGCATCCACATACAATGCATGTCCCTGCGTACACAATGTTAATAGGTATGCAGGACGCATGCAGAGTAGGTGGAACTTAAGGAAAGAATTCGCAGCACCACGCAGGGGACTCAAACGCTAATGTGAACTGTGCCTTATACAGTATATGCATTTCTGTATGTACAGTACATACAGCAGTGGCGTATCCAGGGGGGGGCAGGCGGGGCATCTGCCCCGGGCGCAGCTGACAGGGGGCGCCAGCGGGGCCACCTGATGATGCAGCATTGCGGCTGCATGTCTCAAAGCTAGGCTCCTCGTCGGCGCCGGCGGCATTCTGCCGCCCCCACAGACAGACCAGTGAGATAATCCACCCCGTGCTGCTGCGCTACTACCCGCCCGGTTCGCTTGCCTTGTGACTAGTAACTCACTCAGTGACAAGAGGAGTCCTGTCCCTGCGTGCGCCCCTGACAACCGCTGAGAGGCGCTGACCGCTGCTGGCACTTCCGCATCAGGGAAGCGCCAGCGGCGGCTGACGTCACTGAGCGTGTGACAGGCTGCCGTACCGCTGCTGCTTCAGTTCATTCGTCGTCACTCACGGTCGTTGCGCCGCAGCGCCGGTCAGTGACTCGGGTCACTCACTCGCACTCTCTGTGTGCTGTTTGTGGGTGGAGAGTTGGACGGTGACGTCGTCGGTGCCAGTGGTAAGTGCTCCAGACCGTGGCCACGGGGACTGGGTGGAGCTGAAGTCTGACTCTGAAGAGTCTGAACTAAGTTAGTAACTTTGCAGACACCTACCGAGTAACCGAACCGAAAGCTGCCTGCTGCATAGGGGGAGGGTGTGTAGGACTGGATGAGCAGATTTACAGTGATCTGATCTCTGGAGGAGCAGATGCTTGTACTATGGGGGTGTCTGTGTCAGACTGGAGGAGCAGATCCTCTTGTATTATGGGGGTCCCTATATCTCTGGAGGATCAGATCCTGGTACTATGGGGCCCTGTGACAATGGAAAAGCAGAGCCTTGTATTATAGGGGTCCTGTGTATGCGGAGAAGTAGATCCCTGTATTATGGGGGTCCTGTGTCTCTGTAGGATCAGATCCTTATATTATGGGGATTATTGTTTTTCTGGAGGACAAGATCCTTACATCATGGGGGGTCTCTGGAAGAGCAAACCCGTATATGAGGGTCCTGATCTATGGAGAGCAGATTCTTGTATTATAGGGGGTCCGCAATCTCTGGAGGAATAGATCCTGGTATTATGTGGTCCCCTGCATCTCTGGTGGAGCATATGACTACATTATGGGGGTCTTTGTATATCTGGAAGAGAGAGCGGATCCTTGTATTAGGGGGGCCCTGAGTCTTTGGCGGAGCAGATCCTTATATTTTCGGGATCCACTGTGTCTTGATGACAGCGCCGGCCAGGGCAGGGGCAACAACGGAAAAAATGGGTATGTGTGTCTGTCAGACTCACTGTTGTAAGAATGTGAGTCTGACGACTGTGAAGCTCAGGAAAGCAAGGCAAAACCTAAAGGTACCGTCACACTCAGCGACGCTGCAGCGATATCGACAACGAGCCGACCTAAACTAGATCGCTGGAGCGTCGCTGTTTAGGTCGCTGTAGAGACGTCAAACACAGCAACTCCAGAATGATGCAGGAGCGATCCAGTGACGTAACGGCGACTCACTTATCGTTCTCGCTGGTTGTTAGCTCCATGTAAAACCATTGCTGGCATTGTTGCTTTTGCTGTCAAACATGACGAGTCACGCCGACCTGATGACCAAATAAAGTTCTGGACTTCTAGCTCCGACCAGCGATATCACAGCGGGATCCAGATCGCTGCTGCGTGTCAAACACAACGAGATCGCTATCCAGGATGCTGCAACGTCACAGATCGTTGTCGTTCTCGTTGGTAAGTTGCTGAGTGTGAAGGTACCTTTAGGGGCAGGCACTGGCAGCTCAGCTGGATGAAAGACTGCTGCTCTGACTGAGGGAACATATCATGATATGGGGGCCGGGGGGAATGGATGCGGATGGGTTTCAGAATCAGGACATTAAGGGGGCACAACAAATCAGTACAGTATGGGGGCACTGTGGCACAAATCAGGACAGTATGGGGGGCACAAATCTGGACATTTGGGGGCACAAATCTGGACAATATGGCCCATACTGTCCAGACCTGTGCCCCCATACTGTCCAAATCTGTGGTCGGGGGGGGGGCGCCGAACTGATCCTTTGCCCCGGGTGCAGGAAAGGCTAGATACGCCTCTGACATACAGATCTAACATAGTGTGTACACGGTATAACCTTGATCTCTGTACTATTCTTTGTACCAGGCTCAGGCTGGATCAGTCCAGGGCAGGATTCAGTAATGTGTCTCTGGTCACTCTGAAGTACAGGGATGGAGATTTATTGCAGGAGATTGAACTTTCCTGCAGATCTGGTGACCCTGGAGCTGATAACCTGTCACTGACAGGGCGGCCCTGAAAGTTCACTTTCCTGCAATAAATCTCAGTGATCAGCAGAGCAGCCGCTGACTATATACAGAAGCGGCCCTGGACTTATCAGCGTCCCCTGCTCACCACACAGAAGCTCTACAACTCACCGTCCGGCCTCCTGTCTGAGCCGCCAACAAGCTCCTCTCCGGCCGGAAGAAGATATACAGCCGCGCTCCCCCACTCCAGCAGAGCAGACGGCCGCACACAGGGAGCTGTGGCTGCGTCTGTGTCTCCGCCACTGTGATGCCGCCTGCACAGCTAAAACAAGGCGGCCCCCTGGCGGCCTTAATCAGCTGCTTAGTGACCGACCCAGGGGGCAAATGCCCCTCTTCCACCTGGGCCAGTCCGCCCCTGCTCTTCGGGACCGGCAAGGGCAAAAGCAACCCACTGGCACGAGAACAGCAGGGCTTAGCCCGAGCACAAATCCCACAGGACTGCACAAAAACACGCACATCCCGCGACAGAGACGGCCACCAAAAGGATCTAGCCACCAACTCTCTGGTACCAAAGATTCCAGGATGACCAGCCAACACCGAACAATGAACCTCAGAGATAACTTTATTGGTCCACCTATCAGGGACAAACAGTCTCTCTGCTGGACAACGATCAGGTTTATTAGCCTGAAATTTTTGCAGCACCTGCCGCAAATCAGGGGAGATGGCAGACACAATTACTCCTTCCTTGAGGATACCCGCCGGCTCAGACAAACCCGGAGAGTCGGGCACAAAACTCCTAGACAGAGCATCCACCTTCACATTTTTAGAGCCCGGAAGGTACGAAATCACAAAGTCAAAACGGGCAAAAAACAGCGACCAACGAGCCTGTCTAGGATTCAACCGCTTAGCAGACTCAAGATAAGTCAAGTTCTTATGATCAGTCAATACCACCACGCGATGCTTAGCTCCTTCAAGCCAATGACGCCACTCCTCGAATGCCCACTTCATGGCCAGCAATTCTCGGTTGCCCACATCATAATTTCGCTCAGCAGGCGAAAACTTCCTGGAAAAAAAAGCGCATGGTTTCATCACTGAGCAATCAGAACCTCTCTGCGACAAAACAGCCCCTGCTCCAATCTCAGAAGCATCAACCTCGACCTGGAACGGAAGAGAAACATCTGGTTGACACAACACAGGGGCAGAAGAAAAACGACGCTTCAAGTCTTGAAAAGCTTCCACAGCAGCAGAAGACCAATTGACCAAATCAGCACCCTTCTTGGTCAAATCGGTCAATGGTTTGGCAATACTAGAAAAATTGCAGATGAAGCGACGATAAAAATTAGCAAAGCCCAGGAACTTTTGCAGACTTTTCAGAGATGTCGGCTGAATCCAATCATGGATGGCTTGGACCTTAACAGGATCCATCTCGATAGTAGAAGGGGAAAAGATGAACCCCAAAAATGAAACCTTCTGCACACCAAAGAGACACTTTGATCCCTTCACAAACAAAGAATAAGCACGCAGGACCTGAAAAACTGTTCTGACCTGCTTCACATGAGACTCCCAATCATCCGAGAAGATCAAAATGTCATCCAAGTACACAATCAGGAATTTATCCAGGTACTCTCAGAAGATGTCATGTATAAAGGACTGAAACACTGATGGAGCATTGGCAAGTCCGAATGGCATCACTAGATACTCAAAATGACCCTCGGGCGTATTAAATGCAGTTTTCCATTCATCTCCTCGCCTGATTCGCACCAGATTATACGCACCACGAAGATCTATCTTGGTGAACCAACTAGCCCCCTTAATCCGAGCAAACAAATCAGATAACAATGGCAAGGGGTACTGAAATTTAACCGTGATCTTATTTAGAAGGCGGTAATCTATACAAGGTCTCAGCGAACCATCCTTCTTGGCTACAAAAAAGAACCCTGCTCCTAATGGTGACGATGACGGGCGAATATGCCCCTTCTCCAGGGATTCCTTCACATAACTGCACATAGCGGCGTGCTCAGGCACGGATAAATTAAACAGTCGACCTTTTGGGAATTTACTACCAGGAATCAAATTGATAGCACAATCACAATCCCTATGCGGAGGTAGGGCATCGGACTTGGGCTCATCAAATACATCCCGGTAATCAGACAAGAACTCTGGAACCTCAGAAGGGGTGGATGACGAAATTGACAGAAATGGAACATCACCATGTACCCCCTGACAACCCCAGCTGGACACAGTCCGGCTTCCGCTCCCTACACTCGACAGAAACTGCACTCATCAAAGTGACCAATGACCTTCTAACAGCAAAGTGTAACGGTGACCACTCTCTGCTCATTCTTCTCAACCTCTCTGCAGCTTTTGACACTGTGGACCACCCTCTCCTACTCTCTAGGCTCCAGTCACTAGGCATTAAGGACACTGCTCTCTCCTGGTTCTCTTCCTATCTTTCTGACCGCTCCTTCAGTGTTCTGTTCGCTGGCTCCAATTCATCTTCTCTTCCTCTCACTGTTGGGGTATCTCAGGGCTCAGTCCTTGGCCCCCTTCTCTTCTCTTTCTACACGGCCCCAATTGGGCAGACCATCAGCAGATTTGGCTTTCAGTACTATCTTTATGGCGATGACACACAACTATATACGTCATCCCCTGACCTTACTCCCGCTGTACTACAGAACGCCAGTGACTGTCTGTCCGCAGTCTCCGACATCATGTTCGCCCTCTATCTGAAACTCAACCTTTCCAAAACTGAACTTCTTTTGCTCCCACCATCTACTAACCTCCCTAAACCTGACATTTCCCTCTCTGTGGGTGGCACCATAATAACACCCCGGCAGCAGGAGCGCTGTCTGGGTGTTACGTTTGACACCAATCTCTCCTTCACTTCCCATATACAATCTCTTGCCCGCTCGTGCCGCTTACACCTAAAGAACATCTCTAGAATCCGCCCTTTTCTCACCATGGAAACAGCAAAAACCCTCACTGTCGACCTGATCCACTCCCGCCTGGAATACTGTAATGCTCTATTAATTGGCCTCCCCGTTACTCGACTTTACCCTCTTCAGTCTATCCTCACTGCAGCAGGGTCATCTACCTAGCTAATCGGTATTCAGATGCAACCTCTCTTTGCCAGTCGTTACACTGGCTACCCATTCATTATAGGATCCAATTCAAAGTACTTGTTCCCACCCACAAATCTCTCCACGGTGTGGCACCCCCTTATATCTCCTCCCTTATTTCTGTCTATCAGCCTAGCCGACCGCTGCCCTCTGCAAATGACTTTCGACTAACCTCTGTTGTGAATTCTGTGGCAGAGCTCCCTCCTGTGGTCACAAGTGGTACTTCGGCTGATTCTCTCTGTGAGCTTCTGTTGGTGGAGGAAAGTGGTATTGCGGCTTCTGAGTTTCCTACCTCAGGTGATATGGTGAGGTCGTTAGGTACTGCTCTACTTAACTCCACCTAATGCTTTGATCCTGGCTTCCTGTCAATGTTCCAGTGTTGGACTTGTTTTTCCCTGGATCATTCCTGTGGCCTGCTGCTCTGCATAGCTAAGTTCTTCTTTGCTATTTGTTTGCTATTTTTTCTGTCCAGCTTGTCTAATTGTTTTGCTGGATGTTCTGGGACGCAAAGGGTGTACCTCTGTGCCGTTAGTTCGGTACGGAGGGTCTTTTTGCCCCCTTTGTGTGGTTTTCTTTAGGGTTTTGTGTAGACCACAAAGTTATCTTTCCTATCCTCGCTCTGTTAAGAAAGTCGGGCCTCACTTTGCTGAATCTATTTCATCCCTACGTTTGTCTTTTCATCTTACTCACAGTCATTATATGTGGGGGGCTGCCTTTTCCTTTGGGGTATTTCTCTGAGGCAAGGTAGGCTTATTTTCTATCTTCAGGCTAGTTAGTTTCTCAGGCTGTGCCGAGTTGCATAGGCAGAGTTAGGCGCAATCCATGGCTGCCTCTAGTGTTGTTTGGAGAGGATTAGGGATTGCGGTCTGCAGAGTTCCCACGTCTCAGAGCTCGTTCTATGATTTTGGGTTATTGTCAGATCACTGTATGTGCTCTGACCGCTATGTCCATTGTGGTACTGAATTGCCTATCATAACAGTACAGGAAGCCAAAAGTACTAATGATTCTCAATAGAGGGAAAAAAGAAGTTCTGAGACCATTTTTTTTTCTTTGCACTGTGTTTTGCCTTTTTTTTCCCCTAGACATTTGGGTGGTTCAGGACACAGGTGTGGACATGGACATTCAGGGTCTGTGCTCTTCAATGGATAATCTCGTTATAAATGTACAAAAGATTCAAGATTTGGTGGTTCAGAAGCCTATGTTTGAACCAAGAATTCCTATTCCTGATTTGTTTTATGGTGATAGAGTCAAGTTTGGGAATTTCAAAAATAATTGCAAACTGTTTCTGGCCTTGAAACCTCACTCCTCTGGTGACCCAGCTCAACAAGTGAGAATTATTATTTCTTTTTTGCGTGGCGACTCTCAAGACTGGGCATTTTCCCTTGCGCCAGGAGATCCTGCATTAAGTAATATTGATGCGTTTTTCCTGGAGCTCGGATTGCTGTACGATGAGCCTAATTCAGTGGATCAGGCAGAGAAAAATTTGCTGGCTTTGTGTCAGGATCAGGATGAGATAGAGGTATATTGTCAGAAATTTAGAAAGTGGTCTGTACTCACTCAATGGAATGAAGCTGCGCTCGCAGCTATTTTCAGAAAGGGTCTCTCTGAAGCCCTTAAAGATGTCATGGTGGGATTTCCTATGCCTGCTGGTCTGAATGAATCTATGTCTTTGGCCATTCAGATCGGTCTACGCTTGAGTGAGCGTAAATCTGTGCACCATTTGGCGGTATTACCTGAGATTAAACCTAAGCCTATGCGGTGCGATAGGACTTTGACCAGAGTTGAACGGCAAAAACACAGACGTCTGAATGGTCTGTGTTTCTACTGTGGTGATTCCACTCATGCCATTTCTGATTGTCCTAAGCGCTCTAAGCGGTTCGCTAGGTCTGCCACCATTGGTACGGTACAGTCAAAATTTCTTCTGTCCGTTACCTTCATCTGCTCTTTGTCATCGTATTCTGTCATGGCATTTGTGGATTCAGGCGCTGCCCTGAATTTGATGGACTTGGAGTATGCTAAGCGTTGTGGGTTTTTCTTGGAGCCCTTGCAGTGTCCTATTCCATTGAGAGGAATTGATGCTACACCTTTGGCCAAGAATAAGCCTCAGTACTGGACCCAGCTGACCATGTGCATGGCTCATGCACATCAGGAGGATATTCGCTTTCTGGTGTTGCATAATCTGCATGATGTGGTCGTGTTGGGGTTGCCATGGCTACAAGTCCATAATCCAGTATTAGATTGGAAATCCATGTCGGTGTCCAGCTGGGGTTGTCAGGGGGTACATGGTGATGTTCCATTTCTGTCAATTTCGTCATCCACCCCTTCTGAGGTCCCAGAGTTCTTGTCTGATTACCGGGATATATTTGATGAGCCCAAGTCCGATACCCTACCTCCGCATAGGGATTGTGATTGTGCTATCAATTTGATTCCTGGTAGTAAATTCCCAAAAGGTCGACTGTTTAATTTATCCGTGCCTGAGCACACCGCTATGCGCAGTTATGTGAAGGAATCCCTGGAGAAGGGGCATATTCGCCCGTCATCGTCGCCATTAGGAGCAGGGTTCTTTTTTGTAACCAAGAAGGATGGTTCGCTGAGACCTTGTATAGATTACCGCCTTCTTAATAAGATCACGGTTAAATTTCAGTACCCCTTGCCATTGTTATCTGATCTGTTTGCTCGGATTAAGGGGGCTAGTTGGTTCACCAAGATAGATCTTCGTGGTGCGTATAATCTGGTGCGAGTTAAGCAAGGCGATGAATGGAAAACTGCATTTAATACGCCCGAGGGTCATTTTGAGTATCTAGTGATGCCGTTCGGACTTGCCAATGCTCCATCAGTCTTTCAGTCCTTTATGCATGACATCTTCCGAGAGTACCTGGATAAATTCCTGATTGTGTACTTGGATGACATTTTGATCTTCTCGGATGATTGGGAGTCTCATGTGAAGCAGGTCAGAACGGTTTTTCAGGTCCTGTGTGCTAATTCTTTGTTTGTGAAGGGATCAAAGTGTCTCTTTGGTGTGCAGAAGGTTTCATTTTTGGGGTTCATCTTTTCCCCTTCTACTATCGAGATGGATCCTGTTAAGGTCCAAGCCATCCATGATTGGACTCAGCCGACATCTCTGAAAAGTCTGCAAAAGTTCCTGGGCTTTGCTAATTTTTATCGTCGCTTCATCTGCAATTTTTCTAGTATTGCTAAACCATTGACCGATTTGACCAAGAAGGGTGCTGATGTGGTCAATTGGTCTTCTGCTGCTGTGGAAGCCTTTCAACAGTTGAAGCGTCGTTTTTCTTCTGCCCCTGTGTTGTGTCAACCAGATGTTTCTCTTCCGTTCCAGGTCGAGGTTGATGCTTCTGAGATTGGAGCAGGGGCTGTTTTGTCGCAGAGAGGTTCTGATTGCTCAGTGATGAAACCATGCGCTTTTTTTTCCAGGAAGTTTTCACCTGCTGAGCAAAATTATGATGTGGGCAACCGAGAGTTGCTGGCCATGAAGTGGGCAGCATTCGAGGAGTGGCATCATTGGCTTGAAGGAGCTAAGCATCGCGTGGTGGTATTGACTGATCATAAGAACTTGACTTATCTCGAGTCTGCCAAGCGGTTGAATCCTAGACAGGCTCGTTGGTCGCTGTTTTTTGCCCGTTTTGACTTTGTGATTTCGTACCTTCCGGGCTCTAAAAATGTGAAGGCGGATGCTCTGTCTAGGAGTTTTGTGCCCGACTCTCCGGGTTTGTCTGAGCCGGCGGGTATCCTCAAGGAGGGAGTAATTGTGTCTGCCATCTCCCCTGATTTGCAGCGGGTGCTGCAA
The DNA here is from genome assembly GCF_032444005.1 of Ranitomeya imitator. NCBI lineage: Eukaryota > Metazoa > Chordata > Amphibia > Anura > Dendrobatidae > Ranitomeya > Ranitomeya imitator. The sequence goes on from NC_091285.1 coordinate 81,856,646, forward strand.
AAATTTCAGGCTAATAAACCTGATCGTTGTCCAGTGGAGAAACTGTTTGTCCCTGATAGGTGGACGAATAAAGTTATCTCTGAGGTTCATTGTTCGGTGTTGGCTGGTCATCCTGGAATCTTTGGTACCAGAGAGTTAGTGGCTAGATCCTTTTGGTGGCCATCTCTGTCGCGGGATGTGCGTACTTTTGTGAAGTCCTGTGGGATTTGTGCTCGGGCTAAGCCCTGCTGTTCTCGTGCCAGTGGGTTGCTTTTGCCCTTGCCGGTCCCGAAGAGACCTTGGACACATATCTCTATGGATTTTATTTCTGATCTTCCCGTTTCTCAAAAGATGTCAGTCATTTGGGTGGTCTGTGATCGCTTTTCTAAGATGGTCCATCTGGTACCCTTGTCTAAATTGCCTTCCTCCTCTGATTTGGTGCCATTGTTCTTCCAGCATGTGGTTCGTTTACATGGTGTTCCAGAGAATATCGTTTCTGACAGAGGTTCCCAGTTTGTTTCGAGGTTTTGGCGAGCCTTTTGTGGTAGGATGGGCATTGACTTGTCTTTTTCCTCGGCTTTCCATCCTCAGACTAATGGCCAGACCGAATGAACCAATCAGACCTTGGAAACATATCTGAGATGTTTTGTTTCTGCTGATCAGGATGACTGGGTGTACTTTTTGCCTTTGGCTGAGTTCGCCCTTAATAACCGGGCCAGCTCGGCTACCTTGGTTTCGCCATTTTTCTGCAACTCTTGGTTCCATCCTCGTTTCTCTTCAGGACAGGTTGAGTCTTCGGACTGTCCTGGTGTGGATGCTGTGGTGGACAGGTTGCAGCAGATTTGGACTCATGTAGTGGACAATTTGACCTTGTCCCAGGAGAGGGCTCAACGTTTTGCTAATCGCAGACGCTGTGTGGGTCCCCGACTTCGTGTTGGGGATCTGGTTTGGTTATCTTCTCGTCATATTCCTATGAAGGTGTCCTCTCCTAAGTTTAAACCTCGTTTCATTGGTCCGTATAGGATTTCTGAGGTTCTTAATCCTGTGTCTTTTCGTCTGACCCTTCCAGATTCTTTTTCCATACATAACGTATTCCATAGGTCATTGTTGCGGAGATACGTGGCACCTATGGTTCCATCTGTTGACCCTCCTGCCCCGGTTTTGGTGGAGGGGGAGTTGGAGTATATTGTGGAGAAGATTTTGGATTCTCGTGTTTCTAGACGGAAACTCCAGTATCTGGTTAAATGGAAGGGTTATGCTCAGGAAGATAATTCCTGGGTTTTTGCCTCTGATGTCCATGCTCCCGATCTTGTTCGTGCCTTTCATGTGGCTCATCCTGGTCGGCCTGGGGGATCTGGTGAGGGTTCGGTGACCCCTCCTCAAGGAGGGGGTACTGTTGTGAATTATGTGGCAGAGCTCCCTCCTGTGGTCACAAGTGGTACTTCGGCTGATTCTCTCTGTGAGCTTCTGTTGGTGGAGGAAAGTGGTATTGCGGCTTCTGAGTTTCCTACCTCAGGTGATGTGGTGAGGTCGTTAGGTACTGCTCTACTTAACTCCACCTAATGCTTTGATCCTGGCTTCCTGTCAATGTTCCAGTGTTGGACTTGTTTTTCCCTGGATCATTCCTGTGGCCTGCTGCTCTGCATAGCTAAGTTCTTCTTTGCTATTTGTTTGCTATTTTTTCTGTCCAGCTTGTCTAATTGTTTTGCTTGATGCTCTGGGACGCAAAGGGTGTACCTCTGTGCCGTTAGTTCGGTATGGAGGGTCTTTTTGCCCCCTTTGCGTGGTTTTCTTTAGGTTTTTGTGTAGACCGCAAAGTTATCTTTCCTATCCTCGCTCTGTTAAGAAAGTCGGGCCTCACTTTGCTGAATCTATTTCATCCCTACGTTTGTCTTTTCATCTTACTCACAGTCATTATATGTGGGGGGCTGCCTTTTCCTTTGGGGTATTTCTCTGAGGCAAGGTAGGCTTATTTTCTATCTTCAGGCTAGTTAGTTTCTCAGGCTGTGCCGAGTTGCATAGGCAGAGTTAGGCGCAATCCACGGCTGCCTCTAGTGTTGTTTGGAGAGGATTATGGATTGCGGTCTGCAGAGTTCCCACGTCTCAGAGCTCGTTCTATGATTTTGGGTTATTGTCAGATCACTGTATGTGCTCTGACCGCTATGTCCATTGTGGTACTGAATTGCCTATCATAACAAACCTCTGCACTAATCCGTACCTCCCACTCCCAACTCCAAGACTTCTCCTGTGCTGCACCAATCCTTTGGAATGCTCTACCCAAGATAATAGGACAAGCCACAATTTGCATAGTTTTAGGTGCGCCCTCAAAACATATTTGTTCAGAGCGGCCTATCACGTTCCCTAATAAAAGTCATTTTAGGTTTGTGTGTGTGTGTAGCCCATTCACTACTTCCATCTATCCCCCATCCCCTGAAGATGGTTGGACCATCATTGTAAATACATCATTGTAAATACACACCTGTACTTTGTATCTCTCACACTTCATTGTAGATTGTAAGCTCTCATGAGCAGGGTCGTCTTATTTTGCTTTAATTATTGCACTGTTAACGTTATTTATGACTTGCGTTTGAAACTGATAAACTGTAAAGCGCTGAAGAATATGTTGGTGCTATATAACTAAAGATTATTATTATTAATCATAGGGAGTAACAGTGTTACATTCATTGAAGATCTAAATGATGACATGACATCATTGGAGACAAAAAATGAGAGAAACAGTAGTGATATAACTGCAGGAACATCTGATGAGAAAGAAGTGGAAATTGATGAAAATTTTAAAAAAATTTAAGTCAAGAGATACAGCTCCATACAGACACAGAACCAAGATGCTCAATAAGAGAAAACAAAGGAAGCCCACCTCAACGTCTTTCATACAAGGCAAGTACAAATAAAACTCATGAACCTACATCTTGGGAGGACATATCTCAACTTTCAGAAGAAGAGGCCAACAAATGGATAAAGGCTGCAGAAACAGAAGTAAAATCCATGCATGATTCAAAGACATGGACAGTGACAGAACTACCAAAATAAAAAAAGACTATAGGATGTAAATGGGTTTTTAAAGTAAAGTACCAAGCAGACGGCACAGCTGATTGATACCAAGGAAGACTTGTAGCTAAAGGCTATTCTCAGAAAAATGGAGAAGACTATGATAATACATTTACTCCAGTTGTCAAACACACCACAATCAGAACTTTGTTTGCAGTTGCAGCAATGAAACAAATGCACTTAAAACATCTGGATGTAAAAGGACCATTTCTGAATGGAGACCTAACAGAAGACATTTTACATGGAACAACCCCCAGGATTCAAGGATAAAAGGAAACCAAACATGGTTTGTAAGCTACGGAAAAGTATATATATAGTTTAAAACAAGCCACTAAAGAATGGAATGATAAAATCACAGAAGTAGTCATAAACAAACATTTTCAAAGAAGCAAAGCGGATCATTGTCTATATAAAAAGAGACTGACAGACAGATGGATCTATGTGCTGATATATTTGGACGATATTTTAGTTTGTTTTGAAAAAGAAAGGGATGAAGCGGAGATAGTGATAACTTTGGATCAACACTTCAAGATCAAAGATCTGAGAAATGTGAAACAGTACCTAGGAATACAGATAGAAAGAGAAGAAGATGGGAATTTCCTTCTTAATCAAAATCACATGATTCAAGACATAATCTATAACAAGAAATTTGGATAAGAAGGGGTGCACTACTTATTCATCTATTATATAATTGTCTAAGGGTCACTTCCGTCTTTCTGTCTGTCCTTCTGTCTGTCACGGATATTCATTGGTCGCGGCCTCTGTCTGTCATCGAACTCCAAGTCGCTGATTGGTCGCGGCAATACAGCCACGACCAATCAGCGACGGGCACAGTACGGCGGCAACATGGCCGCTCCTTCCTGCCCGCAGTCAGTGCCCCCTCCATACTCCCCTCCGGTCAGTGTTCACACAGGGTTAATGGCAGCGTTAACCGACTGCGCTATGCCGCGGTGTAACGCACTCGGTTAACGCTGCTATTAACCCTGTGTGACCAACGTTTTACTATTGATGCTGCCTATGCGGCATCAATAGTAAAAAGATCTAATGCTAAAAATAATTAAAAAATAATAAATCGTTATATACTCACCGTCCGTCGGCCCCTCGGATCCACAACAGGCCTTTCCCGCTCGCGACGTTCCGGTATCCAATCCATGCTGCGATCTCGCGAGATGACGTAGCGGTCTCGCGAGACCGCTACGTCATCATCTCGCGAAACCGCAATGCGCTCTTCAGACCGGAGCGCGCGAGGACTCAGCATCGGTAACCGCTTCGCTTGGATCCGGGGGCTCCGGAAGGTGAGTATATAACTATTTTTTATTTTAATTCTTTTTTAACAGGGATATGATGCCCACATTGCTATATACTACGTGGGCTGTGCAATATACTATGTGACTGAGTAATATACTACGTGACTGGGCAATATACTACGTGGCTGGGCAATATACTACGTCACTGGGCAATATACTATGTGACTGGGCAATATACTAAGTGGCTGGGCAATATACTACGTAGCTGGGCAATATACTACGTAACTGGGCAATATACTACGTAACTGGGCAATATTCTACGTGGCTGGGCAATATACTATGTGACTGGGCAATATACTACATGGCTGGGCAATATACTACGTGGCTGGGCAATATACTATGTGACTGGGCAATATACTACGTGGCTGGGCAATATACTACGTGGCTGGGCAATTTACTATACTACGTGACTGGGCAATATACTACGTGGCTGGGCAATATACCACCTCACTGGGCAATATACTACATAGCTGGCCAATATACTACGTCACTGGGCAATATACTACGTCACTGGGCAATATACTATGTAGCTGGGCAATATAGTACGTGACTGAGCAATATAGTACGTCACTGGGCAATATACTACGTGGCTGGGCAATATACTACATAACTGGGCAATATACTACATGGCTGGGCAATATACTACATGGCTGGGCAATATACTACGTGGCTGTGCTATATACTACGTAGACATGCATATTCTAGAATACCCGATGCGTTAGAATCGGGCCACCATCTAGTATAGTAATAATAGCCAAGGGGTGCACTACCTAGTCTATACATAGCGATATTAGGACAAGAAAAAGGTAGACTAATATGGTAAGCACAACCACAACCTATATAAAAGTATCAAAAAACACCTTTATTAACACCTCACAAGTATATATAAAAACATTTAAAACACAGTACATACTCACATTCCGATGTCTGTCACGTCCCCCGACGTCAGCTTCCCTGCACTGACTGTGTCAGCACCAGCCGTAAAGCAGAGCACAGTGGTGACGTCACCGCTGTGCTCTGCTTTATGGCCGGTGCTGACAGTCAGTGCAGGGAAGCTGATGGCGGGGGACGTGACAGACATCGGAATGTGAGTATGTACAACTTTGTTGTTTGTTTAACTGTGCTTAGTAACCCGATATTTACCCTGGTTACAAGTGAACACATCGCTGGATGGGCGTCACACACGCCGATCCAGCGATGACAGCGGGTGATCAGCGACCAAAAAAAGGTCCTGATCATTCCCCAATGACCAACGATCTCCCAGCAGGGGCCTGATCGTTGGTCGCTGTCACACATAACGAGATCGTTAGCGGGATTGTTGCTACGTCACAAAAAGCGTGATGTTGCAACGATATCGTTAACGAAATCGTCATGTGTGAAGGTACCTTAAGGATAGTGATCAGAGCGCAAAAAGGAGATTGCTTAAAGGGGCATTGTTGTTACGATAGGTGGATAAAGAGTGGGGCTATACGGCAAAAAAAGGTTTCATATTATGTACGCTGGGCTCGCTTCTGCCACTATGCTAGTTCTAATGGCGCGGCGCCTCTCTGACCTTCCGGTCATCCATTTCCGGACATAGCGGTATGTGATTACTTTGATTGGTCTTGATATTTCACCTGGCTACACTCACCTTCAGGCCACTTCCACTGACAAAGCTGCTGCAGCAGCGATACGCGTGGGGCCTGCTTTTCCCACACCCCCACACACTGGGGTTATTATACCTGACTTTGTTTCCTCTTGACAGGGAATTGATCTTTTTGGAGCCTTGTCCTATACATATCTCTGATGTACTCTTACGGTTCATCCTGTCCATTCAATGATCTCAAGGAATAGGATGCTTGGGACCCTGATCTACCATTAGCAACAAATCAGGTTGTATCCACTGGGATTACATATATTTCCCTTTTCTTTGGGCTTGCATTTTCCTCAAAGGATATTTATCTTTGGGTTTCCAGTAATCAGGAATATTTATTGATTGGGCATACATAGTTCATGTGATTCGGCCCAAACATGGATTGCATGTAGGGTTGGTGTTTTTTGTGTACACAGGGTTCAATGCATATACAAAATCATTTGTTATGATCATTATGCGACTATAGGGGGCTCCGGCTTTGGGGTGTGACTTTTTGTACTGAATTTTGTACCATGTTTTAAATGTTTTTATATATACTTGTGAGGTGTTAATAAGGGTGTTTTTTGATACTTTTATATAGGTTGTGGTTGTGCTTACCATATTAGTCTACCTTTTTTCTTGTTGTCTCAAGACATAATCTAAACATTTGGATTGAAAGATGCAAATCCAGTAAAGTCTCCAATGGAAACCAACTATCTGAAGGAAATAAATAGTGAACAGAATCTGTTACCGAATAATGAACAATACAGAAAGGCAATGGGAAAATTATTATAGCTTGCGACTATTACAAGGCTAAACATTGCAGCAGCAGTGAGAATTTTGAGCAGGAAGGTGTCAAAGCCAAACAAAATGGATTGGAATGCAATGACTAGAGTAATCCATTATTTGAAAGGGACTAGCAGCGTTAAACTGAAACTACCTGCAAGTGAGAAATGCATTTTAACCGGATACGTTGATTCCGACTGGGCTGGAGATCCAATTGACAGGAAATATACCAGTGGCTATCTGTTCTTGCTCTCAGGCAGACCAATTAGTTGGAATAGTAAGAAACAATCTATAGTAACACTGTCGTCGACAGAAGCAGAATATGTCGCTGCAGCACATGCCAGTCAAGAAGTTCTATGGTTAAGACGACTGCTAACAGACTTAGGACAACAATTGAGACCAACAAAGATGTATGAGGACAATCAAGGATGTCTAGTTCTTGCGCATATGGAAAAAGATAATCCAATAACTAAACACATTGATGTAAAGATTCACTTCTTGAGAGATCAGGAATCCTAAATTTAGAGTACAGCCCAACTGAAGATATGACAGCAGATATTTTCACAAAGGCATTGAGTGCTGAAGGATTTCTGAACTCTTCCTGAGTTAAAACATTAGTATTGTTGTTTCTAAATGATTATGAACTTGTTTTCTTTGCATTATTGGAAGACTGAAAGCATAGGTTATTTTTTTGAATTTAGACCATTTCTCCATTTTTGAAAAAAAAATACAAAATTTGTTGCTTGGAAATTGGGAGACATGTTGTCAGAAGTTTATAGAATAAAAGAACATTTTACATTTTACTGAAAAATATAGCTATGAAGAGAAAATCCGACAAACTGAACATTTTGTAGTGGTCTCTTAATTTTTGCTAGAGCTGCCAGAGCTGAGAATTCCAATTCTCATTGGAATTAAGGAGGGGTAGATGAGTGGAACATAGCCTTTAATACACCTGAGGGACGCTATGAAAACCTTTTGATATTTAGGTTGACTAATGCTCCAGACATCTTTCGGCACTTTGTAATTGATTATTTTTTGTCACCTGGCAGGTAGATTTGTGGTGGTCTATCTTGATGACCTGAGGAATTAAAGGCTTTACAAAGGTTTTTAGATTTTGCCAATTACTACCGTATGTCCATCGAAAAATCTTCTGCAGTGGTCAAACCTCTGACGGATATGACCAGGAAAGGGTCAGACTTTTTTATGGGACATATAGGCTGGGGCATAAGAACATTAAGGCGGATGCCTTATCTCATTGTTTTCCTGGAAGAGGAGATAATTGTTAACCAGTTCCTATATTACAGAAAAGGGTAGTTATTGCAACTATTTGTTCTGATCTGGCGAGGAAGGTTGTAAAGGCTCAAGGGGACGTCCCTGCTACTTGTTCTTTAGGTAAATTGTTACCGTGAACCTCCTCCATCTTAAAATTTAAAGCAAACATCATGACTCTGCATTAAAGTCTCTGTAGTGGGCGGGTCCAGCTTTTGCGCCGGTTCTTTAACTCCACCCATGGTAACACATCTTCTCCTGTTCTTTGTCCACCTCGTGGTGCAATAATGACGGCCATTAAATAATCTTATACAGTCCATGGCGCACAGGACCAGATTCCCTGAGTCTGTCCATCCTGTTCATGACACCAAGTTGAGTTGCCCGCCAGGGCCTAGGGGTACGCGGTACCGGGTCCGGTATTTAAAGGGGATGTCACGATGGCTGCGACCCGGTCCGTGGCCCTGGGCGCCCAAATAAAAGGGATAGTTTTCTAAAGGGATTTGTAAATCAATATAAGTTTGTGATGCCACCTGTGGTACTCGATCAGGGGTTACCGACGCTGCTTAAGGGGGTCCTCTGGAGGTGATGGTACGGCAGCAAGATGGTATCACTTCCCACAGGTGAAGCTGGGTCCCCAGGGCTCCCGGTGGGCTGGGCAGGGATGGTGTATGCCGGCAAATAAATGGAGGACACGGGGTTGTAACATCTTTACCTGGTTTACTGTTTGAATCAGGCCACAGTCCAGGGTACCAGCAATAAGTGGTGATGTGGTCCGGCCGGCCTGGAGGCAATGGTGCATTGCTCTCCCGGGTGCGGTCCGTAAGCCTTCCTGCTCGCGCTTGTATGCAAGGTCCTTGCTGCCTGTGGCTCCCTGACAAAGTATTCTCTCTCCTGCTCTGGATTAGTTACACGTATGGTGGGCAGTGCAAGCCTTTTTATAGGGATTCTATCATGACCCGGGCTCTTCATGTGCTGTTTCACCTTCAGGTGGGGGTGAGGGCAAAACACAAAGTTCTTTGCCCTCCGGTTCTGCTGTGTGACCTAGAGTACAGCACAGCCTCGGGCTCCTGATGCCCGGTTCCTGTGCTTTGGCTCAGAGGGTGCCCGGTCGCAGTTCCCCTCTAAGCTCATTCCTTCTCCTTTGCTCCTTTCCTCAGATGCTCACTAACATTCCAACCATTCAGGTTATCTTCCGTACCTGGAGCTGCAGCTCACTCATGGCCCTGCTCTCTGCTCTCCTCCACTTATGCTACCAACTCACTAACTCCTCCTCCAGACCAGAATACAAATATCTGAGGGCAGCTCCCCTGAATCCGGGTTCAGAACTCCCCCTTCTGGCCTGGATTCAGAATGTGTTGCATGTAGGTGCTTACCTGGTAAAGGGAATCCTCCTTGCCTCCAAGCATGATATCGCCCTCCCCGAAAGGAAGGCAACATCACTGTAACAACCGGTTACCTGAGGTGTTACAGCCTGGTTAGTGCGTTCCTATACACTTCAGCTTCCCACTACTCTGGGTGGGCGAGGGGATAGATAGGGATTGATATAGAAGCATAGCAAGGCACGAGAACCTAGAATCTCCATCTTCAGGAGTAATCCAGGGGGCAGGGATAGACTTGAGTGCCACTAGTTTTAGGGACCTAGTTAGTGCCTATAGTCCCAACTCCATCATGACACACGCTGTCTCAAGAACTTGATCATCTCAGTCAACCATAGACAGTGCTCCGTGCATACCCAAGTACCTATTCAAACTCAAGTAATGAGCCTTGGGCTCATCACTAGTACAATAAACAGAAAATAGAAAAAGAAAACAAAAAGCAGCACCAAAAGAAGACAGAGGGTGCAAAAAATCCTTCCAGGTATATACCAAACCTCATGCTATTGTCCAGAAAGATGAAGGCAGCACTCCAGTAGAAAAAATAAGAGTATTTTATTGGCCCATGTGCGACGTTTCAGTCCAAGGCTTGAGAAAGGTCCACACTTTGGACTAAAACGTCGCACATGGGCCAATAAAATACTCTTATTTTTTCTACTGGAGTGCTACCTTCATCTTTCTGGACAATAGTACAATAAATAGATAGACATTTAGGATGTGTCCAATCATCCCTTTAAGGCAATGAACCCGCAGCATCATGGTGCATCCCTCATTGGCATTGCTACTGAGAAGAGCCAGTTCTGAGACTAGTTAAAGTATAGAAGCAGAGTGTAGAAAAACTGGAGGAAAAGACCGTGCCATGTGGGCCGCCTTACTAGAAGACTGACCTGCCAAGTGGGCTCCTCCATCTGACCTGCCCATCTGCCTCTTTTGCGCATGCACAGTACACATTATGGAGATGGGAGAGGATATGAGATAGGAGAAGATGAGGGATGGGAGAGGATGAGGGATTGGAGTGGATGAGGGATGGGAGAGGATGCACATGGGGGAGGATGAAGGATGGGAGTGGATGATGAATGGGAGAGGATCATGAATGGGAAAGGATGAGAGATGGGAGAGGATAAGGGATGGGAGAGGATGAGGGATAGGAGAGGATGAGATGGGAGATGACGAGATGGGAGGTGAGAGATGGGAGAGGATGAGAGATAGGAGAGGATGAGGGATGGGAGAGGAAGAGATGGGAGATGACGAGATGGGAGATGAGAGATGGGAGAGGATGAGACATAGGAGAGGATGAGAGATGGGAGAGGATGAGAGATGTTGAGAGATGGGAATAGATGAGAGATGGAGGGAGGGGGTGTGAGATGGGAGAGGATGAGGGATGGGAGAGGATGAGGGTGAGGGTGGGGGAGAGGATGAGGGAAGGGAGAGGAGGGATGGGAGAGGATGAGGGATGGGAGAGGATGAGGGATGGGAGATGATGGGAGAAGAGAGAAGATGGGAGAGGATGAGAGAAGGGAGATGATAAGGGATGGGAGAGGATGAGGGATAGGAGAGGATGAGATGGGAGATGACGAGATGGGAGGTGAGAGATGGGAGAGGATGAGAGATAGGAGAGGATGAAGGATGGGAGAGGAAGAGATGGGAGATGACGAGATGGGAGGTGAGAGATGGGAGAGGATGAGACATAGGAGAGGATGAGAGATGGGAGAGGATGAGGGATGGGAGAGGATGAGAAATGGGAGAGGATGAGAGATGGGAGAAGATGAGAGATGGAAGAGGATGAGGGATGGGAGATGACGAGAGATGGGAGATGATGGGAGATAATGAAGGATGGGAGAGGATGAGGGATGGGAGAGGACGAGATGGGAGGTTAGAGATGGGAGAGGATGAGAGATGTTGAGAGATGGGAATAGATGAGAGATGGAGGGAGGGGGTGTGAGATGGGAGAGGATGAGGGATGGGAGAGGATGAGGGTGAGGGTGGGGGAGAGGATGAGGGAAGGGAGAGGAGGGATGGGAGAGGATGAGGGATGGGAGAGGATGAGGGATGGGAGATGATGGGAGAAGAGAGAAGATGGGAGAGGATGAGAGAAGGGAGATGATAAGGGATGGGAGAGGACGAGAGATGGGAGAGTATGAGGGATGGGAGATGAGAGAAAAGAGAGGATGACAGATGGGAGATGATGGGACAGGATGAAGGATCGGAGAAGAGGAGGGATGAGAGAGGATGAGGGATGGGAGATGATGGGAGAAGAGAGAAGATGGGAGAGGATGAGAGAAGGGAGATGATAAGGGATGGGAGAGGACGAGAGATGGGAGAGTATGAGGGATGGGAGATGAGAGAAAAGAGAGGATGACAGATGGGAGATGATGGGACAGGATGAAGGATCGGAGAAGAGGAGGGATGAGAGAGGATGAGAGATGGAAGAGGATGAGAGATGGGAGAGTACGAGATGGAAGATGATGAGAAATGGGAGAAGATGAGATGGGAGATGATAAGGGATGGGAGAGGACAAGAGATAGGAGACGATGAGAGATGGGAGATGATGAGAGAAAAGAGAGGATGACAGATGGGAGAGGATGAGGGATGGGAGAGGATGAGGGATGGGAGATAATGAGAGAAGGGAGAGGAAAGAGATGGGAGAAGATGAGGGATGGGAGAGGATGAGGGATGGGAGAGGATGAGGGATGGGAGAGTATGAGATGGAAGATGATGAGAGCTGGGAGAAGATGAGATGGGAGAGGATAAGGGATGGGAGAGGACTAGAGATAGATGATGAGAGATGGGAGAGGATGAAAGAAAGGAGAAGATGGGAGAGGATGAGGAATGGGAGAGGATGAAGAATGGGAGAGGATGATAGATGAGAGAGGATGAGGGATGGGAGAGGATGAAGGATGGGAGAGGATGAGAGGTGGGAGAGGATGAGAGGTGGGAGAGGATGAGGGGTGGGAGAGGATGAGGAATGGGAGATGATAGGAGAAGAGAGAAGATGAGAGATGGGAGAGAAGAGAAGGGAGATGATAAGGGATGGGATAGGATGAGAGATTGGAGATGAGAGAAGGGAGAGGAAAGAGATGGGAGAAGATGAGAGATGGGAGAGGATGAGGGATGGGAGAGGATGAGGGATGGGAGAGGATGAAGGATGGGAGAGGATGAGAGGTGGGAGAGGATGAGAGGTGGGAGAGGATGAGGGGTGGGAGAGGATGAGGAATGGGAGATGATAGGAGAAGAGAGAAGATGAGAGATGGGAGAGAAGAGAAGGGAGATGATAAGGGATGGGAGAGGATGAGAGATTGGAGAGGATGAGGGATGGGAGAGGATGATGGATGGGAGATGATAAGAGAAGAGAGAAGATGAGAGATGGGAGAGGAGGAGAGAAGGGAGATGATAAGGGATGGGAGATGATGAGAGAAAAGAGAGGATGACAGATGGGAGATGATGAGAGATGGTAGAGGATGAGAGATGGGAGAGGATGAGAGATGGGGAGGATGAGGGATCGGAGAGGATGAGGGATGGGAGAGGATGAGGGATGGGAGAGCATGAGGGATGGGAGATGATGGGAGATATGGGAGAGGATGAGAGATGGGAGAGGATGAGGGATGGGAGAGTACGGGAAGGAAGATGAGGAGAGATGGGAGATGAGATGGGAGAGGATAAGGGATGGGAGAGGACGAGAGATGGGAGATGATGAGATGGGAGAGCATAAGGGATGGGAGAGACCAAGAGATGGGAGGTGAGAGATGGGAGGGGGTGTGAGATGGGAGAGGATGAGAGATGGGAGAGGATGAGGGATGGGAGAGTATGAATTGGAAGATGAGGAGAGATGGGAGAAGATGAGAAGGGAGAGGATAAGGGATGGGAGAGGACGAGAGATGGGAGATGATGAGATGGGAGAGGATAAGGGATGGGAGAGGACAAGAGGTGGGAGGTGAGAGATGGGAGGGAGTGTGAGATAGGAGAGGATGAGGGATGAGAGAGGATGAGGGATGGGAGAGGATGAGGGATGGGAGAGAATGAGGGATGGGAGAGGATGAAGGATGGGAGAGAATGAGAGAAGGGAGAGGATGAGACGATGAGGGATGGGAGAGAATGAGGGATGGGAGAGGATGAGGGAAGGGAGAGGATGAGCGATGGGAGAGGATGAGAGTGATGAGGGAAGGGAGAGGATGAGTGTTGGGAGAGGATGAGAGAGATGAGGGATGGAAGAGGATGAGGGATGGGAGAGGATTATGGATGGGACAGGATGAGAGATGGAGACTGTCAGGAATCCTGTCGTGCTGCCACCAATATGTCACGAATCCCACCGGATATGTCAGGGATCCCACCAATAGTATGTCACGGTTCACGGGGAGGATTCCTTTATCATCCCCACCACTCACACCAATTTGTCATGAACCGGGGTTGTTTGGTTGCCCCTGGTTCTTTCTGAAGGGGATTTATCTAGATCCCACTTCCCAGTGTCGGTTTGGTTCCTGCAGCTCTCTGGGCCCCCTTATCCTCAGGTCAGCCAGGGTATTGCACCTTGGATAGTCGCCAGAAAGGCTGCATGTTATGCACTGGCTATTGAGTACACTACAGCGAGGGCGATATAACTACTCCCACTCAGGCGGGAACAATAATTATCAACGCCGCTAGTCACTACAAAGACTCCCAACCGCACAGTACAAATCCGCTGCCACCAACTCTGATTTACTAATTAATAACAGGTCCGGAGCCAACCCAGATTAGTAGCGTAATTCACTTCAGAGGACACAACAGTTCGTTATAGAGCAAGGAGTGACAAGCTAGTAGTTTTATATTTTACTCCAAAAAAGGTAGGCAGTGTTTACAAAGTATAAAAAGATATTATAAAGAAGACAATTCTCGTATGTACAATACAATTACAAATAAAATGGGATTACAGTTGAAAAGAACACATTTCCTTATGTCATCTTATCTCATGGCCGACCGTGTGCTGGGAAGGAGGGGATACATCTAGAGGCATAGCAGGCATCTGCACAGCAGCTAGACCCCAGACAAAGACCCGTGAAGACTCCTGCTTCACTCAGTTATTTCCTAGCCTAAAACCAAAGGCATCCCCCTGTGGTGACATCACTTAGAGGCTGAAACCTCCCCTTTACTTAGCATTATGAAAACCATTTTTAAGCCTAGCTCATGGTATGAATCTCATATGCAAAAGTCACAATGATCAGGAGGTGCATCACGTCGGGGCGATTCTTTAACGTGTAAATACAGCATAATTACATGACCCGCTTATGGAGAAACCTGCACTTTGCACTTGCTGGGTGTAACTTCTAGCTATTTCAGTGAGTTATAGATCCCTCGATGGACATCCGAAATATATAATTCTTATATCTCTAGCCCTGATCAGTGCCACTATATATAACCTTAAAAGAACAATAGAAGCTCATGCTTTTCTGTACCAGTTCTATCCAGTACCAGTTGGGAGGGAGGAAATGAGTAGGGTAGGGAGACGTGCATTTGCAGCTCAAAACCATAAAAATTATTGAGTGAGGGGATGCTGCATATTGGAATCAAGTTGCACAGAGTGTCTGCCATAAGGCTTTGTTTTTGTATCAGCGAATGCAGTGGGGGAGAGAGAGGGTTGAATCTGCAGTGTGTGTCTGTGCCATGGTGCCATGGTACCTTCTAGAACTAAATTCACAATTTGGCATTTTTACATTATCGTGACACCTCCCCTTTTGGAGCACACTACAGAGGCAGAACCTCACAGTACTCCTCCATGCGCACCTCAGCAGGTTCGCCCCGGCGGGACAACCCATCTGCATTGCCATGATCCCTGCCCATGATCACGTTCGTGATGAGCCATCATCATATTGATGTGAAAGTCCTTTCACCTACCCCGAGCGTGGTCAAGCGTGACCACGTAGGTGACTGGGTTGAGCTGTTGGTGGACAATGTACGGGCCTTCCCAGGCTGCCTGAAGCTTATTCTTTGGAATGGAGACCAGCACCCACACATTTTGACTCACCTGGTAGGTCCACTCCTTGGCGTTCTGGTCGTACCAGTGCTTCTGATCAGCCTGAGCCTGCGCCATGTTGTCATGCACCAACTGCGTCAAGGTCTGTACTTTGTCACGGTAGCGCATGACATACTCCACTAGGGACACTTCAGAAGGGTTCGGCTCCTCTTCCCAGGATTCCCTTACCAACCCAAGGGGTCCCAGGACTCATCTGCCGTACAGGAGCTCAAAGGGGGAGAACCCCGTCGAGGCCTGCGGAACCTCTTAGTAAGTGAATAGCAAGTGTGAGAGGTACCGCTCCCAGTCACATCCTTGGGTCTCAATCAGCATGCGTAGTGTAGCACCCCAGGAGTTTAGGTACCACAGTGATATTGCCTTCCTCTCCAGGAGGGTAATGCCATGCCTGGAGACAGGAGGGATCCCTGTTGGCAGGTAATCTTACATGCAACATTTTCTGACTCCAGACCAGAAGGGGGAGCTCTAAACCCGGTTTAAGGGGAACTTCCCTATATATATCCTGGTCTGGAGGAGGAGTCAGTTAGTCTGGTGCAGACAAGCAGACAATTGACAGTTGGTAGCAGACATTGAAGGAGCAGAGAAGGACTTAGGAGCTAGAGGAGGACTGCTACTGGGCCTCTCTAAGCTGAGCGCAGAAACCAGGCACCGAGGTTGTGAGGAACTACAGGTCCCATGGCAGAGCCGGAGAGCAGGAAACTAAAAAGGACTTGCCCACATAATACCTGAGGTACGGCAGCAATCAGAGTCCAGAGTCACCGAGGACAGAGACCCCAAAGGGACAGCTCAAGTTGCCTACCATGCAGGTACTGTCCCTGGACAGGGAAGAAAGAGGGCCCTGTTAGAGAGCTACAGGCAGCAAGGGATGACAGAACCGCGTATAGTGGAAGGCTCCCAAACTGACCTGTCAAGGGGCTTTCTACCTGTCTTCGGGCTGCCTGGACTCCATCTTTATCTGTTGCTGGTACCTTGGACTGAGGCTGTTTAACACCAGTAAACCCTAGCAACCAGACAACCCCCACATGTACTCAGCCTGGCTAATAGCAGTAAATCATTCAACTGTGGTGTTGAAAACTTAATCTCCGAACACTAACAAATACTCGGAGATCACCCGAGCAACAAGTATACTCGCTCATCACTAGTCAGCATCCTAATTGGCCAGCTAATTGGCGCAGCTCTAAGTGAAGTAAAATCCTGGCCGGATATGGAGAAAGGAACTGCTAAGCAGATACTTGCCAAACTAAAAACCACTTCTGACACCGGCACCACTGCAGAAATTAAAATGAGGGTTTTCGGGTGCAAGCAAAGAGTACAGGATATCATACGGGACTATGCCCTTAATCTTCGGGAGGCACTACGGACCATCAAACAGGTTGATCCTAACAGCGTGCAGGATGGGGACAGGCTCTTAAAGGAACTGTTCATTGAAGGGCTCCGGGCCCACACCCACAGGACTCAGCTACGCATCCTGGCCTTGCAAAACCCTGACCTGGACTTTGCACAATTTAAAGACAGGGACATCCGGGTGCTACATGAACCTCAACCCAGTCATACAGTGCCCACTAGGCGACCAGCCCTCATGTACCACCAAGAGGTGGCATTCTTTCCTCAGGTCCCCGTAGAGGCTGACGCACAGATCCTGGATGATGATCCCTCCAAAGAATTGTGCCTCCAGATCCAGGAACTGACTAAAAGCGTAGCTGCCCTAGCTAAAACCGTGCAGTCCCTGCAGGAATCCACGAAGGATAAGATCAAGTTGGCTTCCAGACCGGAGGATGTCCCCTGGCGACGACAAAAGAGGATCCCACCGATCAGAGGAAGAAACAACAGCAATCATCAGAACGAAGACCCATCTGCCGTCGCTGCAATCAGGCGGGGCACATCACAAGGTTCTGCCATTTAAACGAGTAACCCCTGGGGCAGAGGGCCAACCCCTGGAGTAAGATGACTAGGCCCACAAAACTGGCGAGCCAAGTATGTCGGAGGACGACCGGTCCTCCCCATTATGATCGACGGCATCCCGATGAACGCTTTACTGGACATCGGTTCTCAGGTGACGACAATGCCTTACATTCTCTATAAACGGTATTGGGCTGACTCTGATATT
Source organism: Ranitomeya imitator (assembly GCF_032444005.1). Lineage (NCBI taxonomy): Eukaryota > Metazoa > Chordata > Amphibia > Anura > Dendrobatidae > Ranitomeya > Ranitomeya imitator. Next base: position 81,874,149 of record NC_091285.1, read on the forward strand.
ACCCGTGGCCCAGATAGGGATTTGACATTAGTAGCCAGTAATGGTCAGTCTTTGCCACAGGTGGGATACAAATAGGTAACAATTAAGGTAGGGCGAGTAGAATTGAAAGCCCAAGCAATGGTGATTGTTGATATTGACCGATGTGAATGTAACCCCATGATGACCATTGGTACTAATGTCATTGAAAATTGTCTTGCTGAGGTTATTGTCTTGTTACAACAGGTGGCTGAAACTGCTGGCTCCAGTGAGCAGAGAGTCCTGCAAAAAGAAATTAGAGCCCTAGTGCAGAGACAACAGGTAGAATTGTCTGGTGGAGAAATTGGACGTGTCACAGTGAGTGATCCGGTCCCCATTGCAATACCCCACAGGAGTGAAATGTTAATCTGGTGTCGAACAACAATAGGTCTCAGAGGTAAAGACTACCAGTCCCTGGTAGAACCTGTGTATTCAGATAGTAGGCCCACAATCCTGACAGCCAGAGGGGTGGTTGATGTCCGCAAGGGGAGGTGTTATGATCTGGTGGTTTGGGAGCAACATGGAACGAGCTCAGAAGGAAGTGGTATCTGTACTGACCGCAGTCCCTAAGCTCAACACAACACTAGAAGTAGCCGTGGGATGCTCCTAACACTCCCTAGGCACCTCGTCACAGCCTAAGATCTATCTACCCCTAAAGATAGAAACAGGAAAACTATCTTGCCTCAGAGAAAATCCCCAAAGGATAGATTAGCCCCCACAAATAATGACTGTGAGAGGAGAGGGAAAAAGACATACACAGAATGAAACCAGGATGAGCACAGGAGGCCAGTCTAGCTTGATAGAAAGGACAGGATGGAATACTGTGCGGTCAGTATAACTACAAAAAGTCCACACAGAGTTTACAAAAATCTCCACACCTAACTAAAGGTGTGGAGGGTAAATCTGTTTCCCAGAGCTTCCAGCAACACAGAATTAATCCATACTGATAAGCTGGACAAACATTGAATGCACAGAACGGATAAGTCCACAATCTACATAGTAACATAGTAACATAGTTAGTAAGGCCGAAAAAAGACATTTGTCCATCCAGTTCAGCCTATATTCCATCATAATAAATCCCCAGATCTACGTCCTTCTACAGAACCTAATAATTGTATGATACAATATTGTTCTGCTCCAGGAAGACATCCAGGCCTCTCTTGAACCCCTCGACTGAGTTCGCCATCACCACCTCCTCAGGCAAGCAATTCCAGATTCTCACTGCCCTAACAGTAAAGAATCCTCTTCTATGTTGGTGGAAAAACCTTCTCTCCTCCAGACGCAAAGAATGCCCCCTTGTGCCCGTCACCTTCCTTGGTATAAACAGATCCTCAGCGAGATATTTGTATTGTCCCCTTATATACTTATACATGGTTATTAGATCGCCCCTCAGTCGTCTTTTTTCTAGACTAAATAATCCTAATTTCGCTAATCTATCTGGGTATTGTAGTTCTCCCATCCCCTTTATTAATTTTGTTGCCCTCCTTTGTACTCTCTCTAGTTCCATTATATCCTTCCTGAGCACCGGTGCCCAAAACTGGACACAGTACTCCATGTGCGGTCTAACTAGGGATTTGTATAGAGGCAGTATAATGCTCTCATCATGTGTATCCAGACCTCTTTTAATGCACCCCATGATCCTGTTTGCCTTGGCAGCTGCTGCCTGGCACTGGCTGCTCCAGGTAAGATTATCATTAACTAGGATCCCCAAGTCCTTCTCCCTGTCAGATTTACCCAGTGGTTTCCCATTCAGTGTGTAATTGTGATATTGATTCCTTCTTCCCATGTGTATAACCTTACATTTATCATTGTTAAACCTCATCTGCCACCTTTCAGCCCAAGTTTCCAACTTATCCAGATCCATCTGTAGCAGAATACTATCTTCTCTTGTATTAACTGCTTTACATAGTTTTGTATCATCTGCAAATATTGATATTTTACTGTGTAAACCTTCTACCAGATCATTAATGAATATGTTGAAGAGAACAGGTCCCAATACCGACCCCTGCGGTACCCCACTGGTCACAGCGACCCAGTTAGAGACTATACCATTTATAACCACCCTCTGCTTTCTATCACTAAGCCAGTTACTAACCCATTTACACACATTTTCCCCCAGACCAAGCATTCTCATTTTGTGTACCAACCTCTTGTGCGGCACGGTATCAAACGCTTTGGAAAAATCGAGATATATCACGTCCAATGACTCACCGTGGTCCAGCCTATAGCTTACCTCTTCATAAAAACTGATTAGATTGGTTTGACAGGAGCGATTTCTCATAAACCCATGCTGATATGGAGTTAAACAGTTATTCTCATTGAGATAATCCAGAATAACATCCCTCAGAAACCCTTCAAATATTTTACCAACAATAGAGGTTAGACTTACTGGCCTATAATTTCCAGGTTCACTTTTAGAGCCCTTTTTGAATATTGGCACCACATTTGCTATGCGCCAGTCCTGCGGAACAGACCCTGTCGCTATAGAGTCCCTAAAAATAAGAAATAATGGTTTATCTATTACATTACTTAGTTCTCTTAGTACTCGTGGGTGTATGCCATCCGGACCCGGAGATTTATCTATTTTAATCTTATTTAGCCGGTTTCGCACCTCTTCTTGGGTTAGATTGGTGACCCTTAATATAGGGTTTTCATTGTTTCTTGGGATTTCACCTAGCATTTCATTTTCCACCGTAAATACCGTGGAGAAGAAGGTGTTTAATATGTTAGCTTTTTCCTCGTCATCTACAACCATTCTTTCCTCACTATTTTTTTAAGGGGCCTACATTTTCAGTTTTTATTCTTTTACTATTGATATAGTTGAAGAACAGTTTGGGATTAGTTTTACTCTCCTTAGCAATGTGCTTCTCTGTTTCCTTTTTGGCAGCTTTAATTAGTTTTTTAGATAAAGTATTTTTCTCCCTACAGTTTTTTAGAGCTTCAATGGTGCCATCCTGCTTTAGTAGTGCAAATGCTTTCTTTTTACTGTTAATTGCCTGTCTTACTTCTTTGTTTAGCCACATTGGGTTTTTCCTATTTCTAGTCCTTTTATTCCCACAAGGTATAAACCGCTTACACTGCCTATTTAGGATGTTCTTAAACATTTCCCATTTATTATCTGTATTCTTATTTCTGAGGATATAGTCCCAGTCTACCAGATTAAGGGCATCTCTAAGCTGGTCAAACTTTGCCTTCCTAAAGTTCACTGTTTTTGTGACTCCCTGACAAGTCCCCCTAGTGAAAGACAGGTGAAACTGCACAATATTGTGGTCGCTATTTCCTAGATGCCCAACCACCTGCAGATTTGTTATTCTGTCAGGTCTATTAGATAGTATTAGGTCTAAAAGTGCTGCTCCTCTGGTTGGATTCTGCACCAATTGTGAAAGAGAATTTTTCTTGGTTATTAGCAGAAACCTGTTGCCTTTATGGGTTTCACAGGTTTCTGTTTCCCAGTTAATATCCGGGTAGTTAATGTCCCCCATAACCAGGACCTCATTATGGGTTGCAGCTTCATCTATCTGCTTTAGAAGTAGACTTTCCATGGTTTCTGTTATATTTGGGGGTTTGTAACAGACCCCAATGAGAATTTTGTTACCATTTTTCCCTCCATGAATTTCGACCCATATGGACTCGACATCCTCATTTCCTTTGCTAATATCCTCCCTTAAAGTGGACTTTAGACAAGACTTTACATAGATACAAACGCCTCCTCCTCTCCGATTTTTACGATCCTTTCTAAACAGACTGTAACCCTGTAAGTTAACTGACCAGTCATAGCTTTAATCTAACCATGTCTCGGTTATTCCCACTATGTCAAAGTTACCTGTAGATATTTCTGCTTCTAGTTCTTCCATCTTGTTTGTCAGGCTTCTGGCGTTTGCGAGCATGCAGTTTAGAGGATTTTGTTTTGTTCCAATCTCCTCGCTGTGGATTGTTTTAGAAATGTTCTTACCTCCCATCTGAGTATGTTTTCCTGGGTCTTCTTTGTTCAAGTCTAATGTTTTTCTTCCCGTCTCCTCTTCTTCTAGTTTAACGCCCTCCTGATGAGTGTAGCGAGTCTTCTGGCGAATGTGTGTTTCCCAGGTTTGTTGAGGTGTAGTCCGTCTCTGGCGAGGAGTCCATCGTACCAGTAATTCACACCGTGGTCCAGGAATCCGAATCCTTGTTGTCTGCACCATCGTCTTAGCCAGTTGTTTGCATCAAGGATCCTGTTCCATCTCCTGGTGCCATGCCCGTCTACTGGAAGGATAGAAGAAAAAACTACCTGTGCATCCAGTTCCTTTACTTTCTTCCCCAACTCTTCAAAGTCTTTGCAGATTGTCGGTAGGTCCTTCCTTGCCGTGTCATTGGTGCCAACATGTATCAGAAGAAATGGGTGGACGTCCTTGGAGCTGAAGAGCTTTGGTATCCTATCGGTCACATCCTTGATCATTGCACCTGGAAGGCAGCATACTTCTCTTGCAGTTATGTCCGGTCTGCAGATGGCTGCTTCTGTGCCTCTCAGTAGTGAGTCTCCCACCACCACCACTCTTCGTTGCTTCTTGGCTGTACTTTTTGCTGTCACTTGTTGCTGTGTGCCCTTTTCTTTTTTGCTTGCTGGTATTGCTTCATCCTTAGGTGTGCCATCTTCATCCTCTACAAAGATTTGATATCGGTTCTTCAGTTGTGTGGTTGGTGATTTCTCCATGGTCTTCTTGCTTCTTTTGGTCACATGCTTCCACTCATCTGCTTTTGGAGGTTCTCTGACACTTTTTTCACCTTCTGTGACCAGTAGAGATGCTTCTGTTCTGTCTAGAAAGTCTTCATTCTCTTTGATGAGTTTCAAAGTTGCTATTCTTTCTTCCAGACCCCGCACCTTTTCTTCTAAAAGGGCCACTAGTCTACACTTCTGACAGGTGAAATTTGATTCTTCTTCTGGTTGATCTGTGAACATGTAGCACATGCTGCAGCTCACCATGTAGGTTGTCACATCTGCCATGTTGCTCCTAGATCTTGCTGACTTGCTGTGTGTTTTCCTTCTTGTGTAATCTACTCAGCCAAGCTCTCTTGCAATAATGTCCTACAGGCAAAAATTTGGTGATGCTTTCCAAGCAGCTGGTCCCGGCTGTACCCAACGATCTTCTAGCTTAGGGAGACTCTTCGCTTTTCCCAGAAGGCACCTGGAATATGCAAATTAGCCTCCTCAAGCTTGAATCCCTGGTTTGGTGATGCTTTCCAAGCAGCTGGTGTCGGCTGTACCCAACGATCTTCTAGCTTAGGGAGACTCTTCGCTTTTCCCAGAAGGCACCTGGAATATGCAAATTAGCCTCCTCAAGCTTGAATCCCTGGTTTGGTGATGCTTTCCAAGCAGCTGGTCCCGGCTGTACCCAACGATCTTCTAGCTTAGGGAGACTCTTCACTTTTCCCAGAAGGCACCTGGAATATGCAAATTAGCCTCCTCAAGCTTGAATCCCTGGTTTGGTGATGCTTTCCAAGCAGCTGGTCCCGGCTGTACCCAACGATCTTCTAGCTTAGGGAGACTCTTCGCTTTTCCCAGAAGGCACCTGGAATATGCAAATTAGCCTCCTCAAGCTTGAATCCCTGGTTTAGCTTGAATCCCTGGTTTAGCTTGAATCCCTGGTCTGGTCCCTGTGGACAGAAAAGAGCAAGCAAGGACTTAGCTTTGCTGAACTGGTCAGGATAACAGGGAAATCCAAAGAGATGTGAATCCAACCAGGAACCATTTACAAGTGGCACTGGCTGAAGGAAAGAGCCAGGCATAAATAGCCGAGCAGAAAAGACAATCAGTGGAAGCAGCTGCTGACAGCTAAATCCAAGGAGCAGCCATTCCACTTGAAACCACAAGAGGGAGCCCAAGAGCAGAACTCACAAAAGTGCCACTTACAACCACCGGAGGGAGCCCAAGAGTGGAATTCACAACAGTACCCCTCCCTTGAGGAGGGGTCACCGAACCCTCACCAGAGCCCCCAGGCCGATCAGGACGAGCCAAGTGAAAAGCACGAACCAAATCGGTGGCATGGACATCGGAGGCAGCAACCCAAGAATTATCCTCCCGGACATAACCCTTCCACTTGACAAGATACTGAAGCCTCCGCTTCGAAAAACGAGAATCCAAAATCTTCTCAACCTCATATTCCAACTCTCCCTGAACCAACACCGGGGCAGGAGGGTCAACCGAGGGAACAACGGGCACCACATATCTCCGCAACAAAGATCTATGGAAAACATTATGAATGGCAAAAGAGGCTGGAAGAGCCAAACGAAAAGACACCGGATTAATAATTTCAGAAATTTTATAAGGACCAATAAACCAAGGCTTAAACTTAGGGGAAGAAACCTTCATAGGAACATGACGAGAAGACAACCAAACCAAATCCCCCACACGAAGCCGGGGACCAACACACCGACGGCGGTTAGCAAAACGTTGAGCCCTTTCCTGAGACGTCAAATTGTCCACCACATGAGTCAAAATCTGCTGCAGCCTGTCCACCACAGAATCAACACCAGGACAATCAGAAGGCTCAACCTGCCCAGAAGAAAAACGAGGATGAAAACCAAAATTACAAAAGAAAGGTGAAACCAAAGTAGCCGAACTAGCCCGATTATTAAGGGCAAACTCGGCCAACGGCAAGAAAGACACCCAATCATCCTGATCAGCAGACACAAAGCATCTCAAATAGGTCTCCAAGGTCTGATTAGTTCGCTCAGTTTGGCCATTAGTCTGAGGATGAAACGCCGAAGAAAAAGACAAATCAATGCCCATCCTAGCACAAAAGGCCTGCCAAAACCTAGAGACAAACTGAGAACCTCTGTCAGACACAATATTCTCCGGAATGCCATGCAAACGAACCACATGCTGAAAAAACAATGGAACCAGATCTGAGGAGGAAGGCAACTTAGGCAAAGGTACCAGATGGACCATTTTAGAGAACCGGTCACAAACAACCCAGATAACAGACATCTTCTGGGAAACAGGAAGATCCGAAATAAAATCCATGGAAATATGCGTCCAGGGCCTCTCAGGGACCGGCAAAGGCAAAAGCAACCCACTAGCGCAGGAACAGCAAGGCTTAGCCCGGGCGCAAGTCCCACAGGACTGCACAAAAGCACGGACATCGCGCGACAAGGAAGGCCACCAAAAGGACCTAGCAACCAAATCTCTGGTACCAAAAATCCCAGGATGACCAGCCAACACTGAACAATGAACCTCAGAAATCACCTTACTTGTCCAACCATCAGGAACAAACAGATCCCCACTGGACAGCGGTTAGGCATATCAGCCTGAAATTCCTGAAGCACCCGCCGCAAATCAGGGGAGATGGCAGAAAGAATCATTCCTTCCTTAAGAATGCCAACCGGCTCAAGGACTCCAGGAGAATCAGGCGAAAAACTCCTAGAGAGGGCATCAGCCTTAACATTCTTATCCCGGAAGATACGAGACAACAAAATCAAAACGGGAGAAAAACAGAGACCATCGAGCCTGTCTAGGATTCAGCCGATTGGCCGACTCGAGGTAAATCAGATTCTTATGATCAGTCAGGACCACAACGCGGTGTTTAGCTCCCTCAAGCCAATGTCGCCACTCCTCAAACGCCCACTTCATAGCCAACAACTCCCGATTGCCGACATCATAATTGCGTTCCGCAGGCGAAAACTTTCTGGAAAAAAAAAAGCACACGGTTTCATCAAAGAACCATCAGATTCCCTCTGAGACAAGACGGCCCCTGCCCCAATCTCAGAAGCGTCGACCTCAACCTGAAAAGGAAGAGAAACATCCGGCTGACGCAACACAGGGGCAGAAGTAAATCGGCGTTTAAGCTCCTGAAAGGCCTCAACAGCGGCAGAGGACCAATTCGTCACATCAGCGCCTTTCTTCGTCAAATCAGTAAGGGGCTTAACCACACTGGAAAAGTTGGCAATGAAACGGCAATAGAAATTAGCAAAGCCCAAAAATTTTTGAAGGCCCTTCACAGATGTGGGTTGAATCCAGTCATGAATAGCTTGGACCTTGACAGGATCCAATTCCATAGACGAGGGAGATAAAATAAAACCCAAAAAAGAGACCTTCTGAACTCCGAATAGGCACTTAGACCCCTTCACAAACAAAGCATTATCACGAAGGATCTGGAACACCATCCTGACCTGCTTCACATGAGACTCCCAATCATCGGAAAAAATCAAAATATCATCCAAATATACAACCATGAGTTTATCAAGATAATTGCGGAAAATATCATGCATGAAGGATTGGAACACAGATGGAGCATTAGAAAGCCCAAATGGCATCACAAGGTATTCAAAATGGCCTTCAGGCGTATTAAATGCAGTTTTCCATTCGTCACCCTGTTTAATACGAACAAGATTATATGCCCCTCGGAGGTCAATTTTAGTAAACCAACTAGCCCCCTTAATTTGAGCAAACAAATCAGAAAGCAAAGGCAAGGGGTATTGGAATTTGACCGTGATCTTATTAAGAAGACGATAATCTATACAGGGTCTCAAGGAGCCATCCTTCTTAGCAACAAAAAAGAAACCCGCTCCCAATGGTGACGAAGACGGCCGAATATGCCCCTTCTCCAAAGATTCCTTAACATAGCTCTGCATGGCGGCATGCTCTGGCACAGACAGATTGAAAAGTTGGCCCTTAGGGAACTTACAACCTGGAATCAAGTTAATAGCACAATCACAGTCCCTATGTGGAGGAAGGGAACTGGACTTGGGCTCATCAAATACATCCTGAAAATGCGACAAAAACTCAGGGACCTCAGAAGAGGGGGAAGAGGAAATTGACATCAAAGGAACGACACTATGTATCCCTTGACAACCCCAACTAGTCACAGACATAGTTTTCCAATCCAGCACCGGATTATGTTCCTGTAACCATGGAAAACCCAGTACAACAACATCATGCAAGTTATGCAACACCAGAAAACGGCAATTTTCCTGATGTGCAGGAGCCATGTACATGGTCATCCGCGTCCAGTACTGAGGTTTATCCTTGGCCAATGGTGTAGCATCAATGCCCCTCAAAGGAATAGGGCTCTGCAAAGGTTGCAAGGAAAAACCACAGCGCCTGGCGAATTCTAAGTCCATTAAGTTCAGGGCAGCGCCTGAATCCACAAATGCCATGACAGAAAAGGACGACAATGAGCAAATCAGGGTCACAGATAAGAGAAATTTAGGCTGTACAGTACTAATGGTAACAGACCTAGCGACCCTCCTAGTACGTTTAGGGCAATCAGAAATAACATGAGCAGAATCACCACAGTAAAAACACAGCCTATTCTGACGTCTGAATACCTGCCGTCCTGTTTTAGTCAAAATCCTATCACATTGCATAGGTTCAGGACTCTGCTCAGAGGACACTGCCATATGGTGCACAGCTTTACGCTCGCGCAAACGCCGATCAATCTGAATGGCTAGAGACATAGATTCGCTCAAACCAGTAGGCGTAGGGAAGCCCACCATAACATCTTTAAGGGCTTCAGAAAGACCTTTTCTGAAAATAGCAGCCAGAGCATCCTCATTCCATTTAGTGAGCACAGACCATTTCCTAAATTTCTGGCAGTATAATTCTACCGCTTCCTGACCCTGACTGTTATGAAAGGCAATTCAGTATAACAATGGACATGGAGGTCAGAGAACACACAGTGATCTGACAATAACCCAAAATAACAGAACGAGCTCTGAGACGTGGGAACTCTGCAGACCGCAATCCCTGATCCTCTCCAAACAACACTAGAGACAGCCATGGATTGTGCCTAACTCTGCCTATGCAACTCGGCACAGCCTGAGAAACTAACTAGCCTGAAGATAGAAAATAAGCCTACCTTGCCTCAGAGAAATACCCCAAAGGAAAAGGCAGCCCCCCACATATAATGACTGTGAGTAAGATGAAAAGACAAACGTAGGGATGAAATAGATTCAGCAAAGTGAGGCCCGATATTCTACACAGAACGAGGATAGGAAAGATAACTTTGCGGTCTACACAAAACCCTAAAGAAAACCACGCAAAGGGGCAAAAAGACCCTCCGTACCGAACTAACGGCACGGAGGTACACCCTTTGCGTCCCAGAGCTTCCAGCAAAACAAATAGACAAGCTGGACAGAAAAAATAGCAACAAATAGCAAAGAAGCACTTAGCTATGCAGAGCAGCAGGCCACAGGAATGATCCAGAGAAACACAAGTCCAACACTGGAACATTGACAGGAAGCATGAATCAAAGCATTAGGTGGGGTTAAGTAGAGAAGCACCTAACGACCTCACCAGATCACCTGAGGGAGGAAACTCAGAAGCAGCAGTACCAGTTTCCTCCACAAACGGAAGCTCCCAGAGAGAATCAGCCGAAGTACCACTTGTGACCACAGGAGGGAGCTCTGCCACAGAATTCACAACAGTACCCCCCCCCCTTGAGGAGGGGTCACCGAACCCACACCAGAGCCCCCAGGCCGACCAGGATGAGCCACATGAAAGGCACGAACAAGATCGGGAGCATGGACATCAGAGGCAAAAACCCAGGAATTATCCTCCTGAGCATAACCCTTCCATTTAACCAGATACTGGAGTTTCCGTCTTGAAACACGAGAATCCAAAATCTTCTCCACAATATACTCCAATTCCCCCTCCACCAAAACCGGGGCAGGAGGGTCAACAGATGGAACCATAGGTGCCACGTATCTCCGCAACAATGACCTATGGAAGACGTTATGTATGAAAAAAGAATCTGGGAGGGTCAGACGAAAAGACACAGGATTAATAACCTCAGAAATCCTATAAGGACCAATGAAACGAGGTTTAAACTTCGGAGAGGAAACCTTCATAGGAATATGACGAGAAGATAACCAAACCAGATCCCCAACACGAAGTCGGGGACCCACACGGCGTCTGCGATTAGCGAAACGTTGAGCCTTCTCCTGGGACAAGGTCAAATTGTCCACTACATGAGTCCAAATCTGCTGCAACCTGTCCACCACAGTATCCACACCAGGACAGTCCGAAGACTCAACCTGTCCTGAAGAGAAACGAGGATGGAACCCAGAATTGCAGAAAAATGGCGAAACCAAGGTAGCCGAGCTGGCCCGATTATTAAGGGCGAACTCAGCCAAAGGCAAAAAGGACACCCAGTCATCCTGATCGGCAGAAACAAAGCATCTCAGATAGGTTTCCAAGGTCTGATTGGTTCGTTCGGTCTGGCCATTAGTCTGAGGTTGAAAAGCCGAGGAAAAAGACAAGTCAATGCCCATCCTACCACAAAAGGCTCGCCAAAACCTCGAAACAAACTGGGAACCTCTGTCAGAAACGATATTCTCTGGAATGCCATGCAAACGAACCACATGCTGGAAGAACAATGGCACCAAATCAGAGGAGGAAGGCAACTTGGACAAGGGTACCAGATGGACCATCTTAGAAAAGCGATCACAGACCACCCAAATGACTGACATCCTTTGAGAGATGGGAAGATCTGAATTAAAATCCATAGAGATATGTGTCCAAGGTCTCTTCGGGATCGGCAAGGGCAAAAGCAACCCACTGGCACGAGAACAGCAGGGCTTAGCCCGAGCACAAATCCCACAGGACTGCACAAAAGAACGCACATCCCGCGACAGAGATGGCCACCAGAAGGATCTAGCCACTAACTCTCTGGTACCAAAGATTCCAGGATGACCAGCCAACACCGAACAATGAACCTCAGAGATCACTTTATTTGTCCACCTATTCGGGACAAACAGTTTCTCCGCTGGACAACGATCAGGTTTATTAGCCTGAAATTTTTGCAGCACCCGCCGCAAATCAGGGGAGATGGCAGACACAATTACTCCTTCCTTTAGGATACCCGCCGGCTCAGATAAACCCGGAGAGTCGGGCACAAAACTCCTAGACAGAGCATCCGCCTTCACATTTTTAGAGCCCGGAAGGTACGAAATCACAAAGTCAAAACGGGCGAAAAACAGCGACCAACGAGCCTGTCTAGGATTCAAACGCTTAGCAGACTCGAGATAAGTCAGGTTCTTATGATCAGTCAATACCACCACGCGATGCTTAGCGCCTTCAAGCCAATGACGCCACTCCTCGAATGCCCACTTCATGGCCAGCAACTCTCGGTTGCCCACATCATAATTCCGCTCAGCAGGCGAAAACTTCCTGGAAAAAAAAGCGCATGGTTTCATCACCGAACAATCAGAACCTCTCTGCGACAAAACAGCCCCTGCTCCAATCTCAGAAGCATCAACCTCGACCTGGAACAGAAGAGAAACATCTGGTTGACACAACACAGGGGCAGAAGAAAAACGACGCTTCAACTCTTGAAAAGCTTCCACAGCAGCAGAAGACCAATTGACCAAATCAGCACCCTTCTTGGTCAAATCGGTCAATGGTTTGGCAATACTAGAAAAATTGCAGATGAAGCGACGATAAAAATTAGCAAAGCCCAGGAACTTTTGCAGACTTTTCAGAGATGTCGGCTGAGTCCAATCATGGATGGCTTGGACCTTAACAGGATCCATCTCGATAGTAGAAGGGGAAAAGATGAACCCCAAAAATGAAACCTTCTGCACACCAAAGAGACACTTTGATCCCTTCACAAACAAAGAATTAGCACGCAGGACCTGAAAAACCGTTCTGACCTGTTTCACATGAGACTCCCAATCATCCGAGAAGATCAAAATGTCATCCAAGTACACAATCAGGAATTTATCCAGGTACTCTCGGAAGATGTCATGCATAAAGGACTGAAACACTGATGGAGCATTGGCAAGTCCGAATGGCATCACTAGATACTCAAAATGACCCTCGGGTGTATTAAATGCAGTTTTCCATTCATCGCCTCGCCTGATTCGCACCAGATTATACGCACCACGAAGATCAATCTTGGTGAACCAACTAGCCCCCTTAATCCGAGCAAACAAATCAGACAACAAAGGCAAGGGGTACTGAAATTTAACAGTGATCTTATTAAGAAGGCGATAATCTATACAAGGTCTCAGCGAACCATCCTTTTTGGCTACAAAAAAGAACCCTGCTCCTAATGGCGACGATGACGGGCGAATATGCCCCTTCTCCAGGGATTCCTTCCCATAACTGCGCATAGCGGTGTGCTCAGGCACGGATAAATTAAACAGTCGACCTTTTGGGAATTTACCACCAGGAATCAAATTGATAGCACAATCACAATCCCTATGCGGAGGTAGGGCATCGGACTTGGGCTCATCAAATACATCCCGGTAATCAGACAAGAACTCTGGAACCTCAGAAGGGGTGGATGACGAAAATGACAAAAATGGAACATCACCATGTACCCCCTGACAACCCCAGCTGGACACCGACATGGATTTCCAATCCAATACTGGATTATGGGCTTGTAGCCATGGCAACCCCAACACGACCACATCATGCAGATTATGCAACACCAGAAAGCGAATAACCTCCTGATGTGCAGGAGCCATGCACATGGTCAGCTGGGTCCAGTATTGAGGCTTATTCTTGGCCAAAGGCGTAGCATCAATTCCTCTCAATGGAATAGGACACTGCAAGGGCTCCAAGAAAAACCCACAACGCTTAGCATATTCCAAGTCCATCAAATTCAGAGCAGCGCCTGAATCCACAAACGCCATGACAGAATATGATGACAAAGAGCAGATCAAGGTAACGGACAGAAGAAATTTTGACTGTACCGTACCAATGGTGGCAGACCTAGCGAACCGCTTAGTGCGCTTAGGACAATCAGAGATAGCATGAGTGGAATCACCACAGTAGAAACACAGCCCATTCAGACGTCTGTGTTCTTGCCGTTCAACTCTGGTCAAAGTCCTATCGCACTGCATAGGCTCAGGTTTAAGCTCAGGTAATATCGCCAAATGGTGCACAGATTTACACTCACGCAAGCGTCGACCGATCTGAATAGCCAAAGACATAGACTCATTCAAACCAGCAGGCATAGGAAATCCCACCATGACATCCTTAAGGGCTTCAGAGAGACCCTTTCTGAACATAGCTGCCAGCGCAGATTCATTCCATTGAGTGAGCACTGACCATTTTCTAAATTTCTGGCAATATACCTCTATCTCATCCTGACCCTGACAAAGAGCCAGCAAATTCTTTTCTGCCTGATCCACCGAATTAGGCTCATCGTACAGCAATCCGAGCGCCAGGAAAAACGCATTGATATTACTTAATGCAGGATCTCCTGGCGCAAGAGAAAATGTCCAGTCCTGAGGGTCGCCGCGCAAAAAAGAAATAATAATCAAAACCTGTTGAACTGGATCACCAGAGGAACGAGGTTTCAAGGCCAGAAATAACTTACAATTATTTTTGAAACTCAGAAACTTAGTTCTATCTCCAAAAAACAAATCAGGAATAGGAATTCTTGGTTCTAACATAGATTTCTGATCAATAGTGTCTTGAATTTTTTGTACTCTTGCCGAGAGCTGATCCACAAATGAAGACAGACTTCTAATGTCCATCGCTACACCTGTGTACTGAACCACCCAAATGTCTAGGGGAAAAAAAGACAAAACACAATGCCAAGAAAAAAAAATGGTCTCAGAACTTCTTTTTTCCCTCTATTGAGAATCATTAGTACTTTTGGCTTCCTGTACTGTTATGAAAGGCAATTCAGTATAACAATGGACATGGAGGTCAGAGCACACACAGTGATCTGACAATAACTCAAAATAACAGAACGAGCTCTGAGACGTGGGAACTCTGCAGACCGCAATCCCTGATCCTCTCCAAACACAACTAGAGATAGCCGTGGATTGCGCCTAACGCTCCCTATGCAACTCGGCACAGCCTGAGAAACTAACTAGCCTGAAGATAGAAAAATAAGCCTACCTTGCCTCAGAGAAATACCCCAAAGGAAAAGGCAGCCCCCCACATATAATGACTGTGAGTAAGATGAAAAGACAAACGTAGGGATGAAATAGATTCAGCAAAGTGAGGCCCGATATTCTAGACAGAACGAGGATAGGAAAGATAACTTTGCGGTCTACACAACACCCTAAAGAAAACCACGCAAAGGGGCAAAAAGACCCTCCGTACCGAACTAACGGCACGGAGGTACACCCTTTGCGTCCCAGAGCTTCCAGCAAAACAAATAGAGAAGCTGGACAGAAAAAATAGCAACAAATAGCAAAGAAGCACTTAGCTATGCAGAGCAGCAGGCCACAGGAATGATCCAGAGAAACACAAGTCCAACACTGGAACATTGACAGGAAGCATGAATCAAAGCATTAGGTGGGGTTAAGTAGAGAAGCACCTAACGACCTCACCAGATCACCTGAGGGAGGAAACTCAGAAGCAGCAGTACCAGTTTCCTCCACAAACGGAAGCTCCCAGAGAGAATCAGCCGAAGTACCACTTGTGACCACAGGAGGGAGCTCTGCCACAGAATTCACAACACCTGACACAAGGCCAACAGGGTTTTCTCTGCATGATCCACAGAATTAGGTTCATCATACAATAATCCGAGCGCTTGAAAAAATGCGTCTACCTTCAGCAATGCCGGATCCCCTGATTCAAAGGAGAATGCCCAGTCCTGAGGGTCACCACGTAGCAAGGATATGATGATTTTTACTTGCTGAATGGGATCACCAGAAGAACGGGGTTTCAAAGCAAAAAACAATTTGCAGTTATTTTTAAAGTTCAAAAACTTGGATCTGTCTCCAAAAAACAAATCAGGGGTAGGAATTTTAGGCTCCAAAGCCGGAGTCTGGACAACATAATCTTGGATACTCTGTACTCTTGCAGCAAGTTGATCCACACGAGAAAACAAACCCTGAACATCCATACCAGAGCACAAATCCTGCACCACCCAAAGTTCAAGAGGAAAAAAAAGACAAAAGAAAGCACAGAAAAAAAAATGGCTCAGAATTTTTTCCTTCTTTTGGGATGCATTTAATTCATTTTTGGCCACTTGTACTGTTATGATCTGGTGGTTTAGGAGCAACATGGAACGAGCTCAGAAGGAAGTGGTATCTGTACTGACCGCAGTCCCTAAGCTCAACACAACACTAGAAGTAGCCGTGGGATGCTCCTAACACTCCCTAGGCACCTCGTCACAGCCTAAGAGCTAACTACCCCTAAAGATAGAAACAGGAAAACTATCTTGCCTCAGAGAAAATCCCCAAAGGATAGATTAGCCCCCCACAAATAATGACTGTGAGAGGAGAGGGAAAAAGACATACACAGAATGAAACCAGGATGAGCACAGGAGGCCAGTCTAGCTTGATAGAAAGGACAGGATGGAATACTGTGCGGTCAGTATAAAACACTACAAAAAGTCCACACAGAGTTTACAAAAATCTCCACACCTAACTAAAGGTGTGGAGGGTAAATCTGTTTCCCAGAGCTTCCAGCAACACAGAATTAATCCATACTGATAAGCTGGACAAACATTGAATGCACAGAACGGATAAGTCCACAATCTGTGGACAGAAAAGAGCAAGCAAGGACTAAAAGTACCGTCACACTAAGCGACGCTGCAGCGATACCGACAACGATCCGGATCGCTGCAGCGTCGCTGTTTGGTCGCTGGAGAGCTGTCACACAGACAGCTCTCCAGCGACCAACGATCCCAGTAACCAGGGTAAACATCGGGTTACTAAGCGCAGGGCCGCGCTTAGTAACCCGATGTTTACCCTGGTTACCATCGTTAAAGTAAAAAAAACAACCACTACATACTTACCTACCGCTGTCTGTCCTCGGCGCTCTGCTTCTCTGCTCTGGCTGTGAGCGCCGAGCAGCCGGAAAGCAGAGCGGTGACGTCACCGCTCTGCTTTCCGGCCGCTGTGCTCACAGTCAGAGCAGAGAAGCTGAGCGCCGGGGACAGACAGCGGTAGGTAAGTATGTAGTGGTTGTTTTTTTTACTTTAACGATGGTAACCAGGGTAAACATCGGGTTACTAAGCGCGGCCCTGCGCTTAGTAACCCGATGTTTACCCTGGTTACCAGCGAAGACATCGCTGAATCGGCGTCACACACGCCGATTCAGCGATGTCAGCGGGAGAGCCAGCGACGAAACAAAGTTCTGGACTTTCTTCCCCGACCAGCGACATCACAGCAGGGGCCTGATCGCTGCTGCCTGTCACACTGGACGATATCGCTAGCCAGGACGCTGCAACGTCACGGATCGCTAGCGATACCGTCTAGTGTGATGGTACCTTTAGCTTTGCTGAACTGGTCAGGATAACAGGGAAATCCAAAGAGATGTGAATCCAACCATGAACCATTTACAAGTGGCACTGGCTGAAGGAAAGAGCCAGGCATAAATAGCCGAGCAGAAAAGACAATCAGTGGAAGCAGCTGCTGACAGCTAAATCCAAGGAGCAGCCATTCCACTTGAAACCACAAGAGGGAGCCCAAGAGCAGAACTCACAAAAGTGCCACTTCCAACCACCGGAGGGAGCCCAAGAGCGGAATTCACAACAGGGAGGGTACCAGTAACTGTCTAGAGAAAGAGGTCCACTTACCCAGATATGCCACACTTGCTAAACTGTTTACTGTTAATAATAATACATTACAAATGAATACACATATATACAAAAGTAAATATATGGCGTACATTCAACAATAATATATTAAACCTACAACATAATGCACAACTCAAATAATTATAATAAACATAATTTTATTAATCATAAAGGTATAACATAACATATGTAAAACGGAAAACAAAACCAGGTGGAAAAAAGTACAGGGTATCACAGGGACCAATATAGTATATATAGTGGCTCATAAAGTCAATAATAAATATGAGTATATCTTTAATGCACACTAAAATATATACACACAGTTACTCCTATATCAGTATCCACAAGATAGATGGTTATAAATACCATATCTGTAATAAGGCAACATATATCAAAATATGTGTTACCACAAAAAATCTAATGTGCAAGATCTATTATTTTATAAAAATCAATAGTAGCATGCTAATATTAATTACATATAGTAAAGTTAAAATTTATAAAATTCAAAGTGTCAAAGTACAAAAGGTGCACAATAAATTTATATAGCAGCACAATGTGGTTGTTTATATAGCAGCGCAATGTGGTTGTTTATGTCCGATATATCTGGAGCCCATAAGACAGAAAGGAGAAGAAACTATATAATATAGTGGAATACTTAACCATATGAGTGGTCCTGTGGTAGCCCACACCTGCCCGACGCGCGTTTCGCCTGAGCTTTAACGTTAAGCCCAAAGTGCAGTACCTGGGCCATGTGGTAAGCGCCAAAGGAGTGGCACCAGACCCTGACAAGGTCACCGTGATCAGGGACTGGCCGAAACCCAGCAATATCCACGAAGACCGGCAGTTCCTCGGATTGGTAGGCTACTAGAAAAAAAAACTCCTGCAGACCGTAAAAAAGCCATACGAACTGGAGTGTTACTCCTGCTGAACTTTTTTTTTCTTTCCTTACGCAAACTTCAAATTGCTTAATAAAATGGTCAGGTTTACCACAATACAAGCATAGCCCTTCAGAAAACCTCTTCTCCCTCTCCTGGGAATGAGAGGACTTCGCCCCAAGTTGCATCGGTTCCCCACTGTCGACTGGGCTATGCTGAGAAACTAGGTCCAGCATTATAAAAGAGCCTTCTCTTCACTCTGTCTGCCTCTCAATCTTCTATCCACAGGGATAGCTAACTGCATAGCAGTTTCCAAAGTATTAGGTGCAGGATATGCAATGAGGAAATCTTTAACTCTTTCACTCAACCTGCTAAAAACTGACTCTTGAGCGCTGGGTCTTTCCACCTGACCTCTGCGGACTGTCGTCTGAACTGGGTGCAATTACTCTCAGCATCAACAGAACCCTGTTTAAGCCGTTTGAGCCCTGCCTCAGCTGATGTGGCTGGATGAAGCCAAATACAGGACCATTCTTGAAGAAAACCTGTTGGAGTCTGCAAAAGAAATGAGACTGAGATGGAGATTTGTCTTCCAACAAGACAATGATCCCAAACATAAAACAAAATCTACAATGGAATGGTTCACAAATAAACGTATCCAGGTGTTAGAATGGCCAAGTCAGAGTCCAGACCTTAATCCAATCGAGAATCTGTGGAAAGAGATGAAAACTGCTGTTCACAAACAATCTCCATCAAACCTCACTGAGCTCGAGCTGTTTGCCAAGGAAGAATGGGCAAGATTTTCAATCTCTCGTTGTACAAAACTGATAGAGACATACCCCAAGGACTTGCAGCTGTAATCGCAGCAAAAGGTGGCGCAACAAAGTATTAAGTTAAAGGGCCCGAAAAATATTGCACGCCCCACTTTTCAGTATTTGAATTTCCACAAAAATTTAAAATAACCAATACATTTCGTTCAACTTCACAATTGTGTTCCACTTGTTGATGATTCTTCAGCAAAAATTTACATTTGGTATCTTTGCTTGAAGCATAGATTCAAAAAATAAGAAGGCAGCACTCCATTTTTTCTTTATCAAGTGTGCAAGGTTTAATCAGACCCACATGTCTGTACGACGTTTCGGCTCTGAATGAGCCTTTCTCAAGCAGTGGGTACAACATTTCAGTGCATAGATATAGGTTTAAAACCATAACAATCCTTAATTATAACCACTTGTGATTGACATAGTGTATGTGTTACAATACGTTACATATCAAACCTGTCATATACATAAAGTGCCTACGTGCATAATTATGTGTATCATCCCGTATTCGTGTTTCCAAACATTAAGCAATTTATCGTATTATATTAGTTTTTTTACTTA
The DNA here is from genome assembly GCF_032444005.1 of Ranitomeya imitator. Lineage (NCBI taxonomy): Eukaryota > Metazoa > Chordata > Amphibia > Anura > Dendrobatidae > Ranitomeya > Ranitomeya imitator. Next base: position 81,893,883 of record NC_091285.1, read on the forward strand.
ATCTTACCACCGGAGATGCTTGCAGCTAATGGAGGACACCATCATGTAATTCAGCGTTACCAAAGATCTACTGCGCATGTCCGCAGCGTTACGTCACTGTGTTAGACTGTGGATGAATCACAGGTATCGGCGCATGCGCATATGCGCTAGAATTCGCCATGTTTGTTGTGGCACTTTTCAATATGCCCTTCTGTGACGCCACCATCTATTTTCAAAGTCAGCGATTGCGCAGATAGCACCGCATAGTAAAAATATTCGCAACCATGGTACCTCAGCCAGGTCATACACTCTTCTGGTTGGCTGACATAAACTATTTTAGCGCTGTATTTTGATAAGGCAGTATTTACCATTGCACCTATGACACTTCCATTGCCATTTCGCCCTATGGACACTTTATGTGCATAACTCCACCCTGACATGCCGAGCACAGCCCTCTATGGGCCATCGCTCGGAAGTCACATAGTATTTAACTAGTTGCAACCTAACCCTCCGGTCAAGCCGCCCCCAGTTTTAACTATTATAGGCGGTAGCACGTATGTCCCAGCGTATTGTCCCTATGAGCATCTAGGTGGAATAAAACAATAGGATATAGTCTTTTTGCTGCTTTTATTAGTTAGGCCACAGTCCAACACAGTAAAGTGCCGTAGAAAAAATAATGACATTCTTTTTATATGGCTTTTCAGAGAGAAATATTCTGCTATGTGTCCTCCATAATTACAAGATCTTCTCCGGCAGTGTTCTACTCTTGTTTGGGCACTATACATCATCTAAACAGAAATAAATATAAAATTAGAAAAATACATCTTTACACTTGTAATATAGTATTTTCTAAATTAAAAACAGTAATCACATTACTATATCTTTGGGACCCATAATAATTGCTTGAAGCATGATATATGGGGAAAGGTTGAAAAGTTCAAGGGGGCCGAATACTTTCGCAACTGCACTGTACATTTCGTTGTTATCTTATCTCATGGCCGACCGTGTGGTGCTGGGAAGGAGGGGATACATCTAGATGCATAGCAGGCATCTGTACAGCAGCTAGACCCCAAAGACCCGTGAAGACTCCTGCTTCACTCAGTTATTTCCTAGCCTAAAACCAAAGGCATTCCACCTGTGTTGACCTCACTTAGAGGCTGAAACCTGCACTTAGCATTATGAAAACCAATTATATGCCTAGATCGCGGTATGAATCTCGTATACGAAAGTCACAATGATCAGGAGGTGCACCACGTCGGGTCGATTCTTTTAAGTGTAAATACGGCGTAATTACATAACCCGGTTATGGAGAAACCCGCACTTTGCACTCATTCGGTTCAGCTTCTAACTATTTCAGTGAGGTATAGATCCCTCGATGGAAATCCGGAATATATAATTCCTATATCTGTAGCCCTGATCGGTGCCACTATATATTACCTTATAAGAACAATATAAGCTCATGCTTTTCTGTATCAGTTCTATCCAGTACCAGTTGGGAGGGGGGAAATGAGTAGGGTAGGGAGACCTGCTTTTTCAGCTCAAAAACATAATATTCTTGAGAGATCGGAGAGTACGAGGGATGGGAGAGGACGAGGGATGGGAGAAGACGAGGGATGGGAGAGGTAGAGGGATGGGAGAGGAAGAGGGATGGGAGAGGAAGAGGGATGGGAGAGGTAGAGGGATGGGAGAAGTAGAGGGATGGGAGAGGTTGAGGGATGGGAGAGGATGAGGGATGGGAGATGATGAGAGATGGAGAGGATGAGAGATGGGAGAGGATGAGATGATGAGAGATGGAGAGGACGAGAGATGGGAGAGGATGAGGGATGGGAGAGGACAAGAGTTGGGAGAGGATGATGTCACTATCCATGTTTGGATCTGTGGGAGATCTTATTTCGCTCTGATTTAAACCTTTTTTCCTTCCTGGTCATTTGGGGATAATGCAGTTTCCCCCCGCTGGCGTTATTGCATTGCATTGCTGGTGGGTCAGCTAAAGTCGGTGGTGACCAATCCCACCATCCTTCATAAGGTCACCTGATGTTTCAGCTGACTGTTGGTTTTACAGTTCCTTCTGAAGATCAACCAAGTTGGAGAAAGATCTTGCTGGGTTCGGTGGTGCTTCTGTTAAATTCTGCCATTTGGTGCCTTACTCTGCTGTGTGGTGCATTGCAGCAGACAAAGCAAAGTGTTTTGTGTTTCCTTTCCCCTGGTGTTTGTCTTACATTACCTTGTGTTGTATTAGTGCAGCGGTGGGACCAGTGCTTTCGCCTGCCAGTTCCCTACTTAGGGATAGGTGCAGGGCAAGTGAGGAATTAGGTATCCTGGTCGGCGACTGGTTGAAAGAACCCGTATAGGGACGGTAGTAAGAGCAGGGCTCATCCTCTGGTGAGTGAAGGAGGTGTCCATTTTCCGTTCCCTACCGACAGGGTCCACTGTTTTTAAAGTGTCCCTGGTGTACCCTTGTGTGTGTTTAGCTATTTTGTGAAAAACCACTTGTCGGGTCATGTCCCGCTTGAACAGTCACTTCGTGACAGATGAAGGATGGGAGAGGATGAGAGATGGGAGAGGATGAGAGATGGGAGAGGATGAGAGATAATGGGAGAGGATGAGGAATGGGAGAGGATGAGAGATGGGAGAGGAAGAGAGATGGGAGAGGATGAGAGATGGGAGAGGATGAGAGATGGGAGAGGATGAGAGATGGGAGAGGATGAGAGATGGGAAAGGATGAGGGATGGGAGAGGCTAAGGGATGGGAGAGGATGAGGGATGGGATAGGAGAGAATGAGGGTTGAGAGATGGGAGAGGATGAGAGATGATGGGAGAGAATGAGGGATGGGAGAGGATGAGAGATGGGAGTGGATGAGGGATGGGAGAGGATGAGGGATGGGAGAGAATGAGAGCGGATGAGGAATGGGAGAGGATGAGGGATGGGAGAGGATGAGGAATGGGAGAGGACTAGGGATGAGAGATGGAAGAGGATGAGGGATGGGAGAGGATGAGGGATGGAAGAGGATGAGGAATGGGAGGGATGAGAGCGGATGAGGGATGGGAGCGGATGAGGGATGGGAGGGGATGAGAGATGTGAGAGGATGAGGGATGGGAGAGGATGAGGGATGGAAGAGGATGAGGAATGGGAAAGGACAAGATGGGAGAGGATGAGAGATGGGGGAGGACGAGAGATGGGAGAGGACGAGGGATAGGAGAGGATGAGGGATGGGAGATGGAAGAGGATGAGGAATGGGAGAGGACAAGATGGGAGTAGATGATGGGAGAGGATGAGAGATGAGGGATGATAGAGGACGAGAGATAGGAGAGGACGAGGGATGGGAGAGGACAAGGGATGGGAGAGGATGAGAGATGGGAGAGGATGAGAGATGGGAGAGGCTAAGGGATGGGAGAGGATGAGGGATGGGATAAGAGAGGATGAGGGTTGAGAGATGGGAGAGGATGAGAGATGCTGGGAGAGGATGAGAGATGATGGGAGAGGATGAGGGATGGGAGAGGATGAGGGATGGGAGTGGATGAGGGATGGGAGAGGATGAGAGCGGATGAGGAATGGGAGAGGATAAGGGATGGGAGAGGATGAGGAATGGGAGAGGATTAGGGATGATAGATGGAAGAGGATGAGGAATGGGAAAGGACAAGATGGGAGAGGATGAGAGATGGGGGAGGATGAGAGATGGGGGAGGACGAGAGATGGGAGAGGACAAGGGATGGGAGAGGATGAGGAATGGGAGAGGATGAGGGATGGGAGAGGATGAGGGATTGGAGATGGAAGAAGATGAGGAATGGGAGAGGACAAGATGGGAGTAGATGATGGGAGAGGATGAGAGATGATAGAGGATGAGAGATAGGAGAGGACGAGGGATGGGGGAGGACGAGGGATGGGAGAGGACGAGAGATAGGAGAGGACGAGGGATGGGAGAGGACGAGAGATGGGAGACGACGAGGGATGGGAGACGACGAGGGATGGGAGAGGATGAGGGATGGGAGAGGACAAGAGATGGGAGAGGACGAGGGATGGGAGATGACGAGGGATGGGAGAGGACAAGAGATGGGAGAGGACGAGGGATGGGAGAGGACGAGGGATGGGAGAGGACGAGGGATGGGAGAGGACGAGGGATGGGAGAGGACGAGGGATGGGAGAGGACGAGAGATTGGAGAGGACGAGGGATGGGAGAGGACGAGGGATGGGAGAGGACGAGAGATGGGAGAGGACGAGGGATGGGAGACGACGAGGGATGGGAGAGGACGAGGGATGGGAGAGGACGAGAGATGGGAGACGACGAGAGATGGGAGACGACGAGGGATGGGAGAGGACGAGGGATGGGAGAGGACAAGGGATGGGAGACGACGAGGGATGGGAGAGGACAAGAGATGGGAGAGGACGAGGGATGGGAGAGGACGAGGGATGGGAGAGGACGAGGGATGGGAGAGGACGAGAGATTGGAGAGGACGAGGGATGGGAGAGGACGAGGGATGGGAGAGGACGAGGGATGGGAGAGGACGAGGGATGGGAGAGGACGAGGGATGGGAGAGGACGAGAGATGGGAGACGACGAGGGATGGGAGACGACGAGGGATGGGAGAGGACGAGGGATGGGAGAGGACGAGGGATGGGAGACGACGAGGGATGGGAGAGGACGAGGGATGGGAGAGGACGAGGGATGGGAGAGGACGAGGGATGGGAGACGACGAGGGATGGGAGACGACGAGGGATGGGAGAGGACGAGGGATGGGAGAGGACGAGAGGTGGGAGACGACGAGGGATGGGAGAGGACGAGAGATGGGAGAGGACGAGAGGTGGGAGACGACGAGGGATGGGAGAGGACGAGGGATGGGAGAGGATGAGAGATGGGAGAGGACGAGAGGTGGGAGACGACGAGGGATGGGAGAGGACGAGGGATGGGAGAGGACGAGGGATGGGAGACGACGAGGGATGGGAGACGACGAGGGATGAGAAGAGATAGGGAGCACACATGTGTTCTGACCCTCCATTTTAGTGACCAGTAGGGAGTCACAACTGTGGTTTTCTTACACACCCATATCACCACCAAGGTTGCACAGGTCCCTCAGTACACTAGCAAAGTCCTAGAAAAAAATATCAAAGAATAATTGTTGAATATTTAATCAATATTAAACAAAAATATATAACCAACTTCACCAACCATAAATACGTAGTATGAATTAATGCTTTAGACAAACAAAATATGGCCCAAAAATCACCATAAAAAACTAGAGACTTTACTAAAGCAGATAAAAAATAGATAAAAAGGAAATAATAATGTTGATAAAAGCATAAAATAATAACACGAAATAATGATAAAAGCAAGTACACTAGGACTGCTCCACTGGTGACACGTGACATCTCTTGTGAGCCGTCACCAATAGTGTCAGCAGTGTACATGGCAGTAATGAATCACTGCGCGGTGTGCGCACAGGATGCTGCTATAAAATAGTGCGTCTATAAAGTAGTGCGTCACGTCACAGTCCGCTGCTACAAGGCCCTCCGCACAAACAGGAGGAGCGCACACAACATCGACCTCAGCAAGTGAAAATGAATAAACTGTTAAAATGGGCGCTGAGCGGTAGAAACTGCTGTGACCACGTGACGGGGCGGTGTCGAAGACGTAACGGAATATGCAACAACCTAAACGCTCAGTGTACGGTCAGCATAAGGGGCGGGGCTGTGGAGACTGCCCAGCTCGCAGGGGTGGGGAGGGGGCGGGTCATGGCTGAGGCGGGAAGCGGTGGGTGTGGTGAATAGTAGGTGTGGCGAATAGTGGGTGTGGCCAGTAGTGGGTGTGGTCAGTAGGCCACTTCAGGCGCCTGAGTCTTCACGCATCACGCAGTTAAAATTCAGAGCCGGAGAAGGCGGGGCCAGGGCCGCTGTGGTGGAGGTGACGCGGAGCGACCGCCCTGCTCTAGACAAGAAGCGTGTTCTCATACTGCGGGACTGTGGCGTCCGAGCCGCGCGTCCCGGGAGGCGGGAAGCACCTGCACACGTTGTGTCATGCTACACTGCCAGGGTCCGCGCTGACACCATGTATAGTGTGTATAATAGACGCATAGTGTGAATAGTAGCCACGTAGCCAGCGCACAGTGTGGAGGTAGGCACGCGGCCCTGCATTTCTCACGGCTGAGGCCTCCACATTACATGCAGTCCCAGCACATAGGTGAGCGGAGCCCCTGTAGGGAGTAGTGTGGAAGCCTGTGTGTGATCTATGAGCCTCTGCTGTCACCCTCCATGGTCTCTGCTAGTCTACTGCCATGCTGCAGCAGTGATCTGCCACCTACACGTGTGACTGCTGCAGCCACTCACCTCAGCTATGATGGTTGGTACATGACCAGTGATTGGCTGCAGCAGTGATCTGCCACCTACACGTGCGACTGCTGCAGCCACTCACCTCAGCTATGATGGTTGGTACATGACCAGTGATTGGCTGCAGCAGTGATCTGCCACCTACACGTGTGACTGCTGCAGCCACTCACCTCAGCTATGATGGTTGGTACATGACCAGTGATTGGCTGCAGCAGTGATCTGCCACCTACACGTGTGACTGCTGCAGCCACTCACCTCAGCTATGATGGTTGGTACATGACCAGTGATTGGCTGCAGCAGTGATCTGCCACCTACACGTGTGACTGCTGCAGCCACTCACCTCAGCTATGATGGTTGGCACATGACCAGTGATTGGCTGCAGCAGTGATCTGCCACCTACATGTGTGACTGCTGCAGCCACTCACCTCAGCTATGATGGTTGGCACATGACCAGTGATTGGCTGCAGCAGTGATCTGCCACCTACATGTGTGACTGCTGCAGCCACTCACCTCAGCTATGATGGTTGGCACATGACCAGTGATTGGCTGCAGCAGTGATCTGCCACCTACACGTGCGACTGCTGCAGCCACTCACCTCAGCTATGATGGTTGGTACATGACCAGTGATTGGCTGCAGCAGTGATCTGCCACCTACACGTGTGACTGCTGCAGCCACTCACCTCAGCTATGATGGTTGGTACATGACCAGTGATTGGCTGCAGCAGTGATCTGCCACCTACACGTGTGACTGCTGCAGTCACTCACCTCAGCTATGATGGTTGGTACATGACCAGTGATTGGCTGCAGCAGTGATCTGCCACCTACATGTGTGACTGCTGCAGCCACTCACCTCAGCTATGATGGTTGGTACATGACCAGTGATTGGCTGCAGCAGTGATCTGCCACCTACACGTGTGACTGCTGCAGCCACTCACCTCAGCTATGATGGTTGGCACATGACCAGTGATTGGCTGCAGCAGTTACCTGCCACCTACACGTGCTACTGCTGCAGCCACTCACCTCAGCTATGATGGTTGGCACATGACCAGTGATTGGCTGCAGCAGTGATCTGCCACCTACACGTGCGACTGCTGCAGCCACTCACCTCAGCTATGATGGTTGGTACATGACCAGTGATTGGCTGCAGCAGTGATCTGCCACCTACACGTGTGACTGCTGCAGCCACTCACCTCAGCTATGATGGTTGGTACATGACCAGTGATTGGCTGCAGCAGTGATCTGCCACCTACACGTGTGACTGCTGCAGCCACTCACCTCAGCTATGATGGTTGGTACATGACCAGTGATTGGCTGCAGCAGTGATCTGCCACCTACACGTGTGACTGCTGCAGCCACTCACCTCAGCTATGATGGTTGGCACATGACCAGTGATTGGCTGCAGCAGTGATCTGCCACCTACATGTGTGACTGCTGCAGCCACTCACCTCAGCTATGATGGTTGGCACATGACCAGTGATTGGCTGCAGCAGTGATCTGCCACCTACATGTGTGACTGCTGCAGCCACTCACCTCAGCTATGATGGTTGGCACATGACCAGTGATTGGCTGCAGCAGTGATCTGCCACCTACACGTGCGACTGCTGCAGCCACTCACCTCAGCTATGATGGTTGGTACATGACCAGTGATTGGCTGCAGCAGTGATCTGCCACCTACACGTGTGACTGCTGCAGCCACTCACCTCAGCTATGATGGTTGGTACATGACCAGTGATTGGCTGCAGCAGTGATCTGCCACCTACACGTGTGACTGCTGCAGTCACTCACCTCAGCTATGATGGTTGGTACATGACCAGTGATTGGCTGCAGCAGTGATCTGCCACCTACATGTGTGACTGCTGCAGCCACTCACCTCAGCTATGATGGTTGGTACATGACCAGTGATTGGCTGCAGCAGTGATCTGCCACCTACACGTGTGACTGCTGCAGCCACTCACCTCAGCTATGATGGTTGGCACATGACCAGTGATTGGCTGCAGCAGTTACCTGCCACCTACACGTGCTACTGCTGCAGCCACTCACCTCAGCTATGATGGTTGGCACATGACCAGTGATTGGCTGCAGCAGTGACCTGCCACCTACACGTGCGACTGCTGCAGCCACTCACCTCAGCTATGATGGTTGGCACATGACCAGTGATTGGCTGCAGCAGTTACCTGCCACCTACACGTGCTACTGCTGCAGCCACTCACCTCAGCTATGATGGTTGGCACATGACCAGTGATTGGCTGCAGCAGTTACCTGCCACCTACACGTGCTACTGCTGCAGCCACTCACCTCAGCTATGATGGTTGGCACATGACCAGTGATTGGCTGCAGCAGTTACCTGCCACCTACACGTGCGACTGCTGCAGCCACTCACCTCAGCTATGATGGTTGGCACATGACCAGTGATTTGCTGCAGCAGTTACCTGCCACCTACACGTGCTACTGCTGCAGCCACTCACCTCAGCTATGATGGTTGGCACATGACCAGTGATTGGCTGCAGCAGTGACCTGCCACCTACACGTGCGACTGCTGCAGCCACTCACCTCAGCTATGATGGTTGGTACATGACCAGTGATTGGCTGCAGCAGTGACCTGCCACCTACACGTGCGACTGCTGCAGCCACTCACCTCAGCTATGATGTTTGGCACATGACCAGTGATTGGCTGCAGCAGTGATCTGCCACCTACACGTGCGACTGCTGCAGCCACTCACCTCAGCTATGATGGTTGGCACATGACCAGTGATTGGCTGCAGCAGTGACATGCCACCTACACGTGCGACTGCTGCAGCCACTCACCTCAGCTATGATGGCACATGACCAGTGATTGGCTGCAGCAGTGACATGCCACCTACACGTGCGACTGCTGCAGCCACTCACCTCAGCTATGATGGTTGGCACATGACCAGTGATTGGCTGCAGCAGTGATCTGCCACCTACACGTGCGACTGCTGCAGCCACTCACCTCAGCTATGATGGTTGGCACATGACCAGTGATTGGCTGCAGCAGTGACCTGCCACCTACACGTGCGACTGCTGCAGCCACTCACCTCAGCTATGATGGTTGGCACATGACCAGTGATTGGCTGCAGCAGTGATTTGCCACCTACACGTGCGACTGCTGCAGCCACTCACCTCAGCTATGATGGTTGGCACATGACCAGTGATTGGCTGCAGCAGTGACCTGCCACCTACACGTGCGACTGCTTCAGCCACTCACCTCAGCTATGATGGTTGGCACATGACCAGTGATTGGCTGCAGCAGTGACCTGCCACCTACACGTGCGACTGCTGCAGCCACTCACCTCAGCTATGATGGTTGGTACATGACCAGTGATTGGCTGCAGCAGTGACCTGCCACCTACACGTGCGACTGCTGCAGCCACTCACCTCAGCTATGATGGTTTGTACATGACCAGTGATTGGCTGCAGCAGTGACCTGCCACCTACACGTGCGACTGCTGCAGCCACTCACCTCAGCTATGATGGTTGGTACATGACCAGTGATTGGCTGCAGCAGTGACCTGCCACCTATACGTGCGACTGCTGCAGCCACTCACCTCAGCTATGATGGTTGGCACATGACCAGTGATTGGCTGCAGCAGTGATCTGCCACCTACATGTGTGACTGCTGCAGCCACTCACCTCAGCTATGATGGTTGGCACATGACCAGTGATTGGCTGCAGCAGTGATCTGCCACCTACATGTGTGACTGCTGCAGCCACTCAACTCAGCTATGATGGTTGGTACATGACCAGTGATTGGCTGCAGCAGTGACCTGCCACCTACACGTGCGACTGCTGCAGCCACTCAACTCAGCTATGATGGTTGGCACATGACTAGTGATTGGCTGCAGCAGTGATCTGCCACCTACATGTGTGACTGCTGCAGCCACTCACCTCAGCTATGATGGTTGGCACATGACCAGTGATTGGCTGCAGCAGTGATCTGCCACCTACATGTGTGACTGCTGCAGCCACTCACCTCAGCTATGATGGTTGGTACATGACCAGTGATTGGCTGCAGCAGTGACCTGCCACCTACACGTGCGACTGCTGCAGCCACTCACCTCAGCTATGATGGTTGGCACATGACCAGTGATTGGCTGCAGCAGTGATCTGCCACCTACATGTGTGACTGCTGCAGCCACTCACCTCAGCTATGATGGTTGGTACATGACCAGTGATTGGCTGCAGCAGTGATCTGCCGCCTACACGTGCGACTGCTGCAGCCACTCACCTCAGCTATGATGGTTGGTACATGACCAGTGATTGGCTGCAGCAGTGACCTGCCACCTACACGTGCGACTGCTGCAGCCACTCACCTCAGCTATGATGGTTGGCACATGACCAGTGAGTGGCTGCAGCAGTGATCTGCCACCTACATGTGTGACTGCTGCAGCCACTCACCTCAGCTATGATGGTTGGTACATGACCAGTGATTGGCTGCAGCAGTGACCTGCCACCTACACGTGCGACTGCTGCAGCCACTCACCTCAGCTATGATGGTTGGCACATGACCAGTGATTGGCTGCAGCAGTGATCTGCCACCTACATGTGTGACTGCTGCAGCCACTCACCTCAGCTATGATGGTTGGTACATGACCAGTGATTGGCTGCAGCAGTGACCTGCCACCTACACGTGCGACTGCTGCAGTCACTCACCTCAGCTATGATGGTTGGTACATGACCAGTGATTGGCTGCAGCAGTGACCTGCCACCTACACGTGCGACTGCTGCAGCCACTCACCTCAGCTATGATGGTTGGCACATGACCAGTGATTGGCTGCAGCAGTGACCTGCCACCTACACGTGCGACTGCTGCAGCCACTCACCTCAGCTATGATGGTTGGCACATGACCAGTGATTGGCTGCAGCAGTGACCTGCCACCTACACATGCGACTGCTGCAGCCACTCACCTCAGCTATGATGGTTGGTACATGACCAGTGATTGGCTGCAGCAGTGACCTGCCACCTACACGTGCGACTGCTGCAGCCACTCACCTCAGCTATGATGGTTGGTACATGACCAGTGATTGGCTGCAGCAGTGACCTGCCACCTACACGTGCGACTGCTGCAGCCACTCACCTCAGCTATGATGGTTGGCACATGACCAGTGATTGGCTGCAGCAGTGATCTACCACCTACATGTGTGACTGCTGCAGCCACTCACCTCAGCTATGATGGTTGGTACATGACCAGTGATTGGCTGCAGCAGTGATCTGCCGCCTACACGTGCGACTGCTGCAGCCACTCACCTCAGCTATGATGGTTGGTACATGACCAGTGATTGGCTGCAGCAGTGACCTGCCACCTACACGTGCGACTGCTGCAGCCACTCACCTCAGCTATGATGGTTGGCACATGACCAGTGAGTGGCTGCAGCAGTGACCTGCCACCTACACGTGCGACTGCTGCAGTCACTCACCTCAGCTATGATGGTTGGTACATGACCAGTGAGTGGCTGCAGCAGTGATCTGCCACCTACATGTGTGACTGCTGCAGCCACTCACCTCAGCTATGATGGTTGGTACATGACCAGTGATTGGCTGCAGCAGTGATCTGCCACCTACACGTGCGACTGCTGCAGCCACTCACCTCAGCTATGATGGTTGGTACATGACCAGTGATTGGCTGCAGCAGTGATCTGCCACCTACACGTGCGACTGCTGCAGCCACTCACCTCAGCTATGATTGTTGGCACATGACCAGTGATTGGCTGCAGCAGTGACCTGCCACCTACACGTGCGACTGCTGCAGCCACTCACCTCAGCTATGATGGTTGGTACATGACCAGTGATTGGCTGCAGCAGTGACCTGCCACCTACACGTGCGACTGCTGCAGCCACTCACCTCAGCTATGATGGTTGGCACATGACCAGTGATTGGCTGCAACAGTGATCTGCCACCTACATGCGTGACTGCTGCAGCCACTCACCTCAGCTATGATGGTTGGTACATGACCAGTGATTGGCTGCAGCAGTGACCTGCCACCTACACGCGCGACTGCTGCAGCCACTCACCTCAGCTATGATGGTTGGTACATGACCAGTGATTGGCTGCAGCAGTGACCTGCCACCTACACGCGCGACTGCTGCAGCCACTCACCTCAGCTATGATGGTTGGTACATGACCAGTGATTGGCTGCAGCAGTGACCTGCCACCTACACGTGCGACTGCTGCAGCCACTCACCTCAGCTATGATGGTTGGAAGATGACCAGTGATTGGCTGCAGCAGTGACCTGCCACCTACACGTGTGACTGCTGCAACCACTCACCTCAGCTATGATGGTTGGTACATGACCAGTGATTGGGTGCAGCAGTGACCTGCCACCTACACGTGCGACTGCTGCAGCCACTCACCTCAGCTATGATGGTTGGCACATGACCAGTGATTGGCTGCAGCAGTGATCTGCCACCTACATGTGTGACTGCTGCAGCCACTCACCTCAGCTATGATGGTTGGTACATGACCAGTGATTGGCTACAGCAGTGACCTGCCACCTACACGTGCGACTGCTGCAGCCACTCACCTCAGCTATGATGGTTGGTACATGACCAGTGATTGGCTGCAGCAGTGACCTGCCACCTACACGTGCGACTGCTGCAGCCACTCACCTCAGCTATGATGGTTGGCACATGACCAGTGATTGGCTGCAGCAGTGACCTGCCACCTACACGTGCGACTGCTGCAGCCACTCACCTCAGCTATGATGGTTGGCACATGACCAGTGATTGGCTGCAGCAGTGACCTGCCACCTACACGTGCAACTGCTGCAGCCACTCACCTCAGCTATGATGGTTGGTACATGACCAGTGATTGGCTGCAGCAGTGACCTGCCACCTACACGCGCGACTGCTGCAGCCACTCACCTCAGCTATGATGGTTGGTACATGACCAGTGATTGGCTGCAGCAGTGACCTGCCACCTACACGTGCGACTGCTGCAGCCACTCACCTCAGCTATGATGGTTGGAAGATGACCAGTGATTGGCTGCAGCAGTGACCTGCCACCTACACGTGTGACTGCTGCAACCACTCACCTCAGCTATGATGGTTGGTACATGACCAGTGATTGGGTGCAGCAGTGATCTGCCACCTACACGTGCGACTGCTGCAGCCACTCACCTCAGCTATGATGGTTGGCACATGACCAGTGATTGGCTGCAGCAGTGATCTGCCACCTACATGTGTGACTGCTGCAGCCACTCACCTCAGCTATGATGGTTGGTACATGACCAGTGATTGGCTGCAGCAGTGACCTGCCACCTACACGCGCGACTGCTGCAGCCACTCACCTCAGCTATGATGGTTGGTACATGACCAGTGATTGGCTGCAGCAGTGACCTGCCACCTACACGTGCGACTGCTGCAGCCACTCACCTCAGCTATGATGGTTGGAAGATGACCAGTGATTGGCTGCAGCAGTGACCTGCCACCTACACGTGTGACTGCTGCAACCACTCACCTCAGCTATGATGGTTGGTACATGACCAGTGATTGGGTGCAGCAGTGATCTGCCACCTACACGTGCGACTGCTGCAGCCACTCACCTCAGCTATGATGGTTGGCACATGACCAGTGATTGGCTGCAGCAGTGATCTGCCACCTACATGTGTGACTGCTGCAGCCACTCACCTCAGCTATGATGGTTGGTACATGACCAGTGATTGGCTGCAGCAGTGACCTGCCACCTACACGTGCGACTGCTGCAGCCACTCACCTCAGCTATGATGGTTGGTACATGACCAGTGATTGGCTGCAGCAGTGACCTGCCACCTACACGTGCGACTGCTGCAGCCACTCACCTCAGCTATGATGGTTGGCACATGACCAGTGATTGGCTGCAGCAGTGACCTGCCACCTACACGTGCGACTGCTGCAGCCACTCACCTCAGCTATGATGGTTGGCACATGACCAGTGATTGGCTGCAGCAGTGACCTGCCACCTACACGTGCAACTGCTGCAGCCACTCACCTCAGCTATGATGGTTGGTACATGACCAGTGATTGGCTGCAGCAGTGACCTGCCACCTACACGTGCTACTGCTTCAGCCACTCACCTCAGCTATGATGGTTGGCACATGACCAGTGATTGGCTGCAGCAGTGACCTGCCACCTACACGTGCGACTGCTGCAGCCACTCACCTCAGCTATGATGGTTGGCACATGACCAGTGATTGGCTGCAGCAGTGATCTGCCACCTACATGTGTGACTGCTGCAGTCACTCACCTCAGCTATGATGGTTGGTACATGACCAGTGATTGGCTGCAGCAGTGACCTGCCACCTACACGTGCGACTGCTGCAGCCACTCACCTCAGCTATGATGGTTGGCACATGACCAGTGATTGGCTGCAGCAGTGATCTGCCACCTACATGTGTGACTGCTGCAGCCACTCACCTCAGCTATGATGGTTGGTACATGACCAGTGATTGGCTGCAGCAGTGACCTGCCACCTACACGTGCGACTGCTGCAGCCACTCACCTCAGCTATGATGGTTGGCACATGACCAGTGATTGGCTGCAGCAGTGATCTGCCACCTACATGTGTGACTGCTGCAGCCACTCACCTCAGCTATGATGGTTGGCACATGACCAGTGATTGGCTGCAGCAGTGATCTGCCACCTACATGTGTGACTGCTGCAGCCACTCACCTCAGCTATGATGGTTGGTACATGACCAATGATTGGCTGCAGCAGTGATCTGCCGCCTACACGTGCGACTGCTGCAGCCACTCACCTCAACTATGATGGTTGGTACATGACCAGTGATTGGCTGCAGCAGTGATCTGCCACCTACACGTGCGACTGCTGCAGCCACTCACCTCAGCTATGATGGTTGGCACATGACCAGTGAGTGGCTGCAGCAGTGACCTGCCACCTACACGTGCGACTGCTGCAGCCACTCACCTCAGCTATGATGGTTGGCACATGACCAGTGATTGGCTGCAGCAGTGATCTGCCACCTACATGTGTGACTGCTGCAGCCACTCACCTCAGCTATGATGGTTGGTACATGACCAGTGATTGGCTGCAGCAGTGACCTGCCACCTACACGTGCGACTGCTGCAGCCACTCACCTCAGCTATGATGGTTGGTACATGACCAGTGATTGGCTGCAGCAGTGATCTGCCACCTACATGTGTGACTGCTGCAGCCACTCACCTCAGCTATGATGGTTGGCACATGACCAGTGATTGGCTGCAGCAGTTACCTGCCACCTACACGTGCTACTGCTGCAGCCACTCACCTCAGCTATGATGGTTGGCACATGACCAGTGATTGGCTGCAGCAGTGACCTGCCATCTACACGTGCGACTGCTGCAGCCACTCACCTCAGCTATGATGGTTGGCACATGACCAGTGATTGGCTGCAGCAGTTACCTGCCACCTACACGTGCTACTGCTGCAGCCACTCACCTCAGCTATGATGGTTGGCACATGACCAGTGATTGGCTGCAGCAGTTACCTGCCACCTACACGTGCTACTGCTGCAGCCACTCACCTCAGCTATGATGGTTGGCACATGACCAGTGATTGGCTGCAGCAGTGACCTGCCACCTACACGTGCGACTGCTGCAGCCACTCACCTCAGCTATGATGGTTGGCACATGACCAGTGATTGGCTGCAGCAGTTACCTGCCACCTACACGTGCTACTGCTGCAGCCACTCACCTCAGCTATGATGGTTGGCACATGACCAGTGATTGGCTGCAGCAGTGACCTGCCACCTACACGTGCGACTGCTGCAGCCACTCACCTCAGCTATGATGTTTGGCACATGACCAGTGATTGGCTGCAGCAGTGATCTGCCACCTACACGTGCGACTGCTGCAGCCACTCACCTCAGCTATGATGGTTGGCACATGACCAGTGATTGGCTGCAGCAGTGACCTGCCACCTACACGTGCGACTGCTGCAGCCACTCACCTCAGCTATGATGGCACATGACCAGTGATTGGCTGCAGCAGTGACATGCCACCTACACGTGCGACTGCTGCAGCCACTCACCTCAGCTATGATGGTTGGCACATGACCAGTGATTGGCTGCAGCAGTGATCTGCCACCTACACGTGCGACTGCTGCAGCCACTCACCTCAGCTATGATGGTTGGCACATGACCAGTGATTGGCTGCAGCAGTGACCTGCCACCTACACGTGCGACTGCTGCAGCCACTCACCTCAGCTATGATGGTTGGCACATGACCAGTGATTGGCTGCAGCAGTGACCTGCCACCTACACGTGCGACTGCTGCAGCCACTCACCTCAGCTATGATGGTTGGTACATGACCAGTGATTGGCTGCAGCAGTGATCTGCCACCTACACGTGTGACTGCTGCAGCCACTCACCTCAGCTATGATGGCACATGACCAGTGATTGGCTGCAGCAGTGATCTGCCACCTACACGTGTGACTGCTGCAGCCACTCACCTCAGCTATGATGGTTGGTACATGACCAGTGATTGGCTGCAGCAGTGATCTGCCACCTACACGTGTGACTGCTGCAGCCACTCACCTCAGCTATGATGGTTGGCACATGACCAGTGATTGGCTGCAGCAGTGATCTGCCACCTACACGTGTGACTGCTGCAGCCACTCACCTCAGCTATGATGGTTGGTACATGACCAGTGATTGGCTGCAGCAGTGATCTGCCACCTACACGTGTGACTGCTGCAGCCACTCACCTCAGCTATGATGGTTGGCACATGACCAGTGATTGGCTGCAGCAGTGACCTGCCACCTACACGTGCGACTGCTGCAGCCATTCACCTCAGCTGTGATGGGAGCACGGTTGGCACATGAGCAGTGATTGGCTGCAGCAGTGACATGCCACCTACACATGTGACTGCTGCAGCCATTCACCTCAGCTGTGATGGGAGCACGGTTGGCACATGACCAGTGATTGGCTGCAGCGATATTGTGCATGACATTTCAGCAGGATGTAGTCTCAGACCGATGGGAGTAACCTGAGTGTAGGGGACTTTATTTTATACAATTTCTTTGAGGCCATTTTTTTTTTAAATGTCAGAAACTGCTCGAAATAACAATGTTTAGACCGTGTTCACATGTTGTGGATTCTGTCAGGATTTCAGAATGGATTGGAAAGTTAAATCCTGCCAGAATGCGAATGTCAGGATCTGCCTGGTGAGGTTGGGTTAGAACACACCATTAATGCCGTCGCTGTGACGGGGTCACAACTCGACAAATTTTGATGTGCATATCAAATACTAATTGTAGCGCCTTACTATAAAAACTGACATAGGAATTGTGCATAGAGTACAGATACTGCAGATGTGCAGGCAAGGAATGCAGACATAGTAACTGTATTTTAGGATGAGGACCCTGCACAGTATAGGAGATAAAGATCCTTAGCTCTGTACTTGGAAAACTGCTGAATTAGAGGACTCCTGCAGTCTCTGCTATACCTTTCATGTTGCTTTCCACTCTGTCTTTCAGATAAATGGCCCAGAAAGTGGAAGCTGGAGTGGTGTATTCCACGGTAGAAAGAGGTCTATAATGTGGGGTAACTATAGGTGTGAATCCTATAAGCTGTGTCCATCATCTTGATTCAGCGTCATCATCACATAAACACAGCGTTCATGTGTTTCCAGCTGGAGCCTGGTGCCAGCACACTGCAAATCCAGTATACATGTTGTCTGAGTCCAATGAGTGGAGACCACCAAAAGCAAAGTCTGCGAGCTGTAAGCGCTCCTATGTGAGCACATCCTTGGGCCAGGGTTACACTGCATCCTCCATCTGAACCATTCAGTACAATGAGACAACCCGAGTTAAACAGGACTGCTTTTACTCTCCTTTGCCACAGTGTCCATCTTTTCAGATAGGCACAATAATTTAGGCGATTCAGGGGTTGGATGGAAACCACAGATGGAAGCCATGAAACTACGGCTGAGCGCTATGTGAATTTAGCCTGGATACTATGAAAATGAATTATACTTTAGAATCTATAGTTCAGGTGATGGATTGAAAAAGTCACTTACATACCTTGATTGCTTTTTGTTACTGCTTGGAATTTTGAAGGCAGGAACATCACAACATTCTGCACCATTGGTGCCATGAATTGATGGTAGCTGTGAACATATCAGTATACTCTCAAGTTTTATATTTATGCAGTCTTATTGGAAGCTATGACTCTGTGATTGGTCTATGGTATAATGAACATGACCCCACATACCTCAATAAATAACAATGGAGTTGGTCAGGGTTCTTATAGACAAAACTAAAGGAACTACAATCTGAGGCTCCATGGACCCTGAATATACAGTAGACTAGATGGAGACTCAATGTTATCGCATCGGGAGGGTGGTAATGTCACGATCTCTATCCCCTCTCTCTTTCCCCATGTGCTGTCTTCTCCCGTCTGTGCTCTCTTCTTTGTCATTGGCGTACTGTTTAGGAGCCATGTTGGCATTGATATTTGCTTTTTAAAGGGGTTTTCTCACGAGCGAAAGTTCATTTTAAAAATGGTCTGTGTCTGACCGTGTACAGAACATACCACAGCTCCTGGGCAGGGGAGGAAGCAAAACACAATACTGACATTACAGCAGGAGATCGTAGAGGAAAGATTTTGTGAGGTAAAATATTGTTTAATAACAGTCAGTGAAATGTTTTACCTCACAAAATGAATCCACTGTGATCTCCTGCTGTAATGTCAGTCTGTCTTTTGCTTCCTCCCCTGCACAGGAGATGTGGTATGCTCCGTACACAGTCAGACACAGTCAATTTTTAAAATGAACTTTACCTTGGGAAAACCCTTTTACTGTGACCGGCTTCCTCTGCCTGTAGAAATGCCGTGCATCTGCCGCAGGGCTGGGAATTCATGCAGGAGCAGTAAACCAGACCGCTGCCATCTTTGTGCAGACAGCAGCGGTCGCATTAAAACTGTGCATGCATGCCTCCTGTACAAAGATGGCGGCGGTCAGTGAATCATCCGCTGATCCCGGCGGCGTATTTGCGATGGTGTTCCGCTGATGGTACCGCGCAAGAGGCTACGTACGCTAAGTCATCTGAGTAATTTCGCAATGCATCCTGGGAACGGAAGATGGCGGCAGCCGCGCGCGTATCATCGGAGCTTCGGTGGATCCCAGGGGGTGAGTATGTAAAGTTGAAAAAACACTTACATTTCGTTCATATCATTTCATCTCATGGCTGACCATGTGCTGTGGGGAATGGGCGAACATATATCCAGATGCATCACACACACCTGTCTCGCAGCTAGACCCAGGACAAAAACCCTGGAAGACTGATGTCCCACTTACTTATCTCCCAGCCCAAAACTAAGGCACTCCCCCGATGTTGACATCACTCAGAGGCTGAATCCTCTCCTTTCTTAGAGTTATGACAAACTATTTTTATACATAGCTCGCTGTATGAACCTCGTATACGAACGACACAATGATCAGTATCTGCAACACGTCGGGGGGATTCTTTTAAGTGTAAACATGGCATAATTACATGACCCGCTTATGGAGAAACCCGCTCCTTGCACTCGTTAGGTTTAGCTTGTAGCGATTTCAGTGAGTTATAGATCTTTCAATGGACATCTGAAATATATATTTCTTATCTCTAGCCCCGATCGGTGCCAGTATACCTAGTTTTACAAGAACAAAAGAATCCCATGCTTGCTGTACCAGTAAAATAAAAATTCCTCTTACTAGCACACTGGTCTCCCATTACACTATATAGCAGGGGGGGAGGGAGAGTGGCTTAGAATTTCAGCCTCCTGCTGGCACGCACAGGAAACTGCAGCTGAGAGCCCTGTATGTGTAATTGAAGTAATCAGAACTTCCTATTTCCTGAAAATCCTGTTATGTGAGGTCAAGATAACGTTACTCAAAAAAAGCTGATGTAACAGCTTGGAATCAAACCCTTCACATAACCTGTAAAGGTGTCCCAACACATTAGATGACCATCAGGCAATCCAAGCATCTTACGTGTTTTGGCTCTCCCATGACTGCAGATGTCACAAGAAAAAAGGATCAATCTTGTGGATTTTAACATGTCCAATCATTTGTGCCCATAGTGATAATAATGAAAGTAAGACAGCTTCAGCTGGAAAAAGACCAAACTGTTGCACTACTCTTAGGGTAAATTATGGAAACAGCTAGAAGAGCATAACCCAATAGAATAAAACATAACTTTTACTAATAATATTAAAAGAGTGGACAAAACAATACAAAGGAAATAAATAAGTGCTCACGCCGAAAACTGTGCTCATATAAAAAATGGTTTGATCTCACCAATCATGGACAAAGGGTCCCCATACCAATGATGCAGGATCCCTGGGAGGGTCCAATAGTTGTGGGATGAAGAAATGGAAGCGGGGGACCTGTTTCCTAAGCCCCTGTCGTGCCCCAGCAATAACTCCTGTCCTTACAGGGACAGGCCCAAATCAGCCCCACTACGGACACCCTCCAATAAATGTTAGATGTAGATGAAAATAACGCCTCCCTACGCGTTTCTTCTCCAATCGCGGAGATTCATCAGGGGAGTTCTTAATGGCCAAATGGCCAAAAAACAGCTAACAAGTCCGTGGATAATATAAAGTAGTCCAGACGAGCAGAGCCCATACGCAGTGGCTGTATGGCTTTACAAAAAAGGCAGACCAGTGTGCTGTCTGCCGACAAGAAGATGAGTGAGTGATAATAATGAAAACCAGGAAAAAATCCTCTAATATTCAAGAAAAAAAACAAAAACAGGCAGAGATGCTTACCTGTCTAAATGGGCCACAATACAATTGCACTACCAGGGTGCAGCAGACCCAAGTAAAATGGCAACTGCACAGGTGCAATACCAAATGAAACAGCCAGCCTTCAATCAGGGATTGGCCGTGTGGTACACCAATGCAAAAAAATATATTCTCTGTATGTGGCAATGTTCACACAAGGAATGCAGAGCATCTGGTTCTCAGCCTATTAATGACGCGCTATGGCGGGCTGCCCAGTGCTAACTATGATGCATCCTGTGTGAACAGAGGCCACAGTTTACAGAACCATTTGGGCCCAACTGCACTCTGAAAAAATATAACGTGCAAAAAAACATATCAATATATGTAAGGTATTGGTTGATATTCTGGCCATAATATGTAAGCTGGCAACCCGCGTCAAGGGTCCTTACGTTTGCCAGTCCTACTCTAACATGAAAACCACAAAAAGAGGAAAAAATCCTCCAATATTCAAGAAAAAAAACAGGCAACAGGATTTGTCAAACTACTGACTCTAATGTACTTGTCTTGTTGCTCAGTTGAGCCACGGGGCCTCCCACTTCTCCTTCTACTCTGGTTAGAGCCTGTTTGTGCTCTCCTCTGAAAGGAGTAGTACACACCATTGTAGGAAATCTTCAGTTTCTTGGCAATTTCTCACATGCAATAGCCTTCATGTCTAAGAAGAAGAATAGACTGTTGAGTTTCACATGAAAGTTCTTTTTTTCTGGCCATTTTGAGAGTTTAATGGAACCAACAAATGTAATGCTCAAGACTCTCAACTAGCTCAAAGGAAGGTCAGGTTTATAGGTTCTCTTATCAGCCAAACTGTTTTCAGCTGTGCTAACATACTTGCACAAGTGTTTTCAAGGGTATTCTAACCATCAATTAGCCTTCTTACACAGTTAGCAAACACAAAGTACCATGAGAACACTAGAGTGATGGTTGTTGGAAATTGGCCTCTATACGCCTATGAAGATATTGCATTACAAACCAGACGTTTGCAGCTAGAGTAGTCATTTACCACATTAACAATGTATAGAGTGTATTTCTGAATTTAATGTTAGCTTTATTGGAAAAAACTGTGCTTTTCTTTAAAAAGTAAGGACATTTTTAAGTGACCCTAAACTTTGGAATGATAGTGTAACTTGCCTTTCTTTCTGAAAAAAACTGAAATTTGGTGAAAATGTTGAAAAATTTTGCAATTTTCAAACTTTAAATTTGTATGCCTTTAAACCACAGAGTTATGTCACACAAAATAGTTAATAAATAACATTTCCCACTTGTCTACTTTACATCAGCACAATTTTTGAAACATTTTTTTTGTAAGAAAGTTAGAAAGGTTAAAAGTTGACCAGTGACTGTTCATTTTTCCAACACAATTTGCAAAACCATTTTTTTTATCGACCACATCACATTTGAAGTGACTTTGAGGGGTCTATATGACAGAAAATACCCAAAAGTGACACCATTCTACAAACTGCACCCCTTAAGGTGCTCAAAACCACATTCAAGAAGTTTATTACCCCTTCAGTTGCTCCACAGGAACTGAGGCAGTGTGGAAGGAAAGAATTCTATCTCCAACCCTAACACAACCCTAATCCTAACACAGCTGCAACCTTAACTGCAAAGAATGGAAAAAAATATATACATTTTATAACTTTTATCTAACTAAGGGGTGACAAAGGGGTATTTGATTTACCTTTTTTGATCACTGTGATAGGGTCTATCACATTGGTCAAAAGGAACCAATAGGAAAAAATCCTTATTATTGCAGGGTACCGGCAGGCATATGTCGGTAGGTGCACTGCGCATGTACCCTCCTTTTTTTCCCAGAAAGATGATGCGGAGGGCTGTTGGACGGAGCAGGAAGGACCTGGGGATGGCTTAGGTACCAAGGGTAATCTGGAGACCTCATTTGTCTCTTCTCTGATAGGTCAGATCATATCAGAGGAGAGAGAAATTTATTTTAAATCAGACTTTTTCTTTTAATATGATCACCATGAATAACGGCAACTATCGTGATAGGAGACTTTAAAAACTGACCCTGATCATGTTTTCCAGAGATTCTCCTATCCTGGGGAGCGCTATACCCTTATTTTTCAGCGCCGTTAAAAAGCTGCAGTGAGGAATAAGTACCCTTAACTGCAGTCTTTACGGGATTAATTAGCCTGTTAGGGTTATGGCTTGTTTACTATCATTGCTAGGAAGTGCCAGGTGATACAGATTTCCCAGCTTTCTAAAAACCCAGACTCCTCTAACCATGTGCCAAGAAACAACCGCCATGGGTTCTTGCAAGCTGCTGCCTAGCACAGTGAAAATAAAATGGTGGAGGCCCACAAAGCAGGAGAAGGCTATAAGAAGATAGCAAAGCGTTTTCAAGTTGCCCTTTCCTCAGTTCGAAATGTAACAGTTAACAGGAATAGTGGAGGTCAAGATATGGTCTGGAAGACCAATCAAAATTTCAGTGAGAGCTGCTTGTAGGATTGCTACAGAGGCAAATCAGTACCCCGCTTGACTGCAAAAGACCTTCTGAAAGATTTAGCAGATTCTGGAGTTGTGGCACATTGTTCTACTGTTCAGGGACACCTGCACAAATATGGCTTTCATGTGAGAGTCTTCATAAGAAAACCTCTCATGCGTCCTCACAACAAAATTCAGAGTCAGAAGTATGCAAAAGAACATTTAAACAAACCTGATGCATTTTGGAAACAAGTCCCGTGGACCGATGAGGTTAAAATAGAACTCTTTGGCCACAATGATCGAAGGTATGTGTGGAGAAAAAAGCGCACAGAATTTCAGGAAAAGAACATCTCACCATTAAGCATGGGGGTGGATCAATCATGCTTTGAGGTTGTGGTGCAGCCAATGGAACGGCGAGCATTTCACGGGTAGAGGAAAGAATGGTTCAATGAAATTTCAAGAAATTCTTGATGCAAACATAACACCATCTACAAAAAAGCTGAAGTTGAAAAGAGGATGGCTTCTACAAATGGATAATGATCCTAAACACACATCAATATCCACAATAGACTACCTCAAAAGATACAAGATGAAGGTTTTACAATGGCCCTCACAGTCTCCTGATCTGGACATCATTGAAAATCTGTGGCTAGACTTCAAAATAGCAGTTCATGCCAGATGACCCAGGGATCTCACAGAACTGACAGAATATTCCAAGGAAGAATGGATAAAAATCTCTCAAACAATAATTTAACCCCTTAGTGACAGAGCCAATTTGGTACTTAATGACCAGGCCAATTTTTGCAATTCTGACCACTGTCACTTTATGAGGTTATAACTCTGGAACACTTCAACGGATCCTGCTGATTCTGAGATTGTTTTTTCGTGACATATTCTACTTCATGATAGTGGTAACATTTCTTCGATATTACTTGCGATTATTTATGAAAAAAACGGAAATATGGCGAAAATTTTTAAAATTTTGCAATTTTCAAACTTTGTATTTTTATGCCCTTAAATCAGAGAGATATGTCACGAAAAATAGTTAATAAATAACATTTCCCACATGTCTACTTTACATCAGCACAATTTTGGAAACAAAATTTTTTTTTGTTAGGGAGTTATAAGGGTTAAAAGTTGACCAGCAATTTCTCATTTTTACAACACCATTTTTTTTTAGGGACCACATCACATTTGAAGTCATTTTGAGGGGTCTATATGATAGAAAATAATGAAGTGTGACACCATTCTAAAAACTACACCCCTCAAGGTTCTCAAAACCACATTCAAGAAGTTTATTAACCCTTTACGTGCTTCACTGGAACTGAAACAATGTGGAAGGAAAAAATGAACATTTAACTTTTTTTTGCAAACATCTTAATTCAGAACCATTTTTTTTATTTTCACAAGTGTAAAAGCAGAAATCTAACCATAAATTTAGTTATGCAATTTCTCCTGAATACGCCAATACCCCATATGTGGGGGTAAACCACTTTTTGGGCGCACCGCAGAACTTAGAAGTGAAGGAGCGCCGTTTGACTTTTTCAATGCAGAATTGGCTGGAATTGAGATCGGACGCCATGTGACGTTTAGAGAGCCCCTGATGTGCCTAAACAGTGGAAACTCCCCACAAGTGACACCATTTTGGAAACTAGACCCCTTAAGGAACTTATCTAGATGTGTGGTGAGCACTTTGAACCCCCAAGTGCTTCACAGAAGTTTATAACGTAGAGCCGTGAAAATAAAAAATTGCTTTTGTTTACACAAAAATGATCTTTTCGCCCACAAATTCTTATTTTCACAATGGTAACAGGAGAAATTAGACCACAAAAGTTGTTGTGCGATTTCTCCTGAATACGTCGATACCCCATATGTGAGGGTAAACCACTGTTTGGGCGCACCGCAGAGCTTGGAAGTGAAGGAGCGCCGTTTTACTTTTTCAATGTAGAATTGGCTGGAATTGAGATTGGACGCCATGTCGCGTTTGGAGAGCCTCTGATGTGCCTAAACAGTGGAAACCCCCCACAAGTGACCCCATTTTGGAAACTAGACCCCTGAAGGAACATATCTAGATGTGTGGTGAGCACTTTGAACCCCCATGTGCTTCACAGAAGTTTATAATGTAGAGCCGTGAAAAAAAAAATCGCATTTTTTCTACAAAAATGATCTTTTTGCCCACAAATTTTTATTTTCACAAGGGTAACAGGAGAAATTAGACCACAAAAGTTGTTGTGCAATTTCTCCTGAGTACGCTGATACCCAATATGTGGGGGTAAACCACTGTTAGGGCGCACCGCAGAGCTTGGAAGAGAAGGAGTGCCGTTTTACTTTTTCAATGTAGAATTGGCTGGAATTGAGATTGGACGCCATGTCGCGTTTGGAGAGCCCCTGATGTGCCTAAACAGTGGAAACCCCCCACAAGTGACACCATTTTGGAAACTAGACCCCTTAAGGAACTTATCTAGATGTGTGGCGAGCACTTTGAACCCCCATGTGCTTCACAGAAGTTTATAACGTAGAGCCATGAAAAAAAAAATGCATTTTTTCTACAAAAATGATCTTTTTGCCCACAAATTTTTATTTTCACAAGGGTAACAGGAGAAATTAGACCACTAAAGTTGTTGTGCAATTTCTCCTGAGTACGTCGATACCCAATATGTGGGGGTAAACCACTGTTTGGGCGCACCGCAGAGCTTGGAAGAGAAAGAGTGCCATTTTACTTTTTCAATGTAGAATTGGCTGGAATTGAGATCGGACGCCATGTCGCGTTTGGAGAGCCCCTGATGTGCCTAAACAGTAGAAATCCCCCACAAGTGACCCCATTTTGGAAACTAGACCCCCCATGGAACTTATCTAGATGTGTGGTGAGAACCTTGAATGCCCAAGTGCTTCACAGAAGTTTATAATGCAGAGCCGTGAAAATAAAAAATATTTTTTTTTTCCACAAAAAAGATTTTTTAGCCCCCAAGTTTTTATTTTCACAAGGATAACAAGAGAAATTGGACCCCAAAAGTTGTTGTCCAATTTGTCCTGAGTATGCTGGTACCCCATATGTGGGGGTAAACCACTGTTTGGGTGCACGGCAGAGCTCGGAAGGAAGGAGCGCCGTTTTGGAATGCAGACTTTGATAGAATGGTCTGCGGGTATTATGTTGCGTTTGCAGAGCCCCTGATGTACCTAACCAGTAGAAACCCTCCACAAGTGACCCCATTTTGGAAACTAGACCCCCCAAGGAACGTATCTAGATGTGTGGTGAGAACTTTGAATGACCAAGTGCTTCACAGAAGTTTAGAATGCAGAGTCGTGAAAATAAAAAATATTTTTTTTTTCACAAAAAAGATATTGTAGCCCCCAAGTTTTTATTTTCACAAGGGTAATAGGAGAAATTGGACTGCAATAGTTGTTGTCCAATTTATCCCGAGTACGCTGATGCCCCATATGTGGGGGTAACCCACTGTTTGGGCACACGGCAGAGCTCAGAAGGGGGCGGAGCACCATTTGACTTTTTGAGCGCAAAATTGGCTGTTGTGTTTGGAGACCCCCTGATGTACCTAAACAGTGGAAACCCCCCAATTCTAGCTCCAACCCTAACCCCAACACACCCCTAACCCTAATCCCAACCTGATGCATAATCCTAATCACTAACCCTAACCATAATCACAACCCTTACCCCAAAACAACCCTAATGTCAACCCTAACCATAACCCTAATCAAAACCCTAAATCCAACACACCCCTAATCCTAATCTCAACCCTAACCTCAAACCTAACCCTAATCCCAATACACCCCTAATCACAACCCTAACCTTAACCCTAATCCCAAACCTAACCCTAATCCCAAGCGTAACCCTAATGCCAACCCTAACCCTAATACCAACCCTAATCCAAACCCTAACCCTAATCCCAGCTCTAACCCTAACTTTAGCCCCAACCCTAGCCCTAACTTTAGCCCCAACCCTAACCCTAGCCCTAAGGCTACTTTCACACTTGCGTCGTTTGGCATTCCGTCGCAATCCGTCGTTTTGGACAAGAAACGGATCCTGCAAATGTGCCCGCAGGATGCGTTTTTTGCCCATAGACTTGTATTGCCGACGGATCGTGACGGATGGCCACACGTCGCGTCCGTCGTGCACTGGATCAGTTGTGTTTTGGCGGACCGTCGGCACAAAAAAACGTTCAATGAAACGTTTTTTTGTACGTCGCATCCGCCATTTCTGACCGCGCATGCGTGGCCGTAACTCCGCCCCCTCCTCCCCAGGACATAGATTGGGCAGCGGATGCGTTGAAAAACTACAGCTGCTGCCCACGTTGTGCACAATTTTCACAACGTGCGTCGGTATGTCGGGCCGATGCATTGCGACGGCCCCGTACCGACGTAAGTGTGAAAGAAGCCTAACCCTAAATTTAGCGCCAACCCTAACCCTAAATTTAGCCCCAACCCTAACCCTAAATTTAGCCCCAACCCTAGCCCTAACCCTAGCCCTAACCCTACCCCTAACCCTAATTTTAGCCCCAACTGCTGTTCTCCTGCCGGCCGGCAGATGGAGACAGATGGCGGGCGCACTGCACATGCGCCCGCCATTTTCTTCTGCCGGCGGCCAGGAGGAGCAGCAAGAGGATCCAGGGACACAGGTGAGTATTGTAGGGTCCCCGAATCCCCCTATTTCTCTGATCACATCAGAGGACAGAGAATTACACTTTACTTTTTTTTTTTTTGCGATCGCCGGTAAACAGTTAATTACCGGCGATCGCATAACAGGGGTCGGTAAAACCGACCCCGATCATGCTCTTTGGGGTCTCGGCTACCCCCGGCAGCCGAGACCCCAAAGATTATCGCGGGGCCGGCCGGTGGAGACACGAGGAGCATCGGGGGAGATAGGTAAGTATTGGGGGGCCACCTGGGACCCCTTTTCTCTGTCCTCCGATGTGCGATCACATCGGAGGACAGAGAAATTAAAAAGAGATCGCGTTTTGTTTTTTGTTTTTTGCGATCGCCGGTAAACGGTTAATTACCGGCGATCGCAAATGCGGGGTGGGTTAAAAATCCCCTGAATCATGTTCTCTGGGGTCTCGGCTACCCCCGGCAGCCGAGACCCTGGGGAAAATCGGCCTTTGGGGGGCGCTATTCATTTTTCCACAGCGCCGTTAATTAACGGCGCTGTGGTTTAAGTACCCTTAGCGGCCGCCGTTAAACGGCGTATCGGCGGTCGCTAAGGGGTTAAAGACTCTGGCTACAAAAAGCATTTACAAGCTGTGAAACTTTAAAAAGGGGTCTGCTACTAGGTACTAATTATGCAGGGTGGCAAAACTTTTGCATCAGCCCATCCTCCTTTTTGTAATTTTTAAATGTAAAAAACGACTTTATGTGTGTGTGTATATATATATATATATATATACATATATATATATATATATATATATATATATATATATATATATACCGTATATTGCCTAAAATACAAAGGAAATGTGTAATCTTTAACTTTAGCCCTTTTGGAGATCGTTGCCACTGTACAAATGTGCACACAGTAATGTTGTAGTATGTATAGTATACACAGACATTGGCAGTTCTCTGGTCTCCGGCATGCAGCCAGTGGCCAGGATCAGCAGGTATATATGTGCACACAGTAATGCCGTAGAATGCATAGTATACGCAGACACTGGCCGCCCTCTGTTTCCCGCACGCAATCAGTGGCCAGGATCAACAGGTACATGTCTGCACACAGTAATGCCATAGTGTACACAGACAATAGCCGCAGTCTGGTCTCCAGCATGCAGTCAGTGGCCAGGATCAGCAGGTACATGTGTGCACACAGTAATGCTGTATTATGCATAGTATGTATAGTATACACACGCATTGGCCATCTTAGCTAGTTTCACACTTTCACATGAAGCCCCGCCCATGGCCGCACCTCCACCGCTCAGTTCTGCCTATGGCCGCATGTGGCCTGCATACCTATCTTTAACATTAGGTATGCAGGTTGTGCGGATGTATGCGGATGCCTCCGCATGTGTCGTTTTGACGATGCAGAGAAAAAAATAAATTCTAACCAGCTGCGTTCGTCACCCCATCATCAAAACTACGCATGCGGAGGCATCCGCATACATCCGCACAACCTGCATACCTAATGTTAAAGATAGGTACGCAGGCCGCATGCGGAAGTAGGCAGAGCTGAGCGGCGGAGGTGCGGCCATGGGTGGGGCTTCACGGAGGAAGTCCGCAGCCCTCCGCAGCTCAGCAAAACGCTAGTGTGTGAAACTAACCTTATTGTCCCTGGCATGCAGTCAGTGGCTAGGAACAGCAGCTACATGTCTGCACACAGTAATGCCGTCCTATATAGTGTACGCAGACATTGGCCGTCCTCTGGTCTCCGGCATGCAGTCAGTGGCCAGGATCAGCAGGTTCATGTGTGAACACGATAATGCTGTAGTGTGCGTAGTATGTATAGTATGCACAGTCATTGGCCGCTCCCTGGTCCCCGGCATGCTGTTAGTGACCAGGATCAGCAGGTACATGTGTGCACACAGTAATGTTGTAGTCAGGGCCGGACTGGGACTAAAATTCAGCCCTGGCATTTGAAGTTACACAGGCCCACTTGTCACATGGTGACTGTATAATATCTTTGTACACTTGTAGGTTACAAGAAGTGAGAGGAGTTTAATACGACTATATAACATATAATTACAGCTATATCCAGCATTACAGCTCAGTCCTATTTATTGCTTTTAGTTCCAGTACCAAGAAAAGCCGCTACTTTACCTACATACCTGGATCTCGTAGATAATGAAGGGATGAGACGACCAAAGGCTATGGAACCTCATTCTGATGCTCCATAAATGTTGCCTACAGCCACTTTTGGTTCCGCTGCGCAGCACGAGACCCGGTGACTCTGAAAAGTGGTGACATCAGTAACGTCACCGCTCTTCAGATATTCTGGGCCTTGCGCTGAACTCGGCGACTGTGAAGAGCGGTATTGTTATACCGTCACCGCTCTTCAGAGTCCCTGGGTCTCGCCAGGTCTGAGCTAGTAGTGGGGGTGTGTGATAGACACCTCTCCATTACTTACACCAGGGATTGATAGCAGCTGACATTACACAGCTGACATCAACCCTAAAAACCATTAGGGTATGTGCACACGTTGCGGATTTGCCTGTGGAATTTTCGGTGCAGATTCTTCCTCTCTTGGCAGAAAACGGAGGTAAAAATCCACTTTTGTTATGCGTTTTTTGTGCGGATTTTAATGCGGTTTTTTCTGTTCAAATAATTTTTATTATAACTTTGAAATTTAATATTAGCATGTGGAAATAATCATATAGTCAGCTCGCAAGGGAATAAGGGTAAGGAGAGGGAGGGAGGTAGGGGAGATGGGTTTGG
Source organism: Ranitomeya imitator (assembly GCF_032444005.1). Taxonomy (NCBI): domain Eukaryota; kingdom Metazoa; phylum Chordata; class Amphibia; order Anura; family Dendrobatidae; genus Ranitomeya; species Ranitomeya imitator. Next base: position 81,924,748 of record NC_091285.1, read on the forward strand.
GGAATGGTAACCTGTGATCATACTTATTCAAATAATTTTATTATATCTTTGAAATTTAATATTAGCATGTGGAGTCAGCTCACAAGGGAATAGGGGAAGGAGAGGGAAGGAGGTGGGGAGGGTTTGGGGAAAGGTAAGAACAACATTGTGGACACACTGTCCATTTTAAACAAAATTTGATAATGATTAACAATTTTTAACAGATTAACATATAGTAACATATAATAGCATATAATAATAGCAAAGAGCATATAATAAGTCGTAATAACCTCACAGGTATGTAGAAGCTATCATCTTTCCTTTAATGCGATAGATTGGAGTTTACCTCAACCCATTTCTTCCATTTCCTATCATGTTTCGAATAGTAATTATTTACTATTGCGAAGTTTTCTTCGTATGTCTTGTGTAAGTTAATTTGGTCTATAATTTCAGTAAAAGCCGGTAAAGTCGGATTCTTCCAATGGAAAGCTATGGTTTGTTTGACCACAAGGCAGATATGGATGATAAGAGATCTCACATTTGTGTCTATTTTTTCCCAGTTCAGGGACAACAAGGCCATTGCAGGGGTAACTATAATATTACCTGTTAATAATTTGTTAATTAATTTTATGGCTTGCCTCCATAAGGGTTTTACCCGGGGGCATGACCAAAACACATGTAGCAAACTTCCACGCTCTCCACATTCTCTCCAGCATAATGGAGATCCTCCTGACGGCAGATGAGAAAGGCGAGCCGGAGTATAGTACCATCTTGTTATTATTTTATAATAGGCCTCTTTCAGTGTCATGCAGATGTTTGATGCATAAGTAAAGTGGATTGCATTTTCCCACTGTTCTGGAGTGAACGTTACATTCAGATCCCCTTCCCATTTTATCATATGAGCTAACTTATTGAATTGTATGTCATTGTTAAACCACCGATATATTTGCTTGTTATTCCAAAATAAATTGTGTGTGGGATTTTTTAGTAAATTAATAGTTGCTTCAGATATTTTTGGTTTGTTTGTAATTAATTTTTGAATTTGGTCCTTTAGTACCATGTAAGGGAAAAAGGCTGAGGAGGGTATTATAAATTTTTGTTTAATAGAGCTGAAGGTGAGAAATTTAACCCCATCATGAATATCATTTAATTTTTGAATCCCATTGTCTCTCCATATGGGGGAGGGGTTAATATTTTGGGTAAGCATGATAATCTCTATAGGGGTATTTTGGAGGAGGATTTTCCTGTTGGAGCCTCTCTTTCGTTTGGACAATTTATTCCAGGCATATATAATGGGAGAAAAGATAGGGTGATGGGCGTAGGCCTTATAAGGTCTGTTGAGAATATGGTCAAAATCCAATTCTTTGGGAGATTTCCTATGGTTAAGTTCAATTTCAAGGTCAAGCCAATTCGGAGGATCTTCTTTCATGAACCAATACTGGCTTTGTTTTATTAAATTCGATAGATATAAAGCTGTAATGTTTGGTAAGCCTATGCCCCCGAATTCCTTGCATTTATATAGAATGTTTGTGGAAATGCGGGCCCTTTTTTATTCCAAATAAACGTATTTATTGTTGATTGGAAGCTAGTCAGGTAGGAAGTGTTGATTTTTAGGGGAAGTGTTCTCAGTATATAAGAGATTTTTGGGACAATAAAAATTTTAGTTGCCAATACTCTGCCCCACCATGAGAGGTCTTTTGTACCGAGGAAACCCAGGTCTTTGTTTATTTTTTCCAAGAGTTTGTTCAAGTTTTTCTTCATTAATGTGTCTAAGTTTTTTGAAATGATTATACCTAGATAGTCTAGGTCTCCTTCCGACCAACTGAATGAAACTATATCTTTTATTTTCTTTGTTTCTAATTCCGTCAAGTAAAATGGCAATATTTTGGATTTATTTTCGTTTATCTTAAAAAGGGTAATAGTTGAAAAAAATTGAAGGTTTTTTTGTAGCTCCGAAACTGATTCATAGGGGTCCGTCAGGGTAAACATCATGTCGTCGGCAAAGAGCCCTATCTTATAATGGCGTGTTCGCGTTTGTAGACCTTTTATGGAATTATTTTGCCTAATTGATTGCGCTAGTGGTTCCATTGATAAAATAAAAAGCAGCGGAGATAAAGGGCACCCTTGTCTTGTACCATTTGAAATGTTAAATGGTGTAGAGGAGTAGTTGTTTGCATAAATTTTGGCTGTTGGTTTTGAATAGAGTGCCATTACGCTGTTGATATATTTTTCATTAAACCCAAATTTTTGAAGTACTGATGTTAAATAAAGCCAGTTTAATCGGTCAAAAGCCTTTTCGGCGTCTAGAGTAATAATTACAGATGGCACTTTAGAGGAATGAATCAATTTAATTGAGTTGATAAGTCTTCTAGTACCATCTGACGCTTGACGACCTGTTATAAAACCCATTTGGTCCCCATGAACCAATAACGGCAAATAGGATTTGAGCCTATTTGCAATTAGCTTGGAGTAAATTTTCAGATCTGTATTGATTAAGGAAATTGGTCTGTAATTATTAACAAGGGTTAAGTCCGAATTGTGTTTGGGAATTAAAATAATTGTCGATTCTAACATTTCTGCTGGGAATTTACCTGAGGAACTAGCTATATTAAAAAGGTTTTGTAGATGTGGGGAGAGTAATTTGGTGAAGGTTTTATAATATTCGTTTCCAAAACCATCAGGGCCTGGCGATTTAAAGTCCTTGAGTTGAAGAATGGTTTTTTCTATTTCTTCTAGGGAGAAAGGGGAGGTTAGGTTTTCTAAATCATCAAGGGTCAATTTTGGAAGGCTAATTGAGGTCAAGAATTTTTCAATGTCAGAAACATTTGGAAGTGGGGTGGAGGGCTGGGAATGTAAATTATATAATTTGCTGTAATAATCTGCGAAGGAGTTGGCTATATCTTGGGGATGAGATACCGTTGTACCATTTTTTGTTTGTATTTTGGTGATCCTGTTTGCTTGTCTTATTTTTTTCATTCTATTAATCATGTAACGCGTTGGCTTATTAATTGAGGAATATTGCTTCATTTTGGAAATTTTGACCATGGTGTGGAATGATGAAAATATGATTTTCTTAAGCTCCTGCCTGAGGTTCAGTAGCTCTATTTTAATTTGAGTAGACGGGGGGTTTAAACTTAGTTGTTCGTTTTCTTTGTCTTTTATTTTATTTTGAATGTCTTCAATCTGAATTCTAAGCAACCTTTTCCTTTTTGCAGAGATTTGGATCATGATACCCCTCATGACTGCCTTATGGGCACACCAATGGGTGAAAGGGGATGTTTCAGTAGGTGAATTCTCTGTGAAATAATTTGTTAGTGATTTTTCTAATATTGATCTATGGTCAGGGTGGTGTAGTAGGTTAGCGTCACATTTCCATAGTGAATTTTTATTAACCGATTGGCCAATTTGGATTTCTGCTGAAACTGGGGAGTGGTCCGAGAAGGTTTTCCTTTCTATTGTGATTCTATAGATTTTAGGGAGCGTAAAAATGTCCGATAAGATTAAATCAATTCGTGACGCTGATTGATGAGGGTCAGAGAAATGGGTGTATTCAATTGAAGTGGTGTTTAGACACCGAAAGATGTAAAATAATTCATTTTGGTGTATCCAATTGTCTAAAGTATGTGGTCGGTATCTATTTGGGGTGGAGGAATCCATATTTGCATTTGGTACCAAATTAAAGTCTCCCAACCAAATCATGGCACCTCTCTTGATTGACATTACTTTTTTATTTACTTTGTTCAGAAAACCTATTTGACCTGTGTTGGGGGCGTAAATGTTGATGATTGTGCAAATCTGGTTATTCAAGGAACAAACAAGAATATGAAACCTCCCTTTAGCATCTTTGATCTCCTCTAGAAATTCAAATGAGATAGTTCCTTTAACGATTGTGACCACACCGGCTTTCTTTTTTGTGTTGTCCGACTTGTAAATATGTGGGAAATTTTTATGCGAAAATTTTGGGTTGTCTGAGTGTTTAAATTTGGATTCCTGTAAACAAATTATATCGGCATGGCTTTTGGATAGTTCTCTCCAAAGGGTGCGTCTTTTGTGTGGACTATTTAAGCCTCTAACATTGTAAGATAATATCTTTAAACTCATTGTGTAGCAGCAAACCTGTGAGGATTAAGAAATCAATATACGTTAAAGGTACCGTCACACTTAGCGACGCTGCAGCGATACCGACAACGATCCGGATCGCTGCAGCGTCGCTGTTTGGTCGCTGGAGAGCTGTCACACAGACAGCTCTCCAGCGACCAACGATCCCGAGGTCCCCGGTAACCAGGGTAAACATCGGGTAACTAAGCGCAGGGCCGCGCTTAGTAACCCGATGTTTACCCTGGTTACCAGCGTAAAAAAACAAACAGTACATACTTACATTCAGCTGTCTGTCCCTTGCCGTCTGGTTCCTGCACTGACTGCTGGTCGTAAAGTGAAAGTGAAAGCACAGCACAGCGGTGAGTCACACAGCGGTGACTCACCGCTGTGGCTGTGCTCTGCTTTCACTTTACGGCCAGCAGTCAGTGCAGGAACCAGACGGCAAGGGACAGACAGCTGAATGTAAGTATGTACTGTTTGTTTTTTTACGCTGGTAACCAGGGTAAACATCGGGTTACTAAGCGCGGCCCTGCGCTTAGTTACCCGATGTTTACCCTGGTTACCAGTGAAGACATCGCTGAATCGGTGTCACACACGCCGATTCAGCGATGTCTACGGGGAGTCCAGCGACGAAATAAAGTTCTGGACTTTCTTCCCCGACCAGCGATCTCCCAGCAGGGGCCTGATCGCTGCTGCCTGTCACACTGGACGATATCGCTAGCGAGGACGCTGCAACGTCACGGATCGCTAGCGATATCGTCTAGTGTGACAGTACCTTAAGTAAGAGTAAGAACAATAAACAATAAACTGTAATGTCCACTTGAAGTGGTCCACTACGGTGAACCTGACTTCACCTGTTGGGGGAAAAGTTCGTGTTACTAGCTCCCAAGCAACACCTTCTTGGTTGTTGAACTTATACCCATGTAACATTAACAAGAACAACCAAAAATAGGTATTAGCTTCTTATCGGGATAGTTTCCCATTTAAGTAAACAATAAACTTGAACAAAAACTCTTCATGTTTTACCATCAGAGTCAAGGCGATCCTTATGTCGTGGTTGAAGAGGAATACTGATGGAGTGCAAGAAGTCTCTGCCTTCTTCTGGAGAATTAAGAACGATAAAGTTGCCTTTGTAGTTGACTATTAACTTGAGTGGGAATCCCCACTTATAGGATATTTCATTGTCCCTGAGAGGTATGGTAATGCTTTGAAAAGTTTTCCTCCCTTCAATCGTTTCTTTGGAGAGATCAGCATATATTTTTAGTTTTTCAAATGGCTCAGGGAAATGTTTATTTTCTCTAAAGTAATTTTGGATTCTTTCTTTTGTTTTGAAGAAGTGCACTCTCATGAGTGTGTCTCTGGGTAGGTCTTTAGGGATGGTGGGCGGTTTTCGCAGCCTATGTATTCTGTCAATTTCTAGCTCTTGCTCTGTTAGGGAGGGAATAATTTTCCTGAATAATTTTTTGGTAAATTCCTCCAGTTTGTTTGGGCCTATGGTCTCGGGGATGCCCCTAATTTTAATATTGTTTCTGCGATTTCGATCTTCTAAATCCGCTACTTTGAGCTTCATCTTGTGCAACTCTTTTGTGATGTCTTTATTTATTTTAGAGGTTAGATCTGGCCTCTCTTCTATTTTTTTAATTCTGTCCTCAAACCCGTCCATCCTTTTGCTGAGGAGGGACAATGAGTCTTCTAGTAATTTATTTTGTTTATCAAATTTTTCATTCATACCATTTTCGAATTTGTCCATTTTCTCTGTCAATTTAGATATAAGAATCCCCACAGAATTCAGATCAAATCCCTGGCTATTGTCTATGTTTGGGTTACTTATTTTTTGCTTGGATTTAGCTGGACTCAAGTTAGGAGAGGTTTCTGAGACCTCGTCAGATGAGTCATGTGGAGTAGTGTATTTTTCGGCTATAACCTCTGGAATTTTCCTCTTTAAAGAGGTAGATGAATCCATCTCTATAATAGTAGTGGGGGAGGATTGTTTTACTTCATTTTGGTTAGAGTTTTTCGTGGTCTGAATCTTCCTCATCTTTTAGTGGGGACCTGGACCTATTGGGACTTGTTTTAGTTATCAAGTCTTTTGATGTATTTCGCCCTACCCCTTTAAATTTTTGGGCTTTTTGAGAATTAGATAAGGCCATGTTTGAGAATTGGGGTTTGGCCGAGGATTTACTCATAATTATCCCCGATCCGTGCTCTAGAATTCAGATAGTAGTAACTAAGACAGTCACAGAATAGGGTAGGAGGGTTGCCCACACTCTAAATCTCCCAGTAAAGTTGGAGTTATATAGAATGATTTATATGTTGTCGTGGAAGAATTTTGGGGAGGATTAATCAGAATTCTCTACTGGTAACTCTGAAGTAAGAGACAAAGGGTTGCTTATTAGAATAACCCTAAGAATATAATTTAGGAGAGAGAAGGTACTATATAGGCAGGCAGTAGTTATGACTATGCAGAGATGCAGAGGGGTCTGTAAACTAATAATATTCACCTGGGTTTGATCCTACCAGAGAAATTAGGTTATAGCTCTTTTGCATTAAAAACCCTTCAGGCTCCTAACTAGTCGTCAGCAGGATTAGTTGTGTTGTAGTCTCATCTTCTTGCTAGTGGATCTGGCAGGGTCTTCAAAGCCAACGGCTGGAACTCACCACCTCCAGAAATGGCGCTGAAGCAGTCCGGCCGGCTGTCTAAGTCCTCAGCTTGTGTTGCCGCGTTGTCGTCTTCCGGTGCAGGGACTTTCCCAGCCAGGAGCTGGAACTTACCGCTGATTAGATTTGCAGCTGATCGGGTCCAGCTTGGGTTGTCCAGCGCAGCTTTAACAGGAGTCGGTCGTGTGTGTCGCCTGGTCCGCCGCTGGCCACCAATAAAATGGCGGCGTCTTCTGTTTTCTCCTATGATGCGAAGTCCAGGGGAGTGTTGGAGGTGGCGAGAAGCGCTGTCTGTCACTTCACCGGATCCTCCCTGAATCCTTAATTGTTCTTTTCTGCCTCCGCCTTTCAGACCGGGGAGGCTTGGTGCTGTATAGAGATGGGCAGGTAAATACTCCTATTGTGTCAGATTTTCTAAGATGGCGCCCGGAGAGCTGGTACTTCTCTAATTAGCCGGGCCGGTGTCGGGGTGAAGGTAATAAACTCTGTGACCCATTAATTTTGAGGGTTCTTCTGTTGTCAGGTGGGTTGTCACAGTACTGGGTGGACAAGTTGAGGAATCACAGTCAATTTAACAGGGAGAAAACCGGCAGGAAAAACAGCTGAGGATTCCTGTCACAAAGATTGACAGGCCTCAAAATGCTGACAGGAATTTCTCTCAGAAGAGACAATTAAGTCACAAATTTAGGCTCTCTGTTATCCTAGAGAGATACTGGAAACATATCCTCGATTATTTTTACCAAAGGATGCTGTTTTTCCACGGTTTGAGTTGATTTCAGACGATGTCACTCAGGAGCTTAGGCACCGCACACCTTACACCATTGCTGCCTAGGCCACGCCCCCTAATGCGGTTTTTTCATGCAGATTTGTATGTGTTTTTGAAAGCTAAATAAAGATCTATTATTGAACAAAAAAAAAAGAATTGCGATATCATTTCTTGTCCAACCTCTTCAAGAATGTTTACACACACACACAGATAGATCTATAGATAGATAATAGTGATGAGCGAATATACTCATTGCTCAGGTGGTCTCCGAGTATTTATGACTGCTCGGAGATTTAGTTTTCTTCGCCGCAACTAGATGATTTGCGGCTACTAGACAGCTTGATTACATGTGGGGATTCCCTAGCATCCAGGCAACCCCCACATGTACTCAGCCTGGCTAACAGCTGTAAATTATTCAGCTGAGGTGATGAAAACTAAATCTCTGAACACTAACAAATACTCGGAGACCACCCGAGCGTGCTCGGGAAAATCTGAGCAACGAGTACACTCGCTCATCACTAATATATAATAGATAGATGGATAGATATTTAGATCGATAGATAGATGGAAAGATAGAGATAAAGATCTATGGAGATATACCGTATATACTCGAGTATAAGCCGAGATTTTCAGCCCAAATTTGGTGGGTGGAGCCGCATATCCATTTCTCTAATCAGCGGTAACAGTGACCGCTCACAGAGGAAGAGGCTGCGGCACCGAAGACCAGCTGTGCTGGAGAAGGAGCGGGACGCCGGGAGCAGGTAAGTATCGCATATTCACCTGTCCATGATCCACACGCCGGGCGTCGCTCCATCTTCCCGGCGTCTCTCCGCACTGACTGTGCAGGTCAGAGGGCGCGATGACGCATATAGTGTGCGCGCCGCCCTCTGCCTGATCAGTCAGTGCGGAGAGACGCCGGGACGAGACGCCGGGAGCTGCAAGCAAGAGAGGTGAGTATGGCATTTTTTTTTATTGCAGCAGCAGCAGCAATGGCAGAGCTTTATATGGAGCATCTATGGGGCAATAATGAACGGTGCAGAGCACTATATGGCACATCTATGGGGCAATAATGAACGGTGCAGAGCACTATATGGCACAGCTATGGGACAAAAAAGAATGGTGCAGAGCACTATATGGCACAGCTATGGGACAAAAATGAACGGTGCAGGGCACTATATGGCACAGCTTTCTATGGTACATCAATGGGGCAAGAATAAACGGTGCAGAGCACTATATGGCACACCTATGGGGCAAAAATGAATGGTGCAGAGCACTATATGGCAGAACTATGGGACAAAAATGAATGGTGCAGAGCACTATATGGCACAGCTATGGGACAATAATGAACGGTGCAAAGCACTATATGGCACAGCTATGGGGCAATAATGAATGGTGCAGAGCACTATATGGCACAGCTATGGGACAATAATGAACGGTGCAGAGCACTATATGGCACAGCTATGGGACAATAATGAACGGTGCAAAGCACTATATGGCACAGCTATGGGGCAATAATGAATGGTGCAGAGCACTATATGGCACAGCTATGGGGCAAGAATGAACGGTGCAGAGCACTATATGGCACAGCTATGGGACAATAATGAACGGTGCAGAGCACTATATGGCACAGCTACGGGGCAATAATGAACGGTGCAGAGCACTATGGGGCAATAATGAACTGTGCAGAGCACTATATGGCACAGCTATGGGGCAATAATGAATGGTGCAGAGCATTGTATATGGGGCAAAGCTTTATATGGAGCATCTATGGGGCAATATTGAACTGTATGGAGCATCATATGGGGCTCCTGATTCAATATGGATATTCAAAAACACTTAACCTACTGATGTCTCAATTAATTTTACTTTTATTGGTATCTAATTTTATTTTTGACATTAACCGTTAGCTGCTCCATTTTCAACCCTAGGCTTATACTCGAGTCAATAGGTTTTCCCAACTTTTTGTGGCAAAATTAGGGGGGTCGGCTTATACTCGGGTCGGCTTATACTCGAGTATATATGGTAGATCTATAGATAGATATATAGTTAGATATATCTATAGACAGATAGATAATACCAAGCCCAATGTTTAGTAATAAACAGAAAAAAATGGTACATAAAGAGATAAAGAAAGACACATACACACACAAAATCTGCATTAGGCCGGGGTCACACTTGTGAGAAACTCGCACGAGTATCGCACCTCAATACCCGGCACTGCCGCCGGCACTCGGACTAGAGCGTTGAGCTGCACAGAAATACATGCAGCCGCACACTCCGGCCAAAGTGCCGGCAGCAGTGCCCGGTATTGATGTGAGTTTCTCGCATTGCACTCACAAGTGTGACCCCGGCCTTACACCCAGTATTCAGGACAGGAGAAGTGGCACTGTGCAGAGTGTTTATGTGTGTGGATATATAGTGGTGCCACACTATTTACTAAATGTGTACTGTACCAATACATGGACTATATTGTAGTATGTCCTGTGGAGCTGTGATATACTTATTTAGTGGGTGCTGCGCCTGTGTATATATTTTGTAATGAGGAGTCCACACTATATACAGTGCTCCACACTATATACTGTGTTATAAAGCATGGTATGGAGCGGTGTAGTGTAGAGATGTGACTGTGTATATACAGTGGGGCAAAAAAGTATTTAGTCAGTCAGCAATAGTGCAAGTTCCACCACTTAAAAAGATGAGAGGCGTCTGTAATTTACATCATAGGTAGACCTCAACTATGGGAGACAAACTGAGAAAAAAAAATCCAGAAAATCACATTGTCTGTTTTTTTAACATTTTATTTGCATATTATGGTGGAAAATAAGTATTTGGTCAGAAACAAACAATCAAGATTTCTGGCTCTCACAGATCTGTAACTTCTTCTTTAAGAGTCTCCTCTTTCCTCCACTCATTACCTGTAGTAATGGCACCTGTTTAAACTTGTTATCAGTATAAAAAGACACCTGTGCACACCCTCAAACAGTCTGACTCCAAACTCCACTATGGTGAAGACCAAAGAGCTGTCAAAGGACACCAGAAACAAAATTGTAGCCCTGCACCAGGCTGGGAAGACTGAATCTGCAATAGCCAACCAGCTTGGAGTGAAGAAATCAACAGTGGGAGCAATAATTAGAAAATGGAAGACATACAAGACCACTGATAATCTCCCTCGATCTGGGGCTCCACGCAAAATCCCACCCCGTGGGGTCAGAATGATCACAAGAACGGTGAGCAAAAATCCCAGAACCACGCGGGGGGACCTAGTGAATGAACTGCAGAGAGCTGGGACCAATGTAACAAGGCCTACCATAAGTAACACACTACGCCACCATGGACTCAGATCCTGCAGTGCCAGACGTGTCCCACTGCTTAAGCCAGTACATGTCCGGGCCCGTCTGAAGTTTGCTAGAGAGCATTTGGATGATCCAGAGGAGTTTTGGGAGAATGTCCTATGGTCTGATGAAACCAAACTGGAACTGTTTGGTAGAAACACAACTTGTCGTGTTTGGAGGAAAAAGAATACTGAGTTGCATCCATCAAACACCATACCTACTGTAAAGCATGGTGGTGGAAACATCATGCTTTGGGGCTGTTTCTCTGCAAAGGGGCCAGGACGACTGATCCGGGTACATGAAAGAATGAATGGGGCCATGTATCGTGAGATTTTGAGTGCAAACCTCCTTCCATCAGCAAGGGCATTGAAGATGAAACGTGGCTGGGTCTTTCAACATGACAATGATCCAAAGCACACCGCCAGGGCAACGAAGGAGTGGCTTCGTAAGAAGCATTTCAAGGTCCTGGAGTGGCCTAGCCAGTCTCCAGATCTCAACCCTATGGAAAACCTTTGGAGGGAGTTGAAAGTCCGTGTTGCCAAGCGAAAAGCCAAAAACATCACTGCTCTAGAGGAGATCTGCATGGAGGAATGGGCCAACATACCAACAACAGTGTGTGGCAACCTTGTGAAGACTTACAGAAAACGTTTGACCTCTGTCATTGCCAACAAAGGATATATTACAAAGTATTGAGATGAAATTTTGTTTCTGACCAAATACTTATTTTCCACCATAATATGCAAATAAAATGTTAAAAAAACAGACAATGTGATTTTCTGGATTTTTTTTTCTCAGTTTGTCTCCCATAGTTGAGGTCTACCTTGTTATGAAAGGTAATTCAGTACCACAATGGACATAGAGGTCAGCGCACATACAGTGACCTGGCAATAACCCAAAAAACAAGAACGAGCTCTGAGACGTGGGAACTCTGTTGACCGCAATCCCTAATCCTCTCCAACCACACTAAAGGCAGCCATGGATTGCGCCTAACGCTCCCTATGCAACTCGGCACGGCCTGAGAAACTAGCTAGCCTGAAGATAGAAAATAAGCCTACCTTGCCTCAGAGAAATACCCCAAAGGAAAAGGCAGCCCCCACATATAATGACTGTGAGTTAAGATGAAAAGACAAACGTAGAGATGAAATAGATTTAGCAAAGTGAGGCCCAACTTTCTGAACAGAGCGAGGATAGGAAAGGTAACTTTGCGGTCAACACAAAACCCTACAAAAACCACGCAAAGGGGGCAAAAAGACCCTCCGTACCGAACTAACGGCACGGAGGTACACCCTCTGCGTCCCAGAGCTTCCAGCAAGCAGAAAAAAACAAATTGACAAGCTGGACAGAAAAAAACAGCAAACAAATAGCAAAGAGGAACTTAGCTATGCAGAGCAGCAGGCCACAGGAACGATCCAGGAGGAAACAGGTCCAATACTAGAACATTGACTGGAGGCCAGGATCAAAGCACTAGGTGGAGTTAAATAGAGCAGCACCTAACGACTTCACCACACCACCTGAGGAAGGAAACTCAGAAGCCTCAGTACCACTTTCCTCCACCAACGGAAGCTCACAGAGAGAACCAGCCGAAGTACCACTTGTGACCACAGGAGGGAGCTCTGCCACAGAATTCACAACAGTACCCCCCCTTGAGGAGGGGTCACCGAACCCTCACCAGAGCTCCCAGGACGACCAGGATGAGCCATATGAAAGGCACGAACAAGATCGGGAGCATGGACATCAGAGGCAAAGACCCAGGAATTATCTTCCTGAGCATAACCCTTCCACTTAACCAGATACTGGAGTTTCCGCCTTGAAACACGAGAATCCAAAATCTTCTCCACAATATACTCCAACTCCCCCTCCACCAAAATCGGGGCAGGAGGATCAGCAGATGGAACCATAGGTGCCACGTATCTCTGCAACAATGACCTATGGAATACGTTATGTATGGAAAAAGAGTCTGGAAGGGTCAGACGAAAAGACACAGGATTAAGAACCTCAGAAATCCTATACGGACCAATAAAACGAGGTTTAAACTTAGGAGAGGAAACCTTCATAGGAATATGACGAGAAGATAACCAAACCAAGTCCCCAACCCGAAGTCGGGGACCCACACAGCGTCTGCGATTAGCGAAACGTTGAGCCTTCTCCTGGGACAAAGTCAAATTGTCCATTACATGAGTCCAAATCTGCTGCAACCTGTCCACCACAGTATCCACACCAGGACAGTCCGAAGACTCAACCTGCCCTGAAGAGAAACGAGGATGGAACCCAGAGTTGCAGAAAAACGGTGAAACCAAGGTAGCCGAGCTGGCCCGATTATTAAGGGCGAACTCAGCCAAAGGCAAAAAGGACACCCAGTCATCCTGATCAGCAGAAACAAAGCATCTCAGATATGTTTCCAAGGTCTGATTGGTTTGTTCGGTCTGGCCATTAGTCTGAGGATGGAAAGCCGAGGAAAAAGACAAGTCAATGCCCATCCTACCACAAAAGGCTCGCCAAAACCTCGAAACAAACTGGGAACCTCTGTCAGAAACGATATTCTCTGGAATGCCATGTAAACGAATCACATGCTGGAAAAACAATGGCACCAAATCAGAGGAGGAAGGCAATTTAGACAAGGGTACCAAATGGACCATCTTAGAGAAGCGATCACAGACCACCCAAATGACTGACATCTTTTGAGAGACGGGAAGATCTGAAATAAAATCCATAGAGATATGTGTCCAAGGCCTCTTCGGGACCGGTAAGGGCAAAAGCAACCCACTGGCACGAGAACAGCAGGGCTTAGCCCGAGCACAAATCCCACAGGACTGCACAAAAGTACGCACATCCCACGACAGAGATGGCCACCAAAAGGATCTAGCCACTAACTCTCTGGTACCAAAGATTCCAGAATGACCAGCCAACACCGAACAATGAACCTCAGAGATAACTTTATTCGTCCACCTATCAGGGACAAACAGTTTCTCCGCTGGGCAACGATCAGGTTTATTAGCCTGAAATTTTTGCAGCACCCGCCGCAAATCAGGGGAGATGGCAGACACAATTACTCCCTCTTTGAGGATACCCGCCGGCTCAGATATACCCGGAGAGTCGGGCACAAAACTCCTAGACAGAGCATCCGCCTTCACATTTTTAGAGCCCGGAAGGTATGAAATCACAAAGTCAAAGCGGGCAAAAAACAACGACCAACGAGCTTGTCTAGGATTCAACCGCTTGGCGGACTCGAGATAAGTCAAGTTCTTATGATCAGTCAAGACCACCACGCGATGCTTAGCTCCTTCAAGCCAATGACGCCACTCCTCGAATGCCCACTTCATGGCCAAAAACTCTCGATTGCCCACATCATAATTTCGATCAGCAGGCGAAAACTTCCTGGAAAAGAAGGCGCATGGTTTTATCACCGAGCAATCAGAACTTCTCTGCGACAAAACAGCCCCTGCTCCAATCTCAGAAGCATCAACCTCGACCTGGAACGGAAGCGAAACATCTGGTTGACACAACACAGGGGCAGAAGAAAAACGACGCTTCAACTCTTGAAAAGCTTCCACCGCAGCAGAAGACCAATTGACCAAATCAGCACCTTTCTTGGTCAAATCGGTCAATGGTTTAGCAATACTAGAAAAATTGCAGATGAAGCGACGATAAAAATTAGCAAAGCCCAGGAACTTTTGCAGACTTTTCAGAGATGTCGGCTGAGTCCAATTATGGATGGCTTGGACCTTAACAGGGTCCATCTCGATAGTAGAAGGGGAAAAGATGAACCCCAAAAATGAAACCTTCTGAACACCAAAGAGACACTTTGATCCCTTCACAAACAAAGAATTAGCATGCAGGACCTGAAACACCGTTCTGACCTGCTTCACATGAGACTCCCAATCATCCGAGAAGATCAAAATGTCATCTAAGTACACAATCAGGAATTTATCCAGGTACTCTCGGAAGATGTCATGCATAAAGGACTGAAACACTGATGGAGCATTGGCAAGTCCGAATGGCATTACTAGATATTCAAAATGGCCCTCGGGCGTATTAAATGCAGTTTTCCACTCATCGCCTCGCTTAATACGCACAAGATTATACGCACCACGAAGATCTATCTTGGTGAACCAACTAGCCCCCTTAATCCGAGCAAACAAATCAGATAACAATGGCAAGGGGTACTGAAATTTAACCGTGATCTTATTTAGAAGGCGGTAATCTATACAAGGTCTCAGTGAACCATCCTTCTTGGCTACAAAAAAGAACCCTGCTCCTAATGGCGACGATGACGGGCGAATATGCCCCTTCTCCAAAGACTCCTTCACATAACTCCGCATAGCGGCGTGCTCAGGCACAGATAAATTAAACAGCCGACCTTTTGGGAATTTACTACCAGGAATCAAATCGATAGCACAATCACAATCCCTATGCGGAGGTAGGGTATCGGACTTGGGCTCATCAAATAAATCCCGGTAATCAGACAAGAACTCAGGAACCTCAGAAGGGGTGGATGACGAAATAGTCAGAAATGGGACATCACCATGTACCCCCTGACAACCCCAGCTGGACACAGACATGGATTTCCAATCTAATACTGGATTATGGACTTGTAGCCATGGCAACCCCAACACGACCACATCATGCAGATTATGCAACACCAGAAAGCGAATAACCTCCTGATGTGCAGGAGCCATGCACATGGTCAGCTGGGTCCAGTACTGAGTCCAGTACTGAGGCTTATTCTTGGCCAAAGGCGTAGCATCAATTCCTCTCAATGGAATAGGACACTGCAAGGGCTCCAAGAAAAACCCACAACGCCTAGCATACTCCAAGTCCATCAAATTCAGAGCAGTGCCTGAGTCCACAAATGCCATGACAGAATACGATGACAAAGAGCAGATCAAGGTAACAGACAGAAGAAATTTTGACTGTACCGTACCAATGGTGGCAGACCTAGCGAACCGCTTAGTGCACTTAGGACAATCAGAGATAGCATGAGTGGAATCACCACAGTAGAAACACAGCCCATTCAGACGTCTGTGTTCTTGCCGTTCAACTCTGGTCAAAGTCCTATCGCACTGCATAGGCTCAGGTTTAAGCTCAGGTAATACCGCCAAATGGTGCACAGATTTACGCTCGCGCAAGCGTCGACCGATCTGAATGGCCAAAGACATAGACTCATTCAGACCAGCAGGCATAGGAAATCCCACCATGACATCCTTAAGGGCTTCAGAGAGACCCTTTCTGAAAATAGCTGCGAGCACCTTCATTCCACTGAGTGAGTACGGACCACTTTCTAAATTTCTGACAATATACCTCTATTTCATCCTGACCCTGACACAGAGCCAGCAAATTCTTCTCTGCCTGATCCACAGAATTAGGCTCATCGTACAGCAATCCGAGCGCCAGGAAAAATGCATCGATATTACTTAATGCAGGATCTCCTGACGCAAGAGAAAATGCCCAGTCCTGAGGGTCGCCACGCAAAAAAGAAATAACGATCCTAACTTGTTGAACTGGGTCACCAGAGGAGCGAGGTTTCAAAGCCAGAAATAGTTTACAATTATTTTTGAAACTCAGAAATTTAGTTCTATCTCCAAAAAACAAATCAGGAATAGGAATTCTCGGTTCTAACATAGAATTCTGAACCACAAAGTCTTGAATAGTTTGTACTCTTGCCGTGAGCTGATCCACACATGAAGACAGACCTTTAATGTCCATTGCTACACCTGTGTCCTGAACCACCCAAATGTCTAGGGGAAAAAAAAGGCAAAACACAGTGCAAAGAAAAAAAAATGGTCTCAGAACTTCTTTTTTCCCTCTATTGGGAATCATTAGTACTTTTGGCCTCCAGTACTGTTATGAAAGGTAATTCAGTACCACAATGGACATAGAGGTCAGCGCACATACAGTGACCTGGCAATAACCCAAAAAACAAGAACGAGCTCTGAGACGTGGGAACTCTGTTGACCGCAATCCCTAATCCTCTCCAACCACACTAAAGGCAGCCGCGGATTGCGCCTAACGCTCCCTATGCAACTCGGCACGGCCTGAGAAACTAGCTAGCCTGAAGATAGAAAATAAGCCTACCTTGCCTCAGAGAAATACCCCAAAGGAAAAGGCAGCCCCCACATATAATGACTGTGAGTTAAGATGAAAAGAAAAACGTAGAGATGAAATTGATTTAGCAAAGTGAGGCCCAACTTTCTGAACAGAGCGAGGATAGGAAAGGTAACTTTGCGGTCAACACAAAACCCTACAAAAACCACGCAAAGGGGGCAAAAAGACCCTCCGTACCGAACTAACGGCACGGAGGTACACCCTCTGCGTCCCAGAGCTTCCAGCAAGCAGAAAAAAACAAATTGACAAGCTGGACAGAAAAAAACAGCAAACAAATAGCAAAGAGGAACTTAGCTATGCAGAGCAGCAGGCCACAGGAACAATCCAGGAGGAAACAGGTCCAATACTAGAACATTGACTGGAGGCCAGGATCAAAGCACTAGGTGGAGTTAAATAGAGCAGCACCTAACGACTTCACCACACCACCTGAGGAAGGAAACTCAGAAGCCGCAGTACCACTTTCCTCCACCAACGGAAGCTCACAGAGAGAACCAGCCGAAGTACCACTTGTGAGCACAGGAGGGAGCTCTGCCACAGAATTCACAACACTACCTATGATGTAAATTACAGACGCCTCTCATCTTTTTAAGTGGTGGAACTTGCACTATTGCTGACTGACTAAATACTTTTTTGCCCCACTGTAGTATAGAGTCCACACCATCTAATACACACAGCACCATATTATATACACGTATCTACACAATAAATATACACCACAGCTTACTATATGCTATATACACAAGTCCTCGCTATATACCATATATACTCGAGTATAAGCCGAGATTTTCAGCCCATTTTTTGGGCTGAAAGTCCCCCTCTTGGCTTATACTTGAGTCATACCCGGGGGTCGGCAGGGGAGGGGGAGCGGGGGCTGTCTAGTTATACTTACGTGCTCCCGGCGCGGTCCCTGCTTCTCCCGGCACTGCAGCTTCTTCCTGTACTGAGTGGTCACATGGTACCGCTCATTACAGCAATGAATATGCGGTTCCACCTCCCATAGGGGTGGAGCCGCATATTCATTGCTGTAAATGAGCGGTAAATGTGACCGCTCAATACAGGAAGAAGATGCAGCGCCGGGAGAAGCAGGGACCGCGCCGGGAGCAGGTAAGTATACGGGGAGGGGAGCGCTGCGCGATATTTACCTGCTCCTCGTTCCAGTGCGACTCCATCTGCAGCGTCCTCTGACAGTGATGCTCAGGTTAGAGGGAGCGGTGACGTTGTCAGTGCGCGCCCTCTGCTGAGAGTCAGCGCTGGAGACGGAGCCGCACGAGGAGCAGGTAAATATTGAAAGCGCCGGCGTCCTGAGCGAAGAGAGGTGAGTATGTGATTTTATTTTTATTGCAGCAGCAGCATTATATATGGCACAGCTTTATAAGGAGCATCTATGGGGCCATAATGAACGGTGCAGAGCATATAGGGCACAGCTTTATATGGAGCATCTATGGGGCCATAATCAACGGTGCAGAGCAATATATATGGGGCACAGCTTTCTATGGAGCATCTATGGGGCCATAATGAACGGTGCAGAGCATTCTATATGGCACAGCTTTATGTGGAGCATCTATGGGGCAATAATGAACGGTATGGAGCATCTATTTTGATTTTTGACATTAACCAGTAGCTGCTGCATTTCCCACCCTAGGCTTATACTCGAGTCAATAAGTTTTCCCAGTTTTTTGTGGCAAAATTAGGGGGGGTCGGCTTATACTCGGGTCGGCTTGTACTCGAGTATATACGGTACTTAAAGGGAACCTGTCAGCAGGATTGTGCACAGTAACCTATACACACTGTCAGGTCGGCGCCGTTATACTGAGGAAAAAATCCCCTTCAGGATAATCACATATATAATGTGCCTATAATTTGTTTGATGTAATCCTGGATCCAAGAAGTATCGTTTCTCCTTGCGGAGAGTGACATGATAAGCATGTCGAGGTGAGGAGACTTAAAGCCGCATTGCGGCTTGAGCATTGCGGCTTTAAGTCTCCTCACCTCGACATGCTTATCATGTCACTCTCCGCAAGGAGAAACGATACTTCTTGGATCCCAGTCAGACACCTCTCAATCAGCCAAACCAGATCTCCACTTTGTACTGACGAGGGGCAGTACCCCGAAACACAGTGTCTGCAAATTGAGATTCTGGTTTGGCTATTATCCTAAGTCATGTGACAAGGCTCGTTAAAGTGTTGACATTAACTGTTAGGATTGCTACTTCCAATAGGTGGCACTAGAGTTCTAGTCCTCTTCCTCTCTGAAGAGACAATTTTGATGTAATCCTGAAATTCATTAAAAAAAAAAAATCCGTTTGAAAATGGCGCCCGCCGCACCTGCACAGTAGCAGCTATCAGTGTATATAGAGGTGATCAATAGCTGCTACTGCGCAGGCACCAGCAGCGCCATGTGGAGGAGGGATTTTTTTTTCTCTACAACGATGGCGCCTCCTGCACAGTAGCAGCTGTCGGATCACCAATAGTTGCTACTGCACAGGCATGGCCGGAGCCATTTTCAAACGGATTTTTTATTTTATTTTTTTATTTTTTAGGAATTTCAGGATAACCTTAAACAAATGAATTATATACACATCACATATGCGATCAGACTGCAGTGCGGGGGCTACTGCCGGCACCGATCTGACACTGTGTAGGTTACTAAGCACAATCCTGCTGACAGGTTCCCTTTAATTATGCCATTTACATCACACGGGACATGCCAGGGCGACATGTACACAGCACACAGGACACGCCGGGGCCGACATGTACACACCACACTGGACACGCTGAGGCCGATGAGTACCACCACACGGGACACGCTGAGGCCGATGAGTACCACCACACGGGACTCGCTGAGGCCGATGAATATTACCACACGGGACACGCTGAGGCCGATGAGTATTACCACACGGGACTCGCTGAGGCCGATGAGTACCACCACACGGGACTCGCTGAGGCCGATGAGTACCACCACACGGGACTCGCTGAGGCCGATGAGTACCACCACACGGGACTCGCTGAGGCCGATGAGTATTACCACACGGGACACGCTGAGGCCGATGAGTACCCGCTACATGGGACACGCCGGGGCTGACAATAATCAGGCACACATGACATGCTGGGGCCGACGTGTACCCAACACATGGGACACACCAGGGCCGACATGTATCCGCCACACAGGATATGCTGGGGCAGATACTGTATATATACGTTACATATTTGATATTTGAAAGTGAAATTATGGGTTGCCTACTCATACACATATATATGAAAACACACATGCACGTTCACCCACACTGCAAAACACAAGCACACATTGGAAAATACACACACATGCACACTCACACACACATTGCAAAACACACACACGCATGTTCACATGCATTGCAAAAGACATACACAGTAAGTAACGCACCCTCCTCCTCTTCTATTAGTTGTGTGTCAGGAGCTGCCCTCTCGCCACTGCGTGCACATCGCTGAAGCCGGCCATGGCTCCAGCTACATGTGCATGCTGCTCGTCCCGCCCCCTCCCCCATCATACTGCAACACTAGGTGCCTGAAAAATTAAAGGGGCCGGCAGCTGGAAAGCGGCCCACTACAGGCATCGGCCCCTCTGGCATTTTCCAGAAGTGCCCGATGCTCAGTCCGGCCCTGGTTGTAGTATGTATATAGTATATACAGACATTGGCCCCCTGTGGTCCCCGGCATGCAGTCAATGGCCAGGATCAGCAGGTGCATGTGTGCACACAGTAATGCTGTAGTACATATAGTATGCACAGGCATTGGCCCCTCTCTGGTCCCCGGCATGAAGTCTGTGGCCAGGATCAGCAGGTACATGTGTGCACACAGTAATGCGATAGTATATGTGACAGAGTCACTGGTGAAGTGATGGAGGGGAGACACGTGTCACTGCTCATTATGGCGTCAGTGATGTCAAACCAGAATAATTTCCTACAGCACACTGCATGTTGGGATGGTTAATATAAAGTTATATGATGGGCAGGTTTTAGTGGACCTCCATAGAGCGGGTCTATGCATGTATCTCCCTGTAGTGTCCTTACAGGACCTGCCTGATGTCAGGATCATGTGATCAGTCACATGATGGAGGGATCACAAGGTCTGGGCTTAAATGGTTGACTGCCAAAGCATTCAGTGTTCAGTGGTTCCTGGAGTGATATGACTCCAGGAAGGTGTGTGCTTAATCTGAATCGTGGACATTGCTGCTGGTGAGCGGGCTGATCCCGCTAGGAAAAGTACTGCGGTTTCTTGTTTCTTTGTTTTTCTGTTTTGCCCAGAGGGCTGTGTTTACTTTCCCAGCTTGGTCTATGCTGCTACAATAAACCAAGCCTTTTCTTAGAGAGTGTTCCAGTTATATCTCTGTGTCCAGCCGAATGAGCCGCTCTACCACAGGTGGTGGTAGAAGTGCGGACACTTTCCCAGCGACACGTGTGGCGCCACAAGCCAGCGTAGATGTCAAGCAAGATGGTGGACCAGCTCAAACATCTGCTACAAGCCCAGCTACAACTTCAGCAGCAATTACAGCAGCAACAGATGGCTCAACAAGAGACCAGTAAGTTGCTTATACAGCAAATGCAGCAGCAGCATCAGCAACACCAGCAGCTTACTGGCAGAGGTGCTTCGTGGAAGGCCGACAGCCCCTCCCCCAAGTCCAGGTGATGACACATATGTCCGGAAGATGGTAAGACGAGCAATGCAGAAAATGACCCCGGGTGATGATGTGGAGGTCTTTTTGGCAATACAGAAGTGGCCACAGCCGGTCTCCAAAGAGCAGGTCAGGGCGTTCCTCGGAATTTTGGGATATTATCGGTGACTTATCCTGAACTTCGCCATGATAGTTTCCCCCCTGACTGATCTTCTCAAGGGCACAAAGTTGACGATGGTCAAATGGTCCTCTAAAGCGGAGTTGGCATTCCAGGAGTTGAAGCTCGTCCTGTGTCGGCAGCCAGTCTTGTCAAGAGTTTGTGCTCCAGATGGACGCCTCCTAAGTCAGTTAAGGAGCTGTGTTGTCCCAGGTAATAGATGGCGATGAACATCCAGTCCTATACCTAAGTAGGAAACTCTCCTCCTGTGAGAACTATGCCATCGTTCAGAAAGAGTGCGTGGCTATCATGTGGGCAGTCGACACCCTGAGATATTACCTGTTATGCATAAAGTTCAGACTAATATCTGATCATGCGCACCTGAGATGAATGAAGGAAAAGAATGGGAAGAATGCCCGGGTGACTAAGTGGTTTTTGGCGCTCCAGGACTTCACTTTTCATGTAGGCCAGGGAAGTTACATGGGAACGCAGATGCCCTGTCCAGAGTCCCCTGTTTAGCGAGTGAAGGTGCCAAATCCCCCGGCTTTGGGCAGAGGGAGGGAATATGTGACAGTCACTAGTGAAGTGATGGAGGGGAGATTCGTGTCACTGCGCATGATGGCGTCAGTGATGTAAAACAGAATAATTTCCTCCAGCACACTGCGTGTTGGGACGGTTTATATAAAGTTATATGATGAGCTGGTTTTAGTGGACCTCGATAGAGCGGGTGGGAGGAGGTCCACGTATCTCTCCCTGCAGTGTCCTTACAGGACCTGTGTGATGTCAGAATCATGTGATCAGTCACATGATGGAGGGATCACAAGGTCTGGGCTTAAATGGCTGACCACTAAAGTCTTCAGTGTTCAGTGGTTTCTGGAAACATAGGACTCCAGGAAGGTGTGTGCTCAATCTGAACCGTGGTCATTGCTGCCGGTGAGCGGGCTGATCCTGCTAGGAAAAGGACTGTGTTGTTTTGTTTCTTTGTTTTGCCCAGAGGTCTGTCTTTACTTTCCCAGCTTGGTTTATGCTGCTACAATAAACCAAGCCTTTTCTTAAAGAGACAGTGTTCCAGTTATACCTCTGTGTCCAGACAAGTGAGCAGCTCTACCACATATACAGTAGTATACACAGACATTGGCCGCCCTCTGGTCCTCAGCATGCAGTCAGTGGCCAGGATCAGCAGCTACATGTGTGGACACAGAAAAATACCCAAAATTAAAGGCCAAAATTAAAATTCAGTACACTTCCTAAAATAGGTTTATCCAAAAGAAAGGGGAAGTACAAGACCAAAGGTAAAACTAAGATATTTTATTCACAATAAGTTAAAATTAAGGATCAACGGTAGTATACATAAGGGGATCAAACAAGGCAGAGTGAGCTCCAAGCAACCTACAAAATGATTAATAGTAATGACAACCACATACAAAGTAAAACAAAAAAACAATATACCTCAAGTAGGTCAAAATGTTTAGTGGTTTTTAGGCATACAATAAACACAGGTGCAACAACAGGCTTTGGATTGTTAAATAAGACCAGTGTGATGAAAGCAAAATCTGCCTAAAAAGGCTAAAGGTTACTAGTGCTAAAGTGCAAGTGCATGACCTGTAAACATATCCAAATGCATAATATCGGAAGGAAAATGACCTGCTGGGACTAAGGGTGACTTGTACTAAGGTGCAAGTGCATAATTGTTCAATAAGTCTAAATACATCATAGCCCTTGTGAATACCAGAGTCTAAAGTATAAAGGCGGTAACACCGTGCTGTTTTTCACCTGCGTTGTGGGAATTGCTAAAAGGAAAAAAACCCCGACGCGCGTTTCGCTTGTCGCTTCTTCCTGGGGGGTCGTGGTGGTGGAGGAGTGAGGGTGCCAGCTTTTTAAATGCAGCGGTAGGTATGGCGCTTGCATCCATCATACACGGCACAGAAAGTGGCAGGTCCGGCATCCCACGTCACCAATTCCTGCCCACCTCCAACGCGTCAGTGGGAGGGAGGGTAGGATGACGTGACGGGACGCGTTGCCACGGCAACCCTGTCCGGCCGATAGGCGCAAGCGCACTCCACTGCCAGCCAAGATAGATGTGAGTGCGCATAAAAATCAAAGAGGGTGAAAGGATTAGGTACCTGTACATGTATGGTGGGAACCAAGGTGAGTGAAGGAGCAAGTGAATGTGATGAATGAGGAGGAATGACATTAAGTAAATGAAAAGAGTACTAAATGTGACAACTAATGGGAGGATGAGAAAAGAGTTAGGTAGTTTATGGTGTACAAAAAGTGAAAAAGAAATATATAAAATGGGTAAGTAAATACAAAGCAGGGACCAACAAAAAATAAATAACAAAACGTGGAGCATTGGGTGGACAGTATATACTGTTTGTAGTAACCAATACAAATGCCTCTAGAATCAGTGATATACTGGTGGTACGAGGTGAGTATACATGAGGTGCATAATTACACCCCACGAGGATTTGTATATGCACAAGACATCCTCTCATCGTGACAATACTATTGTAAAAAAGGAAAATTAAACATAAGACAAGAACAGGAAAGTTTATATATGCAAAATAATGAAGACATAAGACTTCATAAGTGCGAGTAAAAAAGTTCTCTTCTTCATCATAGTTGGGGTAGAAGTGCTTAGGCAACCGATCAGCATACATCAAGGCTGAGTTACACAAGTTAGGAACTGCAAAAAAGGAACAATAAACACAATTAAAGTAAAGTACGAATACATATAAAATAAAACAATTCAAGGGAATAAACCCTATACAAAGAGTAGAGATCTGGTTAAAGAATTAAAAAATAAATACAAAATTCCTAAGGTAACAGTGATTGAAATAGGCACCGTCAGATCCAAAAACTTATGTTCAGAGAAAAGGAGCAAAGTTCATAACTTCATTTAATCCATCAGGTTGGAACGAGTCAATATTGGAGATCCATCTTGTCTCCAGTGTGGTTTTGACATCACCACCCCTTGAGTCTTTGATGATATGGTCAATGCTGATTACTCTCGGTAGGCTTGAGTCACAACCATGGGCAGACTTAAAGTTTAAGTAATGTTAGATCATTGACATCACACACATTGGATATGTCACGGACATGCTCTCTGGTACGTATCCTTAGTTGTCTGGTAGTCATACCGATGTACAGTTTATCAGAGGGCAGGGACAAGTGGCATAATATATCACATGGTCAGTTCCACACTTTTGTGGGTAATGTGGAAGATCTTATTGCTTTGCATATTTTTAAAGTCCACGGCCCTGTCCATATTTGTGCATGCCAGGCACCTTTTACAGGGTAAAAATCCCCATTTTGATCCTTTCGAACCAAAACAATTATCCATAGTGGTGCCTTAGTTTGATGCTGTAGTGTGTGTAGTATACGCAGACATTGGCCGTCCTCTGGTACCCGGCATGCAGTCAGTGGCCAGGATCAGCAGGTACATGTGGGCACACAGCCAGGGCCAGCTCCAGGTTTTTGTGGGCTCCAGGCGAATGGGTCTCAGTGGGCCCTTTAACACATACCACGATTAATGATGCACAGATATAGTGGAGAAACACCGGATTACGTACCGGTAATGCTCTTTTATAGAGCCCACGACAGCACCC
The DNA here is from genome assembly GCF_032444005.1 of Ranitomeya imitator. NCBI lineage: Eukaryota > Metazoa > Chordata > Amphibia > Anura > Dendrobatidae > Ranitomeya > Ranitomeya imitator. Next base: position 81,950,098 of record NC_091285.1, read on the forward strand.
ACTGAGAGAGGGGATCCGCCCCTAGGAACAGGAAACCCTACGGAGAGATAAAAGGGGCGGTCCCCCTCGCTCCCACAGTTTGGGTTACAGAGATTGCGAGGAACCGCCCACCAGTTTTAGTAGACAATTCTTTATCATCATTTATTATAATTTAACTACGTATAACTACAAGAATCCACCACCCTTAACAGTGCTCATATGTACACTAATATATATAAATGGGAGGGAAGTGAAGGGGTGCTGTCGTGGCTCTATAAAAGAGCATTACCGGTACGTAATCCGGTGTTTTCTCTTCGCCACGACAGCACCCACTGAGAGACTTTCAGAGATAGTTATTTGGGGGGGATTATCGTATTAAGGACTGATCTACCGACACACAAGTCAGTGGAGGCAGATAGATCTAATCTATAGTGACTATAGAAGGTAGAAGGAGAAGACCAGGTTGCGGCCTTACATATGAGTTCTATAGGAACCTCTGCTCGCTCAGCCCAGGATGATGCTATCGCCCGGGTGGAATGTGCCTTCACAGTCTCAGGTGGATTCTCCCCTTTAGATGAATAGGCCAGGTGTATCGCCTCCCGAATCCATCGGGATAGTGTGCCTTTTGTAACACCAGATCCTTTCCTTTGACCCTGGAAGGAAACAAAGAGAGCCCTGCTCTTCCTCCAGGCGCTAGTCCTATCCAGATAAGTTATTATAGCCCTTCTCACATCTAAAGTATGGTGCTTCTCTTCTTCCTGGTTTGTAGGATTATTATAGAAAGAAGGAAGAAGGATCTCTTGAGATCTATGGAATTTTGTACACATTTTAGGTAGGTAGGAAGGGTCTGTTTTCAGGACAATTCTATGAGGAAATATTGACATAAAGGGAGGATCTACTGATAGCGCCTGTATGTCACCTACTCTTCTTGCCGATACTAACGCGACAAGAAGAACGGTCTTAAGTGAAATATATTTAATGTGAGCTGAGTCTAGAGGCTCAAATGGATGACCTGTTAAAGCTTCCAGGACCAAATTAATATCCCAAGGAGGCATCTGGGGAATCTGAACTGGCTCTGATCTCTGGCAAGCTGAAATAAATCTAGCTATCCATCTATTACCCGCAACATTGTGACTATACAAGGCCCCTAGAGCAGAAACTTGTACCTTCAGAGTATTAACTGAAAGGCCTAGGTCACGTCCTTTTTGAAGAAATTCTAGAATAGTGGAGACGGGAATTTCACTAGACAATGCTGATGGATAGAGATCTAGAAATTTCCTCCACACTCTCACATATATGTCAGTAGTGGATCTTTTCCTACTTGTCAACAAGGTATTAATTACACGATCGGAGAAGCCTCTTAATTTTAACAGCTGCCTCTCAAATTCCAGGCTGTCAACCTTAGTCCCTTCACATGAGGGTGGTTGAAGGGCCCCTGGGAAAGAAGATCCTGATCCTCCGGGAGGATCCACGGATCCGAGATGGACATGGCTCTGAGCAGGGAAAACCATGGTCTTTTTGGCCAAAACGGGGCAATCAGGATTATATTTGCCCGGTCCTCTCTTATCTTCCTGATTACCGTTGGTAGAAGAATCAGAGGAGGAAAAGCGTATGCTTTCTGAAATGTCCAAGGAGTCTGAAGGGCATCGAGAATATCGGGATTGTCGGCCCGGAACATTGAAGCGAATCTTTTTAGTTGTCGGTTTTGTCTTGTGGCGAAGAGATCTATCTCGGGTATACCCCATTTCATAGTTATCATTTTGAAAATGTGATGATTTAGGACCCATTCTCCTTGGTGGAGGGTATGACGACTGAGGAAGTCTGCTCTTGAGTTGTCCACTCCTCTGACATGCAGCGCTGACAGGGACAGATGTTCTTCGGCTATGGTTATAATGTCTTCGGTTATAGACATAAGTGTTCCTGATTTTGTTCCTCCTTGATGATTGATATAGGCGACTGATGTCATGTTGTCGGACAGAATTCTGGTATGTGTCCCGTGTAGCTGCGGAAGGAATTCACATAGAGCATGATAGATAGCTTTTAGCTCTCTTATATTAGAAGAGTCGTCTGACTCCGTGACTGACCATAATCCTTGGACTAAATGATCTTTTAAATGTGCGCCCCAGCCAGTACGACTGGCATCAGTATATATTATATTTGAGGGTTTAACTACCCAGGGGACTCCACTGACCAGGTTTCTTGGTTCTAGCCACCATATCAGAGATTGGATTACTTTATTAGAAAGGGAAATTTTAATATTTAAATGACCATGAGATTTTTCTTCTTCATGTAAAATTGCATACTGCAAATGCCTCGAATGGAACCGCTGGGATACATGACGTGAAGGAGCCAAGAAGGGGTTTATCTATTACCGACTGAACCTTATTCCTAACTGTTATTTGTTTAGTTTCCGGAAGGAAACATTTCTGGCTTTCTGGAATCTAATATAATTCCCAGAAAAATTTGCCGAGTTGTTGGGATAAGTCTAGATTTTTCCCAGTTTATTATCCAACCCAATCTTTGCAGAGATGCTATCATATCACACAACCGTTGTTGACATTGCGAAGGAGAATTTCCTACTACTAAGATGTCATCTAAGTAGGGAATTACGAGAGTGTCTTTTAGTCTTAGATATGACATTACCTCCGCCATTAGTTTAGTGAATACTCTTGGGGCTATAGATAGCCCAAAAGGCATTGCAGTATACTGAAAGTGTCGGACACACCCATTCAATACAATCGCTACACGGAGATATTGTTGATGCTCTGCATAAATAGGTAGATGGTAATACGCATCTTTAAGGTCGAGAACTGTCATAAAGCAATAGGGAAACAGGAGTTTAATGGTGGACCGGATAGACTCCATCTTAAAGGTTTGATTTTCTAGGTAGATGTTTAATTTTTTAAGATTAATAATAGTTCTGAATGTTCCATCTGGTTTAGGAATCAGAAATAACGGGGAATAGAATCCTTTCCCCTCCTGTAGGAATGGAACCTCCACCAAGACTCCCTTAGCTAGGAGATTCATTACCTCCTGCTCCAATGCCTCTTGTTGTAATTGAGACTTTAATAAAGTCAATAGAAATGAGTCCGGAGGGACTCGGGAAAATTTTAATTGTAACCCAGATGTGATAAGGTTATTTGCCCAAATATTTGCTGTTATGGCCCGCCATTGATTAGCGAAGTAGGACAATCTGCCTCCCACAGGTAGTAACATAGTAACATAGTTAGTAAGGCCGAAAAAAGACATTTGTCCATCCAGTTCAGCCTATATTCCATCATAATAAATACCCAGATCTACGTCCTTCTACAGAACCTAATAATTGTATGATACAATATTGTTCTGCTCCAGGAAGACATCCAGGCCTCTCTTGAACCCCTCGACTGAGTTCGCCATCACCACCTCCTCAGGCAAGCAATTCCAGATTCTCACTGCCCTAACAGTAAAGAATCCTCTTCTATGTTGGTGGAAAAACCTTCTCTCCTCCAGACGCAAAGAATGCCCCCTTGTGCCCGTCACCTTCCTTGGTATAAACAGATCCTCAGCGAGATATTTGTATTGTCCCCTTATATACTTATACATGGTTATTAGATCGCCCCTCAGTCGTCTTTTTTCTAGACTAAATAATCCTAATTTCGCTAATCTATCTGGGTATTGTAGTTCTCCCATCCCCTTTATTAATTTTGTTGCCCTCCTTTGTACTCTCTCTAGTTCCATTATATCCTTCCTGAGCACCGGTGCCCAAAACTGGACACAGTACTCCATGTGCGGTCTAACTAGGGATTTGTACAGAGGCAGTATAATGCTCTCATCATGTGTATCCAGACCTCTTTTAATGCACCCCATGATCCTGTTTGCCTTGGCAGCTGCTGCCTGGCACTGGCTGCTCCAGGTAAGTTTATCATTAACTAGGATCCCCAAGTCCTTCTCCCTGTCAGATTTACCCAGTGGTTTCCCGTTCAGTGTGTAATGGTGATATTGATTCCCTCTTCCCATGTGTATAACCTTACATTTATCATTGTTAAACCTCATCTGCCACCTTTCAGCCCAAGTTTCCAACTTATCCAGATCCATCTGACAGGTAGATCTGTCCTAACGGGGTTTTTCTTCAAACTTGAAAGGGCGCTTCCCAAAGAACGCACCCCTTTGTTTTGTATCTCTTGTGGCCCAGCGATCCTGGTTCTTAAACTCCTTCCTTTTATTAAATGCGGGCTTTCGGAACGCTCTCCTATAAAATGGAAGGTAATTATTACTATTTGGAAAGCCTTTCTTCCTTTCCCCTGCTTTAGTTAAAATCTCATCCAGTTTGGTACCAAACAGGTACTCACCCTGACATGGGAGGCTGCATAACTTAGACTTGGTCTGAGGGTCACCCTTCCAGCCCTTAAGCCATAGGGCCCTACGTGCTGCATTGGTTAATCCTGCCGACTTGGCTGCCAGGCGGATAGAGTCGGCAGATGAGTCCGCTAGAAAGGCTGTGGCACCTCTAATTAGGGGTATGGAGGACAATAATTTTTCTCGAGAGAGACCTCCTTTCAGCCCTTCTTCCAAGTCACTCAGCCAAACAAGCATGGATCTTGCGGTGCATGTGGCTGAGATTGCCGGTTCAAAAGCCCCTGCAGAAGTCTCCCATGCTCTTTTAAGAAGTGAATCGGCTTTGCGATCTAGAGGATCTTGCAACGAGCCTGAATCCTCTACAGGCAGTAAGGATCTCTTTGATGTAGACGCCACAGCTGCGTCTACTTTTGGGGCTTTTGACCATGTTGCTAATTCTTCATCATTACAGGGGTAGCGTCTTTTTGAGGATGGTGGTAACCCCCTCTGCCCCTGGCTTTCCCACTCTTTTTTGATCAAACTCTTTACTGCCGTTATTACCGGAAAAGAGGGTCTCTTCTTTTCGGATAGGCCGGCAAACATAATGTCTTGCTGTGTTTTAGGGACTTTAAGATCTTCTATGCCCATGGTATTGCAAACTGATCTCACCAGATTGTCAATGCTGTCTGTGGGGAAGCACGTATCCTGATCCTCATCTGAGGATACCTCCTGCTGCGATCTATCTGAGTTTGATTCCTCTAACTCAGAGGCCTGATCGGATACAGGTGAAACGTATCCTTTTTTCTCCTTAATACGTGGCTCTCTGCCAACGCTTTGTAGGGCTCGTAATTCTTCCCTGATCATGGCCCTTATATCCTCTGATTTGACTGAGGCTTCCTCACGTAACGTTGATTTTATACATGAATCACATAGTCTTTTAGTGTAACTATCCGGAAGGGGCTGGATACATAACGCACACTGCTTGTGTTTCGCTTTTTCCTTCCTTTTTGCCTATTATAAAGGGAGAGGGACAATAATCAGACTAGTGGGGTAGATGCACACTCACCCAGAAGCTGACCGATCAGGTACCGGCTGAGGAGGAGACACAGATGCAGGTGGCTTCCTTTTGGACGATCCACTCTGTCTAGAGCGGCTGCTGCTGCTGGCATGGCTGCGAGGGGTGTTGGCGGTAACTTCTAGAGAAGGTACCGCAGGCTCCCTTGTAGAATCCATTCTGGACGCCGGGATGCAGCGCCGGCGTCCTTTTCACATGGGGGCCGCCATGTTCTTCCTGTTGAACCCGGAAGTGCTAACCACTTCCGGGTCGCGGCCATATTGTGTACTCCGGCGCTGTTACCCGGCTTCAGCGCCGGCGTCGTCTCACTCCTCCGCACCCCGGAAGCTTACCAGCACTTCCGGGGGCATACACTGGGCTCCACACCGCACAAGCGTCCGCCGAGGACGGCGCGACGCTACCACCTGGTGCTTGCCCCGCAGACCGCCGGACATCTACCGCGAACCGACCCCACGACCCGGTCTCGCGACGTCTGCCAGCAGAGGGGGGAAAACTGAATCAGCACCCCCGACGCTGCATCCAGTCCTGGAGACCTTGCCGTCCTCACAGGTAAACTGCGCAAGCAGCGTCCAGGCTGGGAATCCTCTTCTCCGTGGATCTTCCCGTAGGAACAGGAAACCAAACTGTGGGAGCGAGGGGGACCGCCCCTTTTATCTCTCCGTAGGGTTTCCTGTTCCTAGGGGCGGATCCCCTCTCTCAGTGGGTGCTGTCGTGGCGAAGAGAAAATATACAGTAGGTATACAACACAAGACCCCACCTGCCCCCTCATCCTTCACATATGCAGACATGCACACACACAGTACGCAGACATGCACACACACAGTACGCAAACATGCACGCACACGCAGTACGCAATCATACATGCACACACAAAATACGTAGACTTGCACACCAAGACATGCACACACACGCAGACATGCACACACAGTACACAGACAAGTACAGTGGGTACGGAAAGTTCAGACTCCTTTCAATTTTTCACTCTTTGTTTCATTGTAGCCAATTGGTAAATTCAAAAAAGTTATTTTTTTTCTCATTAATGTACACTCTGCACCCGATCTTGACTGAAAAAACCCAGAAATGTAGAAATGTTGGCATATTTATTAAAAAAGAAATACTGAAATATCACATGGTCATAAGTATTCAGACCCTTTTGAGCTAGTACAGCCATGAGTCTTCTTGGGAATGATGCAACAAGTTTTTCACACCTGGACTTGGGGATCCTCTGCCATTCTTCCTTGCAGATCCCCTCCAGTTCCGTTAGGTTGGATGGTGAACGTTGGTGGACAGCCATTTTTAGGTCTCTCCAGAGATGCTCAATTGGGTTTATTTCAGGGGTCTGGCTGGGCCAGTCAAGAATGGTCACAGAGTTGTTCTGAAGCCACTCCTTTATTATTTTAGCTGTGTGCTTAGGGTCATTGTCTTGTTGGAAGGTGAACCTTCGGCCGTCTTTGCACCAACAGTTGTCTCCTTCTCATCCAGCATCTTACTTGTGGTTTTGTAGCCCATTCCACCTTTGTGCAGGTCTATAATCTTGTCCTTAACATCCTTATAAAGCTTTGTAGAGTTTAGAGTCGGACTGATTAATTGGGTCTGTGGACAGGAGTCTTTTATAAAGGTAGCTATGTAAGACAGCTATCTTTAATGCAGGTAACTAATTGATTAGGAGAGTCTAACTGGTCTGTAGGAGCCAGAATTCTTAGGCTATGTGCACACGTTGCGGATTTTTATGCGGATCCGCAGCGTTTTTGGAAGCGTGGAATTGCATAAAATCCACAGTGTAGTGCACAAGCAATGTTAGTCAATGGGAAATTGAGAATTGTTGTGCACATGCTTTGGAAAACAACATGCCGAATTGCAGCGTTTAATTTTTCACAGCATGTCAATTCTTTTTGCAGATCTGCAGCATTTCTACATCCATTGACTTCCATTGAGTCAGGCAAATCTGCAGCAAAACCGCAGGTTTAAAAAAGAATCTGCAGTTTTGCTGCGGATGTGCCTGCGAGAAACACTGCAGATCCGGAGGAGAAAGAGTGTGTGGGCGGAGACTGTGTGTGTGCGGAGATGTGCGTGTCTGTGTGCGGGTGTTTGTGTGTGTCTGTGTGCGGGTGTTTGTGTGTGTCTGCCGGGGTGTGCGTGTGTGTGTTCGTCTGCGGGTGTCTACAGGCTGTGTGTGTGTGTGTGTACGGGGCTGTGTATGTGTGTGTGTGCAGGGCTGTATGTGTGTGCGGGACTGTGTGTGTGTTTGTGTGTAGGCAAGCATCGTCCGATGGGACTATTAATCCCATCCGGCTATGCCTGCTATAGTGACAGCTAGCCAAGTGATGGAACAGTAGTGGTCCCACCATCCGGCTACGGTGTTCAAGTGTAAAAAAACAAACAAAAGAAACACATACACAGTACATACATATAGAAATACAGTACATACTCACCATACAGTTAATCCCCGAAGCCCTCGATCACCTGCAAATAAATTTAAAATAAAAAATCAACAGTATACTCCCTGATCCGATGTAATCCATTTAATAACGAGTGTTGCACGACGATCTCCCGTGGAGAACTGTCACATCGGCAGATGTGACCACTCTCCAGGGGTTCGGTGACACAATGATGGAAGGCATCCTTCCGCACTGTATCCCTCCACCGCTGTGAGTGCAGAGTTCATACTGTCACTTGCGGCATTGCTGCATGGGAAAATTCTCACGCAGCAGTGCTGTAAAGTGAGAGGCTATTGAACCCTCAGTGATAACACTGCAGGAGCCATTGTCTCCTGCCAGTGTGTCACTGCAGGTCTATAGAGCGTCACATCTCCTGATGTGACAGCTCTATAGGGGAGATCATCATGGGACACTCGTTATTAAATAGACTGCGTCGGGCCAGGGAGTATTTGTGATGGTTTATTTTTTTTTTTCAGGAGATAGAGGGCGCTGCATGGATTGGGAGAACAATAAAGATGGCAAAACTGTGTGATGTTTTATTTCATTACAATACTGACTGTGTTTACTTAACCCATTAACTATAGGATTAGTAATGGATAGGTATCTTATTGACCTCTCCATTACTAAGCCAGCTTGATGTCACCTTACAATTTAAAGGTGACATTAACCCCTTATTACCCCATATGCCACCGCTACAGGGCAGTGGGAAGAGAGAGGCTAAGTGACGGAATTGGTGTATCTTACAGATGCGCCATTTCTGGGGCAGCTGTGAGCTGGTGTTTGTACCCTTCCTAGGCTATAAACATCGGCCTCTAGTCACTGGCTTTCCCTCTCTGGTGCAGAAAATTGTACGGGAGCCCCGTCATTTTTAAATTTTTTTATAAATTAAACAGATATTGCCTTTAAGGCCAGGGTCACACTTGTGAGAAACTCGCATGAGTCTCTTGCATCAATACCCGGCACTGCCGCCGGCATTCGGGACCAGAGCATGCAGCTGCATGTATTTCTATGCAGCTGAACACTCTGGTCTCTAGTGCCGGGTGTTGAAGTGCAAGACTCACGATGGTTTCTCACAAGTGTGACCCCGGCCTAACGCAGATTTTGTGTGTCTTTATTTAAGTCTTTATGTACCATTTTATTATGTTTATTACTAAACATCGGGCTTGGTATTATCTATCGATATATCGATAGATAGATATATCTATAGATAGATACAGTACAGAGCAAAAGTTTGGACACACCTTCTCATTTAAAGATTTTTCTGTATTTTCATGACTATGCAAATTGTAAATTCACACTGAAGGCATCAAAACTATGAATTAACACATGTGGAATTATATACTTAACAAAAAATTGTGAAACAACTGAAAATGTTTTATATTCTAGGTTCATCAAAGTAGCCACCTTTTACTTTGATGACTGCTTTGCACACTCTTGGCATTCTCTTGATGAGCTTCAAGAGGTAGCCACCGGAAATGGTTTTCACTTCACAGGTGTGCCCTGTCAGGTTTAATAAGTGGGATTTCTTGCCTTATAAATGGGGTTGGGACCATCAATTGTGTTGAGCAGAAGTCTGGTGGATACACAGCTGATAGTCCTACTGAATAGACTGTTAGAATTTGTATTATGGCATGAAAAAAGCAGCTAAGAAAAATGAGTGTCCATCATTTTTACCTGCGTTTTCTGCCAAGAAATGCAGAATCTGCGCAGAAAATTCCATAGGCAAGTCTGCAACCTGTGCACATACCCTTAATGGTGGGTAGGGGATCAAATACTTATTTCTCACTGCAAAATGCAAATTTATATAATTTATACAATCTGATTTCTGGATTTCATTTTTGATATTCTATCTCAATTTTAAAAATGACCTACCCTTAAAATTATAGACTGTTCATGTCTTTGTTAGTGGGCAAAGTTACAAAATTAGCAAGGGATGAAATACTTTATTTTCCCCACTGTATAGTATACACAGACATTGGCCGCCCTGTGGTCCCCGGCATGCAGTCAGTGGTCAGGATCAGCAGGTACATGTGTGCACACAGTAATGCTGTAGTATGTATAGCATACACAGACATTGGCTGCCCTGTGGTCCCCGGCATACAGTCAGTGGCCAAGATCAGCAGGTACATACAAGTGCTTCTCACTAAATTAGAATATCATCAAAAAGTTAATTTATTTCAGTTTTGCAATGCAAAAATTGAAACTCATATCATATAGAGTCATTACAGGGTGATCTATTTCAAGTATTTATTTCTGTTGATGTTGATGATTATGGCTTACAGCCAATGAAACCCCAAAAGTCATTATCTCAGTAAATTAGAATAACAAAAAAAAAACACCTGTAAAGGCTTCCTAAGCGTTTAAAAAGGCCCCTTAGTCTGTTTCAGTAGGTTCCACAATCATGGGGAAGACTGCGGACTTGACAGATGTCCAGAAGGCAGTCATTGACACACTCCACAAGGAGGGTAAGCCACAAATGTCATTGCTAAAGAAGCTGGCTGTTCCCAGAGTGCTGTATCCAAGCATATAAATGGAAAGTTGAGTGGAAGGAGAAAGTGTGGTAAAAAAAGGTGCACAAGCAGCCGGGATAACTGCAGCCTTAAAAGGATTGTTAAGAAAAGGCAATTAAAAACTTGGGGGAGATTCACAAGGAGTGGTCTGCTGCTGGAGTCATTGCTTCAAGAGCCACCATACACGGATGTATCCAGAACATGGGCTACAAGTGTCACATTCCTTGTGTCAAGCCACTCATGACCAATAGACAATGCCAGAAGCGTCTTACCTGGGACAAGGAGAAAAAGAACTGGACTGTTGCTCAGTGATCCAAGGTGTTTTCAACAGTATCACTGTGCTTGATTGGACAGCAAACTCTCCTGACCTTAACCGCATAGAGAATCTATGGGGTATTGTCAAGAGGAAGATGAGAGACACCAGACCCAACAATGCAGACGAGCTGCTATCAAAGCAACCTGGGCTTCCATAACACCTCAGCAGTGCCACAGGCTGATCGCCTGCATGCCACGCCGCATTGATGCAGTAATTGATGTAAAAGGAGTCCCGATCAAGTAATGAGTACATTTACTGAACATATATTTCAGTAAGCCAACATTTCTGATTTTAAAATAATTTTTCAAGCTGGTGTTATAAAGTATTCTAATTTACTGAGATAATGACTTTTGGGCTTTCATTGGCTGTAAGCCATAATCATCAACATTAACAGAAATAAACACTGGGAATAGATCACTCTGTGTGTAATGACTCTGTATAACATATGAGTTTCACTTTTTGTACTGAAGAACTGAAATAAATTAACTTTCTGATGATATTCTAATTTTGTGACAAGCACTTATCTGTGCACACAGTAATGCCATAGTACACACAGGTATTAGCCGCTCTCTTGTCCCTGGCATGCAGTTAGTGGCCAGGATCAGTAGGTACATATGTGCACACAGTAGTGCCACAGTACACACAGACACTGGCCGCCCTCTGGTCCCCAGCATGCAGTCAGTGGCCAGGATCAGCAGGTACATGTGTGCACACAGTAATTCCGTAGTATGTATAGTGTACGCAGACATTGGCCATCCTTAGGTCCCTGGCATGCAGTCAGTGGCCAGGATCAGCAGGTACAGTGTGCACACAGTAGTGCCATAGTATACACTGACACTGGCCGCCCCCTGGTCCCCGACATACAGTCAGTGGCACTCTCAGCAGGTACAGTGTGCACACAGTAATGCCATAGTATACAGGCACTGGCCGCTGCCTGGTCCCCGGCATACAGTGGCACTCTCAGCAGGTACAGTGTGCACACAGTGATGCCATACTATACACAGACACTGGCCGCCCCCCGGCATACAGTGGCACTATCAGCAGGAACAGTGTGCACACAGTAATGCCATACTATACACAGACACTGGCAGCTCCCGGCATGCAGTGGCACTATCAGCATGTACAGTGTGCGCACAGTAATGCCATACTATACACAGACACTGGCTGCTCCCTGGTCCCCGGCATACGGTGGCACTATCAGCAAGTACAGTGTGCATGCAGTAATGCCATACTATACACAGACACTGGCCACCCCCCCAGCATACAGTGGCACTATCAGTAGGTAGAGTGTGCGCACAGTAATGCCATACTATACACAGACACTGACTGCTCCCTGGTCCCCGGCATACGGTGGCACTATCAGCAAGTACAGTGTGCATGCAGTAATGCCATACTATACACAGACACTGGCCTCCCCCCGGCATGCAGTGGCACTATCAGCAGGTACAGTGTGCACACAGTGATGCCATACTATACACAGACACTGGCCTCCCCCCGGCATGCAGTGGCACTATCAGCAGGTACAGTGTGCACACAGTGATGCCATACTATACACAGACACTGGCCGCCCCCCGGCATGCAGTGGCACTATCAGCAGGTACAGTGTGCGCACAGTAATGCCATAGTATACAGACACTGGCCGTCCCTTGGCATACAGTGGCACTATCAGCAGGTACAGTGTACGCACAGTAATGCCATAGTATACACAGGCACTGGCCGCTCCCCCGGCATACAGTGGCACTATCAGCAGGTACAGTGTGCGCACAGTAATGCCATACTATACACAGGCACTGGCCGCTCCCCCGGGATAGTGGCAATATCAGCAGGTACAGTGTGCGCACAGTAATGCCATAGGTCCCCTGGCACACAGTGGCACTATCAGCAGGTACAGTGTGTGCACAGTAATGCCATAGGTCCCCCCGCACACAGTGGCACTATCAGCAGGTACAGTGCGCACAGTAATGCCATACTATACACAGGCACTGGCCGCCCCCGGCACACAGTGGCACTATCAGCAGGTACAGTGTGCACACAGTAATGCCATAGTGTACAGGCACTGGCCGCCCCCCGCATACAGTGGCACTCAGAAGGTACAGTGTGCACACAGTAATGCCATAGTATACAGGCACTGGCTGTCCCCTGGCATGCAGTGGAACTCAGCAGGTACAGTGTGCGCACAGTAATGCCATAGGTCCCCCCGCACACAGTGGCACTATCAGCAGGTACAGTGTGCACACAGTAATGCCATAGTATACAGACACTGGCCGTCCCCTGGCATACAGTTGCACTATCAGCAGGTACAGTGCGCACAGTAATGCCATAGGTCCCCTGGCACACAGTGGCACTATCAGCAGGTACAGTGTGCGCACAGTAGTGTGGTCGGTGACTTCCTCAGCCCTCGCCCCGCCCTGTCACCGTCCCTCTCATCAGATCCTGGATGGTGGAGGCAGCAGAGCCCAATAAGAAGTACGTCACTCGGCTCCTGAGCATCACTAGTGGAGGTGATGGGAGGAGGAGGAGGTGGGAGACTTCTAGAAGGACGCGCTCGGGGGGCACAAGTGAGCGGCCACCAGTAGTGCCCGAACTCCGAGGAGAGGGCGCCGCGGTGCCACACGAGTGTGACTAAAGTGCGTGCGGCGCTGAGTGTCGGGGAGCGGACCGGTTACACCCCCTCCCCGGTGGAGAGTGACACAGGGCGAAGTAAGCCGAGCAGCACCCACCCCCTTTCCCAGCAGAGCCGCCTGCAACCATTCATAGCAGCAGACACACGCACACAGAAATATGGATGTGCGGAGGGCTCCCGGCCGGAGGGGGCCGCAGCGGCCATTGCACCGGGGGCCGCGCACTCGGCTGTGACACACCGGAGTTACTTTGTCGCCGCCGCCGCCGTGTCCCTGGCACAGTATGTGGCGAGCAGGCTCCGGGGCTGCCCCGTGTTTTCCGTGGGATCCTCCCCTCTTCTAACCTGAGCGTCTCCCACAGCGCGGACAGCAGAGCCCGCAAGGTAAGAGCCGCGGGGCCCGGGTGTGCTGGAATGACGGCGGCAGTGGGCACGGCGCGGGGTGGCCAGGCAGAGGGGAGACATGGCAACTGCAACTTTTCCTCCCGCTGCCAGGGCTTGTTTACTGCTAAACTCCTTATTAATGACTGCGGCACTGGGCACCTCCTGCCCCGTCATGCTCGGTGCAGCGCCCGGGCACAGGCTGGCTCCATGCTGCTGCAGCCCGGCCCTCCATGTGCACTTGTGTGGCACACGTAACATGGCTGGCAGTGCCCAGGGCAGCACCAGGTGGAGGAGCGGGGCCCCATGCTGCCGCTGGGGAGCGCGCGGTGGGGGGCGTGGCTGGTGTTTACCTTCCGCCGCTCGCGGCTTCTCGGCAGCTGCCGCCTCGCCCGCGGGTGTGTGCCCTCTGCCAGCCTCGGACACTTGCCATCACTTTCCCGCTGGTTCAGGCTATGTTCACATAGGGGGCTGTGATCGGATTCAGACTCCAATCAGGGAGGAGGTGAAGGGGTTTATGGGGTCGGTTTATAAGTGGATCCGCTTCAACAACCACTTGTAGAAAGTCAGTGTGAACATGGCCTTAAGTAAGGTGAGCGGGTCATGTGGCACTGCCCAGGTGCCGCACTCATGGCCCCTGTGACCCCCTCATCACCAGGTTCCCATACACTGACCTCATTATAATGTGTGTAACGAGGATGGGCCTGTATGGGGAGGGGGTCTTGTGTTGGCACACTGCCTGTATTCTAGTTGTGACTGGTCCTGGTGGGAATGCCCTGTAGTGCCCTATTCCTTATGTGACTGGTCCTGATGGGAATGCCCTGTAGTGCCCTATTCCTGATGTGACTGGTGCTGGTGGGAATGCCCTGTAGTGCCCCTTTTCCTGATGTGACTGGTCCTGGTGGGAATGCCCTGTAGTGCCCTATTCCTTATGTGACTGGTCCTGATGGGAATGCCCTGTAGTGCCCTATTCCTGATGTGACTGGTGCTGGTGGGAATGCCCTGTAGTGCCCCTTTTCCTGATGTGACTGGTCCTGGTGGGAATGCCCTGTAGTGCCCTATTCCTTATGTGACTGGTCCTGATGGGAATGCCCTGTAGTGCCCTATTCCTGATGTGACTGGTCCTGATGGGAATGCCCTGTAGTGCCCTATTCCTGATGTGACTGGTGCTGGTGGGAATGCCCTGTAGTGCCCTATTCCTGATGTGACTGGTCCTGGTGGGAATGCCCTGTAGTGCCCTATTCCTGATGTGACTGGTGCTGGTGGGAATGCCCTGTAGTGCCCTATTCCTTATGTGACTGGTCCTGATGGGAATGCCCTGTAGTGCCCTATTCCTGATGTGACTGGTGCTGGTGGGAATGCCCTGTAGTGCCCCTATTCCTGATGTGACTGGTCCTGGTGGGAATGCCCTGTAGTGCCCCTATTCCTGATGTGACTGGTCCTGGTGGGAATGCCCTGTAGTGCCCCTATTCCTGATGTGACTGGTCCTGGTGGGAATGCCCTGTAGTGCCCCTTTTCCTGATGTGACTGGTGCTGGTGGGAATGCCCTGTAGTGCCCCTTTTCCTGATGTGACTGTTGCTGGTGGGAATGCCCTGTAGTGCCCTATTCCTGATGTGACTGGTGCTGGTGGGAATGCCCTGTAGTGCCCCTATTCCTGATGTGACTGGTCCTGGTGGGAATGCCCTGTAGTGCCCTATTCCTGATGTGACTGGTCCTGGTGGGAATGCCCTGTAGTGCCCCTATTCCTGATGTGACTGGTCCTGGTGGGAATGCCCTGTAGTGCTCCTATTCCTGATGTGACTGGTCCTGATGGGAATGCCCTGTAGTGCCCCTTTTCCTGATGTGACTGGTGCTGGTGGGAATGCCCTGTAGTGCCCTATTCCTTATGTGACTGGTCCTGATGGGAATGCCCTGTAGTGCCCTATTCCTGATGTGACTGGTGCTGGTGGGAATGCCCTGTAGTGCCCTATTCCTGATGTGACTGGTCCTGGTGGGAATGCCCTGTAGTGCCCTATTCCTGATGTGACTGGTGCTGGTGGGAATGCCCTGTAGTGCCCTATTCCTTATGTGACTGGTCCTGATGGGAATGCCCTGTAGTGCCCTATTCCTGATGTGACTGGTGCTGGTGGGAATGCCCTGTAGTGCCCCTATTCCTGATGTGACTGGTCCTGGTGGGAATGCCCTGTAGTGCCCCTATTCCTGATGTGACTGGTCCTGGTGGGAATGCCCTGTAGTGCCCCTATTCCTGATGTGACTGGTCCTGGTGGGAATGCCCTGTAGTGCCCCTTTTCCTGATGTGACTGGTGCTGGTGGGAATGCCCTGTAGTGCCCCTTTTCCTGATGTGACTGTTGCTGGTGGGAATGCCCTGTAGTGCCCCTATTCCTGATGTGACTGGTCCTGGTGGGAATGCCCTGTAGTGCCCCTATTCCTGATGTGACTGGTCCTGGTGGGAATGCCCTGTAGTGCTCCTATTCCTGATGTGACTGGTCCTGATGGGAATGCCCTGTAGTGCCCCTTTTCCTGATGTGACTGGTGCTGGTGGGAATGCCCTGTAGTGCCCTATTCCTTATGTGACTGGTCCTGATGGGAATGCCCTGTAGTGCTCTATTCCTGATGTGACTGGTGCTGGTGGGAATGCCCTGTAGTGCCCCTATTCCTGATGTGACTGGTCCTGATGGGAATGCCCTGTAGTGCCCCTTTTCCTGATGTGACTGGTGCTGGTGGGAATGCCCTGTAGTGCCCTATTCCTGATGTGACTGGTCCTGGTGGGAATGCCCTGTAGTGCCCCTTTTCCTGATGTGACTGGTCCTGGTGGGAATGCCCTGTAGTGCCCTATTCCTGATGTGACTGGTCCTGATGGGAATGCCCTGTAGTGCCCTATTCCTGATGTGACTGGTCCTGGTGGGAATGCCCTGTAGTGCCCTATTCCTGATGTGACTGGTCCTGGTGGGAATGCCCTGTAGTGCCCTATTCCTTATGTGACTGGTCCTGATGGGAATGCCCTGTAGTGCCCTATTCCTTATGTGACTGGTCCTGATGGGAATGCCCTGTAGTGCCCTATTCCTGATGTGACTGGTGCTGGTGGGAATGCCCTGTAGTGCCCCTATTCCTGATGTGACTGGTCCTGATGGGAATGCCCTGTAGTGCCCCTTTTCCTGATGTGACTGGTGCTGGTGGGAATGCCCTGTAGTGCCCTATTCCTTATGTGACTGGTCCTGATGGGAATGCCCTGTAGTGCTCTATTCCTGATGTGACTGGTGCTGGTGGGAATGCCCTGTAGTGCCCCTATTCCTGATGTGACTGGTCCTGATGGGAATGCCCTGTAGTGCCCCTTTTCCTGATGTGACTGGTGCTGGTGGGAATGCCCTGTAGTGCCCTATTCCTGATGTGACTGGTCCTGGTGGGAATGCCCTGTAGTGCCCCTTTTCCTGATGTGACTGGTCCTGGTGGGAATGCCCTGTAGTGCCCTATTCCTGATGTGACTGGTCCTGATGGGAATGCCCTGTAGTGCCCCTTTTCCTGATGTGACTGGTGCTGGTGGGAATGCCCTGTAGTGCCCTATTCCTTATGTGACTGGTCCTGATGGGAATGCCCTGTAGTGCCCTATTCCTGATGTGACTGGTGCTGGTGGGAATGCCCTGTAGTGCCCTATTCCTGATGTGACTGGTCCTGGTGGGAATGCCCTGTAGTGCCCTATTCCTGATGTGACTGGTGCTGGTGGGAATGCCCTGTAGTGCCCTATTCCTTATGTGACTGGTCCTGATGGGAATGCCCTGTAGTGCCCTATTCCTGATGTGACTGGTGCTGGTGGGAATGCCCTGTAGTGCCCCTATTCCTGATGTGACTGGTCCTGGTGGGAATGCCCTGTAGTGCCCCTATTCCTGATGTGACTGGTCCTGGTGGGAATGCCCTGTAGTGCCCCTATTCCTGATGTGACTGGTCCTGGTGGGAATGCCCTGTAGTGCCCCTTTTCCTGATGTGACTGGTGCTGGTGGGAATGCCCTGTAGTGCCCCTTTTCCTGATGTGACTGGTGCTGGTGGGAATGCCCTGTAGTGCCCCTATTCCTGATGTGACTGGTCCTGGTGGGAATGCCCTGTAGTGCCCCTATTCCTGATGTGACTGGTCCTGGTGGGAATGCCCTGTAGTGCTCCTATTCCTGATGTGACTGGTCCTGATGGGAATGCCCTGTAGTGCCCCTTTTCCTGATGTGACTGGTGCTGGTGGGAATGCCCTGTAGTGCCCTATTCCTTATGTGACTGGTCCTGATGGGAATGCCCTGTAGTGCTCTATTCCTGATGTGACTGGTGCTGGTGGGAATGCCCTGTAGTGCCCCTATTCCTGATGTGACTGGTCCTGATGGGAATGCCCTGTAGTGCCCCTTTTCCTGATGTGACTGGTGCTGGTGGGAATGCCCTGTAGTGCCCTATTCCTGATGTGACTGGTCCTGGTGGGAATGCCCTGTAGTGCCCCTTTTCCTGATGTGACTGGTCCTGGTGGGAATGCCCTGTAGTGCCCTATTCCTGATGTGACTGGTCCTGATGGGAATGCCCTGTAGTGCCCTATTCCTGATGTGACTGGTCCTGGTGGGAATGCCCTGTAGTGCCCTATTCCTGATGTGACTGGTCCTGGTGGGAATGCCCTGTAGTGCCCTATTCCTTATGTGACTGGTCCTGATGGGAATGCCCTGTAGTGCCCTATTCCTTATGTGACTGGTCCTGATGGGAATGCCCTGTAGTGCCCTATTCCTGATGTGACTGGTGCTGGTGGGAATGCCCTGTAGTGCCCCTATTCCTGATGTGACTGGTCCTGATGGGAATGCCCTGTAGTGCCCCTTTTCCTGATGTGACTGGTGCTGGTGGGAATGCCCTGTAGTGCCCTATTCCTTATGTGACTGGTCCTGATGGGAATGCCCTGTAGTGCTCTATTCCTGATGTGACTGGTGCTGGTGGGAATGCCCTGTAGTGCCCCTATTCCTGATGTGACTGGTCCTGATGGGAATGCCCTGTAGTGCCCCTTTTCCTGATGTGACTGGTGCTGGTGGGAATGCCCTGTAGTGCCCTATTCCTGATGTGACTGGTCCTGGTGGGAATGCCCTGTAGTGCCCCTTTTCCTGATGTGACTGGTCCTGGTGGGAATGCCCTGTAGTGCCCTATTCCTGATGTGACTGGTCCTGATGGGAATGCCCTGTAGTGCCCTATTCCTGATGTGACTGGTCCTGGTGGGAATGCCCTGTAGTGCCCTATTCCTGATGTGACTGGTCCTGGTGGGAATGCCCTGTAGTGCCCTATTCCTGATGTGACTGGTCCTGGTGGGAATGCCCTGTAGTGCCCTATTCCTGATGTGACTGGTCCTGGTGGGAATGCCCTGTAGTGCCCTATTCCTGATGTGACTGGTCCTGGTGGGAATGCCCTGTAGTGCCCTATTCCTGATGTGACTGGTCCTGGTGGGAATGCCCTGTAGTGCCCCTTTTCCTGATGTGACTGGTGCTGGTGGGAATGCCCTGTAGTGCCCCTTTTCCTGATGTGACTGTTGCTGGTGGGAATGCCCTGTAGTGCCCCTATTCCTGATGTGACTGGTCCTGGTGGGAATGCCCTGTAGTGCCCCTATTCCTGATGTGACTGGTCCTGGTGGGAATGCCCTGTAGTGCTCCTATTCCTGATGTGACTGGTCCTGATGGGAATACCCTGTAGTGCCCCTATTCCTGATGTGACTGGTCCTGGTGGGAATGCCCTGTAGTGCTCCTATTCCTGATGTGACTGGTGCTGGTGGGAATGCCCTGTAGTGCCCTATTCCTGATGTGACTGGTCCTGGTGGGAAATCCCTGCAGTGCCCCTATTCCTGATGTGACTGGTGCTGGTGGGAATGCCCTGTAGTGCCCCTATTCCTGATGTGACTGGTGCTGGTGGGAATGCCCTGTAGTGCCCCCTATTCCTGATGTGACTGGTCCTGGTGGGAATGCCCTGTAGTGCCCCTTTCCTGATGTGACTGGTCCTGGTGGGAATGCCCTGTAGTGCCCCTATTCCTGATGTGACTGGTGCTGATGGGAATGCCCTGTAATGCCCTATTCCTGATGTGACTGGTCCTGGTGGGAATGCCCTGTAGTGCCCCTATTCCTGATGTGACTGGTGCTGATGGGAATGCCCTGTAGTGCCCCTATTCCTGATGTGACTGGTCCTGGTGGGAATGCCCTGTAGTGCCCCTATTCCTGATGTGACTGGTCCTGGTGGGAATGCCCTGTAGTGCCCCTATTCCTGATGTGACTGGTGCTGATGGGAATGCCCTGTAGTGCCCCTATTCCTGATGTGACTGGTGCTGATGGGAATGCCCTGTAGTGCCCCTATTCCTGATGTGACTGTTGCTGGTGGGAATGCCCTGTAGTGCCCCTATTCCTGATGTGACTGGTCCTGGTGGGAATGCCCTGTAGTGCCCCTTTTCCTGATGTGACTGGTCCTGGTGGGAATGCCCTGTAGTGCCCCTTTTCTTTTCGTGATGTGAGATGTGCTGTCAGTTATCCAGAAGTGTGCCCAGTCCTTCTTCACAGCTGTTCAGCCCATGTTATTACACCTTGTAGGGCAGTGTTCCCCCAACTCCAGTGCTCGCGGCCCCTCACACGTAATTTTTCAGGAATTCCCTAGCATTGCCTGGGTAGTATAAGGAAACCAAGAAGACGAGATCTGCTGGGGACACTTGTATGGTTCATGCTTGGGAAGCCATGACCCAGTATTACATTAGCTGGATTTCTGGTCACCAGTAACATCTCTGCTTTCATGCTTGTTTCATGCACTAGGTCCAGTGTGCTGGTTCTGGTGTGATGGCGGCTCAGCACTACATCATTCTTGTTCTATAGTTTGTCACTGACCACAGGACAGGACAGGGTGCAGAAGTGGTGTGCTGTCATTTGTGTGGCGCCCTCTGCTGGACTTGCTGCCCTCACTGACACCTGACCCTGTACCCGGCACTGTACTTTTTCTGTTGCTGCAGTTTTAAATGGGCCTAACATTTGATCCCTTCATGCCCGACTGTCTTCCTACGCATGCAGTCACTAAGGGGTTAGCCCAGCTTTCTTGTGTTTCGCAGTTGGCATAATAGTTAATGACGGCATTGAACTCTCTGTGTGGGTTGTCCTGCTGTGAGGGTCCCCTCTGAATGGAGGACCTGCTGGGTGTGATCCCCCTCCGATGCTGTGCAGGGACGGCCACTGCTGGTGTGACTACAATCTCCATTTTGTTGGGTTGCATATCATTGAGTAATCTTAGGTAGCAGATAATTTTGCTTGCTGCTGCCCTGGCACAGCACGGTGAAGCCAATAGTAGTTTCCCTGACATTCTGCAGAGCTGGTGGGGAAAGCGTGACCCAGTGATTGGTGGAAGCGGCAGTGCTGGCGGATTGGCTGCACACTAAGTGGGAAGGTGTGGAGGGGAAGTGTTTCTTGTGCTCAGATGTCAGGGTGTGTGACGCTGGTGTGTCATAAGCTTATGTCACATTACATTGCAGGACGCCCAGGAGCTGGCTGTGTGCAGGCAAACTGCTGATGGCTCTCATGGACCTCAGCGTAGATAGTAAAGGACTGCACCTGATGTGTTGGTGGTCCTCCGGTATAGCGGCCTCCTCACCTCGGATCTGTTGTGGTGTGCTCGCCATAAACATGTCCCTGTGTAGTCATAGTGTCCCATGTACTAATAACTGCGCCACGCTTTGTCCTTTTATGTGTAAGATGCCTGTGTGGAGCAGCACAGCCTGAGGGAGCGAAGAAGGACACCGTGCTGCAGGCATGGCCAGGCCCCGTAGTGCTGCTCATAATTCCACTATATGGCTTATCATTTGTCTGCGCTTTCATACCGTGATATATTGATTGGGTCATGGAGCTAGTGGTACAGTCATTTCTTCAGTGTGCCTGGGACCGTTTTTTTTTTTTTTTAACATAGGTTGCATACTGTTCTTGCTGCTGTGATCAACCTCCCCTTGATAAAGCGAGCAGTATTGCAGCAAAACGCGCGTCGGGGTGGCACGCAATTCAGGGGACTTCGGTACCGGGTAAGAGAACCACTATGTGTTATCTCCTATGTGAGCTTTGATGCCAGTTGGCACTATTTGGATGTTTCTCCAGGGATTCCCCATAGGTTGGTCTGAACCTCGGGCTCACCAAAAGTCTGGCCCCTATGTAATAGCCAGATTAGGCATGACGCTGTGATAGTGGGTCAAATTAACAGGCTTGATGGTTCTGGGGTTTTGATGCGGTAGATCTTTCCTTCCACACTACTATGTACAAGTATTTATGTGAGTTTTACCTTTATAGTTATAGATATGGTACTGGATGTCAGTTAATGGTGTCCGCATTTGGTGTATTTTTGTGTGTTTTTTATTGAATCTTTCAATAAACTTTGTATATTTATTATTTTTTTTTTTTTTAAATAACGCTCCTGTGTCCTCCTTTTGGAACATGATCATTTTGGAGTTGTGTATATATATAGGGGCCAGGACACAGTTCTTGGCTACCTTTCAATATGAGTCTGGGTTTGCAGGTATTGTGTGGCCTAAATGTGGTACTATGACCTTTGGCATCCAAGCCACACAAGTGACTATTCGAAAAAGCCTATCCCTGATGGATCCTTCCCTGTATGTGTGTAGGAGATACCGGTCAGTCATGGGAGGCTTCAAGCTTTCAGTCGTAGTGGTGGGCCGATGTAGCTTCTGTTACTGCTCAGTGCACAGTGGGGGGGCTGTAGCCACGCACCCGTCACTGACTGACAGCCAGCTCACTATATGGCAGTACAAGGGGCCACTGTTCACTGTGCACTGAGTTGTGACTGAAGCCAGACCTCCATGACTAATAGCCGGAGGCTGCTGGGAGTAATACAGTTAATTTCCTCTCTGCAGTAGGGCTCTCTGTGCAGGCACAAAACAGCTTAAGGACTCTCTTAACCTGCAGATTAACCCCATATCTGCAGGTTAAGTATGTTTTTTTTTTTACATGTCAGTTTCTCTTTAATTGATATTCAAATAGGTAGAAGAGTCAATGTTTGTGATTGGTGTATAGCTCCACAGGACTCACATTATGTTGTGTTAAAGTGAGAAAACGTTCTATATTCAGCAGTAAACGCTTCGCCTACCAGCTCAGGTACTCCTGTGGTCCCCTGCTGGTCTCGGTTTACAGTACACCAGTCACGCACCATTATAAAATATCAACTATGGAGTAGACAGCGATTGTCCACAGCAGTCACATGACATCAATATCATCATCACCATGTATTACCGTAACTATTCACTATATATATACACGGTTCACTAGATTACTGGTAGTAAAACGGGGCTCCCAAGCCTACATTTGGACTGGGATTAAATGAAGCTGTGGTCACTTATGCAAACTGGCACTTCATTATGTACAGGACTAATGGAGAAGCAATTTTTTTAAACTTTTTAATTAACCATTAATTTCCTTTAGTGAGCTTTTATTTTTTTTAAACTATGGTAAAATATTATGTATGAGATAATGTGTCCATGTGACATACCTTTAACCCCTTCATGCCGCGGCCCTTTTTCATTTTTGTCTTTTCGTTTTTCGCTCCCCTCCTTCCCAGAGCCATAACTTTTTTATTTTTCCGTCAATATGGCCATGTGAGGGCTTGTTTTTTGCGTGCCGAGCTGACGTTTCTAATGATACCACACTTGTGAAGATATGCTCTTTTGATCGCCCATTATTGCATTTGAATGCAATGTCGCGGCGACCAAAAAAACCGTAATTCTGGCGTTTCAAATTTTTTTCTCGCTACGCTGTTTAGCGATCAGGTGTATGCTTTATTTTTACTGATCGGGCGATTCTGAACGCGGCGATACCAAATATGTGCAGGTTTGATTTTTTTTTTAATTATATTTTGGATGGGGCGAAAGGGGGGTGATTTAAACTTTCATATTTTATTTTTTTTCATATTTTTAAAAACATAATTTTTTTTACTTTTGCCATGCTTCAATAGCCTCCATGGGAGGCTAGAAGCTGGCCCCACTCGATCGGTTCAGCTACATAGCAGCGAACATCAGATCGCTGCTATGTAGCTGAATTGCAGGTGTGCTATGAGCGCCGACCACAGGGGGGCGCTCACAGCAGGCCGGCATCAGTAACCATAGAAGTCTCAAGGACCTCTATGGTTACCATCCTGACACATCGCCGACCCCCGATCATGTGACGGGGGTCGGCGATGCGCTCATTTCCGGCCGCGCAGCCGTTAAGTGCCGCTGTCAGCGTTTGACAGCGGCATTTAACAGGTTAATAGCTGCGGGTGAATCGCAATTTCACCCGCCGCTATTGCGCGCACATGTCAGCTGTAGAAAACAGCTGACATGTTGCGACTTTGATGTGGGCTCACCGCTGGAGCCCACATCAAAGGGGGAGACACCACATGTGCAGTAATAGTACTGCTCATGTCTTGAAGGGGGTTGTCCTGCAAACAAAGTACATTTTAATCAATAGATCTTTCAATAAAAATAAGTTCCACGTTTGGATGTGTTAAACAGAACCTGTCAGCAGGACTAGTACTGTGGAATTACCACAGTTTTTATGCGGAATTTGTGCGGTTTTACACCTGCGGATTCCTATTATGGAGCAGGTGTAAACCGCTGCGGAATCCGCACAAAGAATTGACATGCTGTGGAATGTAACCCGCAGCGTTTCCGCACATTTTTTTTCCGCAGCATGGGCACTGTGGATTGCGTTTTCCACAGGTTTACATTGTACTGTGAATGCATGGAAAGCTGCTGCGGACCCGCACCGTGTGCACATAGCCTAAATGTTCCCCTGCTGTGTAATGGCCGTGTCTGACCATACAGGAAGAGGGTCTGATCGTACCACAGCTCCCGGGCAGGAAGCAAAAGAGAGGATACAGACATTACAGCATGGAGATCAATAAATAATTCATTCTATGAGGTAAAATCTGTTTTTAAACAGGCAGTGAAATGTTTTACCTCACAAATAGCAGGTATGATCCCCTGCTGTAATGTCTGTATAGTCTTTTGCTTCCTCTACTGCCCAGGAGCTGTGGTACGTTCAGGCCATGTCCCTGTATGGTCAGACACGGCCATGGTTACAAAAGCCCCACTTACTATGCCAAATAAATCACACATGACAACCAGAATCATTGTGGAATAAAATGGCTGAGGCGTTTATTTTGAGTTACTCTTTAAAATTTATTTCATTCCATCACAAAGAATAATCCATTTAAATTGAATAAACTGAATTAAATCATACCAACAATACCAAATCCACCCGGAAACGCAAATAAACGACACGACAGCCATAACCCCTTCATGACCGTGGGATTTTCCATTTTTCCGTGTTCGTTTTTCGCTTCCCTCCTTCCCAGAGCCATAACTTTGTTATTTTTCCGTCAATATGGCAATGTGAGGGCTTATTTTTTGCGAAACAACTTGTACTTTTGAATGACATCATTGGTTTTAGCATGTCGTGTACTAGAAAACGGGAAAAAAATTCCAAGTGCGGTGAAATTGCAAAAAAAGTGCAATCCCACACTTGTTTTTTGATTGGCTTTTTTTACTAGGTTCACTAAATGCTAAAACTGAGCTGCCATTATGATTCTCCAGGTCAGTACGAGTTCATAGACACCTAACATGACTAGGTTATTTTTTATCTAAGTGGTAAAAAAAAATCCAAACTTTGCTAAAAAAAAAAAAAAATTGTGCCATTTTCCGATACCTGTAGCGTCTCCACTTTTTCATGATCTTGGGTTGGGTGAGGGCTTATTTTTTGCGTGCTGAGCTGGCGTTTTTAATGATAGCATTTT
This sequence comes from Ranitomeya imitator, assembly GCF_032444005.1. Lineage (NCBI taxonomy): Eukaryota > Metazoa > Chordata > Amphibia > Anura > Dendrobatidae > Ranitomeya > Ranitomeya imitator. The sequence goes on from NC_091285.1 coordinate 81,975,526, forward strand.
GGTGCAGATACGTTCTTTTGATTGCCCGTTACTGCATTTCAATGCAATGTCGCGGTGTCCAAAAACCATAATTCTGGCGTTTTGAATATTTTTCTCTCTACGCCGTTTAGCGATCAGGTTAATCCTTTTTTATTGCTAGATCGGGCGATTCTGAATGCGGTGATACCAAATATATGTAGGTTTGATTTTCTTTTTTTTTTTTTTTTTTCTTTATTTTGAATGGGGCGAAAGGGGGTGATTTGAACTTTAATATTTTTTTTATTTTTTTCACATTTTTTTAACTTTTTTTTTAACTTTTGCCATGCATCAATAGCCTCCATGGGAGGCTAGAAGCTGGCACCACTGGATCAGCTCTGCTACATAGCAGCGAACATCAGATCACTGCTATGCAGCAGAAATGCAAGTGTGCTATGAGCGCCGACCACAGGGTGGCGCTCACAGCAGGCTGGCATCAGTAACCATAGAGGTCTCAAGGACCTCTATGGTTACCATTCTGACGCATCGCTGACCCCCGATCATGTGACGGGGGTCGGCGATGCGCTCATTTCCGTCTGGAAGCGCCGGTTAAATGCCGCTGTCAGCGTTTGACAGCGGCATTTAACTAGTTAATAGCGGCGGGTGAATCGCGATTTCACCAGCCGCTATTGCGGGCACATGTCAGCTGTTCAAAACAGCTGACAAGTCCCGGCTTTGATGCGGGCTCACCGCCGGAGCCCTGCATCAAAGCGGGGGTTCTGACCTCGGACGTACTATCCCGTCCGAGGTCAGAAAGAGGTTAAATAAAATAATAAGAAATGAAGGGAAGAAGGGATCTTCGTCAAATGACTGATGGTAAACTGCTCAAACAGCTGATTATATAGAACAATTGTTCCCGCATTTTTTACTGACAACCAATCAAAATAAAGATAAAAGTGCGGGAAGAAAACCAGATAAAACCAGAAAAAACCTGCTCATGCATTAGCACAGCTTACCAGAAATGTACCGTATTTTTGGGTGTATAATACGACTGGGTGTATAAGACGACCCCCAACTTTTCCATATAAAATATGGAGTGTGGGATATACTCGCCGTATAAGACGGCGGTCATCTTATACGCCGGGTGTCGTCTTATACGGCGTGTGCGGTCCGGATAGTTCCCAGGGTCTGGAGGAAAGGAGACTCTCCTTCTGGCCCTGGGATCCATATTCATGTAAAGAAAAAAAAAAAAAAAAGTCTAAAAAGAAAAAATATGGCTATAGTTACCTTCCGATGGCCCCCGACTCTCAGCGGTGCCAGCGGCGGCCTCCGTTCCCAAGGATGCATTGCGCGAAGGATCGGAGATGATGTCGCGGCGTATAAGACGATCCCCGACTTTTGAGAAGATTTTCAGGGGTTAAAAAGTCATCTTATACGCCGGAAAATATGGTATTAACCCTTTGAAAATTGTCAATTTAAAGCAATAGGACCACAAAACACATATATCCTCTGGGGGCTGTGTTATCATGCGACCGCCCCTTGTAATTTCAAGGGGAGGGCGTCCATTACACAGTACATAGCAGAGGAACATTTATAAGATTTTCTCAGCACAGGAACATTTTTTTAAGACATCCAATGGTGGAAGCTGCTATTATTCCAAGATCTATAGAGTAAAATGTACTTTTGTTCTTGGGACCTCTTTAACAGGCACTGATACTGGACAGCTTTCTCTAAGGGCTCATACTCACTTGCACGACACTGGGATGAGTCTTGCACGTCAATACCCAGCGCGGCTGCATGTATTCCTATGTGGCCGCACGCTCCGATCTGAGTGCCGGGTGCAGCGCTGGGTAATGCCATGTGAGACTCATCCGAGTCTCGCGCAAGTGGGTATGAGCCCTAAGGCTCCCATCCCCATCAGCTGAAAGTCGGGTGTAACCATTGGCCATCTGATGAGTATGGGGGCCCCCACTCTACCTAGAGAAATAATGTTGGAGAAGAGAAGTTGAACTCTCACTGTCCGATCCTCCTTTTCATAGATAATAATCTACTCCCACAGTGTTTGGTAGTGTCTTTCTCCTCACTCCCCATTGAAAAGAAGTGCATGCTTGACCAAGCTGAACACTCCGGTATGGGGGAGTCGTTACCGATATCTGATAGTCTGCCGAACGAATGTTTGGCTGACCGGTATCTCCTGTGTATGGCCACCTTTAGGTCCCTAGGTGGGAGCAGTAATGTGCACCATGACCGTGCTGATGGGAAGATTAGAAAGGGAACCCCTTGTATTTGAAGGTTTCTCCTCCTTGGTGCAGGAGTGTACCTGTCATTCACAGTGATGCTTTTGCATTGCATCTTTTAGGAATTGCCCTCCACGGGTGGCCACACGCTAAAGGTACCTTCACACATAACGATATCGTTAACGATATCATTGCTTTTTGTGACGTAGCAATGATATCGTTAAGGAAATCGTTATGTGTGACAGCGACCAACGATCAGGCCCCTGCTGGGAGATCGTTGGTCGCTGAACAAAGTCCAGAACTTTATTTCGTCGCTGGATCTCCCGTGGACATCGCTGGATCGGCGTGTGTGACACCGATCCAGCGATGTCTTCACTGGTAACCAGGGTAAACATCGGGTAACTAAGCGCAGGGCCGCGCTTAGTAACCCGATGTTTACCCTGGTTACCAGCGTAAAAGTAAAAAAAACAAACACTACATACTTACCTTCCGGTGTCTGTCCCCGGCGCTGTGCTTCTCTGCACTGTGAGCGCCGGCCAGCCGGAAAGCAGAGCGGTGACGTCACCGCTCTGCTTTCCGGCCGCTGTGCTCACAGTCAGTGCAGGAGGAGTGCAGAGAAGCTGAGCGCCGGGGACAGACAGCGGTAGGTAAGTATGTAGTGTTTTTTTTTTTTTTTTTTTTACTTTTACGCTGGTAACCAGGGTAAACATCGGGTTACTAAGCGCGGCCCTGCGCTTAGTAACCCGATGTTTACCCTGGTTACCCGGGGACTTCGGGATCGTTGGTCGCTGGAGAGCCGTCTGTGTGACAGCTCTCCAGCGACCAAACGGCGACGCTGCAGCGATCCAGATCGTTGTCGGTATCGCTGCAGCGTCGCTTAATGTGAAGGGGCCTTAAGGGGTTGTAATAGCATTACTATCCGTATTGATATTGACATTGTAGCATTTTAGCAGAAATGTATGCAGGTCTTAGTATACTGCTTTTCTTCTAAAACAATGTCTAGTTTACATTATTTTTGATCACACACGTGACTGATCCCGGAATATAGAAAAAAGTTGAAGAAAGGCGTTGTGTAGGTGTTTTCACACGTTGTCTGTGTCATTGTGAGAGGAATGAGTTGCGTGTAATATTATGCTACCTTTCTTACTGCTCACTTCATTAGGAGGATGGTGTTCTGTTTTTTTTCCAACATAGATACACATACATGTAACACAGAAACATAAGAGAAGGATTGCCAGACCACATACATGGGAGCTTATTTCCCTATTATCACAAAATAGACCTAGAGCAGCAAAGATTGGACCAAGGAGGAACTATAATCATCCTGTACAGTCATGGACAAAAATTTTGAGAATGAGACAAATATTAATTTTTCCAAAGTCTACTGCTTCATTTTTTCTAATGGCCATTTGCATATACTCCTGAATGTCAGAGTGATCAGCTTAACAGCATTTACTGTACTTGCAAAGTCAATATTTGCCCAGAAAATGAACTTTAACCCCCAAAACACATTTCAACATCATTGCAGTCCTGCCTTAAAAGGAGCTGCTAACATCTTTTTAGTGATTGATCCATTAACACAGGTGTGGGTGTTGATGAGGACAGGGCTGGCGATCAATCAGTCATGATTAAGTAAGAATGACATCACTGGACACTTTAAAAGGAGGCTGGTGCTTGGTATCATTGTTTCTCTTCAGTTAACCATGGTTATCTCTAAAGAAACACGTGCAGCCATCATTGCACTGCACAAAAATGGACTAACAGGGAAGAGTATCGCAGCTACAAAGTTTGCACCTCAGTCAACAATCTATCGCATCATCAAGAACTTCAAGGAGAGAGCTTCCATTGTTGTCAAAATGGCTCCAGGGCGCCCAAGAAAGACCAGCAAGAGCCAGGACCGTATCTTAAAACTGTTTCAGCTGCGGGATCGGACTACCAGCAGTGCCGAGCTTGCTCAGGAATGGCAGCAGGCTGGTGTGAGTGCTTCTGCATGCACTGTGAGGCGGAGACTCAAGGCCTGGTTTCAAGGAGGGCAGCAAAGAAGCCACTTCTCTCCAGAAAAAACATCAGGGACCGACTGATATTCTGCAAAAGGTACAGGGAGTGGACTGCTGAGGACAGGGGCAAAGTCATTTTCTCTGATGAATCCCCTTTTCGCTTGTTTGGGACATTTGGAAAACAGCCTATTCGGAGAAGAAGAGGTGAGTGCTACCACCAGTCTTGTCTCATGCCAACTGTAAAGCATCCTGAAACCATTCATGTGTGGGGTTGCTTCTCAGCCAAGGGAATCGGCTCACTCACAGTCTTGCCTAAAAACACAGCCATGAATAAAGAATGGTATCAGAATGTCCTCCAAGAGCTACTTCTCCCAACCGTCCAAGAGCAGTTTGGCGCCCAACAATGCCTTTTCCAGCATGATGGAGCACCTTGCCATAAAGCAAAGGTGATAACTAAATGGCTCATGGAACAAAACATAGAGATTTTGGGTCCATGGCCTGGAAACTCCCCAGATCTCAATCCCATTGAGAACTTGTGGTCAATCATCAAGAGACGGGTGGACAAACAAAAACCAACAAATTCTGGCAAAATGCAAGCATTGATTATGCAAGAATTGACTGCTATCAGTCAGGATTTGGTCCAGAAGTTGATTGAGAGCATGCCAGGGAGAATTGCAGAGGTCTTGAAGAAGAAGGGTCAACACTAGTGTTGAGCGATACCGTCCGATACTTGAAAGTATCGGTATCGGATAGTATCGGCCGATACCCGAAAAATATCGGATATCGCCGATACCGATATCCGATACCAATACAAGTCAATGGGACATCAAGTATCGGAAGGTATTCTCATGGTTCCCAGGGTCTGAAGGAGAGGAAACTCTCCTTCAGGCCCTGGGATCCATAGGGATGTGTAAAATAAAGAATTAAAATAAAAAATATTGATATATTTACCTCTCCGGTGGCCCCTGAACTCAGCGCGGGTAACCGGCAGGCTTCTTTGTTCAAAATCAGCGCTTTTAGGACCTGAGAATCACGTCCCGGCTTCTGATTGGTCGCGGGCCGCCCATGTGACCGCCACGCGACCAATCACAAGCCGTGACGTCATTCGCAGGTCCTTAACGCGCTCATTTTTTAAAAATGAGCGCGGTAATGACTTTCAAAGACGTAGCGGCTTGTGATTGGTCGCGGCCACGCGACCAATCACAAGCCGCGACGTCACCGCAAGCTATTAACGCGCTCATTTTTAAAAATGAGCGCGTTAATCGCTTTCAAAGACGTAGCGGCTTGTGATTGGTCGTGGCCACGCGACCAATCACAAGCCGCTACGTCTTTGAAAGCCATTAACGCGCTCATTTTTAAAAATGAGCGCGTTAATAGCTTGCGGTGACGTCGCGGCTTGTGATTGGTCGCGTGGCGGTCACATGGGCGGCCCGCGACCAATCAGAAGCCGGGACATTATTCTCAGGTCCTAAAAGCGCTGATTTTGAACAACGAAGCCTGCCGGTTACCCGCGCTGAGTCCAGGGGCCGCCGGAGAGGTAAATATATCAATATTTTTTATTTTAATTCTTTATTTTACACATCTCTATGTATCCGATACCGATACCCGATACCACAAAAGTATCGGATCTCGGTATCGGAATTCCGATACCGCAAGTATCGGCCGATACCCGATACTTGCGGTATCGGAATGCTCAACACTAGTCAACACTGCAAATATTGACTTGCTGCATTAACTCATTCTAACTGTCAATATAACCTATTGGTACTCATAATATGATTGCAATTATATTTCTGTATGTGATATAAACATCAGACAAACACTAATAAAAACCAGAGGGCAGCAGATCATGTGAAAATATAATTTTGGTGTCATTCTCAAAAAGTTTGGCCATGACTGTACAACTGTACATTGTAACCCTTTCCATAGTAGAAGAAATGGGTTTGGGTTATATGTTTACATATTTTCACCCAGTAGTCAAGTAATAATGCATTACTATCCAGAGGGGTCTTCCACTCTGACATAATACTGAAAGCTGGCCGCTGATAATAATTGTGTCCATATTTGAGCCCTGTTTGTTAGGTAATCCCTAAATGTGTTGTGGCTGTCGAACAGTTCCAAGACATGCAGGCGTAGGGACCCAAACATATTTTTCAAGCACGCCGAAGAAACTCGGCACATGAGCATGCACAGATAACACCTTATCCAGCACGTTCGCCCATCACTAGTAGTGACCAATTAGAACCCAGCTTTATTTTTTTTTTTAAACAAGTAGAGTATAATAAAAGCTGTACTGTGATTGGCTTTTAGACAATTTTGAGGAATCTGTCCCTAGGCTGCTTTCAGATGGTCATATCTCACAATCCATATTTGGACCTCAATGCCAAGACTAACCGCTGGTCTCCTGACCCAGAACCTATAACCTCATATATGACTGTAAGTTTGGATCGGGTGACCCGTAGCCAAACCAAGCACGTCTGTGTACACACCGTGAAATATGGCCAACCCAGACTTACACTAAGCGACTTACCAACGATCACGACCAGCGATACGACCTGGCCGTGATCGTTGGTAGTCATTGTGTGGTCGCTGGGGAGCTGTCACACAGACAGCTCTCTCCAGCGACCAACGATCCGGGGAACAACTTCGGCATCGTTGAAACTGTCTTCAACGATGGGGAAGTCCCCGGGTAACCAGGGTAAACATCGGGTTACTAAGTGCAGGGCCGCGCTTAGTAACCCGATATTTACCCTGGTTACCATTGTAAAAGTAAAAAAAAAATCACTACATACTCACGTCCCCCTCCGTCGGCTTCAGCGCCGGCAGTAACAGCGGTGACGTCACCGCTGTGCTCTGCTTTATGGCCAGCGCTGACAGTCAGTGCGGGACACTGACGGCGGGGGACGTGACAGACATCGGGGGACGTGACAGACATCGGAATGTGAGTATGTACTGTTTTTTTTTTTTTTTTTGCATAAATATATGCAAGCCAGACTGTGAAAACGTACAATACACACTATATTCTAGGGCACATGATCAATGTTTATCCTTATTGGCACCAACTGTACCAGTCTGACACCTGCATTGCCTCCGCACAGCTCTTACAGCACAGTCTTACTAGCGCTACGCATTACTGAAATTTGTAAATAAAGCTACCGAAACTAAACAACACATATTACCTTTGAAGCGTGATGCACCCTGTGTGTAGCTGCGTGGCACAATACACCTTGCCACAAGAATATAGTGTGTATTGTACGTGTTCACCGTCTGGCTTGCATATATTTTTTTGCTCATTTGGGGTAATTTTGATGGCTATTGGTGCCAGATATAATATACAAGTGTATTACTGTTTGATGTGAGTACAGATAGGAATTATTCCAAGCAGGACAACGGTGCTTTTGCATAATGTTTACCATTTCTGGATTATTCCTAAGCACTAAGAGCATTATATGATAGGTGGGCACCACCAAAGTCTGTATATGGTGATGCTGGTCTGAATTGGCAGCTACTGTTTTTTGGGCACCCACACACAATCTTGGGATGTACCATTATTTTTTATTTATTTTTATGAGTTTGTTCGGGATTATTCCAAGCGAGATACCATTGTGGTTCAAACTTGCACAAATGTGTACTACCTTTTGATTAGCCCTAGGTAACAGGTGGTGATATATGTGTCAGTAATCAACTATAGCCCATTTTTTGCTTTTGCACTAAATTATGAGATGAGAGATATATATATATATATATATATATATATATATATATATATATATATATATATATATTCTCGAAGTATTTTCTCAGCATGCTCTACGCATAAAGTAACTATCAATAAGTATTTTCTTAGCATGCTCTACGCATAAAGCAAATATCAACAATTAAGGGAGTGCTTTTTTATTGGAATTTATTTGAAGCCTAAATTAGGCCCAAGGTTACGATGGGCTCTTTAGAGGTCCTCTGTTCAATGTTGTTTTCTATCTAATGCATCTCCGCTAGTGAACAGATTATACTTATTAGGCCGGCGTCACACATGCGAGTTTTACGGACGTAAGAGCGCAGAATCTACGTCCGTAAAACTCGCAAAAAATACGGCACAATTATTCTCTATGCCCCTGCTCCTATCTGCCGTATTTTACTGATCAGTATTATACGGCTTTCTACGGCCGTACAAAATCGCAGCATGCTGCGTTTGTCACCGTACTGCGCAAGAAATACGCCAATGAAAGTCTATGGAAGCGTGAAAAATACGGATTACACACGGACAAGCAGTGTGACTTGCGAGAAATACGCAGCGCTGTTAGAGAGAAAAGCCGGTAATTCAGTGCGGTGTACAGTAAAATCACACTGACAGCTTACAGTAGAATAGGTAGAATAAATGTGTACACATAGAATAGGTATATATATATATATATGTCAGTGAGACACATATATGTATATATATTAATATTTATTCCAGCGCTAGACAGCTTGAAAGCCGGTAATTCAATTACCGGCTTTTTCCTTCTCCTTCCTAAAACCCGACATGATTTGAGACATGGTTTACATACAGTAAACCATGTCTTCTCTCCATTTTTTTTGCAGATTCCACACTACTAATGTCAGTAGTGTGTATCTGCAAAATTTGGCCGTTCTAGCTCTTAAAATAAAGGGTTAAATGGCGGAAAAAATTGGCGTGGGCTCCCGCGCAATTTTCTCCGCCAGAGTAGTAAAGCCAGTGACTGAGGGCAGATATTAATAGCCTGGAGAGGGTCCATGGTTATTGGCCCCCCCCTGGCTAAAAATATCTGCCCCCAGCCACCCCAGAAAAGGCACATCTGGAAGATGCGCCTATTCTGGCACTTGGCCACTCTCTTCCCATTCCCGTGTAGCGGTGGGATATGGGGTAATGAAGGGTTAATGCCACCTTGCTATTGTAAGGTGACATTAAGCCTAATTAATAATGGAGAAGTGTCAATTATGACACCTATCCATTATTAATCCAATTGTAGTGAAGGGTTAAATAAAACACAAACACATTATTTAAAATTATTTTAATGAAATAAAAACAATGGGTGTTGCAGTATTTTATTCAACGCCCAATCCAGTCACTGAAGACCCTCGTTCTGTGAGTAAAAAAACATAATAAACCAACAATATACTTACCCTCCGCAGATCTGTAACGTCCAACGATGTAAATCCTTCTGAAGGGGTTAAAACATTTTGCAGCAAGGAGCTGTGCTAATGCAGGCTGCTCCTCCTCGCTGCAAAACCCCAGGGAATAAGGCTAAAAATAGATCAATGATCTATATTTAGCTTTATTTGCGGTGAGGCGCCCTCTGCTGGCTGTTCATAGATCGTGGGAAATTACCTAGAAAGCCAGGGAGCTTTCTAGGTAATTTCCCACGATCTATGAACAGCCAGCAGAGGGCGCCTCACCGCAAATAAAGCTAAATATAGATCATTGATCTATTTTTAGCCTTATTCCCTGGGGTTTTGCAGCGAGGAGCAGCCTGCATTAGCACAGCTCCTTGCTGCAAAATGTTTTAACCCCTTCAGAAGGATTTACATCGTTGGACGTTACAGATCTGCGGAGGGTAAGTATATTGTTGGTTTATTATGTTTTTTTACTCACAGAACGAGGGTCTTCAGTGACTGGATTGGGCGTTGAATAAAATACTGCAACACCCATTGTTTTTATTTCATTAAAATAATTTTAAATAATGTGTTTGTGTTTTATTTAACCCTTCACTACAATTGGATTAATAATGGATAGGTGTCATAATTGACGCTTCTCCATTATTAATTAGGCTTAATGTCACCTTACAATAGCAAGGTGGCATTAACCCTTCATTACCCCATATCCCACCGCTACACGGGAATGGGAAGAGAGTGGCCAAGTGCCAGAATAGGCGCATCTTCCAGATGTGCCTTTTCTGGGGTGGCTGGGGGCAGATATTTTTAGCCAGGGGGGGGCCAATAACCATGGACCCTCTCCAGGCTATTAATATCTGCCCTCAGTCACTGGCTTTACTACTCTGGCGGAGAAAATTGCGCGGGAGCCCACGCCAATTTTTTCCGCCATTTAACCCTTTATTTTAAGAGCTAGAACGGCCAAATTTTGCAGATACACACTACTGACATTAGTAGTGTGGAATCTGCAAAAAAAATGGAGAGAAGACATGGTTTACTGTATGTAAACCATGTTTCAAATCATGTCGGGTTTTAGGAAGGAGAAGGAAAAAGCCGGTAATTGAATTACCGGCTTTCAAGCTGTCTAGCGCTGGAATAAATATTAATATATATACATATATGTGTCTCACTGACATATATATATATATATATATATATATATATATATATATATATATATATATATATATATATATATATATATATATATATATATATACCTATTCTATGTGTACACATTTATTCTACCTATTCTACTGTAAGCTGTCAGTGTGATTTTACTGTACACCGCACTGAATTACCGGCTTTTCTCTCTAATATATGTGTCTACTGATATATATATATATATATATATATATATATATATATATATATATATATATATATATATATATATATATATATATATATATATATATATATATATATAGTATATATATAGACAGTATATATATATATATTTTCTTTTCTTTTTGGGACACATGGATCACTTCTATAGCGGTATGTTGGTTTTGCTAGCCTGCGAGAAAACCACGCAGTACGGATGCCATACGGATTACATACGGAGGATGCCATGCGCAAAAAACGCTGACACACCCTGCCTACGGAGGAGCTACGGACCACTTTTTTCGGGACTTTTCAGCGTATTACGGCCGTAATATACGGACCGTATTGTTTTACGCTGTGTGTGACGCCGGCCTTACTATTTGAAACTCACAAATTTGGAGTTTTTTCTATTTTTTGCTTGTTGTGTGTACTTACCTGCCATTATTGTTATTTCAGAGGCACTAATTTTATTATATGTTGTATGTCTATTTCAATAAAGTTATAACTTTTTATCAAAAATCAACACTTCTTTGAGTCAGCATAGTGTAATTACTATATGGTTGGCTAGTATGTTGATACTGGGTGAAATAGCGCCGCAATCAGAGGATCAGAATAGTTAGGCCACATTCACACGGTCAGTATTTGGTCAGTTTTTTTACCTCAGTATTTGTAGCCAAAACCAGGAGTGATAAATCCAGAAGTGGTGACGTGTTTCTATTATACTTTTCCTCAGCTTGTCCCACTCCTGGTTTTGACTTACAAATACTGAGGTAAAAATCTCACCAAATATTGATAATGTGAACATGGCCTAAATATTGTCACATGACCACCACTAGGGGAAATAGTGCTGTGATCGGGGGATCCAGAATGTGAATACGCTTTTTTTTTAATATTATGATGGACCCAGGAGCTAGTGGACAACCCCTGTAAGGAATCATTCCTGCTGCCTCTTATCGATCTTAGATAAATAGCTGGAGGGACAGTTGGATGTAACGAGGCCCCCTCATCTGCCCACCCCACCAACCAGGCCTCATGCAGAGTTTTATGATGGTTGTATTTCATTAGAAAGTTTATTTTGTGTAGATGAAGAAACGCTGTAGGAAGAAATCTAGCAATTTCGGCCTCTTTGTACACTTCATCCATGCTTTTTTTTTTATATAGTATGGCAAGTTTTCTTGAGGAGCACATTAGTATTAACTAGATGTAATTTGTACTGAGGCAAATACAGTAATTCCTTCGTGACCTCCTCGTCTTGTGTGGCTGGCACCGAGGTGTACATTGTGGTGGGCCATTGTGACATTGTACTTGAGCCACTGGGGGTGCAGCATCGCCCTTCCTGCATGTGATACTGAGGAGGAATTCATGTATGGGGAAATTCCCAGGGCTTATGGAAAGTTGCCCATGTTTGCTCCACATGCCCCCGCCACTCTCAATAAGGTGATTTACAATATTCATTTAGCCAGGATAGATACTCTAAGGCTTTATTCACGTAGTATTCAGGCTTTGGTCTGGCACATACACTTGACATATCTGCCAGCAAAAGCCTTGAACCTGATGTGGAATATGTCTCTCATGGGATCCTATGCAAAAGACATTTATACCATGTAAAATGAATTCAGCGCCTTTGCACTTCGGTTCCGCCAAATATCATTTTCATTGCCGTTAAAATGAAAGGTACGCGTTAAATGCAGTCTTAAGAGTTTTCCAGGAATGACTTTTCCCTCCCCAGCAACTTTCACTAGGTTAAAATAATAAACTCTGGTGTTACTCGTCCTGCCCTGGTCCAGTGCTGCCACTTCCCCTGTCTTTGTTGAGAGCTTACAGTGGTGATGTCACAACACTGAAAGTGACTGCTGCAGGCGATCACTGGGTTCAGAAGCTCATGCTGTCTGCAGTGTCCAGGGAAATGGCAGGAGTGACGCACTGGACCTAGGAAGGGTGAGTAACACCTGAGTTCATTATTTTAACCTACTGGAATGGGGAGTGAGAAGTTTTTACCAGAAAACCTCATCAAAGGCAAGCTATCATCCGAAAACTACCTGTTGTAAAATCACATCTTTGTGTTATAAGTATTAAAAAAAAAAAAGTTTTCAATTTTCTTTTTCCATATCCCAATCTTTAATAAACAAATAAATAAAAACAAATTAGTAATCCTTGTTGTTTTTATACTGGCCACTGGGGATTTTTTGACTCATTTCCTTTCCTTTTTATTAAGGGTGTACAGCAAGGCTCCTTCTTCGCATAGGCGGGATTACAATGACCAATAACACCTCTGTATACAGCTGATAACACAGGATCCACAACAAGTCACAGCTGACCCTGCTCCCCCTCTTTTCACAGTGACCAAGGCAAACCCTTCAATACAAATATATGGGTGGTGTCTGTTCACTGTGACTAATGTCAAGTATTGTTTCCTGAAAAGTTAGGGCTCAATGCCTGAAGATGCTTTTTGACGTGAAACACCTTCAAATGTTGCCACATTTTTGTGCTACTTGCCAACGTGGCTGGGATGGGGCCCGTCTAATTCATCAAAACGTACACCACTTTACAGGTCCTTCTCAAAAAATTAGCATATAGTGTTAAATTTCATTATTTACCATAATGTAATGATTACAATTAAACTTTCATATATTATAGATTCATTATCCACCAACTGAAATTTGTCAGGTCTTTTATTGTTTTAATACTGATGATTTTGGCATACAACTCCTGATAACCCAAAAAACCTGTCTCAATAAATTAGCATATCAAGAAAAGGTTCTCTAAACGACCTATTACCCTAATCTTCTGAATCAACTAATTAACTCTAAACACATGCAAAAGATACCTGAGGCTTTTATAAACTCCCTGCCTGGTTCATTACTCAAAACCCCCATCATGGGTAAGACTAGCGACCTGACAGATGTCAAGAAGGCCATCATTGACACCCTCAAGCAAGAGGGTAAGACCCAGAAAGAAATTTCTCAACAAATAGGCTGTTCCCAGAGTGCTGTATCAAGGCACCTCAATGGTAAGTCTGTTGGAAGGAAACAATGTGGCAGAAAACGCTGTACAACGAGAAGAGGAGACCGGACCCTGAGGAAGATTGTGGAGAAGGACCGATTCCAGACCTTGGGGAACCTGAGGAAGCAGTGGACTGAGTCTGGTGTGGAAACATCCAGAGCCACCGTGCACAGGCGTGTGCAGGAAATGGGCTACAGGTGCCGCATTCCCCAGGTAAAGCCACTTTTGAGCTACAGAGAAGCAGCACTGGACTGTTGCTAAGTGGTCCCAAGTACTTTTTTCTGATGAAAGCAAATTTTGCATGTCATTCGGAAATCAAGGTGCCAGAGTCTGGAGGAAGACTGGGGAGAAGGAAATGCCAAAATGCCTGAAGTCCAGTGTCAAGTACCCACAGTCAGTGATGGTGTGGGGTGCCATGGCAGCTGCTGGTGTTGGTCCACTGTGTGTCATCAAGGGCAGGGTCAATGCAGCTAGCTATCAGGAGAATTTGGAGCACTTCATGCTTCCATCGGCTGAAATGCTTTATGGAGATGAAGATTTCATTTTTCAGCACGACCTGGCACCTGCTCACAGTGCCAAAACCACTGGTAAATGGTTTATTGACCATGGTATTACTGTGCTCAATTGGCCTGCCAACTCTCCTGACCTGAACCCCATAGAGAATCTGTGGGATATTGTGAAGAGAAAGTTGAGAGACGCAAGACCCAACACTCTGGATGAGCTTAAGGCCGCTATTGAAGCATCCTGGGCCTCCATAACATCTCAGCAGTGTCACAGGCTGATTGCCTCCATGCCACGCCGCATTGAAGCAGTCATTTCTGCCAAAGGATTCCCGACCAAGTATTGAGTGCATAACTGAACATTATTATTTGTTGGTTTTTTTGTTTGTTATTAAAAAACACTTTTATTTGATTGGATGGGTGAAATATGCTAATTTATTGAGACAGGTTTTTTGGGTTATCAGGAGTTGTATGCCAAAATCATCAGTATTAAAACAATAAAAGACCTGACAAATTTCAGTTGGTGGATAATGAATCTATAATATATGAAAGTTTAATTGTAATCATTACATTATGGTAAATAATGAAATTTAACACTATATGCTAATTTTTTGAGAAGGACCTGTAGTTGCATAGGTTTCACTAGAAATGTACTCCAGTCCCTAACTGGAGTAATATTTCTGGCATCGGCACATCCCAGTTTTAAGGCACACTTGATTAGTTAGACAGTGTGTGCCTGTGAATGAATTAGGCGCATCTTACTCCTGCCGGTTCTAGTCATTAAGACTAGCGTACAAGATGCCAGTCATAGTGAATAGGGCTCCTTGAGTCCAAGAAAAAGCCCCAGTGTAAAAGTTGCAAGATTTCTTGTTGTTTTTTTAATGTAGTAAAAAAACAAAAAAAAAAAACCCCATGTAATACAAAAACCTTATTTCAACAACAACAGGTCATTTTCTGGTGATGGCTTCTCTTTCAGTTTCATTTTGTGTTGGATAGTATAGTGTAAGTGGAGATGAGCAGTTGTTCGCACTGCTGTGGTCCTCTTTGGTACACCATGGAAGCTGGACCGGGGCAGTGCAAACTTCCTCTAATCTTGGCATCCTCGAAACCTCTTGACTTTGAGATGCATGTCCCAAGGAGTGTGGCCAAAGGGCTGTGGCTCCCACGACTCGATTTGACAAGAGGTGCCCATGATGTGGACATTCGAGTGCTGGCTGCAGATGTTCACACTACCCTCGTCCGGCTGCCGCAGAGTATGTAAGTGGACACCAGACCTAGGTAGTGTAAATCTTCATGCTCATCTACTTGTAAGTATTATATTAATCGCTGTAATATGGGGCATACATTTCGGTAACAAATTATTAAATGCCAGTGTTCTGGTGATCTCCATTTCTTATTTCAATGTCCATCCAACTTTGTGCATTCGTCTCTGGTGGCAGACACTGATGTAGAAGGACTCTCTGACTTGGACCAGTTGTGATATTATTTGGTGTTTCCACCTCCAGACGAATGCAATTAACAGCTTTGATATAAGAGCAGCGTGCTTTACCTTGTGACCTGCCATAGTCTCTGGCGATTGATGCAAGTACCAGAAGCTACATGCCTCATCTGGGGATAGGCTGCTCCCTTCTGATACTGCGATAGGGTTAGGGGACACAACACAGCTGTGCTCACGCTGTCCATGCTGTCCCTGGCCTATCTATATTTCTCCTACAGAAGGGATCACATATCACTCATTCAAGGCAGTTTGCACAATGCAGCTGCCATACAATAACCGATGCAGGAAGCCATAGACAGCTGCCATCAGTAGCAAAAGTCAGCAAAAGATGTCGGGTAGGTGTAGACCTGGCTGTGACTGTAGTGAGGTGTCATTATCCCTATGACTATTGTTGGTCTGGAGGGCAACCCATAGTACTTCAGTGTTGTGCTGGGGAAAAGCAAAGAGCGCTTTTGAGGCAGTGGCCAACTATGTAGGAATTTGGGGAGTATGAGCATTGGAGACAATTTGTAGACCATTTTTTTCCAGGGTGGTAATTTTGCAATTCTATAAGTGTATATACAAATAATTGCTGAGCTGCTTTGTTTTATGGCCACATTTGAATATTATAAATTCATCATCAGCCCATGTGTATGAGATGTCTCAACTCACCTCTGGCAGCAGATTTTGGAGAAAACAATGGTCGGGCATGTTGGATTTCAACATGTATGATACTGTTTATAGTCTCTTCATAGATAAAGAGAACAGGGTCCCTAGTGTAATTCATTGGAAGCAGCAATCCTATAAGTCGATGTGAATTTTTAAAGAGCTTTTCCATATAACCAAGGATATTCAGTCTTAACAGAACCCCAGCAGTTTGGGGGTTTTTTCCCCGTATCATTGGCTCAGACTCATTGGCTTAATGAAAGGCCTTCAAATGAGTCTTATGGTGTAAAGTTTCTCTTTAAGGAGTCTCCAGCTTTGCACTGATGAGGGGCAAAAAGTTTGAAACAGCAAATGGATATTCTGGTTTTAAATCCCAATTCAAGTGAGAAGGCTGTTTAAGGGGTTGGTATTTACGTATTGAGTTGCTGCTAACTAAGGCTACTTTCACACATCAGTTTTTTTGCAGTTGGACTTAGTCCAGCGAATTTTGAAAAAAAATGGGTCCGGCAAAAGTTGCCGCCGGATCCTTTTCTTTCTCATAGACTCTCTCTCTCTCTCTCTCTCTCTCTCTCTCATTAATAATAATAATTTTTATTTATATAGCGCCAACATATTCCGCAGCACTTTACAATTAAGCGGGGACATGTACAGACAATAGATTCAGTACACGGTAAGACAATTTAAACAGTGACATTAGGGGTGAGGTCCCTGCTCGCAAGCTTACAATCTACAAGGAAATGGGGGGACACAATAGGTGAAAAGTGCTTGGTATTTCAGGTCTGGCAATTATAATAAATAGGGATTTTCATATAAAGCTGCATGATCCGGTCATCAGCCCGTGTGTTTAAGTGCAATAGTCAAGTATCAAGTGCAGTTATCATGTGCATGGAGGGTGTGGAGACAGATGAATAGTAGGGTGCAGATTCACATGGAGATAATATTTGGAAGGAGGGAACAAGACAAAGTTAGTTTACTGAGTAGTTGATGAGGTAGGCTTGTTTGAAGAGATGAGTTTTTAAAGTGCGCTTGAATAGGTCGGGGCTAGGTATCAGTCTGATCGTCTGGGGAAGTGCATTCCAGAGAGTAGGATACTAGGGTTACGCCAGGTTGTATGCTCATTTGTATTTGTCAAGAGCTTCTTTCATGCCGTTCTATGGGTGATCACTTTTACCTATGTCCGGTTTATTACTAGGACTTTGGTCACCTATCTAGCTATGGCCATTTATCTGTGGGGATATATTTATTGTGCCCTGCTTCCTTCATGGGATCCGTAGTAGTGGCTGACTGATTGTTATAGCCACATGGGATAGTATATATGAGCCAGTTAGGTTAGATATTGGTGCGTACCTTATTATTATTTATTATTTTTTGCACGGCTATTCAACCTGAGATGTATTGTTTTTTTGTGTTTTTTTTAAGTATGTTTTATATTGTTGGTGTGTTTTAGATGTATCAATAAACTATATACTTTTTTCTATATATTTGTTATTATTTGGATGGTGTGCATGTGATGCAGTGATGCTTTTTTCTACATTTTTTCTGGTTCTGTTTATCACTGCTTTTTGCACCCTCTTAGTTCATATTATATTTATATAGCTGTGCGCTTTACTTTTTGTGTTTAGTACATTGCAGAGAGCTGGCGCAGCACGAGAGCAGTCTTGGAGACGGAGGTGCGAGGTTCGGATTACAGGGGATGTTATTCTTAGGTCATTTGTAGAACGGAGGGCACGTGTAGGGCGATAGACGGAGATGAGAGGAGATATAAGGCGGTGCAGAACTGTGGAGAGCTTTGTGGGTGAGAGAGATGAGTTTATACTGGACCCTGTAGCGAATGGGTAGCCAGTGTAATGACTGGCACAAGATGGAGACATCGGTGAAGCGGCTGGACAGAAATATAACCCTGGATGCCGTATTCAAGATGGATTGGAGAGAAGAAAGTTTGGAAAGAGGGAGACCAATCAGAAGAGAGTTGCAGTAGTCCAGACGAGAATGAATAAGAGCGACAGTAAGAGTCTTAGCAGTTTCAACGGTGAGAAAAGGTCGGATTCTGGAGATGTTTTTAAGATGCAGGTGACAGGAGCGAGTGAATGATTGGATATGGGAGTAAAGGAAAGTTCGGTGTCGAATATAACCCCAGACAGTGGGCATGCTGCTTGGGAGTTATGGTTGAACCCTCCAGGGTAATTTCGATGTTGGGTAGAGTGAGGTTAGTAGAAGGGAGAAACACAAGTAGTTCAGTTTTGGAGAGATTTAGTTTCAGATAGGGAGAACATGATGTTAGAGACAGCAGACAGACAATCCTTGGTATTTTGAATTAGAGTGGGTGTGATGTCAGGGGAAGAAGTGTATAATTGGGTGTCGTCAGCATAGAGATGGTACTGGAACCCAAATCTGCTGATTGCTTGTCCAATATATGGCAGTTTATAGAGAGAAAAGGAGGGGGCCTAGGACTGAGCCTTGCAGAACCCCGATAGTAAGGGGACGAGGAGAGGAAGAGGAGCCGGCAAAATATACAGTGAAGGAGCGGTCAGAGAGGTAGGAGAACCAGGAGAGGGCTTTGTCCTTGAGGCCTATGGAGCGGAGCATAATGAGAAGGAGCTGGTGATCCACAGTGTCAAATGCGGCAGATAGATCCAGGAGAATCAGCAGAGAGCAATGACCTTTGGATTTAGCTGTTATTAGATCATTAGATACTTTAGTGAGGGCGGTTTTAGTGGAGTGTAAAGAGCGGAAACCAGATTGTAAGGGGTCGAGAAGAGAGTTATCCGAGAGATAGTGGATTAGACGGGAGTGGACCAAGCGTTCCAGGAGTTTAGAGATGAAGGAAAGGTTAGAGACAGGTCTGTAGTTAGCCGTGCAGTTCTGGTCCAGGGATGGCTTTTTAAGTAAAGGGGTAATGATAGCATGTTTAAATGAGGAGGGAAAGATACCTGAAGAAAGAGAGAGGTTAAATTATTTTAGTCAGGTGAGTGGTGACCACTGGTGAGAGAGACTGCAGGAGAGGTGAAGGAATGGGGTCACTATTGCAGGTTGTAGGCCGAGCAGAAGTGAGGAGCTTGGAAATTTCTTCTTCTGAAACAGGCTCAAAGATGTCTAATGAGCTTGAGGTGTGACAGGGAAGGGGATCCAGGCACTGAGGAGATTGCGCTGAGATATTCTGATGGATGTGGTTGATTTTTTTTTCTAGGAAATAAGTGGCCAGATCATCACCACTGAGATTGGAGATGAGGGCCTGTACTTAAGGTTTCAGGAGGGAGTTTAAGGTTTCAAAAAGTGATTTTGGGTTGTTGGATAGTGAGGTGATGAGAGTGGTGAAGTAGGATTGTTTGACCAGAGAAAGGGCAGAGTTATAGGTTTTGAGCATGAACTTATAGTGGATGAAGTCTTCTGCTAAGAGAGATTTTCTCCACTGCCGCTCTGCACACCTTTAGCAACGCTGAAGAAAGCGTGTTTAAATAGTGTGCCAGGGCTGCCGTTGCCTGTGTCGGGTCTTTCTGCGTGTAGAAGGTGCTGCTTTATCCAGGGCATTCTTCAGTGTAATATTGAAGTGTGACAATGCTAAGTCTGGACAGGAGAGGGAGGAGATGGGGGCTAAAGATGTGTGGAGGTTGTCCATAAGCTGCTGGGTATTAATGGTACGTGTATTCCGATAAGTGTGGTAAGTGGGGGTGTCCTGGGTGAGGAGACAATTCTTGACAGAGAATGAAAGAAGGTTGTGGTCCGAGAGCGGGACAGTGGAGTTAGCAAAGTCGTGCAGCGATCCGGGACGGGAGAAAACCAGGTCCAGAGTATTCCTGTCCTCATGTGTAGGAAAATTAGTAAACTGTGAGAGGTTGAATGAAGAAGTTAGAGAGAGAAGATGAGGTAGATTGGGAGAGGGGATCATTGATGGGGATGTTAAAGTCTCCTATGATGAGGGTGGGGATGTCACAGGATAGAAAGTGAGTAAGCCAGTTAGCAAAGTGGTCTAGAAACAGGCAGAAGGAGACTGGAGGACGATAAACAACCGCCACCCGCAAGGAGAAGGGCTTAAAGAGTCTGAGGGCGTGGACTTCAAAGGAAGGAGTAAGTGAGGGAACCGGGGGGATGACCTGGAAAGCGCATTGTGATAAAAGGAGTAAACCAACACCTCCACCCTGTCTGTTCTCAGGTCTGGTGGTATGTGAAAATTTCAGCCCACCAAACGAGAGAGCGGCAGCGGCGGTGGTGTCTGAGTGCTGGATCCAGGTTTCTGTAATAGCCAGAAGGTTAAGGGAATTAGAGAGGAAAAGATCGTATTAGTCGGATCCGGCGGAAAAGCAGATCCGTCGCATCAGTTTTTAACAATTTGCGATGGATCCATTTTTTCCAAAATTCGCTGGATTGAGCATGATGCCAAAAGACTGATGTGTGAAAGTAGCCTAGGAATGTGCTCTTCAAACCATTTGGGGGCATTAAGAGCATGGACCAGACCTCAATCACAGGACAATAAAACTTTCACATTCCTTATCTACAAACTGTTCCAGTATTTATGGCCACAACTGTTTATCCCTCTCTCATAATGATAGTTCTACTTCATGTTAATTGTCTTATCTATTGCATTATTTCTGTGTGCATAAATATGTGATTCTTCAGATTTTGTATTAGTCTATGTCTGATGAACGGAACTGAGTAGTTTTGAAAGCTTGCAATTTACCATCTTTTCAGTTAGCCATTAAAAGGTATCAACCACTGAGGACTCTCAAATCTTAATATGTTTCTACTTGGGTAACTTTAGTCCCTTAATGACAGCCAATACGTTTTTTAACTGACCTGAGATATTTGAGAATAGCCTCCCCATACAGGTGACAATCCAGCAGCTGTTGGCTGTACACTATAGCTGACACCTTGCTGTATCAGCCATGATCAGTGTTTGCACCGTCCAAATCTGTTTAACCCCTTAGATGCTGCTGTCCATAGTGACTACTTCATTATAAATGGTTAACAGAGTGTGGGGACTTCCTCTTTATCCCAATCGGTGCCCTCAGATTATGTTTTTGTGGTCCTGATGTTTGCCATGGCAATTCATGACCAAATAGCGTCCCTAGTCTGACGGCTGTAATAATCTGTTCAGAAGTTAGAGGCATTTAGGTGGTAACAATACACATTTTCATTTCTGTCATGCCACTTTGCATTAATTCCTGAAAAGCACCTGAAGGGTTAGTTAACTACCTGACAGCAGTTTTCAATATGTCAGGGGGTGCTGTTTCTAAAATGGTATAACTTTTGGGGGTTTCTCAATATATGGGACCCCTAAAGTCACTTCAAACATGGATAAGTCCGTAAAAAATAAATTTTGTAAATTTCCTTGAAAAATGAAAAATTACTGCTACATTTTTAAACCTCCTAAAATGCTAACAAAATAAAAGAACATTTTATAAATGGTGCTGATGTAAAGCAGACATGTGGGAAATGTTATTTATTAATGGTTTGCTGTGGTATGACCATCTGGATTAAAGGGATAATCATTCAAATTTTGAAAATTGCACATTTTTTTAAACATTTTTCTCATATTTTTGATATTTTTTTTTATAAATAAACACAAAACATATTGACCTAAATTTACCAATATCATAAAGTATAATGTGTCACGAAAAAACAATCTGAAAATCACTGGGATTTGTTGAAGCGTTGCAGAGTTATTAGCACATAAAGTGACACTTGTCAGATTTCAAAAATTTGTCTGTCACTAAGGGGTTAAGGAACTTTTACACTATGGAAATACCATTTGCATATTGTATTTCCCAGGAAGCAGTGCATGGCCTGCAAGTCTCCTTAACTCGAACTGGGTGTCATTTTAAGGTTGATATTTTACTCCTGGTACTTTGTTCCTAAAGGAAACCAGCCACTAACAAAGCTGTCTTTTCTATGTGATCTCTGGGTATCAAGAAAGTATTTTCACTTTGGATTTGTGCATGATGGCAGGTCTTAGATATGCATACATTAATTTCCTAAATCAGCCAAGGTGTTTTAGAGGAGTGAAATGATAACAAACAGACCAATGCTGGTCCCAGTGCACATTTTTCACACGCATCTCAGATCTGCATGGAAAAACAAATCCCAGCTTGCACTAGTCTGGTGTGGTTTCCAAACTAGTGCATGTAAATGGTAAGCTGTTCAAGCCACCGTCCACTACACACACAAAGTCAGTAATGTCTGAAAAGTTTAGTGTTTGTCTGAATATAGCTTCATTAATAAGGTCGCAAAGTCAGGTAAGCTTTCAACACATCTGCTCAGATTTTGGAGCTGTTTTATGAGGCACAATTACTTTGGAGGTGCTATTGTTTTATTCAATCCCCATCTTCCACTGGTCCTTCATTTGGGTCAGTGTGGGATCATCTGTCTAGAATTGGTGGTTCGCGAGTTTGAAAAATAGAGGAGTACTGTGAGCGCCGCTAAGTGATCATGCAGATACCATGTATGAAGGGTGACCTAAAGTAATCTGCCAAAATCTCCTGTCTGCTCCAGCTACTTGGTGGGAGTCCCAAACTAGGGACCCCTGTATAAACTCAGCATGCCCTAATGATGTATTTGAAAAATTGATTCTTTAAATGAGACCAACTTCCCCCTAAGTTTGTCATTCTCTTTTCTTTCACTTTAA
This sequence comes from Ranitomeya imitator, assembly GCF_032444005.1. Classification (NCBI taxonomy): domain Eukaryota; kingdom Metazoa; phylum Chordata; class Amphibia; order Anura; family Dendrobatidae; genus Ranitomeya; species Ranitomeya imitator. The sequence continues at coordinate 81,998,475 of NC_091285.1, forward strand.
TAACAAACACAAGGTAGGATTGTACAGTAGATGGCAGTTCCTGCTGTTGACGTGACTTACTGGCAGTAGGAGACAGGCCGCCCCCTCAACGCACATGTAAAAAGTCCTAGAAAGGGGCCGAGAAGAGCTGAAAATAATGTATTACATGACAGACCTTCCTGCAAGGAAGGATGAAAATAGCCGATATCTGCTATTGTCAGGAAGCTTTGCTGCTTGGAATGGGAACCATGAGATCCCCCGAAATGTTGGGAATCGTTTTATTTTCTGTAACAATGTTGATGTTTTTGGAAAAATATTGTGCAATCTAAAAGAAATTATTAACCTTTAATTATGAAAACTACAGGTAGTTGATAGTTGTGTGAAAGTGTTTGCCCAGATCACCAAACAAATTTAAATATTAGACAAAGATAACACCAGTAAACTCAAAATGTAGTTTTTAAATGAAGGTCTTTATTATTAAGAGAAAAATAAATCCAAACCTACAGGGCCCTGTGTGAAAAGTGATTGCCCCTAAACCTAATAACTGCTTGGTCCACCAAGCGTTTGCGATAACTTGCAATGAGTCTTTTACAACGCTCTGGAGGAATTTTGCCTCAGTCATCTTTTCAGAATTGTTGTAATTCAGCCACATTGGAGGGTTTCCGAGCATGAACCGCCTTTTTAAGGTCATGCCACCGCTTAGTGTCTCTGCTCGATGACAGGCTGTATAGTCGCAACATTCAACAATGCAGCCTGCCATCTAGATGTACCAGAGCCATATGCATCGTGGAACAAATGGATTATTATGTTCTCGGTGGACAGGTGAGGAATAAGGTTGTTTATTATTTTAATTCTTGGACATTGGCTTCGGTGGATTGGGCGCTCAGGTGAGTATAAGTGTTTTTGGTAAATTTAGATTCAATGAAGAAGTCTGTGTCATTATTTCAAATAAAGGACTTTATCCTGGGTGTTACGTCTATTTTTTTACAATTTTACTATGTGGTTAGTAATGGGGATGTCTTACAAACGCCACTCCATTACTAACCCCTGTCCTTGATTACACCTGATAATACAAAGGTGATATTAAACTCTGACAGCGGCACTTAAATCGCACTTTCGGCCATCGGGACGGAAATACGCACACGTGCACATGATTGCGGCCCACTGGTGTGTTGGCATTACAACCGGAGGTCTCCTGAAGACCTCTATGGTTGTCAGTGCCGGCTTGCTGTAAGTGGCACCCAGTGGTCGGCGCTCATGGCAAGTGAGTAAATCTGCTATATAGAGGCGATCTGAACATCACGATCTGATCAGCAGAGCCAATCGGGTTGTGTCAGTTTTTAGTCTCCCATGGAGACTATAGAAGCATGCCAAAAGTAACAAAAAAAAAAGTTTTTAAAAATATAAAAAAATGTATAAAATTTCAAATCGCTCCCACTTTTTCCCCATTCAAAATAAAACAATAAAAATAAAATCAAACATACACATATTTGGTATCGCCGCTTTCAGAATCGCCCGATCAATAAAAAAAACCTGATTAACCTGATCGCAAAACGGCGTAGTGAGAAAAAAAGTCAAAACTCCAGAAATACTTTTTTTGGTCACCGCGACATTGCATTAAAATGCAATAATGGGCGATCAAAAGATCGTATCTGCATCAAAATGGTATAATTAAAAACATCAGCTTGGCATGCAAAAAAAAATAAGCCCTCACCTGACCCCAGATCACGAAAAATGGAGACTCTACAGGTATCGGAAAATGGCTCTTATTTTTAAAACAAAGTTTGGAATTTTTTTTTCACCACTTACCGTATTTTTCCAACTATAAGATGCACTTTTCCCCCCAAAAAAATGTGAGGAAAATGGGGGGTGCGTCTTATAGTTGGAATGCAGGCTTACCGGCAGTGGTGTGGCGGCGGCAGAGGTGTGGGGATGATGAGGCGCAGTGAGCGGGGTCCCTTCCACAGGTGAGGTGATGCAGCGGCCCGGTATCCAAGGTAAGCAGCAGATCCGTGTGAATCATGGCTTTATTGGTGGTGGCGGCCATCTTCCTGAGGCCGTGTGTGCCCAGATGGAGTGCTCTGCTTCCCGGGGCTTCAGGAAAATGGCCGCGGGAGGCCGTGCGTGCCCAGATGGAGATTGCGGGCGGCACGGTGGCGCAGTGGTTAGCACTGCAGCCTTGCAGCGCTGGAGTCCTGGGTTCAAACCCCACCAAGGACAACATCTGCAAAGAGTTTGTATGTTCTCTCCGTGTTTGCGTGGGTTTCCTCCGGGTACTCCGGTTTCCTCCCACATTCCAAAGACATACTGATAGGGAATTTAGATTGTGAGCCCCATCGGGGACAGTGATGATAATGAGTGCAAAATGTAAAGCGCTGTGGACTATGTTAGCGCTATATAAAAATAAAGATTAATATTATTGCGGTGGCCATTTTCCTGACGCCGAGATCTAAATCTGCGAACTCAGCCTCCCGCCTCCCCCTTGGATACAGGGCCGCTGCGGCACCTTACCTTTGGAAGAGACCCTGCTCTCGCCATACCGCTTACTGCGCCTCATCATCCCTGCATCTCTGCCACCGCCCCACCACTGCTGCAACCCCCCCATGGACACCAGGCCGTGACGTCGCCCACCTAAACAGGAAGGGACCCTGCTCAGGTGCACGCCATATCGCCCACCGCATCACCGCACCTCTGCTGACACCATGCCTCCTGTGACCCTGCTCTGCCACCGCCCTCAGGTAAGATGCAGTAAATTCGGAAAATAAGACGGACCCCCATCTTATAAAAAAAATCTTTATTTTCTGCAATTTTCACCCCAAATTTGGGGTGCGTCTTATGGTCCGGTGCGTCTTATAGTCCGAAAAATACGGTAGATAAAAAAGAACCTAGACTTGTTTTGCTGTCTATGAACTCGTAATGACCTTGAGAATCATAACGGCAGGCCTTTTTTTAGCATTTAGTGAAATGCTTGAGAAAGCTGTACACCAAAGAGGCGAAACGTACGTTGGGGCATCTGCTAGATCCATTCCGGCACCCTCAGCCCATCCAGCCTTGTTACCCCACTTTAGATCATTGTGGTAAGCGCTGCTCCGCTACATTTATTATGTCTATGTGAACCACTTGGTTGTTACATGTGCCCATGTTTTGGAGAGTCAGTGCATTGCCCTATAGTATTTTCTGATACATATGGGGGGTTGATGGTGCGGGTGATCATCCATACATCCTGTCCTTGTTTTTAACTTTTGTATTGTCTGTTATTTGATTGAGTTATTATTTAATAAAGTACCTTGTTCTTAACCCGCTATACTCAGTTTTCATCCGGTTCTCATGTAGTTATGGAGTGGGTTTATCTGTGGCTCCTTGTTTAGGGGCACTGTTTAGCGTAATCTACGCATGACATATTTACTATGTGGGTTACTGGCATCCTGATGTTATTTAGTGAAACTAGTAAAAAAGCCAAACAAAAAAACAAGTGTGGGATTGCACTTTTTTTTCTAGAACACGACATGGAAAATCGGTGTTGTTCAAAAGAACAACTTATCCCGTAAAAAACAAGCCCTCAAATGGCCATATTGACAGAAAAATAAAAAAAAGTTACGGCTCTGGAAAGGAGGAGAGCGAAAAACGAAAACGCAAAACTGAAAAAGCTCCGGGGGTTAAAGAGAATTTGTCACCAGAATTCACAATTAAAAACTGTGTAATTACATTGTTAAACTGAACTTTTGAATGAATTCCAGCTGTTTTTCACTAGCCCTTTTCAGCCGGGCATCCCTTCTCAGGCTGACCCCTTCCTATTTGGTGTAGGGGGGCAGATGCCTCTGATGACTGTTCAGACTAGCTGCATTCTGGCCCGGACTGTGTGCTTTGGATACTACTATATGAAGAAGCGCAGTGGTGCTGAAGCTGGCCAGGGCTAGGAGTTTAACAGGGACACAAAAAAGGGCGTAAAAGTTAGCGAAAGACACATAACCCCGCTGACACTTCGGCGATAGTATAAATTTGATTCAGCTGAAGAGTAACGTTGAGAAGGTATAATTTGTCTGCAGTCTGAACACATTGTTATATAGAAATAACAAGTAAATTGCAAACTTCTTAAATTTCTTAATGTCTATTGTTTTCTCGCTCTCTTTTACTCGAGATCAGCCTTTCAGTTGTTAAGCTGCAGCTTGTACTGAGCAGTGTAAGATTTTAGGAGCTGCAAGGAGGAGGGACCCTGAGGATCTGTTAGTCAGGCTCGGTTGCTGGAGGTGTAGTACATTTTGACTCCTGAGCCCTTTCGCTATTGCTGGATTCATCCAGAAGTTTACAGTGTTCAGAGCTTGAACTCCAGAGCTCTCGACACTGTGGCTGTCCTTGGATGCTGCAGTTTAGGTCCCATAGAATATTGGTGGCCACTAGGCTTAGTAACGGCTAATCGGTGCACGTGCCTTTTGTCAGCCCCCCGCCGATCTGTTATTGATGACCTAACCTTAGTCCTGAACAACATCTCTAAATAATTCCCTCTTTGTGCGATGTCATCATACAGCTGGGCATAGGAGCCCTACAACATCCTAGTATTCTAGTAGGTGAAGGTTTTACACCGTTACTGAATATAAACTACCAGCCCAAACTATGCAGCGCCCAGACGATAAGTATACCGTATGCTGTGTCTGCCTGAACTTGGCCAAGTCTGTGTATTTACTCAGTTGCGTTTATGTAGCTGTTTTTATTCCTTCTTGGAAACTGGGATGTGGATCAAAGAAAAACAAATGTCCAGACTTTCCAGAAAAATGACTGCATTCCGAGTTTTATGTAGTTTTATTGTAATAGTGCTATTTTGCCTGCAGAAATATATCAAGCGTATGAAGCTTTTCCTAGTCTTTGGGCTACACCCATGTTGACTCCTTTTCTTGAAAACTCCTAACGCATTCAGTTGAATAACTGTTTGAATTAGAGGCTTGTTTCTGCAAGATGAATAGTAGATGTTGGATCCATTTCTACATTAATTTGTTGATTTATATGACAATCAGTTGGAAACTACTGCAGGTCACCAATTAACACTTGAGGGAAAAAAGACTACTACTAGCCTTTTTTTTTTTTTTTATAAGAATACATATACAAATTGATTTAGTGTAAAATTGTAAGGGTTAAATAGAAATTGTGCTTTCAACAAGCTTTGAATAAATCAATAATATAAGTGAATATAAAAACTTTGTAATGTATCTTATGAGAGAAATTTTCCTTTTTCTCTCTACTTTTCAGCCAATGCTTCCTCTCTCTTTTGAATGCCTCATGTACTCTGAAAAAATAGCTCAAATCCGTTCTACTCAACAGAAAATAGGCTGCCAATACTGTGTGATATTCGGTTAGAGATGTGAGGGGAGGCACTGACACAGAAAGAAACAGATCCCCACTGAAGGTTTTATAGCAAGTAATTTATTTCACCACAGAGAAGGGTTCACAGCTACACAACTCAGTACTTCTGATATTATCCTCCTGCTGGTTCTGTTTGTGTACTGAGAGAAAGAGCAGTAATCCTTTACTGTGTGTTTAGTGCAGAGGTCCCCAACCTTTCTGAACTTGAGAGCCACATCCAGCTCCTGCCCCACTCACAGTAGTGACGCCCAGAGCCCCCATTACCAGTATAATAAAAGCCAATGCGTTTCCTTTGAAATCACACAAGGCAGTATGCCAAGCTCCAGGGTTTCCTACCTTACCCCTATTTGGATCTACTCTTCTGTGTAGGACTACACCCAAAAGTCACCATCTAGAGATCTACTTAATAGCAGTTTGCTACACCTGATGCACCCCAAGGTGGGAGAGAGCCGCGAGCCATCCATCACGGGTCCGCAAGCCACAGGTGGCTCTCGACCAACAGGATGGTGACCCCAGGTTTAGTGTATGACACATCATAGCAGCACCCATTAGCTTAGATTCAATTGTATGTTAGAAATGGAGTCTGCAGAGGGAAAATTTCTGAAATATACAGGTCATGTAATGGCAGAAAGGGTGTTATTCCTCATCTGCAAACACAGCACAGCTTATTCTGAAGTTACGGTAATTGAAAATGTAGCTCCCTTTTAAATCTAACTTCATCAGGTTTTGGCACCAAAAACGCAGCAAAACCTGATACCTGTGTGTTTCAGTGCATTTGCAGCATTTTTCTGCACCACCCATTGCTTTCAGTGGGTGAATTTCTGTATTTTGCAAAACAGGAAAAAAAAACTAAGGTGTGTGCATGAGGTTTCTGAGATCACATATCACATAGACTTTGTTGGTGCTGTGAAATGCAGCTGAAAATTTTCATAAAAAACCTCTGAAAAACTCAACGCATGAACATAGTGGTTTCTGTTGGTCCTTTTTTTTGGCCTTTTAACAAAACAAAGAAAGTGCAATATGCTTTTATTTCCAGTGAACAGGGCAGAACTTGCATCTGACACAAGTGTAACCAAACTTTATTAAAGTGGTCGTCTGCGCAAGGTCAAGATTGTCCTATATTGTATGCTTGCAAATCACACAAATCTTCATTCCTAAAGATTATACTGACATTAATACTTTGTGTGACTACAGACTGGCAAACTGTGATAGTGTGTGATGTGCACACTGTCATGATTCCCGTTACTCCATGTGCCAGTGAGTCATTATGTGACTGCATGTTGGCAATTTGCATAGACTGTTGCGATCCTCTCAATTGTCTTCTAGTGAGAGAAGGTGGGTGATTAAAGATGTTGTCCATTACTAGGACAACCCCTTCTTAATCTAAATGTTCAGCCCCCAATAACATAATAAAGCCTATCCTCACCTCCTGTGCCGATGCCGTTCCCGAGGTGTCGGCATTCGCTCTCCCCGGGGCTATGATGCAGTGTTGTGAATGTGACACGATTTCCGGCGTCCAATCATCTCTGGCGTCACTGTCTCAGCCTTCACATGAACTGAACATGCAGAGGAAGCCAGCGATCAGCTGCAGCTCATCCCGGACTTCCTCTTCATGTTCAGTTTGTCCAAAGGCAGAGACAGTGACGCCAGAGATGATTGGGTGCCGATGTCAAATGTCACAACACTGCATCACAGCTTCGGGGAGAGCGAATGCTGACACCACGAGACAGGCGCCGGCACAGGAGGTGAGGATAGGCTTTATTATGTTATTGGGGGCCGAACATTTAGATTAAGAAGGGGTTGTCCAACATCTTTAATCACCCGGCTTTTCTCAATAGAAGCCAATTGAGAGGATCGCGGGAGTCTAATTTGCACGCGACCACAAGTATGCTAATTGCCAACATGCAGTCACATAATGACTCACTCACACATGGAGTAACGGGAATCATGACCGTGTGCACATTACACACTATCACAGTTCGTTAGTCTGTAGTCACATAAAGTGTTAATTTGATCATTATCTCTTCAGAGATGAAGAGGACTAGAACTCTAGTGCTACCTATTGGAAATGGCAATCCTAAAAGTTAATATCGACTTTTTCATGAGCCTTGCCATGACACTTTGGATAAAAGACAATCTGTTTGCAGGCACTGTGTTTTTGGAGTGTTGACACTCATGGGTGCAAAGTATGAGATCTTATTTGGCTTGGTGAGAGGCTCTGGGCTGGGGTCTAACGGGTCATGTTTTTCCTTGTGGAGAGTAACATACCAAGCCTGGAATGTCAGAGTGAGGAGACTTATATGCCAGGCATGTCACTATCCCCCAAGAAAAAAACATTATCTCTTGGACACCAGCAATTTTGTTAAAATTGCCTCAAAAAACTTTACAATACCATATTGTAAAAACCCTAAGAATTACTGTCACCCTACAAAATTAATGCTGTCTAGCGGATCCAGCTTTCATTCCCATGTGCATTTGGTGCACCCCCCTTGCTTCCGAATGCCTAAGGCTGGGTTACTGGACAGTCGCTGACAGTGTATGGCTCCTTTCTTGCAACTGCTGCGAGTGTGAGCACGTTGCGGGATGCAGTAGCGGATAGGAGGCAGAACAAGGGTTAAAATTAACTTTACTATAACAGGGATATGCTCCACACAGGGAGGAGAAAAGATATAGACAGGTGGAATTAACCCTCTCGTTACACCGACGGAGGGAGTGAGGGTACATGGCATAAACAATGTTCAACAGAATAAACTTATCGGCCCAGCGGCTTCAGAGTGAGGAGTCGGAGATGCGCACGGTGGTGCTGACACGGTCGGCACGTGCTGGAAACGATTCAGGTCTGTAGGCGTCGGTGGTTCGGTTCCTGGCAATGACAGAGAGTCCTTGATGTCTACCCTGGGGTCCTGAGTAGCGGGGAGAGCAGTCCTGTGCACTGCCGGGGTTGGACAGAGCCTGGCAAAAACAAACGGGTGAGTCAGGGTAAAGTTCTCGGTAAGGCTACGTTCACATTAGCGTTGCACGCTGGTGCGTCGGCGACGCAACGCACAACGCGCAAAACGCGCGCAAAAACGCTGCGTTTTGCGCCGCGTGCGTCGGTTTTTGACGAAAATCGGACGCACGAAAAATGCAACTTGTTGCATTTTCTTGCGTCCGACGCTAGCGTCGGAAACGACGCACGTGTCGAAAAACGCTAACAAAAAGACGCACGCGTCCCCTATGTTAAACATAGGGGCGCGTCGCCGCTGCGTCGCCGACGCAACAGCGACGCACATTAGCGTAACGCTAATGTGAACGTAGCCTAAGTCATCCAGATTCTTTTAGGCGGCATGCATGCGTTATAGGGTGGCCTGAGACAAGTGGTAACTTGAGCAGTAGGGACCAACGGGCGTTAAACGGTACTCCGGTCACAGTCTTTGTATGGAGCAGCTGGAACTATATAGTGCAGCCCTGCGTTGTCACAGTGCTCAGAGGACAGAGCACCCCCTACTGCGCGCTGCGTCTTCCCACCAAGTGCGCCTGCCGTTTCGCGTGCTCTGTCCTTTTTTTATCCCCACTTCGCCCCCAGCTGTCCAGTACAAAGGTCGGTCCGGGTCTCTAAACTTTTCCCTGGACAACAAAGGTGACTGCCCCAACAGTTCCAACCCCAGCGTGAAAAAGGTACCCCCGATCCGGGCCCTCTTCTTACACGAGCGCAGAAGCTCTGCTATTGGTCAAGTCAGATGAACTGCTCGGGTCTTTATTAACAGATTTATACAAGCGCAATAAGTCTTATGCAGCAGCCAGTAATGGGAGCTCACATGTTGCTTCTTGCCAGCAGAGAGAAAATTAGGAGCGCATGGAAGGAGGACAACTGTGGATGTAGGGAAAGGAACTTTCTTCCTTTGACTACTGTATTGATATGGAGGAAGAATAGGCTCTTCTGGTGAGATTTAGGGGCCAAGGCACTGCTGTTATAATGGGAGATGGGTGGCAATGACTACAGTATCGGTGATAGATGCTGTGACGGCTGTAATGAGTGATTCATAATAATAATCTTTATTTTTAGATGGCGCTATCATATTCCGCAGCACTTTACAGTTTGCACACATTATCATCGCTGTCCCCGATGGGGCTCACAATCTAAATTCCATATCAGTATGTCTTTAGAATGTGGGAGGAAACCTTAGTACCCGGAGGAAACCCACGCAAACACGGAGAGAACATACAAACTCTTTGCAGATGTTGTCCAAGGTGGGATTAGAACCCAAGACTCCCGCGCTGCAAGGCTGCAGTGCTATCCACTGAGCCACCGTGCTGCTGACTCATGTTCTGCAATGAAGCTTAAAGGGAACCTGTCACCACTTTTCTGTCCTACCAGCTAAAAATATCATATTATTCAATGTCCGCGTTGCATTCCCTGAATAATTATGTAGCCCCCTGACTCCCCTTGTATCACCCATAAAACCCTTTTATATTTCTCCCGCGATGTATGTCCCATGGTGAGTGAACCTAAGCCACACCCATCGGACCAGACGGACAGAACGGCACCCAGATGGCATATCCCCACTACCACTGTATTCACACAGGAGACTGTGGACCAATCATTCATGGGATCGGTGCAGGTTTTAGTGGTTTGACCCCCAGCAATCACAGATTTATCATGTATCTTGTGGACAGGTGATCTTCTTTTTAGGACAAGTCATTTAACCCAACTCTAAGGGATCTCCAGAGTGCCATAGTATATAACTGGTGTATTACACAAAACTCGGTAATAGCTGTATGTTAATGTTTATTTGGGGGGTTATAGCATGGTTTGGGGTCAGTTGCCATTTTTCTTTGAAAATATGTTTGTGTTCTGAAACTACAGGAAAAACAAATGTACATAATAACACAAAATAACAATCGCCAACAAAAAGAAGTGTAATAGAAAAAAACATTAAAACATTTTTAAAACTTCTAAGAAAAACATTTTCTCAGAACAGTATCCATAATCTTGTAAAGACTGTAATGCGTTAGATTGGCGTGTTTGTTGCCTTTTCAGTATTCGGGTTATTGTATGGAGCCCATGTGGTGCCAAACGACTGCAATCTCTCATTCAATAGTAATTGTTATATCTTAGCATCATATACGGTAATAACTTTTTGTGTTTAGTCCTAGAGTGTAAATGTGCCTATTAAAAAACAATGTAAAAAGAAGGCCATTCCACAGGTATGGAAATCTCTGTACTCCGTGTTGGCTGCATAGCCAGGAATGCAGTAAAAGCTGTGGGAATAATGACATTCCTCCTCTGGCCAACATGTGCTCTTTATTTGTGTGTGTAATGTAAGCACATGATGGATGTAGGTGTGAGTGGCCCTTTAAGAGCACAGACAGTACGTCATTCCTCACGCTCTGTACAAAGGTTACTAGGGTTTATTTCGAAGGATGTAAATATTTTTCATTGCCCAATATCCTGAATTCCTTCAGCGTGCGCTTATTATCCTAGCATGTATGCATTTTGTGTATCAGTCCGGAGGAGCCATGAACATGTGGATGCTCATTTGCATTTTATCACATTTACTGTTTTATTTGAACTGCTTTGTGGTCTAACAGTTCTAGAACTCCAGCATGTGGTGTGTTCAGTGCTCACATACAGGTGCTTCTCACAAAATTAGAATAACATTCAAAAGTTAATTTTTTTTTTCAGTTCTTCAATACAAAAAGTGAAACTCATATTAAATAGAGTCATTACAAACAAAGTGATCTATTTCCAGTGTTTATTTATGATAATGTTGATGATTATGGCTTACAGCCAATGAGAACCCAAAAGTCATTATCTCAATAAATTAGAATAATAAGCAAAAAACACCTGCAAAGGCATCCTAAGCATTTGAAAGTGCCACTTAGTCTGTTTCAGTAGGCTTCACAATCATGGGGAAGACTGCGGACTTGACAGATGTCCAGAAGGCAGTTATTGACACACTCCACAAGGAGGGTAAGCCACAAAAGGTCATTGCTAAAGAATCTGCCTGTTCACAGAGTGCCATTCAAAAATATGGGCGAGATTCACAAGGAGTAGTCTGCTGCTGGAGTCATTGCTTCCAGAGCCACCTCACACAGACCTATCCAGGACATGAGCTACAAGTGTCGCATTCCTTGTGTCAAGCCACTCACGACCAATAGACAACACCAGATGTGTCTTAAGGTACCTTCACACATAACGATATCGTTAATGATATCGTTGCTTTTTGTGATGTAGCAACGATATCGTTAAGGAAATCGTTGTGTGTGACAGCGACCAACGATCAGGCCCCTGCTGGGAGATCGTTGGTCGCTGAACAAAGTCCAGAACTTTATTTCGTCGCTGGATCTCCCGTGGACATCGCTGGATCGGCGTGTGTGACACCGATCCAGCGATGTCTTCACTGGTAACCAGGGTAAACATCGGGTAACTAAGCGCAGGGCCGCGCTTAGTAACCCGATGTTTACCCTGGTTACCAGCCTAAAAGTAAAAAAAAACAAACACTACATACTTACCTACTGCTGTCTGTCCCCGTCGCTGTGCTCTGCACTCCTCCAGTACTGGCTGTGAGCGTCGGCCAGCCGGAAAGCAAGCGGTGACGTCACCGCTCTGCTTTCCGGCCGCTGTGCTCACAGCCAGTACAGGAGGAGTGCAGAGAAGCTGAGCGCCGGGGACAGACAGCGGTAGGTAAGTATGTAGTGGTTGTTTTTTTTTTTTTTTACTTTTACGCTGGTAACCGGGTAAACATCGGGTTACTAAGCGCGGCCCTGCGCTTAGTAACCCGATGTTTACCCTGGTTACCCGGGGACTTCGGGATCGTTGGTCGCTGGAGAGCGGTCTGTGTGACAGCTCTCCAGCGACCAAACAGCGACGCTGCAGCGATCCGGATCGTTGTCGGTATCGCTGCAGCGTCGCTTAATGTGAAGGGGCCTTTACCTGGGCCAAGGAGAAAAAGAACTGGACTGTTCCTCAGTGCTCCAAGGTGTTTTCATATAAAAGTAAATTTTGCTTTTCATTTGGAAATCAAGGTCCCAGAGTCTGGAGGAAGAGAGGAGAGGCACACAATCCAAGCTGCTTGAGGTCTAGTCTGTAGTTTCCACAATCAGTGATGGTTTGGGGAGCCATGTCATCTGCTGGTGTAGGTCCACTGTGCTTTATCAAGACCAAAAAGTCACCACAACTGTCTACCAGGAAATTTTAGAGCACTTCATGCTTCCCTCTGCTGACAAGCTTTTTGGAGATGGAAATTTCACTCTCCAGCAGGACTTGGCACCTGTCCACACTGCCAAAAGTACCAATACCTGGTTTACAAACAACAGTATCACTGTGCTTGATTAGCCAGTAAACTCGCCTGACCTTAACCCCATAGAGAATCTGTGGTATTGTCAATCGGAAGAGGAGTAACACCAGACCCAACAATGCAGACGAGCTGAAGTCTGCTATCAAAGCAACCTGGGCTTCCATAACACCTCAGAAGTGCCACAGGCTGATCGCCTAAATTCCACGCCGTATTGATGCAGTAATTGATGCAAAAGGAGTCCTGATCAAGTATTGAGTGCATTTACTGAACATACATTTCAGTAGGCCAACATTTCAGATTTTAAAATCCTGATTCAAGCTGGGATCTAAGGGGTAACGTTTCTCCTTATGGAGAGTGACATACCATCTCTGGCTTGTCAAGGTAAGGAGGCTTATTCGCCGTGCAATGCTCCTCTGGGAAATATAATATGCAAATTGCCTCTTCTGAGAAAGAGAGGACTTAAACTCTATAGCGCCACCTGTTGGAAGTAGCGATCCTACAAGTCACAATCAACCCTTTAACGAGTTATCCTAAGTCATATTGCACGACTCGTTAAAGGGTTGATTGTGACTTGTAGGATCGCTACTTCCAACAGGTGGCGCTATAGAGTTTAAGTCCTCTCTTTCTCAGAAGAGGCAATTTGCATGTTTCAAGCTGGTGTTATAAAGTATTCTAATTTACTGAGATAATGACTTTTGGGTTTTCATTGCCTGTGAGCCATAATCATCAACATTAAAGGGACACTGTCACCTGAATTTGGAGGGAACAATCTTCAGCCATGGAGGCGGGGTTTTTGGGTGTTTGATTCACCCTTTCCTTACCCGCTGGCTGCAATATTGGATTGAAGTTCATTCTCTGTCCTCTGTAGTACATGCCTATACAAGGCAATCTTGCCTTGCGCAGGCGTGTCTTATGGAGGACAGAGAATGAACTTCAATCCAATATTGTAGCCAGCATGCAGCCAGTGGGTAAGGAAAGGGTGAATCAAGCACCCAAAACCCCGCCTCTATGGCTGAAGATTGTTCCCTCCAAATTCAGGTGACAGTGTCCCTTTAACAGAAATAAACACTTGGAATAGATCACTCTGTCTGTAATGACTCTATATAATGTGAGTTTCATTTTTTGTATTGAAGAACTGAAATAAATAAACTTTTTGATGATATTCTAATTTTGTGAGAAGCACCTGTAGGTGTGTATTGCAGTATTGTGAGCTGTACTGATCTAATCAATACAGCAAGGTGGGAACTCTGGGAATACAGCTGCGGTCAACATTAATGGCATCCAGCCCTGAATGTTCAGTGCTCCATTACTATATATATATATATATATATATATATATATATATATATATATATATATATATATATATATATATATATATACACACACAGTGTATATGAGTGTCTGATTACTACAGACAAGTATACACAATAATAAAAATATGCCTTAGCAGGAAAAGGAAAAAAGGGTGCAATATAAAAATGAAAAAGATAGGCCACAGCTAACGCTTTCCTTAAAGGGGCCGTATCTTTCTGTGTAGATTGGAAGTAGTTTATCATAATTGACCGCATCATTATGTTTTAGGGATGGTAACGGAATTGTGCCCGGGCCACACTGGCAGCAGGAACCAGCAGTAACACAAAGCTGAGCTCCTAGTGTGTGTGATTGGTTCTGACTCTAAGGCTGGATTCACGCTAGCGTATAGCATCCGACGCGATCTGCTTATGGCATCTGATGGGATCTGCTATTAACCCTTGGCTCCAGCTTTTCTGCGAGCGTGATCCAAATGTCGTTTTACTGTGATCTGATCCTCTCATGTGAGAATCCGTTGCCTGTCCCAGCGTATGTAACACTGCACTGGGATAACATCCGAGTGCTGTCCGATGTTTCACCCATAGACTTGTATGTGTTCGCTGCCGATCGCGGCATGCTGTGATTGTTCTCTCATGCCAAATCGCCTTGAGATAATCACAGATCTGCACTACCCCATAGTATAACTTTGGTCTGACAGTTATCTGATAAAACCTCAGATAGGATTCGGCCATGTTATACAGCAGTGTGAGCGAGCCTTTATACTGTCATTTAACTTGTCAGTAGTGACAGTAGCTTGACAGTGCCAATTTATTGGCACCCTGCAGCGCAATCTCAGGATAATGATCGTTCTTATGGCAACTAGGAGGCCTAACAATAGCTAGCTCTTCTGCCATATACCTCAGCCTATCGCATCCCTCCAGACGCAGGGTCTAATAGGCTGTCAGTCAAACACCTATAGAATGAGGTAACGTACTGCACCGAATAAGTAGTACAGTGCATTATCAATTTATTGTAAAAATGTATAAAGTGTTAAAGTGTAAACAAATGTAAATATAAATATTATATGTTCTCTTCCAAGGTGAATGTCATTAAATATTACCTGAAATACTGTGCCATAATTGATTTTTTTTTTTTTTGTTCCTCTTCTCCCAGAAACATGAAATAACAAGTGATCAAAAAGTTGCTTGTATCCCAAAATGGTACCTAAAAAGTTCAGCTTATTATGAAAAAAATAAGACTTCATACAGTTATGAAAACAATTAAAATTAAACAGTGGGCATTCACAATATCACTACCATCATAAAAAAGTAAGGTTTTTTTTTTGTGCAAAAGTAGTAAAACAGAAAAAAATGTAAATTGGTCACCACTGTAATAGTTTCCACCCACAGAGTAAATTAAGTTTATTCTGTAATTATGTTGCACAATGATCTGCTTTATTGTTTTTCTTTATGCCTCCTACCCAAAAAATAATTATAAAGTAATCAAAAAGTCATATGTACCCAAAAAAGGGGGAGTGGGAATTTATGCAAAATGAGAAAATAATAAACATAAACCCAAGAAAATAAAAAAATTCTGCATAAATATGGTATTACGGTATATATACATTGGCATCATAATAAAGTTAACCTGCTAATTATAGCTGGTGGTAAATCGTGTTAAAAATATGTAACCTTTAGGATTGCTGTTTTTTTTTTTGCTAATTTTGCCTTTCCAACAGGGTAATAAAGTATGATAAAAAGTCACATGTACTATAATGGCACTTATAAAACTACAACTTGTTAGGCAAAAAAATAAGCTGACAGAAAATTGTGAATATTTATGGCTCTCAGAATATTGCAATACAAAAATAAGTGTTAATTTTTCAAACTGAACTGTACTGTGCAAAAATAAGAAAAATAAAACTATTATGTAATATTGTTATCGAAATTATCATACTGACCCACAGAATAAAATTGACATTTATATTTGCACAGCACCGTAAATAGCGTAGAATTTAAAGCACAAAAAAACAGTGGCAGAATATCTATTTTTCTTACATTCCTCCGAATAAAAGGCTAATAAGTTTATTGATATGTACCCCAAAAATTATTATACTGACAAACAATCATCTCAAAATAACCAAGCCTTCATACAACTACAGTTGTGGCCAAAAGTGTTGACACCCCTGCAATTCTGTCAGATAATACTCAGTTTCTTCCTGAAAATGATTGCAATCACATTCTTTGGTATTATTATCTTCATTTAATTTGTCTTAAATGAAAAAACACAAAAGAGAATGAAGCAAAAAGCAAAACATTGATCATTTCACACAAAACTCTGTTAAGTCTTCTGGGTTATTTCGCAATGCATCGCTGGGAACGGAAGATGGCGGCCGGCGCGAGCGGCTCAGCGGACAACGGAGGGTGAGAATAGCAGATTTTTTGTTTTTTTTAATTATTTTTAACATTAAATTTTTTTTACTATTGATGCCGCATAGGCAGCATCAATAGTAAAAGGTTGGGGACACACCCTTAAAAAATCCAGGTGCTGCAGCATCTCAACGAGGATGACCCAGATCGTTGCTCTGAATTTGCAGAATGGGCAAAACAAAAATTGGAACAGTAACCTCAGTTTAGACAGAACATTATGTTCAGTGATGAGGCAAACTTTTTTGGGTGGCCCATTTATATGGATACACCTAAATAACATGGGAATGGTGAGAGTTTTCTTGCGTAGGGTGTCTTGCATTGAAATCTGCTGCAATGACCTGGGTACTGTGTTCACCAGACATCAACACAATTTCTATCCGCTCCTCACGTGTTAACCTCTGCGACATGTCAATGGCTGTAAACAAAGGGAAACTTGTAAATAACTCATGAAAGAATAAAGATACGTTAAAACCAAGCACACCATTGTTTTTCTTGTGAAATTCTCAATAAGTTTGATGTCACATGGCCCTCTTCCCATTGGAAAAAAATAAAGTTGGATCCAAAATGCTGACTTCAAAATAGCCGCCATGGTCACCACCCATCTTGAAAAGTTTTCCCCCTCCCATATACTAATGTACCACAAAGAGGAAGTTGATATCACCAACCATTCCCATTTTATATAGGTGTATCCGTATACATGGCCCACCCTGTAGATTACAAACTCCTTATCCTGCTAATACTCTATACCTAGATCTAGTCCTCTAGAATATATTACTGTCCTGTCAAGAGTCCTAGAAAACGGTACACACATTTTGCCCCCGAAAGTAATAATGTCCCCTTTGTGCCACTTTGACTGTCACAAAACACTCAGTCTCCTAAGAATAAGTGTCCACTTATCTACTATATAATTGTCTAAGGGTCACTTCCGTCTGTCTGTCTTTGTCTGTCTGTCACAGATATTTATTGTCTGTCATAGAAATCCAAGTCACTCCGCGGGCTGTGCAATGTAGTGCGTGCGTGGTACTGCGTGGGCTGTGCAATATACCATGCGGGCTGTGCAATATACTACGTGGCTGGGCAGTATACTACGTGACTGGGCAGTATACTACGTGGCTGGGCAGTATACTACGTGGCTGGGCAGTATACTACGTGGCTGGGCAATATACTACGTGGCTGGGCAATATACTACGTGGCTGGGCAATATACTACGTGGCTGGGCAATATACTACGTGGCTGGGCAATATACTACGTGGCCGGGCAATATACCACGTGGCCGGGCAATATACCACGTGGCAGGGCAATATACCACGTGGCAGGGCAATATACCACGTGGCAGGGCAATATACCACGTGGCTGGGCAATATACCACGTGGCTGGGCAATATACCACGTGGCTGGGCAATATACCACGTGGCTGGGCAATATACCACGTGGCTGGGCAATATACCACGTGGCTGGGCAATATACCACGTGGCTGGGCAATATACCACGTGGCTGGGCAATATACCACGTGGCCGGGCAATATACCACGTGGCCGGGCAATATACCACGTGGCCGGGCAATATACCACGTGGCCGGGCAATATACCACGTGGCCGGGCAATATACCACGTGGCCGGGCAATATACCACGTGGCCGGGCAATATACCACGTGGCCGGGCAATATACCACGTGGCCGGGCAATATACCACGTGGCCGGGCAATATACCACGTGGCCGGGCAATATACCACGTGGCCGGGCAATATACCATGTGGGCTGGGCAATATACTATGTGGGCTGTGCAATATACTACATTGACATGCATATTCTAGAATGCGTTAGAATCGGGCCACCATCTAGTCAGTAATAATGTCCCCTGAGACTTCCCCTGTACAGCTCCCCTCAACACAATGTCACCACAACTCACTTATGTACAATATGATGTCCCCACAGTTGTCAATACAGTATGATGTCCCTACAGCTCCACTATAAACAGTATAATTCAGTGAAAATTATATGATGCCCCCAAGTAGTCCACACACTGTATTGTGCTGATGTAAAGTAGACATGTGGGGAATGTTATTTATTAACTATTTTGTGTGACATATCTCTCTGATTTAAGGGCATAAAAATACAAAGTTTGAAAATTGCAAAATTTTAAAAATTTTCGCCATATTTCCGTTTTTTTCATAAATAATCGCAAGTAATATCGAAGAAATGTTACCACTAACATGAAGTACAATATGTCACGAAAAAACAGTCTCTGAATCAGCAGGATCTTTTAAAGCGTTCCAGAGTTATAACCTCATAAAGTGACAGTGGTCAGAATTGTAAAAATCGGCTTGGTCATTAAGTACCAAATTGGCTCTGTCACTAAGGGGTTAATCCTGTCCTAGTCTTGTGCTATGTTTCTTCCCTATTTATGAATTTACTGCATGTCTGGTGAGAGGTTAATATTTATTGAATGTATTGGACATGCTATCTCAATATTCCAATAATATCCACTTATCTCTGAAGGTCATGGTCCCAATTCACCAAAGCCATTTTGCCTGAGATCTAGTGTAAATTGTTTTGAAAAGTCCAAAATGTTGGCGCAACTTAAAGTTGCTGCAAACTTTTGTGACTTTTGTGTTTTCATTCCAGTTTCCATCCAAGCTCCTCCAAGATGGGCGAAGATGGGAAATTGTATAGACCTGACCACCCCAGCTCATCTAATGCCATGAGCTGTGGTGTGTTTCTTACATCCGAAATCTTACTCCTGTCAGAGACTGTAACATTGGTAGTGAGGTGCACACCACTCGTCAGATGCTCCAAATTCATGAAGAGACGTGCACCTCTTCATGAATCAGTATTGCCTGACTCTATTATGCCCCTTTCATCAAGACCAGCAAGATGGGGCCATTGTATCTAATATATAATTTTTCTAAGGGTCACTTCCGTCTTTCTGTCTGTCCTTCCTTCTGTCTGTCTGTCATGGATATTCATTGGTCGCGGCCTCTGTCTGTCATGGAAATCCAAGTCGCTGATTGGTCGTGGCAAAACAGCCATGACCAATCAGCGACAGGCACAGTCCGGCGGCAACATGGCCACTCCTTCCTCCCCGCAGTCAGTGCTCACACAGGGTTAATGGCAGCGTTGACCGCGGTGTAACGCACTCGGTTAACGCTGCTATTAACCCTGTGTGACCAACTTTTTACTATTCATGCTGCCTATGCAGCATCAATAGTAAAAAGATCTAATGTTAAAAATAATAAAAAAAAAAAATAGTTATATATTCACTGTCCGTCGGCCCCCCGAATCAGGAACAGGCCTTTCCCGCTCCTCGCGACGCCCCAGTGACCGCTCCATGCATTGCGAGACCGCAATGCACTCTTCAGACCGGAGCGCGCGAGGACCGTTGGTAACCGATTTGATCCGGGGGCCAACGGAGAGTGAGTATATAACTATTTTTTTATTTTAATTCTTTTTTTTAACAGGGATATGATGCCCACATTGCTATATACTGCGTGGGCTGTGCAATATATTACGTGGGCTGGGCAATATACTACATGGAGTGTGCACTATACTGCGTGTGCTGTGCTATATACTACGTGGGCTGTGCAATGTCTTGCGCTGGCTGTGCAATGTACTGCGCGGGCTGTGCAATATACACTGTGTTCCAAATAATTATGCAAATTGGATTTGGTGTCATAAAGATTTAATTGTTCTGTTTTTCAAATAAACTTGTGGATGGTATTGTCTCAGGGCTCAATAGATAAGTCTTGTTAACTGATGAGTGCTGAGCAACCTTGGATGGTTCAGATGGATCGAGTAGTGGATGGTTGGTGGATGGCCACCATGTTGCAACAAGACTGCGACGTCAGCAAGGAGGTGGAAGAGTCATGTTTTGGGTCAGAATCATGGGGAAACAGCTGGTGGGGCCCTTTAAGGTTCCTGAAGATGTGAAAATGACCTCTGTAAAGTAAAAAGCTTTCTTCCATGGTCTAAAAGCAGAAACATGCCTTCAGGAGCAAAATCATCTTCATGCATGACAATGCCCCATCTCATGCTGCAAAGAATCCCTCTGAGTCATTGGCTGCTATGGGCATAAAAGGAGACAAACTCCTGGTATGGCCACCATCTTCCCCTGACCTCAACCCTATAGGGAACCTTTGGAATATCATCCAGCACAAGATCTATGAGGGTGGGAGGCCGTTCACATCAAAACAGCAGCTCTGGGAAGCTATTCTGACTTCATGCAAAGACATACAAGCAGAAACTCTCCAAAAACTCAAGAATGCAAGAATTGTGAAGGTGATATCAAAGAAGGTTCCTATGTTAACATGTAACTTGGCCTGTTAGGATGTTTTGGAGATAAATAGCTTTTTTTTTCAGTGAATGTGACCTCCTAATGCTGCAAATTCCACAAATTAGCATTTTCAGTTCTTTAACCCCTTCCCGACCCATGACGCCACGTAGGTGTCATGAAAGTCGGTGCCAATCCGACCCATGACGCCTATGTGGCGTCATGGAAAGATCGCTCCCTGCAGATCCGGTGAAAGGGTTAACTCCCATTTCACCCGATCTGCAGGGACAGGGGGAGTGGTAGTTTAGCCCAGGGGGGGTGGCTTCACCCCCTCGTGGCTACGATCGCTCTGATTGGCTGTTGAAAGTGAAACTGCCAATCAGAGCGATTTGTAATATTTCACCTATTATAACGGGTGAAATATTACAATCCAGCCATGGCCGATGCTGAAATATCATCGGCCATGGCTGGAAATACTAATGTGCCCCCACCCCACCGATCGCCCCCCAGCCCCCCGATCTGGTTGGTACACTGCTCCGGCTCCCCTCCATCCAGTGCTCCGCTCCCCCCCGTGCTCTTGTCCGCTCCCCCCCGTGCTCTTGTCCGCTCCCCCCGTGCTCCAATCACCCCCCCGTGCTCCAATCACCCCCCCTGCATTCCGATCCACCCCCCCGTGCTCCGTTCCACCCCCCCGTGCTCCGTTCCACCCCCCCGTGCTCCGTTCCAGCCCCCCGTGCTCCGTTCCACGCCCCCCGTGCTCCGTTCCACACCTGCCGCGCTCCGATTCCCCCCCCCCGTGCTCCGTTCCAGCCCCCCCCGTGGTCCCCCCCCACCCCATCATACTTACCGATCCTGCCGGGGTCCCGTCCGTCTTCTTCCTGGGCGCCGCCATCTTCCAAAATGGCGGGCGCATACGCAGTGCGCCCGCCGAATCTGCCGGCCTGCAGATTCGTTCCAAAGTGCATTTTGATCACTGAGATAGATTATATCTCAGTGATCAAAATAAAAAAAATAATAAATGACCCCCCCCCTTTGTCACCCCCATAGGTAGGGACAATAAAAAAATAAAGAAATTTTTTTTTTTCCCCACTAATGTTAGAATAGGGCTAGGGGTAGGGTTAGGGTTAGGGCTAGGGTTAGGGTTTCGGTATGTGCACACGTATTCTGGTCCTCTGCGGATTTGATAAATCCGCAGTGCTAAACCGCTGCGGATTTATGGCGGATTTACCGCGTTTTTTTCTGCGCATTTCACTGCGGTTTTACAATTGCGATTTTCTATTTGAGCAGTTGTAAAACCGCTGCGGAATCCGCACAAAGAAGTGACATGCTGCGGAATGCGGAATCCATGCAGTTTTTCCTCAGCATGTGTACAGCGATTTTTGTTTCCCATAGGTTTACATTGAACTGTAAACTCATGGGAAACTGCTGCGGATCTGCAGCGTTTTCCGCAGTGTGCACATACCTTTAGAATTAGGCTATGTGCACACGGTGCGGATTTGGCTGCGGATTGGCCGCTGCGGATTCGCAGCAGTATTCCATCAGGTTTACAGTACCATGTAAACATATGAAAAACCAAATCCGCTGTGCCCATGGTGCAGAAAATACCGCGCGGAAACGCTGCGTTGTATTTTCCGCAGCATGTCAATTCTTTGTGCGGATTCCGCGGCGTTTTACACCTGTTCCTCAATAGGAATCCGCAGGTGAAATCCGCACAAAAAACACTGGAAATCCGCGGAAAATCCGCAGGTAAAACGCAGTGCCTTTTACCCGCGGATTTTTCAAAAATGGTGCGGAAATATCTCACACGAATCCGCAACGTGGGCACATAGCCTTAGGGTTAGGGTTGGAATTAGGGTTGTGATTAGGGTTATGGCTACAGTTGGGATTAGGGTTAGGGGTGTGGGGGGGTTAGTGTTGGAGGTAGAATTGAGGGGTTACCACTGTTTAGGCACATCAGGGGTCTCCAAACGCAACATGGCGCCACCATTGATTCCAGCCAATCTCGTATTCAAAAAGTCAAATGGTGCTCCCTCACTTCCGAGCCCTGACGTGTGCCCAAACAGTGGTTTACCCCCACATATGGGGTACCAGCATACTCAGGATAAACTGCGCAACAATTACTGGGGTCCAATTTCTCCTGTTACTTTTGTGAATCTAAAAAAATGCTTGCTAAAACATCATTTTTGAGGAAAGAAAAATGATTTTTTATTTTCACGTCTCTGCGTTGTAAACGTCTGTGAAGCACTTGGGGGTTCAAAGTGCTCACCACATATCTAGATAAGTTCCTTGGGGGGTCTAGTTTCTAAAATGTGGTCACTTGTGGGGGGTTTCTACTGTTTAGGCACACCAGGGGCTCTGCAAATGCAATGTGACGCCCGCAGACCATTCCATCAAAGTCTGCATTTCAAAAGTCACTACTTCCCTTCTGAGCCCCGACGTGTGCCCAAACAGTGGTTTACCCCCACACATGGGGTATCAGCGTACTCAGGAGAAACTGGACAACAACTATTGGGGTCCAATTTCTCCTGTTACCCTTGGGAAAATAAAAAATTCTGGGCTAAATAATTAATTATTTTTGAGGAAAGAAAACGTATTTATTATTTTCACGGCTCTGCATTATAAACTTCTATGAAGCACTTGGGGGTTCAAAGTGCTCACCACACATCTAGATAAGTTCCTTTCGGGGTCTAGTTTCCAAAATGGGGTCACTTGTGGGGGGTTTCTACTGTTTAGGCACATCAGGGGCTCTGCAAACGCAACGTGACGCCCGCAGAGCATTCCATCAAAGTCTGCATTTCAAAACGTCACTACTTCACTTCCGAGCCCCGGCATGTGCCCAAACAGTGATTTACCCCCACATATGGGGTATCAGCGTACTCAGGACAAACTGGACAACAATATTTGGGGTCCAATTTCTCCTATTATCCTTGGCAAAATAGGAAATTCCAGGCTAAAAAATCATTTTTGAGGAAAGAAAAATTATTTTTTATTTTCATGGCTCTGCGTTATAAACTTCTGTGAAGCACCTGGGGGTTTAAAGTGCTCAATATGCATCTAGATAAGTTCCTTGGGGGGTCTAGTTTCCAAAATGGGGTCACTTGTGGGGGAGCGCCAATGTTTAGGCACACAGGAGCTATCCAAACGCGACATGGTGTCCGCTAACGATGGAAATAATTTTTCATTCAAAAAGTCAAATAGCGCTCCTTCCCTTCCGAGCCTTACCATGTGCCCAAACAGTGGTTTACCCCCACATGTGAGGTATTGGTGTACTCAGGAGAAATTGCCCAACACATTTTAGGATCCATTTTATCCTGTTGCCCATGTGAAAATGAAAAAATTGAGGCTAAAAGAATCTTTTTGTGAAAAAAAAGTACTTTTTCATTTTTACGGATCAATTTGTGAAGCACCTGGGGGTTCAAAGTGCTCACTATGCATGTAGATAAGTTCCTTGGGGTGTCTAGTTTCCAAAATGGGGTCACTTGTGGGGGAGCTCCAATTTTTAGGCACACGGGTGCTCTCCAAACGTGACATGGTGTCCGCTAACAATTGGAGCTAATTTTCCATTCAAAAAGTCAAATGGCGCGCCTTCCCTTCCGAGCCCTGCCGAGTGCCCAAACAGTGGTTTACCCCCACATATGAGGTATCGGCGTACTCGGGAGAAATTGCCCAACAAATTTTATGATCCATTTTATCCTACTGCCCATGTGAAAATGAAAAAATTGAGGCGAAAAGAATTTTTTTGTGGAAAAAAAAAAGTACTTTTTCATTTTTACAGATCAATTTGTGAAGCACCTGAGGGTTTAAAGTGCTCACTAGGCATCTAGATAAGTTCCTTGGGGGGTCTAGTTTCCAAAATCGGGTCACTTGTGGGGGAGCGCCAATGTTTAGGCACACAGGAGCTATCCAAACGTGACATGGTGTCCGCTAAAGAGTGGAGCCAATTTTTGATTCAAAAAGTCAAATGGCGCTCCTTCCCTTCCAAGCCCTGCCGTGCGCCCAAACAGTGGTTTACCCCCACATATGCGGTATCAGCGTACTCAGGACAAGTTGGACAACAACTTTCGTGGTTCAGTTTCTCCTTTTACCATTGGGAAAATAAAAAAATTGTTGCTAAAAGATAATTTTTGTGACTAAAAAGTTAAATGTTCATTTTTTCCTTCCATGTTGCTTCTGCTGCTGTGAAGCACCTGAAGGGTTAATAAACTTCTTGAATGTGGTTTTGAGTACCTTGACGGGTGCAGTTTTTAGAATGGTGTCACTTTTGGGTATTTTCAGCCATATAGACCCCTCAAACTGACTTCAAATGTGAGGTGGTCCCTAAAAAAAATGGTTTTGTAAATTTCGTTGTAAAAATGACAAATCGCTGGTCAAATTGTAACCCTTATAACTTCCTAACAAAAAAAAATTTTGTTTCCAAAATTGTGCTGATGTAAACTATACATGTGGGAAATGTTATTTATTAACTATTTTGTGTCACATATCTCTCTGGTTTAACAGAATAAAAATTCAAAATGTGAAAATTGCGAAATTTTCAAAATTTTCGCCAAATTTCCGTTTTTATCACAAATAAACGCAGAATTTATTGACCTAAATTTACCACTAACATGAAGCCCAATATGTCACGAAAAAACAATCTCAGAACCGCTAGGATCCGTTGAAGCGTTCCTGAGTTATTACCTCATAAAGGGACACTGGTCAGAATTGCAAAAAACGGCAAGGTCTTTAAGGTCAAAATAGGCTGGGTCATGAAGGGGTTAAAACAGATCAAATGTTTAGAAATTCTACTGTGCCTAATAATTTGGAACAGTGCATTTTGAGTTTTTATTCATTTTGGAGATTATACTGTTATCATTGGGAGGTTTCTTCAATAAAATTCAATGTATAATCTAACGGGTGATGACTTTTATTAGTCTGACTGTCATTTGCACCGACCATTTAGGAAAATCCGAGAAAAATGTAATTTGCATAATAATTTGGAACACAGTGTAGTATGCGGACTGTGCAATATACTACGCGGGCTGTGCAATATACTGCGTGGCCTGGGTTATACACTTTGTGGCCTGTGTTATACACTACATGGCCTGTGTTATACACTACGTGCGTGGTACTGCGCGGGCTCTGCAATATACTACGCGGGCTCTGCAATATACTACGCGGGCTGTGCATTATACTACGCGGGCTGTGCATTATACTACGCGGGCTGTGCATTATACTACGCGGGCTGTGCATTATACTACGCGGGCTGTGCATTATACGACGCGGGCTGTGCATTATACGACGCGGGCTGTGCATTATACGACGCGGGCTGTGCATTATACGACGCGGGCTGTGCATTATACGACGCGGGCTGTGCAATATACGACGCGGGCTGTGCAATATGCGACGCGGGCTGTGCAATATGCGACGCGGGCTGTGCAATATACGACGCGGGCTGTGCAATATACGACGCGGGCTGTGTAATATACGACGCGGGCTGTGCAATATACGACGCGGGCTGTGCTATATACGACGCGGGCTGTGCTATATACGACGCGGGCTGTGCTATTTACTACGTGGGCTGTCATATACTACGTGGCTGTGCTATATACTACATGGCCAGCCACGAACAATCAGCGACAGGCGCAGTCTGGCCGCGAATTGGCGTGGGATTTGAACCACGCTTCGCTAATTGGTCGCGGCCGGTCGAATCCTGTGTATTCAATGTATTATTCTAAAATCTTCATAAATAAACTACATACATATTCTAGAATACCCGATGTGTTAGAATCGGACAACCATCTAGTTTTGTAATAAGTGATCAAGGGCGCCAATAATAATGACCACAATTGTATAAGCCGAGGAATACTTTTTCATTCTCTCTTCAAATTCAAAAAGTCTTAATATTTTTGGTGTAGATTTGATTTTCTGGCACACAGACAGCCCAATAATGTGTGTACTTTACTACAAGGTGTTTTGGTTCAAGACTGGATATGATATTACATGAACCAAAATGAATAAGTTCCTCGTGCTGTATCACTAATCTTGTATTGCATCTGAGTAACAGCCTGTAATAGGTGCTTGGTCACAGATCTTCCTTAAGGTGCCTTCACACATAACGATATTGTTAACGATATCGTTGCTATTTGTGACGTAGCAACGATATCGTTAATGAAATCGTTATGTGTGACAGCGACCAACGATCAGGCCCCTGCTGGGAGATCGTTGGTCGCTGAATAAAGTCCAGAACTTTATTTCGTCGCTGGACTCCTGCTGACATCGCTGGATCGGCGTATGTGACACCGATCCAGCGATGTCTTCACTGGTAACCAGGGTAAACATCGGGTAACTAAGCACAGGGCCGCGCTTAGTAACCCGATGTTTACCCTGGTTACCATGCTAAAAGTAAAAAAAAACAAACACTAGATACTTACCTACCGCTGTCTGTCCTCCAGCGCTGCGCTCTGCACTCCTCCTGTACTGGCTGTGAGCCGGAAAGCAGAGCGGTGACGTCACCGCTCTGCTTTCCGGCTCACAGACAGTACAGGAGGAGAGCAGAGAAGCAGAGCGCAGCGCTGGAGGACAGACAGCGGTAGGTAAGTATCTAGTGTTTTTTTTTTTTTACTTTTAGCATGGTAACCAGGGTAAACATCGGGTTACTAAGCGCGGCCCTGCGCTTAGTTACCCGATGTTTACCCTGGTTACCGGCATCGTTGGTCACTGGAGAGCGGTCTGTGTGACAGCTCTCCAGCGACCAAACAGCGACGCTGCAGCGATCCGGATCGTTGTCGGTATCGCTGCAGCGTCGCTTAATGTGAAGGGGCCTTTAGCCTGAAAACAAGATGTGAGCAGAGACTGTCGAGAAGTATATACGGTTCTCCTGGCATATACCTCCAATGGAAGGCTGTGACATTTCTAACTATATGTGAATAAATGTGTACTACTTAGTATACTTTTTTTTACTTTGTTTATTTATATAGTTAAACAGATTATCCTGTGTATGTTTGTTTGTTAGTTTTTAAGTACATAGTTAAAAACAAACAAACCGGTTGGTACCAGCATGTTATACCCGGCACCGGCTCTTCTTCCGACTACTGTCGACGGGGAGTTAACTGTCAATCCACATGATGTCGACTGTGATGCTCTGTCAACAGAGCAGAAAAGAAGATGCTACTCTGTCGTCATGACATTACTGGAAGCTGGTAAAAGCCCCTAAAAACAATTATACTTTTTTGCAAGTTCAACGTATTTGGAATTTTTTTCCCACTTTCCAGTTCATCACATGATAAAATGGATAGTGTCATTCATAAGTACAGGGTGGGCCATTTATATGAATACACCTAAACAAAATGGGAATGGTTGGTGATATCAACTTCCGGTTTGTGGCACATTAGTATATGGGAGGGGGAAAACTTTTCAAGATGGGTGGTGACCATGGCAGCCATTTTGAAGTCGCCCATTTTGGATCCAACTTTATTTTTTTCATTGGGAAGAGGGCCATGTAACACCAAACTTATTGAGAATTTCACAAGAAAAACAATGGTGTGCTTGGTGTTAGCGTAACTTTATTATTTCATGAGTTATTTACAAATTTATGACCACTTATAAAATGTGTTCAAAGTGCTGCCCATTGTGTTGGATTGTCAATGCAATTCTCTTCTCCCACTCTTGACACACTGATAGCAACACCTCAGAAGAAATGCTAGCACAGGCTTCCAGTATCCATTGTTTCAGATGCTGCACATCTCGTATCTTCACAGCATAGGCAATTGCCTACAGATGACCCCAAAGATAAAAGTCTAAGGGTATGTTTCCACGTGCAGGAAACGCTGCGTGTCTGACGCTGCATAGAGCCGCAGCGTCAGACACGCAGCGTCCAGATGTTACAGCATAGTGGAGGGGATTTAATGAAATCCCGTCTCCACTATGCGAGTTAACACGCACGTGGCGGCCCTGCGACTCCGGACATGCTGCGCGTCTTTTCAGATCGCAGCATGTCCGTATATCTTGCGGCGACGCTGCGTCGCCACAAGATATAGCACAGGGCCCTATGCGATGGGTGCGATGATGCCGGATGTGTGCTATGAACACATCCGGCATCATCGCGTCCCAGAAGGGGGCGGGGCTTACCGCAGAGCGGCAAAGCCGCTCCGACGATACCGCCGGCCATCCTGAAAGTGGACACATACCCTAAGGGGGTCAGATCAGGAGACCTTGGTGGCCTTTCAACTGGCCCACGACGATCAATCCACGTTCCAGGAAACTGTTCATGTAGGAATGCTTGGACCTGACACCCAAGATGGTGCACCACCACATTATGGGAGGCCACACGTAGCGGGTCACCACACATCCGAATACCCCCTCATCCCAGCCTTCGGCCTGCAGCAACGCTCCACTCTTGCCTTCTCTAGCAGCGACCCTGAGATCTCACTTCACCGCAGCCACCACCCTCGGTAAGCCATAAGACGCATGGATTATAAGAAGTACCACCATTTTATTAAAAAAAAGTTTTTTTTCCCTATTTTTTCCTATTTTTTTTTTCTTCTTAAAATTTGGAGTGCATCTTACAATCTGCAAAATAGGGTTTATCCAATCCTCTCTTCAGAAGCAGATAGCTGACTTCAGCGTGCAGGCGACCAGAGCACAAGACGTCACTGCCATATGTCACCAGTCATGTGCACGTCAACATCAGCTGTTGGCCTCTGATTAGCCGGCAGCATGTATTGCGTACAGACCCGAGATGTCTGTGCGCCACTATACTCTTCAGCTGAATGTGCTGACGTCGGCGGGCCCATCACCTGTGATGGTGACCTCTGCAACCACGGTATTTACGCCCATGTCTGCACTGGATGCATGGGTGCCTATGGACACAGTAGTTTATGAAAAGAAATACTCGCAATTATACTTTCCATGTTAGACAAATAAAACGTGAACTAAGCCTCCGTGTATATCAGGGGTGGGGAATTTTTTTTGTACCAAGAGCCATTTGGATATTTATACCATCCTTCGGGGGCCGTACAAACTCCGCCCACACAGTACATCTGACTCTGGCACTGGTGTCAGGACGTAATCTTTCATTGCATGCCCTTCAGTGTTCAGTAGTGAGCACTGCGTATGTGTGCTAACAGAGCAAGAAGAAATTAATGAGCTTGTGGCAGTCAAAATACAGCTCCCTGCCCAACAATGCTGTCCCTGAGAATCTGCTCGGGGACCTGATAAAAGGTCATATCGAGGGCCGTAAATGGCCCTGGGGCCTGAGGTTCCCCACCCCTGGTGTAGAATAATGAAATGTAGAGACAGCCCAAGTGAGTATGGTATGATGTGATTAATCAAGAATGTTTATGTTCAATTATTTTTGCTCCAATATATAAAATAAAAGTAATAATTGTTGCAACAATGTTTCATTACAAACTTTTAGAGTGACTGCACGTCCAACCTTTTTTAACCATTTCACTTTACTGCAAATTTCAATTTGCTTTATTAGCTAGTGGTAGCATTATATGTATGATCGCCCACAAGTGACTGTGCAATTACTGAGTCCTGGGCACCAAGTACTTGCCAAACAGATACAGCAAAATTTTACACAGGTTCCACTAAAATTGGCTTATAAGATAAATTACAAATTTACATTACAGTTTACAGTAAAAAAAATAAAAGGGCAGTTGCTCGTTAGCCCCATTGTTGTGGTTGCCCTCTGGTGTACCAGGTTTCTTGTTTTAGATTTGGGTAGGTTGGTCCTGACCTTCTAGCGGAGTCCTGTGTGGACTTTGTGCACTTAATATGTAGTTAGGATGTAAGAAAATCCATTGTTGCTCGTGTACTTACTAGTAATAAAGCGTGACTGTGACGCAGAGCCATGCACAATGCAGGGAGATAGACGACAAAGAGTTTGTTCTTACGGTACCTTCTTGCCAACATGTTTTGTTTTCCCCTTGGTGGATCGGTTTCTCTTTCTAGGAATAGCTCTTGCTCTGGGGTAAAGTCATTAAGAGAAGAATTACACTTCTGCACATCTGAGTAATTACAATGCACGTCTGTTATAAAAACTAGCTACGACTAATGGACTGCGCAGTATGCCAAAGCTCCACAAGAGGAGGAAATGTGTATGTCATCGGCCTGTAGGAATCCACAAGCAAAACTTTCCCCCTCTTACGCTGCTACAACTTTCTCTGCAGAAAATACTTACGATACTTTTTGGATTCTAGGACAGGGATTCAGAACCTGCGCCCACAATGCTCTTCTGTTCCTTGCTATCTCGGGCATCTGAAAACTTGAGAATTCCTCTCTTTTCAGCACTCCTGAGGGGAACTGGTGAGAAGGAAAGATGGCGGATCTCGCTCTTCATTGTAGTTATATAGTAGATGCAAAAAGCTCATCTGTTTTTGGAGCTTATAAAACTACAATATAAATAGCCTAGCTAGTGCAAGGCCACCTGCATTTCTTCTGTAGAGTGGACCCTAAAAATTGAACTATTACATGTACATTCAATATGCCATAAGTGGCCTTGGGACCCAAAAATTGTGTGCACCCTTGTCTTAGAATATCGAATTGTTACCTTTTTCACAAAATGTCATCAAGCTGGGAGTTGTTAACCGTCATCATCAGACTATGAACCATGCAGAAGCCACAGTACTGATGAGAATTAGTCCGTATCCCAAATAAACATTTACACCCAGGTACCTCATAGATTACAGCTTCTCTGGAGTTGTCTTTCTTTTCATCTTTATCTTGTCTAGATGCCATGATGACTTTTCACATCCACTGCTATTCACTGCAGACCTCCCTCTTCTCCAGTCTTTTGCAGCACATCCCAACACCGTGCACTTTAAAATAAGTGTCATTAAAATGCCCTCTGCATAAAAAAAATATCTGTTCATATTATAACCTAAATAAGCCTCTTATGGTATATGACCTTCAAACTGTCTTCCATTATCAGCTATAAGGGTACGTTCACATTTGCGGTTTGCGCCGCAGCGTCGCCGCCGCAACAAAACGCATGCGTCGTGCGGGCCTATCTTTAACATTGGCGCCGCATGGGGCCGCATGTGCATGCGTTGTGTTGCGTTGTGTTGCGTTTAACGCCGCATGCGGCGTTTGGGCGCACCTGTCTGGGCGCGGCAAACGCAACATGTTGCATTTTTCGGGCGGCGCCGACCTTTTAAAAAACGCATGCGTCGTGTCGACCCTATCTTTAATAATGGCGCCGCATGTGCATGCGTTTTGCTGCGTTTTTGTTTGCGTTGTGCGTTGCGGCGACGACGCTGCGGCGCACAACGCAAATGTGAACTTAGACTAACTGTCACACCATCTGCCCTAATGAACCATGGCCTGTACCATGCCTAATTTTCCATTATACCCCCCTCCGCAGCCCCTCAGTTTATTCCTCCCCTCTGCACAGCCCCTCAGTTTATTCTTCCCCTCTGCACAGCCCCTCAGTTTATTCTCCCCTGCACAGCCCCTCAGTTTATTCTGCCCCTCTGCACAACCCCTCAATTTATTTCCCCTCTGCACAACCCCTCAGTTTATTCACCCTCTGCACAACCCCTCAGTTTATTCCCACTGCACAGCCCCTCAGTTTATTCTACCCCTCTGCACAGCCCTTCAGTTTATTCCCCCTATCAGCACAGTGCCTGTTTATTCTCCCCCCTCTGCACAACCCCTCAGTTTATTCCTCTCCTCTGCACAACCCCTCAGTTTATTCTTCCCCTCTGCACAATCCCTCAGTTTATTCCTCCCCTCTGCACAATCCCTCACTTTATTCTCCCCCTCTGCACAATCCCTCAGTTTATTCCTCCCCTCAGGTTATTCCTCCCCTCTGCACAATCCCTCAGTTTATTCTTCCCCCTCTGTACAATCCCTCAGTTTATTCCTCCCCTCTGCACAGCCCCTCAGTTTATTCTCCCCATCAGCACAAGTGCATCCCTCTCGGATAGGCAGAAGATGGCACCTTAGGCAGGTGCCTACCCCTCATACCAGCCATGCACAACGGTATTAGTGAGGTGGGTCCCCGATATGTGGAACAGCTGTTATGGCGCCACATACGGCTGAACAGTTACCGTACCTCTAGACTCCTACATACACATAAGTGCTCTACTAGGCAAAGCTATTGGGTGTTTTTACAGGGGAGAATGACGCTGCCAGTGGATTTTTGGATTTTACTTCCTTGAAAGCTAATGGATCAAGCATTTAGATTTCCCCTTCCTGATCTGTCTCCCCACCATCATCTGTCCAAACACATCAGATGTTTGTCTTCTGCCGCCTTTACTGTGGAAGCGGGCCTTTTAGTTATTATTTCTATTCCTATCGAGGTGATTTTTCAGTCACAATTATGACCATATTGGCCACAAAATGGAGCATTGTGGTTGGCTTATGATGGGGTTGGAGCATCTAAAGATTATGGAGATCTTCTGATTTTCACCTGTCATATGATGTTGGAAAAAGAGAAGGCTCAGGCAGTCTAAATTCAAAGCCTAAGTCTTGTGTTTCCACAGAAGACGTGCCACCAGAGGAGTATGGCAGTAGCTTTGTCCGCTCTTTCCATTGAAAACACATGGATGTGTATAAGGGCGCCAAGATGGCCGAATCTTGTGTGTAAGGCCAACTTTAGAGCAAGCTTGTAATGTAGTTTCCTGTTGTCTGTCCCAGAACCCCTTGACTTTTCTTTAAACCATATTCTCCCATATCATAGTTCGACCCAGTGGTCCAGCTCTCTTCTTTTTTGATTCCCTGATTAAAAAAAAAAAAAAAAAAAAAAAAAAAATAACTTGGCTGTCACACACTGCAGTGTTTTGGCGTCATTGTAAGCCATTGTCAATGTGGCATGGTGTAATATGTTTTCCTGAAAAGTAATTATTTTATGAAAAAACAATTAGCTTTGAACAAATAACTTCTACAAGAGCCTAAATTGCCAATTTTATACATGTGCTAAAAGGTTAAAGGGAATTTGTCATCTGTCAGCACAGAATGACTGTTTAAAACAAGCTCAGTCACGCGATGCACCCTTGGCGTTGCCAAACCATCCAGTGCATCTTTCTGTTGGCGTATATCTTTGCCCTCATCCTCCTTGAACAATGTGACTTTACCAGGAGTCTGAATGAGGCCAATCCAATGGCTAACTGAGCCCCTGTGCTTAGTTTAAGCAGTCATTACAGACTCCTTGTAAGATAATGAACTCATGATACCTAAAAACGAACATTCCAACTGGAACTATTTGACATTAAACTTAAAGGGAACCTGTCACCCCAAAATGGAAGGAGAGCTAAGCCCTCCGGCATCAGGGGCTTATCTATAGCATTCTGTAATGCTGTAGATAAGCCCCCGATGTAACCTGAAAGATAAGAAAGAGGTAAGATTATACTCACCCAGGGGCGGTCCAGTCCGGCGCCTCCCATCTTCTTACGATCACGTCCTCTTGTCTTCACGCAGCAGCTCCTGTTGAGGGCAGAGCAAAGTACTGCTGTGCGCAGGCTCCCGGAAAGGTCATAGAGGCCCAGCGACTGCGCACTGCAGTACTTTGCTCTGCCCTCAACAGGAGCTGCGGCGTGAAGACAAGAAGAGGACGTCATCCTATGAAGATGAGAAGCCCCGGACCGGACTGTGACACCCATCGGACCAGACCGCAGCGGGAACTCCCCTGGGTATAATATAACCTCTTTTTTTCATCTTTCAGGATACATCAGGGGCTTATCTACAGCATTACAGAATGCTGTAGATAAGCCCTTGATGCCGATGGGCTTAGCTCAACTTCCATTTTGGGGGTGACAGGTTCCCTTTAATCGCTGAATGTAATATTACTAAATACTAAGTAATAAAGTGGTTCAGACCAAATGAAAAAACAAATACTCGCCTATTGGATTGGTGAATATGGGTGGTTTTTATTTTGGCATTTGAGAAGGGTTCTCCATTAATGGGCCACTGCTTTGAAGACTTACCCCATGAAAAGTTGGCAAGAAGGTCCTGCTTTGTTCTCCAGCCTCTGTGTGCTGCAGTCACCATTACTAAGAAGACAACATCTACTAGTGGAGAAAACCAAAGACAGCAAGCGCTGGCCCAGAGCCTGAGTCCGCAGCAGGTCGCTTCTGTAACGTGTAGCTGGCATTAGTTGGCTGTTTGTTCTTTCTATTTTTTTTTAAAAAACTCCAAACTTTGTATCCTTGTTTTCTGATTGTACTTACATGGGGGGACGGTTGCTTTTCTGATGCCATAGGCCTGTCCGTGTTCATATTTCTTCTCTGTTTAACACATTTTTTTCTCTCCATGGAAAATATCTTAATTATATTTATTACTAAGTCTCTGTAGGAATCTTGGATAAATCTCTGCGTTTCATTCATATTCATTTTCCCCTTCAGCCAGAGTTTAAGAGAAACCTCAATACATTGTTAACAGGTTGTCATTCATCTTCCAGTATTGCATCCCTGACAGCCAAGATGTGCTATTAAATCATCTTCCGGCACGCGGTATTCTTATTTCCTTGCCTGTATGATTAGGAGATGAAGTCACCGGGTGCAGATAAAGGGGTTGTCCCACCCACCATGACATGTTATATTCATTATACCTGAAGAAAAACAGGAAACTTTGTATTTACTGTATGCTAGACTACTTTACACAGCTACTAACAGCTTCTCTCTGGACTGTATGTGTGATGAGCCATTCAAAGGAGAACTCCTTTTAAAGAGGCATTCTCAGTATTGGGGCTCATACTCACTTGTGTGAAACTCGGATCAGACTCGCATGGCAATACCCGGCACTGCACCTGGCACTCAGGAGAGGAGCGTGCGGCTGCATGTATTCCTATGCGGCCACACGCTCTGATCTGAGTGTTGGCATCAGCGCCGGGTATTTTCATGCGAGACTCATCCGAGTTTCGCACAAGTGAGTATGAGCCCTTAAAAGTTGTCCCTTATCCAGGGGAAAAAGGATTACTTTCTGATCACTGGGAGATCAAGCAGAGAAACAAGGTTCTGAAGAGCCACAGCTGAACGGGAACGGAGGTTGATCATGTGCACTACCGCCCCATTCATTCTGTGTGTGAGTGCCAGAGATTGTTAATTGCACACTCAGCTGATCTTCGGCACTCCCATTAGGCCAGTCTCACACGTCCACATAATTCTGGTACCGGAGTTACCCGTGTCCGTGTATCCGTGTGCTCATGTGGCACATCAGTGTGGCACACGTGCGGCAGCCATGTGCCACCCGTGTGCCGCCTGAGGACCACATGGACCGTGCAGGAGAGACAGCGCTGTCCCCTGCGTGTGGTGCTGAAGCCGGCATTCATCCCTTCTGTCCTGCTCGGCTGAAAGCAGCGCTTGCAGGAGAGAAGGGATAAAAAATCAAGTTTTTTTTGTTAAAAATAAAGTAACTCATAGGGGTGGAGCCGCATATTCATCACTGTAATGAGCGGTACCACGTGACGCTCACACAGGACAAGCTGCGGCGCTGAGAGGAGGCATCGCGGGAGCTGGGTGAGTATTTCTCTGCAAGCAGGCGGGCGCAAGGGGGGTGGGGAGGGGTGGGAGGCATTAGATGACCCCCAAACTTTATTTTTAACAAAAACTTGATTTTTCATCCCTTCTCTCCTGCGAGCGCTGCTTTCAGCCGAGCAGGACAGAAGGGATGAATGCCGATTTCAGCACCACACATAGGGGACAGCACTTACTGTAGCGCTGTTCCGTGAGGTCCTCAGGCGGCAGACGGACAGCATCCGTGTGCGGTACGTGTTTACACGGACCCATTGACTTTAATGGGTCTGTGTGAGCCGTGCGCTCCCACGAACACTGACATGTCTCCGTGTTTTGCAAACGGACACACGGTCCATGAAAACACGCTGACATGTGCAGAGACACATTTTAATGTGTCTAAGTGAGTCAGTGTCTCCGGTACGTGAGGAAACTGTCACCCCACGTACCGGAGCCACTGACGTGTGAAACCGGCCTTAGAGTGAATGGAGAGGCAGTGCGCATGATCAACCACCGCTCTCTTTAGCCATCGATCTTCATAGCCCTAGTGTCACAGGGTTACCGCAACAGAAATGAGCCAGAAGACCACAACGTCTGTTTGCTCCTGTCACAAAAAGAAGCACTTCACCTTTTTCTTAAAGTATTAATTTCTTTTGGCAGTACAGAGGTTAATCGTCCATGTTGTGAGCTCTGGGAGGCTAGGCTCACAGCAGGGCAGGGATAGCCACTCCTACTCCCTATATAATCTGTGTCCTGATTAAAACCCATGTCAGAGCTAGCTTATGCTGCATGGCTTAGAAGAGAGGTGTTCATATGAGGAGTTTGAAGGAGTTATCAGTGACTTTGTAAGGTGGGTTTGTAAGTGTGATAATTCCCTTTCCTTCACCCACTTTGGTTCTTCCCCATCCTCCACTTGCCAGTGCATTCCTCTATTTGTGAGTGAATATTTATATGCCTTGTCTTTTCAGTTGCCATTGTTCGTGTTGCCTTGTTCGTCTGGTTGGTGTACTGCGGTGCACTGAAGCTTCCCTCTTCCCTGGGTGGGGGAAGGAAACAGACAGGGTGGATTCAGGAGAGAAGGCAAGGTTGGTGGCCCAGCCATCTTCACCTTCAGAAGTATCCCAGGAAATAGGGCGAGCTAGGGCACCCCACTAGTGTTAGGGGCAGGGAAGGAGCTCCTGGTCCCGGGTTACCTGACATTTGAGTCGGTTGGACCCCCAGCAATCTGCAAGTTGTCTCTTATCCATTGAAAATAACATAACTTTAAAACTTAACCCCTTTACCCCCAAGGGTGGTTTGCACGTCAATGACCAGGCCAATTTTTACAATTCTGACCACTGTCCCTTTATGAGGTTATAACTCCGAAACGCTTCAACGGATCCTGGTGATTCTGACATTGTTTTCTCGTGACATATTGTACTTCATGATAGTGGTAAAATTTCTTTGATAGTACCTGCGTTTATTTGTGAAAAAAACGGAAATTTGGCGAAAATTTTGAAAATTTCGCAATTTTCAAACTTTGAATTTTTATGCAATTAAATCACAGAGATATGTCACACAAAATACTTAATAAGTAACATTTCCCACATGTCTCCTTTACATCAGCATAATTTTGGAACCAATTTTTTTTTTTGTTAGGGAGTTATAAGGGTTAAAAGTTGTCCAGCAATTTCTCATTTTTACAACACCATTTTTTTTTTAGGGACCACGTCTCATTTGAAGTCATTTTGAGGGGTCTATATGATAGAAAATGCCCAAGTGTGACACCATTCTAAAAACTGCACCCCTCAAGGTGCTCAAAACCACATTCAAGAAGTTTATTAACCCTTCAGGTGTTTAATAGGAATTTTTGGAATGTTTAAATAAAAATGAACATTTAACTTTTTTACACAAAAAATTTACTTCAGCTCCAATTTGTTTTATTTTACCAAGGGTAAGAGAAGAAATTGGACTTCAAAAGTTGTTGTCCAATTTGTCCCGAGTACGCTGATACCCCATATGTGGCAGTAAACCACTGTTTGGGCGCATGGGAGAGCTCGGAAGGGAAGGAGCGCCGTTTGACTTTTCAATGCAAAATTGACAGGAATTGAGATGGGACGCCATGTTGCGTTTGGAGAGCCACTGATGTGCCTAAACATTGAAACCCCCCACAAGTGACACCATTTTGGAAAGTAGACCCCCTAAGGAACTTATCTGGATGTGTGGTGAGCACTTTGACCCACCAAGGGCTTCACAGAAGTTTATAATGCAGAGCCATAAAAATAAAACAAAATTTTTTTCCCACAAAAATTATTTTTTAGCCCCCAGTTTTGTATTTTCCCT
This sequence comes from Ranitomeya imitator, assembly GCF_032444005.1. Lineage (NCBI taxonomy): Eukaryota > Metazoa > Chordata > Amphibia > Anura > Dendrobatidae > Ranitomeya > Ranitomeya imitator. The sequence continues at coordinate 82,036,827 of NC_091285.1, forward strand.
AGGGTAACAGGAGAAATTGGACCCCAAAAGTTGTTGTCCAATTTGTCCTGAGTACGCTGATACCCCATATGTGGGGGGGAACCACCGTTTGGGCGCATGGGAGGGCTCGGAAGGGAAGGAGCGCCATTTGGAATGCAGACTTAGATGGAATGGTCTGCAGGCGTCACATTGCGTTTGCAGAGCCCCTAATGTACCTAAACAGTAGAAACCCCCCACAAGTGACCCCATATTGGAAACTAGACCCCTCAATGAACTTATCTAGATGTGTTGTGAGAACTTTGAACCCCCAAGTGTTTCACTACAGTTTATAACGCAGAGCCGTGAAAATAAAAAATCTTTTTGTTTTCCCACAAAAATTATTTTTTAGCCCCCAGTTTTGTATTTTCCCAAGGGTAACAGGAGAAATTGGTCCACAAAAGTTGTTGTCCAATTTGTCCTGAGTACGCTGATACCCCATATGTTGGGGTAAACCCCTGTTTGGGCACACAGGAGAGCTCGGAAGGGAAGGAGCACTGTTTTACTTTTTCAACGCAGAATTGGCTGGAATTGAGATCGGACGCCATGTCGTGTTTGGAGAGCCCCTGATGTGCCGAAACAGTGGAAACCCCCCAATTATAACTGAAACCCTAATCTAAACACACCCCTAACCCTAATTCCAACGGTAACCCTAACCACACCTCTAACCCTGACACACCCCTAACCCTAATCCCAACCCTATTCCCAACTGTAAATGTAATCTAAACCCTAACCCTAACTTTAGCCCCAACCCTAACTGTAGCCCCAACCCTAACCCTAGCCCTAACCCTAGCCCTAACCCTAGCCTTAACCCTTTTTTTATGGTTTGGCGCTTTTATACGATAAAAACTATTTTACAGAAAAAATAATTATTTTTGCATCGCTTTATTCTCAGGACTATAACTTTTTTATTTTTTTGCTGATGATGCTGTATGGCGGCTCTTTTTTTGCGGGACAAGATGACGCTTTCAGCGGTACCATGGTTATTTATATCTGTCCTTTTGATCGCGTGTTATTCCACTTTTTGTTCGGCGGTATGATAATAAAGCGTTGTTTTTTGCCTCGTTTTTTTTTTTTTTTTCTTACGGTGTTTACTGAAGGGGTTAACTAGTGGGACAGTTTTATAGGTCGGGTCGTTACGGACGCGGCGATACTAAATGTGTACTTTTATTGTTTTTTTTTTTTTATTTAGATGAAGAAATGTATTTATGGGAATAATATTTTTTTTTTTTTTCATTATTTTGGAATATTTTTTATTTTTTTAACACATTTGGAAAATTTTTTTTTTACTTTTTTACTTTGTCCCAGGGGGGGACATCACAGATCAGTGATCTGACAGTTTGCACAGCACTCTGTCAGATCACTGATCTGACATGCAGCGCTGCAGCCTTCACAGTGCCTGCTCTGAGCAGGCTCTGTGAAGCCACCTCCCTCCCTGCAGGACCCGGATCCGCGGCCATCTTGGATCCGGGGCTGGAGGGAGCAGGGAGGGAGGTGAGACCCTCGCAGCAACGCGATCACATCGCGTTGCTCCGGGGGTCTCAGGGAAGCCCGCAGGGAGCCCCCTCCCTGCGCGGTGCTTCCCTGCACCGCCGGCACATCGCGATCATCTTTGATCGCGGTGTGCCAGGGGTTAATGTGCCGGGGGCGGTCCGTGACCGCTCCTGGCACATAGTGCCAGATGTCAGCTGCGATAAGCAGCTGACACCCGGCCGCGATCGGCCGCGCTCCCCCCGTGAGCGCGGCCGATCGGCTATGACGTACTATCCCGTCCAGGGTCAGATAAGCCCAGGGCACCTCGACGGGATAGTACGTCTAAGGTCACAGAGGGGTTAAACATCCCTTTAGTATCTTTTCGGCCTCATTCAGACATTAATGTTTCATGCACATTTCCCATCACTGTACACGTAGCCATTATAGTCTATGGGCATGTTCACGGAGAAAAATAATAAATATCCATTTTCGTTTTTATGGATCAAACTGACCAGTGTCAGTCAGGGAGTCCATGAAAAACGGCACAGGATTCCATCTGCCTCACATCCAAGTGCTGTGCATTTATTACTGTTTATGGGCTGGAGGAGCTTTCATTTTTCTCATTTTTCTCATTTTTCTCTGACGAAGCCGCGGCGGCGGCGATACGCGTGGGGTTCGGTCTTTACACCCCCTCCTGTCTATTGATCAAGCATTTGTGGCATGTGGCTCTGCAGCATTTTCTTAGCCTCTTGGGTTTTTTGGCTCCACTTCATTATATCTCAGACACAGCTGAGTATTCTTGTGGCGGTTAGCCGTCTATAGATTCTCTATAGGGGAGCCTCTTCATTCAGGCTATGTTTTACTAGAGCCTATTTATGTAGTTTGAGCCCTATCTTAGTTTTGGATACACAATTTGCATGTCTTCATCATCCTTGGATTTAAACAGTCTATTTATATTTAGGAGTTCTTATTTTGTGTACTGTTTACTATATGTACGATAATTATATTACATTATTGCCTCTTTTCTTATGATATACTTAGGCTCTCGTCTATATGTGATTATATATCTAGGATGATTTGACAGTATATAATGTGTGAACTTTGTTGTTTATCCATCAGGAAATAGTGGGGTGTTTTTACACGTTGGTGTATTTTAAGTGTTTTTATGTGCTTGTTGTGGTGTCCAATAAACATGTTTTGTTACTTTATTATATGGCCATATGCACATGCGACTGCTGCAGCCAATGTGTGCCATACCCCAATATTTGGTTGAGGCAGTCCCGTGTGTGGTCAGTATGTCATTGCTGTGGCAGCACTGGAATGGCATTTACCGTAAGTGACAGAAGCGTCTTTTTAACTCTTGTCCTCTTTTCTACTCTTGCCCATTTTTCATTTCTAAAACTGGAACCTCCTGGTAAGGCAGAAATGGAGTATAATTGTCAAAAATGGGCCTCCAAAGATTCTTTAATTTTCCTTGTATTTTTTGTTGGTTTCGGCAGGGTTGCCTGGTTTGCATAATTTAGAACAATTAAAGAAAAACTAAATAAATAAATAAATCAAACTTGCCTTCTATCAAAGGAACATTAAACAGAAAATAGGGAAAAAATCTGTTTCTGTCCTCCCTCAACACCCGCTTATTCTTGGATCCTTTTTTTTTTTCTCTCGTATTGCAACTAAAACTAAAATATTTATTAAGAATTCTGCTGTATGTTTCAAGAGCTAAGCCATTTAGCCTTCCTCCTCATGACTAAGAGATGAGGAATGATGAAGGGGTTGTCTGATCACTATGGGCAAGTGTTTCTTTGTGTCATTTACTTCCAGATTTAGTGTTTCTTTAATATTTTTCTAAAGGCATGCAGTTTTCTCTGGGTTTGTGCTGCCTAGCCTTAAAGACTTTGTCCATTACTTTTTTTTTATTGATACCTATTATTAGGACACAACATCAATGTCTGATCAGCCGGCCCAAGGCACCCAGACGATCATCAGTCACCGGTGTTGGCACCGGCCGGGAGTACTCTCTTGTGGAGCTGGCCATCTTCTCATGGTGGCCAAGGCTTGGCACTATGGCGTGGTACTACATATCTGCTTCCTATTCATATCTGTAGGAAGTGGATGTGCAGTACTCTGCTGCGGCAACTAACAGAAGGGGTGAGTAATGGAGAGACGCCCCCATGACTAACCCCATAGTGATATTCTAAATAAAACTACCCAGAATAAAGTCCTTACATTGAAATAAAGACACATGCTATTTTTTCTCAGTCTGATTTGATCTTAAAAAAAAATTTCAGCTGCAGGGAAACATAGAATAACATTAGTCAGAGATTCTTTTTATCAGTTTGCACTTGTCCATTTTTCTCGCAGTGAGTATGAGCCCTTAAAGGGTTGATTGCTTAGAGGTTTCTCATGAAGGTTTTCTATTAAAGCAAGAGGTCCCCATCCATTGTGAGTAAGAACAGAATGGTCACTGTGTAATCCTCCGTATCTCCTGCAGCAGCCTGTGCCGTAGAAATACATGGCTGGCCAAGGGTTCCCCTGGAAATTCTGCTCCTTGCTCCCAAGACACTGAGCACAGTATCCCTGGGGCGACTTTCTGAGGGTGTTTCTTTTAATTAGACAACTCCTTTAAGTTTTGATCACCAAGCACGATATGATGACTGGTGGTCATTATAAGGCTTTTACTATGAAAATTTGAATTAAATAAAATGTGGCTCACATGAGACTGGAGATAATTTTGTCTTAGATGATCTTGATCATTTAAAGGGAACCTGTCACCCCCAAAATCGACGATGAGCTAAAGGTACCTTCACACTAAGCGACGCTGCAGCGATCCAGACAACGATCCGGATCGCTGCAGCGTCGCTGTTTGGTCGCTGGAGAGCTGTCACACAGACCGCTCTCCAGCGACCAACGATGCCGGTAACCAGGGTAAACATCGGGTTACTAAGCGCAGGGCCGCGCTTAGTAACCCGATGTTTACCCTGGTTACCATCCTAACAGTAAAAAAACCAAACGCTTCATACTTGCCTTCCGCTGTCTGTCCCCGGCGCTGTGCTTCTCTGTACTGGCTGTGAGCACAGCGGCCGGAACGCACAGTGGTGACGTCACCACTCTGCTTTCCGGCCGCTGTGCTCACAGTGAGTGCAGGAAAGCACAGCGCCGGGGACAGACAGCGGAAGGTAAGTATGAAGCGTTTGTTTTTTTTACTTTTAGGATGGTAACCAGGGTAAACATCGGGTTACTAAGCGCGGCCCTGCGCTTAGTAACCCGATGTTTACCCTGGTTACTAGCGAAGACATCGCTGAATCGGTGTCACACACGCCGATTCAGCGATGTCAGCGGGAGATCCAGCGACGAAAGAAAGTTCTGGCCTTCTAGCCCCGACCAACGACATCACAGCAGGATTCTGATCGCTGCTGCCTGTCAAACTGAACGATATCGCTAGCCAGGACGCTGCAACGTCACGGATCGCTAGCGATATCGTTTAGTGTGAAGGTACCTTAAGCCCACCAACATCAGGGGCTTATCTACAGCATTCTGTAGATAAGCCCCCGATGTATCCTGAAAGATGAGAACAAGAGGTTAGATTATACTCACCCATGGGCGTTCCCGCTGTGGTCCGATGGGCGTCGCGGTCCGGGGCCTCCCATCTTCATAGGATGACGTCCTCTTCTTGTCTTCACGATGCGGCTCTGGCGCAGGCGTACTGTGTCTGCCCTGTTGAGGACAGAGCAAAGTACTGCAGTGTACAGGTGCCGGGCCTCTCTGACCTTTCCCGGCGCCTGCGGACTTCAGTACTTTGCTTGAAGACAAGAAGAGGACGTCATCGTAAGAAAACGGGAGCTCCCAGACCGGACCGCGATGTCCACAGCAGCGGGACCGCCCCTGGGTGAGTATAATTTAACCTCTTTTTCTCATCTTTCAGGATACATCGGGGGCTTATCTACAGCATTCCAGAATGCTGTAGATAAGCCCCTGATGCCGGTGGGCTTAGCTCATTGTCGATTTTGGGGGTGACAGGTTCCCTTTACGGTTTATCTTACAGTTTATCCCCAATAAATCCATATCATAAGGTTGTATATAGACTGTAGCATTCCGATGCACCGATGGAACATTCAGCACACATAGTTTTACCATGGATGAGTAAGGTTTAAAGCATTTTTTGTGTTTAATTTTGAAGCTTGTACACTCCAATTTCTACTTCCAAGCAATCAATGTAAATGTGCCCTAATAGCAATAAAAAATGTCTAATCTTTTACAGCTTAGGCTGCGTTCTCACAATGAGCCTTTGCTGTGTTCCTAATGTTGCTGAATTTCTGCACCTGTTACTCCGATTAGGTTACTTGCCCTTTTTTCATTGCGTTTTGTGTGTGCTTTTTTACCATGTTTTTATTTTGTTTTTGGTGCTGCGTTTTTGCTCTTTTTTGTGTGTTATGCTTTAAATAAAGCTGATTTGGTTTTGATACTTCCTGTTTTTTTTTTTCTTTGACAAAACTTTATGGCTATGCTTAGGTGCAGATTACATGAGTTTTTAATGCATCTCCAGTGTGGAAATGCGCTAAAAACCCACTGGCATCTTTATGCTGCAGATTTTCCATATCTAATATAAGTCTATTGGAAAATCCCCCAGAAAACGCATCATACCCACAAGAGAAATTGACATGCTCTGGATTTGAAACACGCACCGCAGGTTGGTTTACACAGTGTTAAATAGAAGCACATTGGGCAGGAGATTTCTATAAATCCCATCCATTTTGCTGGAACTGTAAGACGTTGATGGAGCAAAATCACGCAGCTTCAAAACGCGTCAAATGCTGATTGTGGGAACGTAGCCTCAAAGTTACAGTGAGAAACATTGAATATATGAGCTCCGTCAGCCGTACCCCTAAGCCACCTCTGCCTTCAAAACCATTTGCTTGTGTCTGTGGCAAATCCCCCCCGATCAGTCAGATAACTGTATCTCGTTTAGTATTACATTATAGTCCAACTAAGGAAATATTTTCCTTTTGTTTTTTAGATGGAAGAGAAGAAGAGGAATTTCTCGTTAAGCAGCGATGACTCTGACACCACTGATAGTAAGACATTAATGTGATGGCCAGTGTGCAATGACTAGATATATGCTGTACCTTCTGCGCATTTATGGCTTGTTCTCTCTGTAGGTCACACAACATCCTGGTCAAGATGTTCCAAAACGCCAACCACAAAAAACACCTGGACCAGGCAGAAGGAGAAGAAACCATCAGAGGTGCGTTTAATAGCTCTCTCTAGGGATCTAGTCTTCTACTGTGTCTAGCTAGGCCAAAAGTGTGTTTTGGTGTATGCTTGCCGGGTTTACACCTGGGTCCTTTTTTCTTTCTTAAGAAGATTCAAGGTTGGATATGGGCACTCATATTGGTACAGGTAACCGGTTTTTACCTTAATGACATGTAAAGGTTCCCTTCATATGTTACCTCTTTGGTAGCTTCCAACATTTCCATCAGGACTATCCTCATATCTGTGATGTCTGTTGCTTATACAAATATCTTTTAGCCTTGCTTACATTTAAGGCCCCTCCCCCATAATCATGAAAGGTAACCCTGTCAATTTTGGGGGGGGATCAGCCAACCTTCTAATAGGTATGGTGACCTCCCAACTCTGCAGAAGGTGGGGCAGATTGGCTGTTGGAATTTAAAGGCTTTACGTTTTGTTCTCTGGGAGAGTAGCCGCCACCATAGTAATCTGGCAGTGGGTTTCTTTGCTCTCCCCATTGAAAAAACATGAACGCTCCGCCAAGCCGAGCAGTTCCTGTATGAGTTTAGAGCGATATCTGCCGGATGCAAGAACAAGCTTCACAGAAAAAAATAAAAAATCCCAATCCGAAAGATGGGCAGGAAAAATTGTAAGCTTCCAATAAAATCTGAATTTATTCATGAATATAATGAAAAAAATACAAATCCATAATAGTACAGGCTCAAAAAAATGGACTGGTGGTTGAGCCCAATAGTAATGTACAACAAAATATTAATAAGGTGGATTGATGTATTCATTATTAATGACAATATGTGGGAAATATCCAAAGTAAATGAGATGCAACCAAATTTACCTAGAAGTAGTGAACCGAAAAAGGGAACACAAAAGAATATTCAAAAAATATCTAAAATAGCACCCATAATTTTAATTCTTATTTCATAAATCAGTAGTACACGTGAAAATAAGAAACTCTACAATATATCTTATTACATAAATCTGTTTCTATTTCTCCTCCTGAATTGATCTTTCATCCTGAGTTTGTGGATAAAACCTGTATTCAGTAAAGGCAGATTTCTCCATTGCTGAGATAGGAGATAACAGTTGGTGCTTATAGCATTCTATGGAGAGGCGGAGGGTAAGGGGAGACACAGACCACCTGCTTCACTTCTCAATAGAACTGTATAAGCACCAACTGTCATCTCCTGTCTCCGTGATGGGGAAGTCTGTATTCCCAGAAGACACCGAGTACCCGTGAAATGAGCATGGAAGACCAGTCCAGGCACATGCGACGCAAAAATGGACTCCATCAGTTCCTCTTTGTGAGACACATTGTGTGACGTGTCCACATTAATACCGGCTAATGTGTTCCCGGTAACGAGGGGCCATTACTGTCATTAGCCCAGTGTGCCCAGGCCTTCAGTCTGGATCATGTCGGAGCTCTCAGCCCTGCTGGTGTTTGTAGCAGTCTCGCTCAGTAATGGCGGAGTGTTATTTCTCCCCACTGGCAATCATGTGTGCACTTGTTAGTCTCCAGTGTAGTGTCACTCTTCTGCCGTCCCCGTGCTGAGCCCCCAGGCATGTTTCTGTTCCTCTCCTAACAGTAAATGAAGTCTGTAGGAGGAGTGCAGTCAGGTTATGGAGGCAGCTCGGAGTAATGTTTTCTGAGGTAAATGTTGGGTTTTGCGCTGTCATTTCACATTTAATGTGATATATATGTGAGCATGTTGGGCTTTGTAGTTTCCTCTTGAATTTTGAATACATCCGAGAACATTACCGCCAGTAAATATACATACGATCGGTAACTGCAGACTCCACTTTTCATGCTGTTTTAATAGTTAAGACGATAAAACTGCGTTTGATAAAGACCAAAGGTTCTGAGGGCTTTTATGGGAAGCAAGTGTGGCCATTTTGATTTAAGGGCTTGCTCACAATTGCGTATAAATGGGACCAGAGCAATGCGAGAAAACAAGGCTATTTATATACTATAGATCTAGAAGTAGATTTCTGAAAAGTTCTGATTGGATCATTATTGGCTTAAGCCCACCATGCACAAAACTTTTACCTGACCAATGTCCGACTGCCGGTATCAGAAAAGAAGTCGTCCATGTTGAAAATTTTAATCTACTTATTAGTTCACAAAATATTTTTTCCAAACGCTGTATTGGTGGAAGCATTCAGAGAATCATTCAATTAGTGGTTGATCAGCCATCATCCTATTACCATCTAATGTGAACAGGCCCTTCAGGATGTCAGCAGAGTTGGATATTTGGCCCATCCCCTATGGTGACCAGAAAATTGCCCACAGGAAAAATTGCCCACAGGAAAAATTGCCCACACGGAAAATTGCCAATTGCAGCATCACAAAGTTTCAGATCTATGAAATTTCAGGTGCAAGGTGTTCACATGATATGTGAAAAGTGCCCACAGACATGAATACCCACAGGAAAACAGTAGAGAGTTATAGGTGAGATGCTCTGCAGAACAGAATAGCATAGAGCTATAGGCTAAATGCTCTGCAGGACAGGGGGATAGTATGCAGGTATATGTGAGATGCTCTGCAGGGCAGAAGAATAATATAGAATTATAGGTGAGATGCTCTGCAGGGCAGAAGAATAATATAGAATTATAGGTGAGATACTCTGCAGTGCAGAAGAATAATATAGAATTATAGGTGAGATACTCTGCACGACAGGAGAATAATATAGAATTATAGGTGAGATACTCTGCAGGACAGGGGAATAATATAGAATTATAGGTGAGATGATCCGCAGGGCAGGAGAATAATATAGAATTATAGGTGAGATACTCTGCAGGGCAGGAGAATAATATAGAATTATTTGAGATGCTCTGCAGGGCAGGAGAATAATATAGAATTATAGGTGAGATGCTCTGAAGGGCAGGAGAATAATATAGAATTATAGGTGAGATGCTCTGCAGGGCAGGAGAATAATATAGAATTGCAGGTGAGATGCTCTGCAGGGCAGGAGAATAATATAGAATTGCAGGTGAGATGCTCTGCAGGGCAGGAGAATAATATAGAATTGTAGGTAGATGCTCATCCCCTATAGGTTTATACCCTGTAATGTTCCTGCTATTCTTGCTATTTTGGCTTTTCTATACCCCAGAATGTGTCATGAGTACACAGATGAACATTGTGCCCAGATAAAGCCTTTTTTTTTTTTTTTAAGGAAATGTTTTATTTTTTTAAATCTTGGCATTATTCCAAGGATTTATCAGGTCAATCCCACATTTGTCGATGTTCCAAATAACTTATCACATTCACGGTCCCAATCTCTCTACAGTCCCATCGAGTTCTTCCAGAGCGGTTGGTGAGACCTGGGTAGGGACGGACACACATGTAACGTATTGATGGATCGCCCCCTGACACTTAGCACTTTAATTACCGTAGCTCATTGATCCGTCTGATAAACTCTGAACGCCAGCCATTTACCCAGGCGCATAGAGACTGATTGAATCATTTGACTGTTATTATCACAGTGTAGCCGCAGTATATCCATGTGATTGATGGGCTTGTTTCACTGTCTTCGGATTTCTTAGACGTCTGCCAACAAAACATTGACGTTTAGCTGTGACAGGTTTAGTGCCATTTGAATGAATAAAAAGTTTTTAATATTTTTTTTAGGTTACCAGAATAATTTTCCGGAATGGTACAAAGACTGCCATGTTGGCGGAGATAGTGGTAGCCTTATATGTTCAATAGAAGGACCGTCTCCTGTACAACATGCACCGTATTTCATGCATTCACACATCGATCCGTCTCATGACCTCTACAAGATTATCATTTAATTACGCAGAACTGGATTGAGTTAATCAATGTGAGGACATCATTGTAAAGCGCTTTGGCACTTCGGGTCAGTGACCGCTGACATGCAGTTTGTTAATGAAACTTCCGTGTGGAGCATAAAATGTTCCCCGGAGAATTGTGCAAGATACAGTCCCTTACCACTAAGCAGCTAATTTGATATGACTTATGTTTGACAATACAAACGGCATATTTTATTAAATAGATCTCTTAGACCCAATGAAGCTGGTATTTATATTTTGATGCATGTCAGAATGGTTGCATAGTCCTTTATGAAAGTTTTCCTGCCTGAAATTTGGTCTCGTGCAGATGACCATACTATCGGTCCGAGTGTGATCTGACAAAACATTGGATTGCAGTTGGGTCAATGTTATTCTATGGTGCCTTCCTCATGTCAGATTTTATCCTTGGACATAGCCAATCTGGGGCAAAAATTGCAGCATGCCCAAATTTGACTGATATTCGGATCGCTCTCTTCCATGCAAGTCGGAGTTAATGGAAACCATCGGACTGCACTTGGATGACATCTGAGTGCAGTCCAATCTCCATGGACTGACCCAATGGAGAAGATGGAGACATTTTTTTCCCATCTTCTCATCATCGAAAAGAATCGTAGCACACTATTCTCTGAAATGAGAGAATATATGTTCATGTAGGCCTTAGCTTTAAGCCACGTTCACACTAGCAGTATTTGGTCAGTATTTTATATCAGTATTTGTAAGCTAAAACCAGGCGAGGAACAATCAGAAAAAGTATAATAGAAACACGTCACCACTTCTATATTTATCACCCATTCCTTGTTTTGGTTTACAAATGTTAATGTAAAATACTGACCAAATACTGAATGTGTAAACCTGGTCTTAAGATGAGTATTTTATGAGCCCATAAAAAGAGAGAATCCACCGCTCTCCAAGTTTGATAAAAAAAAAAGTTATTCCACCGGGTACATGCAATGCTTCAAGCATTATTAGTCTTCGTCAAACATTATGCCTTGCAAAGACTGACAATGGTTGAAAAATTTCATGTAGCTTTTACATCAGACCTGGAATGCTGAAGATCTTCTCTTTTTATGGCTTTTTGATACCCTCAGGATGTGAACATGATGGTGCTTTGCACCATCAAATAGTATTGCTAAAGAAAAGTGCGCCTGTCTTTTTAAAAAACAATATTGACATTAATTTTTAAAGTAAGTACATCAGGCTCATCAGGTTTGTGAGATCTATTTAAAAATGTATGCAGTTTGTATTATAAATCTAGTGAAAGATCCTCTCTAAAACAAGTGTGTATTGGTTGTAGGAGAGTACTGTTGATGCTCAGATGAAGTCACTTTTAATATAAGGCTCAATTGTATTTTAAGTAGCCAGTAATTAGAGAAATAAATGTTTTAATTTCGGCTCTCATACTTACTGTGAGGAACTGGAGCTGGAGACATGTGCAGTGGTCGTGGTATGGATCATGTATCATGTATGGACTAGACTGGCGGGAGATTCAAGAGCTGTGGACCAACCAAAGGTTGAGACAGTGGGTATCTCTTGGTATGAGGGCAGTGGACCAATTGGCCCCAGGATGGGATCTTGTGGTCTGGGGTTATTGCATTATGACCATCTACCCGGAATTGCTGTAAGACCATGGATGTAAGAAATAAAAAATTGTTGCTTTGTTAACCTGCCTAGGTGATTATTAGAACCTACAATCTACCATCTTCATAAGAGGTGATCCCACCACTGCCACCAATCTCTGGACAGCATACCAGGCAAAGTTACATGATCGGTGACTTGGCAGAAGAGATGGCAGGCTTCATCTACAAAAGGCTCAAGAAGGAGGAGCTGAGAGCTTTGCTTGGGGAGAGAGCTAGAGAGGTTGCCGGAGGGCAACTGGGAGACCTTAATACAAAGCTTGGCCAACTGGAACTATGAACACCAATGTGGAAGAGTGCAGTTCCGTGGAGGGACCACAGCCCAGAGCTTTCACCAGAAGGCGGAGGATCGACCGAGATGAGGTAGATGCTAGCTGCACTAGGAGAGCGGGCTACAGTGTTAAGCAAATATCTGGGATTGCATGTAGCAGTGCCCCCACCTGCCCCACCGCAGATGACAGTATAAAACAGGAGAGAGGGGAATGCATCTTTAAGGAACCAGGATATACCACAATGTAGAAACCTCGGATATTGCTGAACATCTCTGATTTTTTGAAAACCTCTGCCTGCTGCATGGGATTCCAGTCGGTAAGGCTACGTTCACATTAGCGTTGCGCGCCGGTGCGTCGGCGACGCAACGCACGACGCACAAAAAACGCACGCAAAACGCGCGCAAAAACGCTGCGTTTTGCGACGCGTGCGTCGTTTTTTGACGAAAATCGGACGCACGAAAAATGCAACTTGTTGCATTTTCTTGCGTCCGACGCTAGCGTCGGAAACGACGCACGTGTCGAAAAACGCTAACAAAAAAATGCACGCGTCCCCTATGTTAAACATAGGGGCGCGTCGCCGACGCAACAGCGACGCACATTAGCGTAACGCTAATGTGAACGTAGCCTAACTGGCCCAGAGTTTTGAGCACTGGCCTGAACGGAAAAGCAAAATAAGCTTTTAATAACTTGTCTTCTGTGGATCAGAGATGTTAATATATCGTTTGCAGCACATTACCAGAGGAAGTTCCGAAAAACTGCAAACATGCATCGGGAGTTTTCTAACACAGTACGTACAGCATGTACGTGGTGGATAGGACTGGGGCCAGATCATGTCTTGGATATATTCATGCTGGAACAATTTTGTATCCAAACTCCCAGATTACTTAAAAGAATGGGTAGCTAATAGAAAACCACTCAGTCTGGATAAATCTGGAAGATTGGCTGATGATTGGTCTGCCAATCGACCAGGGCTACATGGAAGTACAGCCCCACTGAGTCGGGAACAGGGGCTTACAGGGAGGCGAGTGAGACCCCAGGATCGGCAAGAGAAGGAACTATGGGGATTTTGGACTTCACAAAGTGGGGTAGGTTTCCCAAGTCTGGTGCACATTGGGGTGAGGGGGTTAAGCTGGTAATTGTAGACTCGTGGGACACTTTGACAGGGAATGCCGGGAACGTTCTAACCTAATTCATTTGCATCCACAATCGGTGAACACTGCTGCAGTGGGGGTGGAATTCCAAGGGAGAGAGGATCCCACTACCCTGATCGGAAGGGGCATATGTGGTACAAGGACAAGTGTCCGAGACTACATGGAACACCTTAGCAACCATTAAGGCTAGGGTCACATTGCGTTGGCAGCAGCCCGTTCAGCACATACGCTAACGGGCTGCTGCTAGCGCAAGTGCCTGTGCTACATCAAGCTAGCACAGATGGAGCTTCTGCTAGCTCCATCTGCGCTAGCAGTGATGGACCCGGAAACGCTGCAGCTCGCGTCTCGGGTCCGTCACTCAAATGACTGCACATTGCTAGTGCACGCCCAATGTGAGCATGCGCTAGCGATGAGTTCGCCATTACTAGCAATGGCGGCGTTAACGGACTACCTTACACCGCGTTATGCAGTGGTGTAACGTAGTCCGTTAAACGGACACCCGAAATGCAATGTGACTCGAGCCTAACCAGCATCTGCAGTCGGTCTGGGTAGAGGGTGTGGAGGCTGCAGATGTTCATGACTCTGGAACCTCTGTCACATTGATCAAAGAACATGTAGTACTGGACCAATGTATTGCTCCCGCCAGTAGTGAGTAATGCACAAAATGCAATGACTGCTACCATGAAGGACCGGGGACGGTAAAATTACATCAAGGAAGAGGCCCAAGGACTTCGGGACACTGAGTCTTTCATCACCCTGGTCAGCCCAGATATTGTCCCCTCCAGAATACAATTTACCAGGCTGCCAAGTGACCATCTCGCTAGCTGGGGTCAGTGCTCTGGGGATGGGCACATTTATGTGTTCAATTTACCGACTGATGTATGGGAGAAGGAGTTGGAGGAGTTGTTCCATTGGTATGAACAGATCCATACCATCGAGTTGAAGAATTGCCTTGTGAGCGGCACCTCACCATTCGCCTTCATCAGCTTCCAGGATCCATGGAATGTGGAGGATGCCGTGGTTGGACGCAATGAATACAAATTCGGTTCTCGTCTGATACATGTGGAGTTCCTCAGGTCAAGACGGCGATCAAGGAGTGGATATGGAGGACCCCGCTGGAAGGACAGACCCACCGTTACGACTCTGTTGTCAGGTTTCTCGAGACCAGGAGCACCCTAGCTTGCCCTGCTCCCCGGATTACTTCTGGTGGTGAAGATGCGGGGTTCACATAACTTGCCTTTGCTCCTGAATCTGCCCTCAGTCTGTAACCTTTCCCCCACCCAGGAAAGAGGGGAGTAGTAGTGTACCTTAATACGATCAGGGATAAAGGAAAATACCAATCATACAAATATACACACATAAACAGCAGAGATGAACACTGTGGAGTGGAGGATGGGATTAATCTAAAGTAGGAGAAGAAAAGGAATTATCACACACTCAAAACCTAGCAACAGTCACAGATAAATCCACCCAACGCCTACTCAAATAACCAACAACAACCTCCAGCCATGCAGCAAAAGATATCTGACAATGACTGGTAGCCAGAACCCAGATTTTATAGGAGATGGGAGTGGCTAACAGTGCACACCTGAGAGCCTAAGGCTAGGTTCCCATTGCGTTAATGGGACCGCGCAACGCGTCCGTTAGCGCGCCCATTAACAGCAATGGGGACGCGCATCACTAGCGCGTGCCATTTTCGGCACGCGCTAGCGATGTGCCGGGGTTTTGTCGCGCCGCGGACGCTGCTTGCAGCGTCCGAGGCGCGCCCGCGGTCCGTTCCCCGCTCTCGCAGATCTGAACCTATTCTTAGCTCCAGGAGCTCTAAACAGAGCAGATTAACACCTGCACTGCCCAAAGATATTTACACCGTTAGCACTGTTTAATATGAAAGTGAAGTGCTTCTAACCAGTGCAGGAGTAGGAGAAATCGGACGCTGCGTCTTCTGGCTCCTCTCTGTCGTGGTAAACCCGTGACACATTGTTTCCATTCAGTAACAGTAAGCAGAGGACTTAAGGCCAGACATGAGATTGGTATTCAGGTAAAGCAAACATCCCATTACTCTTGTTAGGATATGTGCACACGTTCAGGTTTTTTCGCGTTTTTTCGTGATAAAAACGCTATAAAAACTCATTAAAAACGCATACATTATGCATCCTATCATTTAGAATGCATTCTGCATGTTTTTTGCACATGATGCGTTTTTTCCGCAAAAAAAATGCATTGTGCTAAAAAAAGCAGCATGTTAATTAATTGTGCAAATTTTCTGCGTTTTTCCCGCTATTCTATGCATTTGGAAAAAAACGCACCAAAAACGTATGAAAAAACGCTAAAAAAGCGCATGCGGATTTCTTGCAGAAATGTCCGTTTTTTGTCAGGAAAATTTCTGCAAGAAATCTTGACGTGTGCACATACCCTTAGGGTACGTGCCCACGTTCAGGATGGCCGGCAGTTTGGATGGAGCGGCAAAATCGCTCCGCCCCCTTCTGGGGACACGATGATGCCGGATGTGTTCATTGCACACATCCGGTATCATCGCACCCCACACATAGGGCCATGTGTTTATACCTTGCGGCGCGCAGCGTCGCCGCAAGGTAAACGGACATGCTGCGATCTAAAAAGATGCGCCGCATGTCCGGAATCGCAGGGCCGTCGGATGCGTGTTACCACTCATAGTTGAGACGGGATTTCATTAAATCCCCTCCACTATGCTGTAACATCTGGACGCTGCGTGTTTGACGCTGCGTCTCTATGCAGCGTCATACACGCAGCGTTTCCTGAACGTGGAAACATACCCTTAGTGTCTGAGACCTCATCGGAGCCATTGTTTCATACGACCCTGTAGGTTGACTCTTGTATGTTAATTTGTGAATACATGTTAATTACGTATTGCATAAGCCCAGTTTACTAAAGGTACCTTCACACTGAGCAACTTTCCAACGAGAACGACAGCGCTCCGGGACGTTGCAGCGTCCTGGATAGCGATCTCGTTGTGTTTGACACGCAGCAGCGGTCTGGATCCCGCTGTGATATCGCTGGTCGGAGCTAGAAGTCCAGAACTTTATTTCGTCGTCAGGTCGGCGTGATTCGTCATGTTTGACAGCAAAGGCAATGATGCCAGCAATGTTTTAACATGGAGCAACAACCAGCGAGAACGATAAGTGAGTCGCCGTTACGTCACAGGATCGCTCCTGCATCGTTCTGGAGCTGCTGTGTTTGACGTCTCTACAGCAACCTAAACAGCGACGCTGCAGCGATCGGCTCGTTGTCTATATCGCTGCAGCGTCGCTGAGTGTGAAGGTACATTAAAGGTACCGTCACACATAACGATATCGTTAACGATATCGTTGCTTTTTGTGACGTAGCAACGATATCGTTAAGGAAATTGTTGTGTGACAGCGACCAACGATCAGGCCCCTGCTGGGAGATCGTTGGTCGCTGAGGAAAGTCCAGAACTTTATTTCGTCGCTGGACTTCCCGCTGACATCGCTGGATCGGCGTGTGTGACACCGATCCAGCGATGTCTTCACTGGTAACCAGGGTAAACATCGGGTTACTAAGCGCAGGGCCGCGCTTAGTAACCCGATGTTTACCCTGGTTACCAGCGTAAATGTTAAAAAAACAAACACTACATACTTACCTTCAGCTGTCTGTCCCCGGCGCTCTGCTTCTCTGCACTCCTCCTGCATCCTGTGTCAGCGCCAGCCAGCCGGAAAGCACAGCGGTGACGTCACCGCTCTGCTTTCCGGCTGACCGGCGCTGACAGTGCAGAGGAGAGCACAGCGCCGGAGGACAGACACGGAATGTATATAGTGTTTGTTTTTTTAACGTTTACGCTGGTAACCAGGGTAAACATCGGGTTACTAAGCGCGGCCCTGCGCTTAGTAACCCGATGTTTACCCTGGTTACCGGGGTCCTCGGGATCGTTGGTCGCTGGAGAGCTGTCTGTGTGACAGCTCTCCAGTGACCAAACAGCGACGCTGCAGCGATTGACATCGTTGTCGGTATCGCTGCAGCGTCGCTTAGTGTGACGGTACCTTTACCTACACAACTTAGGATAGATAAGAAGGTTATTTGAACAATCAAACAATGAAGGATCACCTCCCCCCACCTTCCTTCTTCCAATCCTGTGAAAGAGTGTCCTGAATTCATACATTGCATTGTGACCATCTACCAGGAATTGCTGTAAGACCGTGAACGTAAGGAATAAAAATAATTACATTGTTAACCTGCCTAGGTGATTATTACAACCCCAACCACAGATCTTCACACATTTCAATTAACATTTCCTGTATATTTGCATATGTAAGATAGTTAGACCATGTACCCATATCTACTAAGCCGATAGCACATGAAAAGCAAGACATACAAAGAAAAAGTTTAAGGCATATATCCAACATAAAAATAATTTTGTATTAATACATCATAAAATAACATAAAATATGTAGACCGTAATATAGTAACATCACAAGAATACAAAAAAAATGGATGAGTAAATACCTGGATAAAAATGTACACCCTGCAATATCCATGTCTACCATGAAATGGAACATAATAAAAATTAATAAATGCATGCTGTAAAGGTGAAAAAATATAGCAAATGCGGTAGTATAGAAAACCAAAGGAGGATATACTTCACTAATTGACTGCAAACATTCATGGGTTTCCAATAAGCCTAAAAAAGCTGATAAGGGAAATTGATGAGTCAGAGTCGGAGGTTTAGCTTACAGATTCCGCACCTCTTGACTTAGTACCGACTCTGATTCTGATTCCACAGCACGGCCTCACTACTGAGCATGTAAATAAAGTGCAGCACAGATTCATCATTACTACGACGCCACAGCACTGACTACTACTGAGCATGTACATAAAGTGCAGCACAGATTGATCATCACTACGACTCCACAGCACTGATCACTGAGCATGTACATAATGTGCAGCACAGATTCATCTCCACTACGATTCCACTGCACTTGTCACTACTGAGCATGTACATAAAGTGCAGCACAGATTCATCATCACTACGACTCCACAGCACTGATCACTACTGAGCATGTACATAAGGTGCAATACAGATTCATCATCACTACGACTCCACAGCACTGATCACTACTGAGCATGTACATAAGGTGCAGCACAGATTCATCTCCACTACGACTCCACAGCACTGATCACTACTGAGCATGTACATATTGTGCAGCACAGATTCATCATCACTACGACTCCACAGTACTGATCACTACTGAGCATGTACATAAAGTGCAGCACAGATTCATCTCCACTACGACTCCACAGCACTGATCACTACTGAGCATGTACATAATGTGCAGCACAGATTCATCATCACTGCGACTCCACAGTACTGATCACTACTGAGCATGTACATAAGGTGCAGCACAGATTCATCATCACTACGACTCCACAGTACTGATCACTACTGAGCATGTACATAAAGTGCAGTACAGATTCATCTAATCTATGACTCCACAGCACTGATCACTACTGAGCATGTACATAAAGTGCAGTACAGATTCATCTCAGCTAAAGACCGAGAGCCTTAGATCAGGGCCCGAACAGACATTTATAGGACATTTCATAACTTTCCCAAATTCTTATGAAAAAATCTGCAGAACATTCTGCACTGAACTACTACTGTACCCAATTTATTACATATTTTAGGAGTCTGAGACACCAATTCTGTGACTCCGACTTCACAGCATTGATAACAATAGCAAAAATGTCGTAGATCACATGAACAAGTGCTGCCATAGTAATACAGTCAAATTGACAGAGAGCCCAGGTTCTTTCCCCACCTGATGCTTGTTTCGCTTGGAAAACTTTATCTGGGGGTCATATTTAAGTACAAATTCTGTAACCTGT
The DNA here is from genome assembly GCF_032444005.1 of Ranitomeya imitator. Classification (NCBI taxonomy): domain Eukaryota; kingdom Metazoa; phylum Chordata; class Amphibia; order Anura; family Dendrobatidae; genus Ranitomeya; species Ranitomeya imitator. The sequence continues at coordinate 82,056,300 of NC_091285.1, forward strand.
AGTACAATTGTACATATTTTATTATATATTATTAGTTATTGATAAAAAAAATCTGTCTCTTATCCTTTAGCATTATTGACACGTAGCATTTTTGTGTTTTTAAGGCAGAACAAAACACGGCATTTTACAGTAACAGCAAAATGAATGAGCGTTCTAAAATCTCATTCACACCATACATTGTTTTTTTCCTTGGAGTTTTTGAGGCGTGGTTATGTAAAAAGTCTTTTTTTTTTTTTAATGCCGTAATCTTAATCATTTATCAGGACATGTTTATGCACTCATTGTAAGAAGCATACAGCCGCAACTTCAGTCTTTTAATAATAATAATAATAATAATAATAATAATCTTTATTTTTATATAGCGCTAACATATTCCGCAGCGCTTTACAGTTTGCACACATTATCATCGTCTTTTCTGTGTACATGAATATTTTGTGCATATCCATGTAAGAGTAGGATTTTTTTTTAACGGCTTCAATAGTTTTACCCATAAGAGTTATTTTAGTGGAATGCTATCTAGGACAACGTTGACACTAATGTAATAATTATCGATCATTTTTCCCTGGTCAGTAAATATACTGCTGATTTTGGTTTTCATTGGATCCATGTACTCGCCACAATATCCTGTAGGTGGTGAAGGAAGCATCCACAATTATATGCCTATATTTTGCTGATGTGTTTTTATTGTAATGGCTGTGTATAGTGTTGTGTAGTCCTACCTTGTAATTTATGAATGATTTTATTGTGAAGTCATATCCAGCGAGAGTCCTGTGACCACACTCTCCGCGACCCTTCCAGTCTACATGGTAATTTTGGTTTAAAGAGGAAAGCTAGGATCCCATCATGACCAAAGTAAGGTCAAGGAGTTTCAGGCAGGAGAAAAGTATATCACTTTCGAATACACACGTTACTCTTCTGAGAAGTGGGGTACTCCAGTTGGGTGATAGTTTGGTTTTGCAGTCTGTATTTTATTTACTCCCAAATACATTTGATGAAGTATGGGTCAAAACTATGCAAGACAATTTATAGCCCATCAAAAGTGGTAAACTATTTTTATGAATTATCCTTTGTGCCAAGTTTGAAATAAGACCGTTCTTTAAAATGACAGCGCTCAGAGCAAACTATGCCATGCAGGACCAGATTGTCATTCCTCTCTCACCTATTTGACGCTACATTAGATGGTCTGGTGATGCCACCAAAAATCAGTGGGTTCAAACCATATTTCCAAATCTGTATTGGCACCTTTAGATTTGACATTTCGCTCCAGAGAGTTCATTTCCTCTGCTGCAAAGTTCACATTTCATCATATGCACTGTGATCCCAGGATGGCTACTTAGTTATGAAAATTTAGTCCGTTTACCTACCAATATAGGTTTTTAGTGTGACATCTTACCCAAGGGCTGGATCTTTTGTGATTTGCATTGAGAATACTTCTTAGCACATTGTTGTCCTGTACTGCCAACTTAAATAAGGCCGCTCTAATTTTGCCTAAATTTTACCTGTTGACCTTCTGTACGAAATGCCAACTTAGATCTACAGCAGTGGAAGTTACTCCCTGAGAGCCCTGTTATGGACCTCTCAGGGGCAGATAATATCGTGATTGCAATGCCTAAGTCAACCTTATGAGCAAGATTGAGCTATACATCAGAACTCCCTTAGTTAAAAACCATGACGCATAGCAGCGATTTGCAAAGTTGAGTTCATACAAAAAGAGACAGACAAAAATGTGGAATACTCCATTGGATATAAAGACCTAATGATCTTACATCCTCGAACACTCAGTTGAAAGCTGATATGGAGCATAGAACCACTGGCTGCATGTACTGCGGTACCTACACATGCCACCAATCTATCCGATGCCAATAGCTGACTTAAGGCCATCACAGTTGGCGCAAAGACATCACTGCATTGTGCCGTGTTCGCCAGGCGAAGGAGGAAGAGGAGGGATATTAGTTATTGTAGTTTCAGATGTACACATATGGAGATTATATGGCCTAAGAAGAGTATAAATATATCAAATAAAAAGCCTATGAGGGTGAAGCCCCACTAGATATTACCCTTCTCTAGCAGGTCAAAAAAATGTAGCTTTTAATCCATTATATTAAAACTAGCTATTGAACCCGTTCTACGCCCGGGTGCCGAGCATTTATATTGGTATATGGTCTCCATCCTGGTATGTGCTGCTCCATCCTGCCTCCCCATCCAGTCATGTGCTGCTCCATCCTGCGTCCCCATCCTGTCATGTGCTGCTCCATCCTGCGCCCTCATTCTGTCATGTGCTGCTCCATCCTGCATCCCCATCCTGTCATGTGCTGCTCCCATCCTGCGCCCCCGTTCTGTCATGTGCTGCTTCCATCCTGCGCCCCTGTTCTGTCATGTGCTGCTCCCATCCTGCGCCCCCGTTCTGTCATGTGCTGCTCCCATCCTGCGCCCCCGCTCTGTCATGTGCTGCTCCCATCCTGCGCCCCCGTTCTGTCATGTGCTGCTCCCATCCTGCGCCTCCATTCTGTCATTTGCTGCTCCCATCCTGTCATGTGCTGCTCCCATCCTGCGCCCCCGTTCTGTCATGTGCTGCTCCCATCCTGCGCCCCCGTTCTGTCATGTGCTGCTCCCATCCTGCGCCCCCGTTCTGTCATGTGCTGCTGCCATCCTGCACCCCCGTTCTGTCATGTGCTGCTCCCATCCTGCGCCCCCGTTCTGTCATGTGCTGCTCCCATCCTGCGGCACCGTTCTTTAATTTGCTGCTCCCATCCATATGCCCCATACACTGCTCCATAAGATGTTCCATAGTATATGCCCCGTATCAGGTGGCGTAAGTAACAAATAGCTGTGGCATGAAGTGCCACAGCCTCATGCCACAGCAATTTGTTACTTGCGCCACCTGATTCCTTTCCGCCGCCATTTTCTTGGTCCTCCTGCTGGCGGAATCGGCGCCTGCGCTTTCCGGCGCCATTTTCTTGAAGACACACCTGCAGTATGTCTTCAAGAAAATGGCGCCGGCAGTGTCTCTTCAAGAAAATGGCGCCGGAAAGCGCGGACTGCGCAGGCGCCGATTCCGGCAGCAGGACCAAGAAAATGACGGCGGAAAGGAATCAGGTGGCGTAAATAACAAATTGCTGTGGCATGAAGTGTCACAGCTTCATGCCACAGCAATTTGTTACTTACGCCATTCCTTTCCGCCCATTTTCTTCGTCCTCCTGCTGCCGGAATCGGCGCCTGCGCAGTCTGCGCTTTCCGTCGCCATTTTCTTAAAGACACACCTGCAGTGGAGCCGGAGTGTGTCTTCAAGAAAATGGCTCCGGAAAGCGCGGACTGCGCAGGCGCCGATTCCGACAGCAGGAATCGGCGCCTGCGCAGTCCGCGCTTTCCGGCGCCATTTTCTTGAAGACACACTCCGGCTCCTCTGCCTGTGACTGGTCAGAGGGCGGCGCCGGCGCGCATTAAGCGCGTCATCGCGCCCTCTGAACTGTCACAGCAGAGGAGCCGGGAGACGGAGCCGCACGCAGTGCTGGAATGGGGAAAGGTGAATATACTTACCCTCCTGGCGGTCCCTGACTCTCCGGTGGAGATTGCGGTATGCGTTCAGTGCTTACGCATACTGCGATCTCCTGGGAGCGTTACTCTGTGGGGGCCAGACTGCGCTGGCGCTTGCGCCTGCGCAGTCTATAAAGGCTTCGGACAGAGTGACGCTCCCAGCGTTATATTAAAGATATTTCATTTGGGTAAGGTAATGACTGAGGTATATTAATATATAATTTTGTGTTATTAATTCACTCAATATACATTCAATAGATGTTGCTTATTTCCATGTAATAAAGATAGCACGCCAGAGTACCATCAATAAATAATGACGAGGTAAATTTTGAGTGTGTAAAATTCAAACCTACAGCCGTGTCCCCCCCCAACATGTTTCACAGAGTCATTGGTGTCATCCGGGGAAGTGATATTACCATTAATGGCTATTTGAAACCAGTGCTGTTACTGGCGGGCCCCCTCTGTGTCCTGCTCAGGGACCCACTGTGGACCTGGGGCCCTCCAGAGGATTTTCAGTTTCCTGGCAGGTTAGTCTGACCTTGGGCACGCGTAAACTCTTGCTCCTGTGAAGAAAAAAAGCTCAGAGAAATGTGTTACCTCACAGAAAGCTTCAGCTGTGAGCCCCGCTGTGTCTTCCGCATACTCACTTCAGATTCCTACCCTGCCCCCAAGCTTTACTATGTGCCATCCAGAACCTGGAGGACTTCTGCATGGTTGGACACCGTACATAGAAGGGGCACATTTATAAGATTATCTCAGCACAGGAACATTTTTTTTAACACATCTAATTGTGAAACTTGTTATTCCAAGAGCTATTGATTAAAATGTACTTTGTTGGTGGGACAATCCTTGAAAGAATGGTCAGGTTTTTTTTTTTTAAAATAAGGGACAAATTGCGAAGATGCTTGTAACCAAAGAATCTTAGAAGACAAGGTCTTAGTGCTAGACAGTAGATTCAGCAAGGGAGCTGTCCAGCATCACCAGTAGCTAACCAGTAGCTCACATACTGCTACTGCTTGGGAGTATCTAGGTTTGAATCCTGACACAAAATATTGATAAAACAGTGCTGTTATCTATTTGCCAAAAAAATTCCAAAATATTGCCCAGACTTTCCTGTTCTGTATTACTAATCAGTCCCAATTGTCCCACTGCTACGAGTCCTTGAATAAAACGTTGCTCTCTTCTCCCATCACTTGTCCTCTTACTTTATGTCCAGCAGCCCCCTGTCCAGGCTTTAGCCCCCAAATAGATCACAGGTTCCTCTTATTTTTTGTCTGGATCAAAAATTACCTTAAAAACCTGGGAAAATTGACAATATTGGGTCGTATAATTACAAATTCTTTCTAAATTGCTTGTTTAGCTGGCAGCTATTCTTCCTAGCCTCTACACGCACTTGAATGTCTTTCATAGATCCTTCTGTAATGGATTATTTTTTTAAATACTAGATCCCTTACTAACCAATGACAACTTAACATGTGAACAGAGCCTCAGACAAAAAGCACTGCCGTTGGGTCGAAACTTTCCATCATTTCCACTCCGGTGATGTAGTAGATGCATTTATATCGGCTAGATCTACGGAGCCATAAATATCTCGCATTTATCTCTAGCCCCTTCTCGTATGCCATGTGTGCGGCTAGTAATAACATTACAAAGTGGATGGTATGGAGCGACGTGGGCAGTGTGATTGTGCCAGAATATAGTGTTATTACTTAAAAAGTCATTACAAGCAATGTGAAATACTATGAGAAGTAGTAAGGATTAGTCACACCGGATATTACAGAGGATTATGAAGCAATTAAACTAATTAATGCAATTAGTCAACACTGTAAAAATTAATAAAAACTGTGAAAGCAGTATCCAATGTGAGGTTTTGTATTTTTAGCTGAAATACACCTTTTTTTCATTTGGAAAGGCTGCCAGAATATATTTTCAGACTTGGGCCAATCTGTTTCAGATTTGTATATTTGCTTCCATAGTGTGGTTTTAGTTTGGCTCATGGTCAAGTTATGTATTGTTCAGTGTTTTTATTTTTTATTTTTTAGAACAAATGATGATGATGATAGAAGCACCTCTTTTGGCAGCAAATCAAGTGAGAATTGGTGGCTTGCCATAGGTATCCACTGCATGAATTTTATTTATGTGGTGCCAACAAATTCTGACGCACGGTACAAAGATTGTCATCATTCACGTTAATCCAGGGTCTCTTGTGCATGCTGATAAAGTTTACTGCAAAAAAAAAATCTGATTCAGCTTAATCAGGTTTTGGCACCAAAAATGCAGCAAAACCTGATACCTGTTTTTTTTTTTTTTTTTTTTGTTTGCACAAAAAACGCCGAAAGAAGTGACGTGCTGTACACGCAGCTCTTTGCCAAATCAGGAAAAAAAAAACAAGCTGTGTGCATGAGATTTCTGAAGTCTCATAGACTTTGTTGGTACTGTCAAACACAGCTGAAAATTTTCATAAAAAAAGGTCCAAAAAACCAATAATGCAACATGTGAACATAGTCTTATGCCTCAGATGCACACAAAGCGATCAGTAATGGATAGACTTGTCATTGTTCTCGATACCACGTGTTCTGGTTACAGAGGATGAGGTGCTGCCAAAAGTGATGATTTTGAAGCAACCTTAAAATTATTTCACCCAGCAGACTGTATACAATACACGATCTTCGAAAAATAAGCCTCATTGACGATAATTGATTAGTATAAATGCACCCTTAGTGGGCCTAAGAATCAAAATGAGAGTACATTAAATTATCAATAAGTTTTTTTTTTTTTTTTTCCAAACTGTATTTATTAAACATTTTCAATTAAACATTTTCAACATTAGCATATCAACATGCAAACATAGGTACACGGAATTACCTCTCCCTTTCCGGTAATACAGAAGCCCACTATTAAAGACGATAACTATTTTAGCGATCCAGTTTGCAAGTTAAAGGCAAAGTGCCTCTCAATCAAGGTAAACATAAGGCTAAAGACATAGAATTCAACATGGAAATACAGTACGAGTGGACTACCACTCTGTAACTAGATAACCCCAAATGGTGAGAGAGGGGAAGTAATAGCTAAAGAAAAGATGAAGAACAAAAAAGAGGGGGGAGGGGTCAACAAACAGACTAGGGAAAATCAAGGAGAGGGGGGGGGGGGGGAACACACGACTCCGCATTACGCCCAGTTTGTTATTTAGGAGACAAGTCCGCTTACAAGGGTGCTCGGTCCGCTACCGTCCATCAATAAGTTTTTAAGTGTGGGAGGAAATCGCAATGCTCAAAGGAAACCCATTGAAACACAGCAAAAATATATTACTTTATTGATGGTAAAATGCTCTCAGTATTAAAATAAAATAATATATGTGTGTGTATGTATGTATGTATGTGTGTGTGTGTGTGTGTGTGTGTGTATATATATATATATATATATATATATATATATATATATATATATATATATATATATATATTGTCTAAGGGTCACCTTCGTCTTTCTGTCTGTCCTTCTGTCTGTCACGGATATTCATTGGTCACGGCATCTGTCTGTCATGGAATCCAATCAGCGACAACCACAGTCCGGCGGCAATATGACCGCTCTTTCCTCCGCGCAGTCAGTGCCCGCTCCATACCCCCCACCAGTCAGCCCTCAAACAGGGTTAATGCCAGCGTTACCGGTGTAACGCAGTCCGGTTACGCAGCTATTAACCCTGTGTGACCAACTTTTTACTATTGATGCTGCGTATGCAGCATCAATAGTAAAAAGATGTAATGTTACAAATAATAATCATAATAATAAATAATAAAAAAAATGTTATTCTCACCCTCCGATGTCGCGCTGTCCTCGGCAGTGCAAGCGGCAGGTTCCGATGCTAAGGATACTATACGAGAAGGACCTGCCATGACGTCACGGTCATGTGACCGCAACGTCACCACAGGTCCTGCTCTCATACCAACCCTGGGACCGGAAGCTGCCGCTTGCACCACACACAAACGACAGGACTACAAGGGGCCTTCGGAAGGGGAGTATGTTTATTTTTTAACCTGTTACATACGTGGCTGCGCAATATACTACGTGACTAGCCAATATGCTACGTGACTGGGCAGTATACTACGTGGCTGGGCAATATACTACGTGGCTGGGCAATATACTACGTGGGTGGGCAATATACTACGTGGCTGGGCAATATACTACGTGGCTGGGTAATATTCTACGTGGTTGGGCAATATACTACATGACTGGGCAATATACTACGTGGCTGGGCAATATACTACGTGGTTGGGCAATATACTACGTGGCTGGGCAATATACTACGTGACTAGCCAATATGCTACGTGACTGGGCAGTATACTACGTGGCTGGGCAATATACTTCGTGGCTGGGCAATATACTACGTGGGTGGGCAATATACTACGTGGCTGGGCAATATACTACGTGGCTGGGCAATATACTACGTGGTTGGGCAATATACTACGTGGCTGGGCAATATACTACGTGGCTGGGCAATATACTACGTGGATTGTGCAATATACTACGTGGACATGCATATTCTAGAATACCAGATGCTTTAGAATCGGGTTACCATCTAGTATATATATATATATATATATATATATATATATATATATATATATATTTATTTATTTATTTTGCGTAGTGAGGAGATGTGTCTTTAAGTTATCTTCTTCCCAGCAATTTTTTATTTCGCTGTTCTATATCATGCTTTTACTATGATATGCTACATTCGTTGCACAACTGAACTCCATTTTGCTCGGAAGTGAAGGTTATGTTGGGACAAAACTTGCAGATTATTCTCTATAAAATAATTGAAACAGCCAATCTGACATGTGAATTCCTAGATATCATCTGACTTTTTCCCAGATTTGAGTCTTGCAGCTACTCCTAAATTGTATATGTGTGCGCCTTTATTCAAAAATATCGGCTTCGTTTTAGCCAATGCGTGATATCTAGTCTGATAAGGATCACAGTATACATCTCTGCCATTAGCTTCTGGCATCAATTATAACTCTTATTAAAAGAATCTGTCACCCCAAAAATCGTATGAACTAAGACCATCGGCATCAGGGGCTTATCTACAGCATTCCAGAATGCTGTAGATAAGCCTCCGATGTATCCTGAAAGATGAGAAAAACAGGTTATATTATACTCACCCAGGGGCGGTCCCGCTTCGGTCCGGGACCAATGGGCGTCGCGGTCCGTGTCTGGCGCTTCCTAGCTTCATACGATGACATCTTCTTTTTGTCTTCCTGCCATGGCCCCGACGTAGGCGTATTTTGTCTGCCATGTTAAGGGCAGAGCAAAGTACTGCAGTGCGCAGGCGCCGGGCCTCTCTGACCTTTCCCAGTGCCTGCGCACTGCAGTACTTTGCTCTGCCCTCAACAGTGCAGACAAAGTACACCTGCGCCGGAGCTGCGGCAGGAAGACAAAAATAGGATGTCATCGTAAGAAGATGGGAGGGACCGGACCACGACGCCCAACTGACCAGACCGCAGCGGGAACGCCCCTGGGTGAGTATAATCTAACCTCTCTTTCTTACCTTTCAGGTTACGTAGGGGATTATCTACAACATTCCAGAATGCCGGTGGCCTTAGCTCATATATGATTTTTGATATGACAGATTCCCTTTAAATAATAGAAAGTGGTTGGCGTCAGGGTGGAGGGAGATCCCAGTTGGCTACCTGCCTATGTGTATAGGGAGAGGCCTGTCCGTCTAGATCAGTGGGCGGGGAGATGCCGGTGTGGACCCACCTCCTGGACTAGACACCTCGCCTACCTCCGCGGTGTAAAACCGGTCTGCAGCAGGCAAGAGCTGGTTTATTTGTGCCGCCCGTGGTTCAGCCAATATGAATCAGCTGTCAGGTTCCCTTTAAAAGTATTCTCTTCTATCACCAAGGAAGGTGACGGGCACAAGGGGGCATTCTTTGCGTCTGGAGGAGAGAAGGTTTTTCCACCAACATAGAAGAGGATTCTTTACTGTTAGGGCAGTGAGAATCTGGAATTGCTTGCCTGAGGAGGTGGTGATGGCGAACTCAGTCGAGGGGTTCAAGAGAGGCCTGGATGTCTTCCTGGAGCAGAACAATATTGTATCATACAATTGGGTTCTGTAGAAGGACGTAGATCTGGGGATTTATTATGATGGAATATAGGCTGAACTGGATGGACAAATGTCTTTTTTCGGCCTTACTAACTATGTTACCAAGCTATGTGAAGGTGACCTTTAACTATGTGACATTATCTTATCCGCCTATTGTGTGTCCTAATGATTTTACAGTGGTGTTTGTGTCTTGTAGGTTTTTCTTTCTCTGTGGTTAGCTGTGACTCATTCTCTCCACAGAAAGGCCTTTGAGGAGCTCGGTGCTACCTTTCTGTGCAGTCGCAATCATTTCATTTTCCTGAACACCGGTGCTGGTTATTACATTTGTGTTTGAGCTTCCTAAACAGTTGCTCACATTGTTTGTTATAGCAATTAACATCACCCATGCAAAACCGTAAAAAGCCGCGTTGCTAAGCAGCCAGGTTTTATAGACAATGTCTACATTTCTGCAGAACCCAAGAAATAGTAAACAGTCACAGTAAAAGAAACCCTGATTTCCTTCTTTTCCCCTAAATTTACTCTATTCTATCAAGCCTCTTGTTCATCACTGTCCAATTTACCATTTGTTCAGCTTTCATAAATAATTCAGTGGAGTTTGAGTAGAATAATTGAGTCCTTTTTCCCCCTCAATTTTAGGCAATTGAGTAGTGAAAAGCGTTTCGATTAGTGCCCGAGTGGATTAGTTGATGCAGGATTTCCCGTTTGCCGATAGGTTTCTTTTCAGGCACATCACTTAAAATGAAGTCTTAAGATTTATGTTCCATCAAGATGAGCTACTTCACAATCCACGGCGAGAAAGCAGGAGATTTTGGAATCCTATTACTCAGAAGTCATGGCCGGCGTCTGCGCCATCCACCGAGCACAAGAAGAGACAAATGAGGCCTTCTGGAATCCAAAACGCCAGATAACATTATGTGGATGAATAACACGGGGAAAGGGTTTATGCTGGAATCAATCGCGAAAAGTAAAAGCTGCGTATTTGTAAACAATGAAAGAAAAACAATGCTCAGGCCGGCAGCAGGCTCCAGTTTGACTTTGTGTCATAACTAAATTAGGATATACGACCTTTGCCAAATCAAACAAATTCTGACCACCTCAGAAAATGACATGGACCCTCGCCCAAACAGCAAAATGGCAACCACCCAACAGCTGTTCAGAAAGTTCTATGTTCATGGGGCAAATAATTCAACAGGAGACCGGGTCCAGACGGGCAGATAACAAGCAGGCCAGTGGCACCGAGTCTATAGTCCGCGGGCGCCGGAGCTGCCTTCTGTGTCACACACTGTGCTGCTTGTCTGCATTTGTGCTACCATATTAGCTAGCCTTAGTCTGTGCGCCATACGTGTGGGGTCCACCTAGTACTCAGGCATAACATGTCTGACAGCATGCTCATCTAAGCACGCTCTAAGAACGCGAAGACTTGCAAGAGAACAACTTGGGGCCCTTCACATGTCCGTATTTCTCGCTGAGAACCCACCTACCTATAATAGTCTATGCAGTCGTTCCAATTATTTCAGAGTGGCCCGCCCAAAAGCACGGAGATTTGTCCAGCTTTACTGCTCAGTTACACAAGATTATAACCCGGACGTGCTAGCTGATGTTTTATCTGATAGCACTCGGACTAATGTTATACTATGCGGCAGTGCTGGTCAGTGTTCTTTTCGTCGTGCTTATGCGGCATGAGAAAGAAAATCACAGCATGCCGCAAATCTGACCCATTCTTTCTATGGGTGCGTGTAAAGCATCAGACTGCATTCGGATGTCATCCAAGTGCAGTTCGACATCCGCGGACTCAGATAATGGAGAATATTGAGAAATTCTGTCCTCTATCTTCTCCTCACCTGTGGTACTATTTTCACATAAAAACTTAATTCCAGCTCACCCAGTTGCTCTATGCTCATCCACCTGGAGCTCAGACACCGGCCTCGCCCTGGCCTTATATTGGGGATAATAAAAAAAAATTGGAGTCCGGCTCAGCAGGACTGGATTTTCCTTTTCTATTTTTCAAAAGAAGTTATAGTGCATACAAAAGAAAAATCTACATGGTCGACATGACCCAGTCGACGCGTTTCGACTGCCCTAGGCAGTGTTACTGATGAGTCATGAGCTTAGTGCAGTCAAAACGCGTCGACCACGTAGATTTTTCTTTTGTATGCACTATAACTTCTTTTGAAAAATAGAAAAGGAAAATCCAGTCCTGCTGAGCCGGACTCCAATTTTTTTTCTATTATCCTTACTATTTTCTCATCCAGTAGAATCGGATCACAGTAAGCTGTTGCTCACATCAAACTCTGATCAGATTGTCATTACCATAATCGAACTAATTCTATCACATGGAGAATTAACGCTCGTGTTATATCTGAGTGATTAAAGTCGCCAATGCAAGTTTATAGATCCGTGAAAGTAGCGGACAGCACTTATGCCATTTGGACTTCTTGGTATGAGACGTTTGAGAAACCGCCATCAGATATTTCTTCTTTCCTCAGACAAAAACTGACCAAACCCTGATGAAACGCTGCGTGCGAGCTTACAGGTTTTGTATACTTTTTATAGTAATCTACAGTGCAACACTCAATGTCAACCTACAGGTGAAAAGCCACAAAGGTCACATAAACCCTGCGATCCACATGTGCTATTGGGCTTCTATAATAACAATAACTGTGTCATTGCCTTTGTGTGGTCTTATGTATATGATGTATGGGGCACAGTGTTGGTCTCCACATTCGTAAAGACCACCTGTCGGCCACAGCCATGTCCCGGGCTCTTCTGTAGCGGAAGGCTGTGGTGCTGTACACCGCTCTCACATTGCGTGATGCACTTGGTGTTGTTTTGGACATGTTGATTATATCTTGGTGGCGCCGTGTCCTCCTGACACTTTAATGGTAAATCATCTACCAGTAGAAACAACCACACACCTTTACATGCTAGTTACACGTGACATTGGCCTGTAAGAACCTCTAAAAACCGGTATTGTGGGAGTGCTGAAAATGAAAATGTAAACTCTTTGCTGTCAGTGAATGGAAACACTCTTGGTTGGCTTCTATGCACAAGACTAGGCCTTGATTTCTGTGATTATGGCATAATTCCTACAAAATTTTTGGAAGTGCATTTGAACAGCAAGGTTGATTGCTGTTGAGGGGAACTAGGAGAAAAAAAAAAAAATCTCTATAAATCTTCAGCAGAGCGAGTGTGAGCGAGCTGAGTGTGACCTGAGCGTAAGTGTGGACGGCGGTAAGTGTGACTTGTGATTCAGTGACTTTGGAGTCAGGGAGTTTTCAGGGGAGGAATTACTGAATTGCTGTCTGATTTTTATTAATACTTTGTATTTATTTATATTTTTTTTATTGAACTGTTCTGTCTGGTGCAATCCCCATTAGGAAATGTGCTCCACGATTGTTAATGCCATCCAGTGCACATCTTGCCACATGTATGCAGTCCTTGAGCAGCCGATCGAGGGTGCATACTGCTGTGCGAGATGTGAGCACGTTGTGCATTTGGAAACCCAGATTCTGACTCTAAATGTGCAGCTGGCAACACTGAGATCCATAGACAACATGGAGAGGAGTCTTCTGCTCACGGAGCAGACGCTCAATGGGACAGATGAGGGGGGGGATGGTGGGATGGAGCTGCAGGACAATGAAGTAGCAAGCTGGGTGACAGTTAGGAAGCGGGGTAGAGGGAAGAGTGCCAGGGAGGCTAGTCCTGATCTGGAACACCCCAATAAGTTTGCTAAGTTGGCAGATGAGGGGGGTGCCAGTACAGGGGTAGCACTGCTGCAGCCAGGCATGTCCTCTGAAAGCCGGAGGAGTGACTGCTCCAGTAAGGAGGGAAATAGGAGAGCAGGGCAGGCCAGACAGGTGCTGGTAGTGGGCGACTCAATTATTAGGGGAACAGAAAGGGCAATCTGTCACAAAGACAGGGATCGTCGAACGGTGTGCTGCCTACCTGGCGCTCGAGTCCGACACATCGCTGATCGGGTGGACAGATTATTGGGAGGGGCTGGTGAGGACCCAGCGGTCATGGTGCACATTGGCACTAATGACAAAGTTAGAGGTAGGTGGAAGGTCCTTAAAGATGATTTCAGGGAATTAGGCTGCAAGCTGAAAGCAAGGACCTCCAACGTGGTATTTTCCGAAATACTGCCGGTACCACGTGCCACGCCAGAGAGGCAACGGGAGATTAGGGAGGTTAATAAGTGGCTCAAGAATTGGTGTAGGAAAGAGGGGTTTGGGTTCCTGCAGAACTGGGCCGACTTCTCAGTTGGCTACAGGCTCTACGCTAGGGACGGGCTGCACCTCAATGGGGAGGGTGCAGCTGTGCTGGGGGAGAGAATGGCTAGAAGGTTGGAGGAGTGTTTAAACTAGGAATTGGGGGGGAGGGTATTCATTTTATAGGAGGGGAAGATAGTGCAGACAGAGTCCTGGGCACAAATAAGGAAGTTGGGGGTGGCGGTGGCATGGGGGGTGGGGTCAGAACAGTTAATAATTTAAGAAATAGAAGTACAGAGAGGAACATAAAGTGCATGTATACTAATGCCAGAAGCCTTGCCAACAAAATGGACGAATTAGAACTAATGTTGTTGGAGCATAATTATGACATGGTGGGGATATCTGAAACGTGGCTGGATGAGAGCCATGACTGGGCTGTTAACTTGCAGGGCTATAGCCTGTTCAGAAATGACCGTACAGATAAGCGAGGGGGAGGGGTGTGTCTATATGTAAAATCATCCTTAAAACCCATCCTGCGCGATAATATAGGTGAATTTAATGAAAATGTAGAATCCCTGTGGGTGGAGATAAGGGGAGGGGGAAAAAATAATAAATTACTGATAGGGGTTTGTTATAAATCTCCAAAAATAATGGAAGCAATGGAGAATATCCTCGTAAAGCAAATAGATGAAGCTGCGACTCAAGGAGAAGTCATTATTATGGGGGACTTCAACTACCCTGAAATAGATTGGGGAACAGAAACCTGCAGTTCCAGCAAAGATAATCGGTTTTTGACAATTATGAGAGACAATTACCTTTCACAACTGGTTCAGGACCCAACAAGAAGGGGGGCACTGCTAGACCTAATATTAACCAACAGGCCAGACCGCATATCAAATATAAGGGTTGGGGGTTACTTGGGAAATAGCGATCACAAAATAATAAGTTTTCATGTATCCTTTAAAAAGATGTGTAGTAGAGGGGTTACAAGGACACTAAACTTCAGGAGGGCAAATTTCCAACGGATGAGAGAGGATCTTGGTGCAATTAACTGGGACGATATCCTGAGACACAAAAATACACAGAGAAAATGGGAGACGTTTATTAGCATCCTGGATAGGACCTGTGCACAGTATATACCGTATGGGAATAAACATATTAGAAATAGGAGGAAACCAATATGGCTAAATAGAGCTGTAAGGGGCGCAATAAGGGACAAAAAGAAAGCATTTAGAGAATTAAAGGAAGTAGGTAGTGATGAGGCATTAAATAAATACAGAAAATTAAATAAATTCTGTAAAAAGCAAATCAAGGCAGCAAAGATTGAGACAGAGAGACTCATTGCCAGAGAGAGTAAAAATAATCCTAAAATATTCTTTAACTACATAAATAGTAAGAAACTAAAAAATGATAGTGTTGGCCCCCTTAAAAATAGTCTGGGTGAGATGGTGGATGAGGATGAGGAAAAAGCCAATATGCTAAATGACTTTTTTTCATCAGTATTTACACAAGAAAATCCCATGGCAGACAAAATGTCTAGTGATAAAAATTCCCAATTAAATGTCACCTGCTTAACCCAGCAGGAAGTGCGGCGGCGTCTAAAAATCACTAAAATTGACAAGTCTCCGGGCCCGGATGGGATACACCCTCGAGTACTGCAGGAATTAAGTACAGTCATTGATAGACCATTATTTTTAATCTTTAAAGACTCCATAATAACAGGGTCTGTGCCACAGGACTGGCGTATAGCAAATGTGGTGCCAATATTCAAAAAGGGAACAAAAACTGAACTCGGAAACTATAGGCCAGTAAGCTTAACCTCTACTGTGGGTAAAATCCTGGAGGGCATTCTAAGGGACGCTATACTGGAGTATCTGAAGAGGAATAACCTCATGACCCAGTATCAGCACGGGTTTACTAGGGACCGTTCAAGTCAGACTAATTTGATCAGTTTCTATGAAGAGGTAAGTTCCGGATTGGACCAAGGGAACCCAGTGGATGTAGTGTATATGGACTTTTCAAAAGCTTTTGATACGGTGCCACACAAAAGGTTGATACATAAAATGAGAATAATGGGGATAGGGGAAAATATGTGCAAGTGGGTTGAGAGCTGGCTCAGGGATAGGAAACAAAGGGTGGTTATTAATGGAGCACACTCGGACTGGGTAGCGGTTAGCAGTGGGGTACCACAGGGGTCAGTATTGGGCCCTCTTCTTTTTAACATATTTATTAATGACCTTGTAGGGGGCATTCAGAGTAGAATTTCAATATTTGCAGATGACACTAAACTCTGCAGGGTAATCAATACAGAGGAGGACAATTTTATATTACAGGATGATTTATGTAAACTTGAAGCTTGGGCTGATAAATGGCAAATGAGCTTTAATGGGGATAAATGTAAGGTCATGCACTTGGGTAGAAGTAATAAGATGTATAATTATGTGCTTAATTCTAAAACTCTGGGCAAAACCGTCAATGAAAAAGACCTGGGTGTATGGGTGGATGACAAACTTATATTCAGTGGCCAGTGTCAGGCAGCTGCTACAAAGGCAAATAAAATAATGGGATGCATTAAAAGAGGCATAGATGCTCATGAGGAGAATATAATTTTACCTCTATACAAGTCACTAGTTCGACCACACTTAGAATACTGTGCACAGTTCTGGTCTCCGGTGTATAAGAAAGACATAGCTGAACTGGAACTGGAGCGGGTGCAGAGAAGAGCGACCAAGGTTATTAGAGGACTGGGGGGTCTGCAATACCAAGATAGGTTATTACACTTGGGGCTATTTAGTTTGGAAAAACGAAGACTAAGGGGTGATCTCATTTTAATGTATAAATATATGAGGGGACAGTACAAAGACCTTTCTGATGATCTTTTTAATCATAGACCTGAAACAGGGACAAGGGGGCATCCTCTGCGGTTGGAGGAAAAAAGGTTTGAGCATAATAACAGACACGGATTCTTTACTGTAAGAGCAGTGAGACTATGGAACTCTCTGCCATGTGATGTTGTAATGAGTGATTCATTACTTAAATTTAAGAGGGGACTGGATACCTTTCTGGAAAAGTATAATGTTACAGGGTATATACACTAGATTCCTTGATAGGGCGTTGATCCAGGGAACTAGTCTGATTGCCGTATGTGGAGTCGGGAAGGAATTTTTTTCCCCAATGTGGAGCTTACTGTTTGCACATGGGGTTTTTTTTGCCTTCCTCTGGATCAACATGTTAGGGCATGTTAGGTTAGGCTATGGGTTGAACTAGATGGACATATAGTCTTCCTTCAACCTTAATAACTATGTAACTATGTAACTATGTAAAATGCCCTAGTTTTATGATAATCGCAACGTCTGCAATGAACAGCAGTGTGTGAATATGCCTTTACAGCCAGATTCGGAATGTCTGCCCCGACTTGCAGGCGGCTCGATACTGACTGATCTTTTTCCATGTTATTCTCTTTACCCCTGGAGGCAATGTGTGCGCTGCTCATGGACACCACCAATAATGCACTCTACATGGCCTCTAATCCTATATGTGCCGGAGAACAATCATTTCATTTTCACTTTGCTGGCGTACTGACAAAAAGCATTACTGCCCTCTATAGGCACGCCTGGGAATGTGCGCTGCGCTGGAATTGCTCCATAACTCTGGGATTTAATTATCTGTGCACTTATTTGTCTGGGCCATTTTCTGCTTGGAACTAAAAGAAGAATTTTCTAAGTAAACAAGTTAATCTTCCCATCCTATTACAACTAAAACCTATTGCCCAGAGCTGTCATACTGTGTTATACAAGCCGAGGGTGCCTCCTGAATGGAAAAAATGTATTTCCAGAGGGAAACATCGGGGGAGGGGAATTTAGTGTAAAAGCAGTGTGATGGGGTATGATGTGCCAAATCTGTTTGCCCCAGAAATGTTTCATTTACCCCAGCTTTCATCTTGTGTGATTTCATTTAGCCCAAATCTTTTTTTTTTTTTTTTTTTTTTTTTTAACTAAACCCAGTTTTTAGGTCTTTTAGTTATGAGAGATGTACAAAAGTCCCAAATTTCTTGTGTAAATATGGCTTGTGTCACCAAAGTGGTGTACTACCCATGATTCCATGGATTAACTTTTCTTCAAAGACTTGTCATAGTCTTGTGGACGGCATGGTAAAGGAGATGTTTCCCCAATGCCCCCCAGACACAATAAATAGCAGTCGGCTGAACGTTGGCTTGGCCCACACCTATCTCTCCCATATTCCCCACACACTGAAACACTTAGCTAGGCCGAGTACGCCTGTCTTCTCCACGAGGAGTCTCTCTGACAGTACCTTTACGAGGAGTCTCTCTGACAGTACCTTATCTACCGGAGAATTAAAGGTTCTGCCATCGGAGATCCGACGTGACGGAGCCTTCTCTTCCCCGTCATCTTAGACCTTCTGACGTTCCTGCTGATGTTGGCGGTGACACCAATAGATAGAAGTGATGGCTTAGCAGTCATGGAGATAGTCTGCTGGGTGTGTAGTTTGTCCATGTAGTGTAGAGAATGGTTGATGTAACTAAAAACTATGTCTATTACTTTATTTATTTCTGTTACTCACTTACATAGTGCCATTAATTCCACAGCGCTTTACAGACCTTATCACTGTCCCCATTGGGGCTCACAATCTAGATTCCCTATCAGTATGTCTTTGGAGTGTAGGGGAAAACCGGGAATTGGGAGGAAACCCACACAAACACGGGGAAAACATACAAACTCCTTGCAGATGTTGTCCTTGGTGGGGTTTGAACCCAGGACCCCCAGCGCTGCTTACATAGAATAGCCTCCTATTTCCATTTCAGCAGAAAAATGTTATTCTTTGTATAACAGTTGTACAATTTTTCAACATGTTTTCTTTTTCAATTTGTTTTAGTTATCAAATTATCTGCTTGCTATTAAAGGGGTTCCCGGAAAATAATATAAATTCTGATGTAATTCAAACTGCAGCCTGTCCTAATCATGGGTCAGGGCGGGCTGCAGACTGTCCTAATCATGGGTCAGGATGGGCTGCAGAATGTCCTAATCATGGGTCAGGACGGGCTGCAGACTATCCTAATCATGGGTCAGGATGGGCTGCAGAATGTCCTAATCATGGGTCAGGACGGGCTGCAGACTGTCCTAATCATGGGTCAGGATGGGCTGCAGAATGTCCTAATCATGGGTCAGGACGGGCTGCAGACTGTCCTAATCATGGTGTCAGGACTGGCTGCAGACTGTCCTAATCATGGGTCAGGACTGGCTGCAGAATGTCCTAATCATGGGTCAGGGCGGGCTGCAGACTGTCCATATCATGGGTCAGGGCGGGCTGCAGACTGTTCTAATCATGGGTCAGGACTGGCTGCAGACTGTCCTAATCATGGGTCAGGACTGGTTGCAGACTGTCCTAATCATGGGTCAGGACGGGCTGCAGACTGTCCTAATCATGGGTCAGGACGGGCTGCAGACTGTCCTAATCATGGCTCAGGATGGGCTGCAGACTGTCCTAATCATGGCTCAGGATGGGCTGCAGACTGTCCTAGTCATGGGTCAGGATGGGCTGCAGACTGTCCTAGTCATGGGTCAGGATGGGCTTCAGACTGTCCTAGTCATGGGTCAGGACGGGCTGCAGACTGTCCTAGTCATGGGTCAGGACGGGCTGCAGACTGTCCTAATCATGGGTCAGGACGGGCTGCAGACTGTCCTAATCATGGGTTAGGACGGGCTGCAGACTGTCCTAATCATGGGTCAGGGCGGGCTGCAGACTGTCCATATCATGGGTCAGGGCGGGCTGCAGACTGTCCTAGTCATGGGTCAGGATGGGCTTCAGACTGTCCTAGTCATGGGTCAGGATGGGCTGCAGACTGTCCTAGTCATGGGTCAGGATGGGCTGCAGACTGTCCTAGTCATGGGTCAGGATGGGCTTCAGACTGTCCTAGTCATGGGTCAGGACGGGCTGCAGACTGTCCTAGTCATGGGTCAGGACGGGCTGCAGACTGTCCTAATCATGGGTTAGGACGGGCTGCAGACTGTCCTAATCATGGGTCAGGATGGGCTGCAGACTGTCCTAATCATGGGTCAGGGCGGGCTGCAGACTGTCCTAATCATGGGTCAGGACGGGCTGCAGACTGTCCTAATCATGGGTTAGGACGGGCTGCAGACTGTCCTAATCATGGGTCATGACGGGCTGCAGACTGTCCTAATCATGGGTCAGGACGGGCTGCAGACTGACGACATACAGCTCCTGAGACCTGTGTCTCAACTGACAAGGGCTGTATCACACATACATCAGTCGGC
The DNA here is from genome assembly GCF_032444005.1 of Ranitomeya imitator. Classification (NCBI taxonomy): domain Eukaryota; kingdom Metazoa; phylum Chordata; class Amphibia; order Anura; family Dendrobatidae; genus Ranitomeya; species Ranitomeya imitator. The sequence continues at coordinate 82,076,441 of NC_091285.1, forward strand.
AGATGGGAGCATGGCTGTCATAAGTGAAAAAATATATCTCTTCCTCACTGAGCACAAAGGAGTTGTCTCCAGGAACGTCCTCCTCAATGTTTTTGTTTCCAGTTGGGCAAAGTCAGTCTGTATGCACTGCTATAGCGCTGTCAGACTGACAGAGGATGAGGGGGAGAAGGATGAAGCTGGAGACCTCCTTGCCGAGCGCAACATGGGTTACAGCATATTTCTTCACATATCACAGAGGTGCGGTGTGTGATACAGCTCTTGTCCTTTGAGACACAGGTCTTGGGAACTGAATGTCTTTAGACTGCGTCCCGTACAGACACGTGGCGAGGATGGGCTGAAGTTTGGATTATATTAGGGATGGCGCTACATGGCTACTTTAGCCACGGTGGCAGAGATCACATGACCAAAGCTGGTACGTTGCAGTATCGTGCAGGTGAATGGGCTCACATTGCCTCCACAAGGTATCACGATCAGTTCGGCGTCCGTTGTATTTTTGTGACTTGCTATGGGAGATGCAATGCAGCCACACTTACTTTTGTCATGCTGTGGTGATGTTTGGCCGCAGCACCTGTGCCATGTAGCTCCAGTCTTCTCCACCCTTCTCCACGTGTATGTTCTGTATCAGAGCTGCCCTGTTACGGACACTACATCTTCATGCTCCTCACTCCACCAGGACCACATGTTAGTCACTGAGCTGATGTTGACCCGCTTGTTGCTGGATCTGTCCTTGTAAACCTTTATGAAATCCTGCACATGCCTGTATGTATCAGTCCACAAAGCAATCCCTGTAATGTACGTCCTACGGCTCCGTGCCTACTCCTGATGATCTGTACTGCTTGCTCCTGACAACTTTTCCTGCACGTTTCTTCAGTATCTGCCTCTGTTCATGGCACGGCACGCTGTGACACGTGTATTCTTCATTTTCATCCTAATAGATGGGATTTGGAAATAAATGAAGTCCTCCAGCTGCACCATATATCAGATGGTGTAATATAATATGCTGTTCTATTGATTTCATAGCGTCCTCTGTCAGGAGCTTAGTCTTACTATGGATCTACTACTAATGCATGAGTGAGGAGTATGGGGGATGTCATGGGCTGTCACCAGGGCTTCAGGCCTTTGTAAAACCTCCGCAGTCTTGACAGAGTCACTGTGACTCCTGCTGGTGAACAATCAGCTGCTGAGTTTGCTTTGGAAAGTGGCGGGTCCTGATTTTAGTCATAGATCAAACCGCGCACATTAAAGGTACTATCACACTAGACGATATCGCTAGCGATCCGTGACGTTGCAGCGTCCTCGCTAGCGATATCGTCCAGTGTGACAGGCAGCAGCGATCAGGCCCCTGCTGTGCTGTCGCTGGTCGGGGAAGAAAGTCCAGAACTTTATTTGGTCGCTGGACTCCCCGCAGACATCGCTGAATCGGCGTGTGTGACACCGATTCAGCGATGTCTTCACTGGTAACCAGGGTAAACATCGGGTAACTAAGCGCAGGGCCGCGCTTAGTAACCCGATGTTTACCCTGGTTACCATCCTAAAAGTAAAAAAAACAAACAGTACATACTTACCTACAGCCGTCTGTCCTCCAGCGCTGTGCTCTGCACTCCTCCTGTACTGGCTGTGAGCGTCGGTCAGCCGGAAAGCAGAGCGGTGACGTCACCGCTCTGCTTTCCGGCCGCTGTGCTCACACAGCCAGTACAGGAGGAGTGCAGAGCACAGCGCTGGAGGACAGACGGCTGTAGGTAAGTATGTACTGTTTGTTTTTTTTACTTTTAGGATGGTAACCAGGGTAAACATCGGGTTACTAAGCGCGGCCCTGCGCTTAGTTACCCGATGTTTACCCTGGTTACCGGCATCGTTGGTCGCTGGAGAGCGGTCTGTGTGACAGCTCTCCAGCGACCAAACAGCGACGCTGCAGCGATCCGGATCGTTGTCGGTATCGCTGCAGCGTCGCTTAGTGTGACGGTACCTTAAGAGATAACCTGGAAATGATTTGCCAAGAAGCACAACCTTCAAATGACGAGCTATAGCGTGACTAATAAGATCTTGGGTTTCCATGTTTCTTCTCTCTGTGGACTTATGTATGGTGTGTCTCATTTTTACAGTTATGTTACATTTGACAAGATTTGATTGATCCATTATGAAAAAGATCCTCATAGATCCCTTTTATATGTATTAGGCTGGACGCTCTATTTTCGTCAACAAGGCCACCAGAACATGACTATGATAGCGGCATTGATACTCTAAGGCTGTGTGCTCATGATCTTTTTCAGATGGATTCCTCCATGGAAGCCACCTGAAAAGCCTATCAGAAAATGTTCAAAATAATAAACAAAAGCATTTCAATATAAAAACTACTTACTGCTCATGTGTTCAGGCTTTTGAATGTCTCTTAAAGGTAGTCTGTCACCAGGTTTTTGTTACCACATCTGCATAATGTAGGAAAAGAGACAATGATTCCAACGATGTACCACTTTGATTACTGGGTGCAGCGGTTGTTACACAGTCAAAGTTCTTATATGTAGCAATGCAGCAGAGCTGAGAAAGCTAACCTCGCCCACACCACAGCTTTCTGTGTACCTTATCTATTGGCAGTGGAGGACCAGAGCTCCCATGCACTGTGGTCCGAGCAGTGATAATCTCCTGGTAATAAAACCTTCATTGTATGGAAACAGCACACAGCCTAATAAGTGACACATTCCTGAAATCTGTGTCACAGCTGCTACATTATACTATCTGCAGATTACATAGCAAAAACCTGCTGACCTATTCCTTTTAATGCCAAATGGTTAGTATGAGTTACATATCCATTCTCCTGCCGTTTTCAGCTTGGAACACACTTTATATTTTACAATACAAGCCATGGGAAAGCTCAACTGATGTTTTCTTCATCATTTAATAGTGATCCAAACTACAGTAAAAAAAAAGTCCCAAAATCTTGGTAAAACCCACCAAGAAAACGATGAAGAAACAATGCAAAAGATGCTTTAGGGAAAAATATGCCGGAGTTTCCTTAATCGTCTTTTGCTTGAAATATTTTGTGGGTACACCTGAGTTTAATAGACGTCATGTGCAGGGCACCTACCCTGAGCTTGACAGAAATCCAAGAAAAGGCAAGAAGCTGGAGGTTTGTATTTATTGTGAAATGTCCACTGTTGTGAATTCTGTGGCAGAGCTCCCTCCTGTGGTCACAAGTGGTACTTCGGCTGATTCTCTCTGTGAGCTTCCGTTGGTGGAGGAAAGTGGTACTGCGGCTTCTGAGTTTCCTTCCTCAGGTGATGTGGTGAAGTCGTTAGGTGCTTCTCTATTTAACTCCACCTAGTGCTTTGATCCTGGCCTCCAGTCAATGTTCTAGTATTGGACCTGTTTCCTCCTGGATCGTTCCTGTGGCCTGCTGCTCTGCATAGCTAAGTTCTGCTTTGCTATTTTGTTTGCTGTTTTTTTCTGTCCAGCTTGTCTATTTGTTTTTTCCTGCTTGCTGGAAGCTCTGGGACGCAGAGGGTGTACCTCTGTGCCGTTAGTTCGGTACGGAGGGTCTTTTTGCCCCCTTTGCGTGGTTTTTGTAGGGTTTTGTGTTGACCGCAAAGTTACCTTTCCTATCCTCGCTCTGTTCAGAAAGTCGGGCCTCACTTTGCTAAATCTATTTCATCTCTACGTTTGTCTTTTCATCTTAACTCACAGTCATTATATGTGGGGGCTGCCTTTTCCTTTGGGGTATTTCTCTGAGGCAAGGTAGGCTTATTTTCTATCTTCAGGCTAGCTAGTTTCTCAGGCTGTGCCGAGTTGCATAGGAAGCGTTAGGCGCAATCCACGGCTGCCTCTAGTGTGGTTGGAGAGGATTAGGGATTGCGGTCAGCAGAGTTTCCACGTCTCAGAGCTCGTTCTATGTTTTTGGGTTATTGTCAGGTCACTGTATGTGCTCTGACCTCTATGTCCATTGTGGTACTGAATTACTTTATTATAACAGTCCACCAAGCTCTTCTGGACATGTTAGTATTGGTAGTAAAGTATGGTGTTTTATATTAGCGGAATGTTACTTTTACCACTCGTGGGCATGAAGGACTTTTGTTTGCGATGTAAAGTGTTTTTGTTCATTTGGGTTAGGGAGGAATGGGCTGATTGGTTCTCACTTATGGGAAAGCTGTAGGAATTTAGAGATTCACAACAGTGATATCTACAAGAACATCTGTAAGTCCACAGCAGGTCAACCCTTTCCATAGATGATCTACTGAATCAGATCCCTCAGGCTGAGCTGGTACTAACTGTAATCCAAGGGAACCTGTGGTGTTGAAAATGGAATGTGATCCCGTGCTTTGCTTACTTGCCGTCATGTACCGACTAAACTCCCAGAACATTGAGCGAACTGGGAGAGACTTGTGCGAGTGGAGCCGAATACTAACTGTGTACAGTACTCACCAGTAGGCAAGCTGCACAGAACACCCCTTCAGTTACTACCCTCAGCATACTGACCTGCTGTTTGTTTGTTTCCTAGGTTTTTCGGACCGATTTAATAACTGCTATGAAAGTTCCAGATTCCTTCCAGTTTGCCCCAGATGACTTTTATGTATTGGCTGATCCTTGGAGGCAAGAATGGGAAAAAGGAGTCCAGGTGCCAGCAGGGTTAGAAGTAATACCTGAGCCACAGGTCAGGTAGGTAATATCAAGTGTCATTTTTCAGTAGTAATTCCTTATGTATTTCTTCAGTTGTTGTAAATCTGCTATGTCTAGTTTGCGTTAAATGTTTTAAAATACTTTTATTTGCACCCCGGAAAAACTCTTTAAATTAAATCCAGGCAGGTAGCTACTACCTACTAATAATAACAGTATCCTGATGAGTGTCTGTGTGGCAGCAGTTCAATTTTTTCCCCCTTAAACTGCAAATACAAGAAATTGGACTGAAATGTAAGTGATGGGAATACCCTGACTCTCTAGCGCCACCTGTTGTGGACAGCGGCCCATAAAGCCAATCTCTGACCCTTTAACAAGCTTTCCAACTGGATTGAGCCAAATCCAAGTCTTTTCCAAGAATCTTTTCCAACAACTGATTCAGGGGTTCTTCCCCTTGTAAGTCTCAAAATAGGGTATTAGTTTAACTAGATTTCTTAAAGTTATGTTGCAAGGCTTGGTGACCGATCAGACATGAGAGAAGCTACATCCTATAGGTTGTGTTCAGGTTTTTCCTCCTGGAGGAGGAAAATATTCCGGTTCTTGTCTCTTATTGGTGTGTCATGTTTAAAAAAAAAAAAAAAAAAGTTACTCTGTTTTTGATACTTCCAGGTATTCATCTTTGACAACTTTATTTATATAGTCACTAGATGGTGGCCCGATTCTAACGCATCGGGTATTCTAGAATATGCATGGCCACGTAGTATATTGCCCAGCCACGTAGTATATTGCCCAGCCATGTAGTATATTGCCCAGCCACGTAGTATATTGCCCAGCTACGTAGTATATTGCTCAGCCACGTAGTATATTGCCCAGCCACGTAGTATATTGCCCAGCCACGTAGTATATTGCCCAGCTATGTAGTATATTGCTCAGCCACGTAGTATATTGCCCAGCAACATAGTATACAGCACAGAGCCATGTAGTACATTGCTCAGCCACGTAGTATATTGCCCAGTCACGTAGTATATTGCCCAGCCACGTAGTATATTGCTCAGCCACGTAGTATATTGCTCAGCCACGTAGTATATTGCACAGCAACGTAGTATACAGCACAGAGCTACGTAGTATATTGCCCAGTCCCGTAGTATATTGCCCAGCCACGTAGTATATTGCCCAGCCCCGTAGTATATTGCCCAGTCCCGTAGTATATTGCCCAGTCACGTAGTATATTGCCCAGCAACGTAGTATATTGCCCAGTCCCGTAGTATATTGCACAGTCCCGTAGTATATTGCCCAGCCACGTAGTATATTGCCCAGCTACGTAGTATATTGCCCAGTCCCGTAGTATATTGCCCAGTCACGTAGTATATTGCCCAGCCACGTATGTAACAGGTTAAAAAAAGACTTAAAATAAAAAATAAATATATACTCACCTTCCGAAGGCCCCTTGTAGTCCTGGTGCCTGTGTGTGGTGCACGCGGCAGCTTCCGGTCCCAGGGTTGGTATGAGCGCAGGACATGTGATGACGTCGTGGTCACATAATAATAATAATAATCTTTATTTTTATATAGCGCTAACATATTCCGCAGCGCTTTACAGTTTGCACACGTTATCATCACTGTCCCCGATGAAGCTCACAATCTAGAATTCCTATCAGTATGTCTTTGGAATGTGGGAGGAAACCGGAGAGCCCGGAGGAAACCCACGCAAACACGGAGAGAACATACAAACTCTTTGCAGATGTTGTCCTGGGTGGGTCCAGGACCCCAGCGCTGCAAGGCTGCTGTGCTAACCACTGAGCCACCGTGCTGTCATAGCAGATCCTTCTCGCATAGCATCCTTGGCACCGGAACCTGCCGCTTGCACTGCCGAGGACAGGGCGCGACGTCTGAGGGTGAGAATAACATTTTTTTTTTAATTATTATTTTTAACATTAGATCTTTTTACTATTGATGCTGCATACGCAGCATCAATAGTAAAAAGTTGGTCACACAGGGTTAATAGCTGTGTTAATGGAGTGCGTTACACCGTGGTCCATTAACGCTGGCATTAACCCTGTGTGAGGGCTGACTGGAGGGGAGTATGGAGTGGGCACTGTCTGCGGGGAGGAAGGAGCGGCCATTTTGCTGGCGGACTGTGCCCGTCGCTGATTGGTTGTGGGCGTTTTGCCACGACCAATCAGCGACTTGGATTTCCATGACACAGAGGCTGCGACCAATGAATATCTGAGACAGACAGACAGACAGAAGGACAGACAGAAAGACGGAAGTGACCCGTAGGCAATTATATAGTAGATTTACATATTACTTGCGGTTTTAGCATTTTTTACCTGTGAGTTTTCTGTATCTAATGCAATTTATGTTAGGCTGGTTTCACACTAGCGTACGGTAGGGCGGCGGATGCCAGCGTACTTCCTCCCTTCTTCCTCCATGAAACCCGGCCTGTGCTCCGCCTACTACTCCTTGCGTCCTGCGTTGCCCTGCATACCTATCTTTAACATTAGGTACGCAGGCCTTGTGAATGTATGCGGATGCCTCCGCATGTGCAGATTTGACGCTTCGCCGAATTCAACATGTTTCATTTTGTTGCGGTTGGCACAGCGTCAAAATGGCGCATGCAGAGGCATCCGCATACATTCGCATGGCCTGCGTATCTAATGTTAAAGATAGGTACGCAGGGCAACACAGGACGCAAGGAGTAGTAGGCGGAGCGTAGGCCGGGTTTCATGGAGGAAGAAGGGAGGAAGTACGCTGGCATCCGCCGCCCTACCGTACGCTAGTGTGAAACCAGCCTTAAAAATACAAACTGAAAACGCAAGAGCGATTGATTTTGGGCGTGTTATGTTTGAAAACTGAAATAAAGCGGTTTTGTTTTTGATACTTTTTGGTGTTTGGGTTTCATAAAACTTTGGCAGTCATTTGCGGATTACGTGCATTTTTTTATACGTTTTTGCTGAGGATATTCACGAATTCATGCAGATTTTCCACCTCTAATGCAAGTCTGCAAAACAAGGAGAATTATATAAAACAATTCCAATAAGCATAGTTGGTGGTGCAAAAACGTGCTGAAAAATAAGATGCTGTAGATATAAATAGTCAGCATACACCCTCCTCGCATGGACACAAAGGATAACTGCCAAAAGCAAATTGAGAACAAGACAAGACCATGCAGTCACAGAATCCAATAAAACAGTATGACTTTATTACAAAAAGCGTTAAAAATACATACAAAAGGCCAGACAAATGGCGCAGAGAGGGCCGGCAGATGACATCACAGTAACTGCCTCAGGCAACAAAAAGTGCAGTCACCCAAGGTATAATGGCCTCGGCAACAACCCGGAACCCGACACCTGGTATATATATAGGCACATAGCGCAACACTTAGTAATAGCCTATAAGAGCTACAGTGTCGACCGTGCTGCCACAAAGGGCTACATAATAGCCTTACAGGTATAAGAAAGTAAAGTACAGTGCATGTGAGCGCTAGAAAGTCTCTGTGCTAATACCTTATGTGGAGGGTCCGGACCGCTGCAGGGGACATAGGACACCCCCTGTCCTATGTCCCCTGCAGCGGTCCGGACCCTCCACATAAGGAGCATTTTAAATTTCCAACTAAATTAATGAGTTTTCTAAAATCTGAGTGCATTTTTTTTCTTGTGTTTTTATTTATTTGTTTTATTAAAAGAAAGGCAGTATATCAATGCATTCAGCGTTTTACCTAGTGTTTACACAATGGCTTAGCCCAAAAACATACTAAATAGTGTCAGGTACCCTTCTGTTTTCTGGCCATAGCCTGTGTTTTTCATGCAGGAAAAAAAACATTAAAAAACGCTTCATGTGAACAAACCTCTATATGCCAGACAGTCCTCTCAGGAAAAAGGTATGCAAATGAGCTCTCTTCCAGGAGGACGATGACTAGAGCAACCTGATGGAGATAGCTTCTCTGTCATATCCAATCCTTTACCTGTGGCAAGCCTTGCAACATGACCTAAGAAATCTAGTTTCATACCATTCTTTTTGTTGTTGTTGTTACGTACCCTACTTTGAGATTCGGAAGGGCCCCTGAGAATGTTGTTTGGGAATGGATGTCAAAAACGCGATAAAAACACATCGAAAAAAAACGCAAGAAACCTAATTTACCTAATAGGTAGCAAAACGCTGCAGGAAATCTGCTACATTAAAAACTCCCCAGATACTCACATGGCAGTGTAGCCTTCCAGTCTATTAGGCCTCTTTCACACTTCCGTCTTTCAGCTTCCGTCACAATCCGTCCATTTTTGAGAATGCAGGATCTTGCATTTTCCCATAGACTTGTATTAGGACGGATTGTGACGGATGGCCTTCCATTTCATCCGTCATTCACTGCATCCTGCATAAAAAAAACGGTCCGTCGGGCAGAGAAAACGTTCAGAGGAACGTTTTTTCTGCACGTCGGAAAATCTGTCAGCGACGCATCCTGCGCTGCCCGTCACTGGCTACAATGGAAGCCTATCGGCGCAGGATACGTCGCTGCCTGTGAAAAGCAGGAATCCAGTGACGGGTTCCGCCTTTTCAAAGAGCGCATACGTGGAAGAATTTCCCATCAGGGAAATTCTCTCTCGCTCGCTCTCTTTCTCTTTTTGCTATTGATGTTACCTATGTAGCATCAATAGTAACAAGATATAATGTTAAAAAATCACAATATTCTCACCTACCGGCGTTCCCGCGCAGCGTCACCGTTGTTCCCGGCAGCTAGCGTTACTTCCTAGTAATACATGGCGAAATCTCACGAGAAGTCGCGGTCTCGCGAGATTTCACAATGTATTACTAGGAACGCTAGCTGCCGGGACCATCGGTGCGCAGGAACGCCGGTAGGTGAGAACACTGCGATTTTTAATATTTTTTTAACCTGGTTTGTGTTGTGTATGCGTTTTCACAGGGAAAACCGCTGCGAAGACGCATACACAACAGGTGCACATAGGCTCGACGGGTCCATCAGAAAGACGGGCCCAGTGCACACGTTTTCCACAATCTGCACAGGATCCGTCATTTCAACGTCTTGACGGATCCTGTGCAGATTTGGAAGATGGAAGTGTGAAAGAAGCCTTACGAACAGAGAAAGATTTCGGAAATCCTCAGTGGTTTGTGATTTACAATTACCGGATTGTTCTTCTTTTATGTTAAAGCTCATGGACGAGGCTGATCTCCCTATGTGATCTTGTCTGAACTCATAACTCTGAATTTTCTATTTATAAGTAGTCAAAAATACACTTCATAAAGAATATGTGCTAGCCATATTGGATCCCATGGCAGCGGAGCAGCAAGCAGAAATCACCTTGAATTACTGAAGCCTGCGGCCAGCTAGGAAGTTATTGGGAACGAATACCTTTTTTCCACTGTACCACGGTTCATTAGAAATTCATTCACTCCCTTAAATTTTGGTTGTTGTCACCAAGACTAGAAAACCTTCCTCACTGCTTCATAAGAAAAGCAAAGGCCACTCTCTACTCTTCCAATAAAGATAACGTTAGTGTGCTGCTGTAGTTAATGTAGAAGTAATTAATGGATCTGTCAGTAATGCAAGTGAATGGTCAGCAAGGGTAGACATGGACGCCGTCCTCGACCATCCAGGAATGACCTGTGGACTGATGTCAGAAAATCGTAAATAATAAACTGTTACTAGACATTCAGATTGTGGCCATAAGACTTTTCAGAATGAACCATAACATAAATTCCTGGGCTGCAGCTTACTTTATAGAAATGTGATTATTTTTTTTTTTTTTTTTAAAGATCTTGTGGTCTGTTCACTACTTTATATGTAAAACAGTTCCATATGCCCCAATGTTGTTGGTATATGCAGTGAATCTGGGTCTGCTTTTGCCTAACAGCGCTCCCCACCTATGTCAGTGCAGGGGCTAAATTGACCCCTTATATGCCACAATCGACAGCGACCCCAGAATGTAAGGAGATTGACAGAGGGAGATGGCTGCCTCTGTCACCCCTTCAACTCCCTGCAGCATGATCATGAAGAGCCAGTGTTTCATAGATCAAACCAATTGAAAGCCACAAAATGGTTAACAGAACAGACCTGAACATTCTTCAATTGGCTTCCACTTAGAAGGATCAGTATGGTGTGCATAAGAGTCAGTGGTTACATACTCGTATAACATCCTCGGGGCACTGTAGGGATCTTATGTGTTGTCTGAACCGCAAATACAGAGAGGAAACAAATCCCTGTGGTCAGGCTCAATACCTATTAATGTGTGAAATCCTGCATTTGTACCAGTTATCCTGTGCTCCACTGTGGGAGTCTCTATCCGCAGAGCCAGAGCAGGTTCTGTCGGTATCCAGGGCGGATTACCTTTTCCCTTTGTCCATTCCTATGGGACAGCAGGTGATTAATGAGTTGGTGATTAAATTATCACCTGTGCAGTACAAGGAAATCCTGAAAACATGACCTGTTTGCAGCCCTCGAGGAATGCAGTTTGACATCCCTGATCTAGCCTGTCCAATCACACTGCAGGTGCTGCTATTTAACCCCCCGCGCTGGTCTCTTCTGCTGGTGATAGTCTTTAGTTGATTCTGCTTCCTACTGCTGGGTATCTAGGCCAGCTAGATAAGTGTACTGCTGGGGCTTCTTTCTTACTATGCACTCTTCCTCGGTTCCATAGGAGGAATAAGATCACTCAACGACCTTTCAGGGATACAGGTCTGAGAGGTCATCTTTAGATTTACCTGCAGGGACTATCCAGATTGCGCTGACCACCAGTTTTCTCCTTTGCATACGCTTTCTCAATTTCAGTTGTCTCTCTACAAGTGTGTGAAAACTAGCTGCTATTAGGTCCCTTATGCGCTGCACATAAAGCCATGAAGGATTAATGCTGTTCAGTGTTTATGTAGCACCATCACTGTGGAGCAGCATAGGACATTATACAGAAGTACTAAGCAGTGTTGCTGTGAATCCATCGATAGAGTAAGATCAAACATTTGTTAGAATTTATTATTTTAGTTTACATAAATAGCACCATGAATTCCTCATTGCTTTACATCATTATTGCTGTCACTATTGAGGCCCACAATCTAAATTCTCTATCAGAATGTCTTTGGAGGGTGGGAGGAAACTGGAGTACTGGATGAAACATGAGAAGAATATAGTCTAAGGGGTAAGGTTTCTCCTTGTGGAGAGTGACATACCAGCTCTGGCTTGTCAAGGTAAGGAGGCTTATTCGCCGTGCAATGCTCCTCTGGGAAATTTAATATGCAAATTGCCTCTTCAGAGGAAAAGAGGACTTGAACTCTCTAGAGCCACTTTTTGGAAGTAGCGATCCTACAAGAAGTAGAATATACAAACTCCTTGCAGATGTTGTCCTAGGTGGAATTTTGAACCCAAGGCTGCAGTGCTAACCACGGAGCCACTGTGCTGCTCAACAAAGCTGCAGCACATCATGCGTCTGTTTCTGCCTCTTTCACTCTGCTCCTCTCTCCCTTTTTCATAGACTCTTTTTAATGAGCTGTCATCTGATCCAAAGATTTTAGCTGTTTTTCTTAGTGAATGATGAGTTTAGGAGGTAAGGGGAGGAGAAGTGGCTCATAAATGGAGAAAGAACCATGTTTCTATCATAACATAATTACAGTCTCTTCTATTTGCTTGGAACATTGATTTCTTCATATTTTAATGAAATAACCATGTACATTTAACTTTACAAATAAAATCTCCTTATAGGGCAAGTTTTAGGAATTTGAAGAAATAAGTGCAGCACAACCTTCTAATAAAGAGGAAAACCTCCTCCATAAGACTATGCGTTAGAAATTTCCCTCCAACTAGGCCTATAAAATAAGTTTCCAGTTAGCAAGTAGAAATGAAAGACAGAGTCTGCTTATAAATTCCCCGTGAATCCCATTTTCGGCGCACTTCATGAGGCTGTGCAGCCCTGTCCTGCAGATTCCTTTGTCATCCTGCTGCAGATACCTATCTGAGTGCCTGCCAGCTGCAGTGTATCAGTGGACAGGGATTTGCATTGCACACTGTGTCAGCAGATGTCTTTTCTACTTGCCCTTCATCTGAGGAAGAAAAAACAGTCTTTTAGTAGGTATCTGTAAATGACAGCATATCTGTTTCCATCATTTTAAAGGCTCAGCAAACATTATGAGATAAGATAATTAATTCCATATGCCTGCATGCTAGCATCTTGGCGTGAGGGAAACATCACGTTGTTTTTTTTTTTGTTTTTTTTTTTGCTTTATTACTCTCCTAGAGCCAAGCATACGTTAGAACATCTTTGCTTTTCTTAATACCAATAACAAAATGGTAATTGATTCAGTGAAATGCAGCTGCTGCAAAACAGAATAGTCTGAAAATATGTCATCTAAAAATGGTATTAAACGTAATGTGTCCGTAGTATCAGTAATTTGCTTTATTACACAACACCCTGCACTTCTCTCTATATAACTAATCCATCTATAATATAACGCTGGGAGCGTCACTCTGTCCGAAGCCTTTATAGACTGCGCAAGCGCCGGCGCAGTCTGGGCCTCACAGAGTGACGCTCCCGGGAGATCGCGGTATGCGTTAACACTGAACGCACACCGCGATCTCCAACAGAGAAGCAGGGACCGCCAGGAGGGTGAGTATCAGATATATTCACCTGTCCTCCGTTCCACCGCTGTGCGCCGCCATCTTCCCGGTCCTCGGCCTGTGACCTTCAGTTCAGAGGGCGCGATGACGCGCTTAATGCGATGGAACGGAGGACAGGTGAATATAGTAAGTGCTGGGGGGCCTGAGCTGGCAGCGATACCGGCACCTGACCCCCACAGCGCGCCGGTGTCCCCGCCTGCTCAGGCCCCCCAGCACTCGGCGCCGAGCGGGTCAGAGGCAGCGGGGCCGAGCGGGTCAGAGGCAGTATGAAGACGCAGGATGGAGCAGCACATGACAGGATGGGGACGCATCCTGGTATGTGCTGCTCCATCCTGCGTCCCCATCCTGTCATGTGCTGCTCCCATCCTGCGTCCCCATCCTGTCATGTGCTGCTCCCATCCTGCGTCCCCATCCTGTCATGCGCTGTTCCCATCCTGCGTCCCCATCCTGTCATGCGCTGCTCCCATCCTGCGTCCCCATCCTGTCATGTGCTGCACCCATCCTGTGTCCCCATCCTGTCATGTGCTGCTCCATCCTGCGTCCCCATCCTGTCATGTGCTGCTCCATCCTGCGTCCCCATACTGCCTCTGACCCGCTCGGCGCCGAGTGCTGGGGGGCCTGAGCAGGCGGGGACACCGGCGTGCTGTGGGGGTCAGGTGCCGGTATTGCCGCCAGCTCAGGCCCCCCAGCACTTACTATATTCACCTGTCCTCCGTTCCACCGCTGAGCGCCGCCATCTTCCCGGTTCTCTGGCTGTGACTGGTCAGTCAGAGGGCGGCGCCGGCGCGCATTAAGCGCGTCATCGCGCCCTCTGAACTGAAGGTCACAGGCCGAGGACCGGGAAGATGGCGGCGCACAGCGGTGGAACGGAGGACAGGTGAATATAGCCGATACTCACCCTCCTGGCGGTCCCTGCTTCTCTGTTGGAGATCGCGGTGTGCGTTCAGTGTTAACGCATACCGCGATGTCCCGGGAGCGTCACTCTGTGAGGCCCAGACTGCGCCGGCGCTTGCGCAGTCTATAAAGGCTTCGGACAGAGTGACGCTCCCAGCGTCACTGTGGCTTTTCGTTTGAGAGGAGTCTCAAAAGTGACATCACAGGAGGCTGGGGCTGCACTCACTCCCTGCAGCGTCCATCGCCCCTCCAGACCTCCTGCATCCTGGGAGATGGACTCTCTTGGAGTTGAGAGGGCGTTTCCAACACTCTGCTTCTATCTCCGCTATGTCTTCTAACTGAAAGAAAACTGCGTCAAGGTGAGGATATAGGAGCACTGGCACCAGTGTCCCCCCCAGCTTCTAGCACCACTCTCCAACGAATCGTCGTCAGAGGGCGGCTAAGGTACAGCAGCTGTAGTCAGACAGCTGAAGTCATTTTTATTTATGTATGACTAGTAAGACCTCCCTTTAACATAGTCGTGTGATTAAGTGTTTGCCCCCTTCCTGATTTCCTATTCTATTGCATGCTTGTCACACTTAAATGTTTCAGATTCCCAAGCAAATTTAAATATTAGACAAAGATAACACAAGTAACACAAAATGCAGTTTTTAAATGAAGGGCTTTATTATAAAGGGAAAAAGAAATCCAAACCTACAGGGCCCTGTGTGGAAAAACGTGATTGCCTCTAAACCCAATAATTGGTTGGGCCACCCTTATCAGCAACAACTGTAATCAGTTGTCCGTGATAACTGGCAATGAGTCTTTTACAATGCTCTGGAGGAATTTTGGCACACTCATCGTTGCAGAATTGTTCTAATTCAGCCACATTGGAGGGTTTCCTAGACTGAACCGCTTTTTTGATGTCATGCCACAGCATCTCAACTGGATTAAGGTCAGGACTTTGACTAGGCCACTCCAAAGTCTTAATTTTGTTTTTCTTAAGCCATTCAGATGTGGACTTGCTGGTGTGTTTTGTATCATTGTCCTGCTGCATAACCCAAGTACACTTCAGCTTGTGTTCATAAACAGATGGCCGAACAGTCTTTCAGGATTTTTTAGTAGACAGCAGAATTCATGGTTCCATTTACCACAGCAAATCTTTCAAGTCTGAAGCAGAAAAACAGCTCTAGACCGTCACACTACCACCACCATGTTTTACTGTTGGTATGATGTTCCTTTTCTGTAGTGCTGTGTTACTTATACACCAGATGTAATGGGACATACACCTCGTCAGAATATTCTCCAAAAGTCTTGGAGATCATCAAGATGTTTTCTGGCAAAACTAGGATGAGCCTTTCTGTTCTCATTACTCAGCAATGGTTTTCGTCTCGGAACTCGGTTGTTTTGCCCAGTCTGTTTCTTATGGTGGAGTCATGAACACTGACCTTTTCTGAAGCAAGTGAGGCCTGCAGTTATTTGGCTGTTGTGGGGTCTTTTGTGAACTCTTGCATGAGTCATCGCTCCTCATTTTCAAATTTTGTATGTTGACCTCTCTTAACGTATATATATTCTTTTCCATGAGGACAATAAAGTTTATTTTATTCACAAACTCTTTTCTGACTGGTGGTTTTTCGTCTAACTAATGCATCGCAATAAGCTTCCTAGCAGCATATAGCAATCTTGCAATAGCCAGTTTCCCGCATTCATCCATAGCAATATCATCCATACATCCCAGGAGGCAAGTCAGCGGGTTACACACAGTATTTACCCCCATCACTTCTTGAGTCAGATTGAGGACTTTCACCCAAAAGGGCTGAAGGCGAGAACAGGACCACCTCATTAGGTGCCTTGGACATTTTGTTTTCCAAATATTTTATTAACATTTTGAAATTCTTTAACAAAGCATTTTTCAGTAGATTGTAATATGTAACATTTTGAGTCTCCTCTCAGACCTGCCTTCATCATCCATAATGGGGTCCTGTAAACGCTGTAGACTAAATATAGCTGTGACACCCTTTTAGCCTCACTTAAAGAAACCTTGGGAATACATTGTAATATGGACTCCCACTGAGACTCCGGTAAAGGACTCAGATCTGACATCCATTTTCCCCTCAACATTAAGGGACGTCTCAGTAAAAAAGTGTCCAACTGGCCCCTGTACATCAAAGTGATGAACCCCCTCGAATTCCTCCGAGGTCCTATGAGATTCAACAAACTATCTGACTGCAAAACCACATGCGACACATCGTTTTGTTTATTTAGGGCATGTTTCAGCTTCAGATACTGGAAAAACATCTTCTGGCTCAGAGGAAACTCATTCCTAAGCATTTCAAACGTTTTAATAACACCACCATTGAACAACTGAGACACGAACCAAATGCCAACATGCCTCCACTGACCAAACCCCCACAATCTCATGAGCTCCGTCATTCTAGGGTCAAACCAAATCGACGCATATCGCGAAAATTCTGTCATCCCCCTCCACAGTTTAATTTTTTGCCAAACTTTCCCCATCATAACTATGGTTGGTAATTTTTCTGGGTTCAATCTAAATCTACCCGCTTCCAAATTAGCTAACAATGGACCTTTTTCCCACTATATATTCAATGATTATTCCAGCTGATGTATTTTGGCTAGATTTTCCCCCCTGCCCACCATATGTTGACATTGAGACGCTATATAGTATATCCAGGGGTTAAGGACCGCCAAACCACCCTCGTCCTTTTATCTCTGCAGATGCTCTAATTTGATGCGTGCCCGTCCATCCTTCCAAATCAAATCCCTAAATAGAGTATTCTATAAAATTTGCTCTGTGCCAACCATACTGGAGCATTATGCAGTATATAGAGAAGCTGAAGCATAAGTATCATTTTGATCAGATTTACTCTACCTGCCACCGACAGAAGTAGTTTCTTCCAGGCCCTAATTTTCTGCTGAAATTTCCCAAGCAAAGGAGTCAGGTTGAGCCACGCATAGTCCTTTTAGCCAAAATTATAATACCTAAGTATTTAATCTCAGAAACCACCTGTAAGGGAATCACAGGATCCACAGTCAGAGGAGCCGCCACGTCTAAGGGGAGCAACACGGACTTGTCCCAGTTAATACATAGTCCTGAAAGAGCCCCAAATTTAGTAATGCTATGCATAGCCATCCTTAAAGACTCCTGCGCATCTTCCAGAAATAATAATACATCGTCCGCGTACAGGGCTATCTTGGCAATCCCTTTTCACACGGGGCCTTGTAGGTTTGGATTTCTTTTTCCCTTTATAATAAAGACCTTCATTTAAAAACTATATTTTGTGTTATCTTTGTTACACTTAAATGTTCCAGATCACCAAACAAATGTAAATATTAGACAAACATGCAACTGGATAGGAAATCAGGAAGGGCGCAAACCCTTTTTCACACAACTGTATGAGGGCATATGGACTCAGAGAAGAAGTTGTTGTTCAACACCCGTTCCCATGAGACAGAACTGCCAATCTTTGTTGCTCAGCTTACCTCTCCATGTAATACATGTTCGTTTCTGATGCATTATACACCAAAATTAATGGTTTGACTGGATTGTTGGGATCTGGCTGCTTCCATATAAAAAAAACATTTTGTCTGTAGGCAGCCATTTTAATATTCGTCATCACTCCCTGACGAAGCAACGTGTGAAACGCATGTTGGAGTGTGGGGTAGCAGTAGCACCACGTGGGAAATGAATCCTGGTTAGTATATGGAGGTTATTCATCATGTTTTAGTCATTCTCCTATTAGGGATTATCATCAAAGACCTCGCCCTATCCTGGATCGCCTCGTACCTTTCCAACCGCACATTCAGCGTCTTCCACTCGCATACTACCTCCTCATCCCACCCTCTCTCTGTTGGAGTCCCCCAAGGCTCTGTTCTAGGACCCCTACTCTTCTCAATCTATACACTTGGCTTGGGACAACTCATAAAGTCCCATGGATTCCAGTACCACCTCTATGCTGACGACACTCAGATCTACCTCTCTGGCCCAGACGTCACCGCTCTGCTGTCCAGAATCCCAGAGTGCCTATCAGCCATATCCTCCTTCTTCTCCTCTCGCTTCCTCAAACTCAATGTGGACAAATCTGAACTCCTCATCTTTCCTCCATCCCACAAATCTTCCTTACCTGACCTATCTATCGCAGTCAATGACATCATGCTTTCCCCTGTAGCCGAAGTCCGCTGCCTCGGAGTAACCTTCGACTCTGCCCTGTCCTTCAAACCACACATCCAAGCTCTTTCCACCTCCTGTTGCCTTCAGCTCAAAAATATCTCCAGGATCCGTCCTTTCCTCAACCCCCAATCTACTAAAATGCTTGTGCACGCCCTCATCATTTCCCGCCTTGACTACTGCAACATCCTTTTCTGTGGCCTCCCTGCTAACACCCTTGCACCTCTCCAGTCCATCCTTAACTCTGCTGCCCGACTAATCCATCTCTCTCCTCGCTACTCCTCCGCTTCCCCCCTCTGCAAATCTCTTCACTGGCTCCCATTCCCTCAGCGTATCCAGTTCAAATTGCTAATACTGACCTTCAAAGCCATCCACAACCTGTCTCCTCCATATATCTCTGAACTAATCTCTCGATATCTTCCCTCACGTGATCTCCGGTCCTCCCAAGACCTCCTTCTCTCCTCCACACTTATTCGCTCCTCATCCAATCGCCTCCAAGACTTCTCCCGAATATCCCCCATCCTCTGGAACTCTCTGCCCCAACACGTCCGACTATCAACCACAGTCGGATCCTTCAGACGGAACCTGAAAACTCATCTCTTCAGGAAAGCCTACAGCCTGCACTGACACCGCTGCCGCCTCACCAACACCGGAGCTACCGCCTCACCAACACCGGAGCTACCGCCTCACCAACACCGGAGCTCCTGCAACCCTCAACCTACTGTCTCCTTCCCCATAATCCTGTAGAATGTAAGCCTGCAAGGGCAGGGTCCTCGCCCCTCTGTATCAGTCCGTCATTGTTAATTTGTTTACTGTATGTGATATTTGTAACTTGTATGTAACCCCTTCTCATGTACAGCACCATGGAATCAATGGTGCTATATAAATAAATAATAATAATCATATGTGATTTATTTATGTGCACTTTATAATATACCTTGGGGCTATATATACCCTATTACTTATGCACGTTATATTATACTACTTGGATTTAGCTACATACCTATAAGCACTTTATCTACCTATTATTATTTATGAAATTGAGTATATGAAATGTGTTTCCCCATTTATGGTAGTTGAATCTGTATAGCACCGTATGCTACTTTGATAATTTATTCAGATTACGGGTGGTGCTATGCTCCCTCTGTTTTTTAGACCTGTTGTATATGTTTTTTAATCATGTTTTTGTGTTAAATTGGATTGGTGTCCTTAATAAAATAATTTATATTTTGAATATATAATTGCTTTTGGGTTTATTTTTTATTTTTTTATTTTTATTTATATTCCTTTCAAGTGGTTCTTTTTTGGTATACTATTTTGTTGTCTGCTTGAACTTTATTTGATTATGTGATAGGTTCTTTATGTGCTCCTATTTTTTTGGTTTAAAGCCATTTTAATATTTGCTAGAACACGCCAGCACCCTTTGATTGTTGAGTGCTTTTGTTGAGGGTCTCCTAGCAATCCTGGAACTAAGGGCATATTCTATATGGAGCTGTATAGAGCCAACGTTGGAGAAAAAAGTATGAACCACGTGCCTATTTTGATGAATTTGCTTTTACTAACATTTGTGTGCAATTTATATTTTTGATGATTCATTTCATTATTGAATAACTACAGTGTGAATTATTATGCAACTAAATGACAAAACATACATTTTCCCACCTCAATTGTTTATTTTATTTGTTAGTGAAAGCCCAGGGGTTAGTAATGGAGAGATGTCGATCAGACACCCCCATTGCTAACTCAAATGTAATAATTACACAGGCAAAGTAAATTCCTTTAGGATGTGTGCACACGTTGCAGATTTTTCACGTTTTTTTCCGCGTTTTTTCGCTAAAAATCGCTATAAAAACACGAAAAAAGCACATACATTATGCATACCATCATTTAGAATGCATTCTGCAATTTTTGTGCACATGATGCGTTTTTTCCGCGAAAAAAACTAATTGCGGTAAAAACGCAGCATGTTCATTAATTTTGGATTTTTTGCGTATTTCCCACTATATTATTGCATTGGGAACCTCCAGAAAAATCTGCAAAAAAACGCGGTAAAAACGTGCAAAAAACGCATGCGGATTTCTTGCAGAAAATGTCCTGTTTTGCTCAGGAAATTTCTGCAAGAAATCCTGAACAAGTGCACATAGCCTTAATTGAACTAAACACACCCCAACCCTCTTTTACCCATTTTTTTCAACGAAAAATAAAAAAAGCAAATTTATACTCGTCTTTCTGCCGATTAATCCATTAGGCTAGGTTCACATTGCGTTAGGGCAATCCGTTAAGCGCATAGCGCTAGCGGATTGCGCTAACGCAATGTTTGTTTAGGGTCCGCGTTCGGCATCCCCGCTAGCGCAGATCCCCGATCTGCGCTAGCGAGGGACGGACCTCGGATGCACCTCGGACGCTGCAAGCAGCGTCCGAGGTCCGTCACGAAAGAATGGCACATCGCTAGCGCGTGCCGAAAATGGCATGCGCTAGCGATGCGCTACAGCAAAAAAATCACATTGCTGTCAATGGGTGTGCTAACGGACCCGTTGCACGGCGTCAATTGCGACATTTTCGCTGTGCAACGCAGTCCGTTAGCGTTAACCCATTAACACAATGTGAACCTAGCCTTAATGCCCATGTCCCTCGATGATCCGTATGGTTTGGTGAGCCCTCACATCAGCTAGAACACACTTAGCTGAGCGTGAGAAGCGCTGCCTGTGACAGGCGGAAACCTTAAGGCCGGTTTCCCACGTCAGTGGCTCCGGTATGTGAGGTGACAGTTTCCTCACGTACCGGAGCCACTGACACGTAGACACATTAAAATCAATGCATCTGTGCAGATGTCATTGATTTTTTGCGGACAGTGTCTCCGTGGAGCTTTATTTTAAACACGAGAAACTAAAAAAAAAAAAAGGAATATTCATATCTTCTCTACAGCAAACGCTGCCGCAGGGAAGATATGAATGGCGGCTTCAGCACTAGATGCTGGTGCGTGTGGTACCCAGTGGGCACACGTGTGCCGCACATGTGCCACACTGATGTGCCACAGAAACGCACGGACACTGATAATTCCGGTACCGCAATTATCTGGACGTGTGAGACTGCCCTAAAGGGGATATCCAGGACTTTAAAAAAAAGAAAAAAAAAAGAAAAGGGGCCTAAGCACTAATAGGCAGGTAGTTGCTACCTTCATGCCAGTTGAGCATCATTTGAGCATTTTCTTTTCCTGTTAACAGGGCGGGAGTACTGGTCTTAGTCTGATCAGCATGCTACCAGTTGTCCTGCCCTTCAACAGGAAGAGAAACCGTTGCTCTGTTGACAGGGAGCTGCTGAATCTCCGTTAGAGGAAGACAGTCACTGGCGCCAGGCTACAACAGGCAGGTTGTTGCATCTGTTAGCAACTACATGCCTGTTAGTTCTTATTCCCAAGTCCTGAATATCCCCTTTAATGACGTCACTGCTGGTCACGCGCAGCAGGCGTGTCATGCTCAGAGCAGTGTGTTCCGGCTGTCGTGGTGAGAAGTCGCATTACTGATGTGACTCTTCCCCAAACCATCTGGATCGTCGTGGCAGATGGACATTAATGGATTATCGGTGGAAAGGTGAGTATAACTTTGCTTTTTATTTTTTGTTGAATAAATGGGTAATAGAGGGCCGGGGAGCGTTTATTTAAAAAAAAAAAAAAAAAAAAAAAAGACTTTACTCTGTGTGTGTCTTTATTATATTTGACTATGGAGTTAGTAATGGGGGTGTCTGATAGACACCTCTTAATTACTATCTCCTGGGCTTGCAGTCAGCGAACATAAAACAGCTGACATCAACCCTGCAACTATTACCCCACTTGCTACCGCACCAGGACAAGTAGGAAGAGTGGAGGCTAAGCTCCAGAATCGGTACAGCTAATATATTTAAAATTTCTTGGGTGGCTGAGGGCTGATGTTCTTACTTTGGGAAGGGACCAATATCCATGGTCCCTTTCTAGGCTATTAATAACATCCCGCAGCTGTCTGTTTAGGCTTTGCTGGTTAGAAATATAGGGGGGGACCCTATGTCATTTCTTGAGATGGTCTCCCCTATAATGACCAGTAAAGGCTAGGCAAACATCTGTGAACTGATATTCATAACCTGTGAACCTTTATAGCTATTGGCCCCTTCCCAGAATATTAACATGATGTGTCAGCTTTCCCTCAACTGGTTATGAAAATGAAGGGTGACCCCCCCACGCCATTTTTTTTTACTTAAAGGGCCACTGTCACCCCCCCTCCAGCCGTTATAAACTAAAAGAGTAATGCTGCATTCTAACAAGGTGGCTATGCAGACGCAGTAAGCTCTGGCCGTCTGACGTCCCAGCCAGGCTTGCAGACTGTGCCTGCGCGGGCATTGCGGCCAGCCACCTTTGGAATCCCCGCCCCGCACTGTGCATAATGCATAACACCGTGCGGGGATTCCAAAGGTGGCTGGCCGCAATGCCCGCGCAGGCGCAGTCTGCAAGCCTGGCTGGGACGTAAGATGGCCAGAGCTTACTGCGTCTGCGCACCACAGCAGTACACTGGCCAGGCGCCGGTTTTAAAACGTACACAGCGCTGAGGGGGCGGCGCCGAAAGCGCAGGAAGATTGGAGTGACGGCAGAGGAGCGGTCAGAGCTGGGGAGTGAGGACCCGCCTCCCTGGCTAGAGACAGGAATTGTGGCTAAGTATAAATAACGCTTTATTTGGGGTATACTTGAACCTAAAACTAAAAGAGCCACCTTGTTAGAATGCAGCATTACTGCTGCACAAGGTGGCTCTTTTAGTTTATAACGGCTGGAGGGGGTGACAGTGGCCCTTTAATCATTTCTTGTTTATGTGCCATACACAGACAGCGGGTGCTGACTTCAACTCCCATTATTGTCGCCTAGTCTCGATGATTGCCGGGAGACTTGGCGACGATGATGAGAGCTGCATTTAACACCCGGCACCTGGGAACTGCGCTAACTCTACTGCTTTTTCCAGGTCCCGCTGATGACACGTATGCAGCACATGGACACGGGTAGCACCGTTACTGGTTCTTCAAGTACTAGTAATCAGGATGTGTGAAGGAGGCTATTAAGGGTGTTGTATCCTTACTCCACCCCCACACACTCAATACACAAATACTTGTCAAATGCTTATTGGATCTGTTTCATCCAATAAGCATTCAAGGTTAGGGTACCGTCACACTATACGATTTACCTACGATCACGAGCAGCGATACGACCTGGCCGTGATCGTAGGTAAATCGTAGTGTGGTCGCTGGGGAGCTGTCACGCAGACAGCTCTCCAGCGACCAACGATGCCAAGGTCCCTGGGTAACCAGGGTAAACATCGGGTAACTAAGCGCAGGACCGCGCTTAGTAACCCGATGTTTACCCTGGTTACAAGCGTAAAACTAAAAGAAAAACAAACAGTACATACTTACATTCTGGTGTCCGTCAGGTCCCTTGCCGTCTGCTTCCCGCACTCACTGACTGCCGGCCGTAAAGTGAAAGTGAAAGCACAGCACAGCGGTGACGTCACCGCTGTGCTCTGCTTTCACTTTACGGCCGGCAGTCACAGTGCGGGAAGCAGACGGCAAGGGACCTGACGGACACCAGAATGTAAGCGGTCCTGCGCTTAGTTACCCGATGTTTACCCTGGTTACAAGCGAACGCATCGCTGGATCGCATCGCTAGATCGCTAGATCGGTGTCACACACACCGATCTAGCGATGACAGCAGGAGATCCAGCGATGAAAGAAAGTTCTAAACGATCTGCTACGACGTACGATTCTCAGCAGGATCCCTGATCGCTGCTGCGTGTCAGACACAGCGATATCGTAACGATATCGCTGGAACGTCACGAATCGTACCGTCGTAGCGATCGAAATGGTATAGTGTGACGGTACCCTTATACAGCTTGGAGTTGAAAAATCTGCATAAAAATTAGGATATGGTCAACATTTTCAGTTGCCTAATAATTGTGCACACAGTCTAGGTTCTGTAAGGCTGTTGGCATGCACTTTCAGGAAGAGCACATTTTAGTCAGATAACTTTGTTGTTACAGGGTTTTTTCCCCATCTACCTCAGGCCAAGATAATAATCTAGTGTTTGTTTTCTCAGTATTATATTTGCTCATTAAAGAACTGAAAATCTCACCAAGTTAAATAGAGCACAGTGTAATACTGTACAGGGAATTAATGAGTCGCAAATGGAGAAGTCAATAACACAAGACGAAATTTACACTGCAAAATCATAATGAATATCAAGCTTTTATCAACTGAGCCTGGGAGCAAAGTCAACTGACCGCATGAGCAATGAAATGTGAAGTGTGGACTTTTGATGGACCTGCAGTGCAGGAGGAGGTGCTGGCATAGGAGCACTGTATGTGCACACGTTCAGGATTTCTTGCAGAAATTTCCTGAGCAAAACCGGACATTTTCTGCAAGAAATCTGCATGCGTTTTTTTTTTGCGTTTTTGACGAGTTTTTTCTCGGAGCTTCCCAATGCGTTAAATAGCGGGAAAACCGCGAAAAATGCGGAAAATTTAATTAACATGCTGCGTTTTTTTTTAACAAGATGCGTTTTTTCGCTGAAAAAAACGCATCATGTGCACAAAAATTGCAGAATGCATTCTAAATGATGAGATGCATAGCAAAAAAACGCAACGTGTGCACACAGCCTTTAATGTCTTGTGTGTTATCTGGAGAGACTAGAGTGCTGGTTTGGAAACGGAACATCTTCTGCTGCAGTGGGTGGAAAAAGTCCCTCTGCTCACTGTACTTGAATGACTCATCTCCTAGACCAGTTTTGAAAACTGTGAATTATAATGGTTATAAAAACTCTACTTAATGCAGCCAGAAATAACATTTTATTTTAACATATCTACTTACAAATTTCTCGTAGCGAAGCTCTCAACCTAAGAAATGCCACAGTGAAGGAAATGCTGCTATATGAAAGGTTACACCATGAATCGCTTTCCTATACTATGGTTACAGCCTTTTCTCTGATCTCGGCCTCTGGACGGCACATAATCTATTTCACTCTCGTATAAGTTACCAAAGGGCTATAAACTCTCACTGTTCTGGGTCATTGGAAACTTATAGTAATTGACAAGCTGAAATGGGTTATCCCACAAAAATACATTGATCAGCTATCTACAAGGTAATAATTATGTAATCGCTGGGGGGTCCCACTTCTGAGAAACCAACAATCACAAGAATGGGGGGGAATGTGAGCGATTTATATGCATGTATAGGAAACTGTATGGGTTCCATATACATTTACTAATTCTTGCTGTTTGTGTAGTGAGACAGCTCTATCTACTATAATAATATCGTCATGTAGCTGCCACATGTTATAAAGATTCCACAACACTAGAGATGGGCGGACACCTGGATGTTTGGGTCTCGGCAGGACAGTACCCGAATCCGGACCCCATTCACTTGAATGGGAGGCCTGAACATACAATGTTTGCCACGCTGTCATGTGCATGACAGCGCAGCAAACCTCTTCTGATGAGCATTAAAATCATCACCGACGGTCAGACAGCTGCGGTTCCCACACTGTCAAATGACAGCATGAGCCTGCAGCTGTGATCGGAGGTACTGTATAAAGTTTACCTCTGGTTACTGGTGTCCGCTGATGGGACTACTGCTCCCATCAGCCAACACCTGCTGTCACTAATAACAGTGAGAGCAGGAGCGGCAGATGGGAGTATTCATCAGCCTGCGCTGTAAATAAAAAATAATTAAAAAAGAAAAAGCGTGAAGCTGACAGCTGAGGGTTACAGTCCCCAACTGAGTTTTGTCTGGCTGGTTATCAGGAATACATGGTAACCGTTCTTTTAATTATTTATTTACAGCAGGCATCGGCTAATGGGAGCAGTAGTCCCATCAACTGACACCAGTGACCACAGGTGAACTTTATACCTCCGATCACTTCTGAGCGCTCACTCTGTCTTTTGACAGCGTGGAAACCGCGGCTCTCTGACCAACGGTGATGATTTTACCGTCGATCAGAAGCAATGTTTGCCAAACTGTCATGCACATGACAGCGCAACAAACACCCGGTGTTCGGGGGGCCGAACCTGAACAGTAACACAGACTTCCTGGTGTGGTCCGTGTTCGGTGTCCGTGCCCGAGCTGGAGATGTTCGGTACAGAAGATGAACTTCACTGTTTGGATTCGCCCATCTCTACACAACATTCTTCATCTATAGGGCCTCATCTATGAAAACTAAAACACGTAAGATCTGGAGGTTTTACCTTTGTCATCCACTCAGGTCATTTGTTTCTTTTTTCATTTTCAATGTGAAGCTATAAAAAGTGCCTGATTGGATGGAGTAGTCTCTCCATGACCCCACACAAACCCTTTCAGTTATACGGTTTTAGGACATATAGATCCCTTTTATGGAATCTAGTGCAACCAGGATCTGAAGGTCTTACTGGTCCAAACTCAGACGAGAGCCTGTCATCAAAAAATATCTGATGGTGTGCTTTTCTATTCTGACTGCTGCAGATATTCTGGATGGTGCAGTCACCTCTTCCAGAGCTGCTAACAGCTCCAGAGCTGCCTGCACCGAATATATAGAGCTAATGGAAGGTGAGTAAACGTCTGATTGTTGATCTGCTGCCTGCAGACTGGACTGAATTGTCATGGTGACAGGTTCCCTTTAAGGAGAACACTGCCAGACATCAGGCTTCTCATCAAAATAAGAACAGAAGATTGGCAGTACAAAATCAGATATGCTGGATCCTTAACGCCCTGACAGTCCTTTGTCAGGATGCCCCCATACACATTAGACTGTCTGCCAAGCCCATCTATATCAGTGGAGTTGGCCAACGTTAGGCTAATGTGTATGGCGGCAATAGGCAAATATGTTCAAAGGCAGACAACCTCCTAAATCAACTGCGTAGGCTGCTTGCCTACTGATAGGACCTAGTAAGCCTAACCAGATGTGTGACTCGGGGACCTTCTGTTGGACCCATCGGTCATGAAAACCCATTGGCTATTGACTATAGTATCTCAGGTGGTAAATGACGACTGGTATCGGACCATTTTTGTCAAGTAGCATCCTGTAAAATGTAGACAAAATTCATGTGTGCTCCTCATGGTCTCACATGTATGCTCTTTAGTTTAATTTTAAGGGAAGCAAAGTTTACAGTCTGATTGCTCTTTTTTTTCTTGCCAAAAACTTCAAAATATTGATCATTGACTGACTTTTCTTTTTCCCATTTCTACAAGGTTAAAGACCTTGAGTCATAATGAAGCAGCTCAGGGGCATATTCCCTATTTCACTGTAAGGTGTCAATATTTATTAGATCATGCCAAGTCATAGTAACATAGTAACATAGTTAGTAAGGCCGAAAAAAGACATTTGTCCATCCAGTTCAGCCTATATTCCATCATAATAAATACCCAGATCTACGTCCTTCTACAGAACCTAATAATTGTATGATACAATATTGTTCTGCTCCAGGAAGACATCCAGGCCTCTCTTGAACCCCTCGACTGAGTTCGCCATCACCACCTCCTCAGGCAAGCAATTCCAGATTCTCACTGCCCTAACAGTAAAGAATCCTCTTCTATGTTGGTGGAAAAACCTTCTCTCCTCCAGACGCAAAGAATGCCCCCTTGTGCCCGTCACCTTCCTTGGTATAAACAGATCCTCAGCGAGATATTTGTATTGTCCCCTTATATACTTATACATGGTTATTAGATCGCCCCTCAGTCGTCTTTTTTCTAGACTAAATAATCCTAATTTCGCTAATCTATCTGGGTATTGTAGTTCTCCTATCCCCTTTATTAATTTTGTTGCCCTCCTTTGTACTCTCTCTAGTTCCATTATATCCTTCCTGAGCACCGGTGCCCAAAACTGGACACAGTACTCCATGTGCGGTCTAACTAGGGATTTGTACAGAGGCAGTATAATGCTCTCATCATGTGTATCCAGACCTCTTTTAATGCACCCCATGATCCTGTTTGCCTTGGCAGCTGCTGCCTGGCACTGGCTGCTCCAGGTAAGTTTATCATTAACTAGGATCCCCAAGTCCTTCTCCCTGTCAGATTTACCCAGTGGTTTCCCATTCAGTGTGTAATGGTGATATTGATTCCCTCTTCCCATGTGTATAACCTTACATTTATCATTGTTAAACCTCATCTGCCACCTTTCAGCCCAAGTTTCCAACTTATCCAGATCCATCTGTAGCAGAATACTATCTTCTCTTGTATTAACTGCTTTACATAGTTTTGTATCATCTGCAAATATCGATATTTTACTGTGTAAACCTTCTACCAGATCATTAATGAATATGTTGAAGAGAACAGGTCCCAATACTGACCCCTGCGGTACCCCACTGGTCACAGCGACCCAGTTAGAGACTATACCATTTATAACCACCCTCTGCTTTCTATCACTAAGCCAGTTACTAACCCATTTACACACATTTTCCCCCAGACCAAGCATTCTCATTTTGTGTACCAACCTCTTGTGCGGCACGGTATCAAACGCTTTGGAAAAATCGAGATATACCACGTCCAATGACTCACCGTGGTCCAGTCTATAGCTTACCTCTTCATAAAAACTGATTAGATTGGTTTGACAGGAGCGATTTCTCATAAACCCATGCTGATATGGAGTTAAACAGTTATTCTCATTGAGATAATCCAGAATAACATCCCTCAGAAACCCTTCAAATATTTTACCAACAATAGAGGTTAGACTTACTGGCCTATAATTTCCAGGTTCACTTTTAGAGCCCTTTTTGAATATTGGCACCACATTTGCTATGCGCCAGTCCTGCGGAACAGACCCTGTCGCTATAGAGTCACTAAAAATAAGAAATAATGGTTTATCTATTACATTACTTAGTTCTCTTAGTACTCGTGGGTGTATGCCATCCGGACCCGGAGATTTATCTATTTTAATCTTATTTAGCCGGTTTCGCACCTCTTCTTGGGTTAGATTGGTGACCCTTAATATAGGGTTTTCATTGTTTCTTGGGATTTCACCTAGCATTTCATTTTCCACCGTGAATACCGTGGAGAAGAAGGTGTTTAATATGTTAGCTTTTTCCTCGTCATCTACAACCATTCTTTCCTCACTATTTTTTAAGGGGCCTACATTTTCAGTTTTTATTCTTTTACTATTGATATAGTTGAAGAACAGTTTGGGATTAGTTTTACTCTCCTTAGCAATGTGCTTCTCTGTTTCCTTTTTGGCAGCTTTAATTAGTTTTTTAGATAAAGTATTTTTCTCCCTATAGTTTTTTAGAGCTTCAATGGTGCCATCCTGCTTTAGTAGTGCAAATGCTTTCTTTTTACTGTTAATTGCCTGTCTTACTTCTTTGTTTAGCCACATTGGGTTTTTCCTATTTCTAGTCCTTTTATTCCCACAAGGTATAAACCGCTTACACTGCCTATTTAGGATGTTCTTAAACATTTCCCATTTATTATCTGTATTCTCATTTCTGAGGATATAGTCCCAGTCTACCAGATTAAGGGCATCTCTAACCTGGTCAAACTTTGCCTTCCTAAAGTTCAGTGTTTTTGTGACTCCCTGACAAGTCCCCCTAGTGAAAGACAGGTGAAACTGCACAATATTGTGGTCGCTATTTCCTAAATGCCCAACCACCTGCAGATTTGTTATTCTGTCAGGTCTATTAGATAGTATTAGGTCTAAAAGTGCTGCTCCTCTGGTTGGATTCTGCACCAATTGTGAAAGATAATTTTTCTTGGTTATTAGCAGAAACCTGTTGCCTTTATGGGTTTCACAGGTTTCTGTTTCCCAGTTAATATCCGGGTAGTTAAAGTCCCCCATAACCAGGACCTCATTATGGGTTGCAGCTTCATCTATCTGCTTTAGAAGTAGACTTTCCATGCTTTCTGTTATATTTGGGGGTTTGTAACAGACCCCAATGAGAATTTTGTTACCATTTTTCCCTCCATGAATTTCAACCCATATGGACTCGACATCCTCATTCCCTTCGCTAATATCCTCCCTTAAAGTGGACTTTAGACAAGACTTTACATAGAGACAAACCCCTCCTCCTCTCCGATTTTTACGATCCTTTCTAAACAGACTGTAACCCTGTAAGTTAACTGCCCAGTCATAGCTTTCATCTAACCATGTCTCGGTTATTCCCACTATGTCAAAGTTACCTGTAGATATTTCTGCTTCTAGTTCTTCCATCTTGTTTGTCAGGCTTCTGGCGTTTGCGAGCATGCAGTTTAGAGGATTTTGTTTTGTTCCAATCTCCTCACTGTGGATTGTTTTAGAAATGTTCTTACCTCCCTTCTGAGTATGTTTTCCTGGGTCGTCATTGTTCGAGTCTAATGTTTTTCTTCCCGTCCCCTCTTCTTCTAGTTTAACGCCCTCCTGATGAGTGTAGCGAGTCTTCTGGCGAATGTGTGTTTCCCAGGTTTGTTGAGGTGTAGTCCGTCTCTGGCGAGGAGTCCATCATACCAGTAATTCACACCGTGGTCCAGGAATCCAAATCCTTGTTGTCTGCACCATCGTCTTAGCCAGTTGTTTGCATGAAGGATCCTGTTCCATCTCCTGGTGCCATGCCCGTCTACTGGAAGGATAGAAGAAAAAACTACCTGTGCATCCAGTTCCTTTACTTTCTTCCCCAACTCTTCAAAGTCCTTGCAGATTGTCGGTAGGTCCTTCCTTGCCGTGTCATTGGTGCCAACATGTATCAGAAGAAATGGGTGGACGTCCTTGGAGCTGAAGAGCTTTGGTATCCTATCGGTCACATCCTTGATCATCGCACCTGGAAGGCAGCATACTTCTCTTGCAGTTATGTCCGGTCTGCAGATGGCTGCTTCGGTGCCTCTCAGTAGTGAGTCTCCCACCACCACCACTCTTCGTTGCTTCTTGGCTGTACTTTTTGCTGTCACTTGTTGCTGTGTGCCCTTTTCTTTTTTGCTTGCTGGTATTGCTTCATTCTTAGGTGTGCCATCTTCATCCTCTACAAAGATTTGATATCGGTTCTTCAGTTGTGTGGTTGGTGATTTCTCCATGGTCTTCTTGCTTCTTTTGGTCACATGCTTCCACTCATCTGCTTTTGGAGGTTCTCTGACACTTTTTGCACCTTCTGTGACCAGTAGAGATGCTTCTGTTCTGTCTAGAAAGTCTTCATTCTCTTTGATGAGTTTCAAAGTTGCTATTCTTTCTTCCAGACCCCGCACCTTTTCTTCCAAAAGGGCCACTAGTCTACACTTCTGACAGGTGAAATTGGATTCTTCTTCTGGTCGATCTGTGAACATGTAGCACATGCTGCAGCTCACCATGTAGGTTGTCACATCTGCCATGTTGCTCCTAGATCCTGCTGACTTGCTGTGTGTTTTCCTTCTTGTGTAATCTACTCAGCCAAGCTCTCTTGCAATAATGTCCTACAGGCAAAAATTTACGGCGCGCGGTTTGGTGATGCTTTCGAAGCAGCTGGTCCCGGCTGTACCCAACGATCTTCTAGCTTAGGGAGACTTCGCTTCTCCCAGAAGGCACCTGGAATATGCAAATTAGCCTCCTGAAGCTTGAATCCCTGGTTTGGTGATGCTTTCGAAGCAGCTGGTCCCGGCTGTACCCAACGATCTTCTAGCTTAGGGAGACTTCGCTTCTCCCAGAAGGCACCTGGAATATGCAAATTAGCCTCCTGAAGCTTGAATCCCTATATAGGAAGTCTGCCCTATATTTTGAAAGATGACTGCTGAGGTGTGTCATATTGTGCAACTTGTCTGTCTCAAGTTATATTTTCTAACCAGAATCATTTCTGTACAAATATATTGAAAAAAATACATGTAATAATTAATAATATAGTCTGTCACAAGTGTGAGCTTTGGCACTAGTATTATACATCCTGTAATATTTCTTTACAGGCTTAGAAAGGACGTCAAAGTCCTAAAACCTAAAAGTGAGGTGAAATTCCAATTTGAATTGTGCTGTATCTGTGTACAGATATTGGTTATATAGTCCTGGCATAGGCCATTGCTGTGATCCCTGGACCAGTGTTCACTTCAGTGCCTGCAATCCTCAGACCAGCTCCAGAGATGCCACTAGGCCTCACGTGATGTTATAATGTATTTCACACCATGATACCATGTTGTGGTGGGGACCTAGTTAGCAGCAGAGGATCAGAGGATTTCAATACAGGAGTGAACACAGCCCTGGTCTGGCTGCCAAGGATGGTGACCGAACTGGTTGACAGAACCAGGGTGCATCAAATCTCTTAACTCATCTCCACTAGATAATCTAAAGATGCACCAGATTTATCAGCCAGCATTACACCACTAAATGTACTAGAACGTATTACATGTACTCTACTAAAATCCACCTCTGCTTGTCATTTCCTTGTACCTTTTGGGGAATTCTAAACATGCATCTGACATTTTTTCCCACTTTATTCAAGAGTATGAAAGTTGCACATTCATTTTTGCTTTTTTCAAAAAAGTTTTAATTCCATAATGACAAAATGATCTTGTGTATTGACTCATTTTAGAAATGTGAAAGAGAAAAGTACCTGTTAGTATGCAGATTCACATGAAGATAAAGCTATGCACTTACAGTAAAAACTCCTTTTTCAACATAATACCCTCCTATTTCTCAACCAGCTTAGTGAGTCTGTCTGTGCTTTATACAGCATACCTGAGAACCAAAACTAGCTATATGATGGAAACATATTATCCAATGTATTTGTAAGTCTTTGGTGTGAAAGCCATAACCACGCCATCCTACATAGAAGTCCATTTCTCATTGCCGGATTTAAGAGTGCCTCCAGATTGGCCAATACCAACCCTACTGTGCCAGGAAAGGTTCAAATCTTAGTATTTAGCAATATATATGTATAAAATCCAACTAGAACTCTCTGTTACTGAGGACAGATTACACTTAACAACAGGCAGTGGACAGTAAGTTAGAAACACTTAAAATCTCGAACTTTAGTGTGATTTTTTTGGGGGTAAGACAACATAAATTTTTAATGAAGGAACTTGCGAATTGAATATCAAAAACATTATCTAATTAGTCCAATCAAGTTGCCTGAAATTAGTGACCAATTTCATAAATTTGTTTTAAGACCTCATCATGCATATCATGATTGGACAATGTACTTTTATCTTCATAGCAAAAATAAATTTTAATGGCAAATACACAATGGTAAATAAGTAAAATCTAGACAAATACTAATTGATTGCTGTCTTAGAGTTTTATTAGGTTATTTACAGATAAGGCTAGGCTCACGTTGCTTCTGATTCACACTATAGCACCGTAATCTTTACCGGAACAAAGCGTGCAGCATACATTTTTTTACCTTAATATGGCAACCACAAACCCAGATCCGTAGTTAATGTGGTCTGTCTGTTTGTGTCCATCATAATAAGGATACACTTCTTGCAAGAACTATTTTTATTTCTATGTTCTTGTAATGAGCATCCTCTTTTAATGCATCCCATTATTATATTTGCCTTGGCAGCAGCTGCCTGGCACTGGTCACTAAAATTTAGTTTGCCATCCACCCATATGCCTAAGGGTACCGTTACACTATACGATTTACCAACGATCACGACCAGCGATATGACCTGGCCGTGATCGTTGGTAAGTCGTTGTGTGGTCGCTGGAGAGCTGTCACACAGACAGCTCTCCAGCGACCAACGATGCCAAAGTCCCCGGGTAACCAGCGTAAACATCGGGTTACTAAGCGCAGGGCCGCGCTTAGTAACCCGATGTTTACCCTGGTTACCAGCGTAAAAAAAAACAAACCTTACATACTTACATTCCAGTGTCTGTCCCTTGCCGTCTGCTTCCCGCACTGACTGACTGCCGGCCGTAAAGTGAAAGCACAGCACAGCGCGCTGTGCTCTGCTTTCACTTTACGGCCGGCAGTCAGTCAGTGCGGGAAGCAGACGGCAAGGGACCTGACGGACACCGGAATGTAAGTATGTAGTGTTTTTTTTTTTTTACTTTTACGCTGGTAACCAGGATAAACATCGGGTTACTAAGCGCAGCCCTGCGCTTAGTAACCCGATGTTTACCCTGGTTACAAGCGAACGCATCGCTAGATCGGTGTCACACACACCGATCCAGCGATGACAGCGGGAGATCCAGCGACGAAAGAAAGTTCCAAGCGATCTGCTACGACGTACGATTCTCAGCAGGGTCCCTGATCGCTGCTGCGTGTCAGACACAGCGATATCGTATGGATATCGCTGGAACGTCACGGATCGTACCGTCGTAGCGACAAAAGTGCCACTGTGAGACGGTACCCTAAGTCTTTTTCAGTGACCGTTTTATCTGGTGTTTAACCATTTAGTACAGAAGTATACATTTAATTTCCTTTTCCCAAGTGTATGATCTTATGTATATAAGTATTAAGCTACAATTGCCATTTATCATCCAAGCCTACAGCTTACATAAATTCCCTCTGTAATTCTAATATCCCTGGTCATGTCATCTGTAGTGGGATTTTCTTGTGGCCAGGCCGTAGAGAAAAAGGCGTTTAGTAGATTGACCTTTCCCTTATCCTCTTCCACCATTTCACCCAGATTATTTTTGAGAGGGCCAACAGTGTCATTTTTGAGTTTCTTACAGTTTATATAGTTGAATAATATTTTGGGATTATTTTTTTTTTTGGCAGTGAGTCTCTCTGGCTCAGTCTTTGATTTTTAGATAGTTTATTTTTTTTCTAGAATTATTGAATGCTTCCTCACTACCCTCTTGCTTTGATTCCCTAAACACTTTCTTTTTATAATTTATTGTGCCCCTTACAGCTCTATTTAGCCATATTGGTTTCCTCCTATTTCTAGCTTGTTTATTCCCATATATTGTGCACAGGAGGCTTATAAACCGGTCCCATTTGCTTTCATTACTCAAGACATTGTCCCAGTTTATGGCACTAAGATCATCTCTTGTGTTAGAAATTTGCATTCTTCAAGTTTAGTGTCCTTGTCCCTCTTCAATACATCTAATTAAAGAAAATGTGAAAACTTATTATTTTGTGATCACTATTGCCCAAGTGACCCCCAAACCTTTTTTTTTTTTTGCATAATCACATGGAAAATAAAACCTAAACACAAATGTTTTAAAATTAGGAGGCAATTTTCTGACTTTTGATGTAAACTATTTGAGTGCTAAATGTAAGGCTACGTTCACACTAGCGTTGTGCGCCGCTGCGTCGGCGACGCGACGCACAACGCATCGAAAAACGCGTGCAAACGCACGCAAAAACGCTGCGTTTTTCGACGCGTGCGTCGTTTTTTGACGAAAATCGGACGCAAGAAAAATGCAACTTGTTGCGATTTCTTGGTCCGACGCTAGCGTCAAAAAAGACGCACGTGTCGGAAAACGCAACAAGCAAAAACGCATGCGTCCCTCATGTTAAACATAGGGGCGCATGACGCGTGCGTCGCCGCTGCGTCGCCTGACGCTAGCGCGACGCACACTAGCCGAACGCTAGTGTGAACGTAGCCTAATATGTATTCCTTAAATGTATTTCATACACATATTTTTTTTTTCATAGTCATCTTCCTTTTACCTACCTTCCAGGGAAAATTGGACTTGTCTAACCCTCATAAATAATCTGGCAAATGGAAAGTTTTTTTCTGCCAAATGTTTTAAGCAAATACTGCCAAATCTGATCTTTGGGGAATAATAGGCAACACACAAGCACTTGCAAAGCGGTTTTCATTGTAAAGAACCTTTTTCATGCCTTTTTATTAACTCATTTAATCATATATTGAAGAAATATGAACAGAGCAATCTGTTTTTTCTTCAGCTTATTGGTATAGAACATCTTTGGTGACTCACTTTTCCCTAAGTTTCCACTAATGTTATTTAATGATTCCGTCTAAAAACTTTTAACATGCTGAAGTGAAGAATCCAGGCGGTTGTGCTGTTTCCTGTTCCATCAAATGACGCATGGGTAGAAAAAGTGCAGAGAATAAATGTATAATAAATTTCTGTACATATTCTGGATAATGTATGTTAAAAATGTTCATAGCCTTATTACTTAAAGAAAATGGACTGAGTGGATAGTCAAGGGCTGTTCTTAAGTTTTAAAAGTTGTACCCTATGCACTGATAGGGGATAACTTCCCAATCACTAAGGGTCTGATCAATTTCAAGACTTAGGACTCTGACATGTCGGACTCAAGGACCAGCGGTGGAGACTCACCGGTGGACTCAGGGAAGTTGAGTACAGTGTGGTTAGATATTTTTTAACAAATTGAAATTGGGGCAGCACATTTTCCATATTTTTTTGAAAGAGGACAACCCCTTTAATGTATCTACTGAGTTTTCTAGAAATGACCTGGAACAGACAGGGACAGACTGAGGATATTCATTTTCAGGAACAGGTGCTAGAGAAATGTTACTTTGTAACTAACATGGTGCGAATAGACAAGAAAATAGTGCCATATTAAAATGAAAACATAACTGACTCCTAAAGAAGATCATTACTTGGAAGGTAAAGGGTCTCTGGTTTGTGCAAAAGCATATGATGGTGCTTAGGTATTTGAAACACTTTGACTTTTGCAGGAAACACTTCTCTCCTAAGCTGGCTTCCATGGAATGCACAGACTGATGTTATCTGCAGTTAAGAAGGCAGAAGTTCTGATATTCATCAAAAAGAATATCCCACATATTGTTGTAAGCCGGAACGCAGAATCTTGCATCTACACATTTCTGGCACTAATGGAGATATAAGTATATATAACACTCATATGTCAAACACTGTACAAAGTTTTAAGGTACCTTCACACATAACGATATCGTTACGATATCGTTGCTTTTTGTGACGTAGCAACGATATCGTTAAGGAAATCGTTATGTGTGACAGCGACCAACGATCAGGCCCCTGCTGGGAGATCGTTGGTCGCTGAACAAAGTCCAGAACTTTATTTCATCGCTGGATCTCCCGCTGACATTGCTGGATCGGCGTGTGTGACACCGATCCAGCGATGTCTTCACTGGTAACCAGGGTAAACATCGGGTAACTAAGCGCAGGGCTGCGCTTAGTAACCCGATGTTTACCCTGGTTACCAGCGTAAAAGTAAAAAAAAAAAAAACACTACATACTTACCTACCGCTGTCTGTCCCCGGCGCTGTGCTCTGCACTCCTCCTGTACTGGCTGTGAGCGTCGGTCAGCCGGAAAGCAGAGCGGTGACGTCACCGCTCTGTTTTCCGGCCGCTGTGCTCACAGCCAGTGCAGGAGGAGTGCAGTGAAGCAGAGCACCAGGGACAGACAGCGGTAGGTAAGTATGTAGTGTTTTTTTTTTTTTTACTTTTACGCTGGTAACCAGGGTAAACATCGGGTTACTAAGCGCGGCCCTGCGCTTAGTAACCCGATGTTTACCCTGGTTACCCGGGGACTTCGGGATCGTTGGTCGCTGGAGAGCTGTCTGTGTGACAGCTCTCCAGCGACCAAACAGCGACGCTGCAGCGATCCGGATCGTTGTCGGTATCGCTGCAGCGTCGCTTAATGTGAAGGGGCCTATAGTTTGGATTATCTTAAAATGATGATGGTCATATGCTATACTCAACAGATTACTGGTAGGAGACCTTAGTATGGCCGCTTCATTTTTAGCCAATAGGAAAATCATGCACGTGACAATCTGGACTACTTGGTGTGATTGTGTGATATGCTATGTGGGTATCATTTTTGTGTATATTTCTATTTTACATATTTTCATGGTGTCTTCTTGTAGAAGGAGTTATTTGCTAATTGATAAATGGCTGTTGCTACCATCTGATATCAGCCCCCACAGTACTGTATGCTAATGACATATTGACCTAGCTTGTTGAAACAATGAGTCTCTGAGAGCTTCCCCCTCCTGACCTGTGAATGAGGGGGGCGATTTTTAAAATATTAGTGAGGAGAGACACACATCAGTCCTGTGTGGAATGATGATGTGTTCACAGCATCTCAGAGAGAAAGAGGAGTATATGGACTACGCTATCCTCTGTCTGATGGATTGTTGGACTTTTATCCTCTTACTGAACTGCATTCGTGTTCTGGACTATTTTATCCTTTGTGTAGTGGATCGTTTATGGACCTTTCGTATTTTTGCCTAAATAAAGGTCTAGGGATTGTTCACTTTTCGCGGGCTCTGTTGATTGTGTGGTACCGGAGAAGGATCCTGTGACACTTGGGATCCACAGTTCAGTCTTAATTGATGTTATGTCGGCTACTTTGCTAAGTAGTAGTTGGAGGATATGCCATCCAAGTCTATGTGAGTACTGACATTTTCCTAATTCTTGGTCGTGGAATCACAATATTCTTCTGAGTGATCGCATTGTACCCAATAATTTGGATCATAATCCATTGATCTTAGACTTGATAATCTGTTTACTTTAGACTGGCAGTGATTATATCTTCTTGATCTCTAATTTCATTCTCAAAGAAGAGAGCTTTGTTACATTATGGGATTAATATATGCAGTCACAAACCAGGAGCATGCATAATGTCCCAGTCATACTGCGATGCATCCTATCCTTGGTATGCTGATGGGATGACTTGGGGAACCAGCGAGATACTGTCACGATTCCATACATCAGTGTGTCTGGGTTGCAGATATTGACAGCTCAGCAATCCAATCTGGTACAGAGGCGTGCTGAAGCTGTCATTACTTTGACAGCTCTGTAGTCAAGTCTGGTGCAGGGGTGTGCTGAACTTTCTTTGTTTTGATTGACCGCTCAGCTGTCCATTCTGAGACTGTGAGGTGCTGACTGTCTCCAGATGTTCATTGCCCCAGTTGATTTCCAAGCTACTTAACTGGGCTGTTAGTCCCAGACATCTGCCAGACATACATTCAGCTTTCATGTAGTTTGTCTCTGTGTCTTGTGTTCTGTTTGTTGATCTTTCTTTGTGTGTCCTTAGACCTCCTTTTGACCATCTGCCTGTTTAACCCCTTTGCTCTGATCTGCTATCCTGCTTGACCTCGGACCATTACCCGACTACACCTTTTTTCTTTTTCTTCTGTTTGACGTAGCCTCCTGGCCTTTGACCTCTGACTCCTTGATCCCGACTCACTGCATGTCCATGAGAAGTAACTCCGCATCACATTACGTCTGGCCTTGCAGCTGATATTGTGTTGCCTCCCGACTCTGGCGTTCCTTAGCCAGATTTTTAGTCATCTTCGTCAAATTTGCCACCTGGTCACTAAGCGTGTGTACAGTATCCATAATGGCGAAAAAGAAAAACAGGCCAGATGCAAAAGGGGTAAACAGACGAATGATCACATCCGGCAACGAAAGATCAACAAACAGCATACAAGGCACAGAGAGACAAACCTCGCAAAAACTGAATGTATGTCTGGCATAGGTCTGGGACTAACAGCCCAGTTAAGTAGCCTCAAAATCACCTTGGACAATGAACACCTGGAGACAGCCAGCTCCTCCCAGTCTCAGATTGGATGGCCGAGCTGTCTATCAAAACACCGACAAATCAGCACTTCCCTGCACCAGACTGGACAACTGAGCTTTCAATCAAAGTACGGACAGCTTCAGCACGCCCCTGTACCAGATTGGATGGCTGATTCGTCAGTAACTGCTTGCCAGATGCAATGAGGGGTGAAATTGTGACAGATATACTTTGATGGGTACGCTCAGTATGCATGTCTCTATACTGCTCTAAATTGTAAGTTCTGTAGAGATGCTGTAGAAGTCAGAGGCCAGATCATTCGACAAAATGCAGCAATTGAGTTATATTATGTACAAAGATTGCAGATTATCTGTAACAATTTACAAAACAGTACTTTAATGATGGGTTTTTGAAAGCCTTCATTTGCGGCAGAAACAAAATCGGTCTGGAATTCAAGACGTGATGCTGATACAAACAAGGGATAAAATCCATCACAAATTCCCTAAGGATCGGAATTGTGTGAAAAAACTCTGCTACCTCTGGACATAGTTTCATGGTAACCCATAGCTAAACTTGACCATCAACACAAAGCACTGACAACTCAGTAATACAACTTGCTAATTTTCTGATTTAAGGTACTATATATAGCATTGTATTTAGTGGTGTGTGTTCTCATGACAGTCAATCCTTTTATTATATACTGTGGCAATCATTAAAGGCTGCAGTTACATAGTCGTGGCTGTTGGACAATCGCCAATCAGCTACATTTAGCTT
Organism: Ranitomeya imitator; assembly: GCF_032444005.1. Taxonomy (NCBI): domain Eukaryota; kingdom Metazoa; phylum Chordata; class Amphibia; order Anura; family Dendrobatidae; genus Ranitomeya; species Ranitomeya imitator. Next base: position 82,116,830 of record NC_091285.1, read on the forward strand.
GTTTAGACAGGTCATCAGCATTTCCTATGTGCACAGAACTATTGGTAATACAATCGTTTTGTGTGCATAGACTGTCATTGTTCTCGACAGCACATGTACTGTTTACACAGGGTTCTGTGCTGCCAAGAACAGTGATGTTTAAGTGAGTTTAGAAATAATTTCACCTGCCTAACAAGCATTTTTCTCATCTGATGGGTGATTGGCAGCCTGTTCACACTGGACAGAGCGCTCGTTCCCGCTAATTGACCAGTGTAAATGCACCCTAACAATGTAACGCTCGTCTAACAAGTACACCAGTAACTACAGCGAAGCCAAAATATTTGTGACAAGAGCCAGAAAATGTGAATAAGCAATTACTGACAAATACCTACTTTCCATATGTCACTGACTGAAATTAAAACAGTTATTTGTTTAAAGCTTACATTGCTAATTTCTAACGATTGCCAAAAGTGCGTCGTTTTCACTTCAATTAATATATTACTAAGGTTTTTTCCAAGTAGGATTTGATAGTTATGTGTGTGTTCGAGTAAAATGACACCATATGGTGGCATTTATCATCACATAGTGTCTGTTGTTGCTCCTGTTGTAGAATCCGCCTGCTATCGTTGTGGAGGCCCTGAAACCCCTGAATCCCTCACGTTTAGAGCCCGACTCCTACTCATGATGGAAAAGGATTTTACAGCATAAAGCGTCAAACACTCTGGTACACCGTCATGTTCCTTCTACAATGTCCTTGGTGACAATTAGGGCGAGTTTTCTGTTTGATTCCATATGAAAAACCATCTGTAGTCCTCTGTACGAAATCCCTCTTTTTACCTAGGTACTAAGCACTGCTGGCTTTATTCATCGAGACCAATGGTCACTGGTTTCCCTTTATTTACACTTTTACCCAATGTACTTGTGTTACAACGCTTTTCAGTCCTACAGTAGACCTTATGGCAAAACGTGGTTTATAACTGACCTGGAGTCAGAGGTAAAATGTTATCAAGGAAACTGTCGTGATTGAGATCTGTGATGTTGTATGTTTGTTATACATACCCATTCATTTAAGCAGATGTATAAAATATATATTGGTAACCTGTTCCATACATGTACAGTGGATGTGTGCGCTAACGCTATGGAGAAGAGGGATCAGTGTTATGAACTGGTGATTCAGAACCACAATGGACCTGGTGGTTAAGAGCACACAAAGTGACCTGATAGCTACTAATAACATAGGACGAGCTCTGAGACGTGGGAACTCTGCTGACCGCAATCCCTAATCCTGTCACACCACACTAGAGGTAGCCGTGGAGCGCTCCTGACCAGACCTAGGCACCTCGAGCACAGCCTGAGAAACTAGCTAGCCCTGAAGATAGAAAAATAAGCCTACCTTGCCTCAGAGAAATTCCCCAAAGGAAAAGGCAGCCCCCCACATATAATGACTGTGAGTAAAGATGAAAATACAAACACAGAGATGAAATAGATTTTAGCAAAGTGAGGCCCGACTTACTGAATAGACCGAGGATAGGAAAGATAACTTTACGGTCAGCACAAAAACCTACAAACAACCACGCAGAGGGCGCAAAAAGACCCTCCGCACCGACTAACGGTACGGAGGTGCTCCCTCTGCGTCCCAGAGCTTCCAGCAAGCAAGAAAAACCAATATAGCAAGCTGGACAGAAAAAATAGCAAACAAAAGTAACACCAGCAGAACTTGGCTTATGCAGTGAAGACGGGCCACAAGAACGATCCAGGAGAGAGCAAGACCAATACTGGAACATTGACTGGAGGCCAGGAACAAAGAACTAGGTGGAGTTAAATAGAGCAGCACCTAACGACTTAACTTCGTCACCTGAGGAAGGAAACTCAGAAGCCGCAGCCCCACTCACATCCACCAGAGGAAGCTCATAGACAGAACCAGCCGAAGTACCACTCATGACCACAGGAGGGAGCTTGACCACAGAATTCACAACAGATCAGGAGTAGGGCCAGCTCCAAACCGCACAGTGCTGGCTGCGTTATACAGCCAGAACCTGAGAGTAGTTGTTATGGCTCTTATCACAACAGCATAACCTGTCAGTTATGACAATAGGAGAATTACTACTGGCACATATTGCTTCTCCACCTGGGACCCAATCACAGGGCACCATTGGGTTGTCATGATAGTCGGGGACCTACTGAATGCTCCGCCCTGCTTTTAGCATTGATTGAAAAAACAGACAAAACAGTAAAAATAATAATGGCATGAAGAAAAACATGTTTGTATTAAATCACCCTAACAGAGGGAAAGAAGACGAACACTAGTCGATAAAGTCACCTATTCTCAATATATTATAACTACCGGTACTTCATGAAGAAACCTTCCCGACTGACACTACAATATAATTAATCCGCCTAGAAGTTTACACTCGTACAAGAGCAAATGTTTCCCGTCTGCCGGCAGCGCCTTCATGTAGGGATCCTCCTCTCCTCAATGCTCTTTTTTACCATTCCATCATGTCGTTGTTCAGATGCCAATAAATCAATACGCAGCACTCTCTGCTATTATTTACTCCTGACAAATGAAATACGGCACTGTTCTTGAAAATACATTTCCGTGTGAGGTATGTAGCAAGTAAGAATGATAAGGAAAGCAGAGAGTCTGGTCCCCTATTAATCCTGAATACACAATTAATATGCCATTTGAATAATGTTCTAACAAAGCGTACAGTAGACTTAGTCATGGAAAGTGTTGCGGAATATGTTGGTGCTATATCATTTATTATAGCTGAGTCACATTTATAGGGGGATTTCTCTTCGTACCTCTCCCTTCCCCCTCTCACCAGGGATTGTTTTCATGTAGATAGAGGTAGCTTGGTGAGAGATGCAAATAATGGCTTCTCTCATGGACCACAGATAAACGGATCGTATAATGACAGGTCTGTTCTACATTTATATAACGTCATTATTAAAGCACCACTCCAGCCTTTTTTTAATTTCACTGCTGGAGTGGTGCTACTAATCGAAGTTCCCTGCCCCTTGTCTTATATTTATCAGGTGCTGTCTTCAGCTCTTAGCTCACCCTTACTGTCCTGTGCCACCATCTTGTGACCGTTACTTCTGACTGACCAAAAGTCAGAGGTACAGATCACAAGCTTTCACTGTAAGTCTGAGAACCTCATTCTGGCCAAACACCAGCAAACACTTGAGCGATTCAGCAGATCACAAACTGCTGGAGCCCAACCGAACTGGCATCGGCAAGATCTGAAGACGACGGCTGGTAAGTTTGAGACTAAGTGCAGGGAATTAAGATTAGAAGCACCACTCCAGCGCTGCAATAAAAAAAACCACTGGAGTGGTGCTTTATCCCCTTTCCGACCTTGGACATAGCCATTCGTCATGATTAGATGGTACTTAATAACCTTGGACGTATGGATACGTCCTATCTTTAAATCGCGGTGATTGCACTAAAGTTTCTCCGCCATATTACCTTAGGCCACATAGTCGTTGTCCCAGGGATTGCTCGTATTTGGCAAGGACTTTTTTTCCTGTCTAATTTTTTTATCCCCTTTATGCACCATATCCGTACATGTGTCCTACAGCCATCGAGCGCTGGTCGGTGACGAACATCACTGACCGACCTCTGTTGTTTTTTTTGGTTTTGGTGAAAAAAGAATCTAGTAAAAAATCATTTTAGTTGATAGAATCAAATTAGAGACAGTAAAAAGATACTGTAGTAATCATTGTCTACTACGATATTTTTTACTGAATTCTGTTAGTGTCAGCATGGAAATAAAAACATCCGGGTGTTCGTCCTACAACCGTCAAGCGCTGATCACTGACGCACATCAGTGATCAACCTTCAGTTGTTGCTTTTTTTCTTTTTCTTTCTTTTTTGAATAAAAAAAGTTTACATCAAGCGCGCGCGCACACACACACACACACGTGAATAAAATTTAGTACTCACACAAACACCACCTACGTAGAAAAATGTTCCACTCTTCCCAAACCCGGTATTCAGCAGAGGAGCCATATGCCTTCCTTGCCTTGACACTGATAGAGTGGGAGAGGATCCCAGCTTCCTTTATTTTTTTTTCTCCTCCTTCTCATCATCTTCCTCAAGTGATGCTGAACCGCCATGCAGACACCCGAGGGGCAAAAACTAAACCAGTGCATGCCATTCCTGACCCCTTATGGACCTCAGACCCTGAAGATTATGAGACACCGATTCCTGATTTTGTGGCGCAATGAGGAATCAAATTTGACATCATCTGCCTAACAGAAATTTACTTTTTCAAAGTCATTTTGTCTTGAGGATTTTGTAAACCTCAATGTGGCTCAAACAATTTTGTGTGCCCAGCAATTTTTGGTACAAAGCCGCCCTTCATCATTTTCTAACTGGACTCCTGTAGATGCAGTAGAAATGATGACATTTTGGGACCTCGTCCTTCAGATTGGGATGGTGAAGAAGCCAGAACTTTGGCACTATTGGAGTGTTGATGCGCCACTATTCCACATGGCCATGACCCGTAAACATTTTGAGGCCATCCAAAAAATGTTTGCATTACATTGATAATGCACAATGTCTTCTACAAGATGACCGCAACTTTGTCCAACTTTTCAAAGTTCGGCCGGTCATTCAGCACTTTAAGGGTATGTGCACACGTATTTTGGAGCTCTGGCACTGCGTTTTACTTGCGGAATCACTGCGGATTTATTGCGGAATTAGTGCGTTTTCCACTGCGGTTTTACACCTGTGGAATCCTATTGAGGAGCAGGTGTAAACCGCAGCGGAATCCGCACAAATTGACATGCTGCGGAATATAAACCGCTGCATTTCCGCGCATTTTTTTCCGCAGCATGGGCACTGCGGATTGCGTTTCCCATAGGTTTACATTGTACTGTAAACGCATGGGAAACTGCTGCGGACCCGCTGCGGATCCGCAGCAAAATCCGCAGCGTGTGCACATAGCCTTACAATAAGTTTGCTGAGATGTACTTGCCCCAAAGGGACATTTGCATAGATGAGTCCCTAATCCAATTCAAAGGGAGGCTCAGATTCCAGCAATACCTGCCTAGTAAGAGGGCCAGGTATGGAATTAAGCTGTACAGACTGCATGAGAGTGCCTCAGAGTACACCCACAAGTTTAGGGTTTATGAAATGAAAGACACATAGACTGAACCTCCTGAATGCCCCCCTGTTCTGGTAGTGAGTGGGAAAATTATGTGGGATTTGGTGCACCCACTGCTGGATAAAGGTTATCACCTCTACGTAGATAACGTGTGTAGTAGCATCACACTGTTCAAGTCTCTCTCTTCGCGAGCTAGAGCAGAGAGGTCTCGCTAAGATGCTGATTCGACAGCTACTCCGAAAGGGTGAAAGCAGAGCCTAATGTAGGACAACATGCTGGTGGTGAAGTACAAGGACAAGAGGAAAGTCCTTTTCTTGACCACCATACATGGTAATAGAAGCACCCCCAGTGCTGTACGGGGTTTCAAATTTTTACTGATGCCAAGTAGACATGTGGGAAATGTTATCTATCAACTATTTTGTGTGACAAATCTGTCTGATTTAAGGGCATAAAAATTCACGGTTAAAAAACTGCAACATTTTCAAAATCTTCTCCAAATTTCCGTGTTTTTCACAAATAAACGCAAGTCATTTCTAAGAACTGTTACCACTATTATGAATTATATGTCACGAAGAAAGAATCTCAGAATCAGTGGGATCAATTGAAGTGTTCCAGATTTATTACCTCATAAAATGACACTGGTCTGAATTGTAAAAGGTGCAACAGCCTTGGGAGGTAAAGGGGTTAAGAAAATGTGCCTGATAAATTGAAGGTCGAGGCATTTTTTTTAAAGCTTTTAGTCACATGCAGTTAAAGGGGTTGTCGGGTCTAAAATTAAAAAAATAAATAAAAAAATATTGCAGTATGCAGTGCACATGCTGTCACAATTCTCCGGTATTCTCTTGGTAGTTTAGCTTTAAATGCCAGATATGTTTTTTTCTCCCTGGACATAATTTGCCAATGTAGGTGTTTGGTAGTGGCTTACTCTACTCGCTCCATGCATAACATGCCCTTGTATGCATTTGTGTGGTGAAGGTTCTGAGAGATGGCTGCTATCCAAGCAAGTGTTCAGCTGGCTGTTATCTGATATGTATAGCAAGCTTTAAGACTCATTTAGAGGAGACAATAATTTAGTATGAGGGTTGGAACACTCATTTGTCAATTATCATCTTGTGTAAACATGCCGACATGCAAATAAAATGCTCATTCATCAGTTATTTCACTGATGAAACCCATTCCCATTTCATGCTGTCGTCAATGGCACCACATGGGAGAGAAATGTCACAAGACCTGAGAAAGAAAATAATTTCTTTACACAAGAAAGATGAAGGCTACAAGAACATTTGCAAAGCTTTACTTATCAGTCAGAATACTGTGCAAAAGTCATACAAAAATGTAACGAATCTCTACATCCCTATTCACATTTCATTGGAAGTATTTTCATTCTCATCTGATCATGCATGTCCCTTTATGTGCTGTAACATGTTTCTGTGTGTCTAAGCCAATCATATTTTACATTGCCTAAGATCAGAGAGCATTCATTATATAATACTGTTTTCTTGTGTGGTTTATCCTTGAGATAGGTGGCTTTTATGCATGTCTATGTCGGCTACTTGACACATGTCACTTCTTTGTAGTCTAATCCTCGTGTCAAACAAAACGTAGGACCCACTAGCTGTGCTTGTACTATGAGCTCATTGGGTTGGAAATGTTTAAGTTGCAGTCAGTTTCCTCTTTTTCCAGGAAAAGACACGCAAGAAAACATATCAGCTGCTTTCTATACATTATGAGCAGCAATTGACTCCTTTTTCTGGGTATATCCACATGTCTGATCCACTATGGAAGTTTACCAATAGAAATCTACTATATAATTGTCTAAGGGTCACTTCCGTCTGTCTGTCTCTGTCACGGATATTCATTGGTCGCGGCCTTTGTCTGTCATGGAATCCAAGTTGCTGATTGGTCTCGCCAGCTGCCTGTCATGGCTGCCGCGACCAATTCCCTCCCCTGCATTCAGCGCCCGGCGCCCGCTTCATACTCCACACAGTCACCGCTCACACATGGTTAATGCCAGCGTTAATGGACCGCGTTATGCCGCGGGTAACTCACTCCGTTACCGCCGCTATTAACCCTGCGTGACCAAGTTTTTACTATTGATGCTGCCCATGCAGCATCAATAGTAAAAACATCTAATGTTAAAAATAATTTTAAAAAAATAAAAAAATCATTATATACTCGCCTTTCGCGACGCTCCGGTGACCACTCCATGCAAGCGGCAGGTTCCGGTGCCAAGGATGGTATGGGAGAAGGACCTGCCATGACGTCACGGTCATGTGACCGCGACGTCATCACAGGCCCTGTGCGCCTGCGCGAGAAGGACCTGCCATGACGTCATGGTCATGTGACCGTGACGTCATCACAGGTCCTGTGCGAGAAGGACCTGCCATGACGTTACGGTCATGTGACCGAACTACAAGGGGCCCTCGGAAGGTGAGTATATGTTTTTATTTTTTAGCCTGTGACATACGTGGCTGGGCAATATACTACGTGACTGGCCAATATACTACGTGGCTGGGCAATATACTACGTGGGCTGTGCAATATACTACGTGGACATGCATATTCTAGAATACCCGATGCGTTAGAATCGGGCCACCATCTAGTCTATAATATAACGGTGGGAGCGTCACTCTGTTCGAAGCCTTTATAGACTGCGCAAGCGCGACGCACCATGCCTGCGCAGTCTGGACCAGAGTGACGCAGCCGAACTTACTTATCCCCCCTCCCCCCAATATACCGGCCATGGGGGCTCCACACACCCGTGTATCCCCCATAATATAGCGACCATGGGGGCTCCTTGCTCTGCAGCTCCGGTCAGGGTAGATGTAGAGCCCTGCGGAGCTCCAGGACCTTCGATGATGTCACCAGCATGTGACCAGTGATGCTAGAGGGCGGAGTCAGCCTTCGCTGTGCTGGCTGCAGGGGTGCTGTATCCATTATAGCCAGCGCTGCACTCAGGCAGTAAGTACAGCCACACTCACACAGTACAGCCACACTCAGCCGCACTCGCACAGTACAGCCACACTCACACAGTACAGCCACACTCAGCCACACACAGTACAGCCACACTCAGCCGCACTCACACAGTACAACCACACGCAGCCGCACTCACACAGTACAACCACACACAGTACAGCCACACTCAGCCGCACTCACACAGTACAGCCACACACAGTACAGCCACACTCAGCCGCACTCACACAGTACAGCCACACTCGCACAGTAGAGCCACACTCAGCCACAGTCACACAGTACAGCCACACTCAGCCGCACTCGCACAGTACAGCTACACAGTACAGCCACACTCACACAGTATAGCCACACTCAGCCGCACTCATGCAGTACAGCCACAATCAGCCGCACTCTCACAGTACAGCCGCACTCACAGTACAGCCGCACTCACAGTACAGCCACACTCACACAGTACAGCCACACTCACACAGTACAGCCACACTCAGCCGCACTCACACAGTACAGCCACACTCGCACAGTAGAGCCACACTCAGCCGCACTTACGCAGTAGAGCGACACACAGCCAAACTCATGCAGTACATCCACATTCAGCCACACTCACACAGTACAGCCACACAGTACAGCCACACTCAGCCGCACTCACGCAGTACAGCCACGCTCAGCCGCACTCACGCAGTACAGCCATGCTCAGCCGCACTCTCACAGTACAGCCACACTCACAGTAGAGCCACACTCACGCAGTAGTCACACTGAGCCGCACTCACGCAGTAGAGCCACACTCACGCAGAACAGCAACACTCAGCGACACTCGCACAGTGCAGCCACACTCGCAAATTACAGCCACTTTCAAAAGTACTCACGTAGTAGAGCCACACTCGCACAGTACAGCCACACTCAGTCGCACTCACGCAGTACAGCCACACTCGCACAGTACAGCCACACTCAGTCGTACTCACGCAGTACAGCCACACTCAGCCGCAATCACGCAGTACAGCCACACTCAGCCACATTCACACAGTACAGGCACACTCACGCAGTACAGCCACACACCTGCACGCACGCACTACAGCCACACACAGCTGCACTCACACAGTACAGCCACACTCAGCCACACGCAGTACAGCCACACTCAGCCGCCCTCACACAGTACAGCCACACTCCCACAGTAGAGCCACACTCACGCAGTAGAGCCACAGTCAGCCGCACTCACACAATACAGCCACACTCACGCAGTACAGCAACACTCAGCCACACTCACGCAGTACAGCAACACTCAGCCACACTCACGCAGTACAGCCACACTCAGCCGCACTCACGCGGTACAGCCACACTCAGCTGCACTCACACAGTACAGCCACACACAATACAGCCGCACTCACACAGTACAGCCACACTCACACAGTACAGTCACACTCGCACAGTAGAGCCACACTCATCCGCACTCACGCAGTACAGCCACACTCAGCTGCACTCACACAGTACAGCCACACACAATACAGCCGCACTCACACAGTACAGCCACACTCACACAGTACAGTCACACTCGCACAGTAGAGCCACACTCATCCGCACTCACGCAGTACAGCCATGCTCCGTATAGCCGCACTCATGCAGTATAGCAGCGCTCAGTATAGCCGCACTCATGCAGTACAGCCTGTTGGGAATTCTGCTCTTGGGTTTCCTCCAGTGGTTGTAGGTGGGAATGCAGTTGTCTCTGAGTCACAGTTCTGGCCAGGTGTATCTGCTGATTGCAGTTCTGACTGGGATATTTAGGTGTGCAGGATTCATTAGTCCTTGCCAGTTGTCAATGTTTCTTCTGAAGTGTTGGATCACTTTCTGGCTTCTCCTGCTCAGCTGTCAATTCAGCAAAGATAAGTGTCTGGTTTTTGTTTCTGTGGGGGGCTGCCTATCCTTTGGGGTTCTGCTCTGAGGCAAGGTAGTATTCCTACTTCCATCTAAAGGGGTATTTAGTCCTCCGGCTGTGTCGAGGTGTCTAGGTTTTTGTTAGGCACACCCCACGGCTACTTCTAGTTGCGGTGATAAGATCAGGGTGGCACACATGCAGTGTGCTTATATTCTGTGCTATTCATTTGTTTTTCTCTTGTCCAGCTTAGACTGTCAGTGTTTTCTCGGTCTTGATGGATTCTCTGGAGATGCAGATATACGCTCCACATGTTTAGTTAGATGGTGGAGTTTTTGTATTTTCTGCTGTGGATATTTTTTGAAGGATTTTTAATACTGACCGCTTAGTATCCTGTCCTACCCTTTCCTACTTAGCTAGTCTGTGGCTCATTTGCTAAATCCTGTTTCCTGCCTACGTTTGTCTTTTCCTCTACTACTCACAGTCAATATTTGTGGGGGGCTGCCTATCCTTTGGGGTTCTGCTCTGAGGCAAGGTAGTATTCCTACTTCCATCTATAGGGGTATTTAGTCCTCCGGCTGTGTCGAGGTGTCTAAGTTTTTGTTAGGCACACCCCACGGCTACTTCTAGTTGCGGTGATAAGATCAGGGTTTGCGGTCAGTATAGTTACCACCTACTCCAGTGAAAGTTTTCATGCTGCTCCAAGGTCACCTGATCATAACAACAGCCGCGCTCAGTATAGCCGCACTCAGGCAGTTCAGCCGCACTCAGGCAGTACAGCCACGCTCAGTATTGCCGCACTAAGGCAGCACAGCCGCACTAAGGCAGCACAGCCACACTAAGGCAGCACAGCCGCACTCAGCACAGCCGCTCTCAGCACAGCCGCACTCGGGCAATAGAGCCGGAGAGAGAAAGATGGGAGGCAGAATGGAAACAGGAACAGGCAAAATAGGTGCAGCACATTACAACAGAATGGGGGTGCAGGATGGGAGCAGCACATGACAGAATGGGGGTGCAGGATGGGAGCAGCACATGACAGGATGGGGGCACAGGATGGGAGCAGCACATGACAGAATGGGGGCGCACACATGACAGGATGGGGGTGCAGGATGGGATCAGCACATGACAGGATGGGGGTGCAGGATGGGAGCAGCACATGACAGGATGGTGGTGCAGGATGGGAGCAGCACATGACAGGATGGGGGCGCAGGGTGGAGCAGCACATGACAGGATGGGGGCGCAGGATGGAGCAGCACATGACTGGATGGGGGCGCAGGATGGAGCAGCACATGACTGGATGGGGACGCAGGATGGGAGCAGCACATGACTGGATGGGGGCGCAAGATGGGAGCAGCACATACCAGGATGGAGACCATATACCAATATAAATGCTCTCCACCCGGGCGTAGAACAGGTTCAATAGCTAGTTACTTATATTGAAATCTGTATTGGCAAAATCCACACCAATTGTGCCGAATTTGTTGCAGAAATGTGGTGAATTTTCTGATTTTACTCTTTGCATGACATGCTACTGGTGTCACTAAATGTTCACATTGGATTTTCTCCCTTAGTTTATTTAGCGTTTTCTTTACTATTTAATGCAGGGGTGTCAAACTGCATTCCTCGAGGGCTGCAAACAGGTCATGTTTTCAGGATTTCCTTGCATTGCACAGGTGATAATGTAATCACCTGCAGAGAATGATTCCAGCACCTTGTGCAATGCTAAGGAAATCTTGAAAACACGCATGGTTTGAGGCCCTCGAGGAATGCAGTTTGACACCCCTGATTTAATGGGGTCATCCACAACTTGGACAACCCCTTCTTAAATATTGAATTTCCCACTATAGAATAGGAATAAAGGATGCTCACCTGCCCTCCCACACCAGCGTTGTTACAGCAATGTCCGAGAGGAGAATAGCTGTTCCTCCTTTGACAGCAGCAGGTGCACAGTGCTCATGTCCACCCTGTACAGTGAGGGCGCTGCATTCACAGATGTACTGTCTCACTGTGCAGTAAGACTAGAAGAGTAACCGGTATCTTCTGAGCATGTGCAACTTTTCGAAATTCATTGCATTTGATAAAATAAAGTTTGATTTTTAAGCGGGTTGTCCAGGCCTATCTTTTTTTTTTTTTTTTACTACAGACCTAAAAGCTATCAGGAGGTAGCCAACTACGTGCCTGTTGTGCCCTGGCACCAATCTCTGCTGACAGAGTGGTTAAAGACAACTACTACTAGTTGACGTCACATAGACAGGGCAGCAGCTTCTCTTCACTCTGTTTTTTTGACAGGCAATGACATGCTGATTGATAGCTGGCTGCCTAACTGCGGGGAACCAGCTGTCAATTAGCATAACATCAGCAGTCACTCCCCACCAATCAAGCAGCCCAGAAGAAGACCTCCTCTGTTGACGTGGAGCAGCTGTATCGCCGGTAGGAGCAGTCGGTGGCTGCTCTGAGCTGGCGCCAGGTAGAACAGGTTTCAGGGTAATAGTAAAAAAAAATAAACCGTCCTGGACAACCCTTTTTAAAGGTATGCCCAGTATATATTCTATAACCCATCCACAGAAATATTCCTATGGCCAGGGTCACACTTAACGTATGAAAAATCGGTCCGAGTCTCCCTGCCAAGAGTTGCACGAGTGTATCTATGTATCCGTATGACATCCGTATGATACCGTATGATACGCATATGGCTTTACATTTCTCACTGCTTTTCCCCATTGAATTTTATGGCTCAATGGGCTGAAATGAGGAAAATGTGTGCGTATTTCTCGAAAGTCACACTGATGGTCCATGTGGTGTCCAATTTTTTTCTCGCACCCATAGCCTTGCATTGGCGAAACTTGGCCGATATACACGTAAAATTGCAACATGCTGAGATTTCACTCGGACGCTGAATACGCCCAAGAAAAAAAAACAGGGATGGGAGCTGCCCCATATATTAACACTGGTCCACGTGCTATGCAATGTTTTCTCACATAGCACTCGTCCGTATTCTACACTAGTGTCACCCCGGCCTATAACTGCAAACTTTACAACCATGTTAAAACGTATGACATGTGTAACGCAGATACCTCTTCCCTCTTTCCTGACGATGTTACATTTCCAGTGTCTGTGATTTATTAAGTTCTTGAAGTAATGTCGTGCTTGGCGTGTGTAACTTTGATGGGTAGAGGAATTAGCAGGAGCAGACAGATCTATTTTATTACTCAGAGAGAATTAAAGCTCTCGCTGTTCATCGGAACGAGAGCGTCACATTAGGAGTTACCTCACACACTTTGATACCTGTGCAGTACATTAATCTTTTGCTCTTTTGTACTAGGATAAAAATAAGTCTTCACTTATCTTGAGAGCCAGAATTCGCTACTCCTTGCCAACTGGAATCTTTTCAAAGCTTCACCTGTTACAGCTGGCTGTCCCATAAGAAACATTCATGGCAAGGATTAATGAAGTCTCCATAGTCTTGTCGACCAGCAGGGATTCCCGCAGTATTTCATTGTGGACAGGAAACGTTACTTAGTGAGGCTGCTACATCCAATCACTTTATAACGTTTCCTGATTCTCGCCTAATATCACAGCTGTAGTCCGTAGTCTCATACATATAAACTACAGCGCAGGTCTCGCTCACAGTGTTCTTCCAATGGCCACCGTTATTCTCTGATTGGGCAGCCTGTATTAGATGCCTGTTCTCTTTAAGGAGACGTTTCTTGCTTTTACTCTTTTTATTTAAGTAGATCATTCCAGTCAAACATCAGCTGGAGCAATAGAACCTACTAGTCTGGTCAGTTCTTCATAGCAATCAATGTCATACTAGAGCCCGCTCTCCACCCTCCATTTACAGATCTTTATTAAAGGAGTTCTGAGGTCTTCTGATGAATGTTTTCGGAGCAGTCGAAGTCTTCAGTCACGTGGAGTGACCGTAGACATTCATCAGAACACCAAACAACTCATTTAAATCTATGGTGGCACATGCACGGCACTGAATATCATGGCAAAAAGCATCCTAGCTCAATGCAAGTGTATTGAGCGAGATCGGACAAAGTCTAGTAGGAATGTGGCCTGAAACTTCAAATCGCTTACTTGATGTCACATTCAGCCCGACACCAGAAAATCCTGACCGCATACTGTGCACACGATGTGAGGATTAACAAGTCTGCAGTCGCTCTATGTGACTGCAGTCATGTGAATCCTCGCATCACGCACACTGCGCTCTGTGAGGTTTCTCCGGCACTGAAAGAGGTTGGCACGAGACCCCAAGTATGTGATTTGCATTCATTGCTGACTAGATGGCTGTGTCCTAGCTCATTGCAAGTGTATTGAGCGAGACAGGACAAAGTCTAGTCGAATGTGACCTGAAGCATCCAAATCGCATGACGTAAACTGGAAAATCTTTTGCATTGTGAGAATTCACAAGTCTGCAGTCACTCTAAGACCATACAGACCCTTTAAGTGGTTGGCCACTTTATCCTGTTAGTGCTGCTTTTCTCATATACTGGCCATAACTTGGCTACATAAAGTGACTGCTGATGGAGGAACATGCGACCAGATCAGTCCACATGGAAAAGCTGCTTTCTTTTGTGGAGGATGCTGGTCTGGTCACATTCTCCTCCATCCGCAGTCACTGTTAAGACAGAACTGCATGTCAGATTGTGATGAAAGCTGCACTAGCAAGAGAAGGTGATCAACCCATTTAATGTTTCAATCAAGTAATATATGCAGGTGGTACAGCAATGGATAACACAAATATACGTCAAAAAGACCTTAAGGGTATGTTTCCACGTTCAGGAAACGCTGCGTGTTTGACGCTGCGTAGAACCGCAGCGTCAAAAACGCAGCGTCCAGATGTAACAGCATAGTGGAGGGGATTTAATGAAATCCCGTCTCCACTATGCATTACAAGACGCATGCGGCATACCCGCGGAAACAGACATGTGACGCGCATCTTTTAAGAACGCAGCATGTCCTTACAATGCTGAAACAATGCAAGGACAACGCAGGTGACCTGCCAGTGACCTCGGGTGCAGATTTGGTCAGGATTTTACCTGCCTAAAATCCTGACCAAATCCTGATGCAATCCTGAACGTGGACACATACCATAAGAAGGTATGATGATGCATTGATTTGCTTGGTTTCAGCCCCCTAAAATGACTGATAAATTTCTGTATCGCCCACCACATGTATGTCAGGCTCGTGTTTATGTTGTGTATGGTGGGCAGTGTACACACTTGTCAGCTATACGTAACATGTGCACAGCCGAGTAAGACGGTGACCAGATTATTTAGCCTTCAAACCAAGGAATTGTGTGTTTATTACAGTATTTTTCTCTTTTTTGTAGCACTCAAAGTGAATTATTGTAATAGATGTCAGATCTTGGCTTGTGGTCTCCTCGATGAAACAGCATTGCCCTACTTTTCAGCAATTACGGTACACATTTCTGTAGCTTTGTGCAAAGCATATTCATGGCAGCCATGTTTTGGAGATGCTAATTTATGGCAACTGAGTAGTTTTTTTTTCCAGTAAGCGTTTTTAGAGAAAAAAATAGCAGAAAGTTGTAAAGACCGGTATAAAGAGATTTTCTGGCAGATTCCATTTTAGTAAGGGCATTTATTGTAACTTAACCCCTTCATGACCGGGGGATTTTTCGTTTTTCCGTGTTCGTTTTTCGCTCCCCTCCTTCCCAGAGCCATAACTTTTTTATTTTTCCGTCAATTTGGCCATGTGAGGGCTTATTTTTTGCGGGACGAGTTGTACTTTTGAACGACATCATTGGTTTTAGCATGTCGTGTACTAGAAAACGGGAAAAAAATTCCAAGTGCGGTGAAATTGCAAAAAATGTGCAATCCCACATTGGTTTTTTGTTTGGCTTTTTTGCTAGGTTCACTAAATGCTAAAAATGACCTGCCATTATGATTCTCCAGGTCATTACGAGTTCATAGACACCAAACATGACTAGGTTATTTTTTATCTAAGTGGTGAAAAAAATTTCCAAACTTTGCTAAAAAAAAAAAAAAAAAAAAAAAAATGGCGCCATTTTCCGATACTCGTAGCGTCTCCATTTTTCATCATCTGGGGTCGGTTGAGGGCTTATTTTTTGCGTGCCGAGATTACGTTTTTAATGATAGCATTTCGGTGCAGATACGTTCTTTTGATCGCCCGTTATTGCATTTTAATGCAATGTCGCGGCGACCAAAAAAACGTAATTCTGGCGTTTCGAGTTTTTTTCCCGCTACGCTGTTTAGCGATCAGGTTAATACTTTTTTTTATTTGATAGATCGGGCGATTCTGAGCGCGGCGATACCAAATATGCGTAGATTTGATATTTTTTTTATTGATTTATTTTGATTGGGGCGAAAGGGGGGTGATTTAAACTTTTATGTTTTTTTTATTTTTTTCACATTTTTTTAAACTTTTTTTTTTAACTTTTGCCATGCTTCAATAGCCTCCATGAGAGGCTAGAAGCAGGCACAACCCGATCGGCTCTGCTACATAGCAGCGATCTGCTGATCGCTGCTATGTAGCAGAATTGCACGTGTGCTGTGAGCGCCGACCACAGGGTGGCGCTCACAGCGACGGGCAATCAGTAACCATAGAGGTCTCAAGGACCTCTATGGTTACAATATACAAGCATCGCCGACCCCCGATCATGTGACGGGGGTCGGCGATGACGTCATTTCCGGCCGCCCGGCCAGAAGCGGTAGTTAAATGCCGCTGTCTGCGTTTGACAGCGGCATTTAACTAGTTAATAGGTGCGGGCAGATCGCGATTCTGCCCGCGCCTATTACGGGCACATGTCAGCTGTTCAAAACAGCTGACATGTCCCGGCTTTGGTGCGGGCTCACCGCGGAGCCCTGCATCAAAGCAGGGGAGCCGGCATCGGACGGTATAGTACGTCCGATGCCGGTAAGGGGTTAAAGAGCCAACACATTTTGGAGGGAGATGCCAGCAGCCTTATGGGAGAGCAAGAAAGGCAGAAAATCCAGATCTTAGGAGTCTCTTCAAGTAAACTGCACAAACTACCTTTAAAGAAATCTATTTATAAGACCTGGGCATATGGAAAACATAACTCTGTGTTATAAAATTAAAAGGGAATCTGTCAGTAGGATCAACCCTCCCAAATCATCTATATAGGCATGTAGGTCATAGGAAGCTGATAAAATGATATCTGTGATCCAATGTCTTATTCCAGAGAAATCCACATGTTTCTTATATGTAAATGAGCTCTTCATATCTATGGGCTGGACATAGCTGTCCCAGAGAATCTACCTCTAGAGCTTATTTTAAGAAATAGAGGACGTTACCAGTGTGAGACAAGTAATAACTGGCACATTGCTTTCGTAATCTCTGCTCTACAGTGAGATCAGAGCTGTATAGAGGCAAAATCACGCAAGACGGACATCTGAATGAGACCTAATATATTTGTCTAAAACATTCACAATAGTCATACCCACTTCTAAACCCTTTTGAAGCGAGCTCAGGAGTTAAAGAGAACCTGTCACCGTGAAAATGCAGTCCAGTCTGCAGTCAGCATGTTAAAAATTTCTCTTTAACACATCCGGGACAAATATATACACTGCTCAAAAAAATAAAGGGAATAATAAATCCCACTTCCTAGATATCACTGAATGAAATATTCCAGTTGTAAATCTTTATTCATCACATAGTGGAATGGGTTGAGAACAATAAAACCTCTGGAGATGGAATGATCCTAAAAATCAAAGTGGAAAATGAAGTTACAGGCTGATCCAACTTCATTGGAAATGCCTCAAGACAAGGAATTGATGCTCAGTAGTGTGTGTGGCCTACACGTGCCTGTATGACCTCCCTATAATGCCTAGACATACTGGACAGTCTGTGGTGCAACGTGATGTTGGTGGATGGTGCGAGTCATGGTGTCCCAGCTGTGTTCAATCGGATTCAGGTCTTGGGAATGGGCAGGCCAGCCTATAGCTTCAGTGCCTTCATCTTGCAGGAACTGCTGACACTCCAGCCACATGAGGGCATTGTCCTGCATTAGGAGGAACCCAGGGCCAACTGCAGCAGCATATGGTCTCAAGGGGTCTGAGGATCTCATCTCGGTACCTAATGCCAGTCAGGCTACCTCTGGCGAGCACAAGGAGGGCTGTGCGGCCCTCCAAAGTAATGCCACCCCACACCATTACTGACCCACTGCCAAACCGGTCATGCTGAAGGATGTTGCAGGCAGCAGATCGCTCTCCACGGCGTCTCTAGACTCTGTCACATGTGCTCAGTCTAAACCTGCTTTCATCTGTGAAGAGCACAGGACGCCAGTGGCGAATTTGTCAATCCTAGTGTTCTGTGGCAAATGCCAAGCATCCTGCACGGTGTTGGGCTGTGAGCACAACCCACATCTGTGGAAGTCGGGCATTTAGACCATCCTCATGGAGTTGGTTTCTAACCTTTTGTGCAGACACATACACATTTGTGGCCTGCTGGAGGTCATTTTGCAGGGCTCTGGCAGTACTCCTCCTGTTCCTCCTTGCACAAAGGCTGAGGTAGCGGTCCTGCTGCTGGGTTCTTACCCTCCTACGGCCCCCTCCACGTCTCCTGGTGTAGTGGCCTGTCTCCTGGTAGCGCCTCCAGCCTCTGGCCACTACGCTGACAGACACAGCAAACCTTCTTGCCACAGCTCGCATTGATGTGTCATCCTGGATGAGCTGCATGACCTGAGCCAATTGTGTGGGTTGTAGAGTCCGTCTCATGCTACCACGAGTGTGAAAGCACAACCAACATTCAAAAGTGACCAAAACATCAGCCAGAAAGCATTGGTACTCCTTTATTGAGTGTGTCATCATAATTGCCAATAATTTCCATCAGTTGTCTATTCCATTTGCACAACAGCATGTGAAATTAATTGTCAAACAGTGTTGCTTCCTAAGTGGACAGTTTGAGTTCACAGAAGATTGATCTACTTGGAGTTATATTCTGTTTTGTGTTCCCTTTATTTTTTTGAGCAGTGTATCCGTGTATATGTGTGTGTGTGTGTAAGAATGTGTGTGTGTATATGTGTGTGTATCCACACAGTGGAGGGAAGTATGGAGCGGGCACCGGGCACTGACTGGTACTTCCGTCTGTCTGTCTGTCCCTGAAATCCCTCGTTGCTGATTGGTCTCGCCAGCTGCCTGTCCTGGCTGCCGTGACCAATCAGCAACGGGCACAGTCCGGCCAAGAATTAGTCCCTCCCTACTCCCGTCCAGTCAGTGCCCGGTGCCCGCTCCATACTCCCCTCCACTCAGCGCTCACACAGGGTTAATGACAGCGTTAACGGACCGTGTTATGCCGTGGGTAACGCACTCCGTTAACCCTGCTATTAACTTTTTACTAGTGATGCTGCCTATGCAGCATCAATAGTAAAAAGATCTAATGTTAAAAATAATAATAATAAAAAAAAAACCTGCTATTCTCACCTTCCGTTGTCCGCCGAGGTGCGCGCGGCTGCCACCAGCTTCCGTTCCCAGAGATGCATTGCGGTAATTGCATTGCGAGACCGCTAAGTCATCTGGGTAATTTCACAATGTATCGCTGGTAACGGAAGCTGGCGGTAGCCGCGCGCGCGCGCATCGACACCGCTTCGCTGGACGACGGAGGGTCACTCCCTGACGAAGCAATGTGTGAAACGCGTTGGAGTGAGGGGCAGCAGCAGCACCATATTGGGAATGAATCCTGGTTAGTATATGGATATATATTATGCTTCTAACTCTTATGGAAGAGGTTATGGGATGCGATCGCACTACTGCACTTTATGATATTTTTGAGTTTACATATACCTTATACATGTATTAAATATATCACTTATTTATTTTGTACTACTGGGATTTGAAATATATTTGTATGTAACACTTTATTGACTTTGGTAGTTCATGGAATATTCAGTAAAGAGTATATATGTGCCTTTACTTACCAGCATTAACTGAATTTATATAGCACCTTATGTATTGAATTTGATCATATATGGTGCCCTGCTCTCCTTGTTTTTAGTATTATGTTTTTATCATGTTTTGTGTCAAATCGGATTGGTGTCTTTAATAAAATTATGTATATTATGAAGACAATGTTGTGTATTATGTGGTTATTATGTATTTAGTTGTTCAAGTGTTTTTTTTTGGGATAAGATTTTGCTGTCTACTTGAATTAGATTTATTATACTGCTATCCTTACTCCTATATTTTTTTGGTTTAAAACTTTGACACTACTCTTCCTGTTCCTCCTTGCACAAAGGAGGAGGCAGCGGTCCTGCTGCTGAGTAGTTGCCCTCCTATGGCCCCGTCCACGTCTTCTGGTGTACTGACATGTGTCCTGGTATCTGCTCCATGCTCTGGACACTGTGCTGACAGGCCCCGTCCACGTCTCCTGGTGTACTGGCATGTGTCCTGGGATCTGCTCTATGCTCTGGACACTGTGTTGACAGACACACAGCAATCCTTCTGGCCACAGCTCGCATTTATATGCCATCCTGGATGAGCTGCACTACCTGAGAAATTTCTGTGGGTTGCTACTGTACCTCTAGAGAGAGGAGAGCAATGACAGAATGCAAAAGTGACCAAAGCAGCCAAAAAGGATGAGTACAGAGAAATGGTCTGTGGTCACCCCCTGCAGAACCGCTCATTCATAGAAGTTTGCCAATTGCCTATCGTTTCTACCTGTTGTCTGTTCCATTTGCACAACAGGAGAAATTGGTTTACA
The DNA here is from genome assembly GCF_032444005.1 of Ranitomeya imitator. NCBI lineage: Eukaryota > Metazoa > Chordata > Amphibia > Anura > Dendrobatidae > Ranitomeya > Ranitomeya imitator. The sequence goes on from NC_091285.1 coordinate 82,137,457, forward strand.
ATCTGTGTTGCTTCATAACTGGACAGGTTGAGTTCACAAAAGTTTGATTGACTTGGAGTTACGGTACATTGTGTTGTTTAAGTGTTTCCTTTATTTTTTGAGCACTGTATATTCCCTCTAAATCTAGTTTTTGCCATTTTGTTTTACACTTGCTCAGGTTCTATGTTTATGTTAAGAGATCTGCTAAACTGTTTCTCTAGTATCCAATTAACACTCCTTTAGTAGTTGTTAAAAGGCGTAATTGCCTGCTGTTAGCTTATATTCATCTAATTGTGAACACAGAAGCTGCCCCTCGGTGTTGACAGTGGTCATAAATGTCTAAACCTAATAGATGGCATTGGCAGCCCACTTAGCTTACAGTGTGTAATCTGCAGTCTGAGAATGTTTTCTTTCTGAATACTTCATCAGCTTCAGCCTTCCCATTGAACTGGACAATGCTTTGTTATTGCTGCATTTTTTTCTTTGTTAAACAAATCAGAGAAGTCTTTTAACACAATTCCAAATGTCTTGTCATCCTATTAAAAAAACGTGCCACTGTAGCAAGTGGCCACGTTGGTGTTATTGGCTGCTGCAGTCACATCTGGCCAATAGAGAGCGGCCAAAGACCTGGGCAACTCTGGAAGAGGGACTAACAAGCTCTTTAAGTTCTTGAGTGCAAAGAGATGGCACATTAAATGCATTGTATAACTACAAGTGGGTTAATTGTCTAAACCTACTCTTTGTTTGATATTTTTATGATGTGGTTGTTAAAGGGGTTGTCCAAGTCCAGGGCTCAATTCTGCAGACTTGTGAATCTTCAGTGTGCGCTGTCAGGATTGTCTGGCCCCGAGGGCGGTCAAGTGACCACAAGTATGCGATTTGCATACTTCTGGTCATTCTCCAACTAGATGTGTCTGGCCTCGCTCAATTTACTGTTCTTGAGCAAGGCCGCGCACGTCTAGTCATCACCACCTGTATTCTAATGACATACTTGCAGTCACATGCCTGCCACTCCCAGTGCCAGCAACGAAGAATCCTGACTGCGTGCTGTGAGTGTTGACGAGTCTGCAGTCACATAATGTGGCTGCAGACTTGAGCCTCAATCCTGGACAAAGTGTTTTACTGTGGTTTTCATAAGCTCTTCAAAACCTTATTGAAAAACTGTGGCTTTATTCAAGAAAGGCAAGTGTGAATTCAGCCATAGGTCTATTTTTTAGAATCGAGAATATGTAACCTGAATTAGAAAAACAGAATCCTTTTATTTGCCAGAGTGGAAAATGGCTCGAGAAGGCATCTAAGGCACCAATATATATATGAGATTGACATCGGACAAACCAGCCTATAACGACTGGGGAGGAAGCAAAAGAGAGTACACATACAGGACAGCATGGGATCGCAGTTTATTCTATTGGTTTGTAATGCTGGTAGATGTGAACCCACTGCTCTACAGGCCGTGCTTACCCTGGAGGGGTGTAACTTAGGGATTACCCGATATTCACTAGAGCCGGTGAGCCTAGGCTTGGCCACAGGTAGTCACCAGGTACCATGCTAAGGCATTCCCCGGGTCTGCAGCTGCTGACCGGAGGGTCAGAGACACTGGTGCGAGGTACAGTTGGGCAAAGGCAAAGATATGGTCAGACAATCCGAGGTAAGCGTAGGCAGCACAAGTTCAATATAGGTAGCTGAGGTGAGGAGCAGAGAAATCTGAATAATCAAGTAGGCAAGCCTCGACAGACAACAGGAGACACAATACAAGAGAGCATCTAACTGGAAACTAGACAAAAACTAAACTAGAACCTTAGGGTACCGTCACACAGTGGCATTTTGATCGCTACGACGGCACGATTTGTGACGTTCCAGCGATATATCCGTGACGTTCCAGCGATCTCGCTGTGTCTGACACGCTCCTGCGATCAGGGACCCCGCTGAGAATCGTACGTCGTAGCAGATCGTTTGAAACTTTCTTTCGTCGTGTAGTGTCCCGCTGTGGCGGCATGATCGCATGGTATAACAAAGGTGTGCACGATATTGTATACGATGTGCGCATAGTAACCAACGGCTTCTACATCGCACATACGTCATGAAATTATCGCTCCAGCGTCGTACATTGCAAAGTGGGACAGCAGCCTACGACGCTGGAGCGATATTGTTACGATGCTGGAGCGTCACGGATCGTGCCGTCGTAGCGATCAAAATGCCACTGTGTGACGGTACCCTTAGATCAGGCAAAGAGTGATGGGATCTGCCTAATAAACCCCCTACTGCTTGGGGATAGGCCCGGGAAGCTAACCTCTGCAGGACACAGAGAGGTTAATTTCCTGCAGAATCTGGTGGTTCCTCCCTATAGCCAGGTGGACACTCACCAGCAGCAGAAGGCTGCAGCTTGTCGGAGGTGCTGCAAGAGGCAGCTCAGCAAGACTGGGGAGAGTAGAGCAGTGACCTGCAGTGAGTAGGGCGATGCTTGCCATCTATGCCAGTCACCAGCGTGACACTTGAGGTAAAACATTTAAAAACAAGTTGCAAATGTTTTACCTCACAGAAAGCAACAGCTGTGATCCCATGCTGTCCTATCTGTATACGTTCTTTTGCTTCCTCCCTTGCTGTAATGTTTGTATACTCTTTTCCTTCCTCCCCTGCCCTGCAGCTGTATTTTGATCAGATGATGCCCCTGTATGGTCAGACACTTCCATTACACAGTACACAGCAGTTGTGAACATACAGCCCTCAAAAATACGTTTATTAGAAGAAGTATAAAATCAACACCACAAAAGAAAACCTTAAAGGGAACCTGTCACCCCCAAAATCAAAGATGAGCTAAGCCCACCAGCATCAGGGGCTTATCTACAGCATTCTGGAATGCTGTAGATAAGCCCCCGATGTAACCTGAAAGATGAGAAAGAGGTTAGATTATACTCATCTGGGTGGGCGGTCTGATCCGATGGGCATCGCAGTCCTGTCCGGGGCCTCCTATCTTCATAGGATGATGTCCTCTTTTTGTCTTCACGCTGCAGCTCCAGCGCAGACGTACTTTGTCTTCCCTGTTGAGGGCAGAGCAAAATACTGCAGTGCGCAGGCACCGGGCCTCTGTGACCTTTCCTGGCGCCTGCGCACTGCAGTACTTTGCTCTGCTCTCAACAGGGCCAAAGTACGCCTGTGCCGGAGCCGCAGCGTGAAGACAAGAAGAGGACATCATCCTATGAAGATAGGAGGCCCCGTACCGGACCGCGACGCCCATCGGATCGGACCGCCCCTAGGTGAGTATAATCTAACCTCTTTTTCTCATCTTTCAGGATACATCGGGGGCTTATCTACAGCATTCCAAAATGCTGTAGATAAGCCCCTGATGCTGGTGGGCTTAGCTCATCTTCGATTTTGGGGGTGACAGGTTCCCTTTAAGTGCACAAAAATGTGATAAACTCACTGCAAATTTAGAAGCTGTATTTCATATGTGACTATTATGATGCACCATCTTATTCAAACAGTCAAACATACAGATATTCCGATAAGAGATCCAGCACATTGTCTCCTCTTCCTTAATTCCAACATAGATTAAGGGATGTTATATAGAAACAAGAGGGACAAACGGACTGAATAAGCTTTATCGGAACAAAATCCAGGTATCAGCACATATGACCTAGGAAGCCCTACCCGTCCACTAACATCCCTGCCTACCAGCGGAGGTTGGCACCCTAAAAATACAAAATTTGGGGCCGCTGCTCCATGGTGGCAATCCCTCACTGACTCTGCAGGCCTGTATTGTTAAGCAGGGAGCCTTGACCAGACAGCAAACAACTAGGCTAAAAGTGAGAGGGATGTTGTATGGCACGTGGTAGATAATAATAAGGGGTACTTATCATTCTGATGTAGATGGATAAACGATGCTTCTATGCCTCTGCCTCGATGCATCGTTTATCCGTCAATTGTGAAACTTATTTTTGTTTCAAGATCTTGTGATTAAAATGTACTTTGTTGGTGGGAAAACTCTTTAAGGGTATGTTTCCACGGTCCGTAACCACTATGGGTTTGACGCTGCGTTCATCCGCAGCATCAAACCCGCAGCAGCCAGATGTTACGGCATAGTGGAGGGGATTTCAAGATATCCCATCTCCACTATGCGTTAAAAGATGCCAGCAGCTCCCTGTGTAAACGGACATGTGGCGCGTCTTTCCATGTCTATTTATGTTGCGTAGACGCTCTGTCTCCGCAGCATAAATTTCCAATAGACTATCATTAGATGTGGTAAAACATCATTTTTTACAGTCACATGCGTAGTAAGTGCGGAAACGCTCTTACTACGCATGTGAAGTAATTTAAATAATGTCTTCTCTTCTGCCACAGCTGGAACTTCACATCCACTGCAGTTCTCGCGATGAGATCAGCTGACCGCGAGAACTGCTATGCATGTGACCGCCGAGGTTATCTGCGGTCACTAGCAAAGTTCTCACGGTCAGCTGATCGTGAGAACTGCAGTGCAGGTGACCGCCGGAGACCGAGTTATGTCCGGTGGTCATCTACAAGTTCTACTACACCTGGATGTCAGGCTGGATGGTGGCATATTGCCACGATTCAGCCAAAAGCATCCAGATGTAGCAGAGCAGACCTGGACTCGTTGTGGGACACTCGGTAAATGGACTACATCGGACAGGGAATATTTGTGCTGGTTTAATATTTTATTTTTTGCAGAAAATCGAGGGATTCGGGGATTAGGCGATGTTGTAAGTATAGTAAATTAAGATTATTTAATGAATTTATTCTTGCTGTGTGTTTATTCACCATATAACTGTAAGATTAGGCATCCTATAGACGCTTCTCCATTACTAAGCCTTGGGCTTGATGTCACCTGAGAATAGACAGGTGACATCAACCCCACAAATATTACCCCACTTTACACTGCTACAGGGCAAGTGGGAAGAGCCGGGTAAACTGCCACAATTGGTGCATCTTTGGACGTGCCAATTGTGGGGTGGCTGTGAGCTGCTATTTTTAGGCTGGTGAGGGCCAAAATCCATGGGCCTGGCCAGCCTGAGAATACCAGGCTGCAGCTGTCAGCTTTTTCCTTGGCTGATTAGCAAAAATAGGAGGACCCCCACACTGTTTTTTTTTGGAGGGGATCCCACTATTTTTGCTAACCATCCAAGGTAAGCAGACTGCTGTGGCCTGGTATTATCAGGCTGGTAAGGTTCATGGATATTGGATCCTTACCAGTGAACAGCTGAGAACCTTAATGCAGGATAGCTTCCAGGAGCTCTCAACTGAGCAGATTAACCCCTGCACTTCTAAAAGAAATCTGCACCGTTTAATATGAAGGTGAAATGCTTCTAAATAGTGCAGGAGTAGGAGAAATCAGACACTGCAGTCTTCTGGCTCCTCTCTGTTGCTGTAAACCCGAGACAGGTTGCTTTAGAACATCCTATGGTTTCCTGTGTCCTACAGTGATGTGACTAAGAAAGGATGGTTTGTGATAGTTACCGTAAAATCTTTCTTGCAGCCTTCATTAGGGGACTCTGCAACCCATCCTTGTTTGGGTAGTTTTTGTTTCTCCTAATGCATTTGCACTAACTACAGTAAATAGCTTGGTGCTGGTAGGCCAGATGTGACCCACTGTGTCTTCCAATGGAGGCCTTGAGAAAGATTTTTAAGGCGAGCAAAAGTTGAAATGCTGCAGATTTCTAATATGCACTGTTAGTGAATTTATACTGCACATACTCTCTCTAGCGGGTAGGTGAGACTTCGTAAAATTGCTCCACAGTGTTGCTGATGTAATAGTAGATTTTACATCCTGAAATGCTCCTTGGGCGCCTTGTGTTCCTATAACCTTAATGAAGACCACAGTCTGGCTGTTTAGGAACATTAGTACAACTAGCAAATATTTCTGCACACAGCATATGAATGTAGTGGCCATACGGAGGCTGCCAGTTATGCACAATCCTCATACAATTTATTTAAAGAAATAAAAAATATTCCTTTCTTCATCAATGGAAATAAAACAAATTTCTCTAGTATTCCGTAACTCAAGTGAAGAGCGATTTAGCTCAGTTCATACGGAGGTCATAATCTGCTAGAATTGTTATAATCTATGCACGGAAATTAGAGTGCAATTATCCACATTGTGTAGCGTGATTTATATTATTCTGCCGTTGTTCTGTTTTGGCTGGGATCCGAGCTTTGCTTTCTAAAAATGCAACCACAGTTAGTGACACGCTCACATAAGCCAGCCTCTGAATGCTTGAGGAGGCCATGGCGTCCACCACTACAATGAGCTGTTATCTAGAGGTACTACCCCAAAGCTCTGCTGAGTGCAGAAGGGGTTTCACGCTCCTTGTCTGGCTAGATTGTAGACGAGCAGTGGCAGGCTCTGAGCTTTTCATCTAAACAATATTGCATTGTACTAGTAAATTACTTTGCTGGCATTTGTTGGTGAGCGCTCGGGGCCTGGTTAAAATGTCTGCTAGCAAAACAGAGCAGTTACTTAAGATTTGAGGTCAAGTCTAGGTTTCTAGGTCCAAAGCAGTGTTGTGTGCCATGCCACAGAGGAAGTCCTTCTGACAGGCCAAGTCTGCTGCCTTAATATAGAAGTACTGAAAAGATACAGTAGGAAAAAGACACCGTGGAAATCACTAGATGAATTGTAGACAGGGTTTGTAGGTCGGAAACATACGTACGCTGCTTACTGGTTTATGCATTATTGTTGTGTTCCTGGCCTACATCTTCACTGGTTTTGCCTGTTCTTTTCTCGGAGTTGCAGGTGGATATGCCTGCTTTATGACCATCTAGCTTTCTGTAACAATATACAGAAAGAATACCGTATGTCTGCTTGCTTCAGTCGGCGTTTGTGGTGCCCTAAAACGAGGTGGTGCCTCTGCTAATCAGGCGGGATGGCCATGTAATTAGCATACATGGAATGCTTTTTATTTTGCTTATTTTTACGTTTCAGCAAGTTTATCAGCACACTGTGTAGCACAATCTTATATTTTATACGTTCTCCAGAGACCTGCAGCCAGTCCTACCCGAGACCCCTGCCAACAAATTCAGGAAATCAGGGCATGAGATACTTATGGGCCCCAACGGTTGCCGAGCAGAGGAGTGCATACTTGAAAGAACATTTATATATACATTTTAGATGTCAATGTTCTTTTGATTTACAGATTCATGCTTAATTAGGCATTTACAGTTCTGCGAAAGAAAGAGATGGCACAGGGAGGCATAAAAAGTGTAGAAAGGTAGCCAAACATTTTAAATCCATACTTGACTTTAAAAGATATTCCCGTCATAAACTTTTAAGGCATATCCACATGACAGTCCTAGCACTAGAACCTGCAGCTGTCTTCAGAACTGGGGTACACCAATGCTGTGATGAGGTCCGTAGCATTATGGTAAAGATTGATGAATGGCCACACGTGTTCATCTCTTTACATTCATGTCCATAGATGCTATAAAACCACCAATGAAGCATGTTTTACATATCCTATTTATAAGCAAGATATTTCACTGTACAATTACTCTATAAAGCAGCGTAACAGCTAGTTTCCACCCACTAGCTCAGGGACAAGTAAAATTAGATCATCAAGATGGAAAAACTAATGAAAAATATTGGATAGAAGTGTTATAATAACCATATACACTGATATTTTTCATATTGTGTATCTAGATTTTTCTGAAAAGTCACCTAAAATGACAAGTACATATCAAAACAGTGATGTATCCAGGATTGTTTCCTTCCCCAGTGTAGGTTTGGTCAGTAATGACTTAAGGGGCAGACTTAAATACAGTTTCTCACAGCATATGGGATTTAGGGTTAATGTTTTTTCTTGTGGAGAGTGACAAGCCAGCCCTGTCATTATTATTATTATTATTATTTATTTATATAGCATCATTAATTCCATGGTGCTGTACATGAGAAAGGGGTTACATACAGGGTTATAGATATCGTTTACAGTAAAACAAATTTACAATGACAGACTGGTACAAGGGGAGAGGACCCTGTCCTTGCGGACTTACATTCTATGGGATAATGGGGAAGAGACAGAAGGTTGGGGGTGCGGCAGCTCGGTTGGTGGTGAGGCAGCAGCTCGGGTGATGAGGCGGCAGAATGGTTATTGCAGGCTGTAGGCTTTCTTGAAGAGATGGGTTTTCAGGTTCCGTCTGAAGGATCCGAGGGTGGTGGATAATCGGACGTGTTGAGGCGCGGAATTCAAGAAGATGGGGGATATTCGGGAGAAATCTTGGAGGCGGTTGTGTGAGGAACGAATAAGTGTGGAGGAGAGTAGGAGGTCTTGGGAGGATCAGAGATTACATCAAGGAAGATATTGGGGGATTAGTTCAGAGATATAGGGAGGGGACAGGTTGTGGATGGCTTTGTAGGTCATGTCACTCTCCACAGAAATAAACCCTTACCCCTTTAGATCGCAGGCTTAAGCCTTTCCCCCAGCCAAATCCGATCTCCTTTGCACTGATGAGGGGCACTACCCCAAAATACAGTGTCTGCAAATTGAGGTTCTGGTTTGGCATTTATCCCAAGTCATTTGGCAAGGCTCGTTAAAGGATTGATACTGACTTTTAGGATTGCTACTTTCAATAGGTGGTACTAGAGTTCTAGTCCTCTTCCTCTCTGAAGAGGCACTTTGCATATCACAGCATATGTTCATGGTATATATACAGCGCATGCTATCTGAGCAAGACCATGTTGCCCCTGCTCACATTCCTTTCTCCCCCTTCTGCACCATAGAGCGGTGACCAGAGAGAGGTGAGAGGGCGGTGTGTTGCGCTCTGGACCTCACACATTGAATGCATGAATGAGCTTTCTCTACTAAGAGCACATACTACACGCATGCGAACACTGTCAGTTCATAGTGAGGACGGCAGCGCCATGAAAATTAGAGTGGGACGTTGGGCCACACCAGAGGTCCAATGTACACCCTAATTACTATTTTAAGTAGAATGTATGTTATGGATAATGGAGGGGGCGACTTTTAAAGTAAAGGTGATTTTTACAGCGGCTATATCCCCTACAAAACTATGTGCTTAGCTTTAATATGTAAGTTTGGCGCAAACTCCCTTTTAACCCTCTTCTTAATATTGCTGTTACATAAGTGATATGGCTTCCTTTCGTGTTCTTTTGGTAGCCTCTTACCATAACACATATGTTACAGCAATATACACACACAGGAGTATTTCTTAAACATTGTACTAATTTGACAATTGTTATGTTTTGCTTCACCAAACTGAAAGGGTTGTCCACTACTCAGACAACTGTTACCTTCTCAATCCCTAAGCTTCCCTCTTGTAAAATAAAAACATCTATACTCTTCTCTGGTGCCGTTCCAGCGGTGTCAGTGCTGGCTTTCCCTAGGGATCGCCTGACATTATGTCACACAATCCCTGCAGCAAATCTGTGCTGGCTTTACTCTCCTACAGACATAATTGACATCCAGAGAAAATGAGAGAGTGCCAGTAGCTCTCTTTTCCTCTGGATGTCTGTGATTTGTCTGAAGGCTGAGAGCATGAAGCCAGTGCTGATTGGCCACAGTGATCACGTGGCGCCAGCATCGGCAGGTAAGCAGAAGTGTTATTATTGTACAAGGGGGAAACATAGGGATTTAGACAGGGTTGTCTGACTATTGGACTACCATTTTAAAATTGTATCATATATTGATGGAACAACCCCTTTAAAAACCTTCATAGTAATTGTAAAAACATCCGTAAATCCTGATTTGAATGGGGCAAATCTCATGTACAACCCGTTTTATTGCTCTATCGTAACGGTATTTGCAATGTAACCTATGATTTACTATAAAGATTGGCCTTTTCTAATAAGAATAAGACCAGGTGTCTGGAGTTTTTTTATAATGGTGGCAAGGGGTTTAATTAAAATATTATGCTTACTCTTATGTTTTGGCTTAGGTTGATTGAAACATTGGCGGACAGCTCCCCATCCACGGCTAAAGACTCATTACCTGAATTAAGGCATCCAGGGCGCTTCCAGACTCGGCCGCAGAGAACCTGCAGATACGACCTGGATGAGGTGGACAAACACTGGTTGGAGCTAGTTAACATGGAGTTCAGAAGACTGGGTATGTGAGATCGGAACGACCTACATGCTTAGCTTACAGCGGTCACTGACTGAGCTGTGCTCATTATACCTGGCATTTATACCGTGTAATATCTCAAATATCTGATCCACATGGTGGTGACACTGGCAGTACCTGACGGGACGTCACACTGATAGATCTTCCATATGCTCATATATTAGTCAAGGAGCCGGGTTTTTTTTTTTTTTTTTTTTCATCTACGGTATGTGTCTCAATTTACTGCAGCCAATGTAGCATACAATGTACAACTAGCTGTGAAAGGCAGAGGACACAGAGGATTTAAGTTTTTTTTTTTTTGCATCTCTGCATTCTGACAGGCAAAACTTAAATTGTCCCATAGATATAACCATATCGCGTTAACGACCCTAAGTGTCCATAATAAGAGTCTGGAAGACTTGCATTGTTTAATGCCATAATTTTAGGGTACATATAATGCGTGGTCTGCCTCTATTGGAGGTAGGCCACTGGCAATACAGTAACCAGAGAAAAGTATTCCCGTATAGCATATGACAAATAGGCATTTACAAGTGGCTCTGATGTAAGGGTCCCCAACTAGTGACTGCTAAGACACCTATACCTCCTGGGCCCTGAAAGTAGCTGGCAGCTGAATGCTCAGGGGAGTGCCACTCCCAACTGTTTTGGTGTCCACACTGGGCATTAGTTACCGTACTTATGAGAGGGCATTCAACGATCAGTATTGCTTTCTGAGGGACACTCAAGACTATATCACTTGATACGGAGCACTTAGATTATTACTTTAGCTTTATTACTTTTTACTTTATTAGTTTTTGACGTGGCATAATTACATTTTAAGTGATGTGCAGACCATTATTATCTTACATGTTGGCATTTGCTACATTATTACTCTATAACAGGGCATGGTGGGCATTACTACTTTATGAAGGTTCTCCAGGGGAAAATGGAGAGTTAAAAAACTTCAAGCAGGCGCACAGGGGCCTACTACAATTTGTTTGCAAGGAATGTGTCTTGCAACCATTTCCCAGAGTTGAACGTGGCTCTCGTGCTAAGAAAGGTTGGGGACTCCTGATCTAATCTGTTCAGACAATTGAAAATCAGACATTGCTTTTAAATTGTGGTTCAACAGGACATTTTAAGAAAACAAACTAATGAAAATCCAAGGAAAAGAAAAAACAGAAATGCACTCACCGGTCTCTTGTGCGATAGTCCTTTATTCAGAACATGTGCAGGCACACTTGGAGAGAACGTGGACAAAAGACGACGGCCGTTTCGTGCTGCCGCGCTTCTACGGGTCTCATTGAGACCCATAGAAGCGCGAAACGGCTGTCGTCTTTTGTCCACGTTCTCCCCAAGTGTGCCTGCACATGTTCTGAATAAAGGACTATCGCACAAGAGACCGGTGAGTACATTTCTGTTTTTTCCTTTCCTTGGATTTGCATACTCGTCTTTTTAAATGCACCCAGCGTCTATAAATGGCAAATATGGCACAGCAGCGGCATTCAGCAGCACTTTGTATCTGAGGATGTGGTGATACATAGGCACAACAGTGCTGTGGACTCTTTCTATTTTTCTACAAACTAATGAAAATGGTCTGTACAAAAATGATCATGGCAATAGAAAAGATTGAAAATAATTTGACCATAGGGGTATATTAAACTAAGATGTGTCTTGTATCATCACAGGTGTCTACAAACTTGTGATCAGTCACTCTACTTATTTCCGAGTTAAAAAGTAGTCACTGTGCTGTTTGGTATCATTGTGTGTACCATTCCAAACATCGACCAAAGAAAGCTAAGGAGGAAATCGTCTCAGCAGATTAGAAAAAGAATTGTAAACAAACATGTTAAATGTAAAATTATAAGACCATCTCCAAACAGTTTGATGTTCCTTTATGGGACTGATGCCAACCTCCCTGGACAAGGCTGCAAGAGGAAAATTGATGGCAAATTGAAGAGACCAATAACATGAATCGTAATCAAAGAGCCCAGAACAGCTTCCAAATAGATTAGAGATGAACTCCAAGGTCAAGGAACATCAATGTAAGATCACAACACCCATCACTGTCTTGGCCAAAGTAGACTTCATGGAAGATGACCAAAGAGGAAACCACTGCTTAAAGCAAATTATGAAGAAGTGAGACTGGAATCTGCTAAAATGTGTATTGACAAACCACCAGTCTTTTGAGAGAATGTCCTTTGGACAGATGAGCCAAAACTGGAGCTTATTGGCGTCACATCAGCTCTATGTTTACAGATACAAAAATGAAGCATTTAAAGGAAAGGCCATTGTAGCTATTGTGCAATATGGAGGAGGATCGGTTATGTTTGGGGGCTGCTTTTCTGCATCTGGCCTAGTGTCTTAAATCTGTGCAGGGTACAATGACATCTGAAGACCTTCAAGGCATTCTGGAGCAAAATGTGCTGCCCAGTGTCAGAAATTTTTGTCTCAGTCACAGGATCCTCCAACATGATAATGACCCAAAACAGACCTAAAGCATCCTAGAAAGGCTAAGAGCAAAGCATTGGATTATTCTGAAATCCTATTGAACATCTATGGAAGGAGCTGAATCGTACAGTCTGGAGAAGGTGCTGTCGCATCCTTGACAGCTAGAGCATTTTGCTCATGAGAAGGGGGCCAAAATAGCTGTGGACAGGTGCAGAAAACTGATAGAGAATTACAGAAATCGTTTGTTTGGAGATTGCCTACAAAGGTTGTGCAACAAAGCATATGAAGAGAACCTGTGAGCAGGATTTGGTAAAGTGAAGTACACACTTGGCCATATTGGCGCTGTGCTATTGGTTAACATGACTCCTGCAGTGAAGAAATCCCTGTTGTGTTTTTTGTGTAATCTTTGTGGGAAGTTTATCGGTCGTCCATGACAGCACCCCGGAGAGAGGGGATCCGCCCTTCAGGAACAGGAAACCTACAGATACATAAGGGCGGCACCTCTCCCACGCATCAGTTGGTTTCCTGTTCCTGGAGGACAGGATGCCCTACAGATATATACGTATTTCATCTGGATTACCCAGGCCGGCTGTCCAACTCAGGTAGCGAGGGGTCTCCTACCTCGGGCAGTACGGGTCCCTGGAAGCGCCACGGTGGGTCCGGGTAGGGCTCCACGACAGTGAGCGGAGCAGGGGAGCGGAGTCCGGAGGATGTCCGTCTCCAAGTGCCAGCAACGGAGGTGAGTATTCCATCCGTGCGGTCTTCCTGGAGCCTCTGCGGCTCCTGCGTCCCGTCGGTCGTCCTGCCGGGGGGCTTGGCGTGGCGGTGTGCGGTGGGGTCGGCCGGCGGCGCCATGCCCAGGCTTCCCTGCATGTCCCTGTGCGCTCTTTCTGATAACGGAAGTGATGCGGCAGGGGGCGGGGCCTAAACCGGAAGTTGGACGCCGGCTGGCTTCTGCTGCAGACGCCGCTGTGCTGCGGCCACGTGAGCGATGGCGGCGTGGGGGTTCGGTCGGAGGCTGGGGGGGGGCGGTCGGAGGCTGTAGGGGGACTGGTGGCTACACGGGGAGGGGGCGGTACCGCTGGCCACACACCTGCTGACAATCCGGGGGAAGGGCTATATATAGCCACACAGAAGGCTGCAGGGCTGCTAATGAGCCCATCTGCAGCAATGCATGAGCCAGAAGCTCCCGTCGGTCTGCCGGAGCAGGACAGAGCCTCGGAAAGGTCCCATTCTAACCCCCAGCTGAAGACCCGTGGACGCAGTGATCAGCCCAGTCGCAGGACTTCGTCTAGACTGAAGGATCCGGTTCGCTCCCCCAGTAATCCAGTACCTACCGCTGTTGCCTGGGTAAGAGATCTTCGTGAACGTGCCCTGATGCAGTCTTTTCCTATGTTTTTTTTCCTTAGGGGAAAAAGTGCGCTGGTAAAGCAAAGAATAAGGAGTGTGCACTATGTGGTTGCCCTTTGCCAGATGCCTACCCTAAAAGACTGTCAGTCGTGTGTGCGACAGACGGTAGGGAGTAAGGAAATGTATATATACATTGTATAGCAGTAGTACTAGTTAAATTACATAGGGGTCTTTTTCCGCTCCCATAGGTGGCGGAAGAGTCTCCCGATTTTACTTCAAACCTTGGAGAAATTATCAGGAGAGAAGTAAAAGATTCATTAAAATCCTTGTCCCAAAGGGAGCCTTCCAAGAGAAGAAGGAAGCCTAGCGTCTCAGATTCAGATTCGTCTACTGCCCCTAGGAAAGAATATGATTCGGAAGCCTCCGTCTCCTCGGCATCCTCTTCAGAGGAGGATGCTAATCGATTCTGTTTCCCGCTAGACCAGATAGACAGACTGGTTAAATCAGTCAGATCCACCATGGGGGTGGCTGACGAAAAACAAGAACTTTCAGCGCAAGACCTAATGTTCGGCGGTCTAGACCCAAGAAAACGCAAATCATTTCCACTTAATGACAGGGTTCAAAACCTTGTCAAAAGAGAGTGGAAAAAGCCAAAAAAAGGGGCTCACTACCACCGGCCTTTAAGTGGAGATATCCCTTTGACAACCCCTTGGTGAACACGTGGGATAAGGCACCAAAATTAGACGCAGCGGTGGCTATAGCTTCTAAGAAATCCTCTATTCCCTTCGATGACATGGCTTCCTTAAAAGATCCTCTTGATAAGAAAGCAGACTCGTTTCTTATAGGGACTTGGGAGATGTCGGTTGGTGCTCTAAGAACTGCAGTAGCTGCGACATGCGCAGCCAGATCAATGATGGTCTGCCTGGACCAACTGGGGTCTAATCTAAAAGATGGAGCCTCTAGGGAATCCATATTAAAATCCCTACCAACTATCCAAAATGCCGCTGCTTTTCTCGCAGACGCATCCGCAGATTCTGCAAGGATGGCAGCTAGGGCTGCAGGGTTATCGAATGCGGCACGCAGGGCCCTATGGCTGAAGTGTTGGCCCGGTGACATTCAGGCCAGGTCCCGTCTTTGCTCTATCCCTTGCGAAGGAGAATACCTGTTTGGTCCAGTTCTAGACGAACTACTGGAGAAGGCCGGTGATGAGAAAAAAAAATTTCCCAGTCTACCGACCACTTCTTATAGGCGTCCCTTCACAGGGAAAAGATTCTTTCGCAGAAGACCGACCAGGGCAGATGGGACGATAAAAAGAAAAGAGGTAGTGGATTCATGTTTGGAGGTGGGGGACGTCAGGAGCCATCCCGTGAGATCAAAAAGCCACCCCAATGACTAGTCACCCCGGTGGGAGGTAGACTATCTGCCTTCTACTCAGCCTGGTCCAAAATTTCCAGTAGCAATTGGATTTTGGGAATAATAGCTACGGGTCTACGGCTAGAGTTCTCCTCTATCCCTCATAATTTCTTCAGGGTTACCCCGCTCAGGTCCTCTGCAGCAGAACAGATGGCCCTGGAAACGGAAATTCACGACCTGCTCAGTAAGAAAGTCCTATCAGAGGTTCCGGAAGGAGAACTGGGTAGAGGATTCTACTCTCCTCTATTCCTGATACGTAAACCAGATGGCTCCTTCAGAACTATTATCAACCTTAGGGCTCTTAACAATTTTCTGACCATACAACCGTTTAAAATGGAGACCGTTAATACCGCAATAAAACTACTGTTTAAAAACTGCTTTATGGTGGTGTTGGATTTAAAGGACGCCTATTACCATATTCCAATTTATGCAGGACACCAAACATTCCTGAGGGTAGCGGTCCGGTTAGATGGGGTGGTCAGACATTTCCAGTATAGAGCTCTCCCCTTTGGTATATCGGTCGCCCCCCGTGTATTTACTAAGGTCATGGCTGAAGTAATGGCCCACCTACATGAGTGACATTCTGATAGTCCCCTACCAGGACGATCTCCTCATAGTGGGTAAAACAGAGGAGCACTGTTTAGAACAACTACAAAAAGTAATGTCTGCCCTGGAGCGTCTGGGATGGTTACTTAAATGTCAAAAAGTCCCGGCTACAGCCCATGAAGGTGCAGCGATTTTTAGGCCTGACCTTGGATTCTCTGGATCAGGAATGCCGTTTGCCTCACAAGAAAATAGATCGCCTGCACCTTCAAGTGCTAAACGCCTCCAAAAACCCCGCCATGTCCCTTAGAAGTGCGATGTCTCTGTTAGGCTCTCTCTCTTCCTGCATTCCAGCGGTCCGATGGGCCCAGTATCATACAAGGATACTTCAGAGCGAGGTGTTGTAACAACAAAAAATTTGGGGGGTCACCTAGAGAGCCAGCTGACCTGGTCCCAAAACACTATTGTATCCCTCGAATGGTGGCTAGACCAAAATAATCTATCTACGGGGGTTCCCTGGGAATACAACGTAACCCGTATAATCACCACAGATGCTAGCCCTTCTGGTTGGGGGGCTCACATGGGTGAGATTATAATTCAGGGCTTTGGGACCAGCTTCAAACGGAAATGTCCCCTAATTTGAAGGAGTTAAAGGTGGTGGAGCAGGCAGTTAAAAAACTCCTTGTCTGTCTACAGGGCCACCACATGTGGATATTCTCCGACAATCAGGTCACCGTGACATATATCAATCATCAAGGCGGAACCCGTTCCAAATCCTTGATGAACGTGGAAAATCGTCTATTCCAGCTAGCAGAGCAGCACTTTTCTCGTTGACAGCTCTTCACATAAGGGGAGCAGAAAATACTATGGCGGATTACTTAAGTCGCAACACTTTGAGGCAGGGAGAATGGTCACTAAACTACGCTATCTTCAATCTCACTGTGGAAAGATGGGGTCAACCGGAGGTAGATCTTTTTGCAACAAAACAGAAAAGTGACACAATTCTGCTCTCTGAACCCCAGAGAAAATCCTCTGTCAGTAGACGCCCTCCTCATAGACTGGAACTTCAGGCTAGCTTACGCCTTTCCTCCCCTGTCTCTACTTCCTCTGGTGGTGAGGAAAATCAGGAAGGACAAGGCCAGAGTTATAGTAATTGCCCCTTTTGGCCCAGAAGGACGTGGTTTTCATGCCTCAGGACCATGTCGATATCCGACCCATGGGTCTTACCAGACATTCCAGATCTCCTATCCCAGGGCCCAGTCTACCATCCTCGGGCAGTTGGCCTTCATCTGACGGCTTGGATTTTGAGCGGTCGCTGTTAAGAGATAGAGGTTTCTCGCCGGGCCTGATTAACACGCTGATCAAAAGCAGGAAAATAATCACCAACAAAATTTACGTCAGGATCTGGAAAAGATTTCTTCAAAATTCGGGGGTAGTAGCTGGTCATTCAACACCAATAGACCAGATGTTGGAGTTTTTGCAAAAGGGGTTGGATATGGGGTTATCCCCAAATACTCTTAAAGTACAGGTGTCAGCCTTAGGGGCCCTCTTTGGCTGCAACATTTCTGAAAATTATTGGATCAGTAGATTCATTAAGACAGCAAAAAGGTCTAGGCCAATAATGAAGAATAGGGTCATGCCGTGGGACTTAAACTTAGTCCTCACGGCCATGACAGAAGCTCCATTTGAGCCAATTTCTTCGGCTTCTATTAAAAACCTGTCTCTTAAAGTAGCCTTCCTGGTGGCTCTAACGTCAGCTTGTAGGGTAGGCGACATCCAGGCGTCATCCAGGCTTCTCCCTTACATGCAACTTAGAGATGATAGAGTGATACTTTCCCCTGATCCAGCATATCTTCCTAAAGTAGTGTCTAGATTCCATAGAACACAGGAGATAGTTCTTCCATCTTTCCTCCCTAATCCTACTAATGGTAAAGAAAGGAAACTACACACTCTAGATGTAAGAAGATGTATCCTAGAGTATCTAGCAGTGACTGATCCTTGGAAGATAGATAATGCCCTATTCGTGTCCTATCAGGGTAGCAGGAAAAGTCATAGAGTATCAAAATCTACACTAGCTAGGTGGATCAGGGAGGCTATCTCGCTGGCATACGTCTCAAAGGGCAAGCCTGCGCCTGAAGGTCTAAAGGTACCGTCACACTAAGCGACGCTGCAGCGATACCGACAACGATCCGGATCGCTGCAGCGTTGCTGTTTGGTCGCTGGAGAGCTGTCACACAGACAGCTCTCCAGCGACCAACGATCCCGAGGTCCCCGGTAACCAGGGTAAACATCGGGTTACTAAGCGCAGGGCCGCTCTTAGTAACCCGCTGTTTACCCTGGTTACCATCGTTAAAGTAAAAAAAAAAAAAAACGCTACATACTTACCTACCGCTGTCTGTCCCCGGCGCTCTGCTTCTCTGCTCTGGCTGTGAGCGCCGGGCAGCCGGAAAGCAGAGCGGTGACGTCACTGCTCTGCTTTCCGGCCGCTGTGCTCAGTCAGTGCAGGAGGAGTGCAGAGAAGCTGAGCGCCGGGGACAGACAGCGGTAGGTAAGTATGTAGTGGTTGTTTTTTTTTACTTTAACGATGGTAACCAGGGTAAACAGCGGGTTACTAAGCGCGGCCCTGCGCTTAGTAACCCGATGTTTACCCTGGTTACCAGCGAAGACATCGCTGAATCGGCGTCACACACGCCGATTCAGCGATGTCAGCGGGAGATCCAGCGACGAAACAAAGTTCTGGACTTTCTTCCCCAACCAGCGACATCACAGCAGGGGCCTGATCGCTGCTGCCTGTCACACTGGACGATATCGCTAGCCAGGACGCTGCAACGTCACGGATCGCTAGCGATATCGTCTAGTGTGAGCTTAGGAGCGCATTCCACTAGAGTTATGGCTGCCTCGTGGGCGGAGAGGTTAGAGGTGTCGCTCGACCAAATATGTAAGGCTGCTACTTGGTCTTCTCCAAACACTTTCTATAACCATTATAGATAAAACCTGGGTGCTTCCTCGGACCTCTCTTTTGGTGGAAGGGTGCTGCAAGCTGTAGTCCCTCCCTAAATAGTTCTCTCCGTGGTGCTGTCATGGACGACCGATAAAGTCTTAGTTACTCACCGGTTAACTGTGTTTTTCGGAGTCCATGACAGCACCCGTACATACCCTCCCGTCTTCTTAAGTTCTGGGTGTACACCACTTCCCTTTTTTTATATAATCCACTCGTGGTGAATAGTTAGCAGTAGTATCGTTTTATATAAATTATGCTGTTAACCTCGGTGGTCCTCTTGTGCTCTGCAAACCAACTGATACGTGGGAGAGGTGCCGCCCTTATGTATCTGTAGGTTTCCTGTTCCTGAAGGGCGGATCCCTTCTCTCCATGGTGCTGTCATGGACTCCGAAAAACACCGTTAACTGGTGAGTAACTAAGACTTTTCATTTAATGATATCTCCATGTATCGGGGCGAGCCTGTGGGCAGAGTCTGTTCTTGGTGCTCTGGACCCTTATTCATCCTCCTGATCCGTCAGTGACCTGCCTCCTATCTTAAATAAAGATCACGGCGACACAGTACCTGCTGTGATCTCTAAAAAAAAATACCACTGTCTCCAACAAAATGATGCTGGCTGCAAAAGTCCTGTGGCATCTCCAAGTTTTCCCGTTGTTCTTAATCAGTGCATGCGCCACCAACTGCCTTTACCATAAGATGCTTTGGGCAGCGGTGATGGTCCTCTGCACACAGTGTGTGCGCTGAAGAGAAGACCTCATTCGCCTATATGCCACCAATATGGCTGTGCGTGTACTTAACATTGCAAAATCCTGCTGATAGGTTCTCTTTAAGTTGAGGATACCATCATTTTTGTCCAGGCCATTTCTATTTTTGTTTTTTACATTTTTCTATTGAACCACAATTTAGAGGCACTGTCCAATTTTCATTAGTTGATATTCAGTAAATTTAAATTGAAAGTTACTTTTGTCGGGTTTCAAGTTATTTCATTGACCATTGTGGGTTTTTCTTACTTTTAACAAAAAGGTGCCAACAATTTTGTCCATGCGTGTAACTGCTGGCAATTTTAAAGAGCTGGAAAAACACTTAAAGCTACTCTATAATGAAAATGTACTTCAGTTCTGAGCAGAATTGTTGCTCAATTGGGATCTCCATTTTTCTCAAAATTTGTGATGCCTTTTCTATCTCCGGTATGAAACTCTAAAATGACTAGAAACTCTTCCCACCGTTTACTTATGTATAGAGATGCCACTGCTGGATGAGCTCACCTTCGAGAAGCTTCTGGAGGAGTTCGAGATGGTCTGCTACCAGAACATGAATGTTGCCATTGAAACGGAGGAAGGCTTGGGGATCGAATATGATGAAGATGTCGTCTGTGACGTGTGCCGCTCACCTGAAGGCGAGGATGGAAATGAGATGGTTTTCTGTGATAAGTGCAATGTCTGCGTGCACCAGGTAAAGGACAACAATATTCTACACCTTATATCCACTGGAGATGAAATGGCGCTTCTGACACCCAGATCTACAACTAAGGTGTTATGGTGTCAAGAGTCTGCTTACAATTTTGCTTGTTGTAATAATGGGAAAAGATTAATTTATTTATTTTACCATAGTTTTAAATAGTATTGACAATGCAAAGAAATAGTTGCCAGAGGCTAGCATCGGGATGTGATGGGGAACGTGCTCGCTTGAGTGACTTGGCTTTGAGAACTAGTGATGAGCGACCGTGCTGGGATACGGTGTTATGGGATATGGTGTTATCTGGGATATGGTGTTATGTGGGATACGCGGGTTATCTGGGATAGGGTGTTATGGGATATGGTGTTATCTGGGATATGGTGTTATGTGGGATACGCGGGTTATGTGGGATAGGGTGTTATGGGATATGGTGTTATCTAGGATACGGTGTTGTGGGATACGTGGTTATCTAGTATAGGGTGTTATGGGATACGGTGTTATGTGGGATACGCGGTTATATGGGATGCGGTGTTATGTGGGATACGCGGTTATATGGGATGCCGTGTTATGGGATACGGGGTTATGTGAGATACGGGGTTATGTGGGATACGGCATTATCAGAGCATGCTCGTGTGCTAACCGAGTGTCTTCGTTGTGTTTCGAAACACATACGGCTGTATGTTGGATAGCTGCAACACATACAGGGATGTCTATTTGTTAGGCAATCCAGTCGTGTGTTGTGGATATCTAAGAGGCTTGAGACCTGCAGCTGCGGGGACTTGTACATATTGGAGCATGCTGAAGACACTCGGATAGCACATGAGCATGCTCAGATAACGCCTTATCACAGTCCGTTCGCTTATCACTACTGAGAACCCATCCTGCATGTCTTCTATATGCATCATACTTGTCAACTTCAGGGAATTCAACCCGGCCTATTACTTGCCCCTTCTTACCCTAATGCTGTAGAGTCATAGGCAGCAACACACACAAAAACTGAAATACCTGAGCAGCTATGTGATTACACATCACATACAAGTAAGACCTCATTCAGAGTAATGTTCTGTCCACGTTTTCCAAAGCCTGAACATGTAACTATTCTAGTATAGGACAACTCACATTTCTTTGTATTAAAGACCAAGTGTCCACAAGAAAACAATGGAGAAATCTCCAAGTTTTACACAAACTCTATTGTGGAAGTGAATGGATCTGTGGAAAGCTCAAGCAGCAGACTGGTAGCATCTTAATGGCATCCTGGTGCTGTCAGTTTATCGCTGACAGTTTGATTGGAGAATCTTAAGACACCACTATCGGATATATCTGAATGTGAGAAACACTGATGATAAAAATGATGATAAAAGCTGATGCACTGACCAAACACTGAGGAAAATGTCATCAATACACTCATGAAAATCGGTCCATTTTTTTTTTTTCAAATCCGAGAAAAGAAGAGTTTACAGACAGGATAGCACAGCTGAGGTAAAACATTTAAAGCAAACTGCAAAATCTTTTCCTAACAAAAAGAATCAGCTGTGATCCCCTGCTGTCCTGTCTGTATCCTCTCTTTTCCTTCTCCTGCCCAGAAGCTGTGATCCCCTGCTGTAATGTCTGTATCCTCTCTTTTCCTTCTCCTGCCCAGGAGCTGTGATCCCCTGCTATAATGTCTGTATCCTCTTTTCCTTCTCCTGCTCAGGAGCTGTGATCCAGTGCTGTAATGTCTGTATCCTCTCTTTTCCTTCTCCTGCCCAGGAGCTGTGATCCCCTGCTGTCCTGTCTGTATCCTCTCTTTCCTTCTCCTGCCCAGGAGCTGTGATCCAGTGCTGTAATGTCTGTATCCTCTCTTTTCCTTTTCTTGCCCAGGAGCTGTGATCCAGTGCTGTAATGTCTGTATCCTCTCTTTTCCTTCTTCTGCCCAGGAGCTGTGATCCCCTGCTGTCCTGTCTGTATCCTCTCTTTTCCTTCTTCTGCGCAGGAGCTGTGATCCTGTGCTGTCCTGTCTGTATCCTCTCTTTTCCTTCTCCTGCCCAGGAGCTGTGATCCAATGCTGTAATGTCTGTATCGTCTCTTTTCCTTCTCCTGCCCAGGAGCTGTGATCCCGTGAAGTAATGTCTGCATCCTTTCTTTTGCTTCCTCCCCTGCCTAGGAGCTGTGATCCCATGCTGTAATGTCTGTATCCTCTCTTTTCCTTCTCCTGCCCAGGAGCTATGATCCCCTGCTGTAATGTCTGTATCCTCTCTTTTCCTTCTCCTGCCCAGGAGCTGTGATCCCCTGCTCTCCTGTCTGTATCGTCTCTTTTCCTTCTCCTGCCCAGGAGCTGTGATCCCTGCTGTAATGTCTGTATCCGCTCTTTTCCTTCTCCTGCCCAGGAGCTGTGATCCTCTGCTGTAATGTCTATATCCGCTCTTTTCCTTCTCCTGCCCAGGAGCTGTGATCCCCTGCTCTCCTGTCTGTATCGTCTCTTTTCCTTCTCCTGCCCAGGAGCTGTGATCCCTGCTGTAATGTCTGTATCCGCTCTTTTCCTTCTCCTGCCCAGGAGCTGTGATCCTCTGCTGTAATGTCTATATCCGCTCTTTTCCTTCTCCTGCCCAGGAGCTGTGATCTCCTGCTGTAATGTCTGCATCCTCTTTTGCTTCCTCCCCTGCCCAGGAGCTGTGATATGATCATCAGACCATGTTCCTGTACGGTCAGACACGGCCATTACACAGTAAACAGCAAGGGCACATTTATAAGATTATCTCAGCACAGGAACATTTTTAAACATATCCAATGGTGGTATTTTTGTTCCAAGATTTATTGATTCAGTTGTAGTGTGATCATGCAAAAACCTTGTTAAAACTGTACTAAGACCAATATTACCACATAACATGACGGTGCGCTGAATTTGCAGAGTTGGCAAAACAATAATTGGAACAGGACCCTCAGTTTACACAGAACATTATGTTCAGTGATGATGGTGATAGTTTTCTTGTGTAGGGTGTCTTGCATTGAAATCTGCTGCAATGACCCGGGCACCAGACATCAACACAATTTCTATCCGTTCCTCACGTGTAAACCTCTGCGACATGTCAATGGCTGTAAACAAAGAAACTTAAAATAAGTTTGATGTGTCACATGACCCTCTTCCCATTGGAAAAAATAAATTTGGATCCAAAATGGCCGACTTGAAAATGGCCACCATGGTCACCACCCATCTTGAAAAGCTTCCCCCCCCCCCCATATACTAATGTGCCACCAACCGGAAGTTGATATCACCAACCATTCCCATTTTATGTAGGTGTATCCATATAAATGGCCCACCCTGTATATCACCATACTTGGTATATACCAGTTGTACATAGTCTGTAGACTGTATAACGTATAGATAAATCAAGTGCTATTTTATCTGATGATCATTGTTAATTTTCAATTTTCTTCTCCATCTGGCCCAGACTGCCATGATGACTTTTTTCCATCCACAACCCATCGTTGCAGAATGTAACATACAGACCTCTTTTAGCACTTTTCCCGCAACTCTATACACAAAAACAGAGCTATACCCATCAAGCCCAGGACAGCAATATTGTCACTTTCTGGTACCTTTTACAGTAATACACCCCTATCTGTATCTCCACATTGTAATAGTGCCCCCTAGGCAAAAGTATCAGATGTGTCACTGGTGTGCCCCCACCTTAAGCTCCTTACAAGGACAGAATCAACTTTTCTTACGACAGCATCATAGGCCATTGCTTATCCATGAAGGAAAAGCTAAACTGAAATAACAAAAGCTAATGTAATATGTTGGCAGCACAGCCATCAGTCAGTGAGCTCAGCGGCTCTGAGCGACTAGTGGTGTCTGCTTGGGCAGAGCCACTGAGCTCAATGATTGGCTGCAGCGCTGTTGAACATGTTCTGGAAAATGGGTATAAAATTCCAAGTGCGCTGAAAAAAAAGTCCAATTCACAATTGTTTTTTTTTTTTTTTTCATGTTCACTAACTGCTAAAACTGACCTGCAATTATGATTCTCCAGGTCATTAATTACAAGTTCCTAGATACTAAACATGTCTAGGTTCTTTTTCATGTAAGGAGTGAAAAAAAATCCAAAGTTTATATTTAAAAAAAAAATGGCACCATATTCCAAGATCCGTAGCATCCCCATTTTTCAGGATTTAGAGCTAGGTGAGGGCTTATTTTTTGCGTGGCAAGCTGACGTTTGCATTGATACTATGTTGGGGGTAGATACGATGTTTTGATCACCTGTTTTTGCATTTTATTGTAATGTGTCAACAACAAAAAAACGTAATTCTGACATTTTTGAATTTTGTCCTCATTACGCAGATTATATGTGTATTTTTTTTTTTTTTACTTTTTATTGTTTTATTTTAAATGGGGCAAATGGGGGGTCATTTGAACTTTTATATATTTTTTATTTCTGGCTTCAATAGTCCTCTTAGGAGACTTGCAGCTGCAATCTTCTGATCTTATGCTACATATAGCAGGGCTTCAGTTTCAGTCCTATCCCTGCTATCTGTAGCGGAAATGCTCCTCTGCTATGAATGCCGGCCACAGGGCGGCGCTCATAGCAGATTGGCAATGACAACCACAGGCGTCTCCTGCAGTCCCCTACTTGTCACGCCAACCCATTGGTGCCCATCACTTGATAGCGGGGCGCTGATGGGTTAGTGATGCCCTTCTGGCACCAGCTTGTTAAATGCCGCTGTCAACGATTTGGCCAGTAATTCACATCAGCATTTGTAGCCAAAACCAGGAGTCAAAAATTCAAAATTGGTGACTTGTTTCTGTTATACTTTTCCTCTGATTGTTCCACTCCTGGTTTTGGCTTACAAATGCCGAGGTAACATACTGACCACATACTGATAGTGTGAACTTGGCCACTGGGTTACAGTTTGTCATTTTGCCCCGCCAATTTACCTAATAGCCAAGGCTGTCCCTTTATCCAGTGTCTTAGCTCAAGCTTAACCCTGTGCATTCCAGGTAGCAGATCTTCCTAATAAAGTGCTGCCAGTACTGTAATCACGCACTTCACATGTTAGGATATGGTGTAGAAAGTACACAGGGAAGCGGTAATGAACATTTTGTCTAGAAGGTACTGCTTTGAAGTGAGGACTTCTTTCAAAGAAATACTAATGCGCAAGGTCATACTGTGAAATGCAATGTGACAGCTTAAGAGGAGCTGTGAATATCTCTTTACAGCCATTCTGGTGAGTGTGTGCGGAGTGGCTCCCCGCTGGAGAAATGGAGAAATCTATTACTGAATTATCCTCCATGTGTAGCATAAGTATTAACCTAATGTAAATCTAAACCTGCTCGCTCCGATTCTGCCGCAGATCGGAAAATGGCAACGATAAGTCAAGTGCCACATAAAAGCTACAGAGCCCTGGCTTGCGCTATATGGGCCGTCATTTTGTATCGCTCAGTGATAGAGGAATGCATCTGCATACTTCCGTCAGCGTATTTACAGCTTTACACTGGAGAGATTACATGATCTGTCAAGAAAATGTAATGGTTTAATTTTGGAAATTTTATTTGTGTCTCTCCTTTTGGCCTTATGTGCTGTAAGGTTTATGCTCAGCCTATGATTGATCCACCTCAAGGGCTTCCTTTGCCTCAATATGTCAAAAGATGATTCATTTTCTAAGTTTCATCTAAGGAATGTCTTGGTTGTAAATGTATTCTTATTACTTGCCCTCTGAATAACGAGGTACACTGTATTACTCAAAGCAAAAAAGGGAGTACAAGTCCATAAAAATAACATTTTATTGAATACAAATTACTAGAAAATTCAATCTCAAGTATATATAAACTAAATCCCCCAGTAGCCCCAGTGGGGCTACAGCGTGGATCCAGTCTGAGTGCCAGCTCCAGGGGTAAGGATGCACGGGGAGCCATGTTATAATCATTGACTGCTTTGATTGTTTTGGAGCCTGTGTACAGGGCTCTGTGAATGTCCACATGGACTTTGAATAGCTAATGAGGCTGTATACCCCCTGATCTTTTCCCCTGTTTTTGGATTTGTTGCACAAAGCACTTTACATTTATATATGTGGCATCAGTCTATTTCTGCGCTGTTTTTTCATCTGTGCTACCTCCATTTTTCTTTTGTATGTTATTTTTGGTTATGATTTAGTTTATATATATACTTGAGATTGAATTTTCTAGTAATTTGTATTCAATAAAATGTTATTTTTATGGACTTGTACTCCATTTTTTGCTTTGAGTATGTCAGTTATGGGAGTGTCCTAGATGTATCCATGGCGATACTTTTCCTCCACTAAGTCTCCCCCATGGTGGGTTTTGAGCATGTTGGAGAAATTTGGATGTATAGTTTTCAATTTGGGCTTGTTATATTGAGGTACACTGTATTGTAGGATGCATTGGAGCAAAAAGGCTAGACCTCACTATGATTGTATATATCAGTGCCCAACAGTACTTTATAAAGGAGTTCAGCTTTATTGCAGACATATTTTCTAAGGGTTAAAGGACCTTTCCCCACATTTTTCACATTGAATTAGACACGTGATATAATAGTTTCTGCAGATCAGAATAAATCCAAGTAGGTGTTAGAGTTTTCACTGGAGGCGCGTACTTCTTCTCCCTGTATGATGCTGACCAATCATAAGCAGGCAGCAACACTCCAAGGAAAGAATACACCCCACACCAAAGGTTCTCAGCGTGCCTCACTTTACAGACTCTTTTATGAGCTCTCCTAATTAATGAGTATGTCTCCGTAATTACACTTATGTCTGCTGTGCTGAGGCAACTTGTACACTTTCTGCAGTGAAGATCAGGGCTGTCATTATGTCTTAGGCCGGGTTCACATTAGCGTTCGGGGGCTTTGCGGAGGGCTACGTACATCCTCCGCTAAGCCCCGCCTGCTTCCGTGTACTTCTGCATGCGTCCTGCGTACCTATCTTTAACATTGGATACGCAGGACATGTGGATGCGTCGTTTTGACACGCCCGCCATCCGCACAAAACGCAAAACAACGCATCCGCATGTCCTGTGTACCCAATGTTAAAGATAGGTACGCAGGACGCATGCAGAAGTAGGCGGAGCTTAACGGAGGACGTACGCACCCCTCCGCAAAGCTCCAAAACGCTAATGTGAACTTAGTCTTACACAGGACTCACCTGCTTGTTCTGGACTACTCCTGTATGAGATGTAATGTCACCCTACTGTAATATCACTACCAAGTGATTACAAGTTGAGCAGAACAGGCATAAATGTGAAACTGATACAACCCTGGACAGGAAGTGTGGAGGGAGGGGGGGGCAGTACAGCAGAGCTGACAGTGGTGGGTAAGCTGGTAGAATGATTTGTAATTTGACACAGCTAAACTCAGCTGTGCTGCCCTTTCCCCACATTGACCCATACTGGAGGTGAGACCAGGAGATTAGAGCTATATCATTACATCTTGCATACTCAAAAATATAAGTTACGGTATTTTGTCGGGGTGTTTTTTTTCCTTTTGAGTGTTGCTGCCAAGTTATGATTGGTCACAATCATATAGGGTGAAGTACACTCCCCCAGTGAAAACTCTGATGTCACTTGGACTAAAATAATTATCTAATTTGATTGCTAATATCTCCACAATAGAGAAGCAAAATTAGAAACAGTTCATTATGGAAATTTGGTGAAAGGACTTTTTTAAGAGTTTTCTTCTATCGCATATTTGGTCATTAATTGCCCTAAAGTGCTGCACAAAGTAAACACAAATTGTATACTTCTGTTTCGAACAGCGCCTCTCTTTAGCTCTCAGCCCTGTTTGAGATAAACAATGTCACCTGACCACTGTTTTTCATTCATTCAGAATAGTGAAGGCTGCAGACAATCAGCATCTACTCAGCATCGCTCGTCTGACATTATTTATGTCAGGAGACCCGACTGGCACTGTGGAGCAATTAACCCCTTTCTGACATCGGGCATAATATTCCGTCCATGTTCCCAGGGCCTATTTGACCATAGACGGAATATTTCGTCATCGTGATCGCCCACGCACACTGGGGATGTGCGGGCCGCCAGCACATTAACCCCCGAAATGCTGTGATTGAAAACTATAGCAGCATTCCGGAAGCCAGCAGAGTGCTGACAGCCCCTCTGCCTTTGGATTCTAAACCCCGAGGCGTGACATGGGGTCACGTTTGTTGCCATGGTGACCCGATGTCATCATGACGACAACCGGGTCACCAGACCTAGCAGACTTGCTGATCATGCCCAGTGCATGATGAGCAGGTCATCTCCATGCTGTAGAAGCGATCAGCCTGCAAAAAATGATTGTCTCATAGTGGGAGCAAGTTAAGAAAAAAAGGTAGAAAAAAGTAAAAAAAAAAAAAAAAAAATGTTTTTATATTATTGCAGAAATAATAATAAAAAAATCAAAAATGATAAAAAAAAATCCAAAGATATTGTATCTCTAAATAAATATTTGGTATCACCAGGTCCACAGCAACCCGGCCTATAAAATTGTCCGACTAGTTAACCCCTTTATTGAACACCATAAAAAAAACTATAAACAAGGCAAAAACAATGCTTTATCATCATACCGCCAAACAAAAAGTAACTGTGATCCAAAATGTTATGTAAAATGTTCCCAATAAAAGCTTCAACTCAGTCCAGAAAAAAGCAAGTCCTTGTAATACAATGGCTCTGGAAAAGCTAAATGGCTCCTCACCCGCCAAAAGAAATTCAGCAAATTCTGTGCTCCGAAAACCAAATGCCCTCCTCCCTTCTGAGCCCCAGTGTGCCTAAACCACATATAGCGTCCACATTTGAGATTTCTGAAGTGATGAAAGTCCGCCTAACATTCGGGTGCATGTCTCCAGAAGCACGAGCTAGGCATAACATACTGGTGACTGCAACGTACTGGTCACTACAGAGGCAGTTTGCAATTTTAACTTGGCAACATTCATTGCTGCTTGTTTCTGGATAATACCTATGGAGTCGAAATCAGTACTACACCTGTAGATAAATTCCCCAAGGGGTATAATTTCAAAACTGGGGTCACTTAAGGGGGGATTCTGCTCTTCTAGCAATTAGGGGCACTGCATATGGAGTCCACAAACTCTTCTAGGAAAATCTGCGCTCCAGGTGGAAAATAGCGCTCTGTTCCTCCCGAGTCTCTCCGTATGGCTAAGTAGTACTGTACAGTCACATATGGAGTATTGCCACATTTAGTAGAAATTGTGGGACAAATTTTGGTGCCATTTTACCCACTTCTTGATGGTAAAAATGTAGTTATTTTTTCTCCACTGCTCAATGGAATAAAATTCTTTGACACACCCGTGGTGTCAATATGATCACTGCACCCCTAGATGAATTTGAGAGGTGTAGTTTGTAAAATGAGGTCACTTACAGGGGGGTTCTGCTGTTCTGGCACCTCATGGGCTCTTCCAGTGGGTCATGGCACCTGCAAACCAAAACAGTAAAATCTGGCGCTCCTTGCCTTCTGAGCTTTGCACTGTACCTGAAATATATTTCCCGATTACATGTAGGGTATTGGCACACTCAGGAAAATATGGACCTCAGTTTGTTGTAAAAAAAATTCTTATTAGCACTTGGAGCTAAAACAACATTTTTGTGAGGAAAATGGGATTTTATTATTTTCACGACTCAACGTTTTAATCTTCTGTGAAGCACTTGGGGGCTCAAGGTGCTTACCATGCATCTAAATGCATTCCTTGAGTGGTCGATTTTCCAAAATGAGTTCACTTGCGACATGGCATCCACCAATTGCTGCAGCAAATTTTGCATTTAAACAGTCAAATGGCGCTCCTTCCATTCCAAGCTCTGCCATGCGCCCAAACAGTGGTTTTCTTTCTCATATGGGGTATCGGCGTAGTCAGGAGAAATTGCACAACAAAATGATTGGTACAATTTCTCCTGTGATCCTTAAAAATGCAATATTATGTTCTGAAAACATATTTGTAGGGAAAATTGGATTGTTTTATTTTTATGGCTCAAACTTCTGTGAAGCACCTGAGGGTTCAAGGTGCTCACCACACATGTAGATTAGTTCCCTGATGGGTCTAGTTTCCAAAATAGTGTAATTTGTGGGGGATTTTCACTGTTTAGGCACATCAGAGGCTCTCCAAATGTGACATGGCGTCTGCCAATTGTTGAAGCAAATTTTGCATTCAAAAAGTCAAATGGCGCTCCTTCCCTTCCGAGCCCTCCCGTGCGTCCAGACAGTGGTTTACCCCCACATATTGGGCAGTAGGGTGGCTCACTGGTTAGCACTGCAGCCTTGCAGCGCTGGAGTCCTGGGTTCAAATCCCACCAAGGACATCTGCAAGGAGTTTGTATGTTCTCTCCATGTTTGCGTGGGTTTCCTCTGGGTTCTCCGGTTTCCTCCCACATTCCAAAGACCTACTGATAGGAAATCTAGATTGTGAGCTCCATCGGGGACAGCTATGATAATGTGTGCCAACTGTAAAGCGCTGCGGAATATGTTAGCGCTATATAAAAATAAAAATTATCAGCGTACATTATTTCTGGTCATGTAACATCCAGAGACCGTTAAATCTATGCGCCTTTTTCCAAGTGTCGTGTCTATTCATACCTGCGTTGTTTCATTGTACCTCACACTGTGGTTTTGTCCTGATGAAGAAGTTTGAAACTTCAAAACGCACTGACTTTTAAAACCGCATTACAGGACCTTTTTCTCCTCTTTATCCTTCCATATCAACTTTGCAGAATTAACCCTTTTATTCCATGTTACTTTTTCTCCAAGCCGTTGGTCTGCAGCATCATTGGTACTCGCCTGGTGTGGCTGTGTACCCACAACAACCACTAAAAGGCTCATTACTTTTGGTCTCATTTTTGTATATAAAACCCTATTGCACTTGTTATTACTTTGGTTTCTTCTAACTGTTTTATACCTGTGAGTTTTCAATTTTTTTTTAAATTTGTTGGTGATTTGACATTAAAATCTTCCCATGAATTAAGTGTATTTAATGAACTCAGTCTGCATTTTTAAGCGGTGGTGCCCACAAGATGAGACCAGATGGCCTCATAATGATATCTACTAATGTAAAGGCAGACCTACTGAGAGCAGCGATGGAGAGACGACATTACCCTTCTCTTCCTATAACTCTTGGCACAGTTATCGCATGTACTAGTTCTCGGTTTCTGTATACAATCCAATGGTGTGTCATCCTAATATAGACCAATAACTGTGCATCGAACACTCAAATCTCAGCAATTCTTCCCTTAACCCCTTCACCCAGCAGCCAGATTTAGTTTTTGCACTTTCGTTATTTCCTTTTTTCAAGATCCATAACTTTTTTTATTTTTGGGGGGATGTTGTCATACAAACGCCATTTTTTTGCAACGAGTTGCAATTTTTAATCTCACCTTTCATTCTACCAAATAATGTACTGAAAAATGGCAAAAAAAAAAATCCAATTACCGTACATTAAAAATAGTGAAAAAACATGCAATCTAAGCATTGTATTTGTGACTTTGTTTTTACGGTGGTCATTTTGTGGTAAAAATAACCTGCCAGTATGATTTTCCAATTAAGTACACTTTTGGCGATCCCAAGCGTGCTTTTGTTTTATTTATATACTGTAAGGCCATGTTCACACGATCCTTTTTTTATATGCGGAATTGCCGCGATTTTCCCGCTGCGGGTCCGCAGCTGTTTTCCATGCAGGGTACATTACATTGTACCCTATGGAAAACAGGAACTGCTGTGCCCACATTGCGAAAAAAAAAAAAAAAAACCGCGCTGAATAGCTGCGGGAAAAAAGAAGTACCATGTCACTTCTTTTTTCGGAGCCTCAGCGGTTCTGCACCCGTTGACCTCCATTGTGAGGTCAAACCCGCAGTAAAACCCGCAGATGAAAAAAATATCTGCGGGTTTTACTGCGGTTTGTGGTGCCAAACCGCTGCAGCAGGAAGTGCGGGGAAGCGGGCGGAAGTGCGTGGGCGGAGTGTGGCTGCCCCCCCGTGCTCCGATCCCGCCCCCCCGTGCTCCAATCCCACCGCCCCGTGCTCCGATGCCCCCCCCGTGCCCTAATCTCCCCCCCTTATACTTACCCGGCGTCCCGGTGTCAGTCCGGCCGTCTTCTCCCTGGGCGCCGCCATCTTGCAAAATGGCGGGCGCATGCGCAGTGCGCCCGCCGAATCTGCCGGCCGGCAGATTCGTTCCAAAGTGCATTTTGATCACTGAGATAGGTTATATCTCAGTGATCAAAATAAAAAAAAATAGTAAATGACACCCCCCCCTTTGTCACCCCCATAGGTAGGGACAATAAAAAAAAATTAAGAATTTTTTTTTTTTCCCACTAAGGTTAGAATAGGGTTAGGGGTAGGGTTAGGGTTACCCTAAATGTCGTAATGTTTCTCCAATCCTTAAGATTTTAATTGTTGAGCCGATGAAGCTGTGTCAGGGTATGTGCACACGTCCGGATTTTTCCCGTTTTTTTGCGGAATTTCGCTATAAAAACGCTATAAATCCGCATAAAAAACACTCAAATTATGCATCCTATCATTTAGAATGCATTCCGCATTTTTTGTGCAGATGTATGTGTTTTTTTCTGCAAAAAAAACGCAATCCGCAAAAAGAATGGCCATGCTCATTCTTTTTGCGGATTTTTTGCGGATTTCATGCATTCAGGGAAAAAAAAAAAAAAAAACGCAAAAAATCCGCGCAAAAAAACGCGAAAAAAAACGCGATTTTCTGGCAGAATTCTCCGGATTTTGTCAGGAAAAAAACCTGACGTGTGCACATACCCTCAGGGTTTAATGTTTGCTAGTGAGCTGACATTTTTATTGATGCCAAATTCAACATTTTGATTGATTTTTTTGTAACAATTTTTATGGTATTGTGACCAAAAAAATCTATTTTATTGGTAGTTATTATTTTTTATTTGCAGTGTTTACTGTAAAGGTTAATTCATTCTATTTGAGGGAATACCAAATGTTTATATTTTTAATCTTTTTTGAGAAAAATTGAAGTTATTTTTAATTTTTTTTTTAACTCAAGTAAATTTTTATTAAGAATATCAGCACAATTTACATATTATATTCTTGTTTTCAATACAAACTTTCCCCCCTAACCAAACCCCATCATTCCCAACTTTCCCCGCCCCCGCCCAAGAAGACAGCCCACCTCTTCCAATATCACCACCATCAATAATACTGAATGAAGATTATCCCGTGTAGGACCGCAGACCTCTTATTCTGTCCTTACCAAATCAGGCCCTAGACTCTCCCATCCCACATATCTACCTCATCCCATTTCTAGCCACGAAGACCACAGTTTATCAAACATTTCTATTTTACATCTTTTCTTATATATCCCTTTTTCCAATGTCAGACCCTGCTTCACATTTTGGAGAAATTCTCTTCTTCTAGGCGGTTCAACCCTATTCCAATTTCGTGCTATTACCTTTCGGGCCATATACAACAATCTGGCAATTGCTATCTTCAGGGTGTTATCCACTCCAATCTCATCCACATATCCCAGCAAACACACCAACGGATCCCTTGGCACCTTGCATCTATACGCTCCTTCCATACGACTCAAAACCACCAACCAAAAAGCAGCCAGTCTCAGACACGTCCACATCATATGAAATATGCCAGCATTTGCAGACTTACACCTCGGACACTCAGAGTCAGCACGCAGACCTGCTTTATATAATACTTCCGGAGATTTGTAGACCCTGTGCACTATATAGAGCTGTGACAGCCTATACGGTTCGCTTAGTGACAGTCGTGGAACCCACTCCAGCACAGACTCCCAAGTTTCATTCTCCAATGGGCCCAGATCCCTCTCCCACTTAGCTCTCGCATTTATCGGGAATCCCAAAAGGTATGCAGTAAATCTTTATAAAGAGTGGAGATAACCCCCCTAGTAGTCCCTTCACCGCACACATATTCCAACACTATATCCCTTTGGATTCTAATGCATCCATCCCTATTCTGAACTCCAAATGCATGTCTCATCCGCAAATACTGGTATTCCCCCGAAGACCCAAGATCAAAATCCCCCTGCAGTTGGGAAAAGGATTTCAGCTCCCTCTGCTCAAGTATTTGATACACATATTGAATTCCCTTGGCCTGCCACTCTGGCAATACCCCTAGTGCCACAAACTCAGGTAGGTTATTATTATGCCATAGCGGGGAGAACCCGGTTAGACCCGTGATGCCACGATTTTGTTTCAATCTACCCCACAGCTTACCTATCAAAAATATAGTTGGATACAATTTCCCCAATGCCCCCAGGGATCCATCATCTAGACACTGTACTACTGGCCTTCTTTTTGTCACCTGTTCCATCAATTGCTGTACAGCACTGGATGACCCCTCATGCGCCCAGCCCTTTAAATGCTGACACTGGGCTGCAAGAAAATATACTTCAGGATTGGGCAAAGCCAAACCCCCATCTTCCTTGGGTCGCTGAAGCGTCTCCAGTCTGATACGTGGATAATGTCTCTCCCATATCATTTTCCTGAACATGGAATTAATCTGTCTAAATTTTTCACCCGGTATCCACACTGGCGTGTTATGGAGAACATATAGTATTTTTGGCATCAGTCATTTTAATAAGATTAACCCTGCCCACCACCGACAAATGCAACTTAATCCAAGCGTCTAGTTTTGCCTTAAGATCGCCTAAAACCGGAGTCAGATTTCTATGTACGTAGTCTAACAGGCATAGAGACCCATATCTCCAAGTATTTAAATTGACTTGCTGCCTTAAGTCGCCCATCCTCAGGAGGCTCACTCTCATCCTCTCCCACGTCATCTACTCTAAACAGAATCGACTTACTCCAGTTTATCGTCAGTCCCGACAAAGAGCCAAATCTTTCAATAAGCCCAATGGCACCCCTCCAAAAAGCGGCCGGGTCAGCCAGAAACAGTAGAATATCGTCCGCGTATATCGCTACCTTCTCTTCAATTAGCCCAAATTTAAACCCAGACACCTCATCAGATTGTCGAATCTTGGCAGCCAGCGGTTCCACAGCCAGGGTGAACAAAAGAGGAGAGAGCGGACACCCCTGCCTCGTCCCCCTAGCTAGATGTATAGTCTGAGATAGCTCCCTGTTATGACCTGGTTGTCAGGACAATAATGGACCTGGTGGTTAAGAGCACACGGAATGACCTGATAGTTACTGATAATAAGGACGAGCTCTGGGACGTGGGAACTCTGCTGACCGCAACCCCTAATCCTATCACGCACAATAGAAATAGCCGTGGATTTCTCCTAACGCTCCCTATGCAACTCGGCACAGCCTAAGGAACTAGCTAGCCCTGAAGATAGAAAAATAAAGCCTACCTTGCCTCAGAGAAATTCCCCAAAAGAAAAGGCAGCCCCCCCACATATAATGACTGTGAGTAAAGATGAAAATACAAACACAGAGATGAAATAGATTTAGCAAAGTGAGGCCCGACTAACTGAACAGACTGAGGATAGGAAAGGTTGCTTCGCGGTCAGCACAAAAACCTACAAAAAGACCACGCAGAGGGCGCAAAAAGACCCTCCGCACCGACTCACGGTGCGGAGGCGCTCCCTCTGCGTCCCAGAGCTTCCAGCAAGTAAGACAACAATCCAAATAGCAAGCTGGACAGAAAAATAGCAAACCAGAGAAAAACAAGCAGTCACTTAGCTTCTGCTGGGAAGACAGGTCACAAGAACAGGTCACAAAAATATCGATATTTGCAGATGATACAAAACTATGTAAAGCAGTTAATACAAGAGAAGATAGTATTCTGCTACAGATGGATCTGGATAAGTTGGAAACTTGGGCTGAAAGGTGGCAGATGAGGTTTAACAATGATAAATGTAAGGTTATACACATGGGAAGAAGGAATCAATATCACCATTACACACTGAACGGGAAACCACTGGGTAAATCTGACAGGGAGAAGGACTTGGGGATCCTAGTTAATGATAAACTTACCTGGAGCAGCCAGTGCCAGGCAGCAGCTGCCAAGGCAAACAGGATCATGGGGTGCATTAAAAGAGGTCTGGATACACATGATGAGAGCATTATACTGCCTCTGTACAAATCCCTAGTTAGACCGCACATGGAGTACTGTGTCCAGTTTTGGGCACCGGTGCTCAGGAAGGATATAATGGAACTAGAGAGAGTACAAAGGAGGGCAACAAAATTAATAAAGGGGATGGGAGAACTACAATACCCAGATAGATTAGCGAAATTAGGATTATTTAGTCTAGAAAAAAGACGACTGAGGGGCGATCTAATAACCATGTATAAGTATATAAGGGGACAATACAAATATCTTGCTGAGGATCTGTTTATACCAAGGAAGGTGACGGGCACAAGGGGGCATTCTTTGCGTCTGGAGGAGAGAAGGTTTTTCCACCAACATAGAAGAGGATTCTTTACTGTTAGGGCAGTGAGAATCTGGAATTGCTTGCCTGAGGAGGTGGTGATGGCGAACTCAGTCGAGGGGTTCAAGAGAGGCCTGGATGTCTTCCTGGAGCAGAACAATATTGTATACAATTATTAGGTTCTGTAAAAGGACGTAGATCTGGGGATTTATTATGACGGAATATAGGCTGAACTGGATGGACAAATGTCTTTTTTCGGCCTTACTAACTATGTTACTATGTTACTAAGAACGATCCAGGAGAGAACTAGACCAATACTGGAACATTGACAGGTGGCATGGAGCAAAGATCCAAGTGGAGCTAAATAGAGCAGCCAGCTAACGAATTAACCTCGTCACCTGTGGAAGGAAACTCAGAAACACCCACCAGAGGAAGTCCATGGACAGAACCAGCCGAAGTACCATTCATGACCACAGGAGGGAGCCCGACAACAGAATTCACAACAGCTCCCCATTCACTCTAACTCTAGCCACCGGCTGCGAATACAACAGCCGAATCCAGGACACAAACTGTGAACCAAATCCCATGTATTGCAACACCTGCCATAGATATCCCCATTCCACACTGTCGAATGCCTTATGGGCATCTGAGGATGCGATAACTCTCTGGCCACAGTTGTTGGACCTAAGCTGCAAATTCATAAACGGCCTTCGCAGGTTAACCGCTGTGGATCTATCAGGCATAAAACCAGCCTGATCTGGGTGTACCTGGTTGGAGATGACACTAGTCAAACGAGTCGCCAACACCTTGGCCAGGAGCTTGACATCCGCAGTTAGCAGAGAAATTGGCCGGTATGAGTCAGGTTGCCCCAAATCTTTACCTTCCTTAGGAATTACCACTATTATGGCTTCTCTCATGGACGCTGGCACCCTCTACTCTTAGCCTCATCTAAAACCGCCTTTAATATGGGAATCAGCACCTCCCCCATGTTTTTATAAATTTCAACGGGAAACCCATCCACTCCAGGCGCCTTCCCATTAGTCATAGATTGTAATGCCCGACTCAGCTCCTCCTCCGTGATGGAAGCCTCCAAACCTTCTCTCTCTACATCACTCAGCCTCGGCAGCCCCAGCCCCTCCAAAAAAGCCACTGTGTCTCTCGCCGGCACATCCACCCGAGAGGAATATAGGTCCGCGTAGAAGTCCGCAAAGACCTTCACAATCTCTGAATTTTCGGAGACTCTAGTGCCACTCCCGGAAACCAAAGAATGGACAAACTAAGTACTCCTCTGGGCAGAAGCCACCAGCGACAGCATGTGGCCAACAGTTTCACCTTCTTGATAATAAACCAGTCTCTGAAACTCCCGCTTCCTTTCTGCCTTTCCTAACAAAATTTCCTCTATATGATTTTGAGCTGTTTTCAATCTGTTCCCGGTCTCAGGAGTGCCCTTTGTTTATTTTTAATTTTTTACATTTTCTTAAAACGTATTTTTCATTTTTAAACTAAATTTTGTATTTCTATGAAGTTCAGCCACAGGCCTTGCTTCACAGAAGGACTAAGATAACAGAAATGGGTGGCCTTCAGCAGGACAGGATAGGACAACCCACCAGCAACTCGTAATCAGCTCGCAGGGGGCCAAGGGGAGCGAGTGCACACGCGTGTCACTGTCAAGGATAGACAGCAGTATATAAATGCATGAACAGCAGTGATTGGAGCTAGCTCTGGGCACTGCTGCTGAGACAGATGCCGGGTGTAACACAGTTGGCATCTACCAGATATGGTACAGACTCCATTTCATACATGGTTACCCAGCGTAGGACAAGCCTTGGCATCCTACGTCAGAAAGTGGTACATCTATTTGATTTAATTTTGTCTAAATATTGCAAATAAAACGGACAGTAATATTTTTCCCAACCTCCTTCTCAGAATTCTGTTTTGGGCTGTAGGGCGGGAGGCAGTGTTAGGAGCTTTGCCCTGTATGCAGTAGGACACAAAGCTCTTGCAGCCCCCTTTGCTACACCCCACCTCCTAAGTGGTTCTGCAGCTAAAAATGGAACATAAAAAAATTACCCTAAATGAATCCTGTGTGCTCTGCAGCCCTCCTGTGTTCTCTGAGAGAGCCGCTGTCAGATACCGTGGCTAATTTAGAGAAAGAAGGATGTGCAACCCGAAATCGGACAAGCTGGATCCTTATGTCACTCGCCATCGTCTGATGGGAAAATTGGGAGACCCCATACACATTACACTGTCATCCGAGCCCACTGATAGTCTAATCTTTATTATTTTTTTTTCAGTTTTTTATTGAGATATTTGATGATTTCTTTGTAAAAATGTTAATAGTTTACATAAAGGATAGCCTATCGATTAGTTAGCAATGGAGGATCATGCTTCCCTAGTCGGTCAGCAGTGCCATGGTGTCTGGTGAGGGTCTCAGACCCATCAGTGTTAGCGCTCATTCAGACGTCATCTCCATTTTTCACAGATAGCACTGGTACCTGTGATACTCTATACGGTAGTTCACCTGTCCGATTTTTTTTTTCTCTAACTGATTAGTCTACAAAAGCACGTGGCCTTGTTTGGTATTGATCTGAGTGTCAGATCAAAATGAACAATACAAGTCTATGGGTCAGTGAAAAAATCAGACAACACTCCGTGTGCTGTTCGTTTTTCACAGACTTCTTAATAGGAGAAGCTGGATCAGAAATAAGGATGAAACTCAGACAATTTCTGTAGTATGAGGAAATCTTAATGAGCCCTTACGTTATATGCTGTAGGCTCACCTACCCATGTGGTTTTTTTATCTGATCCCTAGTTTACCCTTGTATTATCACATACTCTGCCACGTGTAGATATAAGCCATTACTAAGTCATGTTAAAAAATAAAATCTAATTAAAATATAAAGTGAAGAATTTGTAAAACAGTTATTTTAAAACTGTAATGACTGTCAGCATAGAGAATAGCGAAGGAGCGTCAGTGTCAGCCTGCCGCCCTAGGTAGGGGAAGCATCGTTTAGTAATGAATACACTATTTTGGATCTATATTTTAACCTAAATCTGTGTGATATTTAGAGAAATTGTTCCTAAAGGTACTGTCACACTCAGCAACTTTACAATGAGAACGACAACGATCTGTGACGTTGCAGCGTCCTGGATAGCGATCTCGTGTTTGACACGCAGCAGCGCTCTGGATCCCGCTGTGACATCGCTGGTCGGAGCAGAAAGTCCAGAAATGTATTTCGTCCTCAGGTCGGCATGTATCGTCATGTCTGACATCAAAAGCAACAATGCCAGCAATGTTTTACATGGGGCTAACAACCAGCGAGAACGATAAGTGAGTCGCCGTTACGTCACTGGATCGCTCCTGCATCGTTCTGGAATTACTGTGTTTGACGTCTCTACAGCGACCTAAACAGCGACCGGCTCGTTGTCTGTATCGCTGCAGCGTCGCTGAGTGTGATACGGTACCTTTACACAGGCTGAGGGAGAAGTGTCTTCTGGATCGCTCAGCAGGGTGACACATGCCGGTCACTCTAAGGTGGAGGCAGCCAGCTGGACACTTCTGTCTCAGCCCAAATGTGACACTAACAACTAAGCTTTTTCTGAAATGCTGCACCACTTTAGATTTAATCCTAATTTAATAGTTTAGACTCCATGCATCTGTTGCTAAATCGTGCTGCCTACAGCTATGACGGCATAATCTTGCTGACAGTTTCCTTTTACATCTAAAATTAGCTGCATTCTAAAAAGGTTAAATACCAGGAAAAAAAGATATCTGATTGGATCTGTGCTTAGTCCGTGCAGTCAAGCACACGTGTACATATGTAATATCTGCTGCCAGCTTTATCTGGCTAAGTAATGCCTCTGCCATTACAGTGATTAATGTTTTAAGAGCAGTGGCAGGTGTTCTCATTGTCAGGGCGAGAGCGGCCGCCTGTTATAATGGCACACATAACCTAAATAAATCCTGGGGAAGTCACAAATGAGGGGGACCGGCCATGCCCATTAAATATAAATGTCACCGTTGAATCCTACGGTAAATAATTTATTGTATTAACATCCACAACGTCCCGTAACAACGTCACTTCCAGTAATCCGTCTGCCGGCACACATGCTGTAGGTACGTCCTCAGATGTCTGATGAGACGCTGTCTGGATTCTACACGCAGTCATCTTCCTACTAAGACGTCGCTGGCATTCTCAAATACTCTTTGTGAACTTTAACTCAGAGTTTCTTAAAATGTTACGTGATGATTTCTTTAAAGTACACCCCTTTAAAGATCACTCTTGTCACCATATGCTTCCAAACCCAGGCATACAATGTAAGGTGGGTATCACGTCTGGAAAATGTCATCCTGCAAAATAGTTTTCAATTAGATATTATTGGTCAGATTTAAGCAATCTTTAAAGGGAACCTGTCACCTGAATTTGGCGGGACTGGTTTTGGGTCATATGGGCGGAGTTTTTGGGTGTTTGATTCACCCTTTCCTTACCCGCTGGCTGCATGCTGGGTGCAATATTGGATTGAAGTTCATTCTCTGTCCTCCGTAGTGCACGCCTGCACAAGGCAGGAAGGGCGAAGCCGTGCCCCCCTGGATGCAGTCTCAGAATGAAAGCTGTTCCCTCCTTGTGCTTTCTGGGTAAGCAGTGCGTGTTTGATTGCATGTCCATTATCTAGGACATTATGACAGGTCTTGCATGTGGATTTTATTGGACCTGTCAGCGACATCTGATCCTGATCCCAGGTGCCACTGTGTTCACTCTGAGCAGCGCTTATGATGGGGCACATAATGGCCAGCATCACTGAATGGCGCAGCCAGGGATACTGGTGTGGCTGGGACCTGTTGTGCTGCCCAGTCAGGCTGAATGGGTGTTTGCAGTTTAGCAGATGTAATCCGCTCCCTGTTGTGGCCATTGGGGCAGCACCACAACCTAGTTACACTCCCAGCATACTGCTGGAAGATGAGTCACAAGTGCACACCTAGGCCAGCGTCCCACTACCATAGAATATGGGCGAGTGCCATGCAAGAAAACATTCCATATCACTCGGACCAGTGTTAGGCTGTGTGCACACGATGCAGATTTGGTGCAGAATTTTCTGCACAAAATCTGCATCTTCTGGCAGAAAACGCAGCTGACAATTCATGCGTTTTTTGTGTGTTTTTAATGCGTTTTTTGTGCGTTTTTAGTTCATTTTTTCAGTGCAGTTTTGGTGCAGTTCTTTAGTGCGCTCTTTATGCGTTTTTTTTTTCATGCAGATTTGTAAGCGTTTTTTAAAGCTAAATAATAAAGTTAAAAAAAAAATAAAAATGTCCGTGATGTCATTTCCTAGTCCAACCTCTTCTCAATCTCCATTTTGGAAAGCCATAACGACTTTGTGACAGGCCTCACCATGAGTGCTAGTAATAAACGGATCCGGTGGAAAAAACAAATCCAGTGGAAAAAAACGGATCCGGCAGGAAAAAAACAGATCCGGTGGAAAAAACGAATCCAGAGGAAAAAAAAACGGATCCGGCAGGAAAAAAACGGATCCGGTGGAAAAAATGAATCCGGCAGGAAAAAAACGGATCCGGTGGAAAAAACGAATCCAGCGGAAAAAAACGGATCCGGCAGGAAAAACAACGGATCCGGTGGAAAAAACTAATCCAGCGGAAAAAACGGATCCGGCAGGAAAAAAACGGATCCAGCAGAAAAAAACGGATCCGGCAGGAAAAAACGGATCCGGTGGAAAAAAACGGATCCTGCAAATGTGCACGCAGGATTCGTTTTTTACCCATAAACTTGTATTAGCGACGGATGGTCACATGTCGCGTCCGTCGTGCAGCGGATCCGTTGTGTTTTTGTGGACCGTCGGCACGAAAAAAACGTGCAAGTGAACGTTTTTTTTTTTGTCCGTCGTGTCCGCCATTTTCTACCACGCATGCGCTGCCGAAACTCCGACCCCCTCCTCCCTGGACTTCAGAATGGGCAGCGGATGCATTGATATTCATAGCCTAGAGAGGGGCCATGGATATTGCCCCCCCCCCCCCCCCCCTGGCTACAAATACCAGCCCGCAGCCGCCCCAGAAATGGCGCATCACTAAGATGCGCCAAATCTGGCGCTTAGCCGCTCTCTTCCCACTCCAGTGTAGCGGTGGGATATGGAGTAATAAGGGGTTAACGTCACCTTGACATTGTAAGGTGACGTTAACCCCGGTTAATAATGGAGAGGCGTCAATAAGACGCCTATCCATTATTAACC
The DNA here is from genome assembly GCF_032444005.1 of Ranitomeya imitator. Taxonomy (NCBI): domain Eukaryota; kingdom Metazoa; phylum Chordata; class Amphibia; order Anura; family Dendrobatidae; genus Ranitomeya; species Ranitomeya imitator. Next base: position 82,180,249 of record NC_091285.1, read on the forward strand.
CCAAATTACTGAACACAAAAAAAAGACACAGTAAAAAGTATTTTAATATTCTAAATTTTACCATACTTACAAATCCCTTGATGATCTGTAGTCTTTTCTGACGCAGTCCATTAATATCGATTGTCCCACGACGATCTGCCATGGAGAACAGCCACACCAGGAGATGTGACTGCTCTCCATGGCTGCCAAAACACACTGACAGGACTCTCGCTTTACGACACTGCTGCGTGAGAAAATTTCACGGCAGTTCAATTGCCGTAAAGTGAGCTCCCGGAGTTCATTTAACTCCAGGAAGCGATCGGGCAGCTCCGATACACTGCAGGAGCGATTAACTCCTGCAGTGTATCACCGGAGGACGTCGTGGGACAACCTATGTTATGGATTACGATGGAAAAGATTTTTTGTTATTTTTATTTTGGGACAAGGATGATCGTGGATGGTGGCCTTTGGGGATGTATGTGGTGAGTATATACTACATGTTATATGTAATGTATGTTTTATGTGTGTTTGTGTTTTTAACCCATTGTAGTCAGTCGCCTGACGATGGGACAACTCTCCCATCTTCACATTTCGATGGGAGTAGTCCCATCCGACGAATGACTACAACGAGTCACTACTGGCAGACAGACACACACAGACCGACACACACACAGACACTACATATCATTTCCACCATGCGCTTCACATCGACTATACACTAACTTCACTACACTCCGCCCACACACTTCCTCCACATCACTGACGTCACTTCCTTCTGCAGCGGTTTTGACACCCAAATCCACATAAAATCTGCAGATGGTTTTTACATCTGCAGTTTTTATGAGCATTTTACCCACAAAATGGGAGTCTATGGGTGCAGAAACGTTGCAGAACTGCACAAAATAAGTGACATGCACTTCTTTGAAATCTGCAGCGTTTCCGCACGGATTTTTCTGCACCATGTGCACAGCTTTTTTTTTTTCCTATTGATTTTCATTGTATTGTAACTGACAGTGCAGTTCTGCAGCGTTTCTGCTGCAGAAAAAAACGCTGCAGAACTACACTAAATCTGCATCGTGTGCACATACCCTTAATCTATGGGGCAGCTCACATCATTGTATTTTATTCTCCGGCGTATTCGACATTCGAGTGAAATCGCTACAGGCTGCTATTGTCACTGAGACTCGCCAATGCAAGCCTATGGGTGCGAGAAAAAAATCCCACAGATCTCAGGCCATGCGAGTCCTGTCTGATTTTTATGCAACGGTGTCCTTTTGAAAAGCCGGCAATTTATGTGCACGTACAGTAAAATCACACTGACCGGTTTAGATAGAATAGATATATACACATAGAATACATAGGTACAGTGATTGAAATGTGATCCCTTGATGATTTTGTAAGTTTTCCCACTGACAAAGACATGAACAGTGTATAATTTAATGGTAGGTTAATTTTAACATTAAGAGATAGAATATCAAAAATAAAATCCAGAAAATCGCATTGTATAAATAATATAAATTTATTTGCATTTTGCAGTGAGAAATAAGTATTTGATTCCTCTGGCAAACAAGACTTAATACTTGGTGGCAAAACCCTTGTTGGGATGCACAGCAGTCAGACAATTTTTGTAGTTAATGATGAGGTTTGCCCACGTATCAGGAGGAATTTTCCTCCACTCCTCTTTGCAGATCATCTCTAAATCATTAAGATTTTGAGGCTGTCGCTTGGCAACTCGGAGCTTCAACTAACTCCATAAGTTTTCTATGGGATTAAGGTCTAGAGACTGACTAGGCCACTCCATGGCCTTAATATGCTTCTTTTTTTGTGCCACTCCTTTGCTTCTTGGCTGTATGTTTTGGGTCATTGTCTTGCTGGAAGAACCAACCATTACCCATTTTTAACCCCTTTACCCCAAGGGTGGTTTGCACGTTAATGACCGGGCCAATTTTTACAATTCTGACCACTGTCCCTTTATGAGGTTATAACTCTGGAACGCTTCAACGGATCCCAGTGATTCTGACATTGTTTTCTCGTGACATATTGTACTTCATGATAGTGGTAAAAATTCTTTGATAGTACCTGCGTTTATTTGTGAAAAAAAAAGGAAATTTGGCGGAAATTATGAAAATTTCGCAATTTTCCAACTTTGAATTTTTATGCAATTAAATCACAGAGATGTCACACAAAATACTTAATAAGTAATATTTCCCACATGTCTACTTTACATCAGCACAATTTTGGAACCAACATTTTTTTTTTGTTAGGGAGTTATAAGGGTTAAAAGTTGACCAGCAATTTCTCATTTTTACAACACCATTTTTTTTTAGGGACCACATCTCATTTGAAGTCATTTTGAGGGGTCTATATGATAGAAAATACCCAAGTGTGACACCATTCTAAAAACTGCACCCCTCATGGTACTCAAAACCATATTCAAGAAGTTTATTAACCCTTCTGGTGCTTCACAGGAATTTTTGGAATGTTTAAATAAAAATGAACATTTAACTTTTTTTCACAAAAAATTTACTTCAGCTCCAATTTGTTTTATTTTCCCAAGGGTAAGAGAAGAAATTGGACCCCAAAAGTTGTTGTACAATTTGTCCTGAGTACACCGATACCCCATATGCGGGGGTAAACCACTGTTTGGGCGCATGGGAGAGCTCGGAAGGGAAGGAGCGCCGTTTGACTTTTCAATGCAAAATTGACAGGAATTGAGATGGGACGCCATGTTGCGTTTGGAGAGCCACTGATGTGCCTAAACATTGAAACCCCCCATAAGTGACACGATTTTGGAAAGTAGACTCCCTAAGGAACTTATCTAGAGGTGTGGTGAGCGCTTTGACCCACCAAGTGCTTCACAGAAGTTTATCATGCAGAGCCGTAAAAATAAAACAAACATTTTTTCCCACAAAAATAATTTTTTTAGCCCCCAGTTTTGTATTTTCCCGAGGATAACAGGAGAAATTGGACCCCAAAATTTGTTGCCCAATTTGTCCTGAGTGCGATTATACACAATATGTGGGGGGAACCACTGTTTGGGCGCATGGGAGGGCTCAGAAGGGAAGGAGCGCCATTTGGAATGCAGACTTAGCTGGAATGGTCTGCAGGTGTCACATTGCGTTTGCAGAGCCCCTAATGTACCTAAACAGTAGAAACCCCCCACAAGTGACACCATTTTGGAAACTAGACACCCTAAGGAACTCATCTAGATGTGTTGTTAGAGCTTTGAACCCCCAAGTGTTTCACTACAGTTTGTAACGCAGAGCCGTGAAAATAAAAAATCTTTTTTTTTTCCCACAAAAATTATTTTTTAGCCCCCAGTTTTGTATTTTCCCAAAGGTAACAGGAGAAATTGGACCCCAAAAGTTGTTGTCCTATTTGTCCTGAGTACGCTGATACCCCTGTCGGGATCACACTCAGTCGGAGCAGCCTTTGGAAGTGTTGAATCACCAGAAATAATACACAAGACACGTCTTGTATAGTGTATCACTGGGAAGTCTCTGAAGCACGCCTGCCTTCAATGTGCTATCCCTTCTTTATATAGCTGTTTCAGTAGGTTTAGTGGTTATACAAGTTTTGCATGTTTAAACAAAGAGACAAAACAGGAAAGAAAGAAAAGAAAAGAAAACCGTTTCGTGGGCGGCAGTTTCACAACAAACAGTACAAAGGCAATTCCACAGACAAGAAAAACAGGATTTCATACTATAGCTAAAATGTCCTTGAATGGACAGGTCAATATTTATCACAAATTCTTTTTTTTATTTTTGTTCATTGAGGTAATCATTTTTGTTCTGCTCTTCACAATCCCCCCTTTGACATATTCCATTCAAAACCTTGTCGATCATTTTAGTCATTCTTTCTTTATATTCTCGCATCCATTACACAAAATTTATTTGTGCATACCGAGATACCCTTGAGTACAACCTTGAACAATACATATATAATTACAATAACCATAACTGTATGTATTAGGCTTTGCATAATCCCGGTAACCCACCCACCGATCCCTCTGAACCAATTGGCCGGGTTAAGAAAAGAAAAGGTATCTGACCACCAGCTATCCTTATTTTGGTCATTGTCTTTGTCATACTGATCCCTGAGTCGTTGTACGTCTTTTAATTTAAATCTCATACTCATAGTACTATTCGGGTCTATATAATGACAGCAGGTGGGTCCGATGATTTGACACATACCCCCTTGTGAGGCAGTTAGGTAATCCAATACCAGGGTATGTTGGTTAGTGACTATTATAAGCTGATTCTGTACAGCTATACTAGTATTTAATATGTCCAATATATCCCAAATCTGATCATCTAGATAATCCGTGGCTCTAACTAATTTATCCCACATTTGTGTTAACATAGGATAAATAAAAATGGTACTAGCAATTTTGTTGGGAATTCCCATTTGTACTATATGCGGCCTCCCCGAGGGACGTGGTGAGTTATCTGCAGCTCTTTTATACAGTGTGTGCTTGGGCACGGCTTGCATATTCACTTGTTTATTTGAAATTATGAAAGTAGCCGGGGTTAGGCGTCCTAATGTACAAGTACCCTTTATACCTACGGGAAGCCATTTATATGCTCCTTCTCCGCATATCCAAAATGTACCCTCAGGCAGATCCCACAAAGCTGAGTGCTGCAATACCAATCTGTGAGCCAAATCCACAAAACTAGATACATTCTGAAGCATACACCAAGAGGGTTTTTGTCCCAAGGGGCTACAGTACCCGGCTGCGGGATTCCCACATACATGCATTCCGTTGACATACTCATTGGATTCATTACAAACCAGGTTCCCCGGCTTACTTGTACAACTGTCTGCATCACCTTGGGGGAACAACTCAGAATGTTCCCATTTTCTATTATGTATGTATCTTTCCAATACTGTAGGTTTGAAAGCATCAGAGGAAGGGGTGGTTGTACTGAAACTGAGCTGTAGATTTTCAGTGGGGACCTGTCCTAAATCAGTTAATCCAGTCTTTTTCCTAGGTACCCATTTTCCTCCCTTGAATGCTAAATATTGTAAGTTGTCTATTTTTCCTGTAAGATTGCCCTGCCACCAAGGAAATTCTACCCATCCCACAATTGGTATGGCGATTGTAGTATTCCATAGTCTAGTATTGCCAGGTTGGTTGTTGGCCAGGTTGTCTGAACAATTAGGCCAAGCGAATATTTCTTCAGCTGACACGGGAACTGCTAGAAAAGGTATACTTGTGGCTGATACTGGTGAATGGGTACAGATCCAACAATCTGCCAGGGGTTGCGTATTATTTAACAAGTCATGCACTAATTTTCTATGATGTTGTACGAATCTATTGTTCAAAGGGGCTAGAGAATTCAGTCTTTCCCATGCCTCCGTTGAGGTTAACATTATTAACATCAATATCATGAGTCTTATACTGCTTTTTTGCAATGGCTTGCATGTATCCATGATGCCTTTCCTTCAAGCTTGACTGCTGTTGGAGTTGTTAACAGGACTTGGAAAGGTCCGTCAAATCTCGGTTCCAGAGTCTTTCTGGTGTGTCTTTTCACGTAGACTTGATCACCAGGTTCCAACTTGTGGCCTCCTTCGAGATTTTCTGGATCTGGAAGGGAAGCAAAAACTTGCGAATGCACTTTAGTTAAACGTTTTTGTAATTCTTGTACATAAGCAGTTAAAGTCTCAGTATTCAACATCAGTTGTTGTGGAAAATAACAACCCAAATTTGCTGCTCTACCAAAAAGAATCTCATGTGGTGACAGCTTAGCCTTCCCCCTTGGGGTGTTTCGGATGGAATACAGGGCAAGTGGTAGACACTCGGTCCAAGGCTTTCCTGTTTCTGCCATGGCCTTCTGGATTTTTAATTTTATTGTCCCATTTAATCTTTCCACTTTACCTGAACTCTGTGGATGATATGGAGTGTGAAACTGGTTTTCTACTCCCAACATTTTCATAACATTCTGGAATATTTCCCCAGTAAAATGGGTACCCCTATCTGACTCGATCACCTCAGGCATGCCGTAACGGGGTATCAGTTCATGTGCTATTTTAATGGCAGTAGTTTTTGCTGAGGCTTTACGAACTGGATAAGCCTCTGGCCACCCTGAGAACATGTCCACACACACAAGCACATATTCGTATCCATTGTACCTAGGAAGTTGGATGTAGTCGATCTGGAGTCTTTGAAAGGGATACAGTGGTCTTACATGATGCTTGGTTGGGGTTTTAATGGCCTGACCTGGATTGTGTGCCAGGCATATAGCGCATGCAGCACACATGTTCCGAGCAAAATTACCAAAGCCTGGAGCCAACCACCTTTCTTTTACCTTGAGCATCATACCATTTGCCGACACATGCGTGGGTAGGTGGAGGTCACTTGCCACTGTGGGGTACCAGGCTCTGGGTAAACACAACAAAGTTCCTTTTTTCCATAATCCTTGCTGATCTTCTGCCCCTTTTTTCTGCCACTGCCCTCGTTCTTCGTCGTCTACCTGTTTCTGAGCTTCCTTCAATCTTTCCTCATCATCTTCAGAGCTATCTAGTGTGTGGCCATGATGTAAGGGTTTACGTGCTGCCTGTTTTGCTGCCTTATCGGCTTTATAGTTACCCCTGGCTTCCTCGGTGTCGAGTCTCACATGTGCAGCTACCTTTATCACCGCTATTTCTTTAGTTTCTTGTGCTGCCTCCAGAATCTGTCTAATGAGGGAGGCATGTTTAACAGGTTGGCCTGAAGCAGTCATATAACCTCTGGCTCTCCATATTACGCCAAAATCGAAAATAATGCCATGTGCATATCTAGAATCAGTGTATATGTTTGCTGTCTGATCTTTGGCTATTTTTAGAGCTTCAACTAATGCCGTAAGTTCTGCTTCTTGTGCAGACTGATTAGCAGGGAGAGGTTCTGCTTTCAGCACTTCATGCTGAGTTACTACCGCATAACCTGTATGAAATTGTCCATTCATATCTGCATATCTACTGCCATCTATGAAACGTTCAAATGTAGCATTACAGAGTGGCTTGTCACGTACATTACATAAGCCCTGAGTCTCTTGTTCCATTAATTGTACACAATCATGCATTGACTTTGATGGGTCAAAGGAGTTGGAGAGTGCAGTTTCAAAGGAGTTGGAGAGTGCAGTTTCCTCAGGTATGGTACCCCCCTCAGACTCTAAAGGGAGCAAAGACGCGAAATTAAGAGTCTGAATCCTGGCAAAGGAAATGTTGGGCGGCAGTAGTAGGGAACATTGGAGACGGAGGTGTCTGGCCATTGAAATATGTTTAGGTTGGACCTGGTTAAGAATGCCATGTACATCATGAGTGGTCTGAACTAGAAGTGGGTGATCAAGAACAATCTCAGAAGCTTTATCTAATAACAGTGAAATTGCGGCTACTACTCTTACACAAGAAGGTGCGGCTCTAGCTACAGGGTCCAGATGAGCTGATATGTATGCCACAGGTCTCTGTTTGTTTCCATGTTTTTGTGTGAGCACCCCTGTAGCATGTGAGGATATCTCAGCTGCCATCAATTGAAAAGGTTTAGTGTAGTCTGGGAGTCCCAAAGCCGGAGCTGATACCAGTGCTGTTTTCAAAGAGGAAAATGACTGTTTAGCCTCTTCACTGAGTGAATATGGTGTGTTGGCAATACAGTCATATAAAGGCTGCATGAGTTGACTTGCATGTGTGATCCACTGTCTACAGTGTGAAACAATACCTAAGAAAGCACGCAGCTGTTTGTGATTCCTGGGTTCAAGCATGTTACGTATGGCTTCCGTACGTTGAGGTGTGAGGTGTCTGATGCCCTGTGATATGCAGTGACCTAAAAACACGACTGTTTGTTGACAAGCCTGGAGTTTCTGTCTATTTACTTTACAGCCTTCTTGCGCTAGGAAAATTAAGAAATTAACAGTTGAGGTAACTGCCGTCTGTTCATCAGGGCAACAAATAAGTAAGTCATCTACATACTGTAGAATGACTACTCCTGGTTCTGGGATGAAATTTTTTAGCACGGTCTGCATTGCTTCAGAGTACAAAGTTGGTGAGTGTACCATACCTTGTGGCAATCTTGTCCATGCTAATTGTTTACCCTTGAATGTAAAGGCAAACAAATGCCAACAGTTCTTATGTAGTGGCACAGAAAAAAATGCGTTTGATAAGTCAATTACCGTAAAATATGCAGCAGTGCTGGGAATTTGAGACAGTAAGGTATGAGGATTCGGTACCACAGGGGTGACCGGTGCCAAAACCTTATTGATTTCCCGTAAGTCGTGCACCATGCGATATTTCACCATAGTTTCTTTGGAGGACACTTTCTTTTTAACAGGATATAAGGGTGTATTGGCGGGTGACCTGATTTCTACCAAAACACCTTGTAACACATAATCCTGAATTTGTTGAGAAATCGCCTGTTCTTGCTGGGCGCTGATGGGGTATTGCCTAAGCTGAGGTAATATGGTTCCCGGGGCAGTTTCTAACAGTATAGGAGCTACTGATAAAAATCCTACATCAGTGTCTCCTTTTGCCCATAGGCTGTCAGGAACCCGAGACAAGTCAATTTTTGCTTGTTGAGTGTAAATTTCGGGAAAATCCTCCATTGCCTGTATTCTAACATATGGTTCCAGAGTTTCTGCATCTTCAGGGATGGTCAGCATAACTGTGCCATCTTCTCTAAAATGGATGTTTGCATGCATTTTACTTAAGACATCAGTACCCAACAAGCAGGTAGGTGCACCTTTAGCAAATAAAAATTTGGATACAAAAGTTTTAGGGCCAAAGCTCACATTTAAAGGTTTTGTAAAGGGCAACACCTGAATTTTACCATCATACCCTTCTGCATATGTAACCTTTGAGGATATATTGTCAGGATATGGTAAAAAGTCCTGATTTAAAATGGAGGATGTTGCTCCCGTATCTATCAGAAAAGGTACATTTTTACCCTCAACTTCAACTTGTATTATTGGTCTTCTAGAAGGAAGAGAGACCTGCATAACTTTCAGTCATTCTGAGCTGTCTGTTTGATCAGGCACTGGGTTATTTATCCTATTTTTGGGTACAAAGGTTCCTGAATCTATATCTGTTTTTCTCTTCCTACATTCCCTTTGGAAATGTCCTGGCTTCTTACAGTAATGACAAGTAAACTTTTGATTAGCAGAGCCAGTATTAGCCTGTGCAATTCTTACTGGCTTAGAATTTTCTCTTAAGTCCATTTCTATCCCTACAGCTTTCTGTCTAGCCAGGTGTGGGTCTTCCAAGGTTCTCCAATCAGGGGTTGCGGCCTTAAGCTTTTCCTTCACTTTTGGAGACAATCCATCTATAAAGGTTTTTGTAACTAACCTCATCATTCCTGGAGCGGTTAGATCCATGCCTTCATCTCTGAAATTATTTTCTACACTTAGATAATATTCGTCTACTGATTGTCCAGATTTCTGAGCCACCACTCCCGTTGTTCCTCTCTGCCTCTGTCTCTCCCTCATGAAAACCATTAAGTGATCTACAAATTGTGTACCTGATTCTATCGTTTGTAAGGCACCATCTCCTGCTTGGGGCCTATGTACCTGTAGATTTGCTAATAGCTCCTGGAAGAGTCCAGGAGTCATTTTCATTCTACATAATTCTTCTCCATCTGCCCAAACTCCAGCGTGAGTCTGCATAATTTGCTGTATATATTGTGCAAATCTAACTGGACACTGGGTGGGATCTGGTGCGTTATGCAAGAGAGACATGCCTTCAGCGGGGGACCAAGGGAAATATTGTCGAGTTTGGTGATATCTAGTTCCCATTACTCCGTCAGCACCAGGTTCCCTAAAGGGTCTTGGTACTACCCTAACAGGGGCAAGTACAGCGCCATGTCTAGGTGTACCACAGGCTAGGCAATCATTTCTCCAGTCTGGATTTTGTTGTCCACAGTGCGGACATACCCATCCTCCTGGTCCGGCTAAACTTTGAGGTGGTGTTTGGAGAAAAGATGGGGCATGTGGGTTAAGGTATGGGGGTGGGGTATTTTTAGATTCCACATTTTGTTTTTCTCCACAGCCTGTGGGTCTAATACACCACTTTTTACTCTGTTGATTATATGTCCATCCCTCATTTTCTGCTACCCTAGATACATCAATCAATGCTTGGATCTGATCTATCCATTTCTTGTCTCTGATTATGCCTTTTTTCCTTTCCTGAATTCCTTCCCATAGTTTTCTACTAAAAGCTTCTGCCCTAGTAACTCCAAACTTACTAAAAATCTTTTTCAGCCCCTTAGTGGCATCTTCACCACTTCTCTCCTTTATGATAGTATAGATATCTAATTCTTCTGGTTCCGACTTTGTTTGCTTATTCCCCATTTTCTTATCCTGAGCTTTCTTGCCCTAGGTGGCGTTTGGGTATGAGAATACCTCGTTACCTTCTTCCTAAGGAGCTAGGATGTCTTTTTCTTGCCCTAGGTGGCGTTTGGGTATGAGAATACCTCGTTACCTTCTTCCTAAGGAGCTAGGATGTTTAAACTGTGTTGATGTAAGAAAATCCTGATTCCTACACCTATAGCAAACAACACAAATGCAACCAGACAGAAAAAGAACATACAACGTATCTTGTCCCAGGCTAATTTATCTGTCCTGGGCTTATACTATCACATACAACGTATTCTTGTCCCAGGCTAATTTATCTGTCCTGGGCTCATACTATCATACACTTATCCGTCACCAAGTTTTTGTCAAAGACAGGATCAGAGATTGAACATAGGTGCGGAGGTCTCCCCGAAAGGACGCAACCACGTTGCCCAGTGGGACAGTCACTTCTTCTGTTTCAACCCCCTGGGCGGCTTATAGGGCTATTCCCAACTTCCACACCCCTTCTATTCACATTCACTCTCATTCAATGCCGTACTCCGTGAGGTGATCAATTCCTAAATAGTTCAAGAACCCGAGCTATAGGTATCCTCCTCTACTAGAACTACCCGCTAAAGAACACGACACAGAAAATCTTACGGACAGTGCAGGGCAGATATAAGAGATCTAACAGTGTCTCTTACCTGGCCAGGTTTTTGTTCATCTGCCGTCCATTATCCCAGATTCTCTTTTCGTTCGTATTCTGCCGGTGTTCTTGAAGGAATACACAGACCTCGGGTCCCTGTTCGGGCGCCAGGAAATGTCGGGATCACACTCAGTCGGAGCAGCCTTTGGAAGTGGTGAATCACCAGAAATAATACACAAGACACGTCTTGTATAGTGTATCACTGGGAAGTCTCTGAAGCACGCCTGCCTTCAATGTGCTATCCCTTCTTTATATAGCTGTTTCAGTAGGTTTAGTGGTTATACAAGTTTTGCATGTTTAAACAAAGAGACAAAACAGGAAAGAAAGGAAAGAAAAGAAAAGAAAACAGTTTCGTGGGCGGCAGTTTCACAACAAACAGTACAAAGGCAATTCCACAGACAAGAAAAACAGGATTTCATACTATAGCTAAAATGTCCTTGAATGGACAGGTCAATATTTATCACAAATTCTTTTTTTTATTTTTGTTCATTGAGGTAATCATTTTTGTTCTGCTCTTCACACCCCATATGTTGGGGTAAACCCCTGTTTGGGCACACGGGAGAGCTCGGAAGGGAAGGAGCACTGTTTTACTTTTTCAACGCAGAATTGGCTGGAATTGAGATCGGACGCCATGTCGTGTTTGGAGAGCCCCTGATGTGCCTAAACAGTGGAAACCCCCCCAATTATAACTGAAACCCTAATCCAAACACACCCCTAACCCTAATTCCAACAGTAACCCTACCCACACCTCTAACCCTGACACACCCCTAACCCTAATCCCAACCCTATTCCCAACTGTAAATGTAATCTAAACCCTAAGCCTAACTTTAGCCCCAACCCTAACCCTAGCCCTAACTCTAGCCCTAACCCTAATGAGAAAATGGAAATAAATACATTTTTTTAATTTTTCCCTAACTAATGGGGTGATGAAGGGGGGTTTGATTTACTTTTATAGCGAGTTTTTTAGCGGATTTTTATGATTGGCAGCCGTCACACACTGAAAGACGCTTTTTATTGCAAAAAATATTTGTTGCGTTACCACATTTTGAGAGCTATAATTTTTCCATATTTTGGTCCACAGAGTCATGTGAGGTCTTGTTTTTTGCGGGACGAGTTGACGTTTTTATTGGTAACATTTTCGGGCACGTGACATTTTTTGATCGCATTTTATTCCGATTTTTGTGAGGAAGAATGACCAAAAACCAGCTATTCATGAATTTCTTTTGGGGGAGGCGTTTATACCGTTCCGCGTCTGGTAAAATTGATAAAGCAGTTTTATTCTTCGGTTCAGTACGATTACAGCGTCACTTAATTTATATCTTTTTTTATGTTTTGGCGCTTTTATACAATAAAAACTATTTTACAGAAAAATAATTATTTTTGCATCGTGTTATTCTCAGGACTATAACTTTTTTATTTTTTTGCTGATGATTCTGTATGGTGGCTCGTTTTTTGCGGGACAAGATGACGCTTTCAGCGGTACCATGGTTATTTATATCTGTCTTTTTGATCGCGTGTTATTCCACTTTTTGTTCGGCGGTATGATAATAAAGCGTTGTTTTTTGCCTCTTTTTTTTTTTTTTTTTTTCCCTTACGGTGTTTACTGAAGGGGTTAACTAGTGGGCCAGTTTTATGGGTTGGGTCGTTACGGACGCAAGCTATACTAAATATGTGCACTTTTATTTTTATTTTTTTATTTAGATGAAGAAATGTACTTATGGGAATATTTTTTTTTCTTCATTATTTAGGAATATTTTTTTTTATTTTTTTTTACACATTTGGAAATTTTTTTTTTTACTTCTTTATTTTGTCCCGGGGGGGACATCACAGATCAATGATCTGACAGTTTGCATAGCACTCTGTCAGATCACTGATCTGAGTTACAGTGCTGCAGGCTTCACAGTGCCTGTTCTGAGCAGGCTCTGTGAAGCCACCTCCCTCCCTGCAGGACCCGGATCCGCGGCCATCTTGGATCCGGGGCCGGAGCAGGCAGGGAGGGAGGTAAGACCCTCGCAGCAACGCGATCACATCGCGTTGTTGCGGGGGGCTCAGGGAAGCCCGCAGGGAGCCCCCTCCCTGCGGGAAGCTCCCCTATACCGCCGGCACATCGCGATCATCTTTGATCGCGGTGTGCCAGGGGTTAATGTGCCGGGGGCAGTCCGTAACCGCTCCTGGTACATAGTGCCGGATGTCAGCTGCGATAAACAGCTTACACCGTCCGCGATCGGCGGCGCTCCCCCCGTGAGCGCTGCCGATCGCATATGACGTACTATCCCGTCGGTGGTCATAGGGGCCCACCCCACCTCGACGGGATAGTACGTCTAATGTCAGAAAGGGGTTAATGACCTGGCATAGGGAAGGAGGTTGTCACTCTGGATGGAGCCATGCATAGTAAAATCCATTCTCCCATTGATGCGGTGAAGTAGTCCTGTGCCCTTAGCAGAGAAACACCCCAAAAACATAATGTTTCCACCTCCATGCTTGTCAGTGGGGTTGATGTTCTTTGGGTCATTGGCAGCATTTCTCTTCCTCCAAACTTGGCGAGTTGAGTTAATGCCAAAGACCTCAATTTTTGTCCCATGTGACCACAGCACCTTCTTCCAATCACTCACAGAATCATCCAGGTGTTCACTGGCAAACTTCAGACAGGCCTGCACATGTGCCTTCTTGAGCAGGTGGACCTTGTGGGCACTGCAGGATTTTAAACCTTTACGGCGTAATGTGTTAGCAATGGTTTTCTTGGTGACTGTGGTCCCAGCTGCCGTGAGATCATTAACCAGTCCCCCCGTGTAGTTTTAGGCTGATCTTGCACCTTCCTCATGATCAAGGATACCCCACAAGTTGAGAATTTGCATGGTGCCCCAGATCGATGTCAAGTGACAGTCAATTTGTATTTCTTCCATCTTCTTACTATTGCACCAACAGTTGTCTCCTTCTCACCCAGCTTCTTACTTATGGTTTTGTCGTCCATTCCAGCTTTCTGCAGGTCTATGATCTTGTCCCTGACATCCTTAGAAAGCTCTTTAGTCTTGCCCATGTTGTAGAGGTTGGAGTCTGACTGATTAATTGAGTCTGTGGACAGGAGTCTTTTATAAAGGTGACTATGTAAGACAGTTGTCTTTAATGCAGATAATGATAATTATAATTAATGAGTTAATTAGGAGCGTTTAGCTGGCCTGTAGGAGCAAGAACTCTTAATGGTTGATTAAGGATCAAATACTTATTTCTCACTGCAAATAAATTTATATAATTTATACAGTGTCATTTTTTTTTTTTCATTCTGCATGCTGATATTAATAGCCTAGGAAGGGGCCATGGATACTGCCTCCCCCCCCCCCAGGCTAAAACATCAGCAACTCAGCCACCCCAGAAAAGGCGCATCTCTAAGATGTGCCAATTCTGGCACTTAGCCTCCCACTTGCCCTTTGGCGGTGACAAGTGGGGTGGGGTTGCTGTCACCTTTGTATTGTCAGGTGACACCAAGCCCTGAGGTTAGTAATGAAAAGACGTCAATAAGATGCCCCCATTACTAACTCCATGGTCACATTGTATGAAAACACAGACACCCAGAAAAAAATAATCCTAATTAAAACATACATCATACATACGACCTCGCCCATTTTCCCGATGCCCTGGTCATCTGCAAAAGAGTTAAAAAAATAACAATAAATCCATTTTGGATGCTTTTCTGTTTTATTAAAAAATTATGTGTATAGTTGGCGCAGGAAATTTACTAAAGCCACCTATCTTTAAATGCATCAGTTTAGCAAAGTGGACCCTGCTGTGTGATTAATTTGTACATCTTTAGACTGTCTGTTATAAAATTACACCTTTTAATAGTTGGCTTACTCTGATCAGCTGTGTGGCTAGTTGGGTGCACAGGTGACTATTCTCATTGTCAAGCATTTTGACAGAATATGTGTAAAAAGGTATTCCCATTTCCAAGATCCTATCCCAATATGTAGTGGGTGTAGTAATAATAATGTTAGCAAACACCTCCAATTAGAAATGTAGTATAGTTCTTCTGATATGCTATGATGCTTACCCCATGTCCAGGGCATTGCAGTAGCTGTTTTGGCACACATTAATTAGCCGCTGTAGGGAAACTATCCTTTGCATTCTGTTTAATGATGGGATACATTTTCCTCATCCGCCTCCTGATGTTTAGCCAAATATTACATTGCAGTAGTGTCATGCTGCAGCTCTGCAGTTAAATGCTAAGTCCACTAGGTGGCAGCAAAGTAGGGAGAGGACTGAAATCCTTTTCAGAGCAGACCAGCAGAACTGCAGCGAGGCTACCACCAGGTGGCAGCAGAATAGTCAAACAAGCCAGATCGATACCAGAGAGTAGCATAGTTCCAAGGGGAAAATCACACACGGAGTCAGAGGAGCGCCAAGAGGTCAGTACCAGTCCGAAGCAGAAGTACCAGAAAGAAGAGACAGTCAGGTCCGAGCCAAAGCCGAGTATCGGGGAATCCAGACACAAAGGGAAAACAGAGTCGGGGCGGGAAGAGAGGAATGAACACACATGGGCTAAGTCAGCTAAATGCCGTAGGACAAATCAGAGTTTCACCAGAGTCAGCTAGCTACTCACGTCGTAGGTGGGAAGTATAACTGGCATTGCATGCGTAGAGAAACAGCTGACCTAAAACCAAAACGAGGCAGAAAGTTAATCCCCGACATGACCAGATCGTGGAAAGGAGAGACAAAACTCGGTCCGGATCATGACAAGTAGCTTTGGTAACCATGATTACCACCACTCATATAGTGACAATTAGGTAGTTGTTAGTGGTTGTAACCATGGATATCTAAGCTACTGCAATGCCTTGCACATGGGGTAAGCGACATAGTTAATCAGAAGAACTATACTACATTTCTAATTGGGAGGTATTTGGTAATATTATTATTACACCTTCTACATATTAGGATAGACTCATGGAGATAGGAATATCCCTTTAAAGCACATAATAAATGTTCTGCAAGGCATGAAAGACATTTGTTTTGTTTGCTTAGGCGATAGAGGTCATAAAGTAAGCCTGGTTTTTAGCACAGTAGCTTAATAAATCAACCCTAATTACTTTTTAGATTTTGAGAAACCCTTGTGCATGTCATCCATGCTTTACTAACTTTGCCGGTTACTGAAGCATGGAGAAGGCAAACTAATCATAGATGATCTATAACTAAAAGTAGTTTACCATTATCAATCAGGAACAGAGACAGAAAGATATCCAAAGATCTATAAAATGTGAAAATACCAGTCAGCAGAGAGGGATCTATCTATAGGAAAACTGCAGCCAGTGATCGGCAAGGTACAAAATGGCCAAGCCCCAGGGGCCAGTGGGCTTCCCATTGGCGCTTTTTTTATTATTTGAAGATGAAATGTTACCACATTATCTGGGTATGTTGCAATATAGTTTTGATCAAGGTACACTACCTGAATCTCTCTATGATATAGTGATTTTTACCAAAAGAAGGAAAAATGGCGAATTGCTGGACTCGTATAGGCCAAACTTATTACTGACTTTAGGTTTCAGAATTTTATCTGAAGTGTTGGTGATTCACATGTCAAAGGTCATAGATAAGGTGATTCCTAGGGATCAGGCCCCACAAATCGACAGCGGTAGAACTTTGTCAGGTGTTTCTGAGTCTGCCGTTGGCCCGCGGAGACCCACTCACTAAGGTACTGCAAAAGCATTTGATAGTGTGGAGTGCGGAGAACTGTGGGCTGTACTGGAAAGATTGGGCTTTGGGCCTAACTCACGACAATGGATTGAGATTTTATACGAGGCACCAACAGCAAAAATTAGAGCAAAAGATAATCCATCCGAAAAATTAGTATTGACCGAGGGACAAGGCAGGGTGCCCTTAATAAGCTATGTGGTTTTCCATGGCAATCGAACCATTAGCATGTCTTGTGAGGGGTTTCCCTGAGTTGAAAGGATTTAGTTATGAAGATAGAAAGGACAGGATCGCGCTCTTTGCAGATGATCTGTTAGTTTAGATGACATTGATAACGCTTTTGCTATTTTAATTGAGGTATTAGGATGTTTCTACATTAATGCTGTAGGGTAAATCTGGGACTGGGGATAACTGGGTAGTTCCAATGGTATATTATTATTATTATTATTATTTATTTATATAGCACCATTGATTCCATGGTGCTGTACACGAGAAGGGGTTACATACAAGTTACAAATATCACATACAGTAAACAAACTAACAATGACGGACTGATACAGAGGGGCGAGGACCCTGCCCTTGCGGGCTTACATTCTACAGGATTATGGGGAAGGAGACAGTAGGTTGAGGGTTGCAGGAGCTCCGGTGTTGGTGAGGCGGTAGCTCCGGTGTTGGTGAGGCGGTAGCTCCGGTGTTGGTGAGGCGGTAGCTCCGGTGTTGGTGAGGCGATAGCTTCGATAGTGATGAGGCAGCAGCCATGTCAGTGCAGGCTGTAGGCTTTCCTGAAGAGATGAGTTTTCAGGTTCCGTCTGAAGGATCCGACTGTGGTTGATAGTCGGACGTTTTGGGGCAGAGAGTTCCAGAAGATGGGGGATATTCGGGAGAAGTCTTGGAGGCGATTGGATGAGGAGCGAATAAGTGT